>NC_085988.1:68687328-70104828 GCF_030014385.1 Trichomycterus rosablanca | reverse complement strand
TAGTGTTCCTATGTCATTCTTTTAATACATCAAACCCACCCTAAGCTTTTCTCAGCACCCCGAGCTATAAGACAGGTGAGGGAAATCCAGCTGAACACAGATACATGTGGAGCTTTCAGAGTGAATCTGACGGTCATTCCACACAAATTAAGATTCGTCTCATATTCACACTTTGATGACGCTTTGCTAAACAAAGCGAGTTTTCATTGTTAATTTAAAATTAAATAAATAACTAAATAAAAAAACAAACTCAATATGTTGAGTTAAAGGGAAACGTTGAGTTTCAGGGTGCAAACTTCTCAACAAAGGGTGTTGAGTTTCAAAGATTTTGAGTTTAGGAGACATTGAGTTAAAGGGTGCCACTGTACATTAACATGAAGCATTTTGTTTTGCTATTCTTATAACAAAATGCTTTAATGCCAATGTGCTTAACAAAGATTTAGACATTGTCCACTCTGGTGGTCCTTAGTAAAGTGAATAATTAGGGTATGCAGTTTTTTTTTGCTTTGCTGCACATTGCTATTATGAAAAAAGAATCAAACCCGTGAAAGAATAGGGAAAACTTCTGGCCTAGTTGTTTTTAAAAGGGGTCTGCTTCAGCTAACAGTTCCATAAAAGACTCATTGCAAGTTGCAAGAATTTAATTTCAGTTTTTACTGTCAAGAGTGGCACAACAACTTTAGGGTTTAGGGGCAATTACTTTTTCACATGGGTGATAAAAGTTTTGAATAAATCTTTATTTTGAATAAATGGAATGATCATTTAAAAGCTTTGTTTTGTGTTTACTAGTGTTTTCTTTGTCTTATAACATTAGTTAGAAGATTACACATTGGAATGTATAGAAAAAATAGAAGTGAGTGGAGGCAAATACTTTTCCACAGCACTTTATGTATATATTATAAATAAATAAAAAATATATATAAGGTCTAGAAAATGACTAACTCAAACAGCAGCAATAGATCGTCTCTGACTTTACATCTACAAAAGCAGGCTAAAAAAGTATGTAGAGAAACAGATGGACTACAGTCAGTAATTATAGAACTACAAAGTGCTTCTATATGGTAAGTGGAGCTGATAAAATGGACAGTGAGTGTGGAACAAGGTGGTTTTAATGTTATGGCTGATCAGTGTATTTATTATGTATGTAATTTAAGCAGCATGCTTTTGAGTACAGTAGACCCTTGGGTTACAAACGGTTTACCATACGAACATTTTGGGTTACGAACGATCTCTTTCAACTTAACGTACAAACAAATTTCGGATTACGAACAGAAATTCGCAAAACATGTGACTTCATGAACAAGTTAACTTTGACCGTCTCTCTCGCTCTCTCTCTGTATGTGTATATATATACTGTGAGCGAACATTCGGACAACGTTGGTGTTTTCTTTATATTTTGTAAAATTCTATATTAAAATGGCCTCAAAGAAGTTGCAGAGGAAGCTTAGTGATGAGAAAATGAAAAAATCTATTACTATTAGTTGTTGTATAATTACTCCTGCCAGTAGGTGTCACTGTGTATTAGACAAAGGGTGAGTGGACAGTGAGTGAGAGAGAAGAAGGAATTCTGCTCAGTAAAGTATTCTTTCTTTCGTGCAATTACACCTACAAAATACAACACTATTGAAATAATAGAGAAATATGAGAGTTATTGTTGTTTCTGGTAGATACATTTTATAAAAAAAAAGGCGGAAATGTATGATAGTGTATAGTAAAGCACACGTACTGTACTGTAATGTGGTGTGTGTTATGTACAGTCCTACTGTGTATTGTTTATTATAGTAATGTCTATTTTATAATTTAAGATTTAATGGAAAATATACTTGTATTTTTAACAAAAAAGACCATTTAAGACATTAGAGAGGTTAGGTAAGGGGGTGGTTTGAGTGGTTCTGTTTACATTATTTCTTATGGGAAAAATAGGTTTAACTAACGAACATTTTGGCTTAAGAACAGCCCTTTGGAACCAATTAAATTTGTAAGTCAAGGGTCTACTGTATTTGGTTTGAATGTTGGAAGTGATCTGGGTATTTGTTGAGAATGTTGTACCTTAATTAATCCTTCTTCATTCTCTGCTTTAAGGTTTATTGGAGTTACAAGAATGCATCAAATAAAGACCCATTAAAGTGGAAGTTTGCAAATGTACGAGTGTTGGTGGTGGATGAGGGCAGTCTGGTCTGTGTGCAGATACTTAACACAGTCCTCTCCCTGCTCAACAAGTATGCCAAACTGCAAAAGTTCATCATTCTGGGTGAGGACACAGTAATTGTATTGGTGTTATATCAGGGTTGGTATTTGTGTTTTAAAGTAGTCCTAAGTATTAAAATCAAACAAACCTGGCTAGTGTATTACTGTACAGTATATTATCTTGTGTTGATGGAACAGGTCAGTGCCTGCCACAGTTCTTCTCACCTCTAAATCTCTAAACATATTTTTAAGCTAATTTAGGATACACACATTTTGTACTTCTGTCATGCATAAATATTCAAATAATGGTGAAAAGTACCCTTATTGTAACACCCCAGCGACAGAAACAAATACAGTAGTACCTTGCAACTCAATGTCCCCTAAACTCAAAATCTTTAAAACTCAACACCCTTTGTTGAGAAATTTGTACCCTTAAACTTAACATTTCCCTTAAACTCCACGTGTGTTCGACTGCTGCTTTGCTTATCTTTTTTACCTTTACCAGGGCTGCCTGTAATTATGGAGCAAAGTGTATATTTAAATTTTTTTTTCTTTTTTTTAATTAAGGAGATATAAGGCAGTTGCCCAGCATTGCCCCAGGGAACGTTCTCTATGATCTGTTCGAAAGTCTGAAGAGGGTGAACTGTGCCATTGAAATGCACACCAACCATCGTGCTGAATCGGAGCTAATTGTGGAAAACGCTGGACTGTAAGTTATTTTTTGTTCTGCATTTAACTAGAATTAAGTTAAACGCAGGGCTTTAACATAGCGGCAGCATATTAAAGCATTTAGCCCAATTTAAATATGGTATATACATTTTCACACTCTGTTGACCCCTGCATTTTGCTATATATTGTTGTTTATGCATTTTCTCCCCTTTTTCTCCCTTGTAGCGCGTCCAATTGCCCAACTGCGTCATGCATACTCTCCACCAATGCTGATCCCTGCTCTGATTGAGGAGAACGAAGCTAACCCACGCCCCCTCCGACACGTGGGCAGCATGCCGTATGCATCTTATCACCTACACTTTGATGAGTGCGGAGTAGCTCAGCGTTGTGTACAGAGATACACACCCTGAGAGCACTCTTTTCTCATTTCTGTGCAGGCACCATCAATCAGACCATCCGGCATAGTCAGGCCAATATCTGAACAACAGGCCAATCGTTGTCCGTGTGGCCGCTCAGCCTTAGCCAGCAGGCAGAGCTGAGATTCGATACGATGTATTCAAGATCCCAGCTCTGGTTCCAGCGTGTGTTTTTACCGCTGCGCTACCTGAGCGGCTATCAACCTTTCCTCTTTTAAACAGGACCAATTGTGTCTGTTGAGCCATACCAGTGCCACTGCTGAGACCCGGAAAGCGACGGCGTAGCGTTTTAGACTGCTGTCCCACCCTAGTGCCAGTTTTAATTTTTTTTTTTATGTTTTGTTGTTTATCCTTAGTGTCAATGTCTTTAATGCATTAATGTTTTGTCTAATTAAATCCAGATAATTCCAAATGGTTAAAACTGGACAGTTTACTAGTTTGGTTGTTTATTTATTGGAGCTTTATATCATTTTAATTTTTTGCATTGTTGTCTTAGTAGTAATTGTTAGTTTTGTTGTCTTTTGTATCAGAATAGCAAAAATTGGTCAGACGAAAAAGTTTTGTGAGCTGAACTTTGATGCTGTTGTGGATCCACGTAAACCTCTCACAATGCCGTTATCTGACAAGAGCTTTATTTTGGTCCAACTTTCAACACAGGAAAAAGATGATGGTAAGTACAGTAAAATTATCTTAATATATCCTATCCAAAGCTGTTACATATCTTACATGTTCAGTTAAAGATACATTTACTGGCCACTTTACTAGAATGACATTATATAAGTGGATAGGACTTATTTTGCCCTAAGAACAAACTAGTGCTGCAGATTTGTCAACTGCATGTTTATGCTGCAGCTCTACTCCAACATTCCAAAAGTGGATTCAGATCTGGTGACTGGAGAAGCCATTAAAATATTCTTTATGTTTACGGAAAATGCAGCATGTATATGCTTTAATACATGCTGCATTATCATGCTGAATGAAGCTATTATAAGATGGGTAGATTAGGTATGCTGTAGTCAGCAACAGAACTTAAAGGCTGGCTGGGTCGGGTCCATAAATTCATGCTGTTTACACAAAACTCTGACCCCACCATCTACATGTTGCAGCAGAAATTAAGACTGATCAGACCAGGCAACATTTCTTTACAACTATTTTGTTTTCAGTAAACCTGTTCCCACTGTAGGTAGGACCCAGTACCATGTTCTGGGTAGCTCATCTGCCTCGAAGTGTGACATGTCATGGCACAATGAGTGGATATTTTAGTTACTGCCTGTCTGTCTATTCTTCTCTGACTGCATGGTGAGATAAAGCTTGCTTGACTGTAGACATTGTTACACATGTTCCTGCAGCTGAAACTGGCAGAACATGCTTTTTAAACTCCTTGTTATTCAATTAGACTTTAAAAAGACTGTTGTTTGGGATGGTTGCCAAATCTTACAATCTTTACAATCTTTAATGCTGAAAAAATGTATTTGCTTAAAAAATCATTTCTAAATGAATACAAATCCCAGATGGATAATGTTCGATAGTTTCTGTAAAACAGGTTGAAGGAAAAATACTCGAGTCACAAGTGTTTCGCAAGTCATCCGATTTCTGCTTTGTACAATTTATTTGTTTGACCTCCAGATCTTCAGAACTGTATAAAACAACTGTTGGGAGACACAGTCCCTAAGGTGAAAAAACATGATCAATCTTTTCTAATGCTGGAGGGATCTGCCCCTGGAGTAATGGAAGAAAAAACATTACAGCTTCAAAGAGGACCGGTCCCTGGCCTACAGGATGATGCGTGCTCACAGTTTGTTGCCTTCAGGAGGTAAAAGTTCTCATTCAGCACACATTTTTAATTTGAAGGCTTTTTAGGATAAAGACTGGGGTTAATGTCTATGCATATAATGTCTTTTACATATTTTACAGTTTCCACATCATAAGTCATTTAGGGCAAAAGTAAACTAACAATGTAAAATCAAATCCCATACAGAAAATCTAATACGAATAGTTTTGTAGTTATTATAGGATTAAATATCCATATTAAAATATTCCAGTTTTGAATAATTGTTGATTAAAACAATCTAATAATAAATCAAACAATCTTATATTGAATTACATAAAAAAACGAAACTATTGAGTGTGTCTAGTGTAATTTCTCTACATTGTGTTCTTAGGTTGTTTTTGTGTTGTCAAAATTCATAACAGTGCATAAACAAGCATAAACAAACCCCATAATGCATAAACAAGCTAAAAAAAAGCGTAAACAAATGCTCAATACATAAATATACCTACAAACTCTACAATGCATAAACAAACTTCAGATGGCTTAAACAAACCCCACAATACAAAAACAAACTCCACAATGCATAAACAAACTTTAGATGGCTTAAACAAACCCCACAATACAAAAACAAACTCCACAATGCATAAACAAACTTTAGATGGCTTAAACAAACCCCACAATACAAAAACAAACTCCACAATGCATAAACAAACTTTAGATGGCTTAAACAAACCCCACAATACAAAAACAAACTCCACAATGCATAAACAAACTTTAGATGGCTTAAACAAACCCCACAATGCATAAACAAACTCCACAATGCATAAACAAACTTTAGATGGCTTAAACAAACTCCACAATGCATAAACAAACTTTAGATGGCTTAAACAAACCCCACAATGCATCAACAAACTCCAAAAGGCATAAACAAAGGCTCAATACATAAATAAACCCTACAACATATAAACAAACCCTAGATGTTATAAACAAACCTCACAATGCATAAACAAACCCTGACCAAATGCCTGATCAAAACTTGACAATAAAACCAAACCTGCTATGCATAAACTCAGCTGTTTTACTTTCTAAATAAAAAGTGCCAGACATGAATAGTTTTGTGCAAAGTTTTATCTTGAATTGCAGTCATCAATACAGTGTTTAGCAATTTCTGTAAAAAAACTGATCCCCTTTATGTTTTTATTAATAGAAACGACTGTAATCTGATCAACGAGCTTTGCTGCAAACATTACTCGGATCACAACACAAAGTAAGTATAGCCTCAATGCGTGAATTATTATTTGTATTGTTGACCAGTATTGTTAAGTGATTTACTAATATAATGTAGTTTACTGTAATGCATTTTCCTAATCATTAATATTCTTAATGCCAGTGTTTATGATCTTTGTCTTTTAACTGTATTTCAGGACTCATAAAAACAAACAAAATTTTCAAGTTGGTGATAAGATCTGCTGCACAAGGAATGGCTATGTGACTGATAAAAGCAAGCCGGTGGATCTCAATAATAAGGAGCAGATTGTTAAAGAACGATTATGCAACGGGGAGATTTTTTTTATTTTAGAGGTATAGAAAACACACCACTAAACACACTTTTACAGCATTCGTTTTCAGCATTACGTAATGGAAAGACATAGGGCACAATACATTCATTCATTCATTCATTTTCTTATCTGCTTATTCAATTAGGGTCACGGGGGGGAGGGGTACTGGAGCCTATCCCAGCTTTTCAATGGGTGCAAGGCACACACACCCATTCATTTATAGGGCAATTTAGTGTCTCCAATTAACCTGACTACATGTTTTTGGACTGCGGGAGGAAACCGGAGCTCCCGGAGGAAACCCACGCAGACACGGGGAGAACATGCAAACTCTGCACAGAAATGACCTCCTTGCTGTGAGGCAACAGTGCTACTAAGCCACCGTGCCGCCCGGGCACAATACAACCAATTTCTATAAAGAAATGTCTACAAATGTCCACAATAAATGTCTGTGTTTAGTATGTTTATTTATTTCAATGTTTATTTGCTCGTGTTTACATTTTGTGTTGGATTTCTAATGGCAGGATGTGACTGTGGAAGGCAAGGGCAGAAGTCGAACCCTGACCCTAGATAATAAGCAGGACAAAGTGCTGAAGGCGGACTACAGAGAGCTAATGAGAGAGTGCAAACTGCAGCATGCCTGGGCCCGAACTATTCACACCTTTCAGGTCCAGTTCCATTTCACCTTTTATACTGGGATTATACTTGCATTGTGACTCATACACAAGCCCTTTCTGCTTTAAAAGATGCAGCAGTGGCATTTCATTCTTTTATGTACTTAAAGGATTAAAATATATTTACATAAAGTGGGCAGAATTTGGAGTGTGTCTACACCAAATTTGTTGGAGTGTCTTTATTTACATATCTTCATGCTGAAACAAAAAGGGCATGACCATGCATTTGGACAAAGTGGAGTTTAGCTGCTGGTTTAATTTCTGCCACTGCTAAATTGTCACTGTTGGTCCCTGAGCAAGGCCCTCAAGACACTTAATTGTACTTAATTGTATTTAGTCACAATTGTACTTTACTGCTCATGTTCATATACATTTAAACATTGTGATGTTCATATTGTTATGATCTCTTCCCATCAGGGCTCAGAGGAGAAAACTGTTGTCTATGTCCTTGGTGAAAGTAGGTATCAAAACTGGAAACACGTTTACACTGCAGTCACGCGGGGTCAGAGTCGAGTTTATGTCATAGCGAAAGACGACGTCTTAAAGAGCACCATCCAACGACAGGACACCAGGCGAAACACACGACTAGCTGGCCTTATCAAGGACGTGGTCCGCGACCTGGGGATGCCTGGTGATCAGTGTTACACTCCACAACGAGGTTTCAGCTTTCATCCTTCTCAGTCCACACCGCAGTCATCGCCAAGTCCTGGCCCATCCAGGGCTAACCACGGCATGACTAAGCAGAGTCCGAAGGTAAGAATGCCACAGGCTCATTACACACTTTATAAAATTAATACTCTATATGATGCCTTGACAACTTAATTGGCATTGTCGTGGCACAACGAGTGGCTGTTTTAGTTACTGCCCGTCTGTCTATCCTTCTCTGACTGCAGTGTAACACTCCGATACGAGGTTTCGGCTTTCATCCTTCTCAGTCCACATCGAAGTCATCGCCAAGTCCTGGCCCATCCAGGGCTACCCACAGCATGACTAAGCAGAGTCCAGGTAGTTACCCGAAGGATGCTGGTGGTTCCAACAACCCACAGTCAGGAGGTTCAGGTCTGTTTAAGCGAGAGAACTGCACAGACAACTGCCCCACTCCACCCAAACAACCGAAGGTAAGAATGCCACAGGCTCATTACACACAATTTATAAAATTAATACAATATATGATGCCTTGACAACTTAATTGTCATTGAGAAAGTACAAGTACAAACCAATAAAATGCAGAAAGCATCTAACCAAAAGTGCAAAGTAGTGACCAGTCGGCGAGCGAAAATCAGGGCAAAGATCGTGTAGTGGCATAAGGCAGCTTGGGGCTGTCTGGTCACACAGTTTCATATAAACAAATCTTTATGCTTTTTTAAACAACAAACAGTGTAATGGGCAGTAAAAGTGGCAGTAATGTAGAATATGAACATCTTTTTAAGAAGTTAAAATGATGTTTACTAATGAAGTTAAACACAGATCCACATGTGCAGAGTTTAACATGCAGTCAGACTCCATCCAGACAGAAAACAGCTTCAATGCATGCTCACTGAGGTGGGTGTGGGTGAGTCAATTTAGTGAGAAAGAGTGTCTTCACTCTCCCAAGAAGGATGGAGGTCCTGAGTCTGGTTCCTGTCAAGGTTTCTTCCTGTCATTTTAAGAGTTTTTCCTTGCCATTGTCACCCTCGGCTTGCTCAACTGGGGTTTTGGTCTGTAGGTCCTGGATGCTGTAAAGTTGCCTTGAGACGATGTCTTGTGTAAAAATTACTGTACAACTACATTTCACTTGACCTGGCGTGGCTCCTAATTCAAATGAAGTATCAGCAGTTGGAAATGAATTTAAATGACAGTTTTATCAAAGACTTCTTTGTCAGTTATTGGTTAATAGGTAGGGATGTAACGATACACTCTACCCACGATGCGATACAATTCACGATACTGGGTTCACGATACGATTTTTTTATAGATTTTTTTTTATAGATTTTTTTTTTTAATTAAATACTGTATTTGTGCTTATCTTTTATTTATTTAAATAATGAATGCCCTTTTATACAAACTATGCCAAATAATGCTTATTGTGTAAAAAAAATAAAATTTTAAAACAAACCCAACATTATATAAATAAATGAATAATACAAATAAAGAAAGTATCCTCACATAAATAAATTTGGCTGGAAAATCCCCCTACCTGGCAACTTTGTGAAGTGCCGTCAACCAGGCGAGGTGAATAGCGCCAGTGCCCTCTGCTGTTTAAAGTGAATATCGATTCATCGTAAATGAATAACCGATTCGAATCGTGGCACATGTGCACCGATTTTTAACTGTCTTGTGGTGCATCGTTACATCTCTATTAATTGGTTAATCATTAACACACCTACAGTATGGGTCACTTGGCAATGAAAACTTCTACTAAATGTGGGATCACAGATATAAAAACATACTGTACCATATGGTACCCTGCAGTGAAAAAAGTCTTATTTTTGCATCGAACTAATACTGCTTTGTATTGTCACCACATTTCTATTTAAAACATGTTACTTTTCTTGCAGGTGGAAACACCACTGTTGTGTTCCCAAGATGAGCCAAACAAAATTACTCCCAGGCAGCTTTACCCAAAAAGCAACCAGGATTCCCACCAGGACCAGCAACCGTAAAAGCAAACAACAAGAGAGCACAAAGCAGGATTTAAAGGCTATTGAGTTAATTCTGCTTCGGTTTTAATTAGGCTTTTATGGATCACAAAGATGCTTAGCATCTAACTAGCACAATCATCACAGCAACATACACCGATCAGCCATAACATTAAAACCACCTCCTTGTTTCTACACACACTGTCCATTTTATCAGCTCCACTTACCATATAGAAGCACTTTGTAATTCTACAATTACTGACTGTAGTCCATTTGTTTCTCTGCATACTTTGTTATCCCCCTTTCATGCTGTTCTTCAATATATTCAGTCAACAGCGCCCCGTGGGCAGCGTCCTGTGACCACTGATGGTCTAGAAGATGACCAACTCAAACAGCAGCAGTAGATGAGCGATCGTCTCTGACTTTACATCTACAAGGTGGACCAACTAGGTAGAAGTGTCTAATAGAGTGGGCAGTAAGTGGACACGGTATTTAAAAACTCCAGCAACGTTGCTGTGTCAGATTCACTCATACCAGCACAACACACACTAACACACCACCACCATGTCAGTGTCACTGCAGTGCTGTGAATGATCCACCACCCAAATAATACCTGCTCTGTGGTAGTCCTGTGTGGGTCATGACCATTGAAGAACAGGGTGAAAGCAGGGTAAAAAGGTATGTAGAGAAAAAGATGGACTACAGTCAGTAATTGTAGAACTACAAGTTTTCCTCCCAATCTAGTCGTATCCAAATACCCAATCGTATCTCTCAAGAACCTCACTCATAACCAAGGCTGTGACTAACACACACATCCTCTGACACGTGTGTAGACCACTTCTTTCATCTGCATGATGCAGTTCACACAGAGATCTGTATTGCTTACAGAGAGTCACACACTGATCTCTGTTATCCCTGTCTTACTGTTCATGAGGAATCTCTTCTGACAATCACACCCTTGGACAAGCCAATTATTGTGTATTGCTGTCTAAACAAAAACTTTTATTGCTTTTGTAAATTACATGTAAGGTACTTGGATGGCGCAGCAGTAAATTATGCTAGCCCAGTACCACTGGGCTCCAGGGTTCGTATCCCAGTCGAGCATCTACATACAGACATAATTGGCTAAGTTTAAAGGGGTGGCCAAAGCTCCACAATGGATTGGCATCCTGTCTGCGGTGTGTTTCTTCATTGCGCCCAATGATTCCAAGGAAATCAGACCCACCATGATCCTGACCAGGATACAGCAGTGGTAAAACATTAAAATAGTACACATACTGCAAAAGTCAAAGTCATGTATTTCTAATTTCTGATTAAGTCATTTAAATGTCACTCAGTTTGTCTGGTGTATAATTTTTTTTCTTGCTTTAGGACACCTTTTAATGTCTGATCATGCTATTGCTTGAACAAGTCTACAGTAATCAAATCTGTAATGAAAGCTGGTTAATTTAATTTAATTTAATTTAGGTGTTTATTTATAAATTTTTCTAATGTATTTTCTCCCCATTTTCCTCCCAGTTCAGCGCAGTCAATTTGTCTTTCACTGCTGAGGGATACCCGATTGCATCCGAGGAGAGCATGTGGCTGTACACGCCTTTTCCGACACGTGCACAGCCCTCCTCTTCTTGCCCCTGCATTCTGCACAGGCGTCTCCTCCACCAGTCAGGGTCCTTACACAGCGTAAGAAGATCCCACCCACACACAGTCTGGTCCCCACCCTGCAGATACGGTGGCCAATTAGTATCTGCTGCAGGCACTGCCAATTATGCCCGCCAGATGGCGCCCAGCCGACCGGTGGCAACGCCGAGTTTCGAACCGAGGAGTTCAGAATCTCGGCGCTGGTGTGCTAGCGGGATATCTCGCTGCACCACCTGGGTGCCTAATTCAGGTGTTTAAACTCAAACATTTATAACAGGTGTTTAATTAAATAAAATAAATAATGTGTTTGGCAATATTGTAGGTAATATATTACTGTTATCATTTAAACTGTTAAAAAAACTTACACATTGCTACAAAGTAGGGTTATTATTGTAAATAATATGTAACAGGTGGTTATAAGTTTATATTTTTGTAACTGGTGTTTTTATTTTTTCCTCTCTCCGTATTTGAGCATTAAGACGTACCATAAACAGCTCCAACAGAATAAGGTGATATTTACATACAAACTTCAAACCATGACTTAAATGTTGTGTCAAACCAGTTTAATTTTGCACTGTATAACCATGTGTGTATATCACCATGTGATTACAAAATTTAAAGATAAAAACATACCAGTTCATTGTGATCAGGTTAAAAAACCAAAAACAATTTCTGATACATTTAAATCACAGCTTTCTGTACTATAAGTACTTCATACTTTTTACTGTATGCCTGTTCTGCATACTTCTACAATATATAGTCAGTGTTTATTTTGCTGATTTGCTTATGTTAATAATGCAAAAAAAAGACAAATTAAGGCTGATTCATCTGTGTGCAACATTCTACTGTATAATCACTACAAAAAGCGCATTAATAAGTGTAATAATAACTTGGCAGATAAGCTTTATAATGTTTTTGAAACAATTTAAAATGTTATGCAATGGTAAATTGTTTTGTTTGCTATTTAATAACACAAATCATGTTTGTTGATTGTTGCTTTGCTTAAATAAAACAGTGAAAGCATCAGTCAGGTGGTCTTTGTAGTATTATGTCTGCCTTGCTAGGGTCCTTTTCCTGGTCATGCCCATAGTAGTTTAATATCAGGATGCCTAAGAGAAGAGGGAGTTCAGATTTACTTTGTTTGCATTCTACACTTGCCATATATACGTTTTATATTGCGTTGAGATCGGCACGCAGTGATTTTTCTTTATCAAGGCACAGATAATGCACTAAAACCTATCACACTCGATAATGAGACGCTTGACATCACTTCTTGGGCTCTACAGTCACCAGCTCTGTCTCCTTGGATGAGGAAATTAACTGCAGAATAGGCAAAGCAGCCACCACCTTCAGCAGGCTGACCAAACGAGTATGGCAGAACAAATACCTTTCAACAAAGACAAAAACCCAGATCTATGGTGCCTGTGTGCTGAGTGCTCTTCTCTATGCCTCAGAGACATGGACTACCTACAAGGCACAAGTGCGAAAACTAAACTCATTCCATCTGTGATGCCTATGCAAAATCCTTGGCATTAAGTGGCAGGATCATGTGTCCAACACCAGAGTTCTTGAGTTGTCTCACCAATACTCCATTGCAACCATCCTAAGCAAAAGGAGAATGAGGTGGCTTGGTCATATCAAGCGGATGGAGGACACTCGTATCCCCAAGCAGCTCCTGTTTGGCGCTCTTGTTGGTGGACAACGGCAACGAGGACGTCCCAAGCCGCACTATAAAGATGTCACATTGAACAACCTCCAGATCATAGCAATGGACAGGAGCAAATAGAGAGGTGCCTCAGTCTACGAAAGACAACAGAGAAGGAACTAATGAATCAACGCAGGAAAGACAGAGCTGCATCTTCTTCAACAACCCTTGGGATAATCTTTCCCTGTTCCAAATGCAGTCGCCCCTGTCTTTCCAATATCGGAGGATAAGTCACGAAGGCAGGTGTCATGCATCCACAAACAGCTGCTAAGATCGTCTGTCAAGACGCAAGAGCCAAGAGATTGCTGACTTGGCTACTGCTCTGTGGTAATAGCCAGTTTTATTCAGCCTCCCAACTGTAAAGAAAGCAAGTCGCACAGGATGTTCTGTAGTAGCTGGTGTTTATTTAAAACCACAGCATTCATTAATAACAGTAAAAACTGAGGGCTGACTGACAAGAAAAACACTTCGATATTGTGAACAGAGCATCTCCCACTATACACCTCTCTTAAAGACACTCAAACTCAAAGGAAGCTTTATTGGTATGACAAATAAGGACATTCGTATTGCCAAAGCTCAGTTACAGAGAAAAAACATAACAATAAGAGAACAAATATATACAAAACAGTTACAGGTGCAAAAAATAAAATAGAATAAAATAATAATAAAAACAGTGCAAAAGTAACAATAAATATGATAAGGTAAATAAAACTTAGTTGTGTGTGCGTGTGTGAGACATGGTGCTGCTAGTGTGCAGCTCTCTCTGTGCTCCCCCAGTAGGTGGGGCAGTTTGTCCGGGTCTGGGAGGAAGTTGATTTATCACCGATTTATCTCGACTGTTAACCCTATTTTTAAGTTTTGCTAGCCAACGGTCCTTTTTTTTCTGACTGAACTGCATAACATTAAACGTGCATGTGTGCAGGTATTCGCTCGTCTGCCTTCACATGCATATGAACTTGAGTGACGTCCCATTCTTAATCCATAGGGTTTAATATAATGTCGGCCCACCCTTTGCAGCTATAACAGCTTCAACTCTTCTGGAAGGCTTTCCACAAGGTTTATGAGTGTGTTTATGGGAATTTTTGACCATTCTTCCAGAAGCGCATTTGTAAGGTCACCATAATCCCCCCTCCACCAAACTTTACACTTGGCACAATGCAGTCAGACAAGTAGCGTTCTCCTGGCAACCGCCAAACCCAGACTCGTTCATTGGATTGCCAGATGGAGAAGCGTGATTCGTCACTCCAGAGAACACATCTCCACTGCTCTAGAGTCCGACGCTTTGCGTTGCGCACTGTGATGTAAGGCTCGGATGCAGCTGCTCGGCCATGGAAACCCATTCTGTGAAGCTCTCTACGCACCGTTCTTGAGCTAATCTGAAGGTCACATGAAATTTGGAGGTCTGTAGCGAATGACTGCAGAAAGTTGCCGACCTCTGCGCGCTATGCGCCTCAGCATCCGCCGACCCCGCTCTGTCATTTTACGTGGTTTACCACTTCGTGGCTGAGTTGCTGTCGTTCCCAATCACTTCCACTTTGTTATAATACCACTGACAGTTGACTGGAATATTTAGTAGGAAGGATATTTCATGACTGGACTTGTTGCACAGGTGGCATCCTATCACGGTACCACGCTGGAATTCACTGAGCTCCTGAGAGCGACCCATTCTTTCACTAATGTTTGTAGAAGCAGTCTGCATGTGTAGGTGCTTGGTTTTATACACCTGTGGCCATGGATGTGATTGGAACACCTGAATTCAATTATTTGGATGGGTGAGTTAATACTTTTGGCAATATAGTGTATATATCCTGTGAGTGAAAAATGAATTGCTTTAGTTTTAGTAAAAACAAATCTCGTAATGTCGCGCCCCCCTGGACAGGTACTTGCCCCCCCACAGGTTGAAACCCCCTGCTCTAAATCCCAAAAAGTGCTTTTGTTGAAAACCAAAATATGGTCACCCTAATACAAGCAGTCCTGATTTGTTTAAATTGTGTGTCGTCCCCACTTAAAAAAAATAAATAAATAAATAAAATAAAAACAAAGTAAATAAAAAATAAACTGCTAGGTCCGCTAATGTATCCCATAATGCAACTGGAGCTGCGTAGGCATTCAAAGCGGAATAAGAAACAAGAAAGATAGCGGAAAACTGAGTCCTCTGTTCACACGTGTAAGTAAGATAAATAAAATAAAACATTTTAAAGACGAATAAATAACAAAAACACGATAAATATCCAAAATTTTGGCGAGTGGGGTTTGTAATGAGTCTGTAACTATGGTGATATTACGTCATCACGTCCTTACGTCATCACTTGTCGTTCGCAAGATGGCGCATGTAGTACGTAGCGGTGTTGTGTGCATACTGCATACTTCTGTACTGAAAGTATGTACTTTTTTACCGGCCGAGTAGTGCATACTTCCTCCAATCTAGTACGTACTCTCTAAGTATGCGATTCCGGACGCAGCGATAGTTGTAAGGCTGCTTTGTAAACACGTGACTGTACTATGGCATGCATTAAGACGATTTTGGCCCCAAATGCATGCCATACTGTACGCCCGCGTAAAGCTGTGCTGCGATTAGTCCTGCGTTTGATGACGTCACATCGACGACCAAAGAGGAGGAAGTAGTTAATGTGTGTGTCAATGTGCAGATACATGACTTTTTGAATCAACACACCTCATCGTTTTTTTGCATTTAATATCTGATTATTTTCATCATGTCCGTCAGGAATCCTGGAACTGACCTGGGTAAGTGTTTTAATTACCGTATTTTGTAATGACTGCACATTCTATCTGCACCCGATGACAAATTATTGGGTATTATTGGGTTGTGGATCATTCTCAGCACTGCAGTGTCACTGACTTGGTGGTGGTGTGTTAGTGTGTGTTGTGCTGGTTTGAGTGGATCAGACTTAGCAGAGCTGCTGGAGTTTTTAAATAGTGTCCACTCCCTGTCCACTCTATTAAACACTCCTACCTAGTTGGTCCACCTTGTAGATGTAAAGTCAGACGATTGCTCATCTATTGCTGCTGTTTGAGTTGGTCATAGTTCTAGACCTTCATCAGTGGTCAAAGGACGCTGTCTACAGGGTGCTGTTGGCTGGATGTATTCATGGTTGGTGGACTATTCTCAGTCCAGCAGTGACAGTGAGGTATTTACAAACTCCAGAAGCGTTGCTGTGTTTTATTCATTCATACCAGCACAACACACCACCACCATGTCAGTGTCACTGCAGAGCTGAGAATAATCCACCACCCAAGTAATACCTACTCTTAGTCCTGACCATTGAGGAACAGCATGAAAGGGGGCTAACAAAGCAGAGGAACAGATGGACTACAGTCAGTAATTGTAGAACTACAAAGTGCTTCTATATGGTAAGTGGAGCTGATACAATGGACAGTGAGTGTAGAAACAAGAAGGTGGTTTTAATGTTATGGCTGATCAGTGTATATCTACACCTAAAAGTAATTAATATTTAATATATATTGCCTTATAATGTGGTGCAAGTTTAAGTAGTTTGGGAATATCCTGTGTGCACACAGTGCTGAGAATGACCCACCACCCAAATAATACCTACTCTGTAGTGGTTCTGGGAGAGTCCTGACCATTGAAGAACAGCATGAAAGGGGGCTAACAAAGCATGCAGAGAAACAGATGGACTACAGGCAGTAATTGTAGAACTGCTAAGTGCTCCTGTATGTTAAGTGGAGCTGATAAAATGGACAATGTGTGTAGAAACATGGAGCTGGTTTGTGTGTGTGTGTGTGTGTGTGTGTGTGTGTGTGTGTGTGTGTGTGTGTGTGTGTGTGTACACATGATCTACAAACTGGTCAGACCCTGTGACCCTCACATACTGTTATACATTACATGGCTGTGCACCTGAACTTAACATTTTGGTGATTATTTAATGTCCAATTTTAAAAACATTTGTATTAATATGCACGTTCCTGCACGTTCAGTATGTTGTATTACACTTTTGAACATGTTTTCAGGCAGGCACGTGCACAGATAGACCCCTAGTGGTGCTCAAGCACCTGCCCTTTTGCCCTGGATGAGAAAAGTGCCCTTTCTGCTGGAACCCAATTTTTTTCTACATTCATTAATATTTAAAAATAAATATTACCTTCTCTGTCATCAATTCCCCCCAAAAGTGTTTCACTAGTTTTGTTTTATTTAAAATCTTACTTATTTTGATGTGAAAGCCTTAAAAAAAAAAAAAAAAAAACATGAGCACAAACATTCTGCAGGAAAATGTCAAGTAGCTCTCACAGTAATTTGTTGAAAATAGATACAAACATACAATATTTTTTAATTAAAGCATCATGGCCAAAACGCTGTGTGGGAAAAGTCACCTTTAGTCAAGGAGTTATTTTCATGCAAGCATTTATACTTCAACAGTTGAGGTTTACAAATGAGGAATAATTTTGCTAGGTAATTAACATTACAAACTAATATATGTAGAAGGCTAAATATAATGCTCTATGATATAAAACAGCATACAAAAAATGACGAATAAATAGGAATGTTATTTAGCTGTCTATTTGATTTTATTGGCATAATAATAGGCCCATTGTTAACATTAAATACCCAAAGTGGGTTTCTGATTCGAAATCAAAGGTAGTTCTTAAGTTGAGCTATTTTTTGATGATTATTTAATATATTGTTTGTTTATTAAAAAGCGCACAATATGGCCTTGTTTTTGCCTGTTTTTTTTTTATTTATTCAATTTGATAATTTGAGTTATTTGATTAGATGTGTATTGATTGTGTTAACAAAAATAAACATACAAGTTAAATATCCTGCTGGCATCCTCGTATACATTTACGTTTACTTTATAAAGAGTCAGAAGAAAGGGTTTTTTTTCTTCACCCTCTCGATCTTCAGATCTTGTCTAAAAAACCACAATACAACCACTATATGTATTTAAAAAATACCTTTGGTAATCAAATAGAAGGAAAATAAGTTATAACAGAATATTGGTATATATAACATACAGAAAGACAAATGCAAACAGCGCTGGTGTCATGTGAAGGTTTACTTTTAATATCTTAATAACAGGTATGACTAAACCATGTTTTACTTGAGATAAAAGTAGCAGAACATCAGTAAAACCCAACCTCATAACTAACGTTACATCTTTAATTTTTAGTCTGTGTGTGTGTGTGTGTGTGTCTGTGTGTGTGTCTGTGTGTGTGTGTATGTGTCTGTGTGTGTGTCTGTTTATGTGTGTGTCTGTGTGTGATGTCCTGCAAAAGATTGTTGTTACTAAAAGTAAATAAAGAATCTGTGCACATTTTTGCACACCAGTTGAATTGTTTTTGGTGAATTGTTTTTTGGCCGATAATCCCTTTGTTAGCACTGATTCTGTACTTTAAAAACACACTGAAATGCAACATACTTGTAATTTCAATTAAACAAACAAAGCTACCATATTTCTCTCTTTCACAGATCTGGAATGGGTTTCAAAGGTCAGAGTAAACACTCAGGCTGTGCTGAAACGGGCCCAACAAGTTCAAGGCCGCAAGGTGGCCAAAAGAGAGTGGCAGGTAGTCTAATTATTATTATTATTATTTTTTTTAGTTTTAGTTTTAAAAATTATGATTAATCTGTGTCTTTTAAAAACCCATCATGTATACAATTCTCTGTAGGCAGCCTGGCTCCTGAAAGCTGCCACCTGCATAGATCTGACAACGCTAGCTGGAGATGACACGCCATCTAATGTCCACCGGCTTTGTCTAAAGGCCGTGCAGCCCATCCGCTATGATCTGCTGCAGAGCATGGACATGCATGATAAAGGTTTGTTGCTACTCGGTTAAATAAGTATGTGTACATACACTGATCAGCCATAACATTAAAACCATGTCCTTGTTTCTACACTCACTGTCCATTTTATCAGCTCCACTTACCATATAGAAGCACTTTGTAGTTCTACAATTACTGACTGTAGTCCATCTGTTTCTCTGCATGCTTTGTTAGCCCCCTTTCATGCTGTTCTTTAATGGTCAGGACTCTCCCAGGACCACCACAGAGTAGGTATTATTTGGGTGGTGGATCATTCTCAGCTCTGCAGTGACACTGACACGGTGGTGGTGTGTTAGTGTGTGTTGTGCTGGTTTGAGTGGATCAGACACAGCAATGCTAAAGGAGTTTATAAACACCTCACTGTCATTTCTGGACTAAGAATAGTCCACCAACCAAAAACATCCAGCCAACAGCGTCCTGTGACCACGGATGAAAGTCTAGAAGATGACCAACTCAAACAGCAGCAATAGATGAGCGATCATCTCTGACTTTACATCTACAAGGTGGACCAACTAGGTAGGAGTGTCTAAAAGAGTGTACAGTGAGTGGACACAGTATTAAAAAAACTCCAGCAGCGCTGCTGTGTCTGATTCACTCATACCAGCACAACACACACTAACACACCACCACCATGTCAGTGTCACTGCAGTGCTGAGAACGATCCACCACCTAAATAATACCTCCTTTGTGGTGGTCCTGTGGGGGTCCTGACCATTGAAGAACAGAGTGAAATCAGGCTACAAAAAGTATTTAGAGAAACAGATGGAGTGCTCCGATATGGTGCTGATAAAATGGACAGTGAGTGTAGAAACAAGGAGGTGGTTTTAATGTTATGGCTGATCAGTGCATACTGGTGTGTTACTGCAGGCAGGGTCAGACATGATCTCTTAATAAAAATACACATCTAGGAAAACGTCAACATAAGTTGGTTATTAACTGTGCAGAATGTTAGGCTATGCCCAGATTTTTTTTAATACATTCCCCTGGTTTACCTTTTGGAGAAAGTCAGCTGTTTGCCATGTAGAGGAAAAAACACAGCTTTAATTCAATTCAAAGTTAAGAATTTGCTTAACTGACATATGCTTAACGTTTGATTTCATTATCTTTGAAGTGTTTTGCAGCTGGGCATTCCACATACCAGTACCCAGCTGGTCTTTCATGAACGCAACTAATTCTTTGAGCATCATATTTGCTACCACTATATCTAAAAACTACCCCAACTAACTTCCATTTACACCAGAGAAGCCCATGCCATACTTATGCCATTAAAATATGCAGAGGAGACCCAAAGATCTAGTCATATTATGCCCAGACTCAGAGTCATGTCTTAAAGAACTAGTCATACGCCGCTCAGGTGGCGCAGCGGTAAAAACACACGCTGCAACCAGAGCTGGGATCTCGAATACATCGTATCGAATCTCAGCTCTGCTTTGCCCAGCTGAGGCTGAGTGGTCACATAAACAACGATTGGCCTGTTGTTCAGATGGGCGAGACTAAGCCGGATATGGGTCTCTCTCTGTCAGAATGGTGCAGTTACGACTTCTGCTGGCTGATTAGAGGCGCCTGCACAGAGATGAGGAAAGAGTGCTCTTAGGGTGTGTCTCACCATACACAACGCTAGGTGGCACAACACTCGTCAATGTGTGGGTGATAAGATGCATACGGCTTGCTGCCCACGTGTCGGAGGGGGCGTGGGTTAGCTTCGATCTCCTCGGTCAGAGCGGGGATCGGTATAGGCAGAGAGGAAGCATGATGCAATTGGGGGCAATTGGACGTGCTCAAGGGGGAGAAAATGCATTTAAAAAAAAAAAGAACTAGTCATACGCACCAGATCACCCCATAATCAATAAACAAAAGCCAGAGAAATAACCAGACAAAATATAACAATATAACAAACAAAATTCCCTCTACAGATATAAATGCTGGTTTCTTTATGGAGGAGCTTTTCTACCCTGGTTTACGGTGGCTAAGTGGGTAGCACTGTCGCCTCACAGCTAGAAGTTCCTGGGTTTGATTCCCAGGTGGGGCGATAATTTCTGTGTGGAGTTTGCATGTTCTCCCCGTGTCTGCGTGGGTTGCCTTCGGAAGCTCCGGTTTCCTCCCACAGTCCAAAAACATGCAAGTAAGGTGAATTGGAGATACTAAATTGTCCATGACTGTGTTTGATATAACCTTGTGAACTGATGAACCTTGTGTAATGAGTAACTACCGTTTCTGTCATGAATGTAATCAAAGTGTAAAACATGACATGGGTAAACAATTTACCCTGGTTTACAGTTTTCTCCTACCTTTTTTTACATCTGCAACTGTACCTTGGCCCAGAAGAGGGGGACAAAGTACTTTCTTTAAATACAAGCCTGAAACCATTTAACTACATTACACGTGTGTGTTTACAGGAATTTCAACTGCCGCAGTGTGTGTTTATCCAGCTCGTGTGAATGATGCTGTTAAATCTTTGAAAGCAGCCAACTCCAGCATACCTGTAGCCTCTGGTTAGTTCCAAACCCTAACCCTTTAACAGTTTACTTTTTAAATAAATTTAATGGTCATTTAAAGTGGTACTAGTTTTCATCCTTGTATTTAAATCCAGTGGCTACTGGATTCCCTGCTGGTCAGACTCCACTGAAGACACGCCTGGAGGAGGTGCGTATGGCTGTGCAGGATGGGGCCACTGAAATCGATATTGTCATTAATCGGACGTTGGCAGTTACCGGACAGTGGGCAGGTTTGTGTTCTTGTCTGTACATCCATTCATTAAAATGCAGTTGACCACAAAAATGTTGTTTAACATGGATACAGCTATCTGTATTTTCAACACCATAAATCTATATCAGTGGTATTTTACACCTCAAAATGGTTATTTTTATTGGGACAGAATGAAACACCAGAATTCAATGAATAAGAGGTGTGTCCCAGTACTTTAGTCCATATAGTGTTTCTGTATATGTAAAATACATATTAATAACACGGGTATGTTGCCACATCTAGACAAATGGGTGCTGCACAACAAAATGGGTTTTAGAATCTTGGTTTGAGCCTTACCTCCAGTTCCAGGCTGTGCAGAGTTTTGCATGTTCTTCCAGTGTTTCCTTTGGGTACACCAGTTTTCTAATATATTTTCAAAACAAGCAAGTATTTGCATTGGTTGCTTTTATTCGACCCTAGATGCAAGTGAGTGAGTAAAATAGTTCAGTGTGTGTCGCTGTGGAATAGATTTCTATTAGATTGTAATAGATCCTGTCAAGGGAGTGTTTCCATTGTTTCTGTGTGGCACCTTACCACATAAACCAAGTTTTGCTATATTATATGGCCAAGAATATGTGGACACACCCTTCTTATTTTTGACTTTAGGAGTTTTAGCCACACCCATTGCTAACAGATGTCTAAAATCTGTTATATTAAAACTAAATTAAATGCTTAGAACCTTGTGACAACAGGCGTCCATCCATCATCACTGCCTGACCTCACAGACTTTGACTGAATGAGCAAATTCCCAGGCAACTTAAACAGTCTGGTGGAAATCCTTCCCAGAAGGGTGAAGGATTTTGTAGCTGCAAAAGAGGGGGGAGTTAAAGTCCATATTAATAGCAAAGGTTTGGAAATGAAATGTCCAACAAGCTTTAGGTGTTCAACTACCATTCTCATATTTCCAGACAACAGGAACTATTAAATATGGCCTAACTACATTTCTTTAGTAAAGTCATAACAAATCATGCAATGAGCTGCTAAATTTAAAGCATGTACAGAAGGTGGTGCAATTAATTCACTCATGAGCCTTTATTAATAGGCTAATCTCACTGGTTTATAGTTTATTGTAAACAGAAAGCTGAAAATCAAAAATTGTGATTATTTTTGAATTACAAAGGGGTTATGTATTTATAGTTTTTTGTTCTCCTCAGCCTTGTACGATGAGGTCCGGCAGTTCCGAGAGGCATGTGGCAATGCCCACATGAAGACCATCTTGGCAGTTGGAGAGCTGGGGACATTCACTAACGTATACAAGGCCAGTCTGGTGTCCATGATGGCAGGTAATGCAAAAATTCTTTTGAGACTGTAAGGAATAGAGTATATATATTTTTTAATCCAGTTCTGTGTGGCCATTTTTGTTGTTTGGTTTGTTTATTAGGATTTTAAAGTCATGTTTGTCAAGGTGTCTGGTTACATTCATGACAGGAACGGTAGTTAGTTACTCATTACACAAGGGTCATCAGTTCACAAGGTAATATCGAACACAGTCATGGACAATTTTGTATCTCCAATTCAACTCACTTGCATGTCTTTGGACTGTGGGAGGAAACCGGAGCACCCGGAGTACACCCACGCAGACACGGGGAGAACATGCAAACTCCACACAGAAAGGACCCGGAGCGCCCCACCTGGGGATTGAACCCAGGACCTACTTGCTGTGAGGCGACTGTGCTGCCCACTGAACCACCGTGCCGCCCGGCCATTTTTGTTCATAAATAAACATGACTTGACTTGGCTTATGTAAGAGAGTGAGGGGCAACTCCATATTAATACCCATGATTTTGAAATGGGATTTCGGACAAGCTCATGGTCAGGTGTCCACATTCAGTTCAGGTTTGGGTAATCTTAGATTTTTTTTCTAACTATGCAGGAACTACACCCGGTTCCACTTATCAGCTCCTTAAAGACTGAAACAAATGAATATTGATTGCCAGAACTGCCTACCTTTATAATACTCAACTGTAGCATGTGCAATGGGTTGTAATGCCCACTACATGGTGCTGTTGCTCAGCTATTGTTTCACTTACCTTTTCTCCAGATGGCCTACCATTATGCCACACAGACACACACACACACACACACACACAGAAGGAACCAGCCAGTGAAAGTGTGCTTAAATAGCCATCGTCCGTTAAGCCGATTACTGTACCCAATTGTCAGTGGTGCTGATAGGGATCATTATTAAAATGCATTGCTTTTGTCGCCACGCTCACTCCTTAATCTCCCCTTGTTCCTATGAATTGCGTATGAGGTTTCTGAAATTGAATGATAATTTTGCCTATTAATCTGCAAAGACGAGGCTATTTTACTCCCTCGCTTGCCGGCACTGTACCCCCGCACCGCCGCAAATGAATAGAGCTTCATTACTGTCGGCTGCATTTAATAACCGTTATCCATTATGGTGTAATTAAGACTCCCCAGAATGAATCTCAAGGATTATGCCAGTTTAAGAGAGAGAGAGGGGGCAAGAGAAAGAGTGGAGAGGGAAAAGGAAGTGAGAAAAAAAAGAAGAAAAAAGTTAAACAACACATTGAACATATATTTAATGAACTGA
The DNA here is from genome assembly GCF_030014385.1 of Trichomycterus rosablanca. Taxonomy (NCBI): domain Eukaryota; kingdom Metazoa; phylum Chordata; class Actinopteri; order Siluriformes; family Trichomycteridae; genus Trichomycterus; species Trichomycterus rosablanca. Next base: position 70,080,492 of record NC_085988.1, on the reverse strand, counting down.
AAAAAATGTTCATCTTGTCCTGTTTGGTAATGAACTGTCATTAGAAAGACGGCTAGGCAAGAGAGTGGGGGTTCAAATCCTGTCCAGTTTGTAGTTCATCTATTAAAATTGTAATTTTATCTTCTATTTTTATCAGAACACTGATAAACCATAATTGTCTCTGAAGGAAAGAGAAGGGGGAAAATGAGAGCTCTTATTGATGAACACGCTCATGCCTTGTGCTCACTGCAGACAGGAGCATATGTTCTTGTCTGGCCCACAGTTCTCTCAGGACTAATGCCCTGTCTGAGCATGGAAGCCAGATGGCACAGATAATGCCAAAATAGAAGCACATTCTAAAAATGTAAATCTTTAAATCAGGCTTTTCTATTTTTGTGGCTCATTTGGTACCTCACAAAGCATCCTGAAGCAAAACTTCTGTTCCTGGATTCCGTTCTTTGTGGATATACAATCACTGACTGTAGCCTGTATGTTGCTCTGAATACTTTATCACCTATCTGTGGCACATTTATGAATTAAACGGTGTGACCTCTTTAGGACCCCCACAACCATATGATGTTAGGAGGGTGACTATTCTCAGCATTGCGATGACTAACCTGCTAATAACAAGGTAGTGTGTGTTGTACTGGTATGAGTGTATTAGGTGCAGCAGTGTTGTTGGGATCAAGATGCCTCTGCTCCAAAATGGACTTCTTCTTCATCATTTATTTTTTCATATTGTTCCACTGCATTATCCTGGTCAGGGTCACGGTAGCTCTGCTTTTCCTGAATTAATTGGGTGCAATGCAATAACATACCACAGACAGGATGCCAAACTGCCCCATTATTCTAGACATAGCCAAACAGGTCTGTATGTAGATGCCTACCAATGACCGGCCGATAGCACCGCTTGGGATTCGAACCCTGGACCCCAGTAGTAGTGAGCTAGCATAATTTTTTGATGCGCTATCCAACTTCCCAGTTCTTTTTCTTCTTGCTTGACATTCTATCAGCTTCTAATTCATTGCAGTCCTGTATTGTTTTTTTGCTGGTTTATCTGACAAATGGTTAGTGGTGGCAGTTTGGGTTCTCACCCAGACAAGAGGCAAGAAATCACTGTTTTATGTATGTTTTCTTGTGAGCAGTCAGCATTAATAGTCACAACAAGAAGGAAGTTTAGGTTTCAATGATTTAGTCAGAAAAAAATACAAAAATAATGAACCTTTATCCAACCAACAAACATTTAAGCCTGCCAACAGAAATCCCAATAAATAGCAATAACTTTTTCGTTATTTTGATTGGTATGGGCCAACAGCAATGGTGTATGGATAAATATGTTGAGAGTTGCCGAAAGATTGCATTGGCATTTTCGTCCTGGTCAGCGGGGCTGCACATAAAATGGAAAAAGTTTAAAATTCCTAGACTGTCATGACCTATATGTTCTTTACAAGTTAATGTAGACCAGAAATCTGGAACCTCCACCATTGTAGCAGGATGAAAACCTCACTCATGTCTTCTTCGTCCACCAGGATCTGACTTCATCAAAACTTCAACTGGGAAAGAGTCCGTCAATGCCACATATCCTGTGGCCATAGTGATGGTGCGGGCTATCCGCGACTACTTCTTAAGGACTGGACACAAGGTAAAATCACATATTATTTTTAATACAATTGCTTTACTGTATCTTGAGCTGCTGTAATAACTGACTTTCCCTTAATAAAGCCATCCATCCATCCAATCCATCCATCTAAACTGCCGTTCCTGTCATGAATGTAACCAAAGTGTGTTAAACATGATGTTAAAATCCTAATAAACAAACAAACAAGGAATATGCACTGTGTCTTCAATGTCTATACAGGTTTAATTCTACCTTAGAATAAAATGCCAGTAGGTAGCTACTCTGCATTGCCCTGAGGCTGCTTTCATATGACGAGAGTTTTGTGTTTTGTTCATCATGAGACCATGCTGCTTATGGTGGCAGTTACGCTGTTCACATGATACACGGCAACACCGCTTTCTGCTGTGCAGCTGAGCGACAAGCTTGAAAACAATACGTGATGCTGACTGACAGTATTGAAAGTTTATTCATATGCAGTTTCGTGTTTAGCTGGAAAAACGTTTGGCATTTGAATATTTAAGAGTATTAAAAAAAGAAATGGGTAATGAAACTTTATAACAGAAATCCTGACTATAAGTCCACATGCATTGGGGCTTAAAAACTTTTAGTGTAACTGTTTATTGTTGAAGTATTGTTTACACGAGTCTGTTGGTGTATGTGATGCAGGTAGGTTTTAAGCCAGCAGGAGGTATTCGCACTGCGCAGGAGTCTTTGGTATGGCTGGTGCTGATGAAGGAGGAACTAGGAGACCAGTGGCTTACTCCTCACCTGTTCCGCCTGGGAGCCAGCAGCTTGCTTGGAGACATTGAACGGCAGGTGGGATTTGATCCAATCAAAACATGCAGAATTCCTTTCTGGCCTTCATGTACAGCAGGTCGATTATAGACAGTTAGAACTCATGCATATTAGCTGTGCAGCCGTTATTAATATTAGAATTTTAGAATATTATTTATTGATCAATAATCTTTATCAATATTAGATTTTAATTAATGGTTTAATTATTTGGTTATTTGGAGCCCTTTTATGACATTTGAGATGTAAGACATCTAGAGTGCTGAAATCTAGGATTAGGCTTGAATTTACTTACTTTTTTGAGATCTAATGTGCATACTTCTTGCCTTCTTGTAAATTCAAATAAAAAAAATACAGATACTATATACCATACTATATATTTCCTTTGTATTCCTCTACTGCTCGGCCAGACAATAGAAGTCACTGTTGCAGGAGTAAGGTTTGGCATTTAACCCTAGCCCTGCATTAATCACTACACTTACTGATCTACTTTGTTCCCAAGTTTCTTCTATTTTTAATATTTGTCACACTTGCTTCAAATGCTTAAGAAATGCTGGTCTGCCCTACCTGGCCCTATGTGAAAAAGTAATAGCCCCCTTAGCTATTGAATCAACCAGTTAACCAAATTCAGTTTACATTTTCACTAGCCAAATCCAGGCATGATTACTGCCAGAACTGTTGAATCTAAACATCACTTATAGAAGCTGACTGGCAATGTAAAGATATTTCCCAGGAGTGGCTGGCCTACTAAAATTTCACCAAGAATGCATTGACTACTCATCCAGGAGGTCTTAAAATAGCCCAGACTAACATCTAAAGAACTGCAGATCTCACTTGCCTCAATTAAGGTAAATCTATGTACATGACTTCACAATAATATAAACACTGGGCAAATATGGCATCCATAAGAGGGTTGCAAGGCACCCAGGTGGGGCAGCGGGATATTCCGCTAACACACTCCTCGGTTCAAAACTCGGTGTTGCCACCGGTCGGCTGGGCGCCATCTAGCAGGCATAATTGGCAGTGCCTGCAGCAGACACGGTTCTGCTAAGGCGGATGACCGGACTATTTGGGTGGGGTCTTCAAACACTGTGTAAGGACCCTGACTGGCAGATTGAGAGGAGCCTGTGCAGAGTGCATTGGTGAAAAAGGGTTCCGCAAAGGGCTGTGCACGGGTCGGAGGAGCAGCAATATTCCCACCTCGACTGCAATCAGGGATCCCCTAGCAGCGGAAGACAAATTAACTACGCTAAATTGGAAGAAAATGGGAGAAAAATAAATAAAAGAGAAAAAAAAGAGGGTGCAAACCACTGCTGACCAAAACAGAGAACAAAGGTGTATCACATTTGCCAAAAAAAATCGTAATGACTCAAGACATGTGAAAAAGTAAAATTCTTGTGATAAAGTTCTACTACTACTACATTTGGGATAAAGTTCTGTGGACTGGTGAGTCAAAGGTGGAACTGTTTGGAAGACATGAGTCCTGTTATATCTGGCACAAAGATAATACCGCAGTCTTCTTTCTGAGGACTACAGCCTTGTTGTGGTGCACCTTTTTGAGCGGACCCCCATGATTGGATCCAGAGTGGCTGCTCCGCTCTTTTTATAGCCCATTCCAGCTTTTACCAAGTTCCTCTCTCTTTATGCTTTTTAGAGAACACAGGTAGCAAGCGTTAGTATCCCAGTGTAAAAGAGAACCACTGTTCTGTTTTTCTACTCTCTTTTCCTTTTAAGGTGAACGGGGTTGAATATTTCTGATTGCAAATGTGTGAGTGTGTGTACATATATGTACAGTATATATACATGATTTTTATTTTTGCATCCCTACAGATTTACCACTATGTGACTGGACGCTACCCAGCTTATCACGAGCTGCCTATGGCCTGATTTTTTTTTTTATGATTAATGGGATGAAGCACCTGCTCAGATCAGCTCACCAAAATACTTGTAGTGTTCATGAAGGATGATACTATCTGATAATGTTGTGACCAAATGTACTGTAGTCCACACTGCAGACATGCAGCTACGATATCAGAATCAGAATACTTTATTGATCCAAGAGGGAAATTGCAGTATAGGGTGGTGCCTCATACTGCCCGTGTCTTGATTTTGTATTGTTGATGAAACAAATGATTTTGATGAAAATCATAATATAAAAGCTTGAGATGTAACATGTAAAATTTGAATAACTGCTGTAAAGTGATGATAAATATTCTAAAATGACCTTAATAAAAGTGAAGTATATAATAAAATGTTACAGCATGCCAGTTTTGTGTTTTGGCAGCATGGTCGTGCAGCTGTATACAGAATGACACAAAAGTGGATCTCTTAATATCTAATTACTCATGTCCTTAACAATTCCAAACAGTAATGTGGAATTGCATATATTTTAGGCTTATATAAAATAATGGTGTTGTTTTTGACTCTTATACACTGAAAATAACACAAATATAATATAAATACACTGAAATACAATTGAAAACAGAAATCAATAAAAACTAGTGCTGTCAAAATTAACGCGTTAATTATTGCGATTAATTTGAAGTATTTAATGCGTTAAAAAAATTAACGCAATTAACGCAGCTGGGTGTTTACTTTGGACCATCGTGGCTAACGATGGATTAAAATTGGGTTTTAGACGGGAAGTTTTACTTTAAAAAGTTGGTACATGAATTATTTTCCCTTCTGCTCTTCCCTCGCTCTTCCGACCTGTGTGTGTGCGTGTGTGTGTGTGTGTGCGAGACCTGTTTTCTCTCTCTCTGGGTGTGTTCGAAAAGCTAGTGAGCTCTCTACATAGACAGCATTTTACATCATCCTGTGCGTGCTCCTGAGAATGAGGCTGTTCGAAATCCTAGATGCCTTAAAATTCTCACTACTGAGGCATCTTAATATTTCAATGTTATTTTGGCTCAAGAACGAGTGAGCATCCGACGCTGCCTTAGTGATCAAGGCAATCCCAGCATTCATTGCGGGTCGGGTGCTCTTCTCTCACAGAAAAATAAACATGGCTGACGGGGCGGAGAAACGAATGGAGTTATTTTCAAACGTAAATAAAATATTACTGATTTTTAACTTGTGTAAACTTGTACCAAGTGTTTTTATTTGCAAGTTCGGGCTTGTCAGGAAATTTTACCGTTATCGGTACATGAAGGAAGATGTTATATTGACGTTAGCGTGCCTCAGTTTATTGGTTTTAATTGCAAGATGCTAAATGCTAAACGCGAAATGCGAAACCCGATTGAATCGCTGTCTAAGTAGCGCGTTCGAATAACCTGTCTTATAAGTCAATGACTTATTAGAATCCTCTCTACTAAGGCAGCTGCCTATGTAGACAGTAAGACAGCAAGGCAGCTCCCTAGGTTTTCGAACACACCCTCTCTCTCTCTCTCTCTCTCTCTCTCTCTCTCTCTCTCTCTCTCTCTCTCTCTCTCTCTCTCTCTCTCTCTCTCTCTCTCTCTCTCTCTCTCTCTGTGTTTGTGTGTGTGTGTGTGTTTAATCTTTCTTTACATGTATTTATGTGTGTGTCTGTTCCTGCTATCTGTCTACTTATGTGATTCGAAAGTCTTCCACATTCCTCTGTGTAATCATCTTGCTCACTCTTCCCTGGATCATCTATGTGTATGCAGGCATTTGTACATACAGACAGGAACGTAGTGTGTCTGTCTCTGTAACAATTTACTAACATGTTTAAAACATCCTGTGCTTTCTATGTCTGCTATTTAGTGGTGTTGCCAGCTTTATGCCACTTGTTTATATGTAGCCCTCAAACTATGATCCAGTCTATTTAGTGAGGTTCAAGCCTGTATAACGGCCTTGAAAGAAGAGAAGGTCTGTCTTCTTGCTGGGTTCTTCTGATACAGATACTGATAAAGTGGAATAGTCTATAGAACAATGTCTGAACCACTATAAGGCAGAGCCCGAAATGGAAATGGGGGGGTGTCCACTACAGTGGTGGTCAACAAGAGAAAGAGCAAAAGCAAGGCTGGCACCCATTGCACACAAATATCTGTCAACCCCTCCAACTACAGAAGAATCTGTGTTTAAAATTAAAAAGATACAATTAAACAAAAATATCTTACAGATATTATTCCATTGAGTTTATTTAACAATTACATGTACATTATTAAAAGCTTAAGTATTAAGGAAAAATGTGATTAATGGTGATTAATTACAGCAAATTTACATTTACATTTTCAGCATTTAGCAGACGCTCTTATCCAGAGCGACTTACAGAAGTGCTTCCAAAGTGAACATTTCATTTCTCAAGTTTAGGTAAACAACAGTCGAAGAACACAAATCTGCAAAAACCTGTTAGAACCAAAGTTTTGTTTTTTTTTGGAAATGGAAAAGGATGGAACAAGATGTTAGTAAATAAGTACAAGTCAGCTTAAATGCTTAGTAAAGAGGTGGGTTTTTAATCGCTTTTTAAAGACAGCAAGAGACTCAGATGTTCGGACAGACAGAGGAAGTTCATTCCACCACTTGGGCGCTAGAACAGAGAAGAGCCTTGATGCTTGTCTTCCTTTAGTCCTGGATGGAGGCTCAAGTCGAGCGAGACTGGTGGCTCGGAGGTTGCGTGGTACAAATTGTGTGATTAATTAGTTGTTTTTTTTTATCGATCAACAGCCCTAATAAAAACACAATAAACCTGCACTTTACCTTTAATTCTTTATTGTTTCCTTATGCTTCTTAATCGTGACGATGCTTGATGTTGGAATACCGTATTTAATTCTTTCACATGAGAAGTGGCAAAAACGCTTTTGCGCTGTTGTGTCGTTATTTCCCATAGTGTGGCGGTGCACAAAGCTTAATGTGACTTATTGTACTAAAACAACGAGCAATGGATTTTATTAGTGGAGAGAACTTATGAGCAGTTCTAATTGTAAGAGGTTTAGTCTTCCTATGTCGTTTTGTTAATGCATTAAGTCACATTAAGCTTTTTTTTAACGATCAGCATTTTAGACTCTCGGAAAAGCTGATTCTCACAATTTCTCAGCACCCCGAGCTGTAACACAAGTTTAAAAGTGAAACAGGAGAAAAATACAGCTAAACACAGATACATGTGGAGCTTTCAAAGTGGATTTGATGGTTATTCCACACAAATGCAGATTCGTCTCATAGTCGCACTTTGATGGCGTTTTAAGGGAAACGTTGAGTTCAAGGGTACAAATTTCTTGATGAAGGGCATCAAGTTTCAAAGATTGAAGTTTAGGGGACGTCCAGTTACAAGGTACCACTGTATTTTAAACTTCAATTCCATGTGTGAATTTTTTTTTAATTGACATTACATCTTCTGGGATGTTCATGTGTGCAAAGGTTTTTTCAGGTAAGCTGCTGTGTGATGCTGACGTGTGAAAATGAGGTAAAAACCTAAATTGATAACTTGGTACTTGGTAGTGTTTTATGAGTGAAAGGTGTACTGATCTTTTTATTTTAAAAGAAGCATCAATACTGGGGATGATGCATTGATATATGTTTATGTGAACCTGGTAATGATCTATTTGAACATACACCAATCAGCCATAACATTAAAACCACCCCCTTGTTTCTACACTGTCCATTTTATCAGCTCCATTTGTCATATAGGAGCACTTTGTAGTTCTACAATTACTGACTGTAGTCCATCTGTTTCTCTTCATGCTTTGTTAGTCTGCTTTCACCCTGTTCTTCAATGGTCAGGACTCTCCCAGGACCACTACAGAGCAGGTATTATTTAAGTGGTGGGTCATTCTCAGCACTGCAGTGACACTGACATGGTGGTGGTGTGTTAATATGTGTTGTGCTGGTATGAGTGGAAGACACAGCAGCGCTGATGGAATTTTTAAACACCTCACTGTCACTGCTGGACTGAGAATAGTCCACCAACCAAAAATATATCCAGCCAACAGAGTCCTGTGACCACTGATGAAGATCCAGAAGATGACCAACTCAAACAGCAGCATCTGATGAGCGATCGTCTCTGACTTTACATCTACAAGGTCTAACAACTAGGTAGGAGTGTCTAATAGAGTGGTATTTAAAAACTCAATCAGTGTCTAATCCACTCATACCAGCACAACACACAGTAACACACCACCACCATTGCCATTGTCACTGCAGTGCTGAGAATGATCCACCACCTAAATAATACCTGCTGTGTGGTGGCCCTGTGGGGGTTCTGACCTGAACAGAGTAAAAGCAGGTTTAAAAAAAAAGTATGTAGAGAAATAGATGGACTACAGTCAGTAATTGTAGAACTACGAAGTGCTTCTATATGGTAAGTGGAACGGATAAAAAGGAACAGTAAGTGTAGAAACAAGGAGGTGGTTTTAATGTTATGATCAGTGAATAATACAGAATTCTCATGAAGCACTCTTGTATAACGTATTGTGAGAATATCAGTTCAGTATTGGCATCAACCAGTTTTATATTGGAATCAGATTGGAAATAATAAAATACAAATAGGGATTGGGATATTGTTTGTGTTATTAGTGATTGTCAGACATTTCTAGAAGTTTAGTTTGGTTTAGTTTTAATGTGCTTTTTTAACTTGCACTTGTGAAAAACTTTAATCTCCAGTGAAACGTAACCTTTTAGCATCTCTTTCAACTGCACTCTGGGTCGCAGCATCACTCACAAAGGGATATATTATTTTACTTGAGCCGAGCTGATTTCATTAACTCTGCGCTGATCTCATGAAGTGTGTGTTGGGGATTAATTAAGGGGGTTAAGTGAGTTTAAATGATCAGATCGAGCCGCACACCAATTCTGACTTCATTTGAAGACGGTGGAACTTTCTTACCTCTCTTCCCTCTTTCTTCTTTAATTAAGAGATCTTGGGCCATGGCCTTTACTGAAAAAGAGGATAAATGATGGAATTAATTCTAGAATGGAGAATGAGGAGAAGAGTTTAATTGAGGTAAAACTTCAGAAAACGGAATCAGATTCAAGTCACCGCGACCTAAGAGGTTTAGTCTTCCTATGTCGTTTTGTTAATGCATTAAGTCACATTAAGCTTTTTTTTAACGATCAGCATTTTAGACTCTCTTGGAAAAGCTGATTCTCACAATTTCTCAGCACCCCGAGCTGTAACACAAGTTTAAAAGTGAAACAGGAGAAAAATACAGCTAAACACAGATACATGTGGAGCTTTCAAAGTGGATTTGATGGTAATTCCACACAAATGCAGATTCGTCTCATAGTCGCACTTTGATGGCGTTTTAAGGGAAACGTTGAGTTCAAGGGTACAGATTCAAGTCACCGCGACCTGGGAATGTAAAGAATATCTAAGTTAAATTTGCTCAGACACTCAGTATAAAAGAACTATTCAGAAGCTGCAATGAGGTTATTTGTTCAAACACATGGTATCTATAGAAATAAACTGACCACTAATGCTGAGTAAACAGTGACCTAAGTGTGTTCATTGATGTGAAATGTTTAATAGAAACTGACGGCTAGACATGTGAAGGACATTGCAAAACACAGCATCCTGCATCACATATGTATCTGAAATTACTAAACCTGTAGCTAAACAAACAAACTGTGTCTAGACTGCCTGTTAATAGTGCTTTGCTTGCTACATAGGGTATAAATGCCACTAATCCGGAATATAACCACAAAATCAAGTAGAAAATACAGGCTCAAAAACAAAACTAAATCTGGTAATACTTTTTTGTTTTTAAATCATAGCTCAAGGAAAGTGGTAGCTCATTGGTTAATCTACTAGACCAGAAGTGCCCAGTACATCGACTGCGATCGACCAGTCGATCACACAGTGCACACTGGTAGATCGCACTCATTCAAACAGGTCAACATGATTGACATGAAATGTGGCCACTGTTTTTTTTTTATTTTTTATTTGCTGTTTGTTACCACATCTCAGCCCACCTAAAGCACTGCTAATCTAGAAAGTTTTCATTCATCAGTAGCCAGTTTGCAAAATTTTTGCATTTTTGCTTTTGTAACCTACATTGTTTATGAAGATGAGTGCACAACCAAGCACAAAGAAACCAAAAACGGTTCTATTCAGGAAGAACACTGCAAAGACGGCTGTTTTGTTTATATGTGGAAGAAGCTGACGGAGAATATTAAGATCTCATGTTACATACAGAAATCTTAACCCTATAATCTGACATTCATACGAATTCAAGGGCCTCTGCCGGGCAATTTTGGAACTTGCTGGCTGAGGAAAAATATCCAAACATAAGAAAATGTGCCACATATTTGACAGCATTTTTGGATCAACCTACTTGTGAGAATCAGCCTTTTCCCACATAAAAATAATCAAGTCTAAATATCGGTACACCCTTGCCCTGTAATGCTGACTATCAATATAGGAAACTGAAGCGCATTTAAAAAAAGTTTTAAAGCTTTTTTGAAAAATGATGAGACCAACCTTTTTAAAAGGTAGATCACGATGACCAGTCGATTGAAATAGTAGATCTCAAGCCATGAAAGTATGGGCACCCCTGTACTAGACTAATAATTAAAAGGTTACTGGTTCAAGTCCCTCCACTGCCAAGTTGCCACGCAGCAACACACTTGTGGGAACCTTAATTCTGTTCTTGCCTCCTCTTACTAAAGGGGGTTTTACATTTTCTTCCCACCTTTTGAAAAAGAGAGTGGCTGGATCAGCAAGCTCTAAATTGACCCTGGGCTTTGTGTGTGTGTTTCTGTGTGATGTGTGTGTGTGTGTAAGAGAGATGCCCTGCAACTGATGCCCTGTGCAAGGTGTCCTGTAGAGGGAACCATCGCAAGACTAAACAAGATAAAGTAGATAGTGAAAATAATGTAATAAAAACTACAAGGTGTAAAAGTGCTGCAGTGCATAAATCCTTAGCAAATAGAGCTGTGAAAGAATGATATATGAGCCGGCCTGCTTATACAGTGGGGGAAATAAGTATTTGATCCCCTGCTGATTTTGTAAGTTTACCCCCTTACAAAGACTTGAACAGTCTATAATTTTTATGGAAGGTTTATTTTAACAGAGAGAGACAGAATATCAACAAAAAATCCAGAAAAAAAACATTAAATAAAAGTTATAAATTAATTTGTATTTAATTAAGGGAAATAAGTATTTGATCCCCTACCAACCAGCAAGAATTCTGACCCCCACAGACCGGTTATGTGCCCATGAGGCACACAAATTAGTCCTGTCCCTGTATAAAAGACTCCTGTCACAGAATCAGTTTCTTCCGTTCAAATCTCTCGACCACCATGGGCAAGACCAAAGAGCTATCAAAGGACGTCATGGACAAGATTGTAGACCTGCACAAGGCTGGAATGGGCTACAAGACCATCAGCAAGAAGCTTGGTGAGAAAGAGACCACTGTTGGTGCGATCATTCGAAAATGGAAGAAATACAAGATCACAGTCAATCACCCTCACTCTGGAGCTCCATGCAAGATCTCACCTGGTGGGGTAAGAATGATTCTGAGAAAGGTGAGGTCAGTCCAGAATTACACGGGAGGAGCTTATCAATGATCTCAAGGGAGCTGGGAGCAGAGAAATGCTGGATATGACCCCAAGAACACCATCCCCACCGGGCATTTCTTTGCCTCCAAACACGGCGAGTGGAGTTGATGCCAAAGAGCTCAATTTTGGTCTCATCTGACCATATCACATTCTCCCAAGCTTTCTCTGAATCATTCAGGTGTTCATTGGCAAACTTCAGACGGGCCTGTACATGAGCCTTCTTGAGCAAAGGGACTTTGCGGGCACTGCAGGATCTCAATCCATTACGGCAAAGTGTGTTACTAATGGTTTTCTTGGTGACTGTGCTCCCAGCTCCCTTAAGATCATTGACAAGCTCCTCCCGTGTAATTCTGGACTGACCTCACCTTTCTCAGAATCATTCTTACCCCACCAGGTGAGATCTTGCACGGAGCTCCAGAGTGAGGGCGATTGACTGTGATCTTGTATTTCTTCCATTTTCGAATTATCGCACCAACAGTGGTCTCTTTCTCACCAAGCTTCTTGCTGATGGTCTTGTAGCCCATTCCAGCCTTGTGCAGGTCTACAATCTTGTCCATGACGTCCTTTGATAGCTCTTTGGTCTTGCCCATGGTGGTCGAGAGATTTGAACGGAAGAAACTGATTCTGTGACAGGAGTCTTTTATACAGGGACAGGACTAATTTGTGTGCCTCATGGGCACATAACCGGTCTGTGGGGGTCAGAATTCTTGCTGGTTGGTAGGGGATCAAATACTTATTTCTTTTATTACTTTTATTACTTATCTATCTATTACTTATTAAATACAAATTAATTTATAACTTTTATTTAATGTTTCTTTTCTGGATTTTTTGTTGATATTCTGTCTCTCTCTGTTAAAATAAACCTTCCATAAAAATTATAGACTGTTCAAGTCTTTGTAAGGGGGTAAACTTACAAAATCAGCAGGGGATCAAATACTTATTTCCCCCACTGTATGCACTTAAAATAACAGCCCATGGGTCTATGTTGAGGTCACTAAATGCCAAAATGGGGTCACCAGCCAAAATAGATTGAGAACCCCTGAATTTAATGTAATTGTTTGTGCTAGATGCCACCCAAATTAGATGTAAAATGAAATAAATGATTCCCCAAAAGGCCACATGACTGATTCCTTCATGGATATATTCATTTGTCATATAAGTCTAATTTGATTATGAGGTCACAGATTGAATGAAATTTAAATTAATTAAGCTTTCAGGAAACAGATGCCATAGGGACTAGCAGAATTACAGTTGAATTATTCATTAGAATATGGAGCTCTGATGCTCGGGGGCACAATTTTGCATTTGATATAACTCATTACTTTTGACACAATCTTACAAGATCTGCAACTATTTTATATATCATTTAAATGATTATTATAGGAGAGTTTTACAAGATGCTCAAGAAGGCCTTGTACCTCATCAAGCATCACATATAATTGTTTGTAAGAGCCTCTTACTTAGCCTTGCTCTGTAATTTGCTTTTAACATGATTTGCTAAGTGAAAAAAGATGGCTGGCATTGATGTAACACACGATAAAGTACAGGGCAGTGTTGTGGTCCTTTTAACAGATTGTCTGTATCTGTCCACTGACCACAATGGCTCTCACTCACTCTCTGACACATCTCTTTGCTCAGAGTGATTGCTTTTCTGTTGTTTTATTCATCAATGTTTTTACCAGCGACTGAGTGTGAATAATAGCATAGTCCAGGAGGTGTTTCCACACCGAAAAGCTGTTTGTAATGAGACTCTAGTCACATGTCAACCACACTCATTATAGACCAGACCCTGGATTTGTCATGTATAAGCTTGGAAGTTAAGCAGGGAGTCATGTAAGATGTCGACTCTTCATCATTTACACCAGTTCGGTAGCTAATCTTTCTTGTCCTGATTCACTCTGGTCTGGTCCTTGATGTGACTGATGGAGCACACACATCTTATATTAAACACATGTTTGAAAATAGGTCCAATAACACGAGGAGCTTAAAAAAGAAAGGGTAATATTTCAGGCTGGGACGTGGTATAAAATATGTAAGACTAGTCATGCTTGTGTATGCTTTAGAGGATGTCATTCTTCTCTGCTGGCAGGCCTGATTTGTCATTAAAATAAACCAGGATGGTAATAAATAGTGCAAAATGTGGAATGTGTGCAACAAAATGAACTACAACTGTCATGAGTGCACTTCAAAATAGTGGCAGACTTCCTGTCAGAACTGCATAATTGATAACAGGATTTGACACAGCTGATGATGAATTTGACAAAATATCCTGACAGTGGGTGTTGGGTTTTGACACATTTGTCACACTTGTTGTTAGACGTTCCTGTCTGCAGATAAAACATTTAAAGCTGATTTATCCACATAGAAAATGTATAAAGACAACTAGAACATGATGTTTAAACAGAGTATGCCTTCTTAATTATTCATGTATTTTTTATTAATATAAATACTCTGATCTGAATAGATCAGTCTAAAATATGCAACACTTTTGTCTGATTTTGCACAAGCTGAATGGGAACAACAAAATACAAAGGTTATAAAATGAAGGTGTCAAAGCGTCAGGATAATAAACTTTTTTATTTGTTTAATTACTTAGTTTGAAATATAAGTGAAAAGCCTAGCTATTGGGAGGTGCACATATCAGTGTGCAGTCAGTGCCAGTCCAAGCCCTAATAAAATAGGAAGGTTGCATCAGAAAGGGCATCTGTCATAAAAACTGTGCCAAGTTTGGTATGTGGACCGGATCTGCTGTGACGACCCCTAAATACAGTTTAAAAAAATGATACGGTAGAAATGAGGGTGTTTGTACATCTGAACTTAATCTCTAGGCAGGTGGTTCAGTGGGTAGCACTGTCTCATAGCTAGAAGGCCCTGGGTTCAATTCCCAGGTTTCCTCTGGGAGCTCCAGTTTTCTCCCACAGTCCATATATATCCATTATATCCATTAAAAATCTAAACCACAACACAGTAAACTGCATTAAGGGGTTGAATACTATCTGAATTTGCCATGCCTTTTCCACTAGCTGTAATAAAAACATAAATAAATAAATACATAAAAAATCTATTTTTATAGACTGTCACAATATCATTAGGAAGCTGGTCATCATAACCTTAGCTTCAGGATTATTATAGTAAAATAGAACAAAAAAATGAAAAAAAAAAATATTATTATTATATATATTAATATTAGGGCTGTCGTTTAACGCATAAATTTTTTCGCGATTAAAAAAATTAATCATGATTAAAATTTTTAATCTAACTATTTTTATTTGGCTGTTTGTGCCACGTAAATATGTGTCTCTGTGGTAATGAACTGTATTTCAGATGAATTTGGATGTAAAGCGCATGAACTGTACACAGAACTGGATCACACTGGACTGGATAAAGCAGTATGTCCAAAGTCCGGGGGGTTCTGTCGACACCGGATCTGGGGTCCTTCACGACATGAACTCAACCACTCACCTCACGCCAAGGCATTTTTATTATATTACAATTTTTTCATTAAGTAAAACTAAAAAAACTAAAACTGTGCATTAAAAATACCAGAGGCAGATATTGTAACTTCTGAGCTCCTATAGTTACATCACTGGTGGTGCATATAGAAATGGTTCTTGCAATAAAAATGTGCATAACTGTTCAAATTTTGCTTAATTATTAGTTTGCGATTAATTGCGATTAATTTGGCTCTTTAATCGCGATTAATCTCGATTAAAAATTTTAATCGCATGACAGCCCTAATTAATATATATACTGATCAGCCATAACATTGGAGAATGATCCACCACCTAAATAATACCTGCTCTGTGGTGGTCCTGTGGGGATAATATATATATATATATATATATATATATCCAATTACCATAATTGCATTACGCATCATCTCTACCAATACAAACTTCCACTGCTGACTGAGGAGTACCGACTGCATCTTGTCACCTGCATGAGGCAAGTTCATATGCGGATCAGCCTTGTGCACCGAGAGCCACACCCTGATCAGCATTATTTCTCAACTCCGCACAGGCACCATCAATCAGCCAGCAGAGGTTGTAATTGCACCAGTTATGAGGAACCCTGGTATGGCTCATCACACCCTGTATTCGAAATCCCAGATCTGGTGTGCTAGAGTATTTTACCGCTGCGCCACCTGAGCGGCTACATAATTACATTTTAATAAAGTTATATAAAGTGTAAGTCAAAAAGGAAAAGTAAATACTAGAAATATGCACACAAGGGGTCTTCACAACTTTAAATCAGCCTCTAGAATTATAACATACTAAAACTATAAAATGCCACAATTAAAATAACACTGTTCCACTTTAATTGGAAGCCATTATATGAAACCATGACATCCACCTGTAGTTGTGGTGGATTGCACATCAACAGGAAGGTCAAACACACACACACACACACACACACATTTATCCTTTATCTATCACACTAATCAGCAGTCTATGGCTCAGGTGAAAAGTAGAGAAGATAATTGGCTCTCCAGCTGTAATGATATTAATGATGCAATTAAAACTAAGTGCTTGCTTTTCTGGTAGACTGAGAAACAGGTAGTGATGGCTGTTACCCTGGGACTTCACTAATGTCAGTCTAGCCCTTCTGATGCTGCCATGATGCGCTCCGAAGCAAAGGGGCCAGAGCGGGGTGTGGTGACTGTTTGCCGACGAAAGTCTCCTGCCATGTACTCATCTTTGAGCTCTGACCTTGACACAGAGTTCCCCAGTGAGAGAGAAGAAATGGAATACATGTATTTGAGATCAAACCGTCTGCTCTGGAACTCACCTGGCTCTGAAGTCTATCTGCCTCTGACGGCTCACACCGCAGCTGCCCTTGTCAAGCTAATTAAGGATGGATGTTAATTAGTTTTAATTCCTTTTAAAACTAAGGAAGATAAATTTGTCATTGGCAGATAATTTTCTGTCTGTTAGGCATGATGGATGGTGAAAGCATAAAGAAATTAAACATGAGTTTGACTCCAGATGTTTACCAAAAGATTGTGTAAGCCTACTAGAGAAGCCTTTACGTGAACCGAATGTTCTTTAATTGTTAGTTCTCAAACTCTGAGGAGCTAATGTTGCTTGTGGGTTACATTCATTTTTCATATTTTGCTACTTTACAAGTAAGTTTAGAACTTTAGTAATTTAGAAGATTTGAATTGCGCTGACCCACTGCTGCCAACGCTAGAGCTGTTGTGTCCATTTACGCTAATCTGTTGCGTCCACTCATGCTAATCTGCTGTTTAAATCTATTTAGAAGCATTTCGTTCACTAGGGGTGCCAATGCATTGTCCTCCATCTTGTCAGAAAAGAAAGGAAGATTGGCTAAGGATAAATACAGTGGTACCTTGTAACTCAGCGTCCCATAAACTCAAAATCTTTGAAACTCAACATCCTTCATCAAGACATTTGTACCCTTAAACTCAACATGTGTGCAACTGCTGCTTTGTTCAGCACTTGACTTGAGCGGTGAAACGCCATTAAAGTGTGAATATGAAGCAAATCTGCATTTGTGTGGAATAACCATCACATCCAGTCTGAAAGCTCCACATGTATCTGTATTTATCTGGATTTTCCTCCTGTTTCACTTTTAAACTTGTGTTACAGCTTGAGGTTCTGAGAAATTTTGAGAATCAGCTTTTCCAAAAGAGTGTAAAATGTGTATCATTAAAAAAAGCCTAATGTGACTTAATGTGTTAAAAGAACGACATAGGAACACTAAACCTCTCTTAATTATTACTGCACAAAAAGTTATGGTAAAGTGCAGGTTTATTGTATTTTTATTGTATTTTTTTTATTGATTTTTAACTGTTTTTTAATTGTATTTCAGTGTTTTTTTTATATTATATTTGTGTTATTTTCAGTGTATAAGTGTCAAAAACAACCCCATTATTTTACATTAGCCTAAAATATATACAGTTCCACAGGACCGTGGAATGCATTAACAGGTTTCCCATACATCCTTATGGGAAAAAAATACCTTGAAAGTCAACGTCTTTTAAACTCAAAACCACCCCCAGAACCAATTGACGTTAAGTTTCAAGGTACCACTGTACTATATTTCTTCTTAAAAATCATATAAATGTAACATTTGTTGTTACCCTTCCTATTTCTAACATTCCTGTAATTATAAGATTAATAAATCACACATATTAGCTACTGTATATAATAAGTCATGTAAACTAATTTATTACCACTATTTAAACACACTAACACTAACTACTACACAGTCAGGAATCTCCATAGACAAACACTTGTGCTTACACTGAAATGTAAAAACTGATACACCAGTCTAATACTTGGTATGTCCCCTACGGTAGCATAGGACTCCAGAAATGCGATCAAACCTAAGCACACAGTCAAGAGAACAAAGGAGTGGCTTCTCCAGATCTATGCCTTGACACAATCCTATTTCTGAGGTCTGTAGATAATTCCTTTGACCCCATGGCTTGGAGTTTGCTCTGATATGCACTGTCAACTGTGGGACCTTATATAGGTAGGTGTTGGCAATCCCCAATCATGTCCAATCAATTGAATTTACCACAGATGGACTCCAATTAAAATGTAGAAAAATCTCAAGCAGTATCAGTGAAAACAAAATGCACCTCATCTCACTTTTGGGTGTCATATCAAAGGGTGTGCACACTTTATATGATATTTTACATTTTGATTTTTAATAAATTAGCACAAACATGGACTCCATGAGCTTGTGGAAATATGTTATAGGCAATGAACACCTGCAGAATGGTTCTTCCTGCAGAACGGTCCAAATTCTGTTGTATTTCGAGGTGTAAGATGTCTGCACAGTGTGTTGCATGGCATCCCAGATGTGTTTCATAATGCTGAGATCTGGTGACTTAGGTGGGAATGGCAAAACCTCAAACTTAGATGAGTGTAATTTGGCGTCTCTAGATTTGTGTAGAGACACATTGTCCTGTTGGAGGAGGCCAAACTTATCAGAATGAAAGAAGGACATGAACGGGTATAACTCATTAGATAGGAGGCACACATAGCGTTAACCTGTCAGAGATGTTTGTAGACGTACCAGGGGTACCATGGACAGGTGGCGTTGCTATGTATCTTGCATAGGCTTGTCTGTACCAGTTTTTCTGAAAATTCAGTGTAAATTGGCTGCACTAAGGGTTTCCCTAAAATGTAGGTGTAAAAAGCAAAGATCTTACAGCAACAACAGCTTAGCTGATGCAGTAAGTCATGGGATGTTATTGCCAAGTGCTGAAGTGTGTAGCACAGAAATTGTCTGTACTGGTGTTATTAGTGCAGTAAATCACACAATTGTTGGACTTTTTGGACAAAATGTATTGTCTGGAGTTATAAATAATGCTTTAAAATCTGGAAGTGTGGTTTAAGTTTAGGATATGCCTGGATGATACAATGTTCACAGATGCAAAATTCCAACAGTAAAGTTTAAAAAGTTTAAAGTTGAGGGCAGGGGGAGATGGGAAAGTACTAAAACCCACACTCCCAGACTAAGAGGTTTGATGAATGCTTTAAAAAGGCAGCAGTGATCCTTATTGATTGTCCTTTTTCAATCAGGGTGAACATAATAATCAGTTTGGCTTCCGTCTCTTATGGGAGGATGAAAGCAATCCTGAAAATGCTTTAAAAAAATCACGGTTAAATATCACAGCTCAAAATAAGAAACTACGACAAGCGATTTATATAATAGATCCGAATAGAACAAATTACTAAAGTTTTGCTAGTTTTAGTGAAATCAGCCAGACTTTAGAAGCATTTTGTGCAGAACTTAGTACTTCTGACAAGCAGATGATGCCCATTGTCTCTCTGTGGATGAGTGTTCATGAAGGCCTGTTGACCGCAGCTGGTGAAGTCAGTAAAAGCTATTTGCTTGTTGTATGTGAATTATCAAACTCTCAGTGCAAAGCAGGAGTGTTCTTATCTTCTGTCCTACCTGCATCTTTTGTGTTCTGCTGTGATAAAGCTTCCAAAAAAGAACATTGCATCAGTTTGTGCAGAATGTTTCTGGTGATATTGCATTACAGTTAGGTGTGACCACTGTGGATTAGTTTTTCCAGTATGACAATGCTCCATGCCTCACAGAAACAGACGAAAAAGTGTGGATGGAGGACCACCAGATCAAGACAGGTCATTGCCATCACAATCTCCAGACCTCAACATCATTAAAATCTCTGGAATGTGATTAAGAGGAAGATGGCTAGTCACAAGTCATCAAACAAAGCTGAGCTTATTGAATGATCCCAAGTACCCTTCCAAGTCAACCAAAGTGTCTCTATTAAATCAGTTCTGGAACATCTTGGAGTGTGCTTCTTAGTCTCCATATTTAAACCCCTGGTGGGATTTAAAGAAAGCAGCTGTAGCATAAAAACCATCAAACCTCAATGAGCTGGAAGCATTTGCACTTGCAGAATGGGCAAAGATTCCACAAGAGAGGTATCAAAAGCTTGTTAGCACTTACTGAAATCACTTATTAGAGGTTATCAAAAAAAAATGCTCTATCAAGTACTGAGGTTCAGGGCTTTATTTAATTAATTTAATTTTAACTGAAAATTACATCAACTTTGCTCAAAATTGCTTATATGTGTCAAAATATATTCGTATTCTTTCTCTGTTTACTGAAACTGAGGCCAATATTTCTGAAT
Organism: Trichomycterus rosablanca; assembly: GCF_030014385.1. Lineage (NCBI taxonomy): Eukaryota > Metazoa > Chordata > Actinopteri > Siluriformes > Trichomycteridae > Trichomycterus > Trichomycterus rosablanca. The sequence continues at coordinate 70,060,009 of NC_085988.1, read as the reverse complement.
GCAATTGTACATACTTGCTTATTTGCTTCTACTTTTGGTGACAATTATATACCCATAGGTATAGAACTCTCTCATTACAGACTGCTTAAATGTTTTGGTCAGGCGGCACGGTGGCTTAGTGGGTGGTACTGTCGCTTTACAGCAAGAAGGTTTTTGTGTGAAGTTTGCATGTTCTTCCCTTGTCTGTGCACTGTTAGCCCGGACTTTATATCTAATCAAACATTTTTAGTACAACTTACATAAATTATTTAAGTTTTTTTGCTCTACTAAAAAATGCAGCATACATTGTACTCATTTGAGTACACATTTAAATGTGCTAAAAGATTTAAGTTTACTAAAAAAAAAGTTAAGGTAATTAAACAGAAAAACGCCCACCATTTCCGTGTAAGCCCGCCTTTTTTCAGCTTGCTGTTGGTAAATCAGGCAAAAATGTTTGGGTAGCCATTTGTTTTAACTTTTGTAACCTGTTGTTGCAAATTACTTTTTACTTTTCATTTAAGGCTTTTTGCAAAAGTAAACTTGTCTTTTGTGAAGTGGAGCCTTTGTTAAACTAAAAGGACAAACATTTTCTTACTCATTATGCTATTTTTGAGTAGCATGTACACCAGTGTGATGGGACTTTTTCATCTTCCATCCAATTTTGGTAAGAGTTGTACTTTACTTAACAATTTTGTTTAAAATAAATGATCTTAATCTCAAACAGCGCTGCTTTATTTGCCGTGTTTAGGCTACATGCTAGCATGCTAGCCTTCATACGAAGCAAAGAGTGTGCTGGCCTGCTTTATTTTAATCCTTAAATGAATGGCATTAATGTTGATATTAATACTTCTGTTTCTTGTTTCTTTGTTTTGTTTTAGAGAGCTGCAGCCAGCTATAAACATTTCTAATTGATATTTAAAACGTAATTAACATGAAAACTAAGAAGAAATCAATATTTTTGTCCATTGAGCTCAAGATAATAAGTAGAATTATTGGGAAAAGCAGTTAATATAACCACAAAAAAAAGTTTAATCAACTTGCCTTTTAGGTGTAATAACTTAATATTTTAAGTTATGCTAACTCAAGTTTTCATTATACATTACTTAACTTTTTTAAGGCAACCGGTTTCCTAAATTTTTTTAAGTAGATTGAACTTATCCGGGCTTACAGTGTGTGGGTTTACTCCAGGAGCTCTGGTTTCCTCCCACAGTCCAAAAACATGCAAGTGAGGTGAATTGTAGATACAAAATTGTCCATGACTGTGTGTGAAATTAAAAGACTTGAACTGATGAATCTTGTGAAACGAGTGATTACCTGTCCTGTCATGATTGTAACCAAAGTGTGTAAAACATGATGTTAAAATTCAAATAAATGCTTTGGTGGATCTGGTTTTCTTGACTGACCAGCTTCACACAAGCCTAAGATCATTATAAGACAATGATCACTAGTGGAGTTTAGGAGAAAGTAGTCTTAGCGGTTAAATCATAATTCACTCCTGATAGTATACAAGCAAATAACTGTTTTAATATGTAGTAGGTCACATGTGTCAAATCCGGCTCGCCAAGTCATTTTATGTGGCCCGCGAGAGCTTAAAAGACATATGATTGCCTTAAAACACACTGTAAAATTGTACATAAACTGCATCTCCCACAATGCATGCCGATTTTGTGACCCGCAAAGTGACCGCATTCCGCCACTAGATGGCGGTGTTTCCACATCAGCATTTAACTAAGGTGGCTTTCTAAGAAGTGACGTTGAGAAATATTTACAAATAATTCCAAAATGTACAAGAAGAGAAAATTGAAGCAGAAGGAAGATAATTGAATGAAAGATGGGAAAGTGAATACAAGTTTGTGCTTCAAGAAGAAAAACCGGTACGGTACATCTCTTGTGTTATGAGGCTGTGTCTGTGGTAAAGGAGTACAATATAAATATACAGTATAAATTTGGCATTTTGACACCAAACACAGAATTTAGCCTCCAAGAAAAACAACAAATTGTCACCCCTGTAGTAGATGGTCTTTCTAGTAGAGTGGAGGCTGTCATAGCAAAAATGGGAAGACAAACTCTTTATTAATGCTCATGGTTTTGTTTGTGATTGTCAAGTTATATTATGTATGCTATTATCCTGGGAACAAAAGTTTCAAGATCTAAACAATATTACAATTTCATTAAACCAGAAAACAACAATTGTTATCATTTTAATTTATTGACATAAATAACTCAACACCACAAAAAAAACGAATAAAATTTTGTGCCATCAAGGGAAAATAGAGTAAATATTCTGTAAGTTCAAAGCTGTTGATTGTGTTTGTATTGAGGATTGGTTTATGGAGCCCTAAGTTGTAATGCAATCAGAAGTGCAAGAATTTTCCAGTTAGTATGGGATGAAATAATTGTTGAAGAATAGGGATTCTCAGCGGACTCCTCAGAGCGTGCTGGCAGTCGTTTGAAGTTTGCCCTGACATTGGAAAAACTCAAGGGCAGGGGGGTTGGGGGAAGAAACAGGGCCTCTCAAATGAGACAGGAAAAGAATAAGAGTGAAAGAAAGTAAAAAGGAAAAAAACACAGAGGCAAGTCAACTTCAGAAGTCATAAGTGACGTTTTATTTTGAAGTCAAAGCGAGAAGCGATCGGCCTCTGAGGCCCCCGTGGATGTGTTTGTGAAAGCTCAGGACTAGGCTGGTTTGAGACTTGCAGCTCTCATTAACTATTAGAGACCACAATTGCCCTGAGAGACCTGAGCAAGGCTCAAAAAGCCTGCGAAGCTCAAGGACCCTGGGTACGACCTTGAACATCTTTAAAAAAAAAATCAACTTGAAATAGAGCACGGCTCATCACCTAGAGAGTCGTTCGACAAGAAACAGAAGCAAGGAGGCGAGGGACGGCACTCCCAGAATACACCCAGGTGCACTGCCCTTCATCCTGTATAAAAAAAGACCACATATGAATTCATTGTAGCCCTAACTACCTTGAAAATGATATCAAACACCACAATGCCTGCGAGCCTGCCCTCAAGCGAGCACCATGCCTGTGTAAGAATGATTGCCTTGTTGTGTCCGCTAACTGCTAGAGCACGCTGAGCCTGAGCAGTGGGGAAGCTGATTAGGGCTGGATTGCCTTTAAGCTTGATGTGGGTGATGCCCAGCTCACTTCACTTAAATTGGGTGGATTCTGTGGCACAGACGTTCATGTTTCATGCATGTAACAGGAAAAGCATGAACGGTGAGTTTGCTATGGGAATATAAAACGAGATTTTCACTTCTAAATTAATTATGTATTTAGAACCATTGACACAATTTATCATGTTGCGGATTTACATCATCCACGTGATGTAAAAGAAAACGTGATTCATCAGACCAGGCCACCTTCTTCCATTGCTCCGTGGTAAAGTTCCGATGCTCACATGCCCATTGTTGGCGCTTTCGGCAGTGGACAGGGGTCAGCATGGGCACCCTGACTGGTCTGCGGCTATGCAGCCCCATATGCAACAAACTGTGATGCACTGTGTATTCTGACACCTTTCTATCAGAACCAGCATTAACTTCTTCAGCAATTAAACTACAAATAAATTAAACTACAGTTGCTCATCTGTTGGGCCACACGTGCATCAGTGAGCCTTGGCTGCCGATGACCCTGTCTCCAGTTTACCACTGTTCCTTCCTTGGAGCACTTTTTGATAGATACTGACCACTGCAGACCGGTAACACCCCACAAGAGCTGCAGTTTTGGCTATCACAATTTGGCCCTTGTCAAACTCGCTCAAATCCTTACGCTTGGCCATTTTTCCTGCTTCTAACACATCAACTTTGAGGATACAATGTCACTTGCTGCCTAATATATCCCACCCACTAACAGGTGCTGTAATGAAGAGATAATCAGTGTTATTCACATTTCAATCATTTTCTGACACATTTGTTGACAAACTGGTGATCCTCTGATCATCTTTGCTCATCAAAGACTCAGCCTTTCCTGGATGCTGCTTTTGTACCAAACCATGATTACAATCACCTGTTGACATCACCTGTTTAAAATCGCATCATTATTTAGTTTTTTCACCTCATTACTAGCCCTAAATTGCGGCACGGTGGCTTAGTGGGTAGCACTGTCGCCTCACAGCAAGAAGGTCCTGGGTTCGATCCCCAGGTGGGGCGGTCCGGGTCCTTTCTGTGCGGAGTTTGCATGTTCTCCCCGTGTCCACGTGGGTTTCCTCCGGGTGCTCCGGTTTCCTCCCACATTCCAAAAACATGCCACCAAGCTAATTGGAAACACTGAATTGTCCTATAGATACCTAGCCACTGGATGCACAGACCAGTGCATTGCAGTGCCGGTCCCAAGCCCGGATTAAATAGGGAGGGTTGTGTCAGGAAGGGCATCCGGTGTAAAAATTGTGCCAAATCGAGGCGGATCGTGATCCGCCGAGAGCCGACCCCGCAGCCGAACGGGACAAAGGCCGAGGAAAAGAAGAAGAAGAAGACTAGCCCTAAATTGCCCCTGTCCCAACTTTTTTTGGAATGTGTTGCAGACCTGAAATGCAGGAATGGATGTTTAGTAATAAATGAAATGAAGTTGAGCAGATAAAACATGAAATATCTCAGGTTCATCCTGTCTGCAATCAAATAAAAGTCAAAGTAAATGTAAATGTTTTTTTTTTTTATTATTTGCTTTTTCCATGCCGTCCCTTTTTCTGATTTGGGGTTGTATATTATCACAACCCACAATGCACAACCACCATGTACAAAAACTTTGTGTGAAACAAAAATACAAGAAATTTAACTTAAACTGGTGGTGCATCATTACAGCAACTGCTGCTAGTGGTTTCATTGATATACTTCGCTTATGGACTAGATACGAAAGATTAGGTTCAAGAGCTTCGCTGTCACTGCAACTATATTTCACACAAGTGACCTACTTGTAAAACATGATACAACCAAGAAACAGGGGGATAAATTATGTCAAAAACAAAAATTCACAAAACAAAAACAAAAGTTACCCTGTGACAGGCAGCTAGCGTTGTGGGTAATATGGCATGTCTGGAAAAGGAGGCCAACCCACTAGACAGAAGGATGAAGAAAGGAAACTATCTTAAAGAAAACGTGAGATTTTTTTTTCCCCTTACTGCATCGTAGTAATTGAGTGAAGCTGAAAACTATTAAACAAAATCCACCAATATGAGGGATATATGGCATTTTTTTATCAATCATGACTGACAGAATTGTCACAGGTTTTTTTACATTCCCTATTTACTTGGTTAACAAAGCAGATCATTATGATCAAAAACACATTCGCTTTTAAATTAATCAATTCAATCCTTAATGGCTCACTTCTTTCCATCCATCGGTGGATGGAGGTCAACAGTAACTGATGATTGAAGGCTCAGCATGGAGCTAAAAATTCAAATCCTCTTGCCCGGCTTTATCATGCTGTGCTGTGCTTGCTCAAATAACTCCAAAACAATGTAAAGCTCTTCTTATTTCTTTTTGTTATGTGAAAAAAACTACAAACTTTCATTGATGTAAAGTCTGCTTTATAGGTAGCCCTTTCAACTTAGATGAGATGTGTGAATAATAGGCTGAGGTGTATTTATTCACTTTATTTTATATTTTATAATTTACATATCACTTGAATGCCCTCAACTATTACTCTTTTACATTTTTTCACTCATAAACACAGTTTTCACCATTTTTCTATGTCCTTTTTCCAGTTTGGGTTGGTGTTTAGTGTCTCAAGAAATATTCTTTTCTCAACCTTTATACGACTATTAATCACAACCTGGGCTTTGTAGCAATTTGAATAGAACTATATATACACTGATCAGTCATAACATTAAAACCACCTCCTTGTTTCCACACTCACTGTCCATTTTATCAGCTCCACTTACCATATAGAAGCACTTTGTAGTTCTACAATTGCTGACTGTAGTCCATCTGTTTCTCTACATACTTTTTAAGCCTGCTTTCACCCTGTTCTTCAATGGTCAGAACCCCCACAGGACCACTACATAGTAGGTATTATTTAGGTGGTGGATGATTCTCAGCACTGCAGTGACACTGACATGGTGGTGGTGTGTTAGTGTCTGTTGTGCTGGTATGAGTGGATCAGACACAGCAGCGCTGCTGAAGTTTTTAAATACTGTGTCCACTCACTGTCCACTCTGTTAGACACTCCTACCAATTGGTCCACCTTGTAGATGTAAAGTCAGAGACAATCACTCATCTATTGCTGCTGTTTGAGTTGGTCATCTTCTAGACCTTCATCAGTGGTCACAGGACGCTGCCCACGGGGTGCTGTTGGCTGGATGTTTTTGGTTGGTGGACTATTCTCAGTCCAGCAGTAACAATGAGGTGTTGCTGTGTCTTATTCACTCATACCGGCACAACACACACTAACACACCACCACTATGTCAGTGTCACTGCAGTGCTGACAATGATCCAACACCTTAATAATACCTGCTCTGTAGTGATCCTGACCATTGAAGAACAGCATGAAAGGGGGCTAACAATGCATGCAGAGAAACAGAACTGTAATGTAGAACTACAAAGTGCTTCTAAATGGTAAGTGGAGCTGATAAAATGGACAGTGAGTGTAGAAACAAGGAGGTGGTTTTAATGTTATGGCTGATCGGTGTGTCTTTTTTTTATAATTGAAATAATGCACACTATTTAATACTGTAAAAATTTTATAACAATAGTATAGAGGGCTTAACATTAACATTTAAAATGTTCTTATATGATTTCTCTTGATATGCTATTACTTGTGTAATAAAGTACCTGTCTAGAAGCATAAACATTCACTATGTTATTCATTTGTTTTCTTTAATTTGTTTGCAAATACCTTTAAACAATTAATATTCTTATATTTTATGGTAAGACAATAATTAGGGAGATTTGTATTGCTTAAGCAGCAAGTTGCTTCTGTTTTACTTTATATTCTATAAAACAAATATGCCTTTAGACCAGTGTTGACAGATGTGACACAACACAATTATACAGATTTGCTTTCAACTACTTTCATTATGTTATTGTTAGTATTGTAACCTCTGTTTTCTGTGTGTTTTTGCTTGGTCATCATAATCTTGTCATCTCATTACTTCCTATCTTTTGCTGAGTCATTCTTACTGTTTGTGTTGCTCTCTCCGCTAATAAAGCATGGCAGTGATTTTTTTAAACTTTGGAACACTTTATTCAAGAAATTAAACACCCTTTTATTAAAGATATTTCCATAATTGTGGTGAATCCATACAAGTGGTGGTCAGTCCATGATCTGTCATTACTGTTAAATAGTGTTGAAATCTGCAGGGTAAAGTACAGTATATGAGTTTTCCTAGTCATATACACATCAAATAATTCAATCCCATCAGGCAGTCACAGTCAGTTACATCAGGATTGTTGGAGCATTTTGATTTTGCATTTTTGATTCTTCATTATTTACTGCTGGTTATGTGTTTTTGCTTAGTCATTGTTATCTTGCTATCTTATCGTTCATTATCTTGTGCTGTGTTATTCTTTCTGTTTGAACCATTCGTACTACTGGTTTAGCATGACAGTGATTTCCTCAATCTCTTTAACCTGGTACAAGGGGTGCTCATATCAACTGACATCTGGAGTCCCTCCGGACTTCGTGCTTGGACCTCTTGACTTTCTACTTTGTAGACCCAATATAAGATATTAGACAAGTTAAAATTGTAAATAAAGGTCTAGCACTTACTTTTGGGTTCTAAACATCATATACTTTGTCAATAACTTTTCTTGCATGAGTTCCACATTTACTACATTGTTATCTGCCAGATGCCATGAATGTAAATATATAAACATAACCATAATCTGTGGTTAATCTAATGATAAAAAAACCCAGCTTTGAGTTGTAACAATCTTTACTTATTTTATTGATGTAGCTACGGTAATTTCAATATTATGGTCAGGGTGGTGGTTGCCCCAGTGCCTATCCTGGGAGCATTGTGTACATAACTGGAAGACATTTTTAGTAGTAGGTCAGTTTATAGAATAGAATAGAATGCCGTTTTTTGTCATAGGTACATATACAACCATACAGTACAGTACAATGAAATTCATTCTTTATGTATCACAGCTCGTCAAAGTGCAGGTCAGCCATCGTACAGCGCCCCTGGAGCAGGGTTAATGGCTTTGCTCAAGAGCTCAACAGTGGCTGCATGGCAGAGCTGGGATTTGAACTCTAAACTTTTTAGTTGATAGCCCAAAGCTCTACCCACTAGGCTACCACTGTCCACCCAATTTGGAGTAGCCAATTCAACAACCAAATGACTATAACGGTCACAGTCATTGACTATAAAGCAAATACACATAAAGGATAGACAATGAAGGTGGACAAAGTTTTCTTCTATATGAAAGCAATTAAAAAAAATACATGGAACTAATTTATCTATTAGACCCTCATTCAGGTGGGAAGGGTCCATCATCACTTTCATATGACTTCTCAACTCCGTGTTGTGATTCCCCCTTAACACGGCCTGCTTCTCTTTGCGAAAATGCAAATGAGTGTAATGTCGACTGACAGGGAAAGTAAACTTTCTTTTCAGAGTTATGAGTGTATGTGGTGCTTCCTCTTTGGGGGAATGGCAAGCTCTGGAAGTCGTGCTCTAATTCTGTCATTGTCAAAAGTTTTGACATAATAAGTGATTGTTGGTGCGCCTTTGTTCAGTGGTGACTTACAAAGAAAACTAGCATGGCTCCTATTCCTTTAAAGTGTGGTTGGCGCTTCTTATGCTAAATATTATAACGGTTCCTGTCGTCATGTCTTTTTGAGTGCCTCTTTCATCTGCTGTAAATCTGCAGGTGTTTACCGTAGCTGACGTCTTGTCGTAGCAGCGACTCTACGTCAGTGAAGTGGGCCTGATCCGTGAGCAGCTGAGAGAATTCTTTCTGCGATCAAAGCCTTTGCGTCGCAGTAAATGTTGACTCTGTGTAGCTTTCTGCGTTATGGTGATCAAGCACTATTTTTTTGTTACAAAGCCGTTCCTGGTTCTCCCAGTGTTTGCTTATAACGCTCATCATGTCTGAGTATTTATTGTCAGGCACATGTGTGTGTATAGCAAATGAAATGCCAAGTTGAATGGCACATTAATAAAACCAAGCTTTATTCGTTTTACAGCTTTATCATCAAGAGCAAAATTCATGTACTATTATAATAAATAATCATTTATCTGGTTTGACATTTTGTTTGTGTTACTTTATTTCTATTTTATTTATGCATTTTCTCCCAATTTAGCATGGTCAATTTGTCTTCCGTTGCTGGGGGATCCCTGATTGCAGTCGAGGTGGGTATATTGCTGCTCACGCCTTCTCCAACCCGCGTGCAGCCCTTAGCGGAACCCTTTTTCACTCATGCACTCTGCACAGGTGCCTCTCTATCTGCCAATCAGGGTCCTTACACAGCGTTTGAAGAACCCACCCACATAGTCCGGCCATGCTGCCCTAGCAGAATCGTGTCTGCTGCAGGCACTGCCAATTATGCCCATTAGGTGGCGCCCAGCCGACCAGTGGCAACGCCGAGTTTTAATTATTTAATACATATTCTATTGCTGCTGTTTGAGTTGGTCATCTTCTAGACCTTCATTAGTGGTCACAGGACCCTGCCCACGGGGCGCTGTTGGCTGGATATTTTTGGTTGGAGTCAAGCAGTGACAGTGAGGTGTTTAAAAACTCTATCAGCATTGCTGTGTCTGATCTACTCATACCAGCACAACACACAGTAACACACCACCACCATGTCATTGTCACTGCAGTGCTGAGAATAATCCACCACCCAAATAATACCTACACTGACCATTGAAGGACAGCATGAAAGGGGGCTACCAAGGCATGCAGAGAAACAGACGGACTATATATATATAATATGCGTTTATAATAAATTAACAGTTATCACAATTTTAATTTAATAAATAAAAAATAATTCTCCCAAAGTGACCTTAGTTTTGTTTATTTCAGACAGATGGTCAAATTGAAAAGTTAAAAACAAAAATTAAAAACGTCTCTTTTACATATTTGTATTTTTTCTTGACAGTGAAATCTGTAGAGATCACTCCCCATTATGCAAGAATTTTATAAGTTTCATCAGCACTCCTGACAGACAAGCATCGTTACAGATAAAATTATCCCAGTAATTATTCTGCCAGAAAGAGATGTATTTCCCTTTGTGAGGAGGAGGATGAAAGCAGAGCTGCAGCAGGAAAATGCTTGTTTAAAATAAAGCTCTTTAATGAGAGCCGGGCCTCCTGCAGAGCGCTGAGGCTCCTGAACAAAGTACACACTTTTATTTTTCACAAATGGTAAATGGAAGTGAGCGAACAGCCGTCTGCTTTGCTTTCCACTTAATAGGGGACTTTGGCATCTATAATTATCTTAGTTTGTATTTCTCGGGACACGACAGATATGATGTTTATTCATGTAATATTAAGTCTTGTATGTATGTTTGTACAAATACTTTAATAGAAAGAGTAGAATAAAAGTTAGTTCTACAGTTCCTGAGTAGCAGTTACCCTAGACCAGTTGCCAGTGTCTGTAAGCTTGTGCCACTGGAAGTAAACAGGGAGTGTCCTCCTTCAAATGTCAAAGTTTGACCAATGACAGTGCTTTGTGTTTTGGAGGGATGCATGCTAACCCTCACTCTTACATATGAGTGGCCATGTAATAAGGGGCCTTAAAGAGTGGGTGAGAACTGGCAATTTGTAAATTGGGAAGAAAACAAGGTTAATGGCCAAGGGGCAAAATAACTAAAAGCTACACTGAGGGTTTTTTTATCCTCAACACAGAATGCAAATCAACCAGTCACCCATATTATAGGTATTGGTAATGCTAACTAGCTAAAGAATTACGCTTGTCAAATGTGTACTCAGTAATTAAGCTGTTTTAAATTTTGTTTCTTACACATTCAATCAACATTCAAAACCTTTTCTGGTAAAATGAACTTTCAAAGTATTTTTCAACAGACAATGAAGAGTTAAAATGTTATTATGTCACTTCTCATGTGAAAGCGCCAAGATTAAGCATCTCCATGATTAAGAATCATATGGAAACAATAAAGCAGTAAACGTAAAGTGCAGGTTTTATTGTATTTTTATTCATTTTTAACTGTATTCCAGTGTTTTTATATTATATTTGTGTTATTTTCAGTGTATAGGTGTCAAAAACAACCCCCTTTTTTTTAACAAAAGCCCAAAATATATATGCAGTTCCACAGGACCATGAGATTCATTAACAGGTTTCCCATACATCCTTATGGAAAAAAAATACATTGAAACTCAACGTACATTATTTAAAACTCAACACCACTCCCAAAACCAACTAACGTCGAGTTTCAAGGTACCACTGTAAATATATTTGTAGTAATGTCATTTTCTATTTTTTTCTCAAAGCTAAATTTTTATAAATTGTGTTTCCAGGTCCATTGAGTCAGTTTACTTAGTCTAAAGAACAGTCCTTAAGGGTTGTTAAAATTTTTCACTGGCTTGCCAAGGTTGCTTGGTTATACTGCTTAGAGCTTATAGGATATTGTGCCAGAGGTAAAGTCATGTCCTTAAATAATACAGTTAGGGGAAAATTCAACAAATATTAATGAAATATTATTTGACTAAAATTTGATATTTACAAATGTACAGTGGATGTGGGATTGTTAATGGTCATTATTCCCCTTTTCTATTTTTTTGCCAAATGTACTTGCCAAATGCACTCATATACAGTTAAAAAGTTCCTCTTTTTGAAACTGACTTTTTTTTAGCATTTTTCTGTTATTTTCAACAGTAATCATGCCTGGGTGTGGCGAGTGAAATTAAACCCATCTGTCAAGTAAATTTGGTTAACTGGTTGATTTAGTAGTGGGCAATTACTTTAGAGCCAGGTAGGACCAAACTTTTTAAAAATAAATTAAATAATTATTTTTAAAAAGCATTTTGTTTTTATTTGGGTAGTTTTGTCTGATATTAAAGGTAGTTTGATGATCTACATATAAACATATAAACATGACAATAATGCAAAAACAGAAAACACTGATATGAGTGCAAAACTGCAAATACTTTTTCACAGCACTGTAGTCCAGTAAATCTTGGGATATTACTTGGTAAGCCTTGGTTATTTCTGCACTAGTCAACCAGTAAGCCAAAAGGAGAAGGTAAAAGAAATAGTTTTTTTTATTAATAGCTTATCAGAATCATTTCAGTTGGTGTCAGGTAAAAGGAAATTGCTTGTGTAGGTGATTTGCAGTTTTCATTGTTGTCTTGCCTAGGGTGTCAAATGTGCTAGTGCTGGCTCTGTGTTTATCCACAATATTTTATCATGAAATATTTTAAAGCAAAATACCAGAAATGTAATTTCAAGGCAATAATAAATATATAACAAGCTAAGAGTTTATTTTAAAGGCAGAGACCTGCAAAAAACTGTACAAACTCAAAGAAAAAGATCATTTCTGTATCATTTTATTTTAAGTTGAAATCCCTTAAACTTAAAAGTTCTGTTTTAAAATCTAAAATTAATAATAATAATAATAAGGTGTAAAAATCTTGGGTTAAGCTTAATGTTAATTTAAGATCTATAAACATACTGAGTTGTACTTAAATTTGTACTTTAATTTGTAATGTATTTAGTTTAAAACAGATTGTTGCTTTGTATATTTAAAAGAATTCTGGAGGGATTATATTTAAGTTATATTTAATCAAGCAAAAGTACACAAAACAAGTACAAAATTTAATGTAGAATAGAATATTTTTAAAACTATTAAAAAACAATAAATTGTCCTCTTTTTTTTTTCTTTTTAGAAAAATAGTAACTATCTAAGTTAACTACCTAGGGTAAATTTATTCTTCACTGTTAGACAAGCAATATTTACACTATAAACATATGAACTTGTTGAACTACTCGGAACCAGAAAATAGGTCAAAATTGGATTTAGCCACAATACGTTAACACTTACAATTCTTGCATGGTGCTTGGTAGAGCAGCGGTCTAATACGTTAACTTGCCACATCTCTGAGGAAGAGAAAGGTTGAGCAGGGGTTTCTCATTGCTGCTGCAATTACAGCTTCTGCTGGCTTATCGAGGCATCTTCAGGGGAGGATGATCGTGGATGGCAGTAGTTATGTGATGTGCTTTGTGAGAGCCCACCATAGGCAGGTAAAAAGAAGCAAATAGTGGCTGTGCATGTCTCAAAGGGGGTGCATCTGTGGCCCTCCTCGCCATTCGGGGGTAAGGGGTTGCAGCAATGGGAGAAATTGCAGTTAAAAAAATTGGTTGCTAGATTGTGATAGATTCTTACTGCTTTATTCAGATCAGAGTCAGGGTTAATCTGGCATAATTTACATTTACGGCATTTAGCAGACGCCTTTATCCACAGCGATTTACAGTACAGTTACAGTATACAGTATCCTTGCTCAAGGTCCCAACAGCAGTAACCTGGCAGTGATGGGGCTTGAACCAGTGACCTTCTGATTACAAGTCCAGTATCTTAACCACTAGGCTACAGCTTCCTTGAAATCACTAGGCACAGGGCAGGAACACCTTATACAGTACATTACTAACACCCTATACAGTACACTATACAGTATACAGTACAGTATACAGTACACTAGTCCATCACAGTGCAACACGTTTACCCATTCACTTAATCAATAAAAGTGGCTAATTCACTTACTGGATGTACTGGGAGGTGGAAGAAAACTTGTATCTAAAGGAAACTCCCTCAGACATGGTAAGAACATGCAAAACTTCTCAAAGACAGTAATCAGAGGTGAGGATCAAACCCATATCCTTAGGGCCCATGTTGCTAGGTTTGTTTGTTTATTAGGATTTTAATGTCATGTTTTACACTGTGGTTACATTCATGACAGGAACGGTAGTTACTCATTACACAAGGTTAATCAGTCTTGGACAATTTAGTATCTCCAATTCACCTCACTTGCATGTCTTTGGACTGTGGTAGGAAACTGGAGCACCCGGAGGAAACCCACACGGACACGGGGAGAACATGCAAACTCCACACAGAAAGGACCCGGACCGCCCCACCTGGGGATCGAACCCAGGACCTCACAGGTACTGCTAAAGTTGCTAGGAATATCAGTTGGACAACCTTGCAGACCTAAAATGCACATACAGTACTTTTATTAATAAGTATTTTAAAATCTAAATTTAATCTGGATCCATTTTTTAAGTATAATCAACTTCTTAAAAATAAATAAATAAAAATAAGAGCAAAAAGCTGCAATGCATTTATATTATGTTTGATACACGCCATCATAAAATGAAACAGTATGTTTAATAGCTAAGGGAACACTATTTATGCATTTAGAAAACTCTAAAACAATTCTTTAGTGTTATTAATCCACACATTCTATGAAAGTTTTTAGCTCATAATCAAGGAATTTTAAGAATTATAACCAATCTGTACACACTTCATATTTATCCTTTTTACCACTGTATCACTGCATTAACTGTAATAAAAAGATTACCTTGACATTAAAGGAAGGCACTAATGAATCCCATTTTCACAGTTCTTTCATTCAGTGAACATTTTGGATCATACTGCCACAAGGCCACCCAATCATGTCAATATAAAAGGAGCTAAAGGGAGCCGGATACTGCGCTGATGTTTCATTAAGTTCTGTTTGTTCAGTTTTACCTCTTCATGCTTATAAAGGGAATGGTGCATGAATGTAGCCATTGAAGATATGAATAGTCAAACACTGTCAAAAGCTGTCATAAAAGCACTGGCATTCTACACTAAACTGGATAGCGGGGTATTTTAATAGCACTCGTTACCTTTTGATCAGAGGTAGATTTATGTTTTTTTCATTTTCTCTTCACAAAAATGCATATTTCATTTAATTGACCTTAAACTCCACTGAGCAATGAACAGTTTAATAAGAAATTAGCAATTCCATTAAATTAACCTCTATTTCTATGAGCAGACTGTTACTTAGCTTTATACTGTGCAGATACTAGCAATTCTTTTTGGGGTTCACCGCTACATACATCATAAGCATGCAGTCAGCTAGAAATTATTGACACACTTGGTAAATATGGCTACAAGGGTCATAAAAATGTTTTTGTGAAGCCATGCTGTTATAGTGTTGTAGCATTGTCTTGCTGAAATAACCATGGACATCCTGGGAAGAGACGTCACCTTGATGGCAGCATAAAATCCCAAAACATCTACTGTACATTTTTTGCATTTAACTGATGCTTTTATCCAAAGCGACTTACAGTACTGGGACAGTACACAGTCTAAGCAATTGAGGGTTAAGAGCCATGCTCAAGGGCCCAACAGCAGCAACCTGGCAGCGACATTCTGATTACTAGTTCAGTACCTTAACCACTAGGCTACACTGTCCCCAAAATACGCCTCTGTGTCAATGATACCTTCACACGTAAGCAAGTCATTCATGCTGTCGGCACTGATGCACCCCCGTAGCATGACAGATGTTGGCTTTTACACATCTTACTGCAAATCCTACAGTGGTGGTCATCTGATAGTCTGTATTGACTTTGGCACAAAGACCTCAAAATCATTTTTAAACAAGCTGGAGCACAACACTTGTTTGCACTGTCTTTAGGACCATCTGAGATGAGCTTGAGCCCAGGGAGATTTCTGCACAGAACTGATATTTTTGAAATTTGTGTATTTTGTAATGAAAAGTACAAATATGTGTTTTTTCTATTGCTATGACAGAGATCAAACTACATTTTGAGTAATTAATGCAGAAATCTTAGTTCACAAACCTATCAACAAGTACCTATATGGTATACCTATATATATATATATATATACAGTATATATATATATATATATACAGTGGGGGAAATAAGTATTTGATCCCCTGCTGATTTTGTAAGTTAACCCCTTACAAAGACTTGAACAGTCTATAATTTTTATGGAAGGTTTATTTTAACAGAGAGAGACAGAATATCAACAAAAAATCCAGAAAAAAAACATTAAATAAAAGTTATAAATTAATTTGTATTTAATTAAGGGAAATAAGTATTTGATCCCCTACCAACCAGCAAGAATTCTGACCCCCACAGACCGGTTATGTGCCCATGAGGCACACAAATTAGTCCTGTCCCTGTATAAAAGACTCCTGTCACAGAATCAGTTTCTTCCGTTCAAATCTCTCGACCACCATGGGCAAGACCAAAGAGCTATCAAAGGACGTCAGGGACAAGATTGTAGACCTGCACAAGGCTGGAATGGGCTACAAGACCATCAGCAAGAAGCTTGGTGAGAAAGAGACCACTGTTGGTGCGATCATTCGAAAATGGAAGAAATACAAGATCACAGTCAATCACCCTCACTCTGGAGCTCCATGCAAGATCTCACCTGGTGGGGTAAGAATGATCCTGAGAAAGGTGAGGTCAGTCCAGAATTACACGGGAGGAGCTTGTCAATGATCTCAAGGGAGCTGGGAGCAGAGAAATGCTGGATATGACCCCAAGAACACCATCCCCACCGGGCATTTCTTTGCCTCCAAACACGGCGAGTGGAGTTGATGCCAAAGAGCTCAATTTTGGTCTCATCTGACCATATCACATTCTCCCAAGCTTTTTCTGAATCATTCAGGTGTTCATTGGCAAACTTCAGACGGGCCTGTACATGAGCCTTCTTGAGCAAAGGGACTTTGCGGGCACTTCAGGATCTCAATCCATTACGGCGAAGTGTGTTACTAATGGTTTTCTTGGTGACTGTGCTCCCAGCTCCCTTGAGATCATTGACAAGCTCCTCCCGTGTAATTCTGGACTGACCTCACCTTTCTCAGAATCATTCTTACCCCACCAGGTGAGATCTTGCATGGAGCTCCAGAGTGAGGGTGATTGTGATCTTGTATTTCTTCCATTTTCGAATGATCGCACCAACAGTGGTCTTTTATACAGGGACAGGACTAATTTGTGTGCCTCATGGGCACATAACTGGTCTGTGGGGGTCAGAATTCTTGCTGGTTTGTAGGGGATCAAATACTTTTTTCCCTTAATTAAATACAAATTAATTTATAACTTTTATTTAATGTTTTTTTTCTGGATTTTTTGTTGATATTCTGTCTCTCTCTGTTATAGACTGTTCAAGTCTTTGTAAGGGGGTAAACTTACAAAATCAGCAGGGGATCAAATACTTATAGTACAGCTGGTACCTGTGCTTAACCAATAATAGGACACTTGTTCAGCATTCAGTCATTGATTGGTTGGGCAAAGACCATGTGCCAGTGCAAAAAGAAATGTGGGCACCACCTTGGATCAATAAAAAATGTATGTGTTGGAAGCTGTTGAGGCTTTTAGTAATTAAATCAATAGCAGTGCTTGGCTCTGGGCATTAGGATCATCGGGCAGGCTGTTATTTAGTCATTGTTGTCCTAAAAGCCCAAGCACAAGTTGGCTAGCAGTTAGAAATCAATACAGTGACACCACAACCAGCATCCCAATTACTGGTGAGTGTGGTGAAAAATCAATGCAAGTGGTTGCCATTAACAGGTCCTGGTGGGAAATAATGCTGCATTATTTGTTGCAGAGTGTCTCTCAATCATTTAGGACTGTGGCTTTGCAACATACTGTACAGAAATGCAGTGTGTCATCATTTGTTTGGACAGACAATCATAAAATCTAAAAAAACTGTACCACTGCTGCAGAAACTTCTAATGATTGCTAACAGTATTTGCTTATTCATTTTATTGACTTTCTGTACACATAGTCTGGCAAACAACAGTTTAAAAGTTTTGACATCCCTTCAGAAACATGCATTAATTATCCATCAAATGCTTATCTGTGACAGTACTATCCAATAATAATAATAATAATAATAATAATAATAACAATAATAATTTATTCTGCCTAAACTAATACCACAGAAACAATTAAACTTTCAACCTGACTTGATGCCCTCTAGCTTAACAAAGACAATCTTCTGACAACTGAGTACCAATTCCATCTTCCAGCTTTCTCAAAAACGTTACATACCTAAAACAAACAGGAAAGCAATAGTCACATTCCAGCAACCTGTGCTCTTTATCAAATGTTTCCCACAGCTGTATTGTTTTCTATTGTTTAGCAGTTTTTTTTATATGGAAAGAATCAACCTGGAAAAAAATAGGTCTGTATGTTGAACAAAATGTAATATGATAAAGCTGTTTAAACTAAACTATGATTAATGAGAAGAACCGCACAGCTTGTGTAGGATTTACTTATTGATGCATGGAGTTATTAAATAGTTTTGGGTGAAAGGACAACATTGTGGCTTCACAGACACAAGCCAGTGTCTGTAGTCCAGTCTGCTATTAAAAATACAAAGTGGGATTTGTAGATCCTGACACCATTCAATGCATGCAAGGTCAGTTTGTTTGACCTGCTTTCAAAGAAGTGCTATAATCACAATCTTTCTAATAACTACCATTATATTAATATGCAACATATGGACAACAAACATCACATGGCCAAAGATTTGTGGAATCTTCACACTCAAACAGCATCTAATCCATGAGCTTTAATATGACCCATGTTTACTGCTAAAACAGGCTTCATTCTTTTGACAGGGTGGTCATATACAGTGGGGTCAAAAAGTATTTAGTCAGCCACTGATTGTGCAGGTTCTCCTACTTAGAAAGATGAGAGAGGTCTGTAATTTTCATCATAGGTACACTTCAACTATGAGAGACAAAATGAGAAAAAAAAATCCAGGAAATCACATTGTAGGATTTTTAAAGAATTTATTCGTAAATGATGGTGGAAAATAAGTATTTGGTCAATAACAAACAAGCAAGATTTCTGGCTCTCACAGACCTGTATATTCTTCTTTAAGAAGCTCTTCTGTCCTACACTCATTACCTGTAGTAATGGCACCTGTTTGATCTTGTTATCTGTATAAAAGACACCTGTCCACAGCCTCAAACAGTCAGACTCCAAACTCAACCATGGCCAAGACCAAAGAGCTGTCGAAGGACACCAGGAAGAAAATTGTAGACCTGCACCAGGCTGGGAAGAGTGAATCTACAATAGGCAAGCAGGTTGGTGTGAATAAATCAACTGTGGGAACAATTGTAAGAAAATGAAAGACATATAAGACCATTGATAATCTCCCTTGGGGTCAAGATCTCATCCCGTGGGGTCAAAATGATCATGAAAACGGTGAGCAAAAATCCCAGAACTACACGGAGGGACCTGATGAATGACCTGCAGAGAGCTGGGACCAAAGTAACCAGGCTACCATCAGTAACACACTACGCCGAGAGGGACTCAAATCCTGCAGTGCCAGGCGTGTCCCCCTGCTTAAGCCAGTACATGTCCAGGCCCGTCTGATGTTTGCCAGAGAGCATCTGGATGATCCAGAAGAGGATTGGGAGAATACCATGTGGTCAGATGAAACCAAAATGGAACTTTTTGGTAAAAACTCAACTCGTCGTGTTTGGAGGAAGAAGAAAAACCCAAGAACACCATACCTACTGTGAAGCATGGGGGTGGAAACATCATGCTTTGGGGCTGTTTTTCTGCAAAGGGGACAGGGCGACTGATCCGTGTTAAGGGAAGAATGAACGGGGCCATGTATCGTGAGATTTTAAGCCAAAACCTCCTTCCATCAGTGAGAGCATTAAAGATGGAACGTGGCTGGGTCTTCCAGCATGACAATGATCCCAAACACACCGCTCGGGCAACGAAGGAGTGGCTCCGTAAAAAGCATTTCAAGGTCCTGGAGTGGCCTAGCCAGTCTCCAGACCTCAACCCCATAGAAAATTTGTGGAGTCCGTGTTGCCCAGCGTGTTGCCCCAAAACATCACTGCTCTAGAGGAGATCTGCATGGAGGACTGGGCCAAAATACCAGCTACAGTGTGTGCAAACCTGGTGAAGACTTACAGGAAACGTTTGACCTCTGTCATTGCCAACAAAGGTTATGTTACAAAGTATTGAGTTGAACTTTTGTTATTGACCAAATACTTATTTTCCACCATAATTTACAAATAAATTCTTTAAAAATCCTACAATGTGACTTCCTGCATTATTTTTTCTCATTTTGTCTCTCATAGTTGAAGTGTACATATGATGAAAATTACAGACCTCTCTCATCTTTCTAAGTAGGAGAACTTGCACAATCAGTGGCTGACTAAATACTTTTTGGCCCCACTGTAATTCTGTTTACCCACAAGAGGTCTGGCTTTTTTTTTTATTGAGGTCTGGCTTTAACAATTCAACCTAAAAGTAATGTATGGGGCTGTTCTGTTAAGTTAACTGTTAACTTTGGCATGGCGAACCACTTCTTGAAAGTTTTTATAGGCAGAGGAAAAGGCCTTTGCAAAGCTAATGCCACAAGGTCAAAAGTAATTATGCTATTTTTTATAATGTCCTTGTATTTTGTAGACAGTAAAACTTCAAAATACTAAAACTAAATGATCAGAAATATCAACATACTATTCATTCTTTACCAACCCAAATAACTGGCTTTTTAGTAGTCGAATGTAACATGTTTCTGGTGTGTGGCATATGCTAAAGTATATTGACATTCAGATAGCCTTAGAAAGAGGGCTTTGCAAATCTAATGCCACAATGTCAGAAGCATGTAATTCTCTAGAATGTCTTTTTAATCTGTAAAAGTAGAACTTCTAATAACTAAAACTAATTAACCAGAAATAAAAACAGACTATTCATTATTTACCAACACTCATAGGTTTTTGACCATTTTTTTTTGACAAACAGTTGTTGGGGTGCTGTTGCTTTTACTGACAGCTGGGAATTAGTTATGCCATGATGTAGACAATTTTGTTCTATAAATGTTCTGTTAGGTTGTTTGGCCTGCTAACATTGTTGCTGATTTCACATACCAGCAAAAACAACTGACCGGATGGTTGCGTATGCTAAAGTATATGTATATTAAGATAGCTTTAGAAAGAGGACTTTGCAAATCTAATGCCACAATGTCAAGAGCATGTAATTCTCTAGAATGTCCTTGTATTTTGAAGAAGTAAAACTTCAAACTTACTACTTTCACTGACAGTTGGGAATTAGTAATGCCATGATGTAGATGATTTTATTCTATAAATGTTCTGTGAGGTTGTTTGATCTGCTCACATTCTTTCTGATTTCACATACCAGCAAAAAGAACTAACTTGATGGTGGCATTTGCTAAAGTATATGGATATTAAGATAGCTTTAGAAAGAGGCTGGTATGAGTGGATAAGACACATCAGTGCTGATGGAGTTTTTAAACACCTCACTGTCACTGCTGGACTGAGAATAGTCCACCAACCAAAAATATCCAGCCAACAGCGCCCCGTAGGCAGCATCCTGTGACCACTGATAAATGTCCAGAAAATTACCAACTCAAACAGCAGCAATAGATGAGCGATCGTCTCTGACTACATCTACAAGGTGAACCAACTAGGTACGAGTGTCTAATAGAGTGGACAGTGAGTGGACACGGTATTTAAAAACTCCAGCAGTGCTGCTGTGTCTGATCCACTCACACCAGCACAACACACACTAACACACCACCACCATGTCAGTGTCACTGCAGTGCTGAGAATGATCCACCACCTAAATAATACCTGCTCTGTGGTGGTCCTGTGGGGACCTGACCATTGAAGAACAGGGTGAAAGCAGGATAAAAAAAGTATGTAGAGAAACAGATGGACTACAGTCAGTAATTGTAGAACTACAAAGTGCTTCTATATGGTAAGTGGAGCTGATAAAATGGACAGTGAGTGTAGAAACATGGAGGTGGTTTTAATGTTATGGCTGATCAGTGGAGATTCACCTATAAGATCACAGGATGATAAAGCATGACTAATCACTCTTGAAAATGTAAGAGTGCAATAACAATAAAAAAGAATATTAGAATAAAACCCAATCCATAAAGTTTTTGACAAACAGTTATTGGGGTGCTGTTGCTTTTACTGACAGTTGGGAATTAGTGATGCCATGTAGACATTTTTATTTTATAAACTGTGAGGTTGTTTGGTCTGCTCACATTGTTGCTGATTTCACATCAGATCTGATGGTTGCATATGCTAAAGTATATGGATATTAAAGACAACTTTAGAAACCACATAAGCGATTGCACTATATTCTCAAACACAAACTGTTTTAATCACCATGATATTACTTTTAAGAAGAAAGCATGCTCAGTTTGAATAAGTCTTTATCTTATCAAAGTTCAGCAGTTACAACATTGGGTTAATTTTTATCACACAAAGACAGAGCAAGTTTTTGGCTTCTGTTCAACTAGGTTGTCTGAAAAGTCAATATAAGCACACACCCACAGATCATCAGCCACAGGATTCTGTATTTAAACATAGCTTGCTTCACTGCAGAGGTAAGTTTGGCGCATTTTCTTAATGCAATATCAGTTACAGCACTGGCAAACAGTTTCAACTGCACAAGTGAACTGCAGGTCAGAATGTTTTCACATGTTTTGCAACTTTTATGCAAGTATTTCAGGCTTTTACCCAATGGGAGAGATTAGTGTTTTTGTTCTGCTGCTAGACTGAAAATAATAGTCTGAACTTAATTCCCAAATGAGTAGGTTAACCTAGACGTACTTTATCCAAGTTACTGTTTAAAGACAGCATTTAGAATATGTGTCAGTTTTAAGTTTAGTCTTTCTTTTCAAATACTTAAAAAGCTTAAATATAATTGTAAAAATAAAAACAAGAAACAAACAAACAAACAAAAAAACCCCAATAGTTTACTTACAAACTTGCAGATTTTGCTCAGTTTAAAAATTAGCATATTTTTTTGCATCAATTTTGTTCATGCTTTTTACATTAAAGTAAAAAAAAAAAACTGGTCTTCCACTCTTAAGGTAAGCTTATAGAAAGCTGTCAGAGGCACATTTGTTTTGTGAAACTTGTCTACTTAAAATTACTCGTCCATTTGTTGGAATTTGAACACAACATGTTTTAGGCCCCTAGGACCACAATGTGACTTTTCAATCTACATTCCAAATGTTTTCTGTATATGTTACACTTTTTTACATTATTATTTGAATATTTACATTTAACCTCCTCACTCCCGAGATTGGACACTTTAAAAACAAACAATATCCTGCAACAACACTTGTTCATTTCAGCCTTTTAAATGACATTATACAAAAATAAATACATTTGCATGGGGACTGTGAGTTATTCAGTGTGCAGTATACTGGACATTTGGAACGAGGAGGTTAAACCCATTTAGAACAATGTAGTCTTCCTTAATTGATCAGTTATTTTATTAATTCATTCGTTCATTCCAGAAGTGTAGGGGGCCCACAGTTGTTTACTAACTTAAATCTAGCGGCAGTTAAGAGCAGCCAGTCCACACTATGCATGTTTTTGGGTGTGGGAGGGAACTGAAATATTTAGAAAAAAACAGACACAGGGAGAACACTAAATCCACTGAATCCTTTATACCAGAAATGTTTTGCCTGGTCATGTTTGTTTGGTCAATTTCATACTGTTTGCAATGAAATAAAAGACAAAGTGTTTGTGTTTTTGCATTTTCCATAGAGTAAAACTTTTTGTGATTCGGGGTTGTATTTTAACAACATACATACATTTTTAAGTATTCATATTCAGTATAAAGATACATTTAAAATATTGTTATTTTTAGAACAATACAGCTTTTTACATAATTTATAGCTTAAATAAAAATGTTTTGAAAAATACACCAAGGCATAACATTATGAGCACTGACAGGTGAAGTGAATAACACTGATTATCTCTTCATCATGGCACCTGTTAGTGGGTGGGATATACACAGCAAGTGAACATTTTATCCTTATTTATCCTTATAAAGTTGATGTGTTAGAAGCAGGAAAAATAGGCAAGCGTAGGGATTTGAGCGAGTTTGACCAGAGCCAAATTGTGATGGCTAGACGACTGGGCCAGTGCATCTCCAAAACTGCTCTTGTGGGGTGTTCCCGGTCTGCAGTGGTCAGTATATATCAAAAGTGGTCCAAGGAAGGAACAGAGGTAAACCGGTGACAGGGTCATGGGTGACCAAGACGAGCTACTGTAGCTTAAATTGCTGAAGAAGTTAATGCTGGTTCTGATAGAAAGGTGTCAGAATACACAGTGCATCACAGTTTGTTGTGTATGGGGCAGCAAAGTAGGACCAATACAATATAAGGAAGGTGGTCATAATGTTATGCCTGATCGGTATATACTTTAACATCATACACAAATTTTGATTTCTGTTTTACCTTTAGGCTTTCATGCTTTTAAAAAAATACTTTTCTGATCTAATTTAAAACTATTTAACTACATTAAATACAGTATATATTTAGTAAGTATTCTATCAAAGCTGCTTTACATGTGCAGCATTGTGCATTGCTTAGTCATTGTGTTTTTTATGAAGCAGCATTTGTTTGATGACTGGTGTAGTAGGGACAAAGTTTACAATGACTCGGGAAAAATCATGTTAACATTGTGGGTCAGTCCTGGATTATGATTAACTACTCACAGGATCAATAAATCATACTTACTTACAGCAGAGTTTCTCCAATTAAAACAAATAGCATATTTCAAAGAAAGTGTTTTGATGAAACAGTTGACTTTGAATTAAAGTATATATTTCTTTTTTAATGACAGCACCTTCGACAAATAAAAAAATGGCTCAGCCAATTGAGAGCGATGTTTTCATGGCCTTCTGCACTTATGCCACTATTGCTATTCTCAAGATGATGTTAATGGCTCCTCTGACTGCATACTTCCGAGTCACCAGAAAGGTACTGTACATAAGGATACACATTTTTGCTGTATTGCCCAGGTATTTGAGAACTGTATGGTCCACTGTATGGTATATAGTATATTATATAAAAAATAGTGTGTGTGTATATAAAAGACAACAATACAACAGCAGAAATAAAAACAGGGGTCCATTAATTATGTTTGCATTCATTATTCAAGTATTAAGAAGTATAAGACTAGTGGAAATGCTTTTATTTTGCTTTTTAATTTTCTTTTGTCTGATTCAATACAGTGGTACCTTGCAACTCAATGTCCCCTAAACTCAAAATCTTTGAAACTCAACATCCTTTATCGAGAAATTTGTACCCCTTTTATATATAAATTTATTTATTTAATTTCAAATAAACAATGAACAGTTGCTTTGTTCAGCACTCAGCTTGAGCGGTGCGGTAATACGTCACTACAGTGTGCATATGAGACGAATCTGCATTTGTATGGAATAACCATCAGATTCACTCTGAAAGCGTCCACATGTATCTGTGTTTAGCTGGATTTTCCTCACCGTTTCACTTGTGTTATAGCTCAGGGTTCTGAGAAATTGTAAGAATCAGCTTTATATTATATGTGCTATTTTCAGTGTATAAGTTTCAAAAACAACCCCATTATTTTACATAAGCCTAAAATATATGCAAGTCCACGGGACCATGGAATGCATTAACAGGTTTTCCATACATCCTTATGGGAAAAAATACGTACCTTGAAACTCAACGTCTTTTAAACTCAACACCAGTCCCAGAACCAATTGACATTGAGTTTCAAGGTACCACTGTACAATGTTTTATTACAAATCATATGATCAGCATAACAACTTGAGTGTAAAACTAAATTTTTGAAATTTGTACACAGAATTTCCTTGATATGATCATATTTATAACAGGTGAGTTAAATGAGGCTTTTATTGGTCGATCAAATTCACATTCCCAAAGTCATCTAAGCATGTGCTCCAAAGAAAAGGGTAAGACTTAAGGTAATCTGACCTTTTGTCCAAAGGAACTGACAGGGCAATCTTATAAATGTGCTAACTTGAGCTTAGGAAAGACTTAGGGTGTGTTTGAAAACCTAGTGAGCTTTCTACATAGAAAACATTTTACGTCATCCTACGCACAATCCCTAAAAGTAGGCTGTTCATTTACATTTACATTTTCGACATTTAGCAGACGCTTTTATCCAAAGCGACTTACAGTACTGTGACAGTATACAGTCTAAGCAATTGAGGGTTAAGGGCCTTGCTCAAGGGCCCAACAGTGCCAACCTGGCAGTGGTGGGGCTTGAACCAGCGACCTTTCAATTACTGGTCCAGTACCTTAACCACTAGGCTACAACTGTTCGAAATCCTAGATGCCTTAATATGCTCACTAGTAAGGTATCTTAAAATTTCAACAGTATTTTGACTCAAGAACGAGTAAGCATCCGATGCTGCCCTAGTGTTGAAGGCAATCCCAGCATAATAAGTCAATGACTTATTAGAATCCTCTCTGCTTAGGGAGCTGCCTATGTAGGCAGTAAGACAGCAAGGCAGCTCACTAGGTTTTCGAACACACCCTTACAGTAGGTATTTTTCAGAGATGCAACTTTCCACTCAAGTTCTGCTGATGATATGATTTGTAATGAAAACCACTCTATTAAATTTAAGAAAATGCTAAATGCTAGTGGTCTCAGACTTTTGGCTCTGGCTGCATGTTCATTGCATTGTTTTGAATAAAATAATGGTGTTCTTTTTTATCCTCTTCAACCATTACCAGGCATTTGCAAACCCCGAGGACACTAACTTAGGCAAAACTCCAGAGGAGAAGAAAAAGATGCATCGTGTTGATGAAGATGTGGAACGCGTGCGAAGGTCCGGCATCTTTAAAACCCTTGCATCTGACAGTAATAATGCATATGCATAGTATGTTAAAATGACTTTTGTCTTTGTCTGCAGATGCCATCTGAATCACTTGGAGAACATTGTTCCTTTCGTCATGGTTGGTTTGCTTTACGCTCTAACGGGGCCCAACCTCTCCAGCGCTCTGATGCATTTTCGCATATTTGTAGCTTCACGTCTGGTGTACACAGTGGCATATATAAATGCAATGCCTCATCCACTAAGAGGTCTAGCCTGGATGGTAGGCATGGGCGTCATTTTCTCCATGGCCTTCCGTATTCTCACAACTTCACTGCTGCTGTAGGGAGAAAACACAATTTAAACTGGTGCTATACACTGATCAGCCATAACATTAAAACCACCTCATTTTTTCTACACTTACTGTCCATTTTATCAGCTCCACTGATCATATAGGAGCACTTTGTAGTTCTACAATTACTGACTGTAATCTATCTGTTTCTCTGTATGCTTTGTTAGCTTCCTTTCACCCTGTTCTTCAATGATCAGGACTGTCCCAGGACCACTACAGAGCAGGTATTATTTGGGTGGTGGATCATTCTCAGCACTTCAGTGACACTGACATGGTGGTGGTGTGTTAGTGTGTGTTGTGCTGGTATGAGTGGATCAGACAGCAATGCTGCTGGAGTTTTTAAACACCTCACTGTCACTGCTGGACTGAGAATAGTCCACCAACCAAAAATATATAGCCAACAGCGCCCCGTGGGGTGGTCCAGAAGATGACCAACTCAAACAGCAGCAGTAGATGAGCGAACAGCTCTGACCTTATATCTACAAGGTGGACCAACTAGGTAGGAGTGTCTAATAGAGTGGACAGTGAGTGGACGTGGTATTTAAAAACTCCAGCAGCGCTGCTGTGTCTGATCCACTCACACCAGCACAACACACACTAACACACCACCACCATGTCAGTGTCACTGCAGTGCTGAGAATGATCCACCACTTAAATAATACCTGCTCTGTGAGGGTCCTGACCATTGAATAACATGGTGAAAGCAGGTTCAAAAAGTATGTAGAGAAAAAGATGGACTACAGTCAGTAATTGTAGAGCTACAAAGTGCTTCTATATGGTAAGTGGAGCTGATAAAATGGACAATGAGTGTAGAAACGAGGAGGTGGTTTTAATGTTATGGCTGATCCATGTATGTCTGTGATTATGACAAGCTTATTTTTTTCTTTTTTTAATGGGCATTTCAAACTTGTAAGAAATTGTTGAATTTTATACTAAAGCAAAAATAATGTATACTAAAATTGTTCTGATTTTGTCATCAAGTAAATCTAATAATAAAAGCTTAAAATATGTCTATTAAAACAATGTCTTTTAATGCTGGTCCTATAGTTTACGTGTCCTGTTAACTTTAGTTTTACCTGCAACTTTAAACTTAAGTGCACGCTTGACTGATATAAATTCAAGGTGAATGAATGCAAGCTAAATGTGCACTGTAGTTTTACCACAAATGTACGTTCATAATTTCATATTTATTAATTAATAAATTATTTAATATATTATTTAATAAATAATTATTTAATATATTTTCATAGTAGTAAAAAAATATATATAAATAAACTTGGCTGTAATTAGAAATTGTTTGCAAGGAATTTAAAACAATTATTTCAGCTAGTTAGTTTTATTGAAGTTTTGTGATGTTATACTAAATGATTATTAGGCTAGTTATTTGTAAGCCCCAGCCTTTGCAACAATAGTTTGTGTCAGTAGTGTTGTGTAAGCATACCGGCAGCTACATTGTGCAAGCCAGCACAAGTAAAATATAGCATGACATCAAGTTATTTATCTCATCATGACATTGCAGAATTCCACAGTGTAGTACAGTAATTCATTGGGCGGACACGTTTCAATGTGTTAAATCACTACTTGCAACTGTTTGCCGAAACAGGAAATCTGTGTGTTGTAAAAGACATCTAAGTGTCTGTTATTTCCATAGCGTGTAAAATCAAAGTGCTGCAGCAGAAAGTGGTGGTGCAACAGTTCCAGGGTCCCAAATGTAATGCTGGGTTTGATCCTAAACCTTGTACGTGATCTAGGTTACAGTACGTGTGCAGTTCTCTCCTTTTAATTTACTCTGGAAACTCCCACATCTCAAAAACATGCCAGTAGATGACTTGTATTCTGTAATTTGTTTCTATGTGAAATTGCTAAATAAATTGTGTAACACTCTGTGATGTGTGATACTTTGTAATGTTATCTTCAGGTTGTATTCATATAGAAGGATTAAATGTAGTAAAGTTTAATTTGTAAATGTATTTTCTTATTAGGATTTTAACGTCATGTTTTACACACTGTGGTTACATTCATGACAGGAACAGTAAGTTACTCATTAAACAAGATTCATCAGTTCACAAGTTTCATGTCAAACACAGTCATGGACAATTTTGTATCTCCAATTCAGCTCACTTGCATGTCTTTGGACTGTGGGAGGAAACTGGAGTTCTTGGAGGAAACCCACGCAGACATGGGGAGAACATGCAAACTCCACACAGAACGAACCAGGACCTATATGAGAATATAAAGTCTATATATAACAATATAAAGCAGTATTAAATATTCTGCATAAAAAAGTGATGAAAAAAATTCTGTGTTCTACAACTTCTTAGAAATAACAGGAGAATGTTTCACTGATAATTATTTCTACATTTTTATTCAAATGTTAACTCTATAGAAATAAAGTACACAGTAACAGTTAAAACGTGTAAGTATAAAGAAACAAATCAACAATAAGTACTATAAACACACAGGTTTGGTAATTAAAGTCATCTTAAACTATTTAGTGTTAAAAGAGGTTTGGAGAAGAGCATAGTTTAGAAGCTTTAACAGAAAGTTATTATTAGTAGTGGTAGTAGCAGCAGTAGTTACAGTAGTTCGTTATAAATGTTGCATCACATCACACTGTAGTTTTGTAACAGCCTGGTAGACACGCCCACAAACTGGACTTGACCACAGAAAAAGAGTGAAAGTGTGCCGTTGCAAGTGCACGTTCAAGGTAGGAAATGCATTGAAAATGTAAATATTTAGTGTAGTTATTTAGCTTTTCTTTTAGCTATCATATTAATTGCTGAAGTATTTGCATTTTTAAGGTTTATAACTTTACCGTTTTCATTACCAGCAGATAGACAAAGTGCTATCCGTTTGATATCTGATTGCAAAACACACATTTCCACATTTTTTGGTGGGGTTGGGTTAGGGTTTAATATTTTAGGTATTTAATATTTTTTATTTTTAAATGGGTGCAGTGAGAACAAAAAAACAACAACAAAAAACTACACTTTATTACTGTTGTGTAATATGTAAAACTAATTTACTTTACACTTTATTTCTATAATTCATGCCATGTCTCTAGTATACCACACTGCTCCAGTACATACTGTATACTACATACTGCTCCTGTACATACTGTATACTACATACTGCTACTGTAATAATGTATACTACACACCACCCCAGTACATACTGTATACTACATACTGCTACTGTAATAATGTACACTGCACACCACTCCAGTACATACTGTATACTACATACTGCTCCTGTACATACTGTATACTACATACTGCTACTGTAATACTGTATACTACACACCACCCCAGTACATACTGTATACTACATACTGCTACTGTAATAATGTACACTGCACACCACTCCAGTACATACTGTATACAACATACTGCTACTGTAATAATGTATACTACACACCACTCCAGTACATACTGTATACTACATACTGCTCCTGTACATACTGTATACTACATACTGCTACTGTAATAATGTACACTACACAAAATCCCAGTACATACTGTATACTACATACTGCTCCTGTACATACCGTATACTACATACTGCTACTGTAATAATGTATACTACACACCACCCCAGTACATACTGTATACTACACACTGCTGCTGCAATAATGTTTGTTTATTAGGATTTTAATGTCATGTTTTACACTTTTGGTTACATTCATGACAGGAATGGTAGTTACTCATTAAACAAGGTTCATCAGTTCACAAGGTTATATCAAACACAGTCATGGACAATTTATTGTCTCCAATTCACCTCACTTGCATGTCTTTGGACTATGGGAGGAAACCGGAGCACCCGAAGTAAACCTACGCAGACACTGGGAGAACATGAAAACTCCACACAGAAAGGACCCGGACCGCCCCACCTGGGAATCGAACCCAGGACCTTCTTGCTGTGAGGCAAGACAGTGCTACCCACTTAGCCACTGTGGCTGCATTAATGTATACTACATACTGCTCCTGTACATACTGTATACTACATACTGCACCGGTAATAACGTATACATCATACTGCTGCTTTAATACTGTATACTACCTAATACTGTATACTACTGCTACAGTAATAATGTATACTGCTGCTGTAAGAATGTTAACTACACAATACTCCAGTACATACTGTATACTACATACTGCTACTATAATACTATATACTACACACCTCTCAAGTACATACTGTATGTACATCATGCTACTGTAACACTGTATACTACACACCACTTTAGTACATACTGTATACTACATACTGCTACTGTAATACTGTATACTACATACTGCTACTGTAATACTGTATACTACACACCACTTCAGTACATACTGTATACTACATACTGCTACTGTAATACTGTATACTACATACTGCTACTGTAATACTGTATACTACATACTGCTACTGTAATAATGTATACTACATACTGCTACTGTAATACTGTATACTACACACCTCTCCAGTACATACTGTATACTACATACTGCTACTGTAATACTGTATACTACATACTGCTACTGTAATAATGTATACTACATACTGCTACTGTAATACAGTATACTACACACCTCTCCAGTACATACTGTATACTACATACTGCTACTGTAATACTGTATACTACATACTGCACCAGTAATAATGTATACTACATACTGCTACTGTAATACTGTATACTACACACCACTTCAGTACATACTGTATACTACATACTGCTACTGTAATACTGTATACAACATACTGCTACTGTAATACTGTATACAACATACTGCTATTGTAATACTCTATACTACACACCTCTCCAGTACATACTGTATACTACATACTGCTACTGTAATACTGTATACTACACATCTCTCCAGTACATACTGTATACTACATACTGCTACTGTAATACTGTATACTACATACCACTCCAGTACATACTGTATACTACATACTGCTACTGTAATACTGTATACTACATACTGCTACTGTAATACTGTATACTACATACTGCTACTGTAATACTGTATACTACATACCACTCCAGTACATACTGTATACTACATACTGCTACTGTAATACTGTATACTACATACTGCTACTGTAATACTGTAATACTGTATACTACATACTGCACCAGTAATAATGTATACTACATACTGCTACTGTAATACTGTATACTACATACTGCTACTGTAACCACTTCTTTATGGTTACATTTTATTATGTGTTTTTCTATAAATCAGAACGAAACTGTTAGGAAGACACAGTGTGCAGTTTATTTATTTATGGTATTTACCTGCAAACCCCATTTCCAAAAAAGCTGGGACATTTGTAAAATGCAATAAAAAGAAGAATCTGTGATTTGTTAATTCTCTTATTTAACTGTTTTAAAGTTTTATTTAACTGACTAAAGGAGTTCAACTGATTAACTTCTTTATATTCTGTAAATATAAACACAAGTTACAGTAACAAGTAACATTCCATAATAAGCAGATGAATTGTTAAGAGGTGACGTAATCATGACTTCATTACATGGTATGGGAGTGCATCTGTGCCCACAGCATGACTGACTTGCATATGTGTGAAGGTACCTTTGACATTGAGGTGTGTAATGGAATTTTAAAAGACAAATGCTGCCATCAAGGTGACGTCTTTTCCCTTAAACATCATGATTATTTCACAACGGCAGTCCTCACTTAGCACACGCTACAACAGCAGGGCTTTGTAGACACAGAGTGTGTGTGCTTGACTGGTCTGCCATAGTTCAGATCTGTCCCCTGTTGAAAATGTATGGAACATCATGAAGAGGAGAATCAGACGACGACCACAGACTGGTGAGCAGCTGAAGTCCTGTATACAGCAAAAATGGGGGAAAAAAATCTCACTTGCAAAACTACAACATTTAGTGTCCTTAGTTACTAAACCATTAAAAAGTATAATTAATCAGAAAGTTGATGAAACACACCTCACATGGAACACGTCTTAAACACGCCTTTTTTTAAGTGTGTTAAAGACATCAAAATCTAAATGTGTTTATATTTACAAAATACTGTACAATAAATTTGACCAGTGAAAACATTGGAACTCTTACTTTTGCTGGTTATATAACATTCTTCTTTTTATTGCATTTTACAAATAGGGTTTGTAAATATATTTATAATACAACATGATAATAAAGTTTTTTACACTTTGACTTCAGGTTAACAGTAAATTGTGAGACTTCTAAAAAGTGAAAATGGCAGAAGCGGTGAACCTAACTGGCAGCGATGTGTTCTTGGCCTTCACCACCTATGCCACCATTGTCATCCTCAAAATGATGTTAATGGCTCCCCTGACTGCATACTATCGTCTAAGTAAAAAGGTGAGCCATTGTGTAGGCCAAATATCAAAATGTAGACAATATTATTGAGTCTGTGACTGTTCTGTGATTCTGGTTATATTCCGGTTTTGTTTCAGGTGTTCGCCAACATGGAAGACACTTTTGGCTCTGCAGAGGAAAGAAAGATGATGATTAGGGTGGATCCAGATGTTGAGAGAGTACGGAGGTATTGTCTTTTTAAACTGCATATAAGTAATTAATTTTTAAATACAATGTTGTAAAAAAGTATTTGCCCCCACCCACTTTCTTTCTGCTAATAAGTCACTTAAATTTTTCAGATTTTAAACCCAATTTCAATACAAGATAAAAACTAGTAAAAATGCAGCTCTTAATTATCATTGAATTTATTGAATTTAAAGATATTTTCAAAATCTTTATTAGCCATGTGGAAGGTAAAGTTAAGCAGCATTTTTCTTCAGTAAATAAAATGATCATTTAAGGAAAAGCAGTTTAAGTTTACTTCAGTCATCTTTGTCCAGTATAAAAGTAGTCTGATTGATCTGGGACATCAATCTGACAATTAGTCGACAATATTTGTCTTCTAAGATCGACAATACGAGGGTTCTGCACTTTTTAAAACTCCATTAATGAAGAATTGTAAAAACAAATTACATAACTTTTTTACATAATCACTTTCCAATGCATTTTTCCCAGCGTCATACCAACTTTTTAATGGCATCAGCAAAAAAAATTTTTTTGGTTGAGCACGTAGCCACTGATGCACCGCGGCTTTCCCATCATCACCACGTTAAAATCTTCTTCCCCTTAAAGCTTCTTTGAGCAGTCCAAAATGGTGTAAATCAGATGGCGCTAAATCCGGACTATAAGCTCTCTCTCAGTCTCTAAGACACGACCAATTACTACTCCTCCCACCCTCACTGTTTCCAACAAAAATATAAAAGTGCGGAAACTTTTTGAATATCTCTTGTACAATGCTTTATAATGCATATTCATTAAGAGTTCAGTATTGATTCTGACTGTACCCACAGATGCCATCTGAATGATCTGGAGAACATAGTTCCTTTTGTATTAGTTGGTCTGCTTTATGCTCTGACTGGACCTGACCTCTCCACTGCTCTACTGCACTTCCGCCTGTTTGTGGGTTCACGCTTGGTGCACACAGTGGTGTATGTGATGGCACTACCACAGCCCAGCAGGGCTTTAGTTTTTATTTTGGGTTTGGGTACTACTTTCTCCATGGCATTTCATGTCCTTGCCAAGGTGTTTTACCTATAAACATTGGGTTTAATGTGAAATGATAAATGAATAAACACTTGTGTAAATGTGAAGCACTGAATACTGAACTGGCATCACCACTTAGGTACTCAGTACTACATTCTATTCTTACACTGGTAAACTATATGGTAAAGGTAAAATCTTATTGATTCCTGTTGTCATTTAAAGTGAAGTGTAAAAATCCAGTACATTCTGGAGGGTTTAAGTAAATGATGACATTAATTAAAATGGTTTTAAACTAAATCACTGCTGCAGTTTCATTATTTTTAACAGACTGATTGAGTTACATCTGGGCACTTCAGTCCCACCTTAAATACCCGCCACTACACAGGTACTTGCCTTTCGGTTACAGTGTAAATATTACATATGAGTATGGTTTTTTTGTGATAGACAGGCAAAATATATGCAAGTCCAAGGGACCATGGAACACATTAACAGGTTTACCAAACATTCTTGTGGGAAAAAATACCTTGAAACTCAAGACCTTTACACTCAACGCCAGTCCCAGAACCAATTAACGTTAAAGTTTCAAGGTACCTCTGTATTCCAATTAACGTTGAGTTTCAAGGTACCACTGTATTCCAATTAACGTTGAGTTTCAAGGTACCACTGTATTCCAATTAACATTGAGTTTCAAGGTACCACTGTATTCCAATTAATGTTGAGTTTCAAGGTACCACTGTATTCCTGCCCAGTATTTCTGGGATGAGTTCTGGATTTGCCACAACGTTTTTTTTTAAGCAAATGTGTAAAAGATGAGACATTTATGAAAGGTGTGTGAATGTATAGTATATTAAAATGAATTTCAAATACTAAACTAATGCTGCTGTAAAAGCCTTAACACTAAGACACTGAAACATGCTCTCTAAATGGCTCTAAAAACGTTCTGTTTTTATGAAAAACAAGGTCTTAGTTGGCAAAAGACCTTACTAATATGTTAGGAACTTTAAAGCACAATCGTGTTGTACGATGTGTTTCCTAATAACATATTCATATTCATACAGACTTGACTGGATATGACCGGTTTGTCCACGGCCCCTCATAGGTCTGGTGTCTTTCCGGGGTGTGTTAATGCATTGCTCCCAGTGATCCCAGGAAGGCCCGACCCACCCACACCCTGGCCAGAATAAAGTGGTGGAAAAAACATGATAATGACATTAAGTTAGTATCCAAGTCTAGTATAACAGATGAGGTTTATAGGAGTATAACACATAAACCATGTACACTCAAGATGAACATGCAAATTAGTATTCATTAATAAAACAAATGAAAATTACATTAACAATCAGATCTGTATTAAAAATAACTTAATGAAACCATAATGCTGATATATTTTCAGAAGCATTCTAAAATTAAATGAATTTGCCCTAAATATGGTGTGCTTTCTGGGGTGTGTTACTGCATTACTGCATTGCTCCTATTGATCCCAGGGAGGCCTGATCCACACTCGACCCTGGCCAGAATAAAGTGGCAGAAAAAAGTAACACATAAAAGACAATATATATAAATATATATATTTGAAGTTAAAGACATGAAAATAGGAAGCCACTACATTTAAAAATAATATTAAAAATAATAATATATTTATTAAAGTATAAAAGTGTTTGAGTAAATTAATGCTGCATTAAAATAATTAACTTAAATAAAAACTGACTTTATGAGCTCCCGCGCTGTAAATGTCATGTTAATGAAAGTGATTTGTCAATTGTCCACTAGAGGGGGGTGTTTGAAAACCCAAACTATTTTATCAGCCAGGCGTATGAGTGCTTTGCATCCCAGAGTCAGAGTCAGAGAGAGTCAGAGAGGTTTTATTGTCATTTCAGCTACATACAAGTACATATTGAAACGAAACAGCGTTCCTCTAGGATCACGGTGTAACACGGTACAAAAAGTGCAAGACAATACAAAACAGTGCAAATACAACAATAATACAAAAAATCCTATAATAAATAACTACAAAAGATATTCCTAATTATCCCTAATCTAAACAAGTACTTAGAAGACAGGACTAAAGACAAGTGTTAGTACATGATGGTGAATAGATGGTACAATGGTTCATGAGGTAGTGACATGTTGTACATTAGCAGCGTAAAATTGGCAAATCCCTGTGTTACTATCGTAAAGCATTCAACCTTAAAGAAAACTTCTATACATTTATAGAGCTGAATATGAATAAATATGAATAAATGGCTCTTTGCTTGATCTGAAAATATGGTTGAACAGTCAGACCAGCTGAAGTTGGACTTTAGGAAGCAAATTTGTCAGAATTTAATTTTAAATTTTTTTTTTTAAAGAAAAAGAAAGGTAAATAAAATAAAAAAATTAAGTCCCACATGAACCCCCCAATTAAATAAAACGAATTGTTAAAAACGTGCAAACATGAAAATATATAAAAGAAAGGAAAGCTCATTTACTAAAAGTCTTAGTCTTAGTAACGTGTCTTATAAAAAGGCAAAGTAACAACAGATTGATAGAATCTGTAAATGAAGGTGCAAAATAAAGCAAAGCTCTGTCTAACTTAATAAATGCATTTAGACTGATACTTAACTCTTGCTGACAAACAATATGTCCACCAGAAACAGATTTATACATTTATTATAATCAACCCTAATTCAAGTTACTTGTTGGGTTCTATAATTTGTAAATATGTAGATTCCCCACTCACTCAAAATGTAATTAAGTTAGTATCAAAGTCTAGCGTAACAGAAGGGGTTTATAGGATTATTACACACCCACACACACACACACACACACACACACACACTCCATGTACTCTCAATTAAGATGAACATGCAAATTAGTATTCATTAATAGAACAAATGAAAATGACATAAATGACATTAACAATCAGATCTGTATTAGAAATAAATAAATGAAACCATAACGCTGACATATTTTCAAAACGTCCTAAAATTAAATGAATTTGCCCTAAATATGCAACTGTGTGCATGACACACATAAATGTGTTAATCCTACATCAAGATAAAACATTATGTTCCACAATATGAAGCCTTTCTTCTTTGTGTCTGTATGAAGTTATATTTGTAACAATTTTTGTAATAGCAAATGGCTTAAAACATACTATGAATAAAACATGTGTAGTTTTGTATTTATGCAAGTATTTATTTAAAATATTTTACTATTTAAATGAGCAACGCTTAAACCAGGCTCTGTAGCAAGATATAATATATATATATACTGTATATATATATATGTGTGTGTGTGTGGGGGGGGGGGATATTTATATTTATTATAGTTATTGGTTTTTATTTGTCATTTTAGTCATTTCCCATTGTCATAATTTAAGTCATTAACTAAGTCACCTAACTCTAAAAACGTTCTATTTTTATGAAAAATATGGTCTTAGTTGGCAAAAAACCTTACTAATATGTTAAGAAGTGTAAAGCACCATCATGTTGTTCGATACAGTGTGTGTGTGTGTGGGGGGGGGGGGGGGGATTTATATTTATAGTGTAGTGCCTGTGTAATGTATTTTACTCAATACTATCTGTGTAATTAACAGCAAATATGTAAAAAAGTGTGAGAAAGTAAGAAAGCATGTTCTATAACAAAATGCTTGCCTATATTGGCTAATGGTAAAAGAAATCAGCAGGGCATCCACAACTGTGAACAACCCAACATGCCTTTGTGGTCTCAGAATGGCACAAACAAACTCATTAAAGTCTAAAACTACCCTTAAAATCTATATCTTAAAGTCTGTATCAATCTGTTTGGATTGACACTACATGTAATTTGCACTCTTTGAGTACAAATTACAAATTTAAAGGTTAAATGTTAATTAATAACTGAACTATAATATATGTAAAAAAAAAAAACAATCTGTTGACCTTGTTGTTAAATTAGCTTGTATGATTTGTCGATGTGAATCAATTTACACAGTTTATTCACATAAACTCTCTTTTCCTGCTAGCCACTATTTTCAGCATTATTGTTTACCTTTCAGTTTGTATTTGAGACACATTTTTAATTTTAAGTTTTAAAAACTCTTTTACCTATTTTCTAGTGTATTCGTTTAGAAGGAGCATTGTGACACAGCAGTAAGAGTGGCTTATGTATACAGTGGGGCCAAAAAGTATTTAGTCAGCCACTGATTGTGCAAGTTCTCCTACTTAGAAAGATGAGAGAGGTCTGTAATTTTCATCATAGGTACACTTCAACTATGAGAGACAAAATGAGAAAAAAAAATCCAGGAAATCACATTGTAGGATTTAAAAAAAAATTATTTGTAAATTATGGTGGAAAATAAGTATTTGGTCAATAACAAAAGTTCAACTCAATACTTTGTAACATAACCTTTGTTGGCAATGACAGAGGTCAAACGTCTTCACCAGGTTTGCACACACTGTAGCTGGTATTTTGGCCCATTCCTCCATGCAGATCTCCTCTAGAGCAGTGATGTTTTGGGGCTGTCGCTGGGCAACATGGACTTTCAACTCCCTCCACAAATTTTCTATGGGGTTGAGGTCTGGAGACTGGCTAGGCCACTCCAGGACCTTGAAATGCTTTTTACGGAGCCACTCCTTCGTTGCCCGAGCAGTGTGTTTGGGATCATTGTCATGCTGGAAGACCCAGCCACGTTCCATCTTTAATGCTCTCACTGATGGAAGGAGGTTTTGGCTTAAAATCTCACGATACATGGCCCCGTTCATTCTTCCCTTAACACGGATCAGTCGTCCTGTCCCCTTTGCAGAAAAACAGCCCCAAAGCATGATGTTTCCACCCCCATGCTTTACAGTAGGTATGGTGTTTACTCAGCATTCTTCTTCCTCCAAACACGACGAGTTGAGTTTTTACCAAAAAGTTCCATTTTGGTTTCATCTGACCACATGATATTCTCCCAATCCTCTTCTGGATCATCCATATGCTCTCTGGCAAACATCAGACGGGCCTGGACATGTACTGGCTTAAGCAGGGGGACACGCCTGGCACTGCAGGATTTGAGTCCCTCTCGGCGTAGTGTGTTACTGATGGTAGCCTTTGTTACTTTTGTTCCAGCTCTCTGCACGTCATTCATCAGGTCCCTCCGTGTAGTTCTGGGATTTTTGCTCACCGTTCTCATGATCATTTTGACCCCACGGGATGAGATCTTGCGTGGGGCCCCAGATCAAGGGAGATTATCAATGGTCTTGTATGTCTTCCATTTTCTTACAATTGCTCCCACAGTTGATTTATTCACACCAACCTGCTTGCCTATTGTAGATTCACTCTTCCCAGCCTGGTGCAGGTCTACAATTTTCTTCCTGGTGTCCTTCGACAGCTCTTTGGTCTTGGCCATGGTTGAGTTTGGAGTCTGACTGTTTGAGGCTGTGGACAGGTGTCTTTTATACAGATAACGAGGTCAAACAGGTGCCATTAATACAGGTAACGAGTGGAGGACAGAAGAGCTTCTTAAAGAAGAAGTTACAGGTCTGTGAGAGCCAGAAATCTTGCTTGTTTGTGGGTGACCAAATACTTATTTTCCACCATAATTTACAAATAAATTCTTTAAAAATCCTACAATGTGATTTCCTGGATTTTTTTTTCTCATTTTGTCTCTCATAGTTGAAGTGTACCTATGATGAAAATTACAGACCTCTCTCCTCTTTCTAAGTAGGAGAACTTGCACAATCAGTGGCTGACTAAATACTTTTTGGCCCCACTGTAGCTCCAGGGTTCTGGGAAATCAACATGTCCTTGTGTCCATGTTTTTTCTGATTTTCATGTATTCAGGTTTTCAAGGTAAACTGACCACTCCAAATTATCTCTTGGTTTGAGTAAGTGAGTCAGTGATTTTAATCTAAAAGCAAAATCTTAAGCAGGGTTGCGTTAGGTCTGGTGCAGTGCGGGAGCACTGGGCGCAAGTCAGAAATACACCCTGCACAGACACCAGTCAATTGCAGGGCAACATACATTGTATGGACAAAAGTATTTAGACACACCTCTTAATCATTGAATTCATGTGTTTTAGCTACAACATTTGCTTAGTAGTGCAATTAATCAATTATATTAAAGAAAATGCTATGCTTTTAACTTTAGTTCAGTGAAAGCCCTTTCCTATGACAAAGTAAGGTGTACATGAAGAAAGACATGAAAGGAAGCTCGGTTTAAAGAAACTCCAGTGGCCTGCACAAAGCCCTGACCTCAGCCCCACTCAACAGCTTTGAAATGAACTGGAATATTAAATGAAGCTTTTCTGACCACATCACTTAAATATCACATAGTGGTCACTCTATTTTAATACCAGGGCGGCACGGTGGCTCAGTGGGTAGCACTGTCGCCTCACAGTAAGAAGGTCCTGGGTTCGATCCCCAGGTGGAGCAGTCCGGGTGCTTTCTGTGTGGAGTTTGCATGTTCTCCCCGTGTCTGCGTGGGTTTCCTTCAGGAGCTCAAGTTTCCTCTCACAGTCCAAAGACATGCAGTCAGGTTAATTGGAGATACAAAATTGTCCATGACTGTGTTTGACATTAAACTTGTGAACTGATGAATCTTGTGTGACAAGTAACTATCGTTTCTGTAACCAAAGTGTAAAACATGATGTTAAAATCCTAATAAATAAATAAATACATTTTAATATGATTTGTATTTGAAATGGAATGTCTAACAAACTTATGGTCAGGTGTCCAAATACTTTTTACTTTTTTTGTAATGACTTACATCTGGGTGCAATGTTACCAGTTCACCTGAATGTTTCAGGAGCTGGGAAAGAATTACTAAGAGGAAATCCACATGGGCACATGGAGAATGTGTCAAACCCCTCACAGACAGTGACTGAATATTCCTTAAAACCTATTTAGCTTTGCCGCACAGCAGCGCCCAGGTGGCGCAGCGGGATATTCCACTAGCGCACCAGCACCGAGATTCTGAACTCCTTGATTCTGAACTCCTCGATTCAAAACTCGACGATGCCACCAGTCAGCTGGGTGCCATATAGCGAGCATAATTGGCAATGCCTGCAGCAGACATGTTTCTGCTAGGGCAGGATGACTGGACTATGTGGGTGGGGGTCTTCAAACGCTGTGTAAGGACACTGATTGGCAGATAGAGGCGCCTGTGCAGAATGCATGGATGAAAAAGGGGTTCCGCTAAGTGCTGCACGTGGGTCGGAGGAGGTGTGAGCAGCAATATACCCACCTTGACTGCAATCAGGGATCCCCCAGCAGCGGAAGACAAATCGGCTACGCTAAATTGGGAGAAAATGCATAAATAAAATAGAAAAAAAAGCCTTGCAGCACAACTTCTACCAATTGTACTACCTGTGGTTACACAAAGTGACTGGGTAAATGTGTGATGTCCTGTAATGTACTGGAACAATGTCAATGTGTGTTTCCGTCTTGTTCCACCAGTTCCACCAGTAGGATGTGGAACATTGTGACCCTGATCAAAATAAAATGGTTAAATCTTAAATCGTTTACTAAAAACTGAATGGTGTTTTTTTTATTAATTGTATTTTTATTTTAGTTAGCCCTGGCTATGTTATCTAATGGTGTTTTCAATCCTTCTGATGAAAAGTTGAGTTCTGCCAGACTACCTTTTCACCTCCATATCTGTCAGAATGCTTCCTCGCTCTTTGTCTTTGTATTAAGTAGACATCATATATCTCTCAGATCAGGCCACTGCCTTATTGTTCGGGTTATTAACTGTACAGGGGCTTAATTAGGCAGAACTTCAAAGTGGTGGCGCAGGCTGGCGCTGAGGTGTGGCAGAGATTTATATCACACAATGGCTCCCCGGGTCCTGAAAAATTAATGAACGCTTAGCCGAGATCCGACTTAGAGCCGACGCTCTGCATTATAAATCAATTTTAGTTTAAGCCTTGCTGTCTGCTAGCCGCCGGACCTGGCAGCGCGGACGATTTGAGGGCACATGGTGATTGCAGGTGATGATTGTATAGAGGTTGAGTCTGAGGTAATGTGTGGACTGACGGTGCTTCATCTAGATATGATGGAACAGGCCTCACTGAACCAGACGCCCGTCCATAATGGTACTGCAAACACTTGCTACAACCTATTAGCTTTCAATGAGGGATATGATAAAGCAGCAGTTCAAAGCTATTCTGGCACAGCCAGTACGTAAT
Organism: Trichomycterus rosablanca; assembly: GCF_030014385.1. Lineage (NCBI taxonomy): Eukaryota > Metazoa > Chordata > Actinopteri > Siluriformes > Trichomycteridae > Trichomycterus > Trichomycterus rosablanca. The sequence goes on along the minus strand of NC_085988.1, from coordinate 70,017,452 downwards.
ACAGCTCTACATATGGCAACTGTCACCTGGCTCAAACAGAGCATATAATTTACTAGTATGAGCAAAAATAAATACACAGTTATGTCCGTGTGTAGTTTATTCAATGCGGCTCTACTATTAAACTTGTGATTAGACTTTTTCTGGATGCAGATGACAATGTTGATGTTTCTCTACCAGTTATTTCTTTAGTTCCAATGTGTCTGCCCTAGGTGGCCAGATTCTAGCACAATTTAAATACAGCTGATAGTAACCCAAGGTTTAGTAAGTCTCTCAGAGCTGATGAAGAATGAAGCATGAAAATCACTTGTTCTGGACTTGTGCCCCCCCTTACCCCCCAGGACAGGAATTGGGGTACCAAGAGCTAGGGTTACTAGGCAGAAGCTGAATATGTGGAGGAGCCTGATTTATTTCTTGGGAGCAAACAAGATAGTAACAGTACAGATTCTCATTATTGATGTAATTACATTTTAATTTAATTTTATTTCCTTTGCTCTACATTGGTGGGTTTGTGTGATGCTTGTGATGTTTGTGTATTGCTGTAACACAACAATTTCCTTTTGAGATAATATCGATCAAATCAGTCAGTCAATAGAAATTTGATTAAATACATTTTTCAATCTATATTTTTAGAAATGTTGTGCCTATTAATTATAATGGGACCAGATCTGTAAAATTAAGAAAGTAATTAAAGAAGGGATATTCCGCTAGCACACCAGCACCGAGATTCTGAACTCCCCTGTTCGAAACTTGGCGTTGCGACCAGTCGGCTGGGTGCCATATAATTGGCAGTGCCTGCAGCAGACACGTTTCTGCTAGGGCGGGATGACCGGACTATGTGGGTGGGGTCTTCAAAGGCTGTGTAAGGACCCCGATTAGCAGATAGAGAGGCGCCTGTGCAGAGTGCATAGGTGAAAAAGGGTTCCGCAAAGGGCTGCGCACGGGTCGGAGGAGGCGTGAGCAGCAATATACCCACTTCGACTGCAATCAGGGATCCCCTGCGATCAGCTTGGAAGACAAACTGACAACGCTGAATTGGGAAGAAAATGCATAAATAAAATAGAAACAAAAATTGTAATAACAATTTGCCACTGCTAAAGCATGCCTTTAACCCACAGCCAACGTTTGCAGCCAACGTTTAAGTACAGTGGAGTTCTAAATGGGTAGGGCAGCCATTATGTGGAAATTATTAGGTCTAAAGATAGATAGATAGATAGATAGATAGATAGATAGATAGATAGATAGATAGATAGATAGATAGATAGATAGATAGATAGATAGATAGATAGATAGATAGATAGATAGATAGATAGATAGATAGATACTTTATTAATCCTGAAGGAAAATAAGAAAATGAATGTCTGCCTCCTTGACATGGTCATACATCCGGCAACAACCCTGTAGGTACCTCATATGATGCAAACACCCATGCTCACATACATACTGCTGAAAGAGTCTCCTGAAAACACTAGCATAAAGCAATTTATCAACCCTCCATGTACTGCATAATCACAAATATTAATTTGATTTTACCTACTTCTCCCAATCTAGTCATATACGTGGTTGTATATCTCCTCCACATCTGTAGACCCCAACCATGGCCGAAGAAAGGCCGTATCTAAGACATGCCCCCTCCAACACCTGTGCAGTTGCCTACAGCTGCTTTTCACCTGCACGCGAAGGGTTCACTGATCTCCATTATCCGTCACCGTTTACCAGCCAGCAGAGGCCGTAATTGCAGCCATTATTGATTCATTGTTTGTTTTACCACTGCTTTATCCTATTTAGGGTTGTGGTAAGTACAATTCAGTGAGCAAAAGGTAGAAAACACCCTGGACAAGTTGCCAGTTTATGACAGGGCAGGACACACACCTATATATAGGGCAATATTTTATCTTTAATTAACCTGACTGCACGTCTTTGGGGTGTTGGAGGAAACTGGAGCTCCTGGAAGAAACCCATGCCGACACGGGAAGAATGTGCAAACACCAAAGGGAAAGGACCAAAACCACTCCACCTGGGAATCAAACCCAGAACCTTTTTGCTGTGATGAGGAAACTTTTCTTCATGGCAGACGTTAGTCAATCATATCTGCCAATCATATAGCAGAGCTAAGATTCAACTCGAGAGCTCGAAATCTCAGCACTGGAGGGCCATAGACAACAAGGTATATCTCAACCTTTTTAATACATTAAAGAAATAGACTAGATGAATTAGGTTAGATCAACCCCAGATCAATCAGGTCTTGTATGACAACAATCCAAGAGAAAACAAAGGGTGTTCTGGAGTCAACAGATGGCCCTGTTACATGATAGCATTTTAATATGAATGTCTTAATTTTCAGTGTTCTCTCTGTCTTTGCAATTTTCCACGTGCCCCTTACAAAACCCAAAGGTGTCCATGCCGTGTACTTTTATGTTTCCACCCAACTAGACCCTAATTTTCAGTCAACAGGAGGATAAAATGAACTTTTTGCCTGGATAGTGTTTCAACAGCCAACCGAGTGTAGTCCTAATCTGTGGTAAAGATTGATAGAAAAGAACTGTCAATAATTTAATGGACAATTCATAAACCCATAAAAATCTTAAACTTTAGACTGACAGAAAGCAACCACTCAGCCATATCAAAAAATGGCATATGTTAACTGGACTGTCAACCAACAGCTGTTTAGAGGATTTTCCACAGGCTGTTCCTCCAGAAAAAAGTCCAGGCACAGACGTCAGTTGAATTCCCATAGAGCATCCGGCATTAATCATACCCCTCTCTGCTTAAACCCCACAGGATCAGATAGGTGACCTCTGCGAGTATGTTTCGGGTGGAGATTAGGAGTGCTGTTGTGTAGGTTGTGTTAAAGTTGGCTGGGGTCAGCAGATTGCTTATGCTGATCGCAGTGATTGGAACGCTGGTGATTAGCATAAGCAATTTAAATGGTATTGATTTAACCTCACGGCTGAAGTAATTGAACACCTCAACCAAGCCTTCCCATACTTTTCTAATGCTTTAACCTTCTCTTCTCACCGCTCTCAACCTCTGCTGCTCTTTTAGTCGAACTGCCTGACTAAAATTCATTTTTTGGATTAAAAAACATTGGCCCACGCTTCATTTCACATGTAATAGACAAATAATAAATATAAATACAAACAAAATATATAGAACCAGTTTTCATTCAATATAAAAGTCATTACACTAGGTTGAGGCAATTACTTTGGTTGGCTTGAAGTGACCACACACACAAGAGGTGTGGTTATCCAGGGTCTTATGGGCCAAAACTTTATTAACATTGGATTTTGAAAGAAATGATCATTATGCCCTCACCCTCTTAAGTGCCATGGACCTTATACTTACAAATTCTGATCTGACCTGGAGCAAGCCAGGCCTGCAGTGTCTTAAATGTTTGTCTGGGTTCTTTTTAAATTTCATGCAAAGGTTAGTAATGTGCTCCAGTAGGCTGGTCACTTCAGGGAAGATTCATCACAGTACCAAGTATTATTAATTTAAATATAATGACTCCCACTGTGGTTGGCCCAGAGTCTTAAAAGCTCTTGTTTGTAGCTCTTGTTAAAGTGATACACTACATAAAAAAAAGTATGAGGACACATTTCTTAATTATTGAATTCTGCACCCTTTGCTACACTTCGCTTCTGCGTACTGTTAGGTATAATATCATGATGTCCATAAACTTTTGGTAACCTGTCGTTCTCTTCTGACCTCTTCTGCTCATTTCAGTTATAGTTAACCACAGAACCTGTTCCCTCTCTGAATGTTAAACAACCCAACACCCCTAAATATTAACTTGGTTCTGCTTGTGAATAATTCTCGTTGGTCCCGACAACTAAGCTTGGACATAGGTTCATATTCTTATAAACATATTCTTATCTCCTCTATACAAACTCGACCCTCCATGTATTACACTGGAAGCTTACTCAGAGTCTGTGTTGAGTTTCTTTCTGTGTGCACTCAAGTTTTGCATGGCTCTTTTTCTATCTATCTATCTATCTATCTATCTATCTATCTATCTATCTATCTATCTATCTATCTATCTATCTATCTATCTATCTATCTATCTATCTATCTATCTATCTATCTATTTCCTCACCTACCTACCTACCACCTACCTACCAACCTATTGATCTATCTATCTATCTACAGCTGTAAAATATGATAGCCCACTACCGGGGTTCAAATCTCAGTGGTGCTACTGGCTGGTCAGGCATCTACACAGACATGACATTGCTATGTCTAAGGGGGATGGGTGTGACCACACAGCCTAGTCATTAGGAGGTGCATTAGGAAGTGCGCTCTCAGTGCTGGTCCCCAGCCGAATAAAAATTCCAAGATATATGGACCAGAATAAAAAAGAAAGAAAAAAAGGAGACTGTATAATGAATATGAATCTGTATTAGAATTTAATATGCTTTATACAAATAATTATAGAAATTTGAGGGCTTTGTGTACATTGTGGCATAAGGTAATCTGGATGATACATATGCAGTTCTTGTTTCCTTAGCTAAATTAGGACACCAAAGATGACTTCTTTGATGAACTTTACAAAATCTTAGTGTGAATTTTGCTCACATTGATTTTGTCCACATTTTTCCATTAGCATGGCGTGTCTATATTGGCAGTTATGAAAAAAAGGTCTTAACTAGACAAGAATAATGAAAGAAAGCAATATTTCATCAGTACCTTTCACCAGATAACTCTTCCCAAATGTAAAATAACTTCAAGTTAATCAACTTTCTTTATATCGAAAGGTCTAATTTGCGCTATGCTTATAATTTGGCATTTAGATAACATTGACTGAGTAAAGTGAGGTGTGAAACAGGACAAAACACAGGACTAATGACATTTCCTTTTATAAAAGCTCCATCAAAATATATTTTGCACTATCTATGAGTACCCACTCGTTGTGCCATTATGTGGAGTTATTTTTGGTGCTCTGATCAATTAAGGATGAGAGAAATAAATGGTCCACGTGGGAGAACATGCAAGTGCATTCTTCATCTTCCACTGACGCTTCTCGGGAGATTGTGCAAATTCCATGTTTTAATATTTTAGCGCTCTAAGTTAGCTTCAGACTTCTCTCCAGGTAGCGCACTAGATCATCCTGACATTTCAAAGTACTAAAACCTTTGGAATAAAGTGTTTTTTATTCTCTTCTATTAACATAATTTATGCTTGTCAGGGAGCCCACCTAGGTAGAAGAAGAGTAAGGGGGGTATCACCATATTTCATTCTTTTTGCTGTAGGAGTGTTGGAAAAGAGAGAGAAACAGACGAGATAACAACTGTCATGAGATGGAATGTAGACTTTCGACTTCATTACTCAATTCTAAAACATTGATGAAGCAGAGAATAGACTCAAATGAGAGTAAGCCATCACTCTTTGATGGCCTAATAACAACGAATGGCACTTTTCTAGTTTCTGGTTTCTCGGTCTGGTTGACTAAAGCAACTTATATTTACAGGTACAGAATATAAAACAATAATGGACATCTTCACAGACAAACACTAGCAGTTAAACTGGACATACTAAGAAGATTGGTGACTTTTCATGGTGCCACCCTTACAAATAATAATTAGTTTTAATAATTTCTGCCCTCCAGTGCAACTGGTCAACTCTAACCAGAGATGTTTACAAGTCACAAAATACGAGTCCGGGTCAAGTCTTTAGGCTAGAGTCTGAGTCAAGTCACAAGTCTTTAGGCTAGAGTCTGAGTCAAGTCACAAGTCTTTAGACTAAAGTCTGAGTCAAGTCACAAGTCTTTAGGCTAGAGTCTGAGTCAAGTCACAAGTCTTTAGACTAGAGTCTGAGTCAAGTCACAAGTCTATACTTGTCTATATGAACATATATAATTGTCACACGTAACTAATTGTTAACACATGCTGACGCTAGGGACTCGTTGTTTACGAGGCATTTTTTTCGAGTCGAGTCTGAGTCATTTGAAACGAGTCGAGTCTGAAGTCGCTGTGTGTGCGACTTACTTGCAACTCGAACTTGAGTCGCAGACTCGAGTCCCCATCTCTGACTCTAACCACTGCTATTGTTAAAGGTATCACTGACTCCATTAGCATGTCCATTAGCGACAGTGGTAGCCTAGTGGGTAAGGCTTTGGGCTATCAACTGAAAGTGCCATGCAGCCACTGTTGGGCCCTTGAGCAAGGCTCTTAACCCTGTCTGCACCATAATATGGCTGACCCTGCGCTCTGACCTCAGCTTCCAAACAAGCTAGGATATGAAAGAATGAAAGAAAGAATTTTGTTGTACTGTACACATGTATTTCTGCCATCTAGAGCTGCATTGGTCAACTCTAACCACTGCTATTGTTAAAGGTAGCATCAACTCAATTAGCATGTCCACTAGAGACAGTGGTAGCCTAGTGAGTAGGCCTAATAAAGGCATTTAATTATTGTAACTCAGCCACAAACTAGCAGAAAATACATAAATGTACATAAATGTACTATTGGGTGTTGTCTGTCCTTGGGCCACTGTCAGTGGGTATTCTCCACTGCTTTAGTGAAACTTCAACCCAGTTGTCTGGCCATAGCTTTCTTGCTGGAAAGTTCAGTTATCATCAAGGTTTAATTTCACCACAGAAAGCATAACATTCTTCCTTAAAATGTTGTTATCCTCTTTGTTATTTCCATGGCTCCATGATGCCTGGAGCAGAACTACATCTCCTTATCATCCCTGACCCACCTCCACGCTTGACCATTAGGATAGTGTTCTTCTGGTCTTCGTCTGGTCTCACCTATTTTGCATTAAACAAGCAGTATATCAATAGTTCCAGTTTTGATTTGTCACTTCATAGAACTGTTACCCAGAACTCTGCAGGTCTATCCGAATTCTAGCAGGTGTATTCCAGTCAACCGTCCTTGTACTTCTTGGTCAAGAGTGGCGTGTGCTGTGGATTCCAGCCACGAAGTTCTTGGTAGTTAAATGATTTTCTAATGGTGACCACTGACACATTTCACCACAGAAGGCATAACAGTCCTCCTTAAAAAAAGTTATTGTCCTTCTTGTATTTCCATGAATCCATGATGCCAGTTACACAGGCAGGACTGCCAGTTTCTGGAGCAGAACTACATCCCCATATCATCACTGATCCACCTCCATGCTTGACCATGATGATAGTATTCATCTGGCCATAAGCCTCAACTTTCTTGCATCAGACAAGCAGCATCTCAGTAGTTCCAGTTTTGATTCGGCACTCCATAGAACTCTTACCCAGAGCTCTGTAAGTCTATCCAAATTCTGGCTTTTGTATTCCAGTCAATCCTTCCTGTACTTCTTGGTCAAGAGTGGCGTGTGTTGTGGATTCCAGCCATGAAGTTCCTGGTTATTAAATGATCTTTTTGAACTTTACTTCAATCTAGTCGTATCCAATTACCTGATTGCACTGCGCTTCCTCTCTACCGATGCTGATCTCCACTCCTGATTGAGGTGAGCAAGACTGTCACATGCCCCCTTCGACTGCATCTTTTCACCTGCACAAGGCGAGTTCATATGCGGAGCAGCTTTGTGTACGGAGAGCCAGATTAACGCATTATTTCCCGACTCTGTGCAAACGGCATCAATCAGCCAGCAGAGGTCGTAATTGCACCAGTTATGAGGTCCCTATCCGGCTTCCACCCTGTCATCAGCCAATTGTTGTTCGTGTAGCTGCCCAGCCTGTCAGATGGCACAGCTGAGTTTCATGCCATGATCTCCGCTCTCAGGTTTTGTGACAGCTTATTAGTTTTAACCAGTTGCAACACACCTTAAACACTTAAATCTCTGAGTGGTGTTTATATAACACATCACAACTAAAGCAAATTATGGTTGGTTATTGAGTTTCTAATGGTATTATCATGTTGTATCCCAACTTCAGGTCTTACAGACTAACATTTGACTTTAAGATAAGATAAGATGAGGTGAAATTAAGCATTTTTAATCCCTGGAGGGAAATTATTGATTATAATTGATGCATAGCATATTTTTCATTCATCCTGGATATTGTCAGCTATAGTCTTTATGAAATACCTATTATTTTGAGTACATAACTTTTCAATTTCTTAATTTTTTTAAATCATTACTGTTCAAATGTCTACTACATTTTTTAATACACACACGATCATACACAAGATCAGGTTTTCAACAGCCACCTTTAAACATTTTGTTTGTAATATATTTAGCCAGAGTGAAATGGCCACAGGGCTGAAAGAGAGTCCATAGAAAATAATATGTGGCACACATGTGATTTAGTTGACTATATTGTTGTATCGATCAGGGCAAATGAGTTTTTACACCCTTTTATTTGTGTCAACATGCTGAGCAGTAGAGACCTATAAACTGCTGCTCACACAAAACCAACCACAACATGTTTCATGATCCCACTGGGCATGTCTACATCATACGCACAGGGCCTTACTATGTGATAAAGACCTACAGCTCCACTTGATTTACCCTGTGTTTGTTTGTGTGTATGCTTAATATGTACACGCTCACTTAAGTCACTGTGAATGTGTGAACTTTTATTTCTCGAGCGCCTCACAGCAAGAAGGTTCTGGGTTTGGTTCCCAGGTGGAGCAAAAGGCAGAAAAAACATTGGACAGGTCACCAGGGAAAACACACACTTTCACTCACACTCACAATCAGAGCACCTGAAGAATACACACCCTCACATGGAGATAACATGCAAACTTGACACAGAAAAGACCCTGGCCGGCCGGTGGGGGAATCAAACCCCAGCTCTTCTTGCTGAGAGGTGTCAGCACTATCAACTGTGATAATAATCTGATTTGTGACACGGTGGGTAGCACTGTCTCCTCACAGCAAAAAGGTCCTAAGTTTGATCCCCAGCTGGAGCTGTCCAGGTCCTTTTTGTGTGGAGTTTGCATATTTTCCCCGTGTCTGCGTGGGTTTCCTCTGGGAGCTCCAGCTTCCTCCCACAGTCCAACAACATGCAGTCTGATTAATTGGAGATACTAATGTGTGTGTGTGTGTGTGTGTGTGTGTGTGTGTGTGTGTGTGTGTGTTTGCCCTGTGATGGACTGGTGACCTGTCCAGTGAGTTGAAATAGGATAAAGCAGTGGTAAAACAAACAATGAATGAATAAATAAATAAATAAATAAATGAATAAACAAATGAATGAATACATGAATGAATGAATTAGCAAAAGAATTAATGAATAAATAAATGAATGAATAAATGAATGAATAAACAAATAGATGAATGAATAAACAAATTAATGAATACATGAATGAATGAATACATAAATAAATAAACAAATGAATGAATACATGAAGGAATGAATACATAAATAAATAAACAAATGAATGAATACATGAAGGAATGAATACATAAATAAAAGAATGAATACATGAATGAATGAATAAACAAAAGAATGAATACATGAATAAATAAATGAATAAACAAATGAATGAATAAATGAATGAATAAACAAAAGAATGAATGAATAAATGAATAAATGAACAAAAGAATGAATGAATGAATGAATGAACAAAATAATGAATGAATAAATAAATGAATGAACAAAAGAATGAATGAATGAATGAACAAAAGAATGAATGAATAAATAAATGAATGAATACATGAATGAATGAATGAATGAATGAACAAAAGAATGAATGAATGAATGAACAAAAGAATGAATGAATAAATAAATGAATGAATACATGAATGAATGAATGAATAAACAAAAGAATGAATGAATAAACAAAAGAATGAATAAATAAATGAATGAATAAATGAATTAATGAACAAAAGAATAAATGAATAAATAAATGAATTATTTAATTAATTACCATTGATCAGTGTGTTTCATGTTATCTGTTGATAACATTTAAGGTCGAGGTTTTCAACCAAAGTCTATAATATTTTTTTTCTTTTTTCTGTAAACAGTTATCAGGATATTTGGGTACATTTTGTGTGTAAAAATTTAATTAAATCATAGTTTTAAAAATGTAGACTTATTCATTTTTAGCCCATCCCTCTAGTTTCCTCCAAAGCCTCAACACACAACAACACAAATGTTCAGAATGCCTAATTGGCCATGCAAACATGATTGACAGGCGGGTGGAATTCCTTCCTGTGCTGATTGGCAACATTTTTACCTCTGTTTGGTTTTTCATCTGTTTACAGAGCCTGGGGTAATCAAATTATTTTCTTGTTTTCCTAAATTAACTTCTTAACTAAATAAAATCTGATAATCTAATTTTGTCTGGACTGGCCTGCCTGCAGTCCTGACCTGTCCCCAATAGAGAATGTGTGGAGAATTTTGAAATGAAAAATGTAACAATGACGACCCTGTACTGTTGACGTGCTTGCAGGAAGAATGGGACAAAATAAAAACTGAAACACTAAATCACTTGGTATCCTCAGTACCAAAATGTCTTCTAGGTGTGGTGAAAAGGAATGGCAACATTGGTGGTAAATGCTTTACTGTTCCAACTTTGTTGCAGGCCTGAAATGCAGGAATGGAGGTTTATTAATAAATGAAATTAAGTTAAGCAGATAAAACATGAAATATCTCAGGATCATCCTGTCTGCAATGAAATAAAAGTCAAAGTAAATGTAAGAAACTGTGTTTTTTATTATTTGCATTTTCCATGCTGTCCCAACTTTTTTCTGATTTGGGGTTGTAAATGAGAAAGCAAATAAATAAAGGAATAAGTGAATACTGGAATTAAGCTTCTGTAATAGTGTTTTATTTAAAGGGTGTCTTCCAAACGTGAAATAAACCATACCAAAAGTCATTCAAAGTGAACAGCATTTTACCTTCTTAGCTGGATTATGTTTGACCAGCAGACCAGCACTTCATCTAAACTCTAGCAACCACAGAGTAAACCGGAGCCGTTTGTAGTGGCTGTTTGGAGCCACACGGTGTCCTGAAGGAAAATCAATAACCTGGAGGCAGGCTAATTAACTGCAAATCATTTAACCCTGTCTCAGCACTACATGAAATGTGAACATTATGAGTAGCAGAATTAATAATGGATAAATATGACTGCATTGATGAATGAAATAAAATCTCCATGAGATAATAAAAAGGTAAACAAGGGAATATGACTCATTTTCAGAATGTGGGCTGTTACCATCTTAAACAAGTATGGTTCTTTTCTCCTATATATAAAACTGATGCTTTAAAATTTGAAAGTTTGAAAGTATTTTAACATTTTTATTTATCTGGAATGTTAAAAATACCTGAAGGGATTTATTTCTAGTCACTCAGAGGAGAATTAGTGAGGACGGGCCCTAATGTAGGGTGACAAAGTCCAGCTCGCAGTTGATGTTGAATGTGACTAAGATCAGGGCTTTCTGTAAGCCACTCATGCACTTCCTCATGCATTCACTCATTCTTTCATTGTCTGTTGTACCACCGCTTTATCCTAGTCAGGATCGCAGAGGGTCTGATTCACAGGGCGAAAGGCCGGAAACACCCCGGACAGACCACCAGTCCATCATAGCTCACCAATCTTAGGAAACCTTCTCTTAATGAGACTTGTCTTGTATATGGGAGATATTGCAATGCTAAAACCTACAAATGTTATCTAGAATGTCACTGTATGCTGTAGCATTATGTTTTTGGAGTTCCACTTAGTACTTAGTTCCACCACTGTAGTAGCCAGCTGAAACATTTCTATTTGTTCTTTATACTGCTAGAGCACGTGTGTCAAACTCAAGGCCCGTGGGCCAAATCTGGCCTGTTACGTCATTTTATGTAGCCCGCGAGAGCTTAAAAGACGTATGATTGTATTAAAATACACTGTAAAATCGTACATAAACTGCATCTCCCACAATGCATGCCGATTTTGTGACCCGCAAAGTGACCACATCCCGCCACTAGATGGCAGTGTTTCCACATCAGCGTTTAACTGAAACAGTTTTCCAACAAGTGATGTTGAGAAATATTTACAAATAATCCCAAAATGTACAAGAAGAGAAATTTAATGAAAGATGGGAAAGTGAATACAAGTTTGTGCCTTAAGAAGAAAAACTGGTACGTCTCTTGTGTTATGAGGCCCTGTCTGTGGTAAAGGAGTACAATATAAATGTAGATATACAGTACATTATAAATATACAGTTTAAAGGCATTTTAACACCAAGTTACAATCGGCCCTTTGAAGGCCACCATATTGCAGATTTTCACCCTCGGTGAAAATGAGTTTGACACCCCTGTGCTAGAGGGTGAAGCTTGATTCATCAGGCTCCAAATTCCAGTGGCAGTGATGATGAGTGGTATTACACCACTAAGATGATGCCTAAAATTGCCAAATCCTATGTCTATGTATAATTTGTCCTTTTAAAGATAGTAGTACTTTTCCAGCTTGTGGTTGTGTATGATTCTAAGGAAACACATACATAACCAAAACTGAGTCTGATGCAATTTCTAATGAACAGTGGCGACCATGTGGAGTTCATTCCAGGTTTCAAAAGCAGTGAACAGATTGTACCTATTCCAGTGATTCTTGCTTCAGACAGTAGGACATTGTATGATGTTAATCTAGTGCATCGCTGAGAACTGACACCAAATATTTCATTTGATGGATTGGCGTCCTTGGTGTATTCCCACCTCACACACAGTTTCTGAGTGATGCTGGACCAACTCTGACCATGACTAGTATGAACTTTAATAATAATAAATGAACTGATACTCTGCCTCTTCTACTGTAAGAAAATTAAAAGTTTATACTTTTAAACTTTTATTTTAGTGAAAATTTTAGTGAAACGTTTACCAGAGCATTTTTTAAAATGCATTTTCTCCCCATTTTCCTCCCGATTTAGTGCAGTCAATTTGTCTTCCGCTGCTGAGGGATACCCGATTGCATCCAAAGACAGCACATCACTGTACACGCCTCTTCCGACACGTGCACAGCCCATGCATTCTGCACAGACGTCTCTTCCGCCAATCAGGGTCCTTACACAGCGTATAAGGACCCACCCACCCACACATAGTCCGGTCCCCACCCTGCAGATACAGTGGCCAATTAGTATCTGCTGCAGGCACTGCCGATTATGCCCGCCAGATGGCGCCCAGCCGACCAGTGGCAATGGCGAGTTTTGAACCAAGGACTTCAGAATCTCGGCAGTGGTGTGCTAGCGGAATATCCCGCTGTATACTTCTGCCATAAATGACAAAATGTTGAAACAATTGCTTTTAAAAATCACTTCGCAGGCGGCACGGTAGCTCAATGGGTAACACTGTCACCTCCCAACAAGAAGGTCCTGGGTTCGATTCTGAGGTGGAGCAGTCTGGGTCCTTTCTGTGTGGAGTTTGCATGTTCCCCCCGTGTCTACGCGTGTTTCTTTAAAAACATGCATTTGTGTGTTTGTTCTGTGATGGACTGGCGACCTGTGATGTGAATAGAAGATGCAATGCTTATTTCATAATGCTTAAACTCCTCATTCAACTCTCAACCATTTTTTGGGCATAACCAAAAAGAGAGAGAGAGAGAGAGTTGGAGACACAGCCCAAAAAAGTCCAAACAAAGATTTATTTGGCCAGAGCATACTCGGCTCTCCCTCACCCTTTGGCACTCAACAATCAATAATTGAACCGACCAAGGATAATAGCTTACACACACACACACACACACACACACACACACACACACACACAGTTTCAGAGCATGCAAGAACACAGAGGAAACTAATTTGGAAGCGAAATAAATTCCTGCCTGAATACCAAGAGGCCTTTAAAAGAACATCTCAATTGCTTCCCATTACCTTATTTCCATACACATCTGCATAATCTATCTATCCACTGTATTATTATCCTGGTCAAGGTTGCAGTGGGTCTGATTCACTGAGCAAAAGGCAGGAAAAACAGTGGGGGGATTCAAACCCAAGTCCTTCTTGCTGAGAGGCGTCAGTGCTACAAACTGCGCTACTGTGCCACCTGCATAATCATTTAGATTTACACATTTTTGACAATCGGCAAAGAGACTTTTTTTTTAAGGACAGTACTGTGACAGTATATTGTCTAAGCAATTGAGAGTTAAGGACCTTGTTCAAGAGCCCAACAGTGGCAACCTGGTAGTGGTAGGGCTTGAACCAGCAACCTTTTGATTACTAGTGCAGTACCTTACCTGCTAGGCTACAACTAATGATAATGAACAAACTACTTATTGTCTTTTTTTTTAATAATAAGCGGTTTAGACTCTCTCAAAAAAGCTGATTCTCACAATTTCTCATCACACCGAGCGATAACACAAGTTTAAAAGTGAAACAGGAGGAAAATCCAGCTAAACACAGATACATGTGAATGCTTTCAGAGTGGATTTAACGGTTATTCCACACAAATGCAGATTCGTCTTATAGTCGCACTTTGATGACGTTTCACCTCACCGCTCAAGCTGAACAAAACAGCAGTCACACACATGTTGAGTTTAAGGTAATCGTCAAGTTTAAGGGTACAAATTTCTCAATGAAGGGTGTCGAGTTTCAAAGATTTCGGGTTTAGGGGACATTGAGTTACAAGGTACCACTGTATAGCCATGGTACATTTTTTTTTTTTTAATTCGCAGACATTTTGTCTTTGCATGGGTTGGTAAATACACAGAGTTTTGTAGCTTTTTTAGCTTAATGCATCTTTTCAATTAAGTAACAAATCTTTGTGTGCCTTTTTAAAGGCAGGGCACCACTACACCCCACACCTTCACTTTACTTGAATTTATTGAAATAGAAGTTGTTGTTACAGAGGTTTACAAGCTAGATGTTCCAGCTTAGACTTGGAAACATGTTTAATAATGACCTGGAAAGCAGAACAATCTGTGCAACTAGAATTGTAGACCACTTATTTGGAGTTATTAATTCATAAATCTGGGCTTCAGAAACTCCTCTTGCAATTTTAGCCATTTAATCAATGCTGTAACTGTTTGTGCCAGATAAATACATCTTTCAGGCCTCCTTGGTGTATTTTGAACATTTAGCACTTGTTTGGCTAATAGCAGCTCTAATGGTGACTTGGGTTTAGTAAAGTGCAGTAGTGTGCTACAGCTCAGAGTGTACAAACTGTGACACAAACAATGGCAGAATTCCTTCTGGAAATCATTTGGGAAGTACTCAGAAAGCCAAGCGCTATGTGATAATGGCACACTGTTAAAAGATCGTGAAAGCCTTGCAGAGCTGCGAAAAGCTCCATTATTTTAGGGTAAAAAGGGGGTTAAATACAGAAATGCACTTTCTGCCACATACTGCTTTTAATGCAGTGTAAATGGGCCTAAAAGTGCTGTCACCTTTGGGCCTAATGCATTATTACCCCACATTGATAAATGCAGCAGATTCACCCACTATATTTTTTAAAAGCAGCATCTGCAAAACTGTGTAAATATACTTACTGTTATTTGCAAAATCACAGGGTCTGTCTGAAAACCTAGTGAACTCTGTACATAGACGGCATTTTACGTCATCCTTTGCGCGCTCCCAAGAAGAAGCCTGTCTAAATTCTTAAATGCCTTAAAATGCTGCCAACTAATCATTTCGAAGCTATAAATTGACTGAATGACAAGGAAGCATCAGATGCTTCCTTAGTGCTGAAGGCAATCCCAGCATTCAGTGCGACTCAACTTTTCTTACAAAAATTACAAATATGGTAAAACAGACAATGAATGAATAAATTGGTTGGTTGGTTTATTGCATACAGCTGAATGGTTTACATTTTTGCTAATGAATGTACAACCCCAAATCAGAAAAAGTTGGGACAGTATGGAAAATGCAAATAAAATAAAAATGCAGTGTTCCTAACATTTACTTTGACGTTTATTTGATTGCAGACAGTTTGAACCCGAGATATTTCATGTTTTGTCTGCTCAACTTCATTTCATTTGTTATTATACCCTCATTCCTGCATTTCAAGCATGCAACACATTCCAAAAAAAGTTGGGACGGAGGCAATTTAGGGCTAGTAATGAGGTGAAAAAACTAAATAATGATGTGATTCCAAACAGGTGATTGTAATCATGGTTTGGTATAAAAGCAGCATCCAGGAAAGGACGTCTTTGATGAGCAAAGACGGAACAGTTTGTCAACAAATGCATGACAAAATTATTGAAATGTTTAAAAACAATGAAATCAAAGAAAGATTGGAAGGGATTTGCATATTTCTCCCTCTACTGTGCATAATATCATTAAACGATTCAAGGAATTGGGAGGAATTTCAGTGCATAAAGGCTAAGGGTACAAGCTTAAGCTGAACGCCCATGATCTATGATCCCTCAGACGGCACTGCATCAACTCAGCAATAGCTGATATAACCACATGGTCAAGGGATTACTTTGGCAAACCTTTGTCAAGCTCTACAATACGGAGTTAACTTTACACTTAAAACTTTACTGTGCAAAAAAGAAGCCTTATGTTAACCATGTCAAGAAGTGGCATTGACTTCTCTGGGCTCTGAGGCATCTAGGATGGACCATCACACAATGGAAACGTGTATTGTCGTCACATGAATCAGCATTCCAGGACTTTTTTGGAAAAATGGACGCCGTGTGCTCCGGACCAAAGACGAAAAGGACCATCCAGACTGTTAACAGCTACAAGTCCAAAAGCCAGGGTCTGTCATGGTATGGGGCTGTGTCAGTGCCATTGGCAAAGGTCATTTACACTTCTGTGATGGCAGCATTAATGCAGAAAAGTACAGCTGCCTTCAAGACGTCATCTTTTCCAGGGACGTCCATGCATTTTTTTTAACAAAATGAAATAAAAATAATATAAGAAACTCTGTGTTTTTTTTATTATTTGCATTTTCCATGCTGCCCCAACTTTTTCTGATTTGGGGTTGTAATTTGCAATAGGGGGTTGATAATTCTGAATGCAACTGTACACAGATAGGCATTTATTTAATGCTATTTTTTATACCCAATCACACTAGAATCACTTGTGTTACTACTGGGAAAATTCAGAGGTGTTTTTGATTATTCCACAAACCTCCTTTTTATGCTTTATTTTAATTTAATAACTGTAAAAGGGTCGTTTCGAAATCACTGCTTTCTGTTTTTATTTAAATGTTAGTGACCCGGGCCACTCAGGTGGCGCAGCGGTAAAAACACATGCTGGAACCAGAGCTGGGATCTCGAATACATCGTATCGAATCTCAGCTCTGCCTGCCGGCTAAGGCTGAGCGGCCACATGAACAACGATTGGCCTGTTGTTCAGATATGGGTGTGACTAAGTTGGATGGGGTCTCTCTCTCCTGACTGGTGCAATTACGACCTCAATCAGAGCATTGGTGGAGAGGAAGCATGATGCAATTGGGCAATTGGACACGCTAAAAAGGGAGAAAAAAGGGGAGAAAAAAGGGGAGAAAATGCATAAAGAAAATATATATTTTTTTAAATGTTAGTGACCCACTGTTCCAACTTTTTTTTTAAATTAGGTTTGTACAAATGTTAAAAACATCTGTTAATAACATCATTCTTAACTGAAATCAGGTTCAGAGATAAAGGAAAAAAAGATGAGGGCCAAGAGAGGATAGTTATTTTCTTGGTGTGCTTATTACTTTCCTTCTCACCAACCTTGGCAGAGAGACCAAGGTACAGGGCAGAAGATTAATTTTTGACGATGCGATCGATTGGGGGAGATTTTTTTCACCTCCCTTCCATCTCCTTGACACAGACACATCTAATTTGCAGCTTATCTTATACTTATTGAGTTTTGAGCATTGTTAAATCATACCTTTCAGCTGTTTAATTTCACCCGGCGCTTCCACCCGTGGCTCCCCGAGTGTACACAAAAACTTTATTTCTCCTCCTCCTTCAAAAAAGCAAATAGGGAGCGAGGGAACGAGGCACCCAAGGGGTGATGAGAATCATTCTGCTTTTAATATGGCCTCTACCTCCCTCACTAGCTTACTTTCATGGCTGAGGTGCATCTTATGAAATGCTGATGTGGATTCCCCCTTCTCTCTTTTCCCTCGTTCCCTCTCCTCTTTCTCTCTCTCAGGTCTTTCTTCTCCTTCTCTTCCCCATGGCAATAGATCAGTTTTCCTCAGGGGAAATCATTACTTGGCATCATTACCATCTCCAACACTTTTATCTACTGGGCCTTGTTTCCACCTCATCACTTGATTAAGTTTGGGGAGAAGCACAGAGGACAGAGACTGAGAAAGGTAAATGCCACTTTTAATATATAGTCCTTCAATGAGCCTTTTGATTGGGTGCTAGGGTAGCGGGATACTGGTTGTTTATTGTCCAGAGGGATGTTTTCCCCTGTAAAATAGTTCTGTTGGAAACACAATGTCCTCAATAAGGACAAAAGCACTATTATTATAGGATGTGATTAGGCCTAGCAGATGTTAATTCTCTCTTTATTAGCATGGGTAATAAATGCCATGACCTGCTGATTTGCTGGTTGTAGTTTGTTCCAAATGGTCCTAATTAGCTTCTGCTTTAAACACACTTTTGGATTTTTAAGACGTAGGAGACTTTGATGTTTAGGAAACTGAACGTCAATAATTATAGGTACGATTACAGAAGTTGATGATGTAGTAGATCATTGATTGAAAAATGATTTTTCATTTTTGAATGAAAAATAATTTACAATTTGGAATTAAAAAATTACACTATTATTTAGTACTGACATAATATGTTATTATACGTATATACACTGATCAGCCATAACATTAAAACCACCTCCTTGTTTCTACACTCACTGTCCATTTTATCAGCTCCACTTACCATATAGAAGCACTTTGTAGTTCTACAATTACTGACTGTAGTCCATCTGTTTCTCTACATACTGTTTTAGCCTGCTTTCACCCTGTTCTTCAATAGTCAGGACCCCCACAGGACCACCACAGAGCAGGTATTATTTAGGTGGTGGATCATTCTCAGCACTGCAGTGACACTGACATGGTGGTGGTGTGTTAGTGTGTGTTGTGCTTGTATGAGTGGATCAGACACAGCAGCGCTGCTGGAGTTTTTAAATACCATGTCCACTCACTGTCCACTCTATTAGACACTCCTACCTAGTTGGTCCACCTTGTAGATGTAAAGTCAGAGACGATTGCTCATCTATTGCTGCTGTTTGAGTTGGTCATCTTCTAGACCTTCATCAGTGGTCACAGGACGCTGCCCACTGGGCGCTGTTGGCTGGATATATTTTTGGTTGGTGGACTATTCTCAGTCCAGCAGTGACAGTGAGGTGTTTAAAAACTCCAGCAGTATGTCTGTGTCTGATCCACTCATACCAGCACAACACACACTAACACACCACCACCATGTCAGTGTCACTGCAGTGCTGAGAGTGATCCACCACATAAATAATACCTACTCTGTAGTGGTCCTGGGAGAGTCCTGACCATTGATGAACAGCATAAAAAGGGGCTAACAAAGCATGCAGAGAAACAGATGGACTACAGTCAGTAATTGTAGAACTACAAAGTGCTTCTATATGGTAAGTGGAGATGATAAAATAAACTGTGAGTGTAGAAACAAGGAGGTGGTTTTAATGTTATGGCTGATCGGTGTATACATATTAGTACTGACTAATCAACTTCTTTTTGTTTATTCTAAAGGCACAATTTCAGCATTGATAGATTATGTTTATGAATGATATCAATTCAAAAGCTAATTGAAGTTTGCAGCACAATGTGGGGTTTTAGAGGTGCCCTGCCGTATGAAGATACAACATGTAAACCATGACCTGATCAAACTAATTTTTGAGTACATCAACAGAAGAACTTTTCAAGATGCATGAAGCTGGAAACATCAATAAAAATATTTCTTTGGTACCTAGGTATTGATTTATTTACCAGTTTAATCATTTGTTTTACTAATTTAGGAAATCCATCAGTTCTACACTTCCTCTGGGAGTGTGTCTTGCAAAGATCACACCAGTTGTTCACAATATGATGTACATTATGCATGATAGACATGAAACAGACCCTAAATGAAACTAAATACTTGCAGAAATCTCTAGATATACAGTGCCTTGCAAAAGTATTCAGCCCCCTTAAACTTTTCAACCTTTTGCCACATTTCAGGCTTCAAACATAACGATATGAAATTGTAATTTTTTGTGAAGAATCAACAACAAGTGGGACACAATCGTGAAGTGGAACGAAATTTATTGGATATTTTAAACTTTTTTTAGAAATAAAAAACTGAAAAGTGGGGCGTGCAATATTATTCAGCCCCCTTGCGTTAATACTTTGTAGCGCCACCTTTTGCTGTGATTATAGCTGCAAGTCGCTTGGGGTATGTCTCTATCAGTTTTGCACATCGAGAGACAGAAATTTTTGCCCATTCTTCCTTGCAAAACAGCTCGAGCTCAGTGAGGTTGGATGGAGAGCGTTTGTGAACAGCAGTTTTCAGCTCTTTCCACAGATTCTCGATGGGATTCAGGTCTGGACTTTGACTTGGCCATTCTAACACCTGGATACGTTTATTTGTGAACCATTCCATTGTAGATTTTGTTTTATGTTTTGGATCATTGTCTTGTTGGAAGATAAATCTCCGTCCCAGTCTCAGGTCTTTTGCAGACTGCAACAGGTTTTCTTCCAGAATGGTCCTGTATTTGGCTCCATCCATCTTCCCATCAATTTTAACCATCTTCCCTGTCCCTGCTGAAGAAAAGCAGGCCCAAACCATGATGCTGCCACCACCATGTTTGACAGTGGGGATGGTGTGTTCAGGGTGATGAGCTGTGTTGCTTTTACGCCAAACATAACGTTTTGCATTGTGGCCAAAAAGTTCGATTTTGGTTTCATCTGACCAGAGCACCTTCTTCCACATGTTTGGTGTGTCTCCCAGGTGACTTTTTATAGATATCTTTGAGAAATGGCTTTCTTCTTGCCACTCTTCCATAAAGGCCAGATTTGTGCAGTGTACGACTGATTGTGTCCTATGGACAGAGTCTCCCACCTCAGCTGTAGATCTCTGCAGTTCATTCAGAGTGATCATGGGCCTCTTGGCTGCATCTCTGATCAGTCTTCTCCTTGTTTGAGCTGAAAGTTTAGAGGGACGGCCGGGTCTTGGTAGATTTGCAGTGGTCTGATACTCCTTCCATTTCAATATGATCGCTTGCACAGTGCTCCTTGAGATGTTTAAAGCCTGGGAAATCTTTTTGTATCCAAATCCGGCTTTAAACTTCTCCACAACAGTATCTCGGACCTGCCTGGTGTGTTCCTTGGTCTTCATGATGCTCTCTGCGCTTTAAACAGAACTCTGAGACTGTCACAGAGCAGGTGCATTTATACGGAGACTTGATTACACACAGGTGGATTCTATTTATCACCATCAGTCATTTAGGTCAACATTGGATCATTCAGAGATCCTCACTGAACTTCTGGAGTGAGTTTGCTGCACTGAAAGTAAAGGGGCTGAATAATATTGCACGCCCCACTTTTTAGTTTTTTATTTCTAAAAAAAGTTTAAAATATCCAATAAATTTCGTTCCACTTCACGATTGTGTCCCACTTGTTGTTGATTCTTCACAAAAAATTACAATTTCATATCGTTATGTTTGAAGCCTGAAATGTGGCAAAAGGTTGAAAAGTTTAAGGGGGCTGAATACTTTTGCAAGGCACTGTACTTGGTATAGTCCCTGTTCATGTTTTCCCTAACAAAAAGGAAAAAGGAAAAAAAATGAATACATGAATGTTATTAGTTCAGGCATAATTATTCTATTAGTATATTTAGTAAGTAAGTAAGTCATAAATGTTCATTAATTTGTACTAAATGCAAAATATTTGCATAATTTATTTAAGTGAACGTGTTTTATTGTTGTACTGGAATATATAAGTCTAAATATTAATCTTGTCTTATATCAGAACCTAAGAAATGTAATCATTTTATAGCTCTCGCTTGGAGGTTGAAGAAGACATACACAGAGCTGCACACACATACACATTATCCATCCCACGTACGTAACCTGCAGCTGTTTGAGCCCACAATGCTCAGCATGTGTGTGGGCGAGCTTTACCAAAGAGTCACAGGTCACAAATCAAGGCGGGTAATAGTCGTCTTTTTTCACCTTCGCTAATACAAACATAGCTAACATACAAATACAAAAGACGATAAACAGGAAGACAGAACGGACAGCAACTTCCTTCGTTCTGTTGAGTATGACTACAGAGTTTAGGGGGAATGATTTGAATGTGATATGAAAAGCTGATCTGGTGCTGATGTGTGTTCCAGGCTGGGGTGTAAAGTCATAAAGTACTTCATTACAGTACTTAAGTGAAAAATATTTAAGTCAACTTTAAGTTTGACTTCATTAAGATTTTTAAGCAAATTGCTACATTTACAGATTGTTACTTCTGCACCTTCACAAGTAGAGAATTCAAACTTGTGCAAATCCTACACTAGACGTCTATATAGTGAAAAGACTTCTATAATATGAAAGCAGGAAAACTAAAGGGAAAAAACTAATAAGTGCACTAACAGTGCTGTCAGTAGTGCTATGACACATTTCTGTAGGTTAAATAAATAGACAGACAGAAAGGCAGCAAGATAGATAGACAGACAGACAGACAGACAGACAGATAGATAGATAGATAGATAGATAGATAGATAGATAGATAGATAGATAGATAGATAGATAGATAGATAGATAGATAGATAGATAGACAGGCAGACATAGAGAGACAGATAGATAGGTAGATAGACAGACAGACAGACAGACAGACAGATACACAGACAGACAGATAGATAGATATATAGATAGACAGACAAATAGATAGACAGACAGATAGATAGATTGATAGACAGACAGATAGATAAACAGATAGACAGACAGGCAGCCATATAGAGAGACAGATAGACAGACAGACAGACAGACAGACATATAGATAGATAGATAAATGGACAGATAGATAGATAGATAGATAGATAGATAGATAGATAGATAGATAGATAGATAGATAGATAGATAGATAGATAGATAGATAGATAGCTGTAGATAGATAGATAGACAGACAGGCAGACATATAGAGAGACAGATAGATAGGTAGACAGACAGATAGATAGATAAACGGACAGATAGATAGATAGATAGATAGATAGATAGATAGATAGATAGATAGATAGATAGATAGATAGATAGATAGATAGATAGACAGACAGACAGATAGATAGATAAATGGACAGATAGACAGACAGACAGACAGACAGACCGATCGACCGACCGACCGATCGATAGATAGATAAACGGACAGATACATAGATAGACAGACAGACAGATATATAGATAGATAGATTTTATTCTCAGTCACTGTATGATAGTTACATATGGAGGATTATTTATTAATTGTAGCTTAATAAAAAAAAGAAGCTCTACGTAAATGGGGCATTAACTGCTGTACAATTCATTTTGGCTGTTTTTACTTTACTGTTTTATTAAAATATCTAAACTGAAATAGTCATGTTTTGTTATGGTGTTGCCATTGTTTTTTTCCCTAATGTATCAGTTCTGGTGTATTTTTGTTATTTATATAAAATATAAAAAATTCTGTTTTTACCTGTCATTTCTTATAAATACAGTTGTAATGCAGATTAGGTTCATTAGCAAAACTTATAGCTAACAACTAAATAAATCTTGCTAGTAAACCAATAGGGGCTGAATAATTTTGACTGCAACTGTATATCGTTAGTGTAATTAAGGTGTGAGTATTGCAGACTTTGTGAAGTTAACATGGAAGAGATAAATGCTTTTTGCGTGTTTTAGGAAATTATGCAGCTGACTGGAAGGAACTTTTGGCCTTGGGTCTCCTGAGTGGCCATTAAGAACTGTTTTGATTATGCTCAGCACTCTCCTTTGAAAGAGTTTCAGCTAACAAACTGATGCAGGGCCCAACAATGCCCACAAGCTAAAGGTTACGGTCAGAAAAGGGTCAGGGCTTTTTGATGTTTGCAGAGTCCACTCAAGTTTTGTGAAGAAGCAGTTGGTTTATACACATTGGGCAATCCTACAGACGCTACAAACATAACCTTCAGCTGTTGTTGTATACATAAGCCATGACTCCCCTCCCCCTCTCGGCAAATAAGACCATAAAAGCCAGGAGTCCAATTATCCACCTGACATAAAGCCCTTATCCGCAGGAGGATACAGCCTGACATACTGTTACAGCTTCAAACTCGCTCTCAAGGCCATAGGTAGACAATAGGCTGCGCTATGTGCTAATGCCTAGCAGATTCATACCCTCCCCTTCTCGTTCATCACCTCTTTTTGGTATTTGTGACTGAGATAACGAGCCCATCATCTTCCAATAGCCCTCTGAGGACTGTGCATGTTTCCGAGCGGGGCGAGAATGAGATGCGGGAAAATACAAAGTAAGTTTATTTGTCCTCGCCAACTGAAAACAGGAACCATAGAAATTGCCTTGAATCGTCTTGTATCTCTTCTTTGAAGGATTTTGCGAAGGTTATTGTAGGCATTTATGGTTCCTGCAACCCTGCTGAATACAATCATCTCTCCAATTCAAGATTAGGCTAAATGGAAATAGTGTGCAATAAACAAACACGGCTCCTATAAGGACTGATGGGTTTCTAGCTGTGAAACTGCCAATAAGAGCGTTCACCGAGGCACCCAAATACAACCACGTACTACTGCAGAGATAACGTGTCGTCGTAGTTAAATTAAAACAGCTGTGCAGTTCTACAAAGTGCATCAGAACTTCTGAAAAGAAGATGTATCAGGATGCACTGCGTTGTTTTTCAGGTATTTACTGTATATATATTTACTGTATATATATATATATATATATATATATATATATACATATACTGTATATATACTGTATATATATATATATATATATATATATATATATATATATATATATATATATATATATACATACACACACACACACACACATATACGTATATACAGTATATATACTGTATATATATATATATATATATATATATATATATATATATATATATATATATATATATATATATATATATATATATATATATATACATATATATATATATATATATATATATATATATATATATACTGTATATATATATATATATATACTGGTGCTGATCATAAAATTATAATATCATGAAAAAGTTGATTTATTTCAGTAATTCCATTCAAACAGTGAAACTTGTATATTACATTCATTCGTTACACACAGACTGATATATTTCAAATGTTTATTTCTTTTAATGTTGATGATTATAACTGACAACTAATGAAAACCCCAAATTCAGTATCTCAGAAAATTAGAATATTACTTAAGACCAATACAAAAAAATAATTTTTAGAAATGTTGGCCAACTGAAAAGTATGAACATGAAAAGTATGAGCATGTACAGCACTCAATACTTAGTTGGGGCTCCTTTTGCCTGGATTACTGCAGCAATGCGGCGTGGCATGGAGTCCATCAGTCTGTGGCACTGCTCAGGTGTTATGAGAGCCCAGGTTGCTCTGATAGTGGCCTTCAGCTCTTCTGAATTGTTGGGTCTGGCGTATCGCATCTTCCTCATCACAATACCACATAGATTTTCTATGGGGTTAAGGTCAGGCGAGTTTGCTGGCCAATTAAGAACAGGGATACCATGGTCCTTAAACCAGGTACTGGTAGCTTTGGCACTGTGTGCAGGTGCCAAGTCCTGTTAGAAAATGAAATCTGCATCTCCATAAAGTTGGTCAGCAGCAGGAAGCATGAAGTGCTCTAAAACTTCCTGGTAGACGGCTGCGTTGACCTTGGACCTCAGAAAACACAGTGGACCAACACCAGCAGATGACATGGCACTCCAAACCATCACTGACTGTGGAAACTTTACACTGGACCTCAAGCAACCTGGATTCTGTGCCTCTCCTCTCTTCCTCCAGACTCTGGGACCTTGATTTCCAAAGGTAATGCAAAGGTAAATTTACTTTCATCAGAGAACATAACTTTGGACCACTCAGCAGTCCTTTTTGTCTTTAGCCCAGGTGAGACGCTTCTGACGCTGTCTCTTGTTCAAGAGTGGCTTGACACAAGGAATGCGACAGCTGAAACCCATGTCTTGCATACGTCTGTGCGTGGTGGTTCTTGAAGCACTGACTCCAGCTGCAGTCCACTCTTTGTGAATCTCCCCCACATTTTTGAATGGGTTTTGTTTCACAATCCTCTCCAGGGTGCGGTTATCCCTATTGCTTGTACACTTTTTTCTACCACATCTTTTCCTTCCCTTCGCCTCTCTATTAATGTGCTTGGACACAGAGCTCTGTGAACAGCCAGCCTCTTTAGCAATGACCTTTTGTGTCTTGCCCTCCTTGTGCAAGGTGTCAATGGTCGTCTTTTGAACAACTGTCAAGTCAGCAGTCTTCCCCATGATTGTGTAGCCTACAGAACTAGACTGAGAGACCATTTAAAGGCCTTTGCAGGTGTTTTGAGTTAATTAGCTGATTAGAGTGTGGCACCAGGTGTCTTCAATATTGTACCTTGTCACAATATTCTAATTTTCTGAGATACTGAATTTGGGGTTTTCACTAGTTGTCAGTTATAATCATCAACATTAAAAGAAATAAACATTTGAAATATATCAGTCTGTGTGTAATGAATGAATATAATATACAAGTTTCACTTTTTGAATGGAATTACTGAAATAAATCAACTTTTTCATGATATTCTAATTTTATGACCAGCACCAGTATATATATATATATATATATATATACAGTATATATATATATATATATATATATATATATATATATATATATATATGCACTGATCAGCCATAACATTAAAACCACCTCCTTGTTTCTACACTCACTGTCCATTTTGTCAGCTACACTCACCATATAGAAGCACTTTGTAGTTCTACAATTACTGACTGTAGTCCATCTTTTTTCTGCATGCTTTGTTAGCCCCCTTTCATGCTGTTCCTCAATGGTCAGGACTCTCCCAGGACCATAACAGAGCAGGTATTATTTGGGTGGTGGATCATTCTCAGCACTGCAGTGACACTGACATGGTGGTGGTGTGTTAGTGTGTGTTGTGATCAGACACAGCAGCACTGCTGGAGTTTTAAACACCTCACTGTCACTGCTGGACTGAGAATAGTCCACCAACCAAAAATACACAGCCAACAGCGCCCCGTGGGCAGCGTCCCGTGACCACTGATGAAGGTCTAGAAGATGACCAACTCAAACAGCAGCAATAGATGAACGATCGTCTCTGACTTTACATCTACAAGGTGGACCAGGTAGGAGTGGAACTAGGTAGGAGTGTCTAATAGAGTGGACAGTGAGTGGACACAGTATTGTGTGTGTGTGTGTGTGTGTAAGTACAACGCTTGGATAACTTTAGAATTATTCATGTAAGAATCGTCATAATAATAAGCGATCATTTATAGGATGATAAATGATATTTGTTTTTAATTTGGACAGCAGTTGTTTTGTGTGTTTATGGCAATCATTTTGTAATGGTGGAAACAAAACACTTTTTTAAGTTTAAGAGATGGAATTGTAACTAAAAATTTATTTATACCCTATAAAATTATTAATGCAAAAACCTTGAGTCGAACAACAGATTAAAAAAATATATATATACTTTAAAATTAAGCAAGTACCAAAGTCATAAATATTAATCATTTTTAGCTGTATTTTCTGCTTCCCACTCCTTCCACAAATCTTGTTACAATTTTATGCCTAATCTAAATCATTAAAAAAATAAGAATAAATAGGGACATTTGAGTTTACTCAGTGCTTATTGTACGAATATGACAACACAACTACTGCTAGCAGTAAGTCTTAGGAAATTAAAACGTTGTTAATTATTGCATAATTGAATTAAATAAACAAGAAAACCAAAAGCTGAAAATCTAATAATTAACAAAATGATTTTTAAGCTCAGCTAACTAATTTCAATTCTGCCCCGTGTTGCCCTAAATAACCAGCTCTCACTTAAAACAAATTGTGTTGGAGCTGTTGTACACAGTACCAGCTAATTCTGAGTCATATGTGGCAAGAATTGATGTTGTGCTATTACTCAACGTCACTGGGGTCAAACAAAATGAAAATAAGATACTAAGTTTGCCTACTAAGTAACAATTTATCTTTATTTTAAAATGCAGTGGAACCTCAATTTAACTGACCTCCATTTAACGGATTTTGGATTTAACGGACAAAATCTGGAAAACCAAATGTCCGTCATTAATTGTCCACTAGCCAGCGCACATTTCTCTGTTTATATAAGTGATAGGCTTTATTTTGTTGGAAGGCTCGCTTTGTTCTCACCTGTTTTTGAATGTTTTATGCTTAATTTTTCATGCTTAAAGTTCTAATGCTTAGTTATGCACCAGCACTGCTCCAGTAGCCACCAGCAGTGCTTCAGACTCAAAATAATAGATACTCTGAGTCCCCACTATATGATCACGAGAAAAAAACATCTCCACCACACAAGGTAAATTAAGTTTCTCCCCAGTAGTACAATACAAATGTACAAATGACAAATGTCATTCTGAACACCTAATTGAAATCATAAGAGTTTTAAGTGTGTTTGATTGAAAGATTACAACTATGCCTCCTGGAGACCTTACAGCAGCGGTCCCCAACCTGTTTTGCACCACGGACCGGTTTCATATAAGATATAATTTCACGGACCGGCGAGGGAGGGAGGATTTAAATTAGAATTACTATAAAATGGAAAATCAGTGTGAATCCTGAGCTTTTTGAGATGCAATGAGACGCTTCTCCCACCTAGTGGTGATTGAAGACAATAACACCCAAAGAGTTTTGGAAATTAAATTGTTCTTGTAGGCGATCTTTAATTATTTATTCTTTCTGTGTGGCCCGGTAATAAATGACCCACGGACCGGTACTGGTCCACGGCTGGGGACCACTGCCTTACAGCACTGTTAGTGAGTGGCATAAAGAAATCAAAACTCAAAAGTTGTTATTTAATACTGTGCATATCTAGCAAAGGTTTGTACCAACTTTTGTTGTACTTATCCACAAAGCACTGTACCAGAAGTACTGTCAGTAATCCAGTGTTTGTTATTATTATTAATAATTATTTATTTATCTATTTATTTTGCAAACTTTATGAATTTATTAAAAATTCTCCTCTTACAATGGCTTCTACAGATTCTTCAGGGTTTTTTTTGTTATTGTTTTTATCCTTGTGATCTTTGCAGATCTTCCATTCCAAGGCTGAGTCACAACAATACTGAATTTTCCTCAGTCTGTAGACATTCTGTTAGGAATTGATAAAAAGTGTTAGGTTCTGTGGCGTCAGGGGAATGTGCCATCTCTCCCTGACGCCACAGGCCTTACAGAGCAGTGAACGAGCTGGCTGAAATACCTGGCCAGCTCGTTAGGGCGAATGCGCAGCAGCTGTGTCCTGTGCCTTCCCCTATTTAAGGGATAGGCGCAGAGCTGCAGCCGTCGCATCTTCTGTGTTTGTTGGCCTTTTTCTTTCTTTCAGTTTGTTTGGCACTGCGGTGCCCTTTTATGTTTTTTTATTTGTTTTATCTCTAGATTGTGCCGCCGCACTGTGCCGCCGCCGCTGTGCCGCTGCCGCCGGGCCACCGGTATTGGGGCGCCACCAGGCCGCCGCCGCCGCCAAGCTGCCGCCATTTGAGGCACCGCTGTCGTGCCGCCGCCGCCGCCGCCTGGTCGCTGCCTTCAGGTCGCCGTCGGGCCGCTGCCGCCGAGCCGTCGAGCCGCCGTGCCGCCGCCACCATGAGATCCTGTTAACGCGCCCAGAGGAACGCGATCCCCTCCCAGCGTAAACCGCTGGTGACAGCGTCGCGTTCCGCCGTCTGGAGCGCTATTACAGCGGCCACTTCCCAGCCAACTTGGCTGGTGACAGCGCCGCTGTGTTCTGTAGCGTAATGACGCGGTTGCGTTCCAGCAATCCTTGCTGCCGACCGTAACACCCGGGCTTGTAAAAAGCCCGTGTTTTTTCCCCCCTCTCCGGCCAACAGCGCGAGGTTTTCCACCTCGCGAACCCGGTCGCTTCACCTCTTTAGTGCTGGGAGCGGTTTTGCTTTCAGCGCTGCTGTGGCAGGCTGCGTTAGCTCCCAGCCAGGAGGTGAGCGACCAGGGTTCGCGCCTCACGCTTCCCCTTTTTGTTATTTGTGTTATTCTGTTTATTTTCTTGTATATTGTGTTTATTATTTAGTAAATAAAACCCTTTATCCAACTTCCTCTGCATCCTTGGGTCCTTCCTTCCCCAATCATAACAAAAAGTCTCTTAAAAAATGCTGTTGTAGCCATTTAGCATAATTCATCTTTGTAACCTTTCTATTTTATTTTCTTTATCCTGAGTCA
Source organism: Trichomycterus rosablanca (assembly GCF_030014385.1). Classification (NCBI taxonomy): domain Eukaryota; kingdom Metazoa; phylum Chordata; class Actinopteri; order Siluriformes; family Trichomycteridae; genus Trichomycterus; species Trichomycterus rosablanca. The sequence goes on along the minus strand of NC_085988.1, from coordinate 69,987,227 downwards.
TGGAAAGTCTGGTCCCACTGGGACTGGGCAAAACTGGGTGCAAAGCAGGAATACCCAGGACAGGTTGCCAATCCATCTCAGGGCTTTGGCCATCCCCTCTTAAACATTGTTAACCATGTCTGTGTAGACATAGCACAATAGCACAGCTGAGGTTTGAACCCAGATCTCAGTGGTAGTGCACTAGCATGTTTTTTTAATAAAACAAAACCTTCCTTTTATAGACATCACATAATTGTATTTGTTTTAGTACCTGGCCTCTTAGGGCGGCACGGTGGCTAGCACTGTCGCCTTACAGCAAGAAGGTCCTGGGTTCGATCCCCAGGTGGGGCTGTCCGAGTCCTTTCTGTGTGGAGTTTGCATGTTCTCCCCGTGTCCGCGTGGGTTTCCTCCGGGTGCTCCGGTTTCCCCCCACAGTCCAAAGACGTGCAAGTGAGGTGAACTGGAGATACTAAATTGTCCATGACTGTGTTCAATATAACCTTGTGAACTGATGTTGTGTGAGTGAGAATGAGTAACTACCGTTTGCTGTCATGAATGTAACCAAAGTGTAAAGCATGACGTTAAAATCCTAATAAACAAATAAACAAACAAACAAACCTGGCTTCTTAAGACAGTGTTAGCTCATAAGTTCAGGTTATTGGTTTGGGTAAACTGTGTTTATTTATTGTTATGATTTAATCAGATCAGATACATTTTATGAATAATAAATGCATTAATGTGGGTCATTCCTTATTATTAGAAATATTTCTTTGCGGGCCGCTCAAATGGCGCAGCGGTAAAAACACATGCTGGAACCAGAGCTGGGATCTCGAATACATCGTATCGAATCTCAGCTCTGCCTACCGGCTAAGGCTGAGCGGCCACATGAACAACGATTGGCCTGTTGTTCAGATATGGGCGGGACTAAGTTGGATGGGGCCTCTCTCCTATGACTGGTGCAATTACGACCTCTACTGGCTGATTGATGGCGCCTGCACAGAGATGAGAAAAGAGTGCTCTCAGGGTGTGTTCTCGCCGTACACAACGCTGAGCTGCACTGCACTCGTCAAAGTGCAGGTAATAAAATGCATACAGCATGCTGCCAACGTGTCGGAGGGGGCGTGGGTTAGCTTCGTTCTCCTCAATCAGAGCAGTGATCGGCATTGGTGGAGAGGAAGCATGATGCAATCAGGCAATTGGACGCGCTAAAAAGGGAGAAAAAGGGGAGAAAATGCGTAAAGAAAATAAGAAAAAAAGAAATATTTCTTTACTACTGTATGTGTAAGACAAAAAAACTGATGTAAACTTGGTGCATCTGGAATAGGTTAGTGTGCCACATCAAAGCAAGGACTTCAGAGAGACGTACTGCATCTGAAACTCCCATATCCCATCTCCTTGAGTCATTTGCGCTGTGCTATGCTATCCAGAGCACATTCCTCATAATAGACGGCTGCTTTTGCAGATCACTCAGTGCTGATAATACGCCTTACATTCTTTAAATGACATATCAGTGGACGTAGAGTGATGAAAGAAACTGCCAGTGGCATTTGAATGTTTTAGGTGAAATAACTTTCCAGCTTCCAGTTTATTATGTCAGCCACTTATTTCAACCTTTAAATTTTAAATAGATTTTTTAAACCTGAAAATGAATAACACAGAATGTCAGCGTATCTGTATGTGTTAGGTCAGGTGCAGGAGCGTCACGCCAATTATCTTGATTGATTTCTGCTGCTGAATTACTGAATGGCTTTAATCTTGCATGCCTGTAATGAGCAAGGTTTGGTTGAGAATTCCTCAAGCTAGTAAAAATAGATCTGATCTAATCTGTCCAACATAAAAGAAGTTTTTACTATTTTTTAATGCATGTTCTCCCTTTTTTCTCCAAATTTAGCATAGCCAATTAGTCTTCTGCTGCAGGGGACCCCGATAACATCCGAGGAGGGTATATTTGCCTGATAGACGCTCCCTCCGATGTGTGCGTAGTCTACTGACCACTTCTTGTTCGCCCGTACTTTGGTGGATTCGTGCATGAGGCCAGTCTCACGCATGGAGAGTCACGTGCTGATCTCCACGTTCCTCCACTTCTGTACTAACCAGGGTCCTTACACAGCAACGAAGGCCCCACCGCCTTTTTAGTCCTGTCTTTTCCCACCCAGCAGTCTTTTTGTTTCTATGTTATTTGATTTGATTTATTATTATTTACATTTATGACTTCTCCGACCCGCGTGCAGCCTTTAGGGGTCATGCCACCCTACAAGCGTGTGCAGTCTACCGACCACTTCTTATTCTTGATGGATTCATGTGTGAGGCCAGTCTCGCGCATGGAGAGCCATGTGCTGATCTCCATGTTCCTCCACTTCTGTACTAACCAGGGTTCTTACACAGCAACGAAGGCCCCACCCCGTTTTTAGTCCTGTCTTTTCCCACACAGCAGTCTTTTTTTTTCTATTTTATTTATCCCAATTTAGCATAGTCAATTTGTCTTCCGCTGCTGGGGGCCTCCTCCGACCCGCGTGCAGCCCCTAGCGGAACCCTTTGTTATACCTATGCATTCTGCACAGATGCCTCTCTATCTGCCAATCAGGGTCATTACACAGCGTTTGAAGACCCCACCCACATAGTCCGGTCATCCCGCCCTTGCAGAAACGTGTCTGCTGCAGGCACTGCCAATTATGCTTGCTAGATGGTGCCCAGCCGACCAGTGGCAATGGTGAGTTCAGAATCTCAACGCTGGTGTGCTAGCGGAATATCTCGCTGCACCACCTGGACGCCTCCCAGCAGTCTTGAGTAGCCAATTTTGTCTGCTGCCAGTTGTGTTTGCTACGTGGCACCCAGCCAACCAGTAGCAAAGCTGGGATTCAAACTCAGACAGTTTAGCAACTCCCAGAGTTGCTGCTGCGCTGGTGGGATATCACGCTGCACCACCTGGGCACCAAGAAGCCAATTTTTGATCCTAGATGAGCATTGTCGCCTCACTTCAAGAAGATCCTGGATTCGATCCCCAAGTGGAACGGCCTGGGTGCTTTCTGTGTGGAGTTTGCATGTTCTCCCTGTGTCTGTGTGGGTTTCCTCCGGGAGCTCCGGTTTCCTCCCACAGTCCAAAGACATGCAAGTGAGGTAAATTGGAAATGCAAAATTGTCCATGACTGTGTTTGACATTAAACTTGTGAACTGATGAATCTTGTGTAATAAGTAACTACCGTTCCTGTCATGAATGTAACCAAAGTGTAAAACATGACGTTAAAATTGTAATAAATTAATAAATAAATTTAGGGAGATTTTTCTATGGAGATTTTTGTTCTTCTTCGTCAGAACAACAGGCAGAATTTCAAATAAACCTCAATTAAGCATTAATATTAATCTCTCACCATATCAACCTGATTGAAAGAGTTGTGCCAGTTGTTACTAGTGACTAAATCTTTGATTATATTCTCAACACTATGTGTTCTTTCTGAAGACTCACTAATGTATCTTTTTTATTTGCCACGTAAGCAGCCGTACACAAATCTGAACCAAAATACTGGAGTATATTTTTGCTGCAATAAAGATAATGACCCAACAGTGGGAATACATTTGCCAAGGCACTCATCTCTACAAAAGGAGTTGAAGGATAAGGAGTCATTAAGGCAGCGCTATCTGGTCCAGATAGCATTGGCATGTCTGTATAGATCATTATTTTCACCCCTGGAGTCGTTTGCCATACAAAGAGAGACGGGCTAACGGACGTGCAGGCCGAGTAAGCACACACTCCGGGGTCAGCCGCTTCACGGGGATGAGGCCGCTAACGACACATGGCCTGGCAGTTAATGTGCTTTCTAAATGCTCCTAATGATTCTGTGGAAGAAACCTGCATGCTTTTTATTTTTCCTGATCTTCCTCTGTGCTTTGTCAGCCTTTCATTGCTGAGGGCGTCCAAAACCGAGATGCATTTTTTTCGTTGCCCTTTCTTTTGTTTCTCTCGTTATGTTATATCTTTAACAAGTACCCAGGTGAGTAAAACTGTCTGATATAATATCAGCAGCATAGTAAATAAAACAGTGAACATGTTGCTTCTCCACTTGCTTTCACAAGTCACACGCTCTTTAGCTGAATTCCTGAAGGATCAGAAGAAACTGATGAAACTTGTCTTTGTTCACAGCTACAATAAAGTTAGAAGGTGAGCCATTTGGGATGCATTTATCTTAACAAGGACACACAAAGTCACTGATGCAAAGCACAGACTACAACACTGGTAGCTCTCATTTATGCTTACATGTGCTAAATGTGAGTAAAATGTGCATATGTTTGTTACGAGTAAGGTCCATGAGCTTCTTCACATTTAAAATACACTGCAATGCAGTTATCAAGTAGAGCAGCAGTCCCCATGTCTATGCTGGTTTTCTCTAGATACTTTTTAAAACATTCCAGTGGGTGGGATGGCTGCTTTACAGTGATCCAAGAGACAGAAATCAAAGCTTATACAAATCTGAAGTCAGAAATATTCAATTTTGTAGTATACATTCCTGGGCAAAAATAAAAAAGTGTGAGTGAGTGATAAATAAGTAAGTAAGTAAGTAATAAGTAAGTAAGTAAGTAATAGATAAGGAAGTAATGGATAAGTAATAGATAAGTAAGTAAGTAATAGATAAGTAAGAAAATAAGTAAGTAATAGAGAAGTAATAAGTAAGTAAGTAAATAAGTAAGTAATAGATAAGTAAGAAAATAAGTAAGTAATAGAGAAGTAAGTAATAAGTAAGTAAGTAAATAAGTAATAGATAAGAAGTAATAGATAAGTAAGTAATAAGTGAGTACGTAATAAGTAAGTAAGTTAGTGGGTAAGTAATAAAAAAAAATTAGTAAGTTAGTGAGTGAGTGACTAAGTTAGTAAATAAGTAAGTAATAACTAAATAAGTAAATGAGTGAGCAGGTAAGGAAGTAAGTAATAAGTTAGTAAGTAATAGGTTAGTGACAGTGGCGGCTGCTGGTCTTTCAAAGAGGGGAAGCTCATTGTTGGCTTACATCATAAAATTTGTCAATTTATTTATACATAAATTCTGCCCTCCGTTCCTTTTCAAGAAAATGGCCTGTGATCCTATCGAAGAAATGGGCTGCAGTTTGTCTTTCGACTTCACTCGCAAAATCCGCGATGGGACTGAAGCTCCCAGTGATTAAGTGACAGTGTAGATCTCAAAATAGCTGTCAATCAAAACGGGATTCAGCCTTTCGACTGATCCGCCAATCATCTTGCAGAAGCTCCGCGTCCAGACCCGCCCACAGCTCCATTCACCCCCAGAGACGCTCAGCGTCCGGGGGCGGGACAAAATCGTGGCATTTATCCAATGACCGGCGAGTTTCGAAGCAATGAAAAAAACCGTTCCATGCAGTCCCGTTGAAGTGAATAGACGCTCAGCTTCTGCGGGCAAATGCATTGACGCTACAGATGCGTTAGAACACGTTCATCTCGAAGACGAGTTCGTTCAGAATCAGCTACTTATCACAAATCGACTGACTCGAACTTGAGAAGTATGAGAAGTTCGAGTCAGTCGATTTGTGATAAGTAGCTGATTCTGAACGAACTCGTCTTCGAGATGAACGTGTTCTAACGCATTTGTAGTCAATGAAATGTTAACACAAGTGTACATATTTGACCATTTAATTTTTGACATTTTAGGGGAAGCTGAGCTTCCCTTGCAGTCTTAGAGAAATCGCCACTGGTTAGTAAGTAAGTAATATGTGAGTGAGTGAGTAAGTAATAAGTGAGTACGTAATAAGTAAGTTAGTAAGTAAGTAAAAGTAAATAAAAAAATATAAATAAATACAATTAAAAATGGGCCAAAGTCAAATTTTCTTTAAATGGTCCTAGATAACTATTAACTGGTCAGAAAATAAGCAAGAACTAAGTAAATGTAACCGCTCCTGAAACCTGTGCTATAATCTGCTCATTACTGCTCATTTCTGCAGTGAACATTCAGGGGGAAAATGTGGGAAACCAGGAAATGTATTGTCTTCATGTACATGAAGATAAATTTGTACATAAAGAAAATATTTAAACGGTTAATTCGGTTAATTACGATTAATAAATAGAAATTACTGGGTGATCAAAGTTTTTTATATCTTTTGGGTTGTTTTTTTCCCTCAAAGATTAGTACAGTTTTAGGTTTGGCCCATTTCTTTTGCTCAGGATTGTACAGTGTTTGCTCACTGTGATGTATCATTTGAATTTCCAAAGTTAAATTTTCACACCAGTTCTTCCAGACTCAGTGCAGTTTCAGAGCACTTTCTCTCCAATAAAGGACTTAACAGCTTGAGTCTAATCAAAGACACTCTCCCCGATGTGTTTCAAGCAAAAGCAATTCAATTAGTTTAATTGGTCTGCTTATTATGGACCATAATGAGATGACTGTGCTCCTATTGTCAAACTTTACAGGCTCCTTCAAACTGCCTGCCTAATTAGAATAAAGGCTTTAATCTTATTCTTTTACTGGTTCAGTATGGAAGATATTTGGCTGCGTTAATAAGCCAAACTACAACAGGATTTAAGGTTCACGTGTTAGACTCAGTAGGACTGCAGAGCTGGTATAATTAGATATTACCACCCTGTTTTTTAACACCCAAACTGATACCAGGTTCAAAAAGGTACAATCTCATTTTCTTTCACCTAAGGCTGCATTTTTATGAAGGCTGTGCCATTGTTTCCTATAAAGTGAGGTGTGGAGACTTGCTGACCTTGTTAAAGCGCACCAAAAAGACGAATTGTCTGTATGATTCTCACTGTTTCGCAGTACTCTGACAGCGCATTAGGGCCACTGTAAAAAAAACAACATATATTTAAGTTACAATTTCAAGAATAAAGTCATATAAGTCTCGATTTCGAGAATAAAGTTGAAATTATTTCAAGAATACAGTTGTATAAGTTGTATAACCACAGTAACGCACATTGGAGGCTGCCCTCAGTGCTTGCGTGCCGATACAGGTACTGAGACCGTGCTTCTCTGAACTGACAAGTCTACAACGGCTGCACACTCTCTGGCCATAATATTTCGACTTTATTCTCAAAATCATTTCGACTTTATTCTCATAATCATTTTGACTTTATTCTCATAATCATTTTGACTTTATTCTCATAATCATTTCGACTTCATTATCATAATTATTTTGACTTTATTCTCAAAATCATTTCGACTTTATTCCTAAAATCATTTCGACTTTATCATAATCATTTTGACTTTATTATCATAATCATTTCGACTTTATTCTCAAAATCATTTTGACTTTATTATCATAGTTATTTTGACTTTATTATCATAATCATTTCGCCTTTATTCTCAAAAGCATTTTGACTTTATTATCATAATCATTTTGACTTTATTCTCATAATTCTAGTCTATTCACAGCTGATTCTGGGAGTGGCATTGAGTTTAAATGGTATTGAGTTTCAAGGTATTTGTCCCATAGGGATGTTTTGGAAACCTGTTAATGTGAAACTGCATAGATTTTAGACTAATGTAAAATAATGGGGTTGTTTTTGACACTTATATATTAAAAATAACACAAATATAATAATAAAAAACACTGAAATACAATTAAAAACAGTTAAAAATCAATAAGAAAACATAATAAAACCTGCACTTTTCTTTTACTTCTTTATTGTTTCCCTTAAGCTTCTTAATCGTGGAGATGCTTGATCTTGGAATACCATATTTAAGGGAAATGTTGAGTTTAAGGGTACAAATTTCTCGACAAAAGTCGAGTTTCAAAGATTTTGAGTTTAGGGGACGTTGAGTTACAAGGTACTACTGTATTTTAAATAGTGTTTATTATTTCAAGCTTACCGCTCAGTAGCAGAGGCATCAGAAAGCAGATTTGCCACATATCATGTGAAAGGCGATGCAGAATGCAGTAAAATGCGCCCAGTCTTGTGGTAAACTAAGTGTAAAATGCTTTTAATGTCAAAGCACCATATGGCAATTTAAATGTAGATAATTAACCAGGTGGACTGGACTACCCAGAGAAAAATGCACATTGCACATCAATGCTCAATACATCAAATTTAGTCAACTAATATTAAATGTTTATGTCAATAAAATTAGGCTCGGCCCCTATCTGTGAAATTTAGGGAACAAATCTCAGTGGTTCTATCTCATGGTTGGCTAATGGCAGACAAAGGACGTGGCTGAAACAGCCTAACCACTGGGAAGTGCATTTGTCAGTGTGCTCTAAATTCTGTTGGCTGGATATTTTTGGTTGGTGGACTATTCTCAGTCCAGCAGTGATGTGCAGTGATGTGTTTAAAAATTCCATCAGCGCTGCCTTGTCTTATCCACTCATACCAGCACAACACACATTAACACACCACCACCATGTCAGTGTCACTGCAGTGCTGAGAATGATCCACCACCTAAATAATACCTGCTCTGTAGTGGTCCTGCATGAAAGGGGGCTAACAAAGCATGCAGAGAAACAGATGGACTACAGTCAGTAATTGTGAAACTACAAAATGCATTCTATATGGTAAGTGGAGCTGATAAAATGGACAGTGAGTGTAGAAACAAGGAGGTGGTTTTAATGTTATGGCTGATCAGTGTATTTTTGTCTAATAAATTTATTTTTCAAGTTCGCACAAGTTTGCTAAGACTTGAGTAGCAGGCATCAACTTGCAGCCACTTTCTGCTGCATTCTTCTCACTTAACAATACATTAAAAGCCCCAACGTTTTAGCTGTAGGTGTTTATCTACACTCCTCCATTCAGCTGATCCACTAAACGCACTTTAGCACTGACAGATTCCCTGGCAGATCTGTTTTTCTCTCTGAACTCTCTGCATTTCAGCGTAAGGTGGGGGAGGAAGGAGTTGGCAAATTTTGAGTTGCGATGACAACCAAATGGCTGACAAAAATGATTGCACTTACGATCAATCATAGAGCAGAGAGCATAGCATGGTCTGGTGGCTAGGCTAATGGAGTGGCGACTGCAGGGGCCTCCGCTGGCTTCTTTGCATCTATACTTGTGCCCTTCGATAAGGCACTTAACCTAAATTGCTTCAGTAAACACTCGGAGGTGCAAATGGATGGAGGCGTAAGCCAGGCGACTCAAACGCCTCACAAGGACACGACACGTGTGAAGAAGAAGAGAAAAAGACCACCGAGACACACAGTAACACAATAAAACTGTATTACATTTGTGCTTAAAATGATTACAGTACAGTATTTACACATCCTAAAAATAAACATCTCATGCTGAGTGACACATTAAAAGAAAATCATTATATAACAGCAAGCAAAAAGGTTTTTTAATCAATATGTACAATCAACATTTACAAAACAGTTTCTTTTTATTAGGCTTTGTCCATAACTGACGGTAAACTTTGCTTAAGCATGGTACAGTAGCGCTGATTTGCACTTAGTTCGGTGCCTCTCAAAGAGAAAAAAAGCCCCAAGCTTTAAGAGTTACAAGGGTTCCACAAACATCCCTTGGTTATGACTTGGTCTACTGATACTAGCACAAGTATCGGTGTGCAGGACGAGAGGCTCGGCAACCGGACAGTGATCCAATTCAAGTATAAACATGTCAAGGACAAAGCCTCAGTATGATACACACTGGCAAAAAGAGAAAAGAATCAAATAAATACACCATATAAAAGAATTAAACAGACCCCACATATCCATTCAGATCCCCACAGTGTCCCAACAAAAATCCATTCTATAAATTCTAAAGATTGTGTTTGATACAAAGCTTTTGTATAATTTTGATTAAGTTGTGTAGCGATCGCACATGGACCGGCTGGACCAGGCGAATGATGACTGCCAATCACTTTTTCTTTACTAAAATAAATAAGGAACCCACCTGAACCTGAGATGTTCACATGGCTCTCAGCCCAAAGCACTACACTTTTTACCCTTTGCACTTTAATCTACTGACTGTTTGCTTTTTTTCATAGTCCTCAATTTAATGGAAATGAAATGGATCTACTAAAATTGTTGCATTTTGCAGGGTTGAATGTGTGTCTATAGGTTTACAGTGGAGCTTTTAGCTCTTAGGTTGGGCTGGCTTTAAAAAGCTGGGTAGGTATGGATGCAGGGTAGAAGAAAGAGCCAAATCAATGTCCCAAGACTAGCATTAGTTTGCTCTGGTGGATTTGTAAAAACCTTCACTTATAACCAGTCTTTATGGCTATTCTGTACAGCAATGCCCCATAGTTGGGCTTTTCTTATGTACATTATCATGGACAGGGGCTGGAAAAGATGAGAGTGCTTTCGGTGACTGTCTTTCAGGTCATCTTCCAGCCCTCTCCATAACGAGTCAAGGGATCGCCTAGGGGTCAGCGGACCTGCGGGGCGTAGCCTTCCTTCATCAGCCCTTCTTCGTAGTCTGTCTGACACAAAATCATGTTGTTCTTCAGAAAGAATTTGTCTCCTACGCAAAACCTAAGAAATGAAGAGACAGACAGAAAAAAAGAGAGGTTTATTAAATATGTAAGTCACAATGGTCACTTCATGAGCATCATTAGGGTAAATCACTAGAAGCTTAAAATTTAGAATGAAGTCCTTACAAGTTTTACACGTCACATGCAATCTAGAATTCAAAGTAACACCAAAGTATTACCATCGATTCTTTCTGGTCAGCAATGGGTCTGCAATTCAGATTGGTACCCTACCAATCCATTGAGGGACCTCAACCTCCCAGGCATAGCCAATCATAATTATACATAGAAGTCTGACTGGCTGAGAGCACCAATGTGGGTTTAAACCCTGGATCCTTGTATTCATTTTCCCATCTTTCATTAAATTACCTCCTTCTGCTTCAATTTTCTCTTCTTGTACATTTTGGGATTATTAGTAAATATTTCTTAACATCACTTTTTGGAAAACTGCCTCAGTTAAACGCTGATGTGAAAACTCTGCCATCTAGTGGTGGGATGCGGTCACTTTGCGGGTCACAAAATCGGCATGCATTGTGGGAGATGCAGTTTATGTACGATTTTACAGTGTATTTTAAGACAATCATACGTCTTTTAAGCTCTCACGGGCCACATAAAATGGCGTGGCGGGCCGGATTTGGCACGCGGGCCTTGAGTTTGACACGTGCACTATGTGGTGCACAATGTTCATTTCATTTTCATTTTTTACAACCGCTTTATCCTGGTCAGGGTCATTTTCCCGGAATCACTGGGCACAATGCAGTAACACACCCCAGACAATACGGCAATCCATCAAGGGGCTTCGCCCCCCATCTTAGACATAACCAGTAATGTCTGTATGTAGATTCAAACCCTGGATCCCAGCGGTAGTGGGCTAATGTAATTTTTTGCTGTGTCATCCAAGTGCCTGGTGCTCTGTGCAACCAGTATAAGTATAAGTCATTTAGGATTCACCCATTTGGCTGGAATTGTTAGTTATAGAGCCAATTGTTTTCTGTTTTTTTTTTTTTTTTAGTTTATTTGCAATATAGATGATAAATATTTATCTTGGTTGAGGTCTTGCTTACAGACTAGCTAGGATGCTAATGTTAGATACTGTACTGTATGTAATAGATATGGGAGCTTATGGGTCAACTTAAAAAACACTTTAATTTGTAAAAATGTTAGAGAAAATTTAAATGATGTTTAAATGTGTGTAGAAAGGCTACCAACATAAAAAGGTTGTTTTTTTATTTACCCATGTTTGTATAGACTAGGCCTTAGTCACTGCTTCCATAGCTTCTTTTATTACTGAGTGAAAGTTCGTACAAGCTCATAAAACTGACCTGACCTTAGGTAAGGTGCTGTTTACATTGCATATCTTCAGGGCGTATCAGTAGCATGGAGCTACCTGCAACTACTACATGAATAAATCAGAGCCTGGCCTCTACTTGACCTTTTAGAGGGAAGATTACGTTGGCCGGGAGAGAAAGACAAAGAGTGTGAGAAGGGTAATAACATGTAAGACAGAGGCAGGAAAAAAGACAGAACCAGAGAGTCAGGCAGACGTGGAAAGAGTCCGAGAAAAAATAGGGTAAAAGATAAAACAGGGGCGAGCGAGAGCTGGAGCAAGAGGTCCTCTGTGTGTTGAGTTGTCCTAAGGGCTGCTTATCTTGCTCACAGCCAGTTCGACAAGGTCAGACTACAAGTGTGCATTTTCGTTTACTCATGTGCCTCGCCACGCTCTTTCTCAAAGTGTGTTTATACCTGAGACTCCCGCATCACCATTTTAGCTGGAAGATTAAAAGACTAGTTCTCTTCTCAGCTTGAGGCCGTAACAGGAGCGCAAACAATGAAATAGGCTTCAATCCCCTGTGTGCCCATTGGCCTCCAATTAGGAGCTCTTAAACATGTTATGTTGAACTACTGCATTGTTTTAGGGAATAGAAAGATCAATCGATCACAAGTGTGTTAACCTTTCTATTTTTCTAACAAAATAACAAGCTAGAAAGAATGTTCAGAATAAACTGTGCTTAATCTTCCCTAGTTTCTCTTGAAAACTTTTTAAAAGTTTGAGTCTCAGGCGACGGCGTCAACCGACAGCCGAAGCCATCAACGGGGATCAAATACCAACAGGTAATATCCATTAATTGTGCCTGTTGACATGGTAATTAACGCAAAGCAGAGGCATACTTAACGTAATGGTGTCAATGCCACCAATAAAAACGTCCTCTTTAAATGACACATCCTTCCAAGGAATCTATTAGTGTCCATCTTCTCTGACACTCGGGTCCTGTCCTCCTCCTCCTTCTCTTTCTCATACCTCCATTCCTCTCACTCACTGTCTCCGCTAATAGGAACCTTCTGTGTTTATTTAAAGCCTGTGTTTTCGGCACCTTTTAGTCCCGTCGCCACCCTCTTTCACGGCTTCAAATTGTTTCTGCTCGGTGAAATGTCAACATCGCTCATGGCATCTGAGTGCCAATTATGACGCGGATTTTGCAGGCAGCCCATCAGAGGTAGCAGCAATAAATGCCCCTGTGTCGCCCTCACCGTCTTGCAGTTCTTGAAATTTTTTTAAATAAGCGCATGTTCTGTTGGGCCTCCGATTTGTGTCTGCCAGCCCCCAACACACCTCCATCAGTAGCATCTTCTCATGAACACTACAGAATTGTTGGTCACATTTTCCAGTTGCTAACTCAAAATGGGGAGGTGTCCAGAGTTTCCACGGGATTAGTGGCTAGACTGGGTGTGTTCCTGTGATGAGCACTTGCTACGTGACCTGATTTTTCCAGCTGAAAAGTCATTGATCCTCTGATTGTTTTAGCATGTTTAAAATGACCAGCAGTCAGTCAAGTGCTCTATCCTGCCACTAGACCAGTGATTTAAAATAGCCAATATGATGTCCTCAATTATTTAGCCACCAATTTTAAGATTGTACTTATGTTGCACACTGTACAGTATAAGTGTGGTTTGACGCAGCACGTTTTGGATATTTTACCTAAACACTACCTTGTTGCTCACACCTTCACAGTGCAGATCTGATTATAGCACTTAAGTACTAGATTAAGATTTTTTCTTCCTTCCTGCTCCAACCAACCAACCAACCAACTATCCAAACAACCAAATATCCTACAAACCAAACAACCAACCAACTATCCAAACAACCAAATATCCTACAAACCAAACAACCAACCAACTATCCAAACAACCAAATATCCTACAAACCAAACAACCAACCAACCATCCAACCAAATATCCTACAAACCAAACAACCAACCAACTATCCAGGCGCTCAGGTGGTGCAGCGGAAAAAACACACTAGCACATCAGAGCTGATATTTCGAACTTGTCATTTCAAATCTCAGCTCGGCTATCCGGCAGGCTGGGCGACTACATGAACAACGATTGGCTGTTGTTCATACAGTGTGGGAGCCGGATGGGAATTCCTCATAACTGATGCAATTACGACCTCTGCTGGCTGATTGATGGCGCCTGCACAGAAACGAGGGATAATGCTGATCAGGGTGTGGTTCTCCGTACTCAAAAGCTGAAAAAATGCAGTAGGCTACTGCACACGTATTAGTCACGCTCTCCTCATTTAGAATGGAGGTCAACATCAGTAGAGAGAAAGCGTAATGCAATTGGGAGAAAAAGTTGGGAGAAACAAGGGGGGAAAATGCATGAACAAAATAATTTACATTAAATTTTCAGCATTTAGCAGATGCTTTTTTCCAAAGCGACTTACAGTTGTGGCAGTATACAATGTAAGCAATTGAGGGTTAAGGGCCTTGCTCAACCAACCAACAGTACAAGTATTTTTTTACTGTACTTAATTATTTTCTGAGGTATCTGTAATTTACTTATCAGAAGCACTTCATTACTTTAAAAGAAGAACTGCTCTAAAATATTGATAAAAGTTTGTTTGACTAAAATGCAGTGACAGTGTTTCAAAGAGTCGATGATAACTAGAGCTTTATAGTATAGTTAAATATCATAATATACTGCATTACTGAATACTGGCATGTCTAGTTATGAGCAATTTAGCAGCATTTATAAAAAAAAAAATCCAAAGTATTTTGTATATTTTGGTTCCTCGTGTTTATTTTCTGTGGTTAGTTAAAGATGATAATGTCTTTTGTATGATTTTTGCAGTTGATTCATGCCGTACAAACCATTATGTGCCCTCAGTGTCATTAATGTGTACCACTCGGCGCCCAGGTGGCGCAGCAGGATATTCCGCTAGCACACCAGCGCCGAGATTTTGAAATCCTCAGTTCGAAACTCGGCGTTGCCACCGGTCGGCTGGGCACCATCTAGCAGGCATAATTAGCAGTGCCTGCAGGGAGGGATGACCGGAATATGTGGGCGGGGTCTTCAAACACTGTGTAAGGACCCTGAGTGGCGGATAGAGGTGCCTGTGCAGAGTGCATGGGTGGAAAACGGTTCCGTTAAGGGCTGCGCGTGGGTCGGAGGAGCCGTGAGCAGCAATATACCCTCCTCAACTGCAAAATCGGGGATATATATATATATATATACGTATATAACAATTATAATAATGTGTACCACTTACCCACAATAAAAGACATCCTGTTTTAAAAATTAGAATGGGTCTTTTAAAAAAATACTTTTTACTTTAAGGACATAAAGTAGCTTTTACTTTTATGCTTCTGCTTAAGTAGAATATATGTCATATATATTTTTTCAATCAGATTAGTAGTACTTTTACTTGAATAGAGAATGTAGGTCTGCCACTTCTGGGTATGTTTTGTATTAATAGTGAATTTTTTTCCTGATTTTATAGCTACATTTTTCCATTTCTTCCATCTTTCCTTACTTTCTTTAACTTTTTTCCCTCTTAATTCTTTCTCCTGCCTGTTACATGCCCCCTCTGGTCTGACAGTCATGATAAATATGTCTATCGAGACCCATCTAGCTGAAGAAAAGATAGCTTCCACGGCAGCACACTTAATGATGTATGACTACGTCTGCGATTTGCCTCGGAGGTCCATGTTAACTATAGTTGTAACATCTCTGTGAAATGATAGGCAGGGATAAAAGTAAAGCTGGCACACTATGTGTAAGCTGGAGAGAATAGAATCAAAATGGTATAGATCTACGGAACCAAAGTAAAGCTACACCAATACGGTGATATGGTGTGATTTTGAGTTTGGAGATGATCATTTGGGCTCAAGGATCGCAGAAGTTTGGTCCCTGAGGCAGCGTACAGCCCAATTTGGCCCCAACTACCCCCCATGCTTTGGACAGCGTGACCTGTACTAGTGACCTTCTCGAGCCTGGCATCTATGCCCTGGGCCCCTGTGCTAGTCCCCAGAGAGCCTCTTGGGAGAGGTAGCCAGACTCATCAGCACAAGGCGAGCTGTCTGTACTGGCCTGATGAGGCCAGAGTGGATGACAGACTCATCGATTAGCTGTTCCTCTACTTCTAATCTGTGGCTAATGGCTCGCTAGAGTCACTCAAAATCTAACACGCACACACACAATGACAGGCCAGTAGCCATTAACTACGCTGAGGAAATAACTCCGAGCTGGGTGGTGAGACTCTGATCCAACCCCTAAGGATGAAGTCTGGTTTATGCTTCATCAAAATAGCTTCTAAGAAGCACCCATCACAATTGTTTAAAAGTCTGGGATGTTCATTAGAACAGCAAGAAATGTGGAAGAGAATGGCACTCTCTTCAGCATTAATACTTTATTAAAAGCAATCTCTAAACACCAGCTTTGCCGCAGCCTAAATTATGTTAAGAGCTTAATTACATTTACATTTGCAGCATTTAGCAGATGCTTTTATCCAAAGTGACTTACAATTATAACTAAATTCAATTTGAGCAATTGAGGGTTAAGGGCTTTGCTCAGGGGCAACTCGACGATGATGGAGCTTGACCTGGTAAGTTTATGATTACTAGTCCAGCACCTTAACCACTGAGCTACAACTGCTCAAAGGTAACCTTCTTGTCTATGTACCACACTTTAAAACACACACATTATGTACACACATTTTCCCACAATATACACCGATCAACCATAACATTAAAACCACCTCCTTGTTTCTACACTCACTGTCCACGTTATCAGCTCCACTTACCATATAGAAGCACTTTGTAGTTCTACAATTACTAACTGTAGTACATCTGTTTCTATGCATACTTTTTTTTAGCCTGCTTTCACCCTGTTCTTCAATGGTCAGGACCCCCACAGGACCACTACAGAGCAGGTATTATTTGGGTGGTGGATCATTCTCAGCACTGCATTGACACTGACATGGTGGTGGTGTGTTAGTGTGTGTTGTGCTGGTATGAGTGGATCAGACACAGCAGCGCTGATGGAATTTTTAAACACCTCACTGTCCCTGCTGGACTGAGAATAATCCACCAACCAAAAGCATCCAGCCAACAGCGCCCCATGGGCAGCGTCCTGTGACCACTGATGAAGGTCTAGAAGATGACCAACTCAAACAGCAGCAATAGATGAGCGATCGTCTCTGACTTTACATCTACAAGGTGGACCAACTAGGTAGGAGTGTCTAATACAGTGGATATGGTATTTAAAAACTCCAGCAGCGCTGCTGTGTCTGATCCACTCATACCAGCACAACACACACTAACACACCACCACCATGTCAGTGTCACTGCAGTGCTGAGAATCATCCATCACCCAAATAATACCTGCTCTGTGGTGGTCCTGTGGGGGTCCTGACCATTGAAGAACAGGGTGAAAGAGGGCTAACAAAGCATGCAGAGAAACAGATGGACTACAGTCAGTAATTGTAGAACTACGTACAAAGCGCTTCTATATGGTAAGGGACCTGATAAAATGGACACTGTGTGTAGAAACAAGGAGGTGGTTTTAATGTTATGGCTGATAGATAGATAGATAGATAGATAGATAGATAGATAGATAGATAGATAGATAGATAGATAGATAGATAGATAGATAGATAGATAGATAGATAGATAGATAGATAGATAGATAGATGACTATTTAGAGGAGAGCCACTATTTGGAGTGACATATTCGTATCATGTATCATGACTCATGCAGCTCTACCCGTGAATCAACCATCCCGTATACAGGCCAGCAGAAGCCACAATTGCATCCAACTGTGTCTGTGTGGGTGCCTGGCTGGTCAACAGCACAGCTAAGATTCAAACCTGAAAGCTTATTTAACCATATACTATTATACTACATAGTTTATGTATGCTACCAATCAGTATGCCACTGTATATTGGTGTTGACAGTAAGACCAAGCTGATATATTTCTATGCTGAGATTTTCTCCACACTGAGGCCTAGTCACTTCTCTCATTTACAATTGCATCAGCCAATAATGCTTGTGCGGGTGCCTGGCTGGTCAACAGCACAGCTGAGATTCAAACCTAAGACCTCGAGATCGCAGCAGTAGTTTTGTCCTTATGCTGATGGTGGCATTTTGATTCATTCAGATCTAAATCGTGCTGTTATGTGAATGAATGACTTACAATTTGTTTATCTAGGGAAATAGATTCGGTTTCATATTTTTATTAAAAAAATGTACAGCACAAATGGCTTCTATTGAGTACCTGAGCGAAGCATTCAGTTATTCAGCATATTTCAGTGTAGCTTGCTGAGATGAAATCGGGATAATTATCGACACGATCTAACATTCTCTTCTCTCAGCTGTGCTTTTGTGTGAGCTGCAGTGACTAATAAACCTGCTTTAAAGGAGATGATGGCTGTGCTGACGTGTGTGTGTGTGTCGGGGGGGGGTGTGTTTAGTATGTGTATGATTGTAGCCATTTAACCACAGAACACCAATGTTGGGCCATGGTTGACCCTTCAGAAGAAGAAGAATTACATGATATGAACCCTGCTAACCTCCAATAGCCATCTCTGTGCATCACAAACTCGCAGTTAGAGCATGAAGGCCATTTTAAAAGATGGATTAGACGTTGGTTTGAAAGGCTGAGGCCTTTTGTTATGTGTGGTTGATGCGGGATAATGAAATAGTTGAGGCACCAGATAGACTAGGGAAATTAGGTTACATACTCAGATTTTTTAAACCGTTTGCTAATCGAGCTAATGTATACTGAATTTGAATGTGTAGTTAAATCAATTGTTTTTAAAAAAAAGATCACAGAAAAATAGTGGATTTAAAAGTTGACATAGTGATGTAGAGTACTTGGTACAACAACAGCAAAGTCATATCCTAACGTATACTTTGGTCTTAAAGTTCTATTTACTACAAGGAATGTGTCCCAAAGCACATACTATTATACTACAAAGTTTATGTACACTACAAATCAGTATGCCACTGTATATTGGTATTATTTTGACAGTAAGCCCAAGCTCATATACAGTATATTCCTGAAGATTTTCTCCACGCTAAGGCCTAGTCTTACGCAGAGCGACTTACAGAAGTGCTTCTAGAGTAAACATTTCCCTACTCAAGCTTAAGTAGACAACAGTCCAAGGACACAAACCTGCTGAAGCACTGTTAAAATAAATAAGTAGATGATTAGATGATAAGTAGATTTTTATTTTATTTATTATATATTTTTGGACAGACAGAAGATAAGTAAGTGCATGCTAATTCTCAGCTTAAGTGCTTAGTGAAGAGGTGGATCTTTAACTGTCTTTTGAAGATGGTAAGAGGCTCAGATGTGCGCACAGACAGGGAAAGTTTGTTCCACCACTTGGGCACTAGTACAGAAAATAGTACTAATAGAAAATAGTCTTCCTTGAGTTCTGTGTGGACGATCAAGATGAGCAAGATGAGCTTGGAGGTTGTGGTACAGAGCGGGGTTCTATGAGTTCTTTGAGGTAGTTTGGGGCTGGTTAATTTTTAGCCTTGTAGGTGAGCATCATTGTTTTAAACTGGACGCCTAGTCTCTCATTTACATTTACATTTTTGGCATTTAGCTTTTTTCCCAGGTGACTTACAGAAGTGAACATTTCACTACTCCAGTTTTAATAGACAACAGTCCAAGGATACAAACCTGCTAGAAATTCCTGATAGATTTTTTTTATTTTATTTATTTAGTTTTGAACAGAGCTAGTTCTCAGCCTAAGTGCTTAGTGAAGAGGTGGGTCTTTCTCATCTTATGATTCTAACCTTACACAATCATGCCAGTTCCTCCACTACAACTCATTTTACTATTCCCTTCTTTGGAAGCCACTCAGATTCTTATCTCTCTTGTCGTTATGAGTCTGCAACTCCCTCCCAGCAGATCTTCCCATGTCCACAATCAGACCCCTACAACTGATTCAAAATGCAGCTGCCTAACTCTCTTCACTGGCTTCCCGTAGCTGCCCACATTCAACTTTTGCATCTCAATGTTGCGTTTTGTGAAAAAAACAAAAAACAAAGGGAAAACGCTCCAAGTTAACAAACTCATCAACTGATCCAGACCAATTTAAACAAACTATAGGTGTGAAAATGCCCTTAATTGCCACAAGCAACTGACGTTTTAAAAATAGCATGTAAATGATAAATAAAACAATTTTGGACTTTTATAGGTTTTCCAACCTTTAGTAAATCTGGGTCTGACTAAAAAAAACTGCACACCTACCTCCCAGTTCCCAGTAGCTGTTGGCTCAAAAACTGGGCTTCCCTGCTAAACAGATCTTTATAGAGCGTGCTACTAGGTGATTAAAATATGTTGTTTATTTTTCACCAACCTGTCATGGTTTATTTTCACGGTTGTGAGTTTCAATTTTGGCTTCTTTGTACTATCCTCTCCAGAACCAAATGTGGAAAGTCTGCCCAGAGTGCACTGCTGTGGAAGCCCCTGATAAGCAAATCACAGTGGCATAAGTCTAATAAAGATACTGGCCATTTCTCTATTTTCCTTTCCTTCAGAGAGATGCGTACAGAAAAGCCTTTTAAAAGCTTTTGAGGCAGGAACAGGACAGCTGTATGGAAGTGTCAGACGGCATGTGTACGCGTGTCTGTTGAGATAATATCTTGTCAAGTTGTTGACAAATGAATTTATGCGTGCCGAAATGGCATTTGGGGAGGTATGATTTACATATCACACTGGCGATGTTCATTTCTCCAGAGTCCTGCTTTCTCAACGGAGGTCTGAGGCAATCAGCTTTTCTGCACTGAC
This sequence comes from Trichomycterus rosablanca, assembly GCF_030014385.1. NCBI lineage: Eukaryota > Metazoa > Chordata > Actinopteri > Siluriformes > Trichomycteridae > Trichomycterus > Trichomycterus rosablanca. The sequence goes on along the minus strand of NC_085988.1, from coordinate 69,966,768 downwards.
AGCACCAGGTGGACTAACACAGCTGGAAATCTCTGCTTTAAGAAAATGTGTATTTAAGATTAGCTTGTGTACCTCCTGGTTATTAAAATACATGTAAACATGGCTTCTAACTGGAATTGGCTAGTTCATTTATAATTGTAGCTAACGTAGAAGATCAGGCGTACATGTATGTAAGCTTTTACTCAGCCTTACAAACCATGGCAGTAAAATAGACAACTTGTCTTGGATTTTAACCTTTTTTATCAGTCATTTTTTATTTTAGTAACAGCTTGATCCTGGAAAACAAGTCAGAATAGATACTGATGCCACCTAGAAACACTGGGTACAAGACAGAAACATATGTAGACATACACTCACTAATTTTCACTTAGTTAATGAAAATTATGACCAACTAGAGATGCCCTAGTTAAGTCTATTATCACTCACTCAATCTCATTCACTCTATGCCGCTTATCCTAATTAGGGTCGTTGTGGGGGGCACAATGGGCACAAGGCACACAGAAACACCCTGGACAGGACGCCAGTCCATTGCAAGGCAGTCACAAATTGCCCTTAAATGTGTCAAACACATTTAAGGGCAATTTTAGGATCTCCAATTTACCTGGGCTGTGGAAGGAGTCTGAAGCTCCTCAAGGAAACCCACATGGACACAGGGAGAACATGCAACTCCACACAGAAAGGACCCAGACCGCTCCACCTGTGATCAAACCCAGGACCTTATTGCTGTGAGGCGACAGTGCTACCCACTGAGCCACCATGATACTCAAGTCTATTATTATAAAATTAAAATGTCTAAAAGCATTTGTCAACTATACATTAGTGAGCCAATTCACTGCAAGGGATGTGACTGGGCTTCCATGGCTGAGCACACAAACCTAAGATCAACATGTGCAGTAAGTGAGAGAGCTCTGGAGCAGTGGAAATACAACTGTTAAATCATACTTCACATACAACTGGGATTCTGACTAACAAATCTGGGTTTGGCATTTGTGTGAAGGAGAAATAATAATGAGAGGATTTTGATGTATGCTGGACCCCTTATTTAGAGTCAAAAATTTACAGATGGTACAAAACAATGAAATTTTAGAGATCTGTGTGCTTCCAACTAGCAGTTTGGGGATTGCCCATCCCTATTAAAGCATAACAACAACCCTCTGCACAAACCAAGGTCAATCAGAAATTGTTTGCAGAATTTAAAGTGGGAGAACCTGAACACCACTGAGATCAATTGAATTGACTCTAAGCCAGGCCATTTCCTGTTGTCATCACCTGATTTCATCAGACATGCATTCATGGCTAGGGGCGGCACGGTGGCTAAGTGGGTAGCACTGTCGCCTCACAGCAAGAAGATCCTGGGTTCGATCCCCAGATGGGGCGGTCCGGATCCTTTCTGTGTGGAGTTTGCATGTTCTCCCCATGTCTGCGTGGGTTCCCCCCGGGTGCTCTGGTTTCCTCCCCCAGTCCAAAGACATGCATTAAAGGTGAATTGGATATAAAATTGTCCATGACTGTGTTTGCTATAAGCTTGTGAACTGATGAATCTTGTGTAACGAGTAACTACCGTGTCTGTCATGAATGTAACCGAAGTGTGTAAAACATGACGTTAAAATCCTAATAAATAAACAAACAAACATTTGTGGCTAAAAAGGAGAAAATCTAGCAAGTCATGTTTTAAAATGTAAAAAATGGCGTCCATAGGTTGTCATAGCCGTAATTTTAGTGGGTCAATTGGCATAATTTTGGCTACATGATGTATCTTATATAGGCTATTATTGGACATTAGTGACACCTTGTAATTGAAATCAGTTTATGCACTTTTTTCTTTTCATACACATCTGGACAGATTATGTGCTAAAAAAGAATGCTAATTGCTTATACACATGAGCACAGAGATCGACTTTGATTGATAGGACTGCCACTACTTACTTACCCTGACAGCATGGTCATGTACTGTAGCATCCCTATGGCATTGCCATTGGCAGAATGTACAATCTCTTGATGGTAGGCAAATTAAATCTGAATTCAGAAGTTTTTAAACAGAAATTCCAAGTCACATTTGAAAAGAACCTGAGCCTAGCATAGTTTTATTCATTGTTTTTCTCAAATATACCCATTGCTTATGTTGATACTGTGCAATCCAGGCCTTTCGACCGCTCCTATAAATGCTCTTTAAACATCCCTGCATTAATGAGCTAAGAAACTGCAAAAGATGTTAAGCCTCTGGGTGAGAAACAACAGCAATTAGCGCAGACACTACGCCATAAATCTTGTTGTGAGGGCGGGTAAAATCGTGATGGGCAGGCAAGCAGCGTGGAGAGGCCTCAGCACAGACCTGATGTCGATTTTATTAAACAGTTGATTGGCTGGCCTAATGTAAAAAGAAAGATTTGCCTGAGTCTAAATAGGTTTTAATGCTGGCCAGACCAGTGGACCAGGCTAGGCCTTTCGCTGATGAAGATTAGCTGACTCTTTGCATTAGGCGAGTGTGTCTCGGGCAGACAAGTGAAGTGGCAAGACAATAACCCGGTGCTAATTGTGCGTAACCAGAGCCAGCAATCTGCTTCTCTGATGTGCAATGCTTGTAGTGTGTGTGTACGTGTGTGTGTGTGTGTGTGCTGAAGAACTGAGAGAAAAAAACAAAGGTATTCATTCAACTGTCTGCGCTGGAGCTCGTGTGAAAGGTTTGGATGCTACACTGACCTCGCTTTTCCACTGTTATCTGTCGTAAGATGACAAATGGTTTTCTCTCACGGTGTAAGTGGATTGACACAGCAATTAACTTTGTATGGAAAGATATAACAAGTAGATTAGGGGGAAAACTGGAACAGAAAATGAGAAAAATTCAGTTGGTTTTAAACAGATAAGTAACCTTAAATTAAGAGTGGGTGTCGCACTGATAACTTGGGTTCGATCCCATGCCTCTGGTCACTGTCTGTCTCTAAGAAAGGCAGCATTTTTTCTCATTGCGTGGAGTTCCTTGAATACGGTGGTTTTCACCCACCTTCAAAACATGCACGAGGTGGATCGGCTCCTATAAATTACCTCTAGATTTGAGTGTGTGAATGTCTAAGTGTGTACTTTCCCACAATGGATTGTAACCCAGTTTATAGTTTTATTCTGCGTCTTTTTAGTTCTTTTATTTAATTTTTACTTAATTCTAGTTGAAAAAGAAGAAATGCAGAGTACAATGTCTCCTTGTAACTCTACGTCCCCTAAACTCAAAATCTTCGTAGAGAAATGTGTACCCTTAAACTCAGCATTTCCCCTAAACTCAATGTGTTCAGTTAGTTTTTTTTTAGAACTGTTTATTTAATTAACAATAAACAGTTGCTTTGTTCAGAGCTCGGCTTGAGCAGTGCAGTAATACGTCATCAAAGTGTGCATATGAGACAAATGCATTTGTGTGGATTAACACACAAATTCACGCTGAAAGCAACCACATGTATCTGTGTTTAGCTGGATTTTCCTCACTGTTTCACTTTTAAACTTGTGTTACAGCTCGGGGTTCTGAGAAATTGTAAGAATCAGCTTTTTATTTCTGTGTTATTTTAGTGTATAAGTGTCAAAAACAACCCCATTATTTTACATAAGCCTAAAATATATGCAAGTTCACAGGACCATGGAACGCATTAACAGGTTTCCCATACATCCTTATGGGAAAAAATACCTTGAAACTCAACGCCAGTCCCAGAACCAATTGACGTTGAGTTTCAAGGTACCACTGTAATTGGTTGTTCAGTGTTACTGTTTACTGTGGATATGAAAATAAGAATGCCTTCATTTGTCATATATACACATACAAGTGTGCAGTCCAGTGATTTTTTTTTTTCAAATATCCCTGCTTGTTTGGATTCAAACTCTTAACCTTTTAATTGACAGCCCAAAGCTCTACCCACTAGGCTACCACTGGCCTGACAATAAACTCTTGTCCCGACAATAAACTTTTGAATCTCTTAAATCTTGAACCTCTTGAATTAATAAATTATCAAGCTGATTGAAAGAGACTTATGTGTATTTTGTGAGCTGTCAATGAGGCTCTGAACAGAACATGAGGGTTAAAACAGTTCCCTGTCAAACATGTTTTCATGAAGCCTAAAGTATCCCTAGAATCGTTCGTCATGGCTTCAAAGCTCTGTAATAAGATTAAACTTGGTCTCAGCTTGGCAAAGCGAAGAAGTTTCATTAGCTCGTCAGATCTTTATTTTCTCATGTCTTGAAATGACGACTATAGCCAGAGCTTTTTGTGTAGTTTTGTTATGAAATAAAATGCTTTTCCCTATGAAACTGCATGCAAGTAAAGTGTCAAATTGTTGGTCTGATGACGTAAAAATGCTGAAGCGCTGTGATAAGCCGCAGTGTACGCCCAGCCTTGTGCTAAATGAAGCGCAAAATGCTTATCACGTGCATCCAGCCTTAGATCTCTACGTTTGCTTAAACACACTGAACTCTCGGATTACAGAAGTCTAGAGTAGGAAAAAGAGTGTGTGTAAAAGCCAGTACGAACATGGATGTATGGATACGGTTGTTTTTTATGAACAGATTATGGCTTTTAAGTGGTGAAACAGTTCATTGATAATGCCACATGGCTCCAAAAGAGCATAACTGGCACTGCTCACTGCCTAATGTTGGGTGTTTGTAAGCTCAGGTGCACAGAATTAGGCAGTGAGGGGCCGATGATTAGCATACTATAACTGATATAACTTCCATCAAACATCACACTTTGGACAGGGCCAGACTGGCAGTGCTCACCTCTGGTTACAGAGCTGGCAGGCAAAGCAGTCCAGGTGATAGACGTTTTCCTTGGCCCTCATGACCATCTCGAAGGCAGGTATGAGCTTGCTGCAGGCTGCACAGTTCCCCGTCACACCGAACAACCTAAAAACAAGACACACAAAGATTCAGCCTGATTGAAACAACTGAGAGCAAAATATCAGTAGCACAACAATGGTACCATCTATTGTCTGGAATCTAAAAAAGGCAAATAAATTAAATTACATTTATTAACTAACAAACAAACTAAATAATGAACTAACTACCTACCTAACTAACTAACTAACTAACTAACTAAATAAGCAAATAAATTAATTTTATAGGCCTGAGTGACAGGTCAATTGCAATTAATTGCCTATAACATGTAAAGACCATGTTTACTCCCAGTCACATACACTGCATTGGGATACCACTTCTAATTATTACTTTTATGTTTTCCAGCCACAACAATTACTAACAGGTATAATAAATCAATTATATAAAGTAAATTATATTCTTCCAACTTTGCAGCAACAGCTTAGAGAAGGCGCTTTCCCGTTCCAGCATGACTGTACCCCATGTGCATAAAGCAAGCTTTATAAACACATAAAGAAAAGCTTGGTTTAAAGAAACTCCAGTGACCTCAGCCCCACTGAACAGCTCTGGAATGAACTGGAACATCACTTGAGACTTGCTTGACCAACATCAGTGCCCACCCATACAAATGCTCTTTTGACTGAATTAACACAAATTCCAACGGACATACTTTAAAGTCTTGTGAGAAGCCTAAAAATGAGGACACTTCAGTTGGTTATAAACAGATGAGTAACCTTAAATGAAGCAGCTGCTAGAGTTGGTGTCACACTGATTACTTGGGTTCAATCAATGCCTTTGGGCACTGTCTCTAAGAAAGGCAGCATTTTTTTCTCATTGTGTGAAGTTGAATATGGTGGTCTTCACCCATCTTCAAAACATGCAAGAGGTGGATGGGTCCCTGAAGGATGAGTCCCTGCTGAGTCTGGTTCCTCTCAAGGGTTCTTCCTGTAATTTTAAGTGAGTTTTTCCTTGCCACTGTCGCCCTCGGCTTGCTCAATAGGGGTTTTTGGTCTGTTGGTCCTGGATTCTGTAAAGTTGCTTTGAGACAATGTCCATTGTAAAAAGCACTATATAAATAAATTTGACTTGACTTGGATTGGCTGCTATAAATTACCTCTAGATTGAAGTGTGTGCAGGTCTAAGTGTGTACCTTCCCACAATGTATTGTCACCCTGTTTATGGTTTTATTCTTGCCTTGCTTTGATATGTGATATAGTTACTGCTTCTTTTTTTATTTTTACTCAATTAAAAATGATAAGATATGAAGAAAAGCTTGGTTTAAAAAAACTAGAGTGACCTGCACACAGCCCCACTGAACAGCCCTGGAATGAACTGAAACATAAATTTAGGCTTTCTTGACCAACATCAGTGCCCATTACAAATCAGCACAAATGCTCTTTTGACTAAATGGGCACAAATTCCCACAGACATACTTTAAAGGCTTCTCAAATAAGTGGCTGTTGTTATTTTTTGTTATTATTTTAAATGGAATATCCAACAAGCTCATGGTGAGGTGTCCAAATACTTTTGAAGATATGAGATATTATCTCGACAAGCTTATGAAGACCAAGCAGGGTGGACTAAGCTCTTGTTTTAAATCCTGTTCTTGGGGCTTTGAAGAGAAAGGATTCATTATGGATTCAAGGTTGGACGTGTGCAATGACCTAGCCTAAGTAATAGAGGGGAGAAAAAGAAAGATCTGATAACAAAATCATATAACAAAATAAGCTATTAGGCGAGCCTCTCCAGGCACTTTTAGCCGTCACTGTTAAAAAGATAAAACTGCACGCCACTCTCGGAGTCTGTAAGAGATCACAATCTAATAAATGATCTCCAGGCCTGGGATACAGTATGTAGGGTTGTTTATTAACCTTTGGAAAGCATGTTCCCCACAGGCAAGAAAACTGGGAAAATAGTGTTCTTATGAATAACTCTAGAATTAAACTTCAGCTGTTGGTTTAGTGCTAATATAATGTAAAAAAATTATACATTTCTGTTTGAGCTGTCTATGTATAGATACATCTCTTGTCCCATATTATTTTCTGTGCAAATGCCAGAAGAAATCATATGAAATCAATGGAATTTATATGTAGGCGGCACGGTGGCTCGGTGGGTAGCACTGTCACCTCACAGCAAGAAGGTCCAGGATTCGGTTCCAAGGTGGAAAGGCTTGCATGGTCTCCTGCGTGGGTTTTCTTCGGAAGTCCAAATACATGCAGTTTTATTTGTAGCTATTAAAACAGCTTTAGGTATGAGTGTGTGTGCCAATGTGTGTTTGCCCTGTGATGGACTGGCCACCTGTCCGGGGTGTTTCCTATTTTTTGCCCAGTGAATTAAACCCACTGTTACCCTTAATAGAATAAAGTGGTGGTATAAATGAATATGTAAACAGTTTTATATTGATGCTGCACTTGCGACCTCTGCTGGCTGGTTGAAGGTGCCTGAAGAGACGGGGATTAATGGAGATCAGTGCGTGACTCTTTGTACGCCATACTGATCCCTAAGGGAAACCTCTTCATGCAGGTGAAAAGAAGCAGTTGGCTACCACACGTGTCAGAGGGGGTGTGTGTTAGGTACATCCCTCCTCAGTCAGAAAAGAGGCCTGAAGCAGTAGAATTACAACTGTAGTAACTGGATGAACCCAGATTGGAGACAAAACAGGAAAAATGCAGAAATAGAAAAATAAAAAATAGCATGCAGAGCTCATGCTCAGGTGTCCAAATACTTTTGGATATAAGTCTACTAGTATGCTTATACGGTGATACATTTCCTTTTATTGACAGGGTAGAGCATTTTTTATGTTTTACTACAGTTTTATGCAGGTCAGGGTTGTTGTGGGTTTAACTTTGATGCACAAGCTAAGCAAACCCCTTCTAATGCACAACATGGGTCAAAAATGACCCATATTCATCCATTCAAGAATATTTTCATATGCACATTTGTCAGTTATTCATGTATTTGCTGTCTTAGCTAATAAAAGCTATCTATACTAGAATATGTAAACAGCTAGTAAGCAAATAGTATTGGACATATTCAAGATTCCAGAGCCTAATCTTTGGTTGTCTTTCAAAAGATCAGTAAATATGTTTTTGACTACAAACACTTACAAATGTCAGTAGTTTCTGTCAAATTCCATAGTAAATACATAAGGGTAATTTTTGCCATATGTTGTGCATTAGAAGGGTAGTGATACAAAAATGATTTTTATTAAAAAAGCAAAAAATATAAAACTGAAATAAGGATTTGTGATGATCAAAAACAAGTTAATTGAAAAATTCATGGAAGCTTGAATGACGAAATTAATTTATTGCAAAGATATAGAAAATAAAAACTCAGTTGGGTCACTTTTGACCCAGGTTGAGCATCAAAGGGTTATGTACACTGTGAAGGAATATAGAGTGACTCAAACACTAGCAAAGAACCAAACTCTAATCTAGTCGTATTCAATTACCCAGATTGCATTACACTTCCTTTGTACCGATGCTACCCTTCACTGCTGACTGAGGAGCACTGCAACTGACACAGGCCCCCTCCAACACGTGTGCAGTATCGACTGCATCTTTTCACCTGCACCTCATATGTGGATCAGCTTTGTGTACGGAGAGCCACACCCTGTCCACATTATTCCTCGACTCTGCGCAGGAGCCATCAATCAGCCAGCAGAGGTCGTAGCTGCATCAGTTATGAGAAACCCTGGTCTGGCTTTCCCACCATGTGAACAACAGCCAATCGTTGTTCATGTAGCCGCCCAGTCCAGTGTTTGAAATCTCCACTCTGGTGTGTTTTATCGCTGCGCCACCTGAGCGGCGATTGTTTTGTTTTTGACCCTTGACTTTTATAAATGTGCTATATAACCATAACATTACCCATAACATTTCTAGCTTATTTTTTTGCTTCTACATCTGTCTCAGCCAAAATGGTCCAAGATTGAGAAGATTGATTTGAAACACAGCCGCTGATAATCAGACGCTACAGTAACAGCTAAAACAGATCTAAACTAAACAGGAGTGTGTGAATATGGCTGTGCCTTTTTTGTGAGGAAATAAACTAATAATTTTTTTTGTATTTGTATTAAAATTGCATAAATTATATAAATAAAATTCAAAACAATGAGAGCATTGTACATTTAACACAAGGAATGTATTCGTTTTAGATCGTTCCTTGAGTTATTTATGCATCATCATAAAAAATAAGAAATGAACTCCTAAATCAAAAATAAAATCTGTTCTATTTTAACTTGCAACAACCTGTTACTCTTTTATGGCTCCTGAGGAGAAAAAAAGAGGCGAAATGAAGCCCCACCTGCCACTCAGTTTGCTACCACAGACGCTAATGTCTCTCAGGGGAGGCAGCAAATTAAGTGTGCTTGGCTAGTAATGAATTCAAAGGGCACATGTTCCACAAATGTGCCCTCTGAGAAGACCAGGTAAAAAAAAAAACAGACCAGCTCTTAGCATTTTCACGACAAGGACAAAACATTCAAATGTTTCTTCAGCTTTTTACTCTTTACACTGAGTCAGGGGATTAACTCAAAGCACGGTTAGCTTTTGAGTCAGAAAGCTAGTAGGGGGCCCGTTACAGAGGAAATCACATTCACTCAGAGTCAAAGTTTGACAAAATAGCATGTATATTTAAATAGGCTAAAGAGGCGAAGCAAAATCAAAATTCATGGCGGTGCAGATTTCCAATTTGAAAGAGAATGCCCAATCAGCAGCACCTTACTGGAGAAAGGTGCACAGCAGCACTTCATGGCTGAATGGTAGCTATTTGATGAGAGAAAAACAGACACCAATTAAATTATTCCACAAGGTTTTAGCCCAGTGGGCACACTAGCAAAATCCAGGCACTCGGCTAGCATGTAATGATTAGCCAGCACCCTGCTGGAAATGCACAAGTGTGGACCTCGACGTGCACTTACATAAGTTACATAAGTAGTTATTTACCGAAAGTCAAACAGAGCTCATTTTTGCCTTTATTTAAACTTAATGTGCATCAGAATTGGTTATTGTAATCTATTAAAATAATATATTGGGTTTTTATGGTTAAGAAAAAAATAAATAGATATAAATACATTACATCTTTACTTTTAATAAATAGTAGGGATGTAACGATACACTCTACCCATGGTGCGATGCGATTCATGATACTGTGTTCATAATACGATTTATTCCCAATTTTTTAAACAAAATGAAATTGAAGACAAATTATGCCAAAGTTTCCTTTTAGTATTTCTCTTTAAACAATAAAATAAAATACTGTATTTGTGCTTATCTTTTATTTATCTAAATAATGAATGCCCTTTTATTTCTGAGGTAGGTACAAACTATGCAAAACAATGTTACACATTTCCCTTTATGTGTAAAAAAAAAAAAAAAAAATGAAATACAATTTTTAAACAAATCCCACATTAAATAAATAAATGAATAATACAAATAAAGAAAGTATCCTCACATGAATAAATTTGGCTGGAAAATTCCGAACCTGGCAACCCTGTAGTGACGTCAACTAGGCGAGGTGAATAGTGCCAGTGCCCTCTGCTGTTTAAAGTGAATATCGATTCATTATACATGTAAACCGATTTGAATCGTTACACATGTGAATCGATTTTTAACTGTCTTGTGGTGCATCGTTACATCCCTAATAAATAATATGAGTAATTAGCACTGAATTGTATGTTAAAATAGTGCACTACTTGCTGTGTCATGTGTAGTACTTGGACCTGAGATGGTAAACTGTTTGTGATTAGCAATTAGCTCACAAAGTAGCCAAATAGCTAAATCTCACAAGTGTGACTTCATCCTAATTGCATTATTAAACTATTAATGATGAATTTAATAGCTAATTATTTCAAAACAGACCTAAATGTGTTTTACGCTGACAGCTAACAGCTAATTTGCCCAGATGGCTTTAAGCTAAGATAATACTTGTAGAATTGTGAGTTTCAGGTTTGCTTTAAAAATGCAAAGCTATACGGAGAGGTGCAAAAAATTATGATAAAAAAATTAAGCTAAACAAGCTTTTTTTAAACCCCTATCTCTTAACATCAAAGTCGAATTAAGCACACATTAATTATTTTCTTAAAAGGAAGAAAAGAAAGAGCAGTATCAGCGGCACCTCCGGAGGCATTAGAAATTCTGACAGTGACTCCCTCTCTCTCCTTCCTTCCCTTCCCCTCTGCCACCCCCGCCACTTCAATTGCTTTGGCCTCAGCGTGCATTCATCAGCTGCTGAATTAGAATTTGTTTCCTCACAAACCATTGATCATCGGCCTATTACCAGGCAAATGACAGTTAATTACCCACTACATTAACCACCGGGACCCGGGGACCGGCTCCGCGTGCCATCAGTCAACATGATGAATGTGGCAAGTTCAGTAATGCACGGCCGTTGCCTCGTCCGCCTGCCATGCTGAGAGCAACCCCTGGATCTCACTTCCAAGCACCCAGGGAAAATCTATGGCAATCTGCATAATTACAGGCTCAGGGTTAATAACAGACAAATGATTTGTTGCGTCTCGAGCAGCGGGCGCCCAGCGCCGGGATGCGGTAAGCTTTTAAAACCTCAGTGTTTAGTGAGAAAGTTCAGAAAGAGAAGGAGGGGCAGGCTGATAGAGAGTGGACAGGCCTGGCAGATGCGATCGGACTTCTGCACACTTCAATTCACACCCTCCCGCAATGTGCGATTTCTGAAGATTAAGCAACACTCAGGGTAAAATTATTTCAATTAGGGCAGCCATGCTCTGGGAATTGGCTGCAGGATAAGATTTCCCTCCTTGAGTGGCCGCTTTTGGCTGGCTGCTGGCTGGATCAGTTTTAATCTGCACCTGGACTCTGATATCCTAATGATGAATTATGCGCCTCTCGCTTTTCCTGTTGCTGCCGCGGAATGGACAGCGCAGATTTCCACCTGACTGTCAGGCGGATCTGAGCCGTTCGCTAGAAAGACTAAGGGATAAACTGTCGAAGGTGAAATGATGCAGATTAAAGTGCACTTAGCACTACGGTTTATTTAAGTGTGGAATGCCTAACTGGCATGAAACAACAGGTTCAACAGATCAGCAGTTTAAAAAATTCTGTCCCAATAAATAATTTTAAAATAATCTTTACACAGCAACCTATTCTATTGCTTCTATTAGATATAGATATACAGGGTGTTCCTAAAGTCTGGACACAGGCAAATGCATGTTCACAACACATTTTAACATTTTATTTCATTAGAATATTAATCAATAACATGTTTAATGTGTTTTCCACTATTTGTGACACAATATGTATGTGTGTATATTTTAGTAAACATATAGTTACTAACTACTATATAGTTAGTGATATTTCCTATGTGTCCAGACTTTAGGAACACCCTGTATATACCTATATCTAATATTATAGGGACAGTGGTAGCCTAGTGAGTAGAGCTTTGGGTTCTGTTGCATCCTGGCTCTGCCATGCTGCCACTGTTGGGCCTCTGAGCAAGGCCCTTACCCCGCTCTGCTCCAGGGGCACCGTACAACGGCTGACCCTGCGCTCTGACCCCAGCTTCTAAACAAGCTTGGATATGCAAAGTAAGAATTTCGTTGTACTGTACACCGTTATATGTATATATGACAAATAAAGGCATTCATTCTATTTTATCTGATATTTTATATTATATCTATATTATATTATTATATTTAAACTACTGGAGGCCAATAATTTCCATTGGGATGAATAAAGTGTCTGTCCATCTGTCAGGCCACCTGCCTGCCCATCCACCCATCCATCCATCCATCCATCCATCTATTAGTCTATCTATCCAATAATTTATCATTAAGATTTATTTATCCAATGACCATTGGAGGCCAATAATTTCCCATGAGATGAATAAAGTGTCTATCTGTCCATCTATCCGTCCATCTATCTGCCCGGCCATTCATTTATCCATCCATCCATCCATCAGCATCTATCAATCTTTCCATCTATCAATCTATCAATTGTTTTTTATTAAGATTTATTCATCCAATGACCAGTTAATCCGGATCCAAATTTTTCATGTACTAGAAAACACTGTGCCAAGGCCAGAGTACAAAGTGGACAGGGTGCCAATCCATTACTGATACATCCATCCACCCGCTTACACCTATGGACAATTTGGAGAAGCTGATTCACCTACTAGTTTGGGGTTGGAGGAAACTGGAGAACCGTGAGAAAACCAGTGCAGTCACATTTAGAATGAGAATCAAGGCTACCCAACAAAAATGCATCTATCTATCTATCTATCTATCTATCTATCTATCTATCTATCTATCTATCTATCTATCTATCTATCTATCTATCTATCTATCTATCTACCTACCTACCTACCTACCTACCTACCTACCTACTTTTCTACCTTCCTATTTATCTATGTGTCCCATGATATATCATTGTTTTTTCTTTGAAACTTTGTGCAAGTCTCAATGGCTCACTTAGGATATTATCATTGACAATGTGATTTTTGGTGGACGTTTTAGGGCTAAAACCAAGGGCAAAAGGCTTATTACATTTAGCCTTGATTGTTTTTCAGGCTCTCGAGCATCTCGAGGCTATTTCTCACTCATTAGGTTTCATCTCTCCCTCTGCCCATCTCTCTGTACTTTCTCTCTCCTGGATGTCAGCAGGCACGATTCAGCAGGCCAGGCACGAGATTTAATCCATAGAAACGTACTCGCTAAAGAGGGTAATTGTTTCCCGACAGCAAAGGTTACCAGTTCTGTTTGCCTCTACAAGATAATTAATTGTAAACAGTTTTGTAAGGAGACAACAGGTTGGGAAAATGGCTGCATTATGAGTGAGATAACGTAGATGAACAAATATCAGATAAGACGGAGGCTTAAATTGCCTGCTGAGAAATAAGCAAAGCCAAATATTTGCATTTCAGTGCAAAAGCACAGACAAAACTGAGAGAAATGACTGTACAGCTTTCCGGTTTGTCACTCTTTCATCACTGAAACAAAGAGAAAATAATTATGCTCCACACACCATATCAAACTGTCCAAAAGCTTGGCCTTTCAGCTAATACATTTGGCAGTATTCCGTTTCAGGATTGGGGAGTGTGAGGCATTTTGAAGAGGATGTAATGAAACTTTTTAACTCCCGCAGGGCCCAGATGTGCACTTACAGATAGTGCCAACCCACCTGCAAATCGCGAGCTGAGCGCCAGGGTGTGCCACACCAGGCCTGTAATTGTCTGCAGCAAACACGCCTTCCACCACGAGTCAGTGATCTTCACAGCTAATTAAGCTAATCTCGACTGGAGGGGGCCATCCAAAAACATAATGTGTCCAGTCAACTGATGTCCAAATCGTTTCGTTTAAATGGAAATGCCAGTGTTGTGATCTTTAGCAGCTGGAAACTAAATGTTAGAGGGGGACAGTGTTGCTCTGAAAAAGATATAGAGGTTTTCATGAGAGGTCAGAGTCACAATGCTAGTTTTATGGGGTATAGAGGCAATATCAGCACATCCATCCATCCATCTACACCAATCAGCCATAACATTAAAAGCACCTCCTTGTTTCTACACTCACTGTCCATTTTATCAGCTCCACTTACCATATAGAAGCGCTTTGTAGTTCTACAATTACTTACTGTAGTCCATCGATTTCTCTACATACTTTATAGCCTGCTTTCACCCTGTTCTTCAATGGTCAGGACCCCCACAGGACCACCACAAAGCACATATTATTTAGGTGGTGGATGATTCTCAGCACTGCAGTGACAATGACATGGTGCTGGTATGAGTGGATCAGACACAGCAGCGCTGCTGGAGTTTTTAAATACCGTGTCCACTCACTGTCCACTCTATTAGACACTCCTACCTAGTTGGTCCACCTTGTAGATGTAAAGTCAGAGACGATCGCTCATCTATTGCTGCTGTTTGAGTCGGTCATCTTTGAGATCTTCATCAGTGATCACAGGACGCTGTCCACAGGGAGCTGTTGGCTGGATATATTTTTGGTTGGTGGACTATTCTCAGTCCAGCAGTGACAGTGAGGTGTTTAAAAACTCCAGCAGTGCTGCTGTGTCTTACACTCATACCAGCACAACACACACTAACACACCACCACCATGTCTGTGTCACTGCAATGCTGAGAATGATCCACCACCCAAATAATACCTGCTCTGTAGTGGTCCTGTGAGAGTCCTGACCATTGAAGAACAGCAAGAAAAGGGGCCTAACAAAGCATGCAGAGAATCAGATAGTAATTGTCAGTAATTGTAGAACTACAAAGTGCTTCTATATGGTAAGTGGAGCTGATAAAATGGACAGTGAGTGTAGAAACAAGGAGGTGGTTTTAACACAAATTTCACTAATGTAAGTGAAATGTAAGCTATTTCTTAATTGTTGTTAGTATTACTAAAAATACGACTTATGAATATGAAAACCACACAGTCAGGGGCGCTGTCGAGCAGTTTAGGCCCCATAAAAAGACATTACATCGAGCCCCACCACCAGTCGACCCTAAAAATATAACCCAAATACAGTATCAACACACCTATTCATGCAGTAATTGCAAACCCCTCCTTTATTCCAGGTCTGAAAAAAAGCCCTTGAACCATTAACTAAAACAGCGATGCTTTCATCATCAACACAGCGTAGTAAAAAAAAACACAGAACAAAGTGTTTATACTTCTATTCGACAGATGGAGAAAGCAGGCGCCCATTCCGACCTCTTTAAATTTCCAGATGACGTGTGAAAAGCTCAATTTAATTACAGCAAGTCAAGAACACACACATTTGCAAAAATGGACATTATTGCCTAAGTGCCCGACATGGTAAGTGGATTGTAGCGGAGAGAGGTTAATGGTGGTCAAGCTTTTTTTCCAAGCACAACATAGCAATTACAAGGCGCAGTAAAATACAAAACAGAGTAGCAACAGGCGCCCTTATTTCTTTGTGTAAGAGCTTTTATTGTCTTACTGTCTGCTTTGCAATAACTGACAAATTGTCTATAAGAAGTAAACTAGTTGGAGTAATTTTCTATGTACGCCCTCGCAGATAATAATTTCTGGACAAACAAGCTTAGACAACATTGTGTTCAAAATTTAAAACAGTTATTCATTGCATATATACACCGATTAGGCATAACATTATGACCACCTTCCTCATATTGTGTTGGTCCCCCTTTTGCTGCCATAACAGCCCTGCAACTGCGATGCACTGTGTATTCTGACACCTTTCTATCAGAACCGGACCACACAGGCCAGCCTTCAGTCCCCACGTGCATCAATGAGTCTTGGCCGCCCATGACCCTGTCGCCAGTTTACCACTGTTCCTTACTTGTTCCTCTTGATAGACACTGACCACTGAAGACCGGGAACACCCCACAAAAGCTGCAGTTTTGGAGATGCTCTGACCCAGTCGTCTAGCCATCACAATTCGGCCCTTGTCAAACTCGCCCAAATCTATACGCTTGCCCATTTTTCCTGCTTCTAACACATCAACTTTGAGAATAAAATGTTCACTTGCTGCCTAATATATCCCACCCACTAACAGGTGCCGTGATAAAGAGATAATCAGTGTTATTCACTTCACCTGTCAGTGGTCATAATGTTATGCCTGGTCGGTGTATGTCACTGTTTTGTTAGTAACCAATTTGCCCTTGAGCTGTTTGGCCTTGATTAGTTCCGTTTAGTTAAATATGAGATTCTAGAAAAAAAATGCATGAATTTGTAACATAACATTTCAGCTGCGTCCGAAATCAAATACTTCCATACTGAACAGTCCGTGAAAGCAGTACGCAAGAACAGGTAGTGTGTCAGAATACATAGTATTAATTAAACAGTACGCAAAAAGGACCTGGGTGACCTACTGCACGGGCAGCCGTTTTCGAATATGCAAACACAGCACACTGGCGGTCCGCTAATCTATCCCATAATTCAACTGAAGCAAAGAATGAGAGTAAGACAAAAATGTAAATGCTATAACTGAGGCG
Source organism: Trichomycterus rosablanca (assembly GCF_030014385.1). NCBI lineage: Eukaryota > Metazoa > Chordata > Actinopteri > Siluriformes > Trichomycteridae > Trichomycterus > Trichomycterus rosablanca. The sequence continues at coordinate 69,949,976 of NC_085988.1, read as the reverse complement.
ATGTGATGTCATGCATCATGTGACATTAGTAAGATGGCGGACATAGTACGTCTGAAGTTGCGTGCATACGTACTGAAAAAGCTGACTGCTTTACCAGCTAGTAGTGCGCACTGCCTCCAATTTAGTACTTACTGTTTAAGTATGTGATTTTAGACGCAGCTAATGTGTGTAAGAGGTCGCATTTGCAGCAAGAATGAAAACCCCCCTCAACCTTCCTTCCTCAGACACAGCCAATCATGTGTTTTAAATGTCTGGCTGGTTTTCTAGATTTCTAGATTTTCATGAAGTAATAAAGGCTAATGCTAATCATTTCGTTCAGTTCCTTATAATACCTTTGTGGTGGTAAAGAGAGTAGTGATGGACTCATAAAAGCACTAACAACTGACAGCACCTACATTATTATGATAACTGTATTATAAAACAATTATATTAAATTGCAATATTAATATCATTCTGTCATTTCATTCAGGCATAATTTAATGCTTAAACCAGACTTGCTTAATCAGATTTTTCAATCCACAAGGCAACCACTGCTTGAGCTGAGAAAATATGTTTACCCTAAACAGCTTTCAGCCAGCATCCTGTTTTTCGAATCAATACTTAAACACAAATTTCAACCTTCCGGACATTAAATGCATTTATTCTGGATAAAAAAAATACTCAATATAGGTTTTTAATTAGATGTGATTTTGAACAGCTCCCGCATGGAGGTTAGTCTTTGCAGAAGTAATGATTGAAATGTTTTAATCACTGGTAAAATACAGAAGGGGATTTTCTATTCTCCAAAACACCCACTGTTATTTAAAATAAAAATCCCCCCTAATGTTCTTCAGACTAAAAGTAATTAGTTGAATAAAGATAAAGCCAAATGAACTCGTGATCAATACGCTTCTCCTTCCAGTGCTCGTTTGAAAATCAAATTAATTACCCACACCCCCTCTCAGTATCAAAAGCCTGCGCCGCTTTGTGCCAGGAACGTACAGAGTAACGCGGTACAGAGTGCGGCGGCTTCACTTCCCCGGGTGCGATGTCTCTTTATTATTCCGATGTGTGGCAGGGAGGAAAGAATCAGGGCAAATGATCTCGCTACCCATTCCTAACAATAGAGGAGTCTCTAATGAATGGACCAAAAGCAGCCAATTATTTTAATAAAAGCACACAAAAGCCTGAGGCCTGAATCCAAATAGCTGCTGCTGTTAGACTGTTAGACAAGCTGTGCTGCAATAAGTTGGACAAAAATGATAAAATGATTCAACTGTTTTATTATAGTGTACCTTTTCATTTAAGGAACTATACACATGTCTATTTTTTTCTATCAGCTGCTCCTGTATTTAAGTGTCACCACAGTGGAGTATTCTGGTCGATATACCTGAACTGGCACAGTTACTTTCGGATGCAGTCCAACTTATTTTCATCCGGGTTTGGGACCGCCACTGAGTTTCTTTGATTGTTTATTAGGATTTTAATGTCATGTTTTAGACTTTGGTTACATTCATGACAGGAATGTTAGTGACTCATTACACAAGATTCATCAGTTCACAAGGTTATATCAAACACAGTCATGGACAATTTAGTGTCTCCATCTCACTTGCATGTCTTTGGACTGTGGGAGGAAACCGGAGCACCCGGAGGAAACCCACGCGGACACGGGGAGAACATGCAAACCACACAGAAAGGACCCGGACCGCCCCGCCTGGGGATCAAACCCAGGACCTTCTTGCTGTGAGGCGACAGTGCTACCCACTTAGCCACCGTGCCGCCCATGGACCGCTGCTGAGAGCGCACTGACAAGGACAAGCGTAGCTTACAATAGCTAGGCTTTCTAGCCACAATCTTTGTGTACATACCTGACTGACTGATAGCACTGCTGAGATTCGAAACTAGTGAGCGCTAGTGGGCTAGCGTACTTGTAAACCATTGATCAGATGGATCTTGTGCTCAAAGTAATAAAAAAGAGCTGCCCAGGTTTTTAAGTGACAAGGTTTATGTTCACACCGTGTACAATATATAGCATATTTAAACAATTTCAATTTCAATATGGTGAAATGACTCAGAAACTAAACTGAATCAATTTGGTGATCTGACTCAGAAGCTAAACTGAATCAATTTGGTGAACTGACTCAGAAGCTAAACTGAATAAATACGGTGAACTGACTCAGAAGCTAAACTGAATCAATTTGATGAACTGACTTAAAAGCTAAACTGAATCAATTTGGTGAGCCGACTCAGAAGCTAAACTGAATTAATTTGGTGAACTGACTCAGAAGCTAAACTGAATCTATTTGGTGAACTGACTCAGAAGCTAAACTGAATCAATTTGGTGATCTGACTCAGAAGCTAAACTGAATCAATTTGGTGAACTGACTCAGAAGCTAAACTGAATAAATACGGTGAACTGACTCAGAAGCTAAACTGAATCAATTTGATGAACTGACTTAAAAGCTAAACTAAATCAATTTGGTGAGCCGACTCAGAAGCTAAACTGAATTAATTTGGTGAACTGACTCGGAAGCTAAACTGAATCTATTTGGTGAACTGACTCAGAAGCTAAACTGAATCTATTTGGTGAACTGACTCAGAAGCTAAACTGAATCAATTTGGTGAACTGTCTCAGAAGCTAAACTGAATCAATTTGGTGAACTGACTCAGAATCTTTGAAATCAACTCCATTCCCAACTAAACTAGTCTGCTTTTGTTCATGACCCATCCCTATTATTACTGTTCAAACGACAAGTATTGTATTTTATTTGCAGCTATAATTTAATTATTAATTATAGAAATGTTGCCTCTGGCACGTTTTAAGTGAGTAAACTTTTTAAAAGGGCCCAATGGACACAGGGGGCAAAAAGGCAGGTGCTCAGGCACCCAAAGAGTCCCACTCTGCATAGCTGCACTACAGTACTGCTCAGCTACCAGACACACACACACACACACACACACACACACTGGTGATTCCTTTTGATTGCCTATTTAGCATTTCAGAGAGATTAAACGTGTATGGAAAAGTGGCGGAGATTCAGCACAATCAATGCTGCGGCAGAACCACCAACCACCGCCTCGGCTACTACTCCCTCTCTTTCTCATTCACACACTTGTGCACACACACATACATACACACACACACACAAACACACAACAACACACAGACAGCTGGATTAATCCCGTGCCCTTATTTCCCCGCAGTCAGATAGGCCTTTAATGAAGAGGCAGAATGTGATTTGAGGACTGCATTGATTACTCACATCCCTTCAGCACAACCCTCCCCCACATCCACACAATACACATGTGCGCTGGATGAACACTAGCGTGGACTCCTGAGCATCTATTCCAAAACTGTACGCTTTCATAAGAAGTTGCAGGTAGAAAACACTTAAATGTTTTGGAAGGGTTTCCAAATGATTTTTGATTCTGAATGATTGTGAGTCAGTTCTGAGGTCAGGCACTGTCAGAACTGCCTGAAAAGGCTTGGCTTCCAATCTGCAGACTGCCAAAAATACAGAAAGTGGAGTGGCTATTTCAAGAATTTGAGAATTAATTCTGTCATTCAGCTTCCTAAATGCATTTCAGTTATCCAAAATACTTTGTCACTAAATCACCTCAGGCACAAGGACAAACGGGTGGATGGATGATTGGATGGATGCATGGATGAATGATTGGATGGATGGATGGATGGATGAATAGATGATTGAATAGATGATTGGATGGATGAATGGATGGATGAATGGATGGATGGATGAATGGATGGATTGATGGATGGATGGACGAATGGATGGATGATTGGATGGATGGATGGATGGATGGATGGATGAGTGGATGGATAGATGGATGGATGAATGGATGATTGGATGGATGGATGAATGGATGATTGGATGGATGAATGGATGGATGATTGGATGGATGGATGGATGATTGGATTGATGGATGGATGGATGGATGGATCGATGGACGGACGGACGGACGGACAGACAGACAGACAGATAAAAAGATAGATCACTTTATTAAATCCCAAAGACAAGATCAAAAATTACAGCAGCTCAAGGTGCATTAAAGTAAAACAAAGGTAAGCAAGTATTACTGTACACTACTATACAGGTGTATGAATAGAATAAAGATATGTAATATGAATATAATAAACTATCATGAAAGTATCGTGTGCAGTAAATTTAAATTGATGTGCAAATGTAGGATACATAAAAAAAGTGGCAGATCGGCTACATTAGCCTGTTCTGATAGTCCTGATAGTGGCCTGGTGTACTATGATGTGATTGCTGTTGTTACAAACAATCTCCAGTACTGTTTCTTGTTACCACGGAGATGATACTGTTACTGAAAGTGACCCACTGTACGACCAGTAGGTCTTGCAGGAGGTGTGATGTTGTTCAGAAAACAGCTAGAACATCTTAACTTATTTATTTTAGGTCATTACCTTCCCTTCAACAAACACACGACACTGGTAGGTGATAAGAAGCGGTCACAAATTTGATGTGTGTCAGAGGGGCCGGAACAGTGAAGAGATGTTGTATAGCATGATTGCTGTTGATACACATGATCTCCAGTAGCGAAGCTGGATGAGTCGGTTGCTGGAAGTGATTTACTGTCTGACCAGCAGGTCGTGGAAGGGGTGTGATGTGTTGTTCAGGACACAACTAGAAAGCGGCCGCAGACTGGACATGTGTCTGAGGGGCCGACACAGTGAAGAGGTGTTGTATAGCGTGATTGCTGTTGGTACACACGATCTCTTGTACCATTCCTTGTTACCACAGTGCTGGATGAGTCTGTTACTGTAAGTGCTCCACTGTCTGACCAGCAGGTCATGAAAGGGGTGTGATGTTGTTCAGGAAACAACTAGAACATCTCAACTTTACTTGTATTTATTTTAGGTCATTACCTTCCCTTCCGCAAACAAACGACACTGGCAGGTGATAAGAAACGGCCGCAGACTGAACATGTTTCGGAAAAGCCAACACAGTGAAGAGGTGTTGTATAGCATGATTGCTGTTGGTACACACAATCTCCTGTACCGTTCCTTGTTACCGCAGAGCTGGATGAGTATGTTACTGAAAGTGCTCCACTGTCTGACCAGCAGATCATGCAGAGGGTGTGATGTGTTGTACAGGAAACAAAAAGAATGTGTTGTTCATGTGAAACAGCTAGAACATCTTCACTTTACTTTTATTTATTTTAGATCATTACTTTCCCTTCCGCAAACACACGACACTGTGATAAGACGTGGCTGCAGGTTAAAAACTTTTCTTTTTTCTTGTGCCTATGATTGAGTTCGAAATTTTTGCTATTACCCTATTTCTTTTAGTTTTTCATGCTCTTAATAATTCTTTTTATAGAGTAGTGTACATTCTAAATTATAGTGTATATTTTACTATATTTTCTTTTAGTTTTCATGTTTTAATTGCTTATCTCTCTTGTTTTAATTTCGTATTTCCCAAATTGTAGGGTATATTTTACAATATTTTCTTTTAATTTTTCATGTTCTTAATTTTTATCTCTCTTGTTTGAATTTCATGTTGTCTTAATTGTAACTAAATGTTTGCAAGAAGTCTTTCTGAGGTTCTAGATCTCAGGAATGTTTTAATGCTTTTAATTTTTCCTTATGTAAAGCACTTTGAATTGCCACTGTGTATGAAAGGTGCTATACAAATAAACTTGCCTTGCCTTGCCTTGCAGATTGGATATGTGTCTGAGGGGCCGGAACAGTGAAGAGGTGTTGTATAGCATGATTGCTGTTGGTACACACAATCTCTTGTACCGTTCCTTGTTACAGCAGAGCAGGATGAGTATGTTACTGAAAGTGCTCCACTGTTTCGGCATTTCGACACTGTCTGACCAGCATGTTGTTCAGTAAACAGCTAGAACATCTCAACTTTACTTGCAGGTGATAAGAAACAACCGCAGACTGGACATGTGTCGGAGGGGCCGGGACAGTGAAGAAATGTTGTATAGCGTGATTGCTGTTGGTACACACAATCTCTTGTACCGTTCCTTGTTACCACAGAGCTGGATGAGACTGTTACTGTAAGTGCTCCACTGTCTGACCAGCAGGTCATGGAGGGGGTGTGGTGTTGTACAGGAAACAAAAAGAATGTGTCTTATTTATTTTAGATCATTGTATAGTGTGATTGCTGTTGGTACACCTGATCTCCAGTACCGTTCCTTGTTACAGCAGAGCTGGATGAGTCTGTTACTGTAAGTGCTCCACTGTCTGACCAGCAGGTCATGAAGGGGGTGTGATGTGTTGTTCAGGAAACAACTAGAACATCTATGCTTTTATTTAGTCTAGGTAATTACAGTCAAAATAAGTATCAAATAATGCAGCCTACCACTGCGAAGCAAACTAGGCTACACCGGAGGTCACTAAATGTAAACTCTTAAGGTTTGTCATGATCGAGGTTTTGCACGTAAACCTGTTAAACAAGCTGGTTTGCACTCTAGTTCTCCTTAAGGCACACACACACAGATTTTTTTTTTGATTGCCTCTTTAGCATTTCAGAGAGATTAAGAGTGTATAGGAAAGTGGCAGAAAAGGCAGCACAATCAATGCTCCAAGCTAGCCAACCTGGCACCCACAAAGACTAAATGGCACCTAAATAAATGACACCTAAACCATCAAATCCAGCCATATATAATCCAGCCAGTAATTTATAGTTTCATTAAAATATCAAACCTGCAAACTGCTTTGCCAGATAGCAAAGTTACCAAGTGTGGAAGCTAGCTTCTGATGCATTTCTCATGCAGTCCGCAGATCAAAGCAGCTCTGCTATTCTGCTACAGCTAAATGATGTGAATTTGCAGGTCAATGTTCCACAATTTCAAATTAACTTCCACAGGAATTTCCCGCAGCACTAAACTGATAACCATGACAAATTCCGTTGAAATGACTTGCACATTGGACTGACTGCAGTTGTATTATGCTACTAAAAGTAGACCTATCTGAGTGTGAAATAAGGTTTTTTCTATTGGATTTCCCCTCCTTATCTCCCAATCATTTCATTTCCACCCCAATCTGATCAAGGAGAGTCTGATCACCACATGCCCCTCAGAAATCCAGTGTTGGGTTCCCACACAGAGAGCCTAGTTAAGCGCTATGTGACTGCCCCAATCCCAGTCTCACAGACATTCGGACCAGTCCCGGAGATCATATATTGTAGGGGCAGCGTGAAGACACCCTGTCCGACCTTCCCTTCCGCAAACACATGACACTGACAGATGATAAGAAGTGGCGACAGACTGGACACTTGTTTGTGGAGACTTGAAGTGATTCGAATCTCCTTGATCAGATTGGTGGTTAAGCACAAAGCAGCAGATTCACAATCAGGAATTGGAAATGACTCCACCAATCCCAATCTCACAGGCACTCAAACCAGTCCTGGAGATCACATATCGCAGGGGCAGCGGGAAGAGACCCCGTCCAACCTTCCCTTCCGCAAACACACGACACTGGCAGGTGATAAGAAGCGGCCACAGACTGGACACTTTTTTGTGGAGACTTGAAGTGATTCGAATCTCCTTGATCAGATTGGGGATTGTGTATAAAGCAGCAGATTCACAATCGGGAATTGGAAATGACTCCCTCAGTCCCAGTCTTACAGGCTCTCGGACCAGTCCCGGAGATCACATATCACAGGGGCAGCGGGAAGAGACCCCGTCCGACCTTCCCTTCCGCAAACACACGACACTGGCAGGTGATAAGAAGCGGCCACAGACTGGACACTTGTTGGAGGAGGCATGAGGTGATTTGAACTAGGGGTTGTGCATAAAGCAGCAGATTCACCATCAGGAATTGGAAGTGACCAGATTGGAAGATAAATTGGTGGTGGGGGGATAAAAAAATAACACTGGAGAACACAAGCAAATTTCACTCAGAAAGGACCCGGATCACCCCACCTGGGGAATCGAACCCAGGACCTTCATGCTGTGAGGTGACCGTGCTACTCATGGAACCACCATGCTGCCCCTCTCAACAATAAAACCAGAAAACAACACCAATTAAACAGAATGTTTGATATTCCACTCAGCGCTGCACATGTCAAGCTGCACAAGTCCACAAAGCTTTGAAATAGTAGCTGATGACATCAGCATTCGCACAGGAAGTAGAGGTAGCTGTCATGTGCAGGGCATACTGTCAGATAATGTAATAAAGCTATTAATTCCTTCACTAAGACGGGTCTGTTTGTGGCTGCGCCCGGGCCAAGGGCAGAGCCAGAGCTGCTCATTTGCATTCCTCCCCCCTCTTTTGGCTTCCTCATGAATAAGTCAGGTTGTTAAAACGGCTGCATTTACATCTAATTTAACACAAGTAGTCACAGCTGAGTGACTGGTAAAGACGGATTTATGCAAGCTGAAAGAAAATAAACGGTCAATTTGGACTGTACTATACATTTTTCCTCTATTGAATACAGCAGTGAGTAAAGCTCAGCATCCTTTCAGCATCATTGCATCAGGTGAAGATTTGTAGATTTATTTTTTTAAATTTCCACTTGTTAATCCTGTAACCTGCTGCCATTGTGCTAGAACCTGACGCTTGGATACAAGCTCTGTTATGCTTAATATATGCATGTGTACTTATTTCATATCTGCAGTAAAATAACCCCGTCCAGGCCGGAGCAGGAGAGATCTCAGGGGCAGGCGTCGCTCGGAACAACTAGCGATGTCTTGCAGTTCCGCTAGGCCGCACACTAATTGAGAAGTCACTCAGGGGTTTCGTTTGGCTAGGGGGAGGCCACACTTCACTCCCTATCCAAATCAAACTTGCGTAAATAGGCCTGACATGGACCAATCACCATCTGGAGGTTTTTTCTCCCTGAGCACATTGATAAGAGCTGTGGGGTTCACTTTTCGATCTGCCATTACTTCATCTTCGTAAAACACTCGTCATATTGGGAGGCGGGGCCAGCAGCCACCCGCTCTTTCTCGTTTAGTACTAGCTAAACACTAGTGGTGCACTTGTGAAATTTGACACACTGGTGGGTGCAGAATTTCAGTGAGCTTTATATATATATATATATATATATATATATTGAACAGCCATAACTTTAAAACCACCTCCTTATTTCTACACTCACTGTCCATTTTATCAGCTCCACTTACCATATAGAAGCACTTTGTAGTTCTACAATTACTGACTGTAGTCCACCTGTTTCTCTACATACTTTTTTAACTTGCTTTCACCCTGTTCTTCAATGGTCAGGACCCCCACAGGACCACTACAGAGTAGGTATTATTTGGGTGGTGGGTAATTTTCAGCACTGCAGTGACACTGACATAGTGGTGGTGTGTTAGTGTGTGTTGTGCTGGAATGAGTGGATAAGACACAGCAGCGCTGATGGAGTTCTTAAACACCTCACTGTCACTGCTGGACTGAGAATAGCGCCCCGTGGGCAGCGTCCTGTGACCACTGATGAAGGTCTAGAAGATCACCAACTCAAACAGCAGCAACTTCAAGGTGGACCAACTAGGTAGGAGTGTCTAATAGAGTGGACAGTGAGTGGACATGGTATTTTAAAAACTCCAGCAGCGCTGCTGTGTCTGATCCACTCATACCAGCACAACACACACTAACAAACCACCACCATGTCAGTGTCACTGCAGTGCTGAGAATGACCCACCACCTAAATAATACCTGCTCTGTGGTGGTCCTGTGGAGGTCCTGACCATTGAAGAACAGAGTGAAAGCAGGCTAAAAAAAAGTATGCAGAAAAACTAATTGTAGAACTACAAAGTGCTTCTTTATGATAAGTGGAGCTGATAAAATGGACAGTGAGTGTAGAAACAAGGAGGTGGTTTTAATGTTATGGCTGATCAGTGTAAATTGGTTTCTTACCCTTCTACACTTTTCTGAAGGCAGACTGTTCCAGGCTGCAGTGTGTTCAGCCTGATATGAAGGAACAACTGCAGGTCGACTTTCTCAAATGCTGCTGGTCTAAAGGCAAAACCGATGAGCCAAAAGGCAGTAAGACCAAGCTCCCGCTTTAGCTCAAACCTCAAAGGAATGCCTCTATTTTGTGAAAGCTGCACCACCGTTCTGAGTATTCCCCTAATGCTTGTGTTGCTTTATCTCAGGTGAGAGGAGTGTATGTTTTGGAGGGACTGTGCCAGTTGGAGGCTAAGCTGCAAGCATTCTGGATGGCTTTGGTGTGTCGAGCCAGGACGGCGGCCTGATTCCAAAGCTCCGAGTCCAGAAACAAAAGCTGATCGGTTTCTGCCAAAGCTCTGGAGGCAGCGGGGGGCCTGCATGTCTGCGCGTGTCAAACGGCAAGGCTGGTTATCACACTCTCACATGCCGGCAGAAAGGAAATACCAGCCAAGTACGTCTCACCATCCCCCTATACAACCAGGCAGGGCTGCAGCAGGCTTTTCGAAAGCTGCCACTGATCTTTAATTAACACGACCACCTCTGTACACGAAACCATACACAGTACGCTTTTTAGATCTGAGAGGTAAGTGATGTCCAATTTCTTTTCATAACACAATCGTGACTTGTGTGAGCTGTGTTTTTGGTTTGTTTAGCACAACTAAAACACTGAAGTATATGCTATTTGTGTAAAAGTAAACACTATTGCACCTGAATGAGAGGAGCAATGTACCCTATATTGTCAAAGGTAAGTCAATACTTAAAAAGAGACTTTCCCAAACTGTTGCTACAATGTTGAAAGGATATGTTTTATCTTATATAACTGATAAAACATTTATTACATTTGGTGTAGCAAAAATACCTGAAGTCAGTAATCAGGAGAGATGAACACATACGTTGTGTTTGTAATACACTAGGGCTGCAGCTATCGATTATTTTTGTAATCGAGTATTCTATCGATTATTCCAGCGATTAATCGAGTAATCGGATAAGAAATATTTTTTCTTTAATAAAGAGCAAAAATAAATACATATAAGATTAAATAAGACGTCTCTTAAAACAAACTGTACATTTTTATTCCTTGCATACAGGACAGTTTAAAGAGAACATTACTGAAATGCAAAAACAAAAATAAATCAAATCACTTTTAAAATGTATACAGGCAACCTAAAACTAAGGCATAAATAATAATAAACAATAATACATAAGCCTCTAATTTGTGCAACTTTCAGAACTAAAAGTCAGCTACAGCTCACGCAGAACATAAACCTTTAATAATGTGTTGGGAGGCTTTGTGGCATTTGTAGGAGGTTCTGTCAGGATTGTATCTCCTAGATCAGATAGATTTGGCATTTGTGTGCGTCTACATGTGTGTTTGCCTAAACCTGCAAAAAAGCATTTGGTGGCAAGCCATAGCCTAGTGGTTAAGGTACTGGACTAGTAACCAGAAGGTCGCTGGTTCAAGCCCCACCACTGCCAGGTTGCTCCTGCTGGGCCCTTGAGAAAGGCCCTTAACCCTCAATTGCTCAGACTGTAACTATAATGTAAGTCGCTTTGGATAAAGGCGTCTGCTAAATGCCGAAAATGTGAATGTAAATTGTGGCTGCAATGAAGAAAAGTAAGCATATCAACAAGACGCTCTGATGGTGTGGATGTTGTTCTGAGTTTTCCTTTTTTCCAGCTTAAAATGATCTCAAACTTTCTGAGGTTTTCTCTGTCCCATCTTCTCTGTTCGCCCCTCGCTATTTTCTCTCTCTCTCTCTCTCTCTCTCTCTCTCTCTCTCTCTCTCTCTCTCTCTCTCTCTCTCTCTCTCTCTCTCTCTCTCTCCATTTTGCAGTCCGCGTTATCAAATCTCGGCTATGTTTCAAATCGCTACTTTCATACTGAACACTACGCAGGAGCGGCGAATGTGTCCTAATACGTAGTTTTCATTGATCTGTATGTGAAAAGTACCCGTTTAAGTCCTGTTAGGTACTGTTTAAGTATAAGATTTCGGATGCAACCCTCGGCTTCTTCACGTCACCTGCCCACAGCGTGAACACGTTGTGAAAGTGAAAGTCGTCCGTGTGAAACATCGTGATCTGTTTGACCTCGTTATCTGTATAAAAGACACCTGTCCACAGCCTCAAACAGTCAGACTCCAAACTCAACCATGGCCAAGACCAAAGAGCTGTCGAAGGACACCAGGAAGAAAATTGTAGACCTGCACCAGCCTGGGTAGAGTGATTCTACAATAGGCAAGCAGGTTGGTGTGAATAAATCAACTGTGGGAGCAATTGCAAGAAAATGGAAGACATACAAAACCATTGATAATCTCCCTTGGGGTCAAGATCTCATCCCGTGGGGTCAAAATGATCATGAGAACGGTGAGCAAAAATCCCAGAACTACACGGAGGGACCTGATGAATGACCTGCAGAGAGCTGGGACCAAAGTAACAAAGGCTACCATCAGTAAACACACTACGCCGAGAGGGACTCAAATCCTGCAGTGCCAGGCGTGTCCCCCTGCTTAAGCCAGTACATGTCCAGGCCCGTCTGAAGTTTGCCAGAGAGCATATGGATGATCCAGAAGAGGATTGGGAGAATATCATGTGGTCAGATGAAACCAAAATGGAACTTTTTGGTAAAAACTCAACTCGTCGTGTTTGGAGGAAGAAGAAGAACCCAAGAACACCATACCTACTGTGAAGCATGGGGGTGGAAACATCATGCTTTGGGGCTGTTTTTCTGCAAAGGGGACAGGACGACTGATCTGTGTTAAGGGAAGAATGAACGGGGCCATGTATCGTGAGATTTTAAGCCAAAACCTCCTTCCATCAGTGAGAGCATTGAAGATGGAACGTGGCTGGGTCTTCCAGCATGACAATGATCCCAAACACACCGCTCGGGCAACGAAGGAGTGGCTCCGTAAAAAGCATTTCAAGGTCCTGGAGTGGCCTAGCCAGTCTCCAGACCTCAACCCCATAGAAAATTTGTGGAGTCCGTGTTGCCCAGCGACAGCCCCAAAACATCACTGCTCTAGAGGAGATCTGCATGGAGGAATGGGCCAAAATACCAGCTACAGTGTGTGCAAACCTGGTGAAGACTTACAGGAAACGTTTGACCTCTGTCATTGCCAACAAAGGTTATGTTACAAAGTATTGAGTTGAACTTTTGTTATTGACCAAATACTTATTTTCCACCATAATTTACAAATAAATTCTTTAAAAATCCTACAATGTGATTTCCTGGATTTTTTTTTCTCATTTTGTCTCTCATAGTTGAAGTGTACCTATGATGAAAATTACAGACCTCTCTCATCTTTCTAAGTAGGAGAACCTGCACAATCAGTGGCTGACTAAATACTTTTTGACCCCACTGTAAGTGTGCAGTTGCCTTGTTGTGGCACCGCCATCCTGTGGTCCTAACACAGAAATGTTCCTAGTCACACCACTGACACACCAAGGCAATTTAGTCACACCAATATTATAACTTCAGACATTTATGAAACAACCAGACAACTTACACCTGGTGCTGCTGTAATTTCTGATGGGATTGATGAGGATGGGCAAGATTTGGAATGAGTTTGTTCTGAGGGATAGCACAGGTAGGATGTTCTGGAGGCAAAGATAGTAAGGTGAGATTGAGAGGGTTTGGGCATGTGCAGAGAAGGAATGAGAGTTACATTGGGAAAGGGTGCTGAGGATGGAGCCCGAAGGAGGCCGAAGAGGGAGGTGAGGGATGACATGCAGGTGGTTGGGGTGACAAATGAGGATGTTCAGGACATTAAAAATTATCCACTGCGGCGACCCCTAATGGGAGCAGCCGAAAAGAGAAGAAGATACATTTGTTCATGTGTGTTAATTTGTTCATCCAGGAGCAAACTGTACCAAAATAAATAAATAAATAAATAAGCGCTTTTCATCATATCAGCATACGTCTGGTTGGCGCAGTGGTAAATTACACTAGCCAACAGCCACTGGGATCCAGTGTTCGATTCCGCTGGTTGGCTGGTCGGATGTCTACATACAGACACGATTGACTATGTCTGGCAGGTAGGTTGTTGAGGCCCTGAGATGAACTGGCTTCCTGTCCAGGGTGTGCTACTGAAATGCACCCAGTGATTCCCAGAAAACTCTACCGACCGTGACCCTGACCAGGACAAAGCAGTGGTAAGCATGAAAATGAAATGATAAAAGTAAGTGAATGAGTACACTTGATTTTAGGCAGTGGTAGCTCATTGGTAAGGATACTGGGCCAATAATCTAAAGGTTGCTGGTTTAACCGCCAAGTGTCACTGTTGGGACCCTGGGCATGGCTCTTCAATTGTTTAAAAACAGTCTAATAAATGCCATAAATGCAAAATGTCATTTAATATCATATATCATTCCCTTCTTTTTTAAAACAGACTCATAAGGCTGCGTATAAGAACTGGCTAAAACTTAATCTGTAAAACCCTAGATCATGGCCAATTGAGAAGAAAAGAGCGGCAAACCACCGCTAATATATGCATGGAAATGACCTGCAGCAATCCTCACAAAAGGGGGCTGGGAAAGGTCAAACAGCCTCCAAACTGTTCTGGAGTTTAATTAAAAAGACAAAGAAGACTGTAATTTCCAATTGGCTCGCCCACTCTTAGTATAGGGAAGCTGGGCCTAGCTTATTCAGGAACGCGTGAGACCCCCTTCCCAGAAGGCTGTCCGCCATCTTCCCTGTCCCTTTGATGTCGATCCAGGCCATTTATGTAGGACATAAAGGTTAATCTCTGAGGAGTAAAGATATCAAATGGTTTGGAGGCCAAGAGAAAGAAATGATTAAGAATGTCTGCTAGCGAATGTTAAATTTGTCTGTCGGAGAGCAGACACCATCGTCCCTGGGAGTGCAGTCAGCAAGGGCTTGATTTAATTTTCTCATTAAGATTGCTGCAGTTTTAGAAAATGACTATATATGTGCCACAACATGTAAAAGGATGAATAATTACATCCCTTGGTGTTAATGAATTTGAAATCTTTCGACATTTAGGGACCATGTAGCAAAAAATCGAAAGAAAGTTCCCTATTATAGAAGAATCCTAACTGATGCCTTTGGATCATGGCTGGCTTCTCGTTTGCCTTTTGTTACTTCCTGTTCTGACCATACCAACACTGATTAGCAGGTTGACAGAAGGTGTAGAAGGTCCTGTTCTGACCATACCAGCATCAGCAGGTCGACAGAAGGTGTAGAAGGTCCTGTTCTGACCATACCAGCATCAGCAGGTCGACAGAAGGTGTAGAAGGTCCTGTTCTGACCATACCAGCATCAGCAGGTCGACAGAAGGTGTAGAAGGTGCTGTTCTGACCATACCAACATCAGCAGGTCGACAGAAGGTGTAGAAGGTCCTGTTCTGACCATACCAACATCAGCAGGTCGACAGAAGGTGTAGAAGGTCCTGTTCTGACCATACCAACATCAGCAGGTCGACAGAAGGTGTAGAAGGTCCTGTTCTGACCATACCAACATCAGCAGGTCGACAGAAGGTGTAGAAGGTCCTGTTCTGACCATACCAACATCAGCAGGTCGACAGAAGGTGTAGAAGGTCCTGTTCTGACCATACCAACATAAGCAGGTCGACAGAAGGTGTAGAAGGTCCTGTTCTGACCATACCAACATCAGCAGGTTGACAGAAGGCGTAGTTCTTTTTTCAAAGCATTCACCACACACCATTACATGTTACTCGCTATTCCTGGTGGCACTATATCTAAAATTCAACTCGCCCTCTTTGACGTACTCCCCATCTCTTCCACTAGCTTCCTTGCTTGCATTCTTGAGCTCTGCTTTCCAGGAACTTTTGATTATAACCAGAAGCACATTTAACTATAACAAGTGTAAAGATTTAACCTAATATAAATGAGCAAAACAATAAACGGAAGCTAGGGACTCTTTAACAAGCATGACTGAAATTAGAAGGCAATCACAGAGACACTGCAAGCACTGGTGGCAGTACAAACAATGGGACACAGAGCACAAGAAGGTAATGAATAGCATTAATAGCTTAGCTTATGTTCACTGCCTTTGCTCTGTCAATACAAATCAAACCTTGGTGAATTGTATCACGACATAGCAAGGAATGGCAGTGTAATGGTAGAGATCGATATGCCAAAAACAACAAGCAATAGGAAGCTGCAGATAAACAGTTTCCTCCACTGCTGGGATGATAAAAGATAATATTGCGCTCAGTAGGTGTCAGACTGACTTCTTCTGATAGAACGCTGCTCAGATATATCCACAAGCCTTTGAAAAGATAGCGCAACCTCACCGCAGTCGATTCAAAATTACAACCGCGTGCAAAATACTGTCATTTGAAGGAATTTTCCATAGGGCTTTCACGTACACAGATGAGCCAAAACATTAAGACCACCCGCCTAACTCACTGAGCCACCAAGACACAGACTCCACAAGATATTTGAAGTAGTCTTGTGGTATCGGCTACCAGGACTTTACAAGTGGGACAAGGGTACCAGGACCACTGGGACAGTGGTAGCCTAGTGGGTAAAGCTTTGGGCTATCAACTAAAAGGTTGAGAGTTTGACTCCCAGCTCTGCCATGCAGCCACTGTTGGGTCCTTGAGCAAGGAACTTAACCCTCTCTGCTCCAGGTGCGCCATACGATGGCTGACCCTGCGCTCTGACAAACAAGATGGAATACACGAATAAAGAATTGTGTTGTACTGTATGTCTGTATATGTATATGACAAATAAAGGCATTCCACCAGCAGGCCCTTCGACTGTATGTTGCAAGGTGGATCAGACCAGTCGTCCCTCTTCCATTATTCTGATGTCCAGTTGATGCACACAAGCCCATTGTAGGTGCTTTCAATGGTGGACAGGAGTTAACATGGACACTTTGACTGGTCTGCGACTACACAGCCCCATATACAATAGCGTTCAATGCACTATTGTGACACATTTACCTCATCACCGGTATTAAAAGTGTCTGCAATTTGTTGGTCTGTACCAGCCACCATAGCCTTTATGTCATCTGGAATCAATGAGCCTTGGCCACCCAACAACCTGTCTGTGACTCAATAGTCTCCGGAGGCAGGAATCATGCAGTGAACTACAGGCAGCAACTAATACAGATACTGATCAGCTCGGTTTGTAGTTTGTCACTTGTTGGACTACCACGGCTGCCTCGGCTGCGTGTGAGCACCCCTGGTGTTTCAGAGATACTCCAACCCAGTCGTCTGACCATTGCAATTTGCCTCTTATCAATATCCCTGGCTGTGTTATGCACAAATGTTACAAAAAAGACATTGTCACACATATTTTTGGGCAGTACGGTTGACTGATGGGGAAAATAAACAAACTATGATCACTACAACATAAAAATATGATCAGTGCAATGCTTGTAGTGATTTAAATAACAGTTAGCATTCCCATGTATTATGGGAAAGGGTCCTTATAAAATACAATATGTACAACCTTGCATGTATCCTGGTTTAAATTAGTTTTTTTTTTTTTATAAATAAGGGCGCTAGGTGGCGCATCAGTCTACATTTACATTACACTTTCGGCATTTAGCAGACGCTTTTATCCAAAGTGTCTTGCAGTACTTTGACAGTATATTGTCTAAGCATTTGAGGGTTAGGGGCCTTGCTTAAGGGCCCAACAGTGGCAATCTGGCGGGGCTTGAAACAGCAACCTTCCGATTACTAGTCCAGTAGCCTAACCGCTAGGCTACAATTGCCCTGTCGAATACAACGTCCCACCATTGTTGGGCTACCAGTGTTGCCACTGGCCTGGTCAGGAACTCAACAGACACAACTGGCTGTGTTTAATAAAGTAAAGGATAAAAATGAAGTCACCTACTTTTTGCTGCAACAGCAGCTCCTACTGTCTCTGTGGTTGAGGAGTAGGAGAGCAAAGTGTGTTCATCCATATGTGTTAAAATTCTAGGTGGGATTGCAAACAAATCTCTGTACTAATAATTCTACTAGTTGTTTTAGTAAATCTAAAAACTCTAGGTATAAGTGGGCAGGTAGTGCAAGGGTGTATTCCTTGCTTGCCCCAGTGTATCTAGTATATGCTCTGGACCCACTACAACCCTGATCTGGACGTTGGTCAATTACGTCAGAGCACATTTTAAAACAAGTGATACTTGATGAGCTCTGATGATACTGAAGTGATAAGTGCCTTATTTCTTAATAATTCTCATTTATGCTCTTTAGAATAAGAACCGATTTCTTTTTTTTAATTTGAGGACATATATAATAAGGACAGTCTATAATAAGACGACTATGAAAAATGTGTCAGTGAGAGAATTCAGTGCAACAGCAGTGGTCCCAGGCAATAAATCCACAGGCACTCTGTTTCCACCTCCGGACCAAATCAACCCCATCTCCAGCCCCTGGGTGGCCCTTTCTGATCAGCAGCAGGGTCAAAGTTGACATTTAATCTAGCCACAGACTCATGGAGTCTGTCCACGCATGGCACAGTCAGAGCCGCCCGACATTTCGCTTCCCATAAATCCACAAAACAAATAGGGAGAGAAAAACTGCACCCCCCATACCCCTCTTGCTCCCCTCCAGCATCACCACTTCTTCTATGGCTTTCCTCGCCCATCACGAGAATGTAACCGTGGCTGAAAAAGGTAGGGAAGATTACGCTTTTATATTCCTCTCCCAGATTAGATGGAAATCATAACACACATCAACTCACCAAACTCTGACCCCTCCGAAACCAATTTTATTTGAAGAGATTGGACTGATGTAGTTGGATGTCTATGTGGTACCGTTGGGAAAATTAAAGTGGGATTTGTAATGCATTCAAAAAGAAAGTACACAGGAGGGGAGGGAGGCATGAATAAATAGCTGTCGTTATCCAGCCTCATCCAAATACAACCTCAAATACACACAGCGTTACATACTCCAGGTACAACCACACACTGGGAATAACATTATGTTAAAAATACGGTGCTTTGACTAAGTATTCATTCCCCAACTATTCTGGCACATAAATTACTGTCTCAATCTAGTATTGGTGGTAATTTAACTATGTTTCATTTTAGAATCAAGATTTTATTTTGGGAAGGGGGGTCGGGAGAAGTATTCATTCCCCTGTATATTACTTGGTTGACAAAGCTCTGGCAGATATAAAAGTTTAAAAGCTAATAATCATTTTTGATACGTCTGAAAAATGTGCACAGTGCACTGTACATCTTCATTGCACACTTCGCCAGATACTATACTGTTTTTTGTTACTGCTGTATTGTTTATTCAATACTGTTAATATGTTTATATATAGTGTTCCTTTTTCTATTATTTAATTAGATGTACACACATCAGCCATAACATTAAAACCACCTCCTTGTTTCTACACTCACTGTCCATTTTAGAAGCACTTTGTAGTTCTACAGTTAGCCCCCTTTCATGCTGTTCTTCAATGGTCAGGACTCTCCCAGGACCACTACAGAGTAGGTATTATTTGAGTGGTGGGTCATTCTCAGCACTGCAGTGACATGGATATGTTAGTGTGTGCTGTGCTGGTATGAGTGGATAAGACACAGCAGCGCTGATGGAGTTTTTAAACACCTCACTGTCACTGCTGGACTGAGAATAGTCCACCAACCAAAAATATATCCAGCCAACAGCGCCCCGTGGGCGGCGTCCTGTGAACACTGATGAAGGTCTAGAAGATGACCAACTCAAACAGCAGCAATATATGAGCGACGTTAAAATCCTAATAAATAAATAATTTCATGTTTTACTGGTGGGTCTGGTTTCCCCGGAATCAGTGGGCACAGTGCAGTAACCTGAAATGACGCCAATCCATCATGGGGACTTGGCCATTGCCCCATTCTCAGACATAGCCAAAGTGTCAGTATGTAGACGAATGACAAACCAATAGCACCACTGGGAGTTCAAACCCTGGATTTTTGAAAGGAGTCACTTTTTTATTGTACAAAATTAAAAATTTCTTTATTTCAGTATTTTAAATATCTGTTAAAAGTTTTCAAACAAACAGAAAAAACGTTATAATACTATATTTTAAATTTGTAATCTATAACAATAAAAACAATCAAACAAATAATGTAGGGGCTGATTACATTCTTGGGCGGCACGGTGGCTCGGTGGGTAGCACTGTCACCTCACAGCAAGAAGGTCCTGGGTTCGATCCTCAGGAGGGGAGGTCCAGGTCCTTTCTGTGCAGAGTTTGCATGTTCTCCCTGTGTCTGCGTGGGTTTCCTCCCACAGTCCAAAAACGTACGGTCAGGTTTATTGGAGACACTGAATTGCCCTATCGTTGAATGGGTGTGTGTATGTGTGGGTGTGTGTGTGAATGTGTGTCTGCCCTGCGATGGACTGGTGCCCCGTCCAGGGTGTTATTGTGTGCTTTGCGCCCATTGAAAAGCTGGGATAGGCTCAAGCACCACCCACCCCCCTGCGACCCTAATTGAATAAGCAGTTAAGACAGTGAGTGAGTGATTACGTTCTTAAGGCACTGTCCATAAACTTTAAAATAAACTCCTGTTCTTAACACAGCAGGTTGTGAGCACAAGGAGCTATACACAATTCATTCAATCTGCAGCACCCATGTGATTCTGTAGCATTTCTGCAATACTAAACACTGATGAAGAAACTTGAAACAAGAGTAAAAAGCATTGCAGGTTGGCAAAAAAGAGATTCCAAGTTGCACCCTGCTCTATTCTGGGAGATAGCTCCTATGCTCTGGCAAAAAAAAAGAGTATGCTTAACATTGCCAGGTGGTGACATCTTAATTTTTCACGGCTGCAAACATGGCCGTTCGCTGGTCCCCGCTCGCCCCATGCATTATTCCTGCCCTAAGCACTGATCCTCTAAGGAGGCGGATGTAAGAGGGGGGAGGGAGGGGGGTTATTGTTTTACAAGGCACCCAGCTGCGGCCTACTTGCCTCGCCCTAGGTTCTTTTCATGGAGTTGTCGTGGGTGACCCCCTCTGGCTGACAGTTATTAATACTAACGCGCAGCGGGGAATAGTTCACCTTGTGGCGATGGAGAGGCCGCTGCAACTCGCAGGCCGGCTCGATAGTCTCCGGGGGCAGGAATCATGCAGTGAACCACAGGCAACAAATAATACAGCTGCTGATGAGCTAGAAACAGAAATGGGGCGAGTGGAAAGGTTTTCAGTCGCAATGATCAGGTGCCTTAAAAAGGCTCTGAGTTGTTAGTCCCCTGATTACCTACGTTTACATTTACAAGGTAGACTTTTGTTTACAGGCCCTTAAAATCAGATTGTAATCACACACTAAAGCTGTTTAATGTTGTGTTAATGGCAATTTACTCACCAATCAGGCTGTATGTAACCACTCAGCTGCTCTGCACATATAAATGCTCTTAAAACACCTTATCAAACAACCCTGACTCAAATCAAGCATTTTTCTTTTGATATAAACCTTCAATTTGGTCTGAATTGCTCTGTCTCCAAGATATGGAACTCAAATTTGTCAGACCACCTGCATTTGAAACCAGCAGGCAGTAATGATTTCATTTTTATGTATAATTTTTAAATATGTTTCCTGGCACCAAACAGGGTGCAGGCTTCAGCTAAACAGGTGTACCCAGCTGGCTCTGGAGTAAAACTTTGTAATAATCCATTCATAATTGTACATCATTTCATAATTTTTTCCAAAGCTGTTTTTTATTTATCAAGTGATTTGTGTAGGGTGGCAAATAAATCAGATTGATTATGGTCTAATAATTCACGTTAGTATTTTTAATTCTATATAATAAAGTCAATGTGATGCGGCAGTAAATTATGCTTGATTCCCCAGTGGTGCTATCCAGTGGCATAACTAGGAGCTCGTGGGCCCCAGTGCAAAAAAAAAATTTGGGCCCCCTCGACAAATTTCATATATAAAATCGTGTTTTTACATTCATTATCGCCGCACTTTACCGCTAGCATTAGCCACTTGCCACTGTAGAGGGTCGGCTCACCTAGCGGCTGCGAGAGCTGCTCGTCCGGCGGGGATGCCATGGGTCTTTTGCTGCGTGCGGTGGTGGAGGTGTGGGAATAAAGGCACACGACAAGGTAGAGTTCACTTTAACTGTTTAGTCTGGACTTCAATGAGCGTTACAACACTTTAGACTGCCTAGCCCCAGCACCCGAAATACCTACTGGGTTCAATGCTGGGGCCATACGGCGAGTCTCATATACAAAACTAACTAACCTCAGAATGTCTGAACGCACATGTATAAACCGGGTGCTGCATTCTGACTGGCTGAGCTGAATGTCACTCACATATCACCACTACAATATTGTAATACAAAATTAACGACATGGCAAGTGCAGCCAATGGAGGGGCAGTGTGGTGGGGGGTTGAGTTCATGTCGTGGAGGGCCCACCCCCTGGTGCTATCAGTCGGCCGGGTATCTACATACAAACAGGGTTGGCTATGTCTGGAGTGGTGTGTACACTGCACTTAGTAACTCCGGAAAAACCTGGACCATGGACCTACTGCGACCATGACCAGGATTAAGCGGTGGAACAACATGAAAATGAAATGAAAAAAATAAAGTCCTGGTCAGGGTTGTGGCATGTCCACCAAAATAAACACTGGGTGCAAGGCAGGAATTTTGCAGAGCCAATGTTTCGTAGGGCTTCTGCTATACCCTTATTCCCCCATATGCAGCCAATCATGTCTGTGTAGATGCTCACCTAGTCGACAGCACCACTAAGATTCTAACTCAGACCCCAGCAGTGTTGGGCTAGTGTAAAAGACTGCTGTGTCACAAATAAAAATAATGAATAAAACTGCAACTATAATAAAAAAAACCTTTTTTAAAAATGCTTAAAAAGTCAAGCATCTTTATCTTGACATTTGTTTGTGCACAGTAGTTTCTGTAAACCTCCCAAAAGTCTCCTAACTGCCTGTAAGCAGAGCTCTTCTCCCTCCAGAAATGTGTTATTTTCAAAACTGCCACATACTCTTTATGGGCAACACAAATTTGCTGTTGATAGAGACAACAACAGCATAACTAGGCTGCTTAGGAAAAAATGTCTTGACAAGGACCCTTGAGGAGTGCCGGTGAGGACGTGGGCTTAGCAGTAAGGAACAAGAGGCAATACAGGGCTTTCTAATGAGACAGACAGGATAAGTTGGTAAAGAGTCCAGTGCTGCCCATTAAAATCTCCAGCAGGAGAGGCCTTTATACACACTGAGTGTTCTATTGTAACAAGTGCCGCAGAGTCTGAGGGTTATCCTTGGCTAAAAAGCACTGCACAGCCGCTGAATCCTCACCTCAAGTGCTTCTAAACCCACTAGACTAAAGGCTACTCCTAATAGAGTATGCTCTCCATAAGGATTTACCTCCTTAAAGCCAATGAAACATCCTCTATCCAAATCCATGTCTGTGCTGGGTGATTAAAGAAATGATGAGAGTTTAACAAGTGACTTTTTCTTCTTTCTTTTTTTTTTAACTGACCTAAAGTTTTGGCTGAAAGAAGCCAAAGCAACACACAGTAAAATCTGTTTTCATGTGTCTCATTATCTTAGCTCAAGCTAAGCTTTATATGCATGCTGGGTACAAATCCAGTTTGAAATTTGAATATTTTATGTGTTGCAGTAACTGGAGGCAATCAGAAAATAAATGGTATCACATATAAATTATTTCTCTCTTGTAGCTCATGAAAACAAGCCAGCAAATGCCAAGAAAACAGGAAGAGGAAATATAACAGTTTGCTTCTTTTGATGTAATCTGCCCACTTGCAGAATTTCTCTTGATATGTACTCTCTTGATAAGTCTTTTGTTACTGTTTCTGTGCTACTTTTGGTAGCATTTATTAAAATATTAAATATTATAAATTATTGTAAATATTATAAATTGAATGTTGGAATTAAACCAATGGAATATTGGTTTAAACCCCCAGCAGTGCTATTACGGTAGCTCATCACTGTATAGGCTATCGGCCGACTAAAGCCCTGCGATGGACTGGCGTCCAGTTTGGGGTGTGTTACTGCATTGTGCCCAGTGATTCCAGGGAAATTGGACCCACTGCTGACCCTGACCTGAATAAAGTAGTGGTAAAACATGAAAAGGTAAAATTGAAAAACAAGCCTGGGTACATTTTAATGCACAAATATTGTGCACAAATACTATAGAATGACATACTGTATTAAACACAATGGTCTGTTAAGTTAGCCCACCATTATATATGCTATCAAACTGCCGGGTGTCTACACAGACGTGATTTGCCATGTCTGATGTGGCGGGATGGGAGGGAAGCGAAGTCTGGTGATGGATCGCCGTCCTGTCTAGGGTGTTCCGGCTTTACACCCAGTGTTTCCTGGTCGATCCAGACTTATCACTACATTGACCAGGATAAAGTGGTTAATGAAAAAAACAAATACATTGCAATCCAAACAACACATTTACTTTGATCAAGGGATGAATCCATGGATCCAACATGAGTCAATAGTTTAGGCTGGTAATTGGAGTGTTTTATTGGGAAAAATAGTTTCTTGGCACACATTTAAATCCTAATACTAACCGAGCATTTGAGTTTGAATGCCCAAGACTATCAATGTACTGTTGCTGACCATGTGTTCCTTTTTCTAAACACATCTTATGTCTCATCTTAAAATGGCTACATCCAACATTATAAAGCATATTACAAAGCACAGGTCATTTCCAACTTGTCAAATAAACATGACAAGTTCTGTGTATTTTAAAGGTCTCTTAAGTTAGCAGATCTGAATCGAACAGCAGACTTTTGGGAAAAGGTAAAATGAGATTTATAGCATGAATTTGCAGGAATCTTGCAGGAATTATGCTATGAAATCATTTAGCCATGTGGACCCCATGCCACAAAAACCTGAGTCTGGTTTTAAGGCGGAATTCCATTCAGTATTAGTATAATCATCCTACAAAAGTAGCCTTTGCATAAGAGATCAGTGCTTACACTATCCGTGCTTACAGTAATTACACTCAGTTATTTAAAGAAAGCTAGCGGATGTGTTTTAACAGCGTAGGAAAATGAAACATCCAGTCAGCAGTTCGTATTGGTACAAATACCAGTATGTCTATAGATTTCACCTGAGAACTAAGTGATAAGGGCACTTGTATGATGAATTACTACACCTCATGTTTAATTAATAAAACACAAAATAGCATAAACTTGGAGAATAGCTACAGACTCAGAGCTGAGCCTTGTGGAATGCCATTTGTTGCAGCACCTAAAGATAAACTGTTTTATGTTACTTAATTTAAACCAACAGATTGGATTTAAAACCACTCATCATTACACTAATATACAAACACCATTGTCGGAAAAGTTGAGACGTTTTGTAAAACGCAATAAAAACAAGAATCTGTCATTTATTTATTTTCAGATTTCCCCGAATCTTTTCATACTACTATGTATGGTAGACAGGAAAAACAAATCATTTGTAATTGTGCATTAATAAATGTTCTTTTTGAACTAATAGAAAATTTTCTCACAAAGTTGTGACCACGAGCTAGCTTGCAAAGACTGATCCTCTTAGGCTTAGGCTTTTAGGAAGGTGACAAAAGAGAAAGTGCTTCCTGCCCTACAGTGCAGTTAGAGAACTCAATATGAACCGGCCATTAGGAAGAGATCTGGCCTCAATCTTTCAGCTAGCCTCAGAGGAACCTGGGGAGAGCTCATGACAAACTGCGACCGGCTGCACGGTTCTAATCCCCGCGGAAAGCCCACGCTAACCTTTCTCAGATGACACTGCTGCACTGTGTCATCAGCAACCTATTAATGAGCTGACATGAGAATTATTACATAGTGATTAATTTATCCCAGTGACGAATGGGTGGTATGAAAGTTTTTGACCGAGTTTGTAGAAGTCCTACATGCCTTCTTTGGAACTGTGTCAGGCAAAATGCTAAACAGACTGTTTAAAAACAGCTGAACACCTGCACAACATAAGAATCTAATGAAATATCTTGAAATTATGCTTTGTCTGTGGTCGTTCTGAGAATAAATCTTAATATTTGCCCTATTTATTCATATAGTTTTCTAACTTCTCCCTCCCGGTAATATCCAGGGCGCCAATCTATCACAAGGCAGCACACACTCATATCTTCACTTACTTACCCCCAGGGGTAATTTAAACCAGCCAATTTATCTTGGCATGTTTGTGAACATTGGGGGAGAAACCAGAGTGCCTAAATGGCAACCTACGTAAACATGTGCCTAATAATAAGAAAAAGCGAGAATTAAACCCAATATGGCTATTTGGCACCCTCCTAATAATTCAGCTCATGTGATTCGTCCACACCCAATGCTACCCGGTGTATAAATTCTATTATATTAAACTAACTGACAATCAGGTTTCAAAAATTTGGTGTGAAGGAAATCCAATGGCCTTCACACACAGCCCTGACAAACCTAACAAAATGCTGTTTGGCTAAATGGCCCCACGTTCCACCGGACACTTCAAAATCTTGCAGAAAGCCTATTCAGAGCAGTGAGGGCTGTTTAGCTGAAAATGGGGTCTGACCCTTTTTAATTAGAGCTGGTGATTTTCGGTTGTCGATGCCAAAAACTTGAGCAAAGTTTAACAAATTAGAAGCAAACCGATGTGGCTATTACCAATAGGAACTGAGAATTAAGTCAGGTGGTATGAGCATTATCTCCGCCACCGTGAAACAGTATGCTTCGTTTATGGTTCTTCAAAAAGTTTCCGCACTTTTATATTTTGATTGGAAACGGTGAGGGTGGGAGGAGTAGTAATTGGTTGTGTCTTAGAGACTGGGAGAGAGCTCATAGTCTGGATTTAGTGCCATTTGATACCACCTTTTTGGTCTGCTCAAAGAAGCTTTAAGGGGAAAATAATTTTCATGTGATGATAATGTGAAAGCGGTGATGCATCAGTGGTTACACGCTCAACCAAAAACATTTTTGCTGATGGCATTGAAATCTTGGTACAATGCTGGGAAAATGCATCGCAAACAAAGATGATTATATTGCAAAAAATGATGTATTAAGTTTTTAAAATTCTTAATAGAGTTTTTTAAAAAGTGCGAAAACTTTTTGAAGAACCCTTGTAGGTCCTACTAGAGATGGAAGAGAAACACATTTTTTGCTTGGTGTTAATTAATGGCCACTAAACCCTCACAGGTGGTGATGATGCTTCCGGTGTGAACACAAGGTGATGAGCGATCAGCGATTCAGGCGACAAGAGGTAAAAAAAAATTGCTGCTGATCTGAATGTATGTACTCCTTGTTAATGCTAAGCCTGAACTAGTACTAAAAAGGTTGCTGATTCAAGCCCCACCATCGCCAAGCTGCCACTGTTGGGCCTCTACGCAAAGCTCTTAAATTGTCTTGTTAAAATTGCAAGTCACTTTTTGTCTGCTAAATGCTGTAAATGTAATCCCTGAGTAGTTGGAACAAGATTTTCAACAAGCTTATGGTCTGGTGTCCTTACAGAGTAAATCAATATTTAGCAACAGATTACACAGTTATGCTGACTAGAAGGTGAACAGTTTGTTTAGCTGCAGATTACTGTAATAAATGCAGTGTGCCAGGCCATAAAACATATTATATGGTATATTTTAGCAGCAGACTTTGCTGCCGGACGTGGCCCAGCAGCTTGCAGTGCATGGACAGTCTGAAAAATGGACTCCAACAAAACCATTAAACCAAAACAGTTAAACAAATGTTGCTTTTCGATGCTAGGTGATTAAAAGCATTATTGCTGGCTTCCTTTAAGTCTTGTTGGACTTAGTGATAATCAGGGTGTGCACAAGGGTAAAATTATACATTTTACCTAGTCCACTGCTGCTGGATTCCAGGTTCGAATCCCCAGCAGTGTTGAAGTCTACATACAGACATGATTGACTGTGTCTGGGGAAAGGGGGATGAGTGGCAAGGCCACACAATGGATTGGCGTCCTATCCGGGGTGCGTCACTGCACTGTGCCCAGTGATTCCAGGGAAAACGAACCTGCCATTGTGCGATTGTAATCACATTGTATTACTTTATTTATTTATTTAATTCTAATGTATGCATTTTTTTCCTTTTTCTTCCAAACTAGTCAATATCAATTTACCCTGTTGTATCTCTACTGCTACAGACCCCTATCTTTACCAAGGAGGGCGATACCTAACACGTGTGCAGTGGTCAACTGTTTCTTTTCACCTGCATGACCTTACACAGGAATCAATATCACTTATGGAGAGTCACGCACTGCTCTCTATTATTCCCCGTCTCCCTATATAGGCGCCTGGCTGGCTGATAGCAGAGGTAAGATTTAAACGTATGAGCTCAAGATCTCAAGCCGTAGCCAAGTGATTAAGGTACTGGACTAGTAATAAGAAGGTCACTGGTTCAAGCCCGACCACTGCCAGGTTGCTGCTGTTGGGCCCTTGAGCAAGGCCCTTAACCCTCAATTGCTCAGACTGTATACTGTGACTGTAATGTAAGTCGCTTTGGATAAAGGCATCTGCTAAATGCTGAAAATGTAAATCTCAGCGGTACAAACGATATAATTTTAAACATATTTTAAAAGTCTGATATGATTTAGAAATGCAGTTTATGCAACAGAGGCTACGTTTGGAGTTAGGGGAAATTGTGCCACTTTATTTTTATTCCTTTAGGCGTTCCTTTATGTGTGTTTGTGGAGATTTGCCATATCAGAAATGCTAGACTTGCCAAACTAAAACATGATAAATAGTACGACAGGTATGTAAAATATATTTCAGTTTTTTCCAGTTCTTCAGATAAGCCGAAAAAACCTGAAACCCTCGATTGATCCCCTGTACAACCGACAAACGATATGGCTGATGCATACATATAAAAAATTAATAAAAACTCAAAAGATACATTTTCCTGGTTCATTTCCATGTGTTTATACAGTACAAGGTGGACGTGATGCGCAAAGTTGCTTTCGAATAAGTAAGCGAGGACTAGAAGTTATTACAACTGAACCAAGCTTCACATGTCGGTTATCTTTCACCGATAGCCTGCGTCTGAAATGGTAATAAATCCAGTCGTGTCGACGGCTTCTGTGAGTTTGCATGCATTTACAATCTTAGTAAAACCACTGTAGAGGAAAATTGAAGTAGGATTAAGCAAAAAAAATGAATGAATAGATAGATAAATAAATAACTGGTCTCCCAGTGCTGTCTTTAAAATGGATGTCTGAAATTTACAGTTTTCCATTAACTGATGCCTAACAGCTCCCCCTCCCCTGCTCGCATCCTGGCCTTGGCGGATTGCTTCCCTGTCTGTGGCTACTCTCTGCTGGCTGCATGATTTTCTTTCGGCCACCTTGTCAACTAAAATGTGTCGGTCTCCCTTTTTTTGTCTGATGCTTTTAACCTTATCACTGCTCTGTAAGGCAGTAACATCAGTGAAAACACTGCTTGATGCTGCTATGCTTTATCATAAAAGACGTCAACACAGTATCTAAATAATCATATATACTGCTCTATACACCAGTCAAACATAACATTAAAACCACATCCTTATTTCTACACTAACTGTCCATTTTATCAGCTCCACTTACCATATAGAAGCACTTTGTAGTTCTACAATGACTGACTGTAGTCCATCTATTTCTTTACATACTTTTTTGGCCTGCTTTCACCCTGTTCTTCAATGGTCAGGACTCTCGCATGACCACTACAGAGCAGGTATTATTTGGGTGGTGGATCATTCTCAGCACTGCAGTGACACTGACATGGTGGTGGTGTGTTGGTGTGTGTTGTGCTGTATGAGTGGATCAGACACAGCAGCGCTGATGGAGTTTTTAAACACCTCACTGTCCCTGCTGGACTGAGAATAGTCCACCAACCAAATATATCCAGCCAACAGCGCCCCATGGGCAGCGTCCTGTGACCACTGATAAAGATCTCCAACTAGGTAGGAGTGTCTAATAGAGTGGACATTGAGTATTTAAAAACTGTGTCTGATCCACTCATACCAGCACAACACACATTAGCACACCACCACCATGTCACTGTCACTGCAATGCTGAGAATGATCCACCACCTAAATAATACCTGCTCTGTGGTGGTCCTGTTGGGGTCCTGACCATTGAAGAACAGCATGAAAGGGGGCTAACAAAGCATGCAGAGAAACAAATGGACTACAGTCAGTGCAGTCAGAACTACCAAGTGCTTCTATATGGTAAGTGGAGCTGATAAAATGGACTGTGAGTGTAGAAATAAGAAAGTGGTTTTAATGTTATGGCTGATCGGTGTATAATATATAACTATATAATTAAATAAACACTTAATCATCACAATATAACACCAAGTCAATTAAACTTTAGGATTCAATCTGTCCAGTTAGGCAGCATAAGTAATTGTGAGCAAAAGCACTGGATGGGCAACAGTAGGACAACCTCAAAAATGGGAATTTTGCAAGTGGTGGCCATAGACAATTACTCTCTACTGTTATTTGTAACTGACATGAGGGCATGACACCCTTTAGTGGAACCTGTGTTCACAGTCCAGCATCTACCAGAGAACACCAGAATTGGAAGGTCTGCCATTGGTGCCCAGTTCTTTTCACTGAGCGGCTTCACCTTAAGCACATGTGTCAGTGATGGTCTGGGGAGTCATATCGTTGGAGGGTCGCACAAACCTCCACATGATTGCCAATGCTACCCTGACTGCTGTTATGTACCAGGATGAAATTCTCATAGCTATTGTCAGACCTTACACTGGTGCAGTGGACCCTGGGTTCCTCCTGGTGCAGGACAATGCCTGGCCTCAAGAGGCCAGAGTGAGTAGGCACTTCCTAGATGAGAAAGGCATTGATGCCATTCTCGGGCTGTCAGGTTTCTCAGATCTGAATCCAACTGAGAACCTTTGGGGTGGGTTGTTATGTTCTCAGTTGGATTCAAATGCATCTGATGCTGCTAAGCAGCACCATGGACTGTCCAGGAGCTCACTGATGCCCTGATCCAGGTCTGGAAGAAGATCTGCCAGGACACCATCCACAGGATGCATCAGGAGCATGCCCAGATGTTGTCGGTAGTGCATACAGGCAATGTACACACTACATTTATATTTTCAGCGTTTAGCAGACACTTTTATCCAAAGCAACTTACAGTACTGTGACAGTATATCGTATAAGCAATTGAGGGTTAAGGGCCTTGCTTAAGGGCCAAACAGTGGCAACCTGGCAGTGGTGGAACTTGAACCAGCTACCGTTTCATTACTATTCCAGTATCTTAACCACTAGGCTACAACTGCCCCATATACACTACTGAATTATCTTCAAATTCAAACAAATTTAATCAGTCTTTTCTTTACTTTAAGTTTCGGTGTGAGTATTTATCCAGGCCTCAGTGGGTCGATGATTTTGGTTTCCACTGACCATTGTTACGTCATTTTGTTCTCTACAAACTGCACAATTTATATCACTAAAGATTTTCAACTTGAAGCGTTTGCTCATCGAGATCCGATGTGTGATTTAAGTGTTACCCTAATGCAACAAAAGAATGAAACTTCGTGCGACACCAGTAATTACCTCCTCAGTGCTCTGAATATAAATTGAGTCATATTCTCTGCCCACTGACAGTCAGCTGTTAACGCCTGTACTCTATTTGATAATGCAATACCCAGCCAAAGAGATGGGGGTAGGAAAAGCCTGAATTTTGTCCCCGTCCTTATTTAATTTGTTTTTGTGCACGTGTGCGATAGGGATTATTATTTCTCAGCTGGTGGGATCACATTGCTCTTGGTCGCTCATGGTTGTAGACCCCTGAAGAATTCTATTAACCCTGGTTATGTCAGCCTTTAATAACATGCCACCCTGCTAAACAGGACCGGATTGATTCAGTGTGAGGGGGGAAGGGGAGCCTGTGTATAATAAATCCAGGCATAATTCACTTTTAAATAGGAAGCCGAAACTGAACAAAGAAAGCAAGAGTAGGATCGGGTCTTTTCTTTATCTGCATCCAGCTGCAGTGCTACTTAAGGAAATGAGGATGGGTAGTACCATATGCTGAGGTTTGTTAGGCTGATCTGTAAATCAATTTGAAGTCTTGTAGGTAGACACAGCTTTTTATTTGTGATTTAAATGTGACGTCAGAAGCCAGGCCTCTGCCATGTTTGCTTATCATTAAAAGGGTAAATGCACCCAAAATGATTTTTTTGTGATATGTAGTTGCATTCCACATATTTATGAGGACTCTGCTAAGGATCAAAGAACCACAGACGAGTCGAAAATAAAAGTATTTATCCCACCAGTTTATCTTCTGTAACTGATCCTGCTGAAGTAGGCATCAATCCTAGAAAAGCAATGCACGATTAACAATTCACTTAATTACTCACACCTAAGGGCAATTTAGAGTAGCCATCCCACCCTATGTGTCTGGTCTGGACACAAGAAGAACACAAACTCTCTATAGACAGCACTTGGAGCTGTGTGGCACACTACCCACCCCCCATGCCCAATACATTAATATTAGCTCCTAAAACATCATATGGACATCCAAGCTACCATTAAAGCTTAACATTTCTACTTTCAATTTGTATTAAAACTGGTCTATTACAGGTTCTTAGCTGAGCCTGTCACATGACATGTTCTCATTCTGACTTAATCCTTTAAATTATCATTTTTACCTAAAATTGCACTGATACATAAAGAAAAACTATTTATGTAATAAAAATTATAATACATATATATATATATATATATATATATATATATATATATATATATATATATATGTATATATTTTTTATTTTACTTTATTTTTTATTTTTTTTAATTATTATTATTATTAATTATATATTATATATTTTAAGAAGGCACCCAGGTGGCGCAGCAGGATATTTCGCTAGCACTCCAGTGCCGAGATTCTGAACTCTTGGGTTCAAAACTTGCCGTTGCCTGCAGCAGACACGTTTCTGCTAGGGCGGGATGCCCGGACTATGTGGGTGAGGTCTTCAAATGCTGTGCAGAATGCATGGGTGAAAAAGGGTTCCACTAAGGGCTGAGCGCGGGTCTTAGGAGGCATGAGCAGCAATATACCCACCTCGACTGCAATCAGGGATCCCCCAGCGGCGGAAAACAAACTGACTACGCTAAATTGGGCGTAGAAAATGCGTTAATAATATAGAAAAAAAATTAAGAAAAAGAGCATGAGAAATTGTAAACATAATTTCCCATATTTAATATTACAGAATTATACTTAGTATAATTAAATTAGGATTTCCATAGATATAGGTTAATAGGTGTAGTGCTGCCGAAGCTATATTTTGACTCAACGTCTATTTTATCAACGTCTCTATCTTGGTCAGGGCAGGTCCAGTTCCACAGGGTTTCAAACCCCCCCCCCCTCTTCAGACATAATCTGTTATGTCTATGTAGATACCCGGCCAGTCGATAGCATCGGGTTTAAATCTCAGCTGTGGCGGGATAGTGTAATGGACTGCTGTGCCACCCAGGCGCCACCCAGGTGCTGAATACACAGTTTGTATATTATAACAGGATTAAACACAAGGCCCAGATGCTTGTTACTGCTGCAAAACATTAGGGATGCTTCCAAAAAAGGAAATGTTTTGATCATGTCGACTTCCATTCTACTGTGTTTTGTGTTCATTTTAAATAAAACATTTTATACAAATATTAGGCTTGTATCAATATAATCATACAGTATAACCTGTATAAATATCAGAGCTTATAAATGGGCCACCTCAGGCTGCTTACAGCTAAGCCAAACTATAATGAAACGTTTGCAAACAAATGAAGCCACGTCAGTCTGGGTGGTAAAGCAGAGTAGTGCTCGCTACACTGGACACTCCTGGTCCTCTTTTAGCATGGGAAATATACAGAATTTGGGGTGGTCTTCAACTCAATGCTGGAGTTTCTGTGGCCCAGCAGGCTAATTGGATCCAACAAGTGAATTCCTTTAAATGAGAAACACCAGTGGTTTATTGGCTCGTAAAGATCCTTTTTTTTCAGTGAAGAGAACAGCATATGCAAAGCATGAGAGGATACCCAGAATATCAATGTGAAGAGTAATCAAGGCTAAAATTGGCATTAACACAGTGTTTAGAATCACCAGACAGAGCACTTTTGTGTAAGTATTGAATGCAGCCATGAGGACGTACTTTTTCAGAATGAAGATCTGCTGAATTGATTTGTAGCGTCAATCAAGTAGAAACTTCAGGTCCACTTTTATCCGTTAAAGCGATGCCTTGATTTGCAAATAGCCTATTTAGCGCTATTCAAACTACAAGCCCAATTCCGGCCCATTGTTTAGTTCTCGTGTCGCCTCTTTCTTTCTGTTTTGCTTTGCAAGATTCCTGAATCCTTTAATGTGTCTGTTTTCTTTAGGTGCTGTTTTATTCATTAGGCACCAATAAAAGTAAAAGGCTGAACCTCTTCATATCCTGCTTTTGTTGTTGAATCTAATTTTAACATTAATGGGTAGCAAAAGAGTTGCAGACGCCTCTATTTAGAGGCAAATGGAACATGTACTTGCTCTGGAGGTAACTTACTCATGTTGCTCTACTAAATGCATCAGTTAAAGTGTATATATATTTTAAGTGCCAGTGACAGTTTATTCTGATAATAATGATTTTTAATTGTTATTATTTTTTTGATTTGTATTATATTCAATTGGTTTTGTTTCTATTTAATTTCTATTTTTAAAAGTATTTTATATTTATTTTTAAGTTGTTTTTTTTCATATTTCTTTTAGTAAGGCTCTTTTTTTTCTATTTTATTTATACATTTTCTCCCATTTTCTCCAATTTAGCGTAGTCAATTTGTCTTCCGCTGCTGGGGGATCCCTGCTTGCGGTATATTGCAGCTCACACCTCCTCCGACCCGCATGCTGCCCTTAGCAGAACTCTTTTTCACCTATGCACTCTGCACAGGTGCCTCTCTATCTGCTAATCAGGGTCCTTACACAGAGTTTGAAGACCCTGCCCACATAGATCAGTCATCCCCACTGCCAATTCTGCCTGCTAGATGGCACCCAGTCAACCAGTGGCAATGCCGAGTTTCGAACCGAGGAGTTCAGAATCTCGGCGCAGGTGTGCTAGTGGAATATCCCACATTTTTAGTTTGCTGTTTCATAGCATGGAATCAGAAATTATACTTAACAATACTTACGTTCATATATTTACATATTAACTTATCATAATAAGGTGTGTGTGTGTGTGTGGATGGCTTGGGTGGCACAGGGGTCTATTAAGCTAATGGCCGACCGAGTGCTATTGGCTGGATGGGTTTAGATACTGGACTGTTGAAGGTTTCTAGTTCTAACCCACCAAGTGTCTGGCAAATGCATTTATACAATATATAGAAATTGGTAAATCGAATCCCAGCTCTGCCATGCAGCCACTGTTGGACCCTTGAGCAAGACCCTTAACCCTGTCTGCTCCAGGGGCGCTGTACAATGGCTGACCCTGTACTCTGACCCCAGCTTCCAAACAAGTTGGGACATGTGAAGAAAGAAATTCGTTGTACTGTACGTCTGTATATGTATATATGACAAATAAAGGCATTCTATTCTATTCTATTCTTTACCTAGTCTAGTACCTAAACCACTAAGCTATCACTAGAAGATTTTAAGCTGAATATGTAGGAATTTGTGCCCATTCATTCAAATTTGCAAGGTCAGGCACTGATGTTGGATGAGAACACCTGGCTCCTAAATGTTATTATTTTTACAGGGTTGGGGTCAGGGTCCTTTGAAGAGCTGCTGGAGTCCTTGCACACC
Organism: Trichomycterus rosablanca; assembly: GCF_030014385.1. Classification (NCBI taxonomy): domain Eukaryota; kingdom Metazoa; phylum Chordata; class Actinopteri; order Siluriformes; family Trichomycteridae; genus Trichomycterus; species Trichomycterus rosablanca. The sequence continues at coordinate 69,914,451 of NC_085988.1, read as the reverse complement.
AAACTTGTCAAACCAAATGTTTATGAACCTTGCTTTCCATGCAGGAGAACAGAGATGCTGGGAAAGAAAGGGGTTTTCCCCCATACTGTTGCCACAATTTTGTAGTCATATAACACAATACAAGATAATAGAAATAGAAATTAAAAAATAGACTAGATAGAATATGTTGATGCATGCTCAATAATCCAGGTACACAAATCCACAAAGTTGAATCAGTTCATCTGGACACAAGTTTGTTGTAGAGATACGTTTCGTCACTCAATCCGAATGACTTCTTCAGTCTTCAGTCTTCAGTCTTCAGTCTCAGTCTGGAGAAGTCATTCGGATTGAGTGACGAAACGTATCTCTACAACAAACTTGTGTCCAGATGAACTGATTCAACTTTGTGGATAGATAGAATATGCTACATCCAAATAGAATCAATATTAAAAGTCTGGTGCTGCTGGTGTGGTGGAGACTCCTACCGTAGGTAATCCCGCCGGCATAAGATGAGGTTGGCCTTTGTGTAGAGCGTGGAGCCGACCTCACCCAGGCGGCAGTCACAGCATGCACATTTTAGGCAGTCTTCATGCCAGTACTTGTCCAGGGCCTTCAGTAGGTAGCGGTCCTTGATCTTCCGGTTGCAGCCGGCACAGCCCTTTGGCTTGGTGTCCGGCTGGACGGAAAGCATTTGTATACCTGCCAAGGAAAATAACATGAGGTTGAGAAGTATGAGAACACAACCATTAACTGACAACACCTGACACGTTAAACAATGCACATGTGAACATGCTGTTACCAAAATAACAAAACTGTCAGCCAAACAACTGGAATGAACATTCAGAATGCAAACATACTGCTACTGTCTAACAAACAAAAATCTATTCACAGCTGCTGGATTTTCTAACTCGCTCTTTTTTTCTGTTTCTCGCACCCCACCTCTATTAAATGAGGGACCAGGAAAAGCTTTGCCCCCAGACCGGCCATTGTGTGGCCCCTATTTAGGCTGTGAAAGGGCTTTGTCGAGTTGAAAGGGAACAATGTGGGCTCATGCAAACGGCCCATAATTAGTATTCTACTTCCATACAGAGAGGAGTGAGCTCTACCCCACGTCTGCACTCCTGTTCCCCTTTTGTGCTACCCTAATAGTTTGTGTCGTCCATTAGAAGCGTGCCTGATTCCTGCCTGTTGTGCTGAGGCCAAAATGGTCTGCCTCACCCACCTGCCACAGAGTGCCGAAACTGAAAGTGACAGAGTAAACAAGCAAGTGGAAATATGACATTGGTGTTTGTGACTATAAGATCGGAAGGGGTAATTAGGTGCCATTGGAAACCATCCAATGGACTGACCAATGGACGAATTGTTGTTAGGAAAAGTATGGCCACTAACCCAGGCCATAAGCTTATTACCATACTTATTTATGTGTTGAGCAAAGTGAGCCTGGACCTGGTCTGTGAAATTTACACTATTTACTTTTTGTTCATAATTTTTAAAAAGTCACCAAAACATTTTAATTATTAATTAATTTCCATACAAAAATTATCTTTCTTGCTGACTTTGTGTCACTTTTACATACATACCTCGGACAGTAGTATTATAAGTCATATACTGCAAAGCAATAATTTATTAACATCACCATATAAGAAACCTAAACTTATATCTTTCATTTAGATGCTATATAAAAAATAAATAAGAAAAGCACAATTAATAATTAAAATATATAAAAACTAATTATATAAATGCAAATAAGTTAATTAGATATCAACAACCACATGTGTATAGAAACCTTTTGGACTATGACACAAATAGTTTATAATTTAAAGGACTTAAACAAGAACAAAAATATGATGACAAACTGATGCATATTGCTAAAGTCAATAATACAAATCCTTGTTTTTGGCTGACTAATAAGTAGCATGTTGCAATTATTACACAATTGTTGAATCCTAATTATTTGACTTGCTTTAATTAAAAAAAAATAATACACCCTTACTAGTCACTTTATTAGACACACTTGCTCATTCACAGAATTTGACAATTAGCCATTATTCATTGCAAAAAATCATACAGACATGGGTCAACAGCTTTGGTTAATAATCACATCACACATCAGAATAGGAAAAAAATCTGATTTGAGTGACCATGGTTGCTGGTTCAAAAAACATTTGCAAAAGAATTAATGTAAGAAAATCTTTAATTTACAAAGAGGTGTTTAATAAACAAACAAAAAACATCCAGTGAAGGGCTGTTCTCTAAGTGTTAAGACCATGTTAATAAGAGAAGTACAAAAATAATGGCCTGGCAGCTGGATGACAGTAACTCAAATAACCACTATTACAACTATGGAAAACATCTTGCTGCTCATCATATTCAAAGGTACGGAGAGCATCTTTTTATCTTTCGGAGAGTGTCAAACTAAATTTCGTTGTATGCAAGTACAATGACAATAAAGGTTCTTCTTCTATTCACAAACCTTAACACATATTGGCTACACCACTTCTGTCAGCCAAGAACAGGAATCTGAGGCTACATTGGGTTGATTTACACTGTGACATGCACACTGTTGTGTTATGCCATAACAGCATGAATACATGGATTCAATCTGCTTTGGGTAAAAGGTTTAGGACACTTGTGGTGTATTTATGTGCCCCCAATACCAACCAGGTATTAACTGAATGCCACAACTCCTTTGGATATCATCGCTGACTATGTGCATTCTTTATTGGCACAATTAATCCAGCATTATATAGCTTTATCTCACAAAGCACAGGAACACGATGATGAGCTGAATGTACTTTATTGGCCTCACCAGTTAACAGATCTGAATCTGAAACAGAGCACTATGGGGAAAAATCAGCAGCAATTACATGATGCAAATGACAATGAATTGAGGCTGGCTAAAGTGGCCAGTGCACAATAATATGTATGCATTATGTTGCCACAACATGTTTTCATCACTTTTTTCATTTGTTCTGTTATGTTTAGTCACTTTCTTATCCTGATCATGTTCTTGGTGAACATGAAGCTCATGCCAGGAACAGTGGATGTAACTGTGGATACACCCAGTCCAGAATAGACCTACCTTTTATGAATACATGTTTATGGCAGGCATTATTTACTATTATTTACTTACTGATCCCTAGTAACATAGATAAATGTAAAATAACCATATTAAATTGTAGATAAGTAGATGTTATGTATGTTATGTAATGTTTATAACTTTAGTAAAAGAGAGAAAAAGAGTTTAATTTACACAATAAATCTTATGATAATGTAATATTTATTATACCATTGCTAAAATGTCTATCACAAAAGCATTAATATTCTCAACCAAACTCTTTCACTTAATAACATCTGTACTGTTTTTGGCTGACCACTAACTTTCCAGCTACTGGTTTGACACTGCACTATGCATGGTAACTGGGATTTACGTGACTGTGGTTACTGCCTATTCATAAATGCTAGAAGGGTGTTAAGACTAATCCTGTTAAAACTACCTCATGGGCATCTAAGTGTTTAAGGGTTTAAGCAGGTTAGCTGATCTTTTAACGTGCAAATAAGAGCTACAGATGTGCACTACAAGTACCGATGCGCTTCATGTCCAAACCAAGCAAAGTTTCTCTGGAGTCGAGCCTGTGTGGAGCTTCTAACCGAATCAAACTGAATGGATGCTGCACTGAGTTTGTGCGGGTCGATACGTGTTCGATTCATTGATTGTTAATCGGAGTCAAGGGTGAACAATAGATTCGTTTGGCGCATTAAAAACGCAATTATGTCCTGCGTGTGTGTGTGTGTGTGTGTGTGTGTGATCGAACAAGTAAGATCTGCTGAATGGTTCAGAATGTATTGTGGTATCGGACTGGGAGTAGGCTACCAATTTAATGTGCCGGTCTCCTGGATGCTGACATTTCACCCGTTTATCAGTTTAATTACTGTTGCCATGGCAGCGGAGCTCGCAAAAGGCCAACAGATTGGATACAAGCGAGCCCAATTTTAACTGAAACTGCAGGGATGATCAGCATTTAACTCTGAAACGGAGGAGATCAGCATACACCGGACAAACGCCAAAGGTTGACATGGACTCACTCAATATATAAATATATAAATGACTGGCAATACACTACATGATAATAAGAAAATGAAACAAATAAACAAAACACGCTCGTAAACTACTACATCGTTTCCGATACTACAGCTCAGTTTAAAGGACACACACAAATCCTTCTGCCCCCAATAGCAAATCTAAAAAAGAACCGATTTCACCCGTGTATGCCAATAAAACATGTAATTACGCATTGCGATCTTACCGAAACTTTTCTCCCTTTTCTGCATTGGTCCTGAAAACACCACCATGCGACTCCTCGTTCTCAGTGAATCGAGCGGCTGTACGGAGCGCCTCGCTTTTGTTAGATTAACAGCAAACAACCGATTCAGCAGCAAAAACAGCGTGAAGCGAAAACCACGCACAAACGGAGATCGTGTACAGAACAGCTCGCCGGTTACAAGCCGCTCATCAGTGCTCGGGTATGAATGAAACGAGGTGGAAAGGCAGCGGCAGCAGAAGCAGCAGTAGTAGCAGCAGTAGCGGAGGAGGAGGAGGCGAGAAGCAGAATGACAGCGGACGACAAAGGCGCACTCTTCACCCCTCCGCTCAGCAGCGCTCCCCTCCGCTCCGTCATCCCCTAATCACACTGCACTAACAGCTCCGCTCCTATCACACCAGCCCGGACCGCGAATGCATTTGTTTGACAACCTTTTTATTTTTTATTTTGACAAAACATTTCCCTAGTCTGAAGACAAATGTAATCAGCACAATATAAAAGTCGAAACTAATAATACATGTTTGATATTACCTAAACTGGCAAGTGTTGGATGCTGAATCAGACTTGTTTTAACTGTGAGTTTATAAGCAACATCCTCCCTGGCTGCCACTGACCTGCTTTCCAGGTTGTGTCCTAAATTGCATATCATTTACTACAGTAAACTATTTAATACAGTCCTATGCAGTCTTGTTCACTGTCGTCTTGCTAAAACTTGGTGCCATTAATATTGTTTCGCATTTTGATTGCGGAATTTTATCCCAAACGTGTTTAATGAGGTATAGAAGTCCCTGTAAAACAGATTTATTTTATGCACCGGGGTACAGTCATGAGTGCCATCCCTAAACTGTTCCCATACAGTTGCAGCAATACATAAAAGCACTTGAACTCAGTTATGAATAGGTGTGTCCACATAATTTTGGCCTTACATGGTTATTCGTCACTGAATAAAGCCAGCACACTAGAGTGTTTTACACATGCTTTGGTTAAATCATTTCCAGTCCCACTTGGTTTGATTGAAAATTGAGCTGTAAGTGGAGCAAGCTGTTCTGCGTATCAATTCGTGCTAGACTAAAAGAACATAGTGTTGGTATATTTGACAAAACAATACCATTTGGTTTCAAAACCAAGTTTGATAATCAAACTAATCCAATCAGCCGTGATTTGCTTCTAATTGTTCTCCCACTATAAAAAGAGAAATACTGTATTAAACATATAGAGCAATAAAACACTACCACATTATTTCACTGCAAAAATGTATAAACATATACATTTATGCTTGCATATGTACAAACAACATAGTAAAAAGTGAAAATGTGTTTACACTTTCTTGAAAGAGAAATTTTATCACTGATTTTGCACCTGTTCCTTTTCTGTCTGATTAAAACTTTTTAAAATATTTTTTGAGAATGTAGTCGGTCAAAGGAATATGAATTTTGATATTAGTATGTCATTTTACCTGCCTCATAATTCCTTGTTAATTACCATAGTTGACAATGTCTGGTGATTTCAGTGTACACACAGTATAAATAGGACTAGTTGGCCTTTTTTGCTGCCCATTAAAAACAGTGTCCTCTTTGCCAAGGTGTGAAAGTAAGCCTCCTTGTTGCCTCCTCACCTTATTTTAAGAGAAACTTTATCTGTACGGTCAGTTAGAAGTGTGTAACACTCATGATTAGTGCCTGGTTACTTACCTTACGTTGTAATAATAATAATAATAATAATAATAATATTTCTAAAACTAAAAGTACCAGCCCCACAACAAGTGGTTTTCATAATTTGTTAAGTTGTGTAGTAAAACCTCAGATATGTGAAAATTCCAGTCTATAATCATGTCCAGCGCTTACACAACAGTGACATTTGTGTATGTACAAGCAATTCAAATTATAATAAACATAAATGCACAGATATTTATGTAGATTTTTCTTATTAAGAGCACCACCATAGTACCACGTGTGTTTCTTTAAACCTAAGATTAGAACCTTTCTTTAGGAAAGCTCTAGTTTTTAGTTTTTTTTTCTAAATTATTCTTGCCATCCCAGCACTTAAATATTTTTAACTTGCTTAGCAGGCTGAACTTCACAAAGAAGTAAAAACAGTCAGAAATTGAATGCACCACAGCTTTTTTTCAATACAGTCAAGCTCAGAAACATCTTATAACTATACGTAAAAATAATCTTATATCTATTCAGTGAATGCATTTAAATATGACATTTGCCTGCAAATGTTAATAAACCCTTTCTGTTTATTTGCTGAAATTGTTATTTTGGGAAATATATGCAAAAACAAATCAATAAAAGAGTTTCAAATGCCCTATTACATGTTTTATTTTCTCTTAATAAATAAAATTAGCAAACAGTAATTGTGCATTACAATTTGTAGTGGTTTATTTCTATAGAAAATGTGTTAAAACGTATCCTACTTAGAAAATAAACAAAACATGACATTTATCCAGTTGTGTCTTAACACTGCAACATTAAATACATGCATTGTTTGGTAGACAATTTAAAATCTGAATACAGCATGCACGTTTAAGACTTTAATTTAAATATAAACTTACACAGCACCAAAGCATCTAGTTTTTGATATTAAGCTTGCAAAATGCAAATAACCAACTTGTGCAAATGAAGCCATGCACACAGCATTACTAAATCAAACCAATAATGCAGTCTTAAGAATATTATGCATATATGTATTAAATACAAGATGCAGATCACAATCAGAATCTGGATAACCCAGCACTCATCTTCTTACCAAAGTTATCCGGCAGGCTGAACTTTAATGCTCGGTGCACACTCCCACTCTGTATTCCTCAGAGCCAAAAATGTTCATAAACCCCAGATCACAGTGCAGAACCACAACGATCTATAGCGCGAAACTAACAAGGTCCGGCTGGATCGCGCTGAAATCTACAGGTGTTTTCACACGACTGATCACGAACTGAGCACAGCGGAAAAGCTCAGAACAGTTTCCTCAGCAGCGAGTCAGAACGCGAGATTACCGAAGTCTGGCTTCATGATCTGATAAAGCCAGTCTTATACCGGTAACACACCGCCCGACGGGGGAAGAACATCTTTAGTTTAATCACAGACATGAGGAGAAGTGGTGCGTGCTCCCGAGAACAAATTTGCCCTCTCCTCACTGAATGCGCGCACACGCGAGCTCTGCCTCGGCCTCGTTCCTACTGCTAATTTACATACGGGATCTGCAGCCTTGTATAACCGTCGCTAGATCATTATTATAGCCTAAAACCTTTTGAGGGATTAACTGCGTCGTTGTGCAATGTTATATTTATTGTAACATTTAGACAACTGTAATGTACCTGTAACATGACATATAACAACTTAAATACTGGTTGTTAAAATAAAAAAAGTAAAAACAACATGGGCACAACAAGCTGGTTTTAGCTATGTCAGACCCCTGACTGGCTTTATTGGTTTTACAGAGGTTTTAGATGCTGCTCAGACTTGTTCTAGCTGGGCAGTCTGTAAAACGAAGTGGAACATACCAGTACTAGGTTTTCCACACTGGGAGACCAGCTTAACTAGTCCCAACAAGCTAAAACTAGCAAACCAAACAAGCTAAAACCACCATAAAACTGGTTCAGCTGATTAGGCTATTAAATTTTATTTTTAGGCATGGGTTTCTACTAGTGTACTATTTAGCATTTGTCAGTCAAGCTAAAAATCAATTACATATTGGTTACAAAAGTACTAATAGAACTTAATACTAGAACATAATTTATATCTTATAATAATTTATATCCTGGGCAGCACGGTGGCTAAGTGGGTAGCACTGTCGCCTCACAGCAAGAAGGTCCTGGGTTCCATCCCCAGGTGGGGCGGTCCGGGTCCTTTCTGTGTGGAGTTTGCATGTTCTCCCTGTGTCTGCGTGGGTTTCCTCCCACAGTCCAAAGACATGCAAGTGAGGTGAATTAGAGACACTAAATTGTCCAAGACTGTGTTTGATATAATCTTGTGTAACTACCATGTCTGTCATGAATGTAACCAAAGTGTAAAACATGACGTTAAAATCCTAATAAAACAAACAAAAAAAAATGCTATATTTTCAATATTAAAGGTGTCCTTTACCAGCTAGGATACCACATTTAAGCACTTGCTATTGCAATATGTTGTAGCATTTTATAATCACACTAGCTATTCTATATATTTTCCAATATAACTTAAAGGTTTAGCTTGTATTTCAATAGGCTATACATACAGCACACTTCAGTCATTGCACAGGTATTGGTCTTGAGCAAAGCTATCCTATTGTTTTGTCAGGCTCCATGTTAGCAATGAATTCATCAGCTAATTATGGGGCTTCATGGGCTGAATTTGTGATTTTCCAATGCTAAGATACACACAATTCCATTAAATTACACTTTTTTTATCTTCAGTAATCACTTATCCTTGTCAGGGTTGTCAGGTGTATCCTGGACAAAGCTTTACATACAATAATAACCACTTAGGATTAAATCTAAATACCTAGACCAGAATACATTTATTTCATTTCATCTGCGCACACACAAACACACACTGGCATTAGCGGTCGGACTGGGAGTGTATACAGTCAGTTTGTGCATGAGAAACATAAACTTATCGTTAGTTATCTTCAATAACCATTTTATCCAGCTCACGTTCATGATGGGTCAGAAACCTATCCAATAAACAAAATAGGGGTACAGGTGCTAGTTCGCTTACTCACTCGCTCACTCACACTCTTTCAGATGTAAGGGCAATTGAAATAAGCCGGAAGCATGGACATGAAAAACATAGACACAGGCAGTAACCAGAAGTGAGACTGAACTTCTGGAGCTGTGTTGCACTGACACTTCCTGCAGTGCCCATGTGGTAAAAATAGGAAACAAATGATATGAATGCAAATCTTTATTCAAGCAAACTCATCATATCAAAAACAACACTTGAAAGAGTTTGGGCTGGCTTATATGTCTCTCAAGTCAGTGACATTTAAGACAGGCTTTCAAGGGCCCTTTACTCTACTTCTACTTTTACTGGTCACAAAAGTAAACATGGCAAACTTCTGTGCTAAAGAACTAGGACCTCAAGATATTGGAGATTCTATCTGCTACAAAACATGTGATAAGTAAAAACACAAAAGACAATAGGAAACCGGCAGCTACTTTTCCATGATGGGACAAACTTACATGGACATGCAGTTATTCATCATTTACTTTTCACTAACCATACCTTGGTCAGGGTTGAAGTAGGTCAGGGAACACTGGACACAAGGCAGATATACAATCTTGTCAGGATTCATGTCTATCACAGGGCACCACAGGTTCAATCTTTTATTTACCCACTCACACACAGGCGATGAATGCAGAGAAGCTAGTTCAGCTCATGCATGTTTTTTTGGGAAAAGTAAAAGCTTAATGGAGCACACTAGTGCTCACGTTAGAAAATGCTGTTTAAGATAGCGCAGTGGCTCAGCAGGTACAATGTGTGCCATACAACAACTAAGTGCTGGACAATTGCTACTTTGAGCAGAATAAATCAGTACATGAAAATACAGCAATTAATAGAGGTTTAAAACTTAAGACACTTTAATAATATTTATAAACAAAACATCTCAGGAAGACCTTTAAATACCCCAAAGTTACATAATACAGCCTTCATTTTTTCCAGTAAATAAGTATGCGATTGCATATGCTGTGCATATCTCTCTTCTGATTTATTGTGTGATGCAGTCTAAAGCTATTCCTCACCCATTGGTTACACCTGCGCACTCCAATTAGCGCCTTTTGATGCCAACATTGCCGTGGAGAATGATGTACACTCATAATGTACACACTCTCTCTCGCACAGACACATACACACATGCACAATTAGCCTTTTACTTTTGACAGTGGGCCAAAACGTTCTCTTTTTACTCTCAGTGTGAATTGCCTCTCTTTAAGCGAATTTCTAAAAGAAGTGGGAAAGATGGTGTCAGACTTGGTGTAGTCAATTGTTAGCATTGCGGCCTCTTGCCAATCACCGTGCCTAAAACGCAGCTGTAATGAGATGGGTCATAAAAATGCTCCTCGCCACCATTATGAGTGATGAGATGCATTAAAGCTGACAGGGTATATGACCTGCCAGTAATTAGGTTTTTGTCATGGATTGAATTATTTCAGAGCCAAGCTATCTGCGTAATCATGCTACTCGCGTAAGAAGGAGAAGAGGGGGCAGAGTAGGTGGGGGGCACTAACCTGTTCTTCCTTTTTTATTTTTTGGCTCTACATTATATATCACATTATCACACCAATTATTCACAAAAGATATTTAAATGATTAAGGATAATCTAGAGAGGGTGCCATTCTCAGATGTGTGAAAAAAGTGGATCGCTTGACCATTGCTAGACCATTCCCCAAAAATGTGCATGACAATGTCTGTTCCAGAATAATTGTGCATGTGATGGTCAGGAATATATATAATGTTAGACTGATGGTAGTTACTCATAGTTCATGTGTTAAATGCAGCAGATATGATCAGCAGCTTAGTGAATTTGAAATGGTTCAGTAATGCCAAAACCGCAATTGGGTGCTTACAGACAGTCATGGTACCAACAGACACTTGTCTCAGAAGGAACAAGCCACAAACAGCTGACAAGCTGTCGGTCGACTAAGACTCATTCCTGCCAGAGGACATGGTTGCTAAGGTGTCTGGTACAACCCAACAGAAGGGTTGCTGTGGCTCAAACTGCAGATGATTTTAGTAATGGTGATTAGAAGAATTAGTCACAACACACAGTCCATCAACTCTTTCTGTGTATGGGGCTGCATAGTTGGCTATGATAACTTCTGTTTTTTGTTTAAAGCACTTACAATGGGCACAGAGGCATCAGGAAAAGGGTTAACTGGTCTGGCGAATACTGTTGTCTCTTAGATCAACTGGATGTAGGACACGTGCATTGTTTACTCATAAAAGAGAATTCAAGCAGGATGCACTGGAAGACAATCCACCCAACAACATACAGAGGTTAAAGGACCTGCTGGTAATGCCCTGGTACCACATAAAAGCAGAATCCTTCATGAACTCTTGTGTAGTTCATGTCTTAATGAATCAGAGCTGTTTTGACAACATATTTAATAGGTGGTCCTAATGATTTGGGTGGTCCTGGTAATCAGAGTACTCCAATTCTATGTAAACCAATTATTTTAATCAGGACTGCTTTCCCAGTAACATCATTAAAGGGGTAACTGTCCTTTCCAGAGCAGAGTGGAACTCATTTACACCTAAAAACTTTAAGTAGCTAGTTCGTGTAATTTTTAAAGTTTTTAAGGGGTGGAAGGATCTGAGTACTCTGAGGAAACTTATGTTAGAACAAATAGAACAAACCCAGCTATACACAGACAGCAATTAGAGCATATGATTAAACCTGCTACCTAGAATAAAGTGCCTTATACAATGTGGCAGTACACTGTTATATTAAATGTCAATAAGCGCAAAATATTATCAGTAATGAGATATATTTCAGTGAATAAGAATCAGAGAGGAAATGTAAAGCACTGCCTAGCTTAGTTATCGATTACATTTTTTTTGAAGAAGAACAAACAGATGAAGACATTTTGTTTATTTAAGCCTTGTCTGAAGACCATTTATTGACATGGAATTTACAAATGTTTTGCTGTCTGCTTGCCTGCTGACCAGCACTTGAAATTGGCATTTAACACCACCAATAACAACTGGAAAGCTTTAAACAACTTATTCCATCTTTTTAAGATTGAAGAAAATGTAAATGTAAATAAATGAAATATAAGTAAACTTGGTATTTGCGTTGTTTGCAATATTATGTTTTTGGTAACCAAGAAGTGTGACATTTGCGCAACTTACACCCTACTTACTTTATTTGTATTTGTATTAGTTTCTTTTCTTTTGCTTGTTAAACTACTGGAGACCAATAATTTCCCTCAGGATAAATAACGTATCTATCTATCTATCTATCTATCTATCTATCTATCTATCTATCTATCTATCTATCTATCTGATAAAAAAAATCCTGATTTGCGCATCTGCAAGTTCAGGCGCAATAAAGTCTACAATTATGTATTTTGGCCATAGCCCTGCGACAGTTTGGTGCCCTGTCCAGGGTGTTCCTGCCTTGCACCCAATGTTTCCCGTTCTAACAGGACCCACCAAGAGCCTATGCAGTTTAAAGTGATTTATAAAAACTGGGTTAATGTTGAAAGCTTAGGTTGGCAACTGACAACACACTTATACAAGTAACTACACAGGGACCATTGCGATTAGCCCATCCTTGCGTTCAGGTATTGCAGTACCACATTAAAGAAAGTTGCGCTTAATGCATAGTGACAACTTAATATGGATCCAGTATCTATTTATCCTACAATGTTCTAAACTGTTAACTGTTAAGATATGCCATATGCTATATATATATGAACATTTACAACTATTGCTTATATTAAAAAATCATGCCTTGTGCATTTTCATGGAAATGCCGCACTTAATGCAAGCATATGCAAACTGACATTTTCTGGATTAGGAATGTGTTGAGCTTCCATGCTATATACAGTTAAGTCCTGAGTGCAATCACAAGTGACACTGACAAACTTGAATAGTAATTTGTGAATATCAAAAACAATAGAATATGACACCTGCAACACATTCAAAAAATGTTGGTTATACAAGTAACATTGTTCAGGTTCCACAATTGCAATTGCAATCATTAGTAAATAAAAACACTATAGTTATTATAAGACAACCGGATCATACTGGATCAATAAATAGCCAATATATGAAGAAAAAAAGTTTTGTCATGCTATCTGGATATTTACTATCACTGTCATTACACAGTTATTATTGCTGTTGTATTTATAGTCTGAGATAGAATACCAAAGGGCAGCAGCATTGAAATAGGCGACCTCTGTAAATCTTTCCAGATAATCATACTGAGTTATTCCCAAGCGTACATTTGCTGGCTTAAGTCTTTATTTAGGATCATTTGACTGCATGTATTTTAAAGAGGAATGATAAAACTTACTGACCTGAAGCTGCATTGAACATAGTTTTCAATACAGTGTAAGGAACCTGTGGATGCTCACACTGTCAATTCATTGGATTAATGTGGTCTATAGATTACTTAATATTCCGATAATGAATAAGGACAGACAGTCATTGCTATTAATCAGACTTTTTTAGAGATGGGAAAGTAACACAGCATAGCACATACACCGTGTATTCGTGAGTCCACGTGTTTTAGGTCGTGCGCTACAGTATTAAGGAAAAGTTACCATTTAATGTCTAGGTTAAATATTCGCGAAAAACAAACTAATGTGTCCCAGGGGCAAACAGATATCATATAGCTTTGGCTTAAAAACTTTAAATCTCATAAAATCTTTCTAAATCCTTAGTTGTAGACTGGCACAGTTGTCATATTTACTTTAACTTTTTGGGTGAAATATATATTAAAGTAATTGAATATTACGATGTATACACTCTGTGTGTAATGTTAATTTCATTTCATAAAGAAAAAATAGAAGTGTAGTGTACACAAACACTGTTAGGATACGATTCTTACATCCACGCGTGTAATTCGTACAGTAGGCTACAGAGCCGAATAAAAGCTGGATTTAGACCAAAGCAAGTAAAACAAAGCAGTTTTCCCTGATGCAAATATATACAACATAATTGATTAATGACTTGTAATTAATAATCACTCGTATTTAGAAGATCTGCAGCTTTCAGATCTCTGGCTGCGTTTTGATGCGCACCTGGATTTGCATCATAAGCTGCCGTACATTTATCATAACTAAAACCTAAAAACTTTGACTTTTTTAGATTAAAAAAACAATGTTGATATGGTTTTATAATAATTTATAATAATAGCCTTTTAATTCCAGATAAAAAGTAACAAACACATCGCAACTAACTGCACGAGGTCCGTTCGTGCGTTCAAGTGTTTACGCGTTTGCGCGCACCAAGTCGTGCGTTAACACCGCGCTCCACACCACTCTTACTTTCACTTTAATAAACCAAATAAAATAAATCAAACTGACATCTGTACATTCTTAGTGCTAAAATGCCTATAAGGATTCGTTAGTCCATGCATTCAGGTGTCAAAGTCGTGCGGTACTGTACCGAGGGAAAGTTGCCGCTTGCGTATGCCGAACTCGTGCGCTACGAGTGTAGCCAAGTCTCGTTCAGTCTGCAGCCGTCAACACCGGGAGCAAACTCCTTTCCTGCAAAGATCTCAAATCCCTCCTTTCTCCAACTCCATGCGTGAAAAAAAGCTTGATTCTTCCACAACAGCAAGGCTAAGTAAGAGCGACCCTGAGTGCTTTCTTCTCTCCTATCCTTCCTTCCCTTGCTTTGCTTCGCTCCCTCCCCTCCTCTGGTATTTAAGCAGCTCCAGCAGGTCCCCAGTTAGCTGCGCTCCGGATCATCCAAGGAGCTGCTGACAAGCCCGGTTAGGGAGAGGCAGCGCATGTTGCTCTAATGGACCTCATTAAGCTCTACTTACAGATGTTCTCTTAACATAATTGATCTGCAGCGAGTTGAGAGGACGGCGGCCTATTCCCCAGCCCCCAATTATGGCCCGGTAATTAGATCCCCAACCTCCAGCTCTCCGCATTCACCCTTCTAACATTCCGAAATATCAAAGTATCTCTTTCTCTCAAAGCAAACCCTCCTGTCTTCTATCCCCCACCCTATACCCCCCCCCATCACCACCTCCACCACCAGAGGTGGCAGAAGTACACAAAATCTGTACTCAAGTAAAAGTATAAAGATTCTTCCAAAAAACTTTACCCTTAAGAACTCTTACTGTGTGTACAAATGTACTGGTGTTAGATGAAATAATGCAAACATCTCACAAAAAGGAGCCAGACATTCAAGTGACTGAATCACAATTGCAAACCCCATTTCCAGAAAAGTTTGAACATTTTCTAAAAATGCAATAAAACTAAAAACTGTATTTTGTTAAATTGCTTAAACTTTTATTTAACTAGTAAAAGCACAAAGAAAATATTTCCAGTGTTTTCACTGACAAACTCGAATAGTATTTTGTGAAGAACAAAAACAATACAACGTTGGGTCGGGCAGCACGCTGGCTAAGTGGGTAACACTTAGCCCGTGTCTGCGTGGGTTTCCTTTGGGTGCTCCGGTTTCACAGTCCAAAGACATGCAAGTGTGAATTGGAGATACAAAATTGTCCATGACTGTGTTCGATATAACCTTCTGAACTTATGAATCTTGTGTAATGAGTAACTACCGTTCCTGTAATGAATGTAACCAAAGAGTGTAAAAGATGACGTTAAAATCCTAATAAAACAAAACAAACAATCAATGTTGGGTCAGATGCAAAATAAGACTAAGGTTATACAAGTAACAGCAGTTAAACGGCAGTTGTAGCCCAAGGTACTGGTCCAGTAATCGGAAGGTTGCCGGTTCAAGCCTCACCACTGCCAGGTTGCCACTGTTGGGCCCTTGAGCAAGGCCTTTAATCCTCAATTGCTTAGACTGTCACAGTACTGTAAGTCACTTTGGATAAAAGCGTCTGCTAAATGCTGAAAATGTAAATGTAACACTGTTCAGGTTTCACAATTAGCAGTTTAACAGGTGTCATTAACAAGTCTTTAAGAGTGAGTATACATAGAGCATCCACCAAAGGCTTAGTCTTTGCAAAGCAAGGATTTGTTGTTTACCACTTTGAGTCAAATTCCATATGTGAATTGTTTCTCACTGCTAGATTGCAAAGAATTTAGGTCTTTCACCTTCTACAGCTTCATAATATCATGAAAAGATTCAGGGAGTCAGGAGAAATCTTGTTGATTAAAGGCCAAAGACACTGCTGCTGAATGTGCGTGACCATTGAGCCCTCAGGTTGTACTGTTGAAAAAACTGTCATGCTACACTGATAGACATAGCCACATGAGCTCAAGAGCACATTCTAAACACATTTCGCTGCTGCATCAAGAAATTTGGACATTTTATCTCATTTTTCATGGCAGATCTGTTTGATCAGATGGCAGTGTCTAGGAACTGCCATCTTCAGGTCTCTTCACAGATGTTTGATCAGGTTTAAGTCTGGGCTTTAGCTGGGCCACTTTAGAACATATAGAGACTCCAACACCATAGCATGATCCCATAGCTGCTGCCTGCTGTCAGACATAGTGCAGAGATGGTTGCAACCATTCAACAGGTTCTTATATCTCTGCACATGACTTCTGGAGCAATTAGAGTGACTGTTGAGATTTTTACTACCCATTTGACTACGGCCCAATTTGGCCAGGCCACCAACTGTAGGCATAAGGTTGTACCATGCTTCTTCTATTTCAAAATGATAGAGATGACTGTGATCCCGGGAACTCTCAAAGCCATAGATATTATGTCCTAACCATAATTTGACCATACTGAGATCCACAGACAGTTCTTAGCTCTTCAGGGTCTGTTTTTAATGCTGACAATTCAGTGTAAAGTTTGTGTCATTATTGACACATTCAGGCATGTACCTTTTCAATCCAATCGATTGAAATTGCTACAGGTTGACTCCAAGTGAGCTTTGAACTCTCCAGGTTAATAAAAGCAAACAGGATTCACCAGACCAAAATGCAGTGCCACAGCAAAGAGTCTAAAGGCTTTTGTGAATTAAAGTTTGATCTTAATTTTTAAAGACTTTAAAAAGATGTCTTATTATGCATTATTGAAGAATGACCGGAACATTTTTTTTCGTTTTCTCAAATTTTTCCCCCAATTTTCTCCCCTAATCTAGTCGTATTCAATTACCCTGATTTCTTTACGCTTCACCTCTACCGATACAATCCTCCACTGCTGACTGAGGAGCTTCGCAACTGACACACGTCCCCTCCGACACGTGTGAAGTACCGACTGCATCTTTTCGCCTGCACGAGGTGAGTTCTTATGCGAATCAGCCTTGTGCACAGAGAGCCACACCTTGATCAGCATTATTCCTTGACTCTGCCATCAATCAGCCAGCAGTTGCACCAGTCATGAGGAACCCTGGTCCGGCTTATCCCACCCTGTGAACAACAGATGCATATGATGTATTTGAAATCCCAGCTCTGGTGTGCTAGCGTATTTTACAGCTGCGCCACCTGAGCAGCCGACGGGAACATTTTTAATAGACAGGATGCCAACCTGCCCTTCCTCTAGGCAAAGGCCAGACTAACACTATGCTATACTAATTTTCTAAATGCTAAACTAACTTTAAACATACAACAGATCTCTGGGCTAAGCTACTCTAAGAATTAACTCAAGCAAACAGGAAATGCTAACAACTAAGCTAATAGCAACACTAAGCTAAAACAAAACAGACCACAGGACTAAGACAAGCAAGGACAAACAAAGCAGAACGAGACAATCATAAGAGGAGTCAGGACAGGAAACAAGACAGGATCAGAATCACAATCTCAATATTAGGTTCATGGACACAGATACATTCACATTCAGTGACAAACCAGGGAGGTTACAAACACAGGGTATATATTAGAGCTGGCTCGATACCACTTTTTTATGTCCGATACAGATACTGCAAACCGAGTATCTGCCGATACTGATACCAATCTGATACCGTCATTTCTCCTCTCAAACAACTAAGCAGTAATAATACATGTCTCAATGCACCATGGTTAAACTAGCTATCTAAATAACAATGCTCAGACGGTGAAACAAATATTCTAAAGGAATCAATACAGAACCTACAACATCACACTTATGCAAAACTGCTGTTTTTATTTTCACTTTTACACACAGAAAATTTAGCAGCAGTTTTGGCTTGTTTAACAGCACCATACAAACATTTAAAATAAAATTTAAAGTGCAACTTTATCTGTATTTAACAAATAAATTATAATTTCAATATAAAATTCTAGATCTGTCAACTTTCAAATCTACACCTTGAAGAGGCAGCGAAAAAATAAAATAATAAAATAAAAATAAATAATATTTTTTATAAACAATAAAAATGAAACAATTAAATAATAAAAAATGAACAAATGCATCTATCTTGTCCAGGCTTGGAGATTTCTCACATCCTCAACAAAATTTAATCCATTAGTGTTATGAAATAAAACAAACTGCACCGTTAGCCACAGATGTCCTCTTCGAAATCCAGCAGGTTTTTTAACAAGCGTGCTTTGGTTTTTAATAATCTAAAAACGTGACAGAACTTTAGCGGAAAATCTCAACCAAATACTGCGTCAATTCTAATTGGTCCATTGCGTTTGATTGACATTCACATCTTCCAGTTGTAGACACTTTGGACGACACGCCGTAAAACAGTGTTTTTAGATGTGGCAGTAGTAGATGTTTTTTTTAAATGCTGAAAGTTTAAGTAGATCAGTGTGTTTTAATATCTGAATGGCCTTATTTACATTAAAAGTTATTTACATTAAGCAACAGTATCGGATCGGATTACACGTTTTTTTCCGATATCCGATCCAGTGATTTGGGCCGATATCGGACCGATACTGATACAGAGTATCGGATTGGTGCCAGCCCTAGTATATACACAGGTGCTAATCAAGCAAGACATGGGAAACAGTTGGGGGTGATTACACAGGGCGAATCAGAAACAGGAGGCAGAGACAAGAGGGATGTGTACACAAAACAAACACAAAAGGAGCCATGTGCTCAGCCACTCTACTGTGGTCGTGACAAGGGGTTAAAATAAATGCACATGGTCAAGTTTGCAGTGTTTGCAAGAAGGTAAGCTATTTAGAAACGTGTCCAACTTCCTTCACTCAGCAAAAAAATCTAAATCTTGGACAAGCAGGATCGAGATTAATCTTATTCAATTTGAAGAAATTTTTGCAGATCAATTTTGTCCCTGCAATAGTAGTATCAGAAACCAGCATCTTTGTGTTTGTCATGCGGAAAGATGTTGATTTGATTAAAGGGCCCTTTGGGGAGGACTGGCAGGATGCATGTAAACAAACCAGCATGGACCTGTGATTCCTCAAGCGCCTGTTCTCAGACACGTGATACATTTTGATGACATTGTTTCAACACTTCTGTTTTACTGTGTTTTCCAGATATGTTTAAATACTTACATTTAATTACAGTACTTAATTTTAACTTTTTACATCTGACCACTTCTTTAACTTTTTTAATCTCCTTCACTTTCTTCCTCCCTCTTCCCTCTCAAAGACTCCATTCCGTTGACAGTATTGACAGTCAGATCTGCTAACCTTTGTAGTAGAGCCAAACTTAGTAGTGTTCTCACTACAGTTGACAGAGCTTAGTCTTCTTTTTTCCCCTGTCTCCCTCCATCTCTGTTTTTTCTCTCTCTCTCTCTTTCACTCTTTCACTCCTCTGAAACACCCTGGGAAAAAAGTGAAGGATGATGCCCGAGACATGCAGGAAAAGGATAAAAGCAGGCCATGGAGAAGCAGGAAAGATATCAGAAAAGTGAAAAAAAAGTTTGTACTTTTGATTAAAGGTGGTAATGATAACATCTGTCAGAGGAGGATCTTTTTTGTAATGTCATTTTATCTTCTAATGATTCCTCTGATGCCAACTTTGAGGCAGGATGCAAAAGGAGAGACGGGTGGCGCGAACAGTGTGAAGAGATGGCGGCGCGTTTAAAATGCCAATCAGAGGCGCTCGCATTACCCATCTAATTAGCAACACAGAGCACTTAAGGGAATTGGAATGTTACACTTCTTTATAGAGACAGTTTCATCACGTGGAGCAGCCGAGGGGGCTCTTGGTGCCAATCATCACTATTTCATGGTGCCAATCATCCATTTGCTTTTTTGATGTGCAGGTTGGATTCTGATTTTGCATTTGACATATCGACACAACAGATCTGACAGTAACATTCAACACTTCAAAAAAGAGCAGGTCAGGGTGCGTGAATGTAAAATGCTGAATATTCTGCAACACCAACACATTGACCTTAATAAATTACACTACAAGTAGGGTCAAAAAGCAGCTCCATTTGGTACATCAGTACATCAGTTTCTTTACACCAGTTGTACCAGCAGCAATTATAGTTTAATGCACTGCCCCCAACCTGGACACATTTTATTCAAGGGATCCACTGTCTACTTATGGCTGTTATTATTCATAAATTTTTCTGTTATGCTAGCTGTGTTCGAATCTCAGCGGTGTTATCTGCTGGCCAGGTGTCTATGCAGACATGATTTGTTATATCTGTGCAGGGGAGAGGGGTGGCTGAAGCCCTGCGATGAACTGGCACCCTTACTCACTCACTTTCCTTACCGCTTATCCAATTAGGGTCAGTTGGGGTGGGGGGGTATTTGCTGGAGCCTATCCCAGCTTTTCATTGGGCGCAAGGCACACAGTAACACCGTGGAGGGGCGCCAGTCCATCGCAGGGCAGTCACACATACACACACCCATTCAAGTATAGGGCAATTCAGTGTCTCCAATTAACCTGACTGCATGTTTTTGAACTGGAACTCCCAGGGGAAACCCACGCAGACACAGGGAGAACATGCAAACGCCACACAGAAAGGACCCGGACTGCCCCGCCTGGGGATTGAACCCAGGACCTTCTTGCTCTGAGGCGACAGTTCTACCCACCGAACTGGCACTTTGTCCAGGGTATTCCTGCCATGTGCCCATTGCTATGCGCCCATGGAAACCCACCCCGTACAACACTAACCAGAATAAAGCTTTTGGCACCCCTAGCCCCTACCTCGCAAAAAACCCTAGCCCTGGTGGGTCTACCGTCTTTATTAGATCTTTTCTATTTTTGAGTAAGTGAAAGTGAACTGACATTTGAGGTTGTTTGTCCACTTAAGCTCCAGATACACAGAGATCCTGAGAAAACAGTAAATCAAGATATGAATGAATGAATGAAGCATTATAGGGATCTGTGTGCAGTCCTAGCCACCAGCATAATGAGGTTTCCTCTGAATACACTGGTTTGTTTTCACCTCCCAAAAATGCAAAAGATGGATGGGTTACTCTTAAAACTGTCATGCTTTGTGACAAATGTATTTCTGTCCTGCAGCAAGTGTTTAATGTGGTGACGGACCCACCACAACCCTGATCAGGATGACGTTTAAAGGTGATGTCTGAATGAATGAATGATGAATGAATTTTAAGTTGGCACAGCAGTACAGCAGGTAGTATTGGGGTGTATGAGCTCAAGGTTCCTGACTTAGTGTCCTAATTAGTGTCTGCATGATTTCTGGCAAGTTCTTTCTGTGATTACATGGACTTTCTCTATACACAAACCTTCCAGTAGGTGGATTGGTTATTTCATACTGTCTATTGCTGTGAGTGAAGATGAATAAATGTATGCGTCAGTGATGCTTTGCAATAGACTGGCACAACTGATGGTGTTTAATTCTCAGAGATTTAGGGTTCTGGTGTTGATACTAAGCTTTAGATTGTCTATACAGAGTTTGACATGTTCTCCCTGTGACAGGATGAGTTTCTTTTAAGGATTCTGGTTTCCTCCTACCTTCTAAAACATTTCAGTAGTTGGATTGTGCCCAGTGCTGCTATGACCAGCTCTGGAAGTACATAATAGTTAAAAATTAATTATATAAAAATATATGTAAAAATATGATAAAAAGTATTAACCAAAATTGTCATGCAGTGGCCTAGCATGAGGGTGAGGCTACATCACCTAATATGTGGCTGTGACATTATTTCCTATAGAGTAAAGGGGTGCTGCTTACCTTGCTGCTGCACTATCTTAAGTTATCTTGTGTGATGGTCCATCCCAGATGCATCCAAGCCCAAAGAACTTGATGCAGTTTCTAGACATGGTAAATATAAGGTTTTTTTTGCACAGTAAAGATTAAAGTGGCATTGTGAATGCTACACTGTATTGTTGTGCTTGTCAAAGGTTTGCCAAAGTAATCCTGAGCCCATGTGGTTATATCAGCTGTTGATGAATGATGGTTTCATCACAGGGAAAACACACATACAGTCAACCTTGACTTACGAACTTAATTGGTTCCAAAGGGCTGTTCTTAAGTCAAAATGTTTGTATGTTAAACCTATTTTTCCCATAAGAAATAATGTAAATAGAATTAATCCGTGCCAGACCTCCCAAACCACCCCTTCCTGTCTTAAAAGGTCTTTTTTGTTATAATTTTTCGTTTGTTTTGTTTTTCCCTTAAATCTTAAATTATAGAATAGACATTCCTGTAATAAACAATAATAAACAAAAATACACAGTAGTACTGTACATAAAACACATACATCACATTTCATACACCATAATACACCATCACGTACACCATAATACATTTTCTTCTTTTTTTTATAAAATGTATCTACCAGAAACAACAATAACTCTCATATTTCTCTATTATCTCCTTCTTTATTTTAATAGTGTTGTATTTTGTAGATGTAATTGCACAAAAGAAAGAATACTTTACTCAGCCGAATTCCTTCTTCTCCCTCACTCACTGTCCCATCTGTCTAATACACAGTGACAGCTACTGGCAGGATTAATTATACAACAACAAATGTAATGTTTCTCAGCTCTGCGCTCTCTCTGCACCTTATTTGGGGACATTTTAATATTGAAAACACTGGAAAAACACCGTCCGCTGTGCGAATGTATATATGTATATATACAGAGAGAGAGACGCTCAGAGCTAACTTGTTCGTGACGTCACGTGTTTCGCGAATTTCGGTTCGTAATCCAAAATTTGTTCGTACGTTGAGTTGAAAAAGATCGTTCGTAACCCGAAATGTTCGTATGGTAAAACGTTCATACCTCAAGGGTCGACTGTATACACATTTAAACCTTGGGCAATTTTTAGTAGCTCCAGGTAACCTGGCTGCATATCTTTGGAAACCCATGTTCAAAAGGACCCGGACCTCTCCACCTGGAAATCGAACCCAGGACCTTCTTGCTGTGAGGCGACAATGCTACCAACCGAACCACTCTGCTGTCCTGATGGCAATACACTTATTTGAAAAATGTAATTTAGGTAGCTTTTTTTTTTTAATCTAGTTTCACTGATTGTTAAACCTGTAAATATTTTTAGAGTGGGAATCCATCTTTTTATGCTAACTACATACAAGCGCTTCTTGTCCCTCTGTGCCCAGTGACCAAGCAAGCTTTATATCACTATTGGCTAAGAGGCTGCCATGCATGAAAAAAGCACTTTCTCCAAAATCGCCACCCTAAAGTTGAACAAAAAATAAATAAATCGCTGCTGATCACATGGTTAAATAAAAAAATGTACCCTAGAGCGGAGGTGTCTTTCTTGTACAGCAGGTTTTAAGTCCATAGTCATGTCAAACCAGCTTGACTTTTGACAGTGACATCTATGTTCCAGCAACTTCTAATTCATAACAGGCCAGTTGTTAGTAGATCTTAGATTATATCTGTGCGTGTCATGTTGTACAGCATAGCGACAGCAACAATGGCGTCAGCTGGTGTTTTGTATGGAGCTTAATGCTGCATTTTTATCTTTTAAAGTTCACCTGATTACATTTTGAGCAAGTTTGCAGCTGATATTTTCAAAGCGCCTTTCAAAAGATGAATTGTGTGATATGACGTGATAAAAGTGACCCGGACAGAACAAAAAACGCTTAACGTGAAAAATAAAGCGTGAAGCTTTTTCAACTCCCCGAGCTGCATAAACACCACAGGTGTAAATCGAGCTAAACACAGATATATGTTGTATTTTAGAGTGGATTTGATGGTTATTTCACACAGATTAATGTTCATGTTGTGGAACTTTAATGATGTTTTATCTCTCAAGCCGAGCGCTGAGTAAACCGGCTATTTGTGCCGAGAGTCGCGGTGAAAGCGAAGCACAAAACACTTCTCACATCAATGAACTAAAGAAAACAACAACTGCGACAAACACATCTATTTCTTCTTATTACCAACAGCTGATCGATGCTTTTTACATAAAAACGAACCTCTGTAACAACAGCACAAATGCTTGCACATAATCTACACACTCCGCCATGATATTACTTTTCTTAACTTTCGTTAAGTAACGCCCACCGTTAATGACGCATGCTTGGTTCTCAAAAACTGGTGGAAACGTGGGTCGGTTCTCTACAGAACACCAAGGTTCTAAGAAACCTGAACAGAACCGGTTCAGGAACCATGGTTTTTTTGGTGGAAAAGGGGTATATGAGGGAACTGGAAAAGATCTACAGGTTTGTCTGCAGATTTGTCTTTCCAAATCAGAACTGGGTGGTCTGCGATGTTCTCTGTGGTTCTTTATGGATGTGAAAGCTGGACTGCAAAAAGTGGAACAGGAAGAATTTTGATGCCTTTGAAATTTAAAATCTGATGCTGGTTTGACAAGTTTGGTGTGAAGGAACTGCACTGACCTCATGCATGTTAAACCAACTTGGGATGAACTGGAACCACTGATGGTCTGTAACGCGTTACTCTAATCTGACCACATTTTTCAGTAACGAGTAATCTAACGCGTTACTATTTCCAATCCAGTAATCAGATTAAAGTTACTTATCCAAGTTACTGTGCGTTACTATTTTTGTCATTTTCCTTAGTGAAAAGATATTTTTGCTTTCTTCTTGGCAGGGCGGAGCCAGGGGGTGGCCAGTGGTTGCCATGGCCACCATAAAGTAATCTTCGGCCACCCCTCTGGCCCCCCCACCACCGCTTTGCCGGCAATTTTTTTGCGGAAGCATTTCTGCACGCAGGAGCAGCGCACCTCAGATGAGTAGTTCTTCACCAAAACAGTGCAGTAATACACTCAAC
Source organism: Trichomycterus rosablanca (assembly GCF_030014385.1). Lineage (NCBI taxonomy): Eukaryota > Metazoa > Chordata > Actinopteri > Siluriformes > Trichomycteridae > Trichomycterus > Trichomycterus rosablanca. The sequence continues at coordinate 69,889,484 of NC_085988.1, read as the reverse complement.
ATAAATGTCAACCACCAACACAATTACAGAAGTATTACTACTGTATTTAGTAGTATTCGTGGCGCGCTACGAGTAAAAGCGCCAGCTTCTCTGCGCATTCCAGTGTTGCCAGATTGGGCGATTATCCGCCAAATTGGGCGGATTTTGTTGGAAAACAATTTAATAGCAGGTGAATAACACTTCTATTTAAAAGAAAATCTTCCGTTTTAAGAAGCTCCAGCATTGTAGAAGGCTATTAAAAGTAAAGTCAATTTTCAATGCTGATTTAGCGTAATAGTGTTGGTCAGTCTGTATCATATTCTTGAAAGAAAATTAAAATTTGTTTTCCATGCATTCACACTAGCATGTTCTGGGATTCAATTGAGTCTCATCAGTACACACAAGTTGGCAGCCAAATGATAAAGTATTGCAAAGGAATATCTTTGAAATATTCCGCATTATATAACTAATAAAGTAACTTGTAATCTAACTTAGTTACTTTTAAAATCAAGTAATCCATAAAGTAACTAAGTTACTTTTTAAAGGAGTAATCAGTAATCAGATTACTTTTTCAAGGTAACTATGCCATCACTGACTGGAACCTCTTATCCAACATCAGTGCCTGACCTCTTAAATGCTGTTTTGACTGAATGAGTACAAATTCCCACAGACACACACCTGCTCAGAAGAAAAGAGGCAGTCTAAACAACAAAAAAGAAATGACAGGGGGCTCAGCCCCATAATAATGCCATGAATTTGGAATAAGGAGTTTAACAAGCTTATACTCGGGTGTCCACATACTTTTGAACATACAGTGTACACGTACGTTACAAGTGTATGTAAACTTTCCACTATAAGTGTATAAACAGCTTAGTGAATGGTGTGAGATGCACACATGCTAATGAACTTGCTGAGAGACACTGGGTGTCAGTATCCAGGTGTGATGCCATGTGTTGTTTTATTTTGTTGGTTTATATCTCCCCCTCTAACTGAGGCCCTCCGCTGAGCCTAGCTGGCATTTAAAAAAAAAAAGCTGTAGGAGTCTGGCCCAAATTCTAATCTTAACTGATGTTGTACTTTTAATATCTGCAGTCTTCCAGAAGCTACACATTTAGGAGACAAGCGTGTACACTAAGGCTGTAGACATGAATTGAATATTGGGGGAGAACAAATCTATGGGTGTGGGGCAAAGTGTAGGGTCTTGCCATTTAACAACATTTACCCACATAGGTAGCCTAGTGGGTAGAGCTTTGGGCTATCAACTGAAAAGTTGAGAGTTGGAATCCCAGCTCTGCCATGCAGCCACTGTTGGACCCTTGAGCAAGGCCCTTAACCCTCTGTGCTCCAGGGGCGCTGTACAATGGCTGACCGTGCGCTCTAACCCAGCTTCCAAACAAAGTGGGATATGAGAAGAACAAATTTGTTGTGCTGTACGTCTGTGTATGTATATATGACAAATAAAGGCATTCTATGTTTATCTTTATAATTTTTACATCAGTATATTAAGAGGGGTGGCACAGTGGCTTGGTGGGTAGCACTATCACCTCACAGCAAAAAGGTTCTGGGTTTGAATCCCATGTGGAGTGGCCCGGGACTTTTCTGTGTGGAATTTAGATGTTACTCCTGTGTCTGTGTGGGTTTTCTCCCAAAGTCAAAAGACATGCAGTCGGCCGCTCAGGTGGCGCAGCGGTAAAAAGAAACGCGCTGTAACCAGGGCTGGATTCTGAGAACGTGGTATCGAATCCAGCCTTGCTTTACCGGTTCGAAGCTGAGTGGCTATATGAGCAACGATTGGCCGGTTGCTCATATGGGGGGTGGGACAAAGAACCGGATGTGGGTCTCTCTCTGTCAGAATGCGATTGCGTTCTCTGCCGGCTGATTGGAGGCGCTTACACAGAGATGGGAGAGGGTGCCCTTAGGGTGTGTCTCTCCGAATGCAACGCTAGGTGGCGCCAAACTCATCAATGTGTGGGTGGCAAAGATGCATCTGGCTGCTGCTCGTGTTTCGGAGGGGATACGGGTTAGCTTCAATCACCTCCGTCAGGGCAGGGTTCGGCATAGACAGAGAGGAAGCACGATGCTAATTGAACAATTGGATGCGCTAAAAGGGGAGAAAAAGGGGTAAAAAAAAAAAAAAAAAAAAAAAAAGACATGCAGTCAGGTTAACTGGAGGTACTGAAAATGCTCTAGGTGGGAATGTGTGTGTTTGCCCTGTGATGGACTGGCAACCTGTCCGGGGTGTTTCCTGCCTTTTGCCTGGTAAATCGTACCCACCACAACCCTGAATAGGATAAAGGTGGTAAAATGAATACATTAATGAATATATTGAAAGGGGACATTTTCAGCATATCCAAACCTGTCTATAGAGGATCCTCTGATCATAGCTTTAGACAGGTGACCCTCAGGTAGGAGTCAGGGCTGTGTAGCTTTTAATACCAAACCAGTTTGGCTCTTTCAGCTCTTTCTACCTCACTGACCAATTTTAGCTTTTGGCAGAAAGGAGACTCGCTTTGACAAAGTCTGAAGGTTCACCTTTAATAATGGGTCTAAAGGGAGCCCTCTGGATTGAAAGAATATCCAGAGCAGAGAAAATTGGGCCCCACTGTTCCACCCGGAATCAAAGAAGATTATTTAATTCAATTGGCAATTCATTTGTTCAGCAAGGGCCAGTCCAACAGCTAGAACATCTAATAAAAGCAGAAGGGGGTAGTGTTACAGAAAGCGGTGGTTTTGCACACCCTTGGGTCAGTAAACGGTTATGTCCAAGATAACCAGATTTTCCCAGGACCAATTTGTTCATTCATCATTTATTTATTTTTCCTAATCGGATCTTCTTGGATAGGGTTGAAGTGGGTTAGACACCAAGTCGCAGGACTTGGCACAGGGCAGGAAGGCATTCTGATAAGGCATTGATTCATCACATAAGGAAACACACTACAATCACTTCCTCACAGCTCAAAGCTAACTCACAGAACTAACTTTTTATGGGAACAACTCCCAGCTATTTGATTTAGTACACCTGTGAATTAAACTGTGTATGGTAACTTAAAATATTGAAGCTGTAATGAGAAAATTAAATAATTTTGTATTTATAAAGCAAATCCACTATTGTCCTGATGAAATATATTTAACTATTAATACTATATATTTATCTATTTTTAATACAGCAACGCTCACTGAAAATTGTACACCGTTCAACCATAACATTAAAACCACCTCCTTGTTTCTACACTCACTGTCTATTTTATCAGCTCCACTTACCATATAGAAGCACTTTGTAGTTCTACAATTACTGACTGTAGTTCATCTGTTTCTCTGCATGCTTTGTTAGCCCCCTTTCATGCTGTTCTTCAATGGTCAGGACTCTCCTAGGACCACTACAGAGCAGGTATTATTTGGGTGGTGGGTCATTCTCAGCACTGCAGTGACACTGACATGGTGGTGGTGTGTTAGTGTGTGTTGTGCTGGTATGAGTGGATAGAACACAGCAATGCTGATGGAGTTTTTAAACACCTCACTGTCACTGCTGGACTGAGAGTAGTCCACCAACCAAAAATATATCCAGCCCCATGGGCAGCGTCCTGTGACCACTGATAAAGATCTCAAAGATGACCAACTCAAACAGCAGCAACAGATGAGCGATCGTCTCTGACTTTACATCTACAAGGTGGACCAACTAGGTAGGAGTGTCAAATAGAGTGGACAGTGAGTGGACATGGTTTTTAATAACTCCAGCAGCGCTGCTGTGTCTGATCCACTCATACCAGCACGACACACACTAACACACCACCACCATGTCAGTGTCACTGCAGTGCTGAGAATGATCCACCACCCAAATAATACCTGCTCTGTAGTGGTCCTGGGAGAGTCCTGACCATTGAAAAACAGCATGAAAGCAGGCTAAAAAGGTATGCAGAGAAACAGATGGACTACAGTCAGTAATTGTAGAACTACAAAGCGCTTCTACAGTATATGGTAAGTAGAGCTGATAAAATGGACAGTGAGTGTAGAAACAAGGAGGTGGTTTTATTGTTATGGCTGATCGGTGTATTGATAGTGATATATATATATACCAGGTAGAAATAGTTATGCTTTATGTGTTAAATATGTCGAATCGTACAGCCTGCCTTCACTGTTACTATAAAAAATTCAAACCCAGACACAAGAAAGGTGGCACACAACCCTCATGAAATTAAAACAGTGATGGAACATTTCTCATTTTCTTCAATTATAGTTAATTCTGAAACTGATTAAGCTTCCCGCATCATATCTATTTTATCTGTGACCTACATAAGAGCTTTGACTCATGATGATCAAACTGCTGCTAAATTATTCCAACACTGAGGCTGTTACTCTGAACAGTATAGGTTAGTGATAAAGCTTTAAACATTCTCTAATTTAGCTCAAATTAATGATCTAAGAGTTTGCAAAACTCCTTTGGTATAGTTTTTTTAAACTTTCACTCCGTTTCTCTGTTAGATAAAGTTCACACTACACGACTTTCCAAGTCGTCAGGTCGCTGTACAGTTCACACTACACAACTGGATCTCTTGTAATCGGAAGTCTTTAAAGTTCACACTACACGACTGATCGGTGATAGGGGGTTTCACGCTACATGATCTATCACCAACTGGAATCGCAAAACTACGTTTTGTCATGAAAACAAATCCGAGAAGTGACGAAAGGTTTAATGACACCATGTCCATACCATAGTGAGTTGGAGGTTAATAAATATTTTTGTTGCAATGCAACGTTGGTGTTATGTTTTGTAGAGAACGATAAGGTCAGAAATACTGTAAAACTTGTATGTGTACTGATGTATTCTGATCTACACTATAATATGCCCCTGTCCCATCTTTTTACACTCCTCTCCTGCATTTCCCCTCACACCGTATCTTGTGTTCTCATTGGCTGTTCGACATAGCACTCACTGCCAGTCGGGCGTCTCAGATCCAGAAATTTGATGAGCTAAATTTTTGCCGAGCCGGCAAATCTAGCATCGACCAGTCGCCGAGTGAAAATCAGGGCAAAAATCGTGTAGTGTGAACTAGGCATAAGAATGCTAATAATGTCCTCACAGCCAAAGAAGCATCGGACGCTCCCTCATTATTCAGTCAGTTTATCACAGAATTAAGGCACCTTAGTAGGAAGCATGTAAGGCATATAAAAATTCGGACATCCTTCTTCTCCGGAGCGCGCGTAGGATGAAGTAAAATGCATCTATGTAGAGTGTTGCTAGGTTTTTTGAACAAACTCAATGTTTGATGTATGTGTTTACGTATCGAGTGCATTTGTCCCTTTTGGTATTCCATAGTCAATAAAAAACTGTGCTTCTACACACAAAAATAAGCCAATAAAGTATTATGCTTCCGATAGTTTGTCTATGTACAGTTTCTTTCTTTCTTTATAAACTCAGCAAACTCTAAAGACGCTCAGTTACATTAGTAATCAGTTAGACAAAATTGAGTTTGAATAACTCCCAACCGATTCTGTGGAAAGGGGTGTGTGAAAACATGGACGAGTATTTACGTATATGTTAAGGTAGGCTGTGCTGTGTATTTTAGCTTCCACTAATTCTATCATTCAATTATGAATGTTATTTAATGACTGCCGTTAAATGTGGCACTGTGAAATTTAAAAAAAACGAGATATTAAGCACATTTCCCCTTGAATTTAGTAGGGCCCTACTTATGATATTTGTGTGCTTTTAAAATATTTTTTGGGTCGTTTCTCTCCCACTTTAGCGCATCCAATTTCTACCCGTCAATCATCCTCTCACTAATGCTGGTCCCTGCTCCTGATTGGGGAGGACGAGGCTGCTCCAGGCCCCCTCCAACACGTGCACAGCAATCGAACATCTAATCACCTACACTTGACGAGAGCAGTGCAGTACAGCGCTGTGTATGGAAAGCCACACCCTCTACCGCACTCCTTTCCCATCTCCGTGCAGGCGCCACCAACCAGCCAGCAGAGGTCGTATTCGCACTAGTCTGAGAGAGAGTCCCCATCTGGCTTAAACCCGCCCCTATCTGAACAACAGGCCAATCGTTGTTCATGTGGCATTAACGTCTTTTTGTACTTCATGAAGTTCTTCAAATCATGTATATCAAAGTTCATTGTGAAAATGGAGTTTATTTCTTTTTTTTTCCCCAACTACTGTCAGCTGTTTGTGTTGCTTACCATACTTGCTTATCTCTAGTTGCTTACCATAGTTGTTGGATTAAAGAAATTTAGATTGTGGTTAGATTAATTGAATTCAAATAAATGATATTTTATGAACATTTTACTATTAATGCCCATAAGTGATGTCTGTTTGTATAGTGCCACCCCAGTAAGAACTGTGGCCACGATTGTGGCCATTCAGTATGTCTATCACAAGCACGCACACCCATACACACACAAACACAAATCTTTAAATGATATCTCTTGATATTTTTAATAATAACCTCAAGCAATACAACGTGATACTGCCAACTGCTACACGATATCAGTCGATTCTATTCGCCATGCTTTGCTTGAGTAGCTCGGTTCAAATTACTTGCGTGCTTGCAACTGAGCATTTCCAACAGACTGCTGTATACCTTCCTCCATGGCAATCAATCAGCCTTAATCCAAAACCAATTTACTCTGCCTGAAGAGAAAAATATCTTTTAATCTCTTGAAATCCCTGATTGCAGTGCAGAACATCAGTTGACAGTTAAATTGAGCTGCGATAGCGATGGAAACCTCTGTTAATGAGCTATGCTAAAGCTTTTGTAATACTTAATTTAGCTTTTAAATAAAGATTGCATGTTTGGTAGCTATGTGGATTAGGTCACAATTCCTAATGCTTAAAAGCCACTAGAAACTTCATTATTGTGGTGAAGGTTGTGGTGAATCAAGGGACTATTCTGAAAAGTCTGGGTGCAAGGCAGAAATACAAGGCTTCTTGCGGGGCATCCAATACAGAGCATTACACAGTCACAGCTAAAAAAAATGACCAAACCCAGCACATCTACAGACATCATTCCGTGAGGTTAAAGATTCAGGCTTCTAACCTAGCTTGTACTTTTCTGGTCTACTATATATAGTATCCTCACGCTGCTGTGTCTGATCCACTCATACCAACACACACTAACACACCACCACCATGTCAGTGTCACTGTAGTGCTGAGAATGACCCACCACCCAAATAACACCTGCTCTGTGGGGGTCCTGACCATTAAAGTACAGGGTAAAAGTAGACTAAAAAGGTATGTGGAGAAACAGATGGACTACAGTCAGTAATTGTAGGATATATATATATACAGTATATATATATATATATATATATAAATTAGCCATATATATATACAGTATATATATATATATATATATATATATATATATATATATATATATATATTATAATAATAATAATAATACCTAAACTAGCAGGCATTAAATGGAGATGATTAACCTTCATACTCACTAAGGTCTGATAAATTGGCATATTTTTTCAGACATAATAGAAACACAATAGGAAAACAAAGTAAAACGATTTATTTACCCTAACTGAGTGCCGGTAAGGTAAGACAACATAAGTGGAATAAAGTGGTTTTGTTTTTGTTTTTATACAAATGTCAGATTATCCGGGTCCCTATTCAGCAAGTATTCCCACACAATCACTCAACTAAAGCCATGTTTGACTTACTTTTTACCAGGATGGTGGTAGAGGCATGTTGTTGAGATGTTTCAGGGGACTGTCTGGTCAATACTTACTGAAACAGAGTACATTTTGTAAAAAATCTGCTCCACTGGGAATATGTTTGACCACAGTGACCATAACACACTGCCAAAGCTGCACTAGTATGATTTAATATATGTAAAAGTTATGCCTCTAAATTAACCAGTCAGTCCTGACTCTCTGGGGCAAGGCTGTACAGTTGCTGTATGCCAACTAACTTTTAATGGAAGGTTTAATATTTTTTTTGGAAACAGCAATGAGCCAATATTGCTCGATCACACTGTATTAGACTTATCTAAATGACTCATTCAGAAAGACTGGCTGCCACATGTGGATTAAATAAACACTAAATAAGTTATCGAATACATATGAATTGCTGAGTGGTAACTCAAAGTTTCCTAAACTCAAAATCTTTGTAACTTGTTGCCCTTCGCTGAGAAATTTGTACCCTCAAACCCTTAAAGCGACTGCTGTTTTGTTCAGCATTTGGCTTGAGTGGTGCTGTAAAACATCATCAAAGTGTGAATATGAGACGAATCTGCATTTGTTTTGAATAGTCGTCAAATTCACTCTAAAAATGTCCACATGTATCTGTGTTTAGCTGGATTTTCCTTACTGTTTCACTTTTAAACTTGTATTACAGCTCAGGATGCTGAGAAATTGTAAGAATCAGCTTTTCCGAGATAGTCTAAAGTGCTTATCACAAAAAAAAATTTTTATGTGGTTTAATATATTAAAAGAACGACATAGGAACACTAAACCTCTCTTAATTATTACTGGTTATAAGTAAGTATATACCACCACACTCTTCCAAGATCAAGCATTTCCACCATTAAGAAGCATAAGGAAACAATAAAGAAGTAAAGTGCAGGTTTTATTGTATTTTTATATTAATTTATATTAAACTGTTTTTCAATTGTATTTCAGTGTTTGTTTATATTATATGTGTGTTATTTTTAGTGTATAAGTGTCAAACACAACCCCATTATTTTACATTAGCCTAAAATATATGCAGTTTCATGGGACCATGGAACGCATTAACAGGTTTCCCATAAAAAAACCCAAAAAAACCTTGAAACTCAACGCCTTTTAAACTCAATGCCACTCCCAGAACCAACTGATGGCTAGTTTCAAGGTCTTACATTTATTTGTATTTTCTTATATTGTACTTAGTTGATACAAATCCTAAGCTGTGACAGTCATTATGTGGAAAAAAGAAGTTTGGGCATAAATATTTGTTCAAGGTAGAGTCTAAAGTTATTTTTGTGTATTAGGCTTACTGGCATATACCTGTATGTATGTGGCTGATATCCAGATGTGCCATCTTGCTGTAAATTGGAAAGTTTTACAAGTGATACACATTTTTCCATCTTGACTGTCCGTTTAGTGAAAGCTACCACTATCTTTTCCAGCCCAGTGCTCATCTGAATACCAATCAATAATCATTTGTGATTTCAGTCAGAACCATCAGTGCAAAATGAGCAGCCATCCAGTAAATCTCCTGTCAAAATCCAGATCCAATTAGTAAAGCCTGTTGTGTACAACATAAGCTAGAGAAAGAACTGTCTATTTACTTTGCTATTCCTCGCCATGTAAAAACCTAAAATGTTTTATTTATTATTTTTCTGGCATCTAGCAATCAGTTGGTCAGACAGCTTGAGAAACACAAGCTTAATCGTCATAAAGTAGCTAAAACTATTACTAAAAGCCAGAGTTAAATAAGTTATTTTATTAACAGGATGCATTTTTTACATAATGAATTGCATTTTTTAGTTATTAAGTCTAGTATATTAGATTTTTTTAAAAGAACAGTAGATCATCTTAGGTGAGACTTTTTGTGACATAAACAATGGCGGTTGCAGCCCTGAAATGAATTGAGATGGAGATGTTTAAACTTATTGACTTAAATCCAATTAAAATGTTGTGATTTAAAGCAGATTTTTAATGTAAATGTCCTTCACATTGATGTAAAGAACTAGAATCAAAGATGGCTATTACATTTTTGCAAGGGTGATGTGGGTGTCAAATAACTTTGTTAAATTTTTTACAAAATGTCAAATTTTTACTACCCTCACATAACTGAACAGTGAGTACTATTTTACTTATTTTTACTATTGCTTTATCCTGTTCAGGGTCTCAGTGGTACAATTTTTCAGTGAAAGATAGAAAACACCCAGGACAGGTCGCCAGTCCATCACAGGGCAAACAATTTCACACATACAGTACATTCATACCTAGGGCAGTTATCTCCAATTGTCCTGACTGCATGTCTTAGGACTGTGGGAGAAAACCCACGCAGACATGGGGAGAACATGCAAACTCCACACAGAAAGGACCTCAATCGTTACACCAGGGAATTGAACCCAGGACCTTCTTGCTGTGAGGTGACAGTGCCACTGTGCTGCCCAAGTGCTACTAATGGTAATAATACATATTAATTATATTAAACATGTAAACTCGGCACGGTGGCTCGGTGGGTAGCACTGTCGCCTCACAGCAAGAAACCGCAGGGCGGTTCTGTGCAGTTTGCATGTTCTCCCCGTGTCTGCGTGGGTTTCCTCCCACAGTCCAAAAAACATGCAATCAGGTTAATTGGAGACACTGAATTTCCCTGAATTGGTGTGTATGTGTCTGCCCTGCAATGGACCGGCGCCCCGTCCAGGGTGTTACTGTGTGCCTTGAGCCCATTGAATAGCTGGAATAGGCTCCAGCACCCCCCTGCGACCCTAATTGGATAAGCAGTTAAGAAAGTAAGTGAGTAAACATGTAAACTATTGCTTTTCTTTTTATATGTTGCAAATATTAATAGAAAGTCCTCAGTGTTTTACAGTATCAGCTAACTGGCAACATAAAGCAATTCTCAGATATTAAATCTACTCATACACATACAAGTCTGTGCAATCATTAACTTAATCAAAGACAATTTTGGGGTTTTCTCATTAGGCATTATTTTCTTTAAGAAACCAAAAGGGTTAATGACATTAGGTGTTCTGTCATCTTCCCCGCTTGCTTTGCTCTGACATTACTAAAGCAACTGGCTCTGCACAAAACACAGAAGGATGCCTCCTCGCTCATTAATACTATTAACCTTCAGCCTCCATTCTCATCCTCACTGTTCACTAATTGACTCGTACATGCTTGGATTGTGAGGTGCTCAGCATGTGATAAAAGCCAGTGCAGACAGGACACACTGGCCTTATTACAATATGACAGGGAATTGAGGGCCAGAAATGTGCCAAAACAGAGCCCTCTTTGACCTTGAACAAAATAAAGCATTTAGATTTAAAATTTGACAAATCATGCACTTATCATCTCATATGGTTTGAAAGGCTACATTATGAAGACCTAAACCAGTGGGCATTACATGAAAACCATTTACCTTCATAGTCACTAAAAAGTGGCATATTCCAAGAAACATAATATTAAAAGGACGTCAAAAGACGGAACAAAGGAAATGGATTTATTCACCGTGAGTGCCATCAAGGTAAGACGGCACTGGTGGAATAAACTGAAGTGCTTTTTTAGACGTCCTATTTAACCTGAAAACGCCTTGGCTGACAATTCCCCAATGATGGTACCCTGATTGGCTTCCCAACCTTTTGCCAAAATGCAGGACAGACCTAATCAATACAAACAGTCTGCCTTCTTTAGATCTGTCCTTGGAGAGCAACTTTCCATGACAAAAATAAGCCGGTGATAAAGATGACAATTAATTAGAGGGGGCTAATTTCAGAGAGGCAACTGTCATATAAATATTAATATAAATACCAGGAATAACATTATGACCACTGACAGGTGAAGTGAATAACACTGACTCGTCTAACATCTCGTCTTCACGGCACCTGTTAGTGGGTGGGATATATTAGGCAGCAAGTGAACATTTTATCCTCAAAGTTGATGTGTTAGAAGCAGGAAAAATGGGCAAGCGTGAGGATTTGAGCGAGTTTGACAAGGGCCAAACTGTGATGGCTAGACGACTGGGTCAGAGCATCTCCAAAACTGCAGCTCTTGTGAGGTTTTCCAGGTCTGCAGTGGTTAGTATCTATCAAAAGTGGTCCAAGGAAGGAACAGTGGTAAACCGGCAACAGGGTCATGGGCGGCAAAGGCTCACTGATGCACGTGGGGAGCGAAGGCTGGCCATTGTGGTCCAATCCAACAGACAAGCTACTGTATCTCAAATTGCTAAAGAACTTAATGCTGGTTCTGATAGAAAGGTGTCAGAATACACAGTGCATCACGGTATGGGGCAGCAAAAGGGGGACCAACACAATATTAGGAAGGTGGTCATAGTGTCATGCCTGATCGGTGTATAATATAACTGTTAATACATCAACTGAAAAACTGGTTGGCTGCCATTTTTATTGTAATGGCTCTATATTCATTAATTCATTGACTGTTTTACCACCTCTTTATCCTATTCAGAGTCACAGTGGATCCAATTCACTAGGCAAAAAGCAGGAAACATCCCTGACAGGTTACCAGTCCATCACAGGGTGAACACACACATTCATACCTGGGATGGAGTCAGATGGTGGATCAGACACAGCAGCTCTGATGGAGTTTTTAAACACCTCACTGTTACTGCTAAACTGAGAATAGTCCACCAACCAAAAACATCCAGCCAACAGCGCCCTATGGGCAGCGTCCTGTGACCACTGATGAAGGTCTAGAAGATGATCAACTCAAACAGCAGCAATAGATGAGCTTTCTCTGACTTTACATCTACAAGGTGGACCAACTAGGTAGGAGCGTGTAATAGAGTGGACAGTGAGTGGACATGATATTTAAAAACTCCAGCAGCACTGCTGTGTCTGAACCACTCATACCAGCACAACATACACTAACACACCACCACCATGTCATTGTTACTGCAGTGCTGAGAATCATCCACCACCCAAAAAATACCTGCTCTGTAGGCCTGGTGTTTGTTAGTGTATGTTTAGTGCTATTGAGAAAGTTGGAGCACCAGACCTGGCTGCCAATATTAAGCTGTCAAGTCATGTTAAGGGGAGCAGCACGATGGCTTGGTGGGCGGCACTGTCGCCTCCCAGCAAAAAGGTCCTGGGTTTGATTCCCAGGTGGAGCATTCCGGGTTCTTTCTGTGTGGAGTTTGCATGTTCTTCCAGTGTCTGAGTGGGTTTCCTCTGGGAGTTCCGGTTTCCTCACACAGTCCAAAGACATGCAACTGAGGTGAATAGGAGATACAAAAGTGTCCATGACTGTGTTTGACATTAAAAACTTAATCTGATGAATCTTGTGTAATGAGTAACTACCTGTCCTGTCATGAATGTAACCAAAGTGTGTAAAATATGATGTTAAAATCTTAATTAAATAAACATAAATAAAAAGTCATGTTAAGGAGACTTTCCGTGTTACTGATTCTTCCAGATAAATAGTGCAGAACGCTCAGATGGAATAAAATCCAGACCCATGAGCTTAAAAAATTCGAGTGTGTTTGCCAAACTGTCACAGTAGTACTGACATGGTGATACGAATGCTGAAAAATGAATGAAAACATCATGCCGATGTAATATATTCATCATTTTTTAAGTGTCTTATAAGAAATTCTCTGCAAATTTGACAGCGATGTGTTCTGGTAAAATAAAAAAGGGTACAGAATGGCACATAGTTCAAGCACTGTTCAAGGTTCAAAGCCACTCAGAGATTTAGAGCTTTTTTGTCTGGCACTTATTGAGCACTGACAAAAACAAGGCTGATACACTTTGACACTGTAAACCTTTATCTCATTCTTGCTTTTGCGTTCCTCTGACACCCACCCAGCACACACACACACACACACACTTTACATAGGAGTAATGTAGTCCTCTTATTCATGTTACATTTGGTTGCTCTTTTTTATTTCCCAACAGAATAGTTAACTAATCCTCTGTGATGATCATACCAGAGCGTATTCTCAAAGGCTGGGAATGCCAGGCACGTGCTTCTCAAGTTACACCACATTGTACCTGCAGTTGTGTTCAGAAACCATCTCTACAGTAACTGTTTTAATAACAGCTCATTCAATGCTGAATTGCTAAAATTAGCTACAAAAAAATTGTCAGTGCAGGCCACACCTGTAGTGAATGAACAGTGATCATATCTAAGCACAGTGTCTGATCCTGATCTCAGAAACACCTTGACGAGGTACAGACTGAGTGTGAACAACCTGGCTGTGGAGACGGGGCGATACACACGGTTCTGGCTGCCCTGAGAGGACAGACTGTGTCTGAGCTGCATCTCCATTGTCCATATTTGCCATGGCAATAAAGCAATTGAGTGTAATTGAAGGAAGAGGAACTCTAAGAACATTGGGCTGGATTTTAGGGTGACTCCCTGTTCTTGCTAGGTAGCCAAACCCCCAAAATATCTGTTACCAGCACTGTCCATGCAGGTACCTTTCCTAGGTGTGGCCCCCAAAGGAGGTGGCGATGAGGGTGTGTGGAATCTTCCACTGTGGATGTTGATTTGGTTGGGAAGATGGGGATTAGTTAGCTAAGGTCTCACTGTATCCCCAGCCGTGGTGATGAGTCTTGGCTGTGGATGGGTGGACTTCACAGGACACAGGCACTACACAGTCCCACACGGACATCACACAAACACATCAACAATCTACAACAGTACACTGTAACTTGTTACCTGTGTACACTGACTAATATCAAACACAGAACAACACTGACAAAGTACAGACAGACATCCAGACAGGGCACTATAAAAATCCTGGATCCTATAGAACAAGGAGTGTGTACACAGTTGCACAATTGCCAGTGCTTGCAGCAGACAAAATTGGCCACTAAAGTATAAAGTATTAGAGGGTGGGGTCTTCGATGCTGTGTAAGAACCCTGGTTAGGAACGCAGAGATCGGTGAGTGACTCTTCGGGTGCAAGACTGGCTTTACGCACAAACCTACCAAAGTATTAGAGAATAAGAAGGGTCTGTGGACTGTGCATGCTTCGAAGGGGCATAGAAGTCAGGCAAATATATCCTATATATAGTATATTGTAATTGGCTATGTGAAAAAGAGAGAAAATGTATATATATATATATATATAGAGAGAGAGAGAGAGAGTAACGACGCTAAGGTCCGTTTCAAGGTTTACATGTAAAAGTTTGGTACACTTTTTAACAAAAAGTTTGGTTTACTTACAGGTTTGCACCGGGCATGCAGGCAGGTGTGCTGGGCATCAAAGGACACAAGCACTGATGGTTGATGGGATTTGAAATCCTTGGACGGCACCATTTTGGGAATGGGCTATTTTGTATCTGGGGGGAGGGGCTTGTTAATTATGCTTTGATCATTTGTATGGTGTTCTAATAATTGTGATCGTGATTTTGTCTTAATGTAATGAATATAAATTTGTTTATCAGTGTAATAATGTAATGTCTTTGTTTGTGATAGACCAATGACTTTTTGATAGTGGTGAACTTAGGGAATGCTGTGTTACCCCTAGTTTTCTTTTTGTCCAATCCCTCATGAGTATTTGGGGGCAGTGAGAAGAGGTTGTTTGGGGCCTGTTGGAGTTGTTATGGTGGTGCTGTAATTGAGAAGCACTTAAGTTTAATTTAAAGTTTGTTTATTAGTTTAGGCCGTATTTGAGTGTTAGAATATCTCAGTGAAATTATTTTTCATGTATAATGTTTTGCACCTGTTTTTGGATTGGGAGAAATAAATCATCACAATTGCATCCCAAGTTCCTGATTCTGACTCAGTTATTCCATCACTGATCGGCTCTCCTGTAACAGAGTGTAAAGAGTGTTTGATCTGAGAAATTTGGTGCTGCTAGAGCAAGAAACAAGGTCCATAAATGTCTTCTTAGGGATGTAGATATGTGTTAGGAGATGCAGGGTTATGGGTATGGTTGAAGTGCTGTAGGCTTGTACGCAGGGGTGGCTCGTTCTTTAGGGCGATCGGGCGACGCACCACCAAAGGGCGAAAGGGAATTAAATTGTTAGTGTGAAGGCTTTACTTCATTTTATGATTAATGGTAAAGCTGCTCTCTCTCCATGTTCAAAGTTATTTGTGAGGGCAAACTGACAGATGACTTAAGATGTTAATTATTTAAGCTTTAATTTACCCATGGAACGGGTCACCTTGGCCATCATCGCAACAATTGCATCCCCTGAGAGATTTGGCAGGAGCCGCCACTGCTTGTAAGGCTGTAGAAGTTGGTTGTAGGTAAGGTTGACATTTAAGTGGTTTTAGTTTTTGGCTGTATGTGATCAGCCTGAGGAGAAGGAGGGGGTGGATGAAAAGCTGGTAGGGTGCGGACGGAAGGAGGGGTGGGATTCATGGGAGTTTGTTTTGTATGGTTTAATGTCGTATTAGCGTTTATGGCTATTTATATGGCAGCCATCTGGTTCCTTACAAGTCATTACCATTTATGTAAAAGTGTTGGAGGATCTAGCAGTTAATCAAGACGGATGAGTTAAAAATATTATTAAATAGTATTTTTTAAGAGAATGTGGTGTTGTGAGATTTCTAGGTTCTGGTATGTATTTGCTTGGATGTGGTCTGCACTTGGCCAGTTGTTTTCAGTACCTCTGTGCACACATTACCAGCATGATGGGTTGTGGGTGATATTGAAAAGTGGTGACAGTGTGAGACAGGTGTTTAATTTAGCAGGCTGAAGGTAATACAGTCAGCTATAAGCTGGTACATTCGTCATAACCTGTATGGCTACAAAACACTAAAAGTAAGTAGACACAGTGTAGTACAGTGTATACAATGCTAAAACTTGAGTGAAATGAACAACGCATTTGAGATACTCAAGTAAATGTTTGAAATCCATTAGGAATACACTCAAATAAAACTATGTTAATACAGTGCATTATAAGTACACAAGTAGCTCTGTCGTCTCCCAGCAAGAAGGTCTGGGTTGGAATCCCAGATGGAGCAGTCTGTGAGTTCATTCTGTGTGGAGTTTGCATGTTCTCCAGGAGCTCAGGCTTCCTCCCACAGTCCAAAGACATGCAGTCAGGTTAACTGGAGCTACTAAAATCACCCTAGATATTATTGTGTGAGTGTGTGCCCTGTGATGAACTGGCAGCCTGTCCGGGGTGTTTCCTACCTTTTACTCAGTGAATTGGACTCACCATGCCCCTGAAAAGGATAAAGTGGTATTAAAACAGACAAGGCATGAATGAATAATATGGATTGTCACTTTGTCTAGTGTGCTTTGTTGTCTTGTTGTCTTGAGACGCAACATGTCATGGACCAGCTGGATGAAGTGGTTAGTAAAACTAAACTTATTTTGCATTTAAGAAAAAAAGGTACAGTACAAATTTTCCTAAAGGATCTCTCAATATTCTGGAGTCCTCTTTGTTTACCAGGTGGCTTTATTTTTAGGAAATAAAGGACATTTTATCCCATTTAAACACAGTTTATAAAATTGAGCCAACCTTTATTTCAATTGTTTGCTATAAAATTAATGGAACTGCAATAAATACAAAACTGAAGCTGATAATATGCAGGGAACAATCTGACATGTCATGGCTGTATGTTGTCACAAACCAAAATCCTTAAGGCTTAGCGTATATGTTTTATTCATGTTTATCTGTTTTCCATGATTACCGCTGTCTTAATTCTGTTGTTTTACTACTTTCAGTGAGACCGCAGTCTGACACTTTAAACATTGTTCCAAACCAAGTTTACACACATAGAAGTGAATCAGAATAGTATCAATATAGGCCCAGGTGGCACAGCAAGATATTCCACTAGCACACCAGTGCGGAGATTCTGAACTCTTCGGTTCGAAACCCGGTCGGCTGGGTTCCTGCAGCAGACACGTTTCTGCTAGGGTGGATGACCGGACTATGTGAGTGGGGTCTTTAAACGCTGTGTAAGGACCCTGATTGCAGAATGCATGGGTGAAAAAGGGTTCCGCTAAAGGCTGCATGTGGGTTGGAGAAGGCTTGAGCAGCAATATACCCACCTCGACTGCAATCAGGGATCCCCCAGCAGCAGAAGACAAATTGACTATGCTAAACTGGGAGAAAATGGGAGAAAATACATAAATAAAAAAAAATAAAAAAAGATTAGTATCAATATAACTAGTATTGCACTAGTACTGTAAGTTAAATCTTACTATTTAGAAGACTAGTGTGTGCTCTGAGATGCAGCAACTTCTTATTTGTCTTCTCAGCAGAAGAGCAAGAAGCTACTTGTAAATTGTCATTGACTTTTTGGGAGTAAAATAAATATTGAGAGTAAAATATATTGGCCATTTATTTTTAAAAAGAAATAAATTTACAGTAGACCATTGACTTACAAATTTAATTGGTTCCGAGGGGCTGTTCTTAAGTCAAAATGTTCGTAAGTTAAACCTATTTTTCCCATAAGAAATAATGTAAATAGAATTAATCCTGAAATATATAGAATTAATCAGACCTCCCAAACCACCCCCTTACCTAACCTCTCTAATGTCTTAAATGGTCTTTTTTGTTATAAATGCAAGTGTATTTTCCCTTAATTTTAAATTATAGAATAGACATTCCTGTAATAAACAATAATACACAGTACAGTGCGTGTGCTGTATCATACATCATAATACATTTCCTTCTTTTTTATAAAATGTATCTACCAGAAACAACAATAACTCCCATATTTCTATATTATTTCCTTCTTTATTTCAAAGAATACTTTACTCAGCCAACTTCCTTCTTCTCTCTCACTCACTGTCCCCTCTGTCTGATACACAGTGACATTTACTGGCAGGAGTAAATATACAACACAACAAATAGTAATAGATTTTTCTCCTCACTACGCTTTCTCTGCACCATCTTTGGGGCCATTTCAATATTGAATTTTACAAAATATTAAGAAAACACCAGAAAAACACTGTCCGCTGTCCGAATGTTCGCTCACTGTATATATATATATATATATATATATATATATATAGATAGATAGATAGATAGAGAGAGAGAGAGAGAGAGAGAGAGAGAGAGAGAGAGAGATCAACTTGGTCGGAGTCAACTTGTTAGTGACATCACATGTTTCGCTCGCGTGCAAATTTCGGTTCGCAAGTTGAAAAAAAGAGCTAATAACCCAAAATGTTCGTACGGTAAATGATTCATAAGTCAGGGGTCTACTGTATATTAAAAGCTCCAAAGAAATATGTTCATTAGTGTAAAGTAAAAAGATCCCATTTTTTATGTAAATACAGTAACTAAATATTCTGCCACTGTTTCTATACACCTTTGTATGCCAGTTTAAAGACAACTTTCTTGCCCTCAGCTAAAATATCTATATTTAGTCAAAAGCAATTTAAGCCTCTGTGCAGAGATGAACGTAGCCTTGGCAAAGTGTTTTATGAAAGAAAACTGTTTGAGAGTGATTTCCCATCTGGATTCAGCTGGGATAAGCAATTTTAAATTGCAGCAGGACTTATACTATTGACTGCATTACTGAATCCACCAGGCTAGATTATCACATCACTCATTGTCTGATCTCAGAGTGGATCTATTGTAAAAATAAATAATTTTTATAACGCTGAAAATTGTGGCTGGTCACTACATCTACCCATTTTAGTGATGTCAGACCAGATTCATAAAGACTACCTATGCAAGACCTCACTACCTCAACTTGTTCACTCACACATACAGTGTTTGTGCAGCGAAATGGTGCAGCAGAACTCACTCACTCACTCACTTTCTTAATCACTCATCCAATTAGGGTCGCGGGGGGTGCTAGAGCCTATCCCAGCTTTTCAAGGGGTGCAAGGCACACAGTAACACCCTTGATGGGGCGCCAGTCCTTCGCAGGGCAGACACACATACATACATACACACACACACACACCCATTCACCTATAGGGCAATTCAGTGTCTTCAATTAACTTGACTGCATGTTTCTGGACTGTGGGAGGAAACCCACGCAGATATGGAGAAAACATGCAAACTTTGCACAGAAAGGACCAGGACTACCCCGCCTTTTATCTCTTGTAAAAGTTCTCTCCATCAATAACCACTTTTAACGACCACAAGTCAGTCTTTTATGTGGCTATGATAATGAATTCATGAAAACTAAACAAACAAACAAAAAAGCTCTTTGTTCATAACAAATGATTTATATTACTCATGCCATGCAGACCTAGTTTGTGTAAATTCAGCCTTACACAGTAAAAATGGCAAACGGAGGAAAAGTAAAATGCAATGCAGGTGCTGTCAACATACGTGGCATACTCTCAAGCACACGGTGTAATCATAAAAGACCTCCCTAATCGTTTTACTTTGGAGCCATCATCGTTGGCAGCCATTTTGATGTACTCTGTGTCTCAGGTCTTTTCTGGCTCAGATAAGTGATATTCTTAAAAGCACTCAAGTCATCAGTCAAAAGAAAAAAAGATGCCTGTGAACAGTGACTTGGAAAACAAGTCAAAAGCTGCAGCGAGAGCCTTATAAACAACACACTCTGTGAAATATTGAACATATGACAAGGACCCATTGAGTAAACGTACAAGGCACTCAATTCATGTCTTAACAGCTACACTTTCACTCTGGATTTCAGAACTTACAAACCAAATCCACATTTCCAAAAAAATCTTTATCAGATTTTATCCCAGATAAATATACACTGTAAAATATATAGCTGTGCTCTGTTTTAAGTACTTGTTTTTCAATCTTCCTTAACGTTCTACAAAATCTCTGAATGAATACAGTGGTACCTTGAAACTCAACGTCAATTGGTTCTGGGAGTGGCGTCGAGTTTCAGGGTATTTTTTTTATAAGGATGTAAGGATGAAACTGCATATATTTTAGGCTTATGTAAAATAATATGGTTGTATTTGACACTTACACACTGAAAATAACACAAATATAATATAAAAACACTGAAATACAATTGAAAACTGTTAGAAATCAGTAAAAAATACAATAAAACCTGCACTTTACTTCTTTATTGTTTCCTTATGCTTCTTAATCGTGGAGATGCTTGATCTTGGAATACCATATTTCCTAGGTTTAGTGTTTCTATGTTGTTCTTTTAATACATTAAGACACAATACGCTTATTTTTTTAACGATAAGCGTTTTAGACTCTGGCTTTGTCTGGGGGGAAGGTGGGAATCTGAGGCCTGGGGTGTCACTGCATTGCTCCCAGTGATACTGGAAAAGCCGCGACCATGGCCAGAATAAAGCGGTGGTAAACTTTGAAATTAAAATATAATCTCAAATCATTAATCTCGGTAAAAATATCAGAACCTATGACTAGTGATGAGTATGAAATTTTGTTAATGCTTCAGTAGATGTGGCAGTTAACTATGCAAGACTAAATTTCTCTCAGGTAAACCTGAGTGAGGAAAAAATTTATAACAGCCAAACCTGAGCATCCAAATCAAAGTATTTGGCAGACTCTTCCATGTCTATGGCAGTGGTGCTTGCAGCTATCCACTTTGGCATGCACCCCAAATCAAAGGCAAATTAGCAAGTTGGCTAGCTAACTGCCAATTTAGTGAACCCTGCTACAAAACAGCCTGCGCTATTTGAGCTGGTAAACAGCCTCAGCAGCTCAGACTGGGAGACCAGCTATACAGCTAGCTATACCAGCCTAACATCAACTTTTCCAGGCTGGGAAGCCAGCAAAATCAGTCCAAATAAGGTAGGACACCCAAACCATCCTTTGTGGGGGAAAAGCAAGAAAAATACTTTGGTCCTGGTGTGTGTGAAAATGATTGAAGTCTCAATATACATTATTATATTCTAAATGAATTAGTGTATTATTACACTAATTACAAATTACAAATGTGAAGATGGCTAGATAATTAGCATCTAAGGTAAAGCTATCACACAGCCAACAGGCTAACTATGTGTTTAATAAACTTGCTCTTATAATTTAAATGTTTTCCTAAATGAACAAATCAATCAATCAATCAATCAATCAAACACTTATTCAATCAATAAAACTTAATAAATTCATATATTATTAGCCATAAATAAAGTAATGTATAATTGGCCAAATGTGAAGATGGCTAGATAATTAGCATCTAAGGTAAAGCTATCACACAGCCAACAGGCTAACTATGTGTTTAATAAACTTGCTCTTATAATTTAAATGTTTTCCTAAATGAACAAATCAATCAATCAATCAATCAAACACTTATTCAATCAATAAAACTTAATAAATTCATATATTATTAGCCATAAATAAAGTAATGTATAATTAGCCAAATGTGAAGATGGCTAGATTAATAGCATCTAAGGTAAAGCTATCACACAGCCAACAGGCTAACTATGTGTTTAAGAAACTTGGTCTCATAATTTAAATGTTTGCCTAAATGAACAAATCAATCAATCAATCAATCAATCACTTATTCAATCAATGCAACTTAATAAATTTACGTCTCTGACTTTACATCTACAAGGTGAACCAGCTAGGTAGGAGTGTCAGAATGGACAGTGAGTGGACACAGTATTTAAAAACTCAATCAACGCTGTTGTGTCTGATCCACTCATACACACACATAGCACAACACACACTAACACACCCCCACCATGTCATTGTCACTGCAGTGCTGAGAATCATCCATAACCTAAATAATGCCTGCTCTGTGGTGGTCCTGACCATTGAAGAACAGGGTGAAAACTAAAAAGGTACGCAGAGAAACAGATGGACTACAGTCAGTAATTGTAGAACTACAAAGTGCTCCTATATGGTAAGTGGAGCTGATAAAATGGACAGTGAGTGTAGAAACCAGGAGATGGTTTTAATGTTATGGCTGATCGGTGTATATGTTTTCAAGCATTCCACCGAAGACATGCAAATGAGGTATACTGGAGGTGCTGAATTGTCCACGACTGTGTTTGACATTGAAAAGACTTGAACTAATGAATCTTGTGTGGCAAGTGGCTACCTGTTCTGTCGTGAATGTAGCCAAAGTGTGTAAAACATGTCGTTAAAATCTTAATAAATAAACAAGTATTAGCGATAAGGCTTGACTACAGCTGGTTAAAGCCACACAGGGTAGGGTGCGGTAGCTACATTAAAGACCATGGCCCTGGAATAGAATGTTCAAGGTCCACATAATTGTAAGGTGTCCACATACTTTTGGTCATATAGTGTATAAATGTGTTATGTTTTAAATTAGATTCAATTTGTGTTGGTATATATTTTAAACAAATCAATTTAATAATAGCCAAAAGTGAAGACTTTATAATTAGCATCTGAGGTAAAGCTATCGCACAGCCAACAGGCTAAATATGTGTTTAATAAACTTGCTCAAGAGATTATAATTTGAATATTTCCCTAAATGAATTTGGTGTGTTTTGAAGTAAATTCAGTTTGTGTTTGTATACTGTATATTTTAAATACATTAATAACTTAGTGCTAGTGAAGACTTAATAGTTAGCATATAAGTAAAGCTATCACACAGCCAGTAGGCTAACTAGGCTAACTATGTGTTTAAGTAACTTGCTCTTATAATTTGAATATTTCCCTAAATTAATGTGTTGTGTTTTGAATAAATTCAGTTTGTGTTTGTATATATTAAAAAAAATATATATAAATAATATTGCCAAAGGAGAAGACATAATAATTAGCATCTGAGGTAAAGCTATCACACAGCCAACAGGCTAACTATGTGTTTAAGAAACTTGCTCTTATAGTGTGATTATTTCCTTGTGTTTGTATATATTTTAAATACATGAATAAATGAACAGGGCGGCACGGTGGCTAAGTGGGTAGCACTGTCGCCTCACAGCAACAAGGTCCTGGGTTCGATCCCCAAGTGGGGCGGTCTGGGTCCTTTCTGTGCAGAGTTTGCATGTTCTCCATGTGTCTGCGTGGATTTCCTCCGGGAGCTCCGGTTTCCTCCTACAGTCCAAAAACATGCAGTCAGGTTAACTGGAGACACTGAATTGCCCTGTAAGTAAATGGGTGTGTGTGTATGTGTGTGTCTGCCCTGCGATGGACTGGCACCCCGTCCAGGGTGTTACTGTGTGCCTTGCTCCCATTGAAAAGCTGGAATAGGCTCCAGCACCCCACCCCGCGACCCTGATTGGATAAGCGGTTAGGAGTGTGAGTAAGTGAAGACTTAATAATTAGCATATAAGGCAAAGCTTATAATTTAATTATTTCCCTAAATGAATGTGTCGTCTTTTGAATTAAATTCCACTTGTGTACTGTTAGGTTTTGTTTAGTGATTTGAAAATATTTAAGGTAACATACTGTACTGTGATAGAACGTGTATAAAGGGATGACTTTTTCACAGCACTTTCAATAACTGACTGTACCTGTATTCATTCATTTTTTGTTAGATTTTTTTAAACCCTCAGTGTGATCATTCTCTTCTTTGTTGGTGTTAACGTGCTTTCTGTGAGCTTCTGTCACAGATGTCTTCCCCCCAGACAAATAGAGCACAACCATTTGGTGAAGGCAATTCTCGACTCCTGAAAACAGGTCCCGGCGAATAATTGCTTCAAACAAATGATCTGTTGAAGGTCCATTAGTCCAGCGTCTTGCTTGGCTAATAGTGTTCAGTGATATCAGAGATTGCTGGAAGGGATCATGCCATGGAACAGATGGGGCCATCCTCTCACAGCTGTAAATGAGATTTCAGAATGGACCCTGAGTCTTCATCTTTACCTGAGCACTCATGACAAAAAAAAGAGAACGATTCTAACCTCTGCGGCTATGTCACGCTTCACAAAACGTAAGTGCCCTACACATGCTTCAGTCAATACGCTCAGTGCATTTGGATGTAATTGCTAACGGGTGCATGTTGTCGTACCCGTAATTACACAGGTGCAAGAAAAAATGTTTTTAATAGTGTAAAAATGCTGCCATCGCAATTAGGGAAATGAAATAAGAGCTATTCATGTTTAGTACCAAATACATAATTATTGTAATCTTGTGAAGCTATTTCTATTTAAAAAAAAAAAAGCATTTATTTAGTTTTGAGTACAGTACATGGGCAAAAGTGTGTAAAACCCTTCTTGTTATTGGGTTTGTCTATCCACACTCATTGTGGCTCAAATTGAAAAGCTCAATGACCTTCAACATGGTCACTTTTGCATTAAGTATGTCCATTGAGCCCTGTTACAAAGAACAGCCTGCACTGTTTGAGCCGGTAAACAGCCTCAGCATGTCAGACTGGTCTAGTTTAGAGGTTTTAGTGTGGTTTTGTGTGCTGGTCATTCTGGGAGACCAGCTATACAACTAGCTAGACCAGCCTAACATCAGCTTGGTCATCAGCTTATTTGTCTGTGGGAGGAAACCAGAGCCCCCAGAAGAAACCCACACAGACACAGGAAGAACATGAAAACTCCACAAAGAAAAGACCTTGGGCATCAGACAGGTTGTTGGGCGCCTAAAACTTATTGATGCCATACTAAATAAAGGCAGTGGTTTCTGGTACAGACCAAATAATGTTAATGAAGCATTTTGGATTGGGTTTCCATAGCTGAAATGGATACAGGTCTAGGATTGACACGCTCTATGCTCTATGTGCAAAACCAAGTGTTAACTGAAATGGTGTAAAGAATAGTACCACTGGACTCTTGAGCAATGAAAACACATTTTCTGCAGTCATGCTGGACCATTTCTTTCTTTCTTTATTTTTTTTCTATTTATTTATTCATTTTCTCTTTTTTTCTCCCCATTTAGCGTAGCCAATTACTCTTCCACTGCTGGGGATCCCGATTGCATTCAAGGAGGGTATATTTGCCTGGTTCATGCCCCTTTTGATGCATGCACAGTCCCCGACTGCCTTCTTTTTCGCCTGTGCTTTGTTGGATTCGCACATGAGGCTCATCCACTTTTGCACAGACACCCCGGTCTGCTAACCAGAGTTCTTGCTAGGGCTGGCACTCCGATATTGGCCCAAATCACTGGATCGGATATCGGAATTAAGGAAAAAAACGTGTAATCCGATCCGATACTGTTGCTTAATGTAAATAACACAATGTAAATAACACTTAATGTAAATAAGTAAATAATGTAAATAAATAACAATAAACACCATTGTTTGTGTGTAAAGCAAATAACAGAGTACCATTTATTTCCAGATCATTAACATGTGGCACTGATCTACAACTCATCTGCAACAGCCATTCAGAAATTAAAACACACTGATCTACTACTACTGCTACTGCCACATCTAAAAACACTGTTTAAACACAATAAAAATCACTTTATAAATGATAAATCGCTAATCTGAGATGAAGAAAACCTATCTTGTCCCGGCTTGGAGATATCTCACATCCTCAACGATTAATCCAGTAGTGTTTTGAAATAATTTAATAATTTTAAAATGTGACAGAACTTTAACGGAAAATCTCATCTCTGAATCAGTTCTAATCGGTCCATCACGTTTGATTGCTTAAACGCAAGTGAAACCAAAAATGCTGCTAAATGTTCTGTGTGTAAAAGTTAAAATAAAAACAGCAGTTTTGCATAAGTGTGATGTTGTAGATTCTGTATTTATTTCTTTAGAATATTTGTTTCACAGTCTGAGCATTGTTATTTAGATAGCTAGTTTACCCATGGTGCATTGAGACATGAATTACTACTGCTTAGTTGTTTGAGGAGAAATGACGGTATCGGATTGGTATCGGTATCCGCGGATACTCAATTTGCAGTATCGATATTGGACATAAAAAAGTAGTATCGAGCCAGCCCTAGTTCTTGCACACCGTTTGAAGTCCCCACCCACTTGGCCTGGCCTTTTCCCATCCAGCAGACTTGGTGGCCAATTTAGTTTGATACCAATTGTGCTTACTAGATGGGCAGCCAGCCATCCGGTAGCAGAGCTGAGATTCGAACCGGGGTGTTCAGAATCCTAGAGCTGGTGTGCTAGCGGAATATCCTGCTGCGCCACCTGGGTGCCCATTTCTTTAGTTTTATTGATGCCATGGAAACACTTTTTACTCAATTTTGTGGATTGTGAAACTAGTTTGGACTGGTTTTAATGGTTTGGCTGAAGGGAAATCTTACTGCTTTATCACAGATTGATTTTTCAAAATGCTTTTTTTGTTCGAGCATAATAATGCCACAGTGCACAGTGGGGGGTTAAAATGGTTTGCCAAAGTTGGTAAAGAGAAACTTGACTGGCCTGCATTGTGTCTACTATGTCCATTTAACACCCTTGGGATGATTTGGAATGCTGACTGAGAGCAGGCCTTATTGCCCAACACCAGTGCCTAAAAAGATGTAAATCAAAGCATACAAGTCTTCTGAGAAGTTTAATGGTTGTAGTAGCGGCCAGGGGCATCAAATTCATACTAATGCCAATGGGTTTTAAATGAGACATTCAACAGGCATATGGATGTGCCAGGTGTCCACATATAAAATGCTTTAGAATTGTGGTAGGGGAAAAATAAAGCCTAATTTTTCATCCTCCTGCTTTCAACAGTATTTATGAATTTTACTGAATCATTAGCATGTTCTCAGAGGTGTCAAATTGCTAAAACATCACATAGATACTTGTCATCCAGCTGCTAAATTCCTGTGGGTTCTCTGCTCCTCAATCAGAATTTCATCTTTCCCCAGACCTCCTCGGGCCTGTGAGTAATGTTTAAAGGGATTGCTCCTCTGGGGTCAACGAACACACCCCTTCTCCAATTCCAAACCAAGGTCCAGTACTGATATAAATATCTTTAGGCTCAACTGACTGCCAGACATGTCCATTCTGTCATCTTCAGCCCTCGTTTACACGGCCCATAGCATATTTATTTAAACCCAAAAATATTTAATCTGGTTTCCCCCCTGTGGATACTAGAGCACCATTTATTAAGAGTTGAGCTCGGTCTAGACCTGAGCAATATAAAAAGGGAATAAAATCTTCTAACGTGTAAAACAAATTGCAGAAAGAGGAGTTTGCTTGGGTACAAACAACCAGTGAGGTAAGCTGGTGTGTATGTGTGTGTGTTTGTGTGGCTGTGCTTGTGTGTAGCAGTAGCAAAAGGGTGGAAGGGAGGTAATGATTTTTTAGAGTTTCCCAGAGTGTTGTTAGAGAGGCAACAGAAGGCAGCCCTGGCAGAATTCTCAGTTTCGATTATGTATACTCTTTTATTCAATCATCGTATCGCTATGTGCCTGACATTTGGTCAATAGTGCAATCTTCTAGTGATCAGAATACGCCAGCCGGCCTGCCACACAGAATTCCATTAGTTTTGCTTTTAACAGGCGCTCGTACACAAGATATCTCACTGGATATAATATAACAAGCTCCAGTTCTCTTTTCACCCTCGCTTATTTCAAATATCACATAATTTAGATGTTCAAACCATTCTGAATGATTTTCTCTGATGCATGCTTTGTTTTAATAATTAACTTAATTTTCTTTGGCTTGGACAGATAATAAAATGTACTGCTTCTTTACAGGTATCAAGGCTTCACAGTGGTATGTATTAAAATTCCTTGCATTGGCAAAACAGCAATGAGTGTATTGACTGGTTATATGTCCCGGTCAGGGTCATGCTGTGTAACCTACAAACACTTAAACACAGCACCAGATTATTGCAGGGCAACACACACACTAATTATTTATGCCAATGACTGCATTATGATGTAAAACTAAAGCATGTTGGGACAGTATGGAAAATGCAAATAAAATAAAAATGCAGTGTTCCTTACATTTACTTTGACTTTTATTTGATTGCAGACAGTTTGAACACAAGTGGTGTCGACTTCTCTGAGCTCGGAGGCATCTAGGATGGACCATCATACAGTGGAAACATGTATTGTGGTCAGATGAATCAGCATTCCAGGTCTTTTTTGGAAAAAATTTACGCTGTGTGCTCCGGACTGAAGACGAAAAGGACCATCCAGACTGTTATCATCAACAAGTCCAAAAGTCGGGGTCTGTGATGGTATGGGGGTGTGTCAGTACCCTTGGCAAAGGTCATTTACACTTCTGTGATGGCAGCATTAATGCAGAAAAATACATTGAGATCTTAGAGCAACATATGCTGCCTTCAAGACGTCATCTTTTCCAGGGACGTCCATGCATTTTTCAACAAGACAATGCAAAACCACATGCTGCACACATTACAAAGACATGGCTGTGGAGGAAGAGGGTACGGGTACTGAACTGGCCTGCCTGCAGTCCTGACCTGTCCCCAATAGAGAATGTGTGGAGAATTTTGAAATGAAAAATGCAACAACAACGACCCCGTACTGTTACACATCTTAAGACGTGTTTGCAGGAAGAATGGGACAAAATAAAAGCTGAAACATTAAATCACTTGGTATCCTCGGTGCCAAAATGTCTTTTAAGTGTGGTGAAAAGGAATGGCAACATTACAAAGTGGTAAATGCTTTACTGTCCCAACTTTTTTTGGAATGTGTTGCAGGCCTGAAATGCAGGAATGGATGTTTATTAATAAACAAAATGACGTTGAGTAGATAAAACATGAAATATCTCAGGTTCATCCTGTCTGCAATCAAATAAAAGTCAAAGTAAATGTAAGAAACTGTGTTTTTTTATTATTTGCATTTTCCATGCTGTCCCAACTTTTTTGATTTTGGGTTGTAATTAATTAATTCATTCATTGTCTGTTTTACATACCGCTTTATTCTAGTCAGGGTCGTGGTGGGTGTGATTCACTGGGCGAAAACTAGGAAACACCACAGACAGGTTGCCAGTCTATCACAGACACACACACATTCACACACACAAACACTTAGCGCAATTTTTAGTAGCTCCAATTGGCCCGACTAGACATCTTTGGAATGTAGGAGGAAACTGGAACACCCTGAGAAAACCCACACAGACACAGGAAGAACATGCAAACTCCACAAAGAAAGGACCTTGGACATCGGACAGTGGACAGGTTGTTGGGCACCCAAGTCTCAATGATTCCAGACTTAATTAAGGCTATGGTTTCTGGTACAGATCACACATACACTAAACCCAGGCTTTTAATAGCCATGTTGCGTCGTGGCATTTAATCTATCAGCTGCACAATTATGCCGCCCATACCAAATGTGAAAAAGTTTAATTAGAAGATGGTTAAATCAAGGTGTTCCTGAGCTGCTGTAAGCCACTATGGAAAGCCGGTTACAATATTGGTTACTAGGAGCTGTCCGGATGGATTTTAAACCTTACAATCATAATCAGTAAATAAATCAATCCTCTTTATTTTAGATGTTAGTTAGTCAGGGCCTGAGTTGTAACTATTTCTGTTATAAATGATCAGTCTGCTAAGACCCATTGCTCCAGTGAAATTATAGTACACTAACTATTACGTCTTTTTACCCTCTGAGTTTTATGTGGATGCCATATGTCTGTCTTTTCTGTTATTTTATACAGACACTGGTACTGGCTCTGTGGTCTTTATCCACATTACAGGTTCAAGGCCAGACTAGCTTTGTGGTAAGTTGGTGATTATTTGGACGTTCTAAATAATTAATAGCAGCCAGTTCCTGTCGTTCTGCTCCAACCAGTGCTCAGGAGACAGCCAATGAGTCTCTCACTGTTTGAATATTTAAAGGAAGTGGTATGAATAAATCAGCATCCCAAAACCAAGCCTGTAAGCTTGGATGGTGTCCAAGTATAACAGTCTTACCACTATATAGGCAGGTTTGTTTACTCAGCTGCCATATTTGCATTAGCTATCAGCTGAATCAAAGAGTGTCTTTATTTATTAATTGAATTGAACTATAAACCTTAAACTTAAAGACAAGTACTGAATGTAAGTGAAAAATCTTCAAAAATAAACATTTAAAGAAGTCCTAATAGTAAAACATAATCTGTTCATTTGCAGGGTTTTCCATCCTTCATACTTGCTTTTCCTTTCCACTTAAAGAATTCAAGAACAATGGGTGCAAGGCACACAGTAACACCCTGGACGGGGCGCCAGTCCATCGCAGGGCAGACACACACACACACACACACACACACCCATCCACCTAAAGGGCAATTCAGTGTCTCCAATTAACCTGACTGCATGTCTTTGGACTGTGGGAGGAAACCGGAGCTCCCAGAGGAAACCCATGCAGACGCGGGGACAACATGCAAACTTTGCACAAAAAGGACCCGGACCGTCCCACCTGGGTATTGAACCCAGGACCTTCTTGCTGTGAGGCGACAGCGCTACCCATGGAGCCACCGTGCTGCCCTAAGCAATCCTATGTTAACCCAATACCAGGAATTTGTTGGACATTCAATTTCAAAGCTATGAACATGAAGATGGATTCTCTCCTCCCTTTGCAGCTATTACAGTCTCATCTCTTTTTGGAAGGAATTCCAAACCCTTCATGAGTGAGGTTGTAAGAATTTGTGACATTCCAAACAATTAGGTCAGGCACTGATGGCTCCTAATTAACATAATAATTCATGACAAAGGTGTTCACTGAGGTAAAGGTCAGGGCTTTGGATCCTACCTTTTTGGTTAGGTTTTAGAACATATAATTTATTTTATATACTGTATTAGATTTTTTTTTGTATCTGTTAGCAATGGCTTTGGCTTCAAAAACCTATTCTCGCAATTTAGAAAGTGTGTCCACATACTTTTGGTCCTTTATTGCACAAACATTAAGTGTATGGATGAATCATTTTTTGTACTCTGCATAACTGGTAATTTGTGCAGTTTTCCCCGTCTGGGGATCAAACCCAGGACCTTCTTGCTGTGAGGCGACCCACAGAGCCACCTGACATTAAACTCTTTAAATGTAAATTTAAAAATAAAATTCAAAGTAAAGAGCTAACAAAATTTGTATAGTTTGGATAACATAGCTTTGTTATACAGTATATCATATCATCATGTTATATGGGTAAATTATAATAGCTCTTTCCAATTCCCATTTGAAGTTCATTTGGAATGTGTTTTGGACACGATTGGACTACTGCAACTCCCTCCTGGTAGGTGCTCCTATGTCTACTATTAAACCAGAATGCAGCTGCTCTCCTGATTTTAAACCAACCTAAACACTGCCACATCACCCCACTGCTGCGTTCTTTACTGGCTTCCTGTAGCTGCACGCATTCAGTGTAAAACACTGATGCTCGCCTACAAAGCCAAAAATGGACCAGCCCCAAGCTACCTTCAAGGTCTAATAATATCCCACTCAGTACCATGCAACCTCTGAGCCACTAGTCTCACTTGACTTGATCCTCCACCCAGAACTTGAGGAAGACAAGCATCAAGGCTCTTCTCTGTACTTGCGTGGTGGAACGAACTTCCCATGTCTGTCTGAACATCTGAGTCTCTCACTGTCTTTAAAAGAGGATTAAAAACCCACCTTTTTACTAAGCACTTAAGCTGACATGTACTTACTAATGCTCTTATTTATATCTGTTTATTTAACCTTTGTTACTAACAGGGTTTCAGCAGATTTGTATTCTTGGACTGTTGTCTGTTTAAACTATAGTAAGGTAATGTTTACTATGGAAGCACTTCTGGAAGTCGCTCTGGATAAGA
This sequence comes from Trichomycterus rosablanca, assembly GCF_030014385.1. Taxonomy (NCBI): domain Eukaryota; kingdom Metazoa; phylum Chordata; class Actinopteri; order Siluriformes; family Trichomycteridae; genus Trichomycterus; species Trichomycterus rosablanca. The sequence goes on along the minus strand of NC_085988.1, from coordinate 69,857,446 downwards.
GCATCTGCTAAATGCCAAAAATGTAAAAGTAAATATTTTCCAGTAGCAAAATGGTTTCCCACTTTTGTTATTAAGACTTCCAAAAAATGCTCCCAAGATTTGTATTGGAATTTAGCCTGAATCACCAATGGCTTCTTCCTCTTTACAAAAGAGCCCTACATAGAGAATATCATCATCATTTTATCATAATGTGGCCAATACAATACAGATAAAGATTATCATTATCACATTATCATTCATCCAGTCACCTGTTTCTAATACTTAGCAGACCAGGCAGGATGAGGATTTGGTTGAGACTTAGCTCCCTCGCTGCCAGTCAAACAGTTTAAAATTAATTTCTACTTTTTAATTTGCTACAGACTTTTTATTAGAATCTAATCGCTCCTAAGGGGGAGAAAAGATATGCTGAGTTCAGTCTTTCTGTCATGATGAGAAAATCACAAGTATAGCAGAGACACATATTTATCCAGCCTCTGGGCACAGTAGTTAAAATGTGGTTATTAAACCAACAGCGACTGTTCAATTTACATCTCTGCAATAGTGCCCGAAATGTGTTCTGTTTGAGTCGAGCTGTCAGCACTTTTAAATAAGAGAGTTAACACTTGTGACTGGCACAAATGAAACTCAAGCCCAATACCCAGCCAGGCTCAGCAATCCCACTTTGAATTACCAACAGCTGTTCACACAGAACTGCTACCTTTAACTTTTCAAGCCCTCAATCAAAAGACTTAACACAAAAGTTTAAGGCTTAAGATTGCACGTCTATGTGAAGGCACATGTGCAAAAACAACCAGAAATATCTCGTGTTTATTTCCTTCTTATCCTGCTCCAACAACATATCTTTACACAGCTAACTTTAAAACAAATTGAACTGATGTGATTTCTAGCTGTGATAAAAAATACTAATACTAATACAGTATGGAAATCACATTTTTCAATGTAAAAAGAGACAAGTATTTCCAATACACTAAAGAACACTGGAAATTTTTAATATTAAGCAGATGGAATGCCTTTTTTTGTCATATATTGATAAAGATGTGCACAGCACAAAGAAATTCTTTATTCCACATTTCCCACTTTGGGTCAGAGTGCAGGGACAGCCATTGTACGGTGAGGTATTATAAAAACTGTTTAGTGGTTGGAATTGGCCCCGGTTAATTTCAGTGTAATTCACAACATTGTGCAAGGTACCTTAGAAAGTATGGTTCATTTAATTAGTTTATAGTGCATATCTGCTTTACATTAAGTGGCAAACGTCATGTGACTACGGTAAAACTAAAGTCTTGGATGAGTTATGCCTATTTCACACTATACAGTTTTTGACTCTGCGTTCGTTTGGGGCTTGGAAATCAGCTCTCGATCACTATGTGTGAACTGTTCAACTACTCAATCTGAATGGTTTGAGAAAAATATCTAGCATGTTAAATATCTGGACCAGTCACCGACTCAAAATCCTGCAGCGAGCGTTATGTTGAACTACAGCCAATGAGAATGCAAGATACAGGGGCAGGAGTCGTAAAAACGTGGGACAGGGGCATAATATGATTTCTATCAGAATACATCGGCACACACACACAAGCTTTACACTAAATTAAAATGAATGGTCAGAAATAATTAAATCAGAAGAAAAACAAAAAGTTGATCCATGTTGTTCTTTAACTGTTAAACTGCTATTAGATATGCAATCTATGAGGGATCTTCAAAAAGCTTTTGAACTTTTATATTTTGGTTGGAAACTGTGAGGGTGAGAGGAGTAGTAATGGGTCGTGTCTGAGGGACTCAGAGAGAGCTTATAGTCCGGATTTAGCGCCATCTGATTTCCACCTTTTTGGACCACTCAAAGAAGCTTTAAGGGGAAGAAGATAATGCTGATGGCATTAAAAAGTTGGTACTACACTGGGAAAAATGCATCGATAGGTAACTATGAAGAAAAGTGATGTAATTCTTGTAAAAACTTTGTGATGTAGTGATGTAAAAACTTTTTGAAGAACCCTCGTACATTCATATATTTTTAATGCCATCTTATACGCACCTAAACCTGTTAATGCTCCTTTTAAACATCACATATTATCCACCTGTTTTTGTAAAAAGTTGGGCGGCACTGTCGCCTCACAGCAAGAAGGTCCTGGGTTCGATCCCCAGGTGGGGCAGTCCGGGTCCTTTCCGTGTGGAGTTTGCATGTTATCCCTGTGTCCGCGTGGGTTTCCTCTGGGTGCTCCAGTTTCCTCCCACAGTCCAAAGACATGCGAGTGAGGTGAATTGGAGACACAAAATTGTCCATGACTGTGTTCGATATAACCTTGTGTGAAGAGTAACTATGTGTCCTGTCATGAATGTAACGAAAGTGTTAAAATCCTAATAAACAAACACACCCAAAACTTTTAATGCTCCTTTTAAGCATCACCTATTACATATCCACCTGTTTCTGTAAAAACAGATGTTTATCATTGCACAAATTTCCCATTCATTGCCCCGTCCCAACTTTTTTTAATGCATTGTATGCATCAGATTCAGGATTAGAGAATGTTTACGGAAAAAAAAAAATCAATAATTATTATCTGTTCTTTTTGCTGTTTTAATGAAATGCCTGTAAAAGACTGTTTACAAATCACAGCTTTTAGCTGATAAAAATATAATGATAAAAAAAGAGTTACATAGTAAACCATCCGCATTGCACTCGTTAAAGTGTGTGTGACAAAATGCATACGGCTGCTGCCCACGTGTCGGAGGGTGTGTGGGTTAGCTTCGTTATCCTCAATCAGAATAAACCACATGACGAATTTACACAGAACACAAAAAAATATATAGAAAAACATAGAAATATTTTAAAATCCTCAATCAGAGAGGGGATCGGCATTAGTGGAGTGGAAGCATGACGCAATTGGGCAATTGGACAAGCTAAAAGGGAGAAAAAGGGTAATAAAATGCATAAACAAAATATAAAAAAGAATGTATTATTCACTTAAAGATTATTATATTCACTGTCGTATTATATCTTTCCACCAATATTAACCAGTGACCCAGTGGCACTACGTTCACTCTTAAGCAACCCGACCGGTCAATCAATACTGTACGGCAGAGGTTAATTCGAGGCGTACAGTGATTCTTCGATACACACTTAATATTGAAGGCAGCGGTAGCTCAGATACAGCACATGATGGAATTATCGGCCTCCATAATCAGATGCTACAGCGCGAGTGGCCACTAACCACAGATATTCATGTGCTGGGAAGATGGCTTAATATAGCAGAGGACATTAATGGAAGAGGAAAGGTGAGCAAATATCTGGTGAGATAGTATGAACACTATCAAGCCGTTAAACGATTTCTGAATAAACCGCATGTCAGTAATAGCAGGAGCCCTAAGCATTTGCAAAAGTTCTGCCTTATTGCCGATTTACATAGAAATTGCCTTATTTTAGATTCAATATGGACCTTTTCTTTATACATTATTATCGGCCATTGCTTCTCTTCTCTATAAGATGATATGGTTCTGATTGGAAATGTACACAATCAGTGCTGAAAAGCACCTTTCCTGAATAAGCATTTCACTTTAAGTTGAAACGCGTAATGTTGTCATTACAGGTTTAATTAAAATGCCAGGTGTGTTTTAATCTCTGAAAGCACAGGCCAATAACGGCGTGATAACAGTGATACATAACGAAACAAGAACACATAATCCCTGCAAACGATTATTGATAGAAACCTAATGGTGGATTTAGTTCTCGCTTAGTGTAGGAATGTCTGTGCAGCAAAGTCCAGAAGAGTAATTATTATTTCAGGAGAACAAATATCACCCCTTGGGCTCCAATTATTTTCATGCATTGTATTCTACAGCAACTGATGGGCCTGTTTTATTTAGAAGAATGAGGTCAGGTTTCATCATCTTATTATCTTTAACATTTTTGCTGCTACTGTCCCACATGATTATTAATAATGCTTTTTAAATAAAAGTTTTATCTTGAAAATAAATAAATAAATAAAAAAATGGTGCTTGAAAAAACAACAACATTAAAGTCTGTGTGAACAAACATTTTAGGCTCTGATTACCAAGATGTAAAAATAAATAAATAAATAAAATTAAAAAAATACTCAGAGGGTCTGTTCCAAAACCTAGTGAGCTGCCTTGCTGTCTTACTGCCTACATAGACAGCTGCCTGAGTAGAAATGATTCTAATAAGTCATTGACTTATAAGTCAGGTTATTTGAACGCACTACTTAGACAGCAATTCCATCAGTTTTTGCTTACTAAGCTAACACAGTTAGCCTCATGCCATTCAAACCAATGGGATGAGGTGGCACAATCCGCTAGCATGTCAACTAACATCTCCCTCCGTGTACCGAAAATGGTTAAAATTGCTAACAAGCCCGAATTTGCAAATAAATGACACAAATTAAAAATCAATGATAATTTATTTAGGTTTGAAAATAACTCAGTTCGTGGCTCCGCATTCGTCCACCATATTTGTAATTTTTTGTAAGATCTGTTGCACAGAATGCTGGGATTGCCTTCACCGCTAAGGCAGCATCGGATGCTCCTTCATTATTTTGTAAAAATATTGTAATCAAAATTAGTAGGGAGCATTTTAAGACATCTAAGAGCTCACTAGGTTTCCGAACACACCCATAGATGTAGTGTAATATATTTTTATGTCATGATTAAACATGGTATAGTTTATTTTCTAATGACGACTTCACACATGACACAAAACAGCATTTTTAGCACAGATGTTGTATGTAGGCTTTACCTGTGCTGTGCATGTTTTACAATTTGTTCTATACAATCCATAGAAATATTTTAAAATCTCAAAATCCTCATTTTCTGTGAGCTCAGAACTGAAAATTAGAATCTGTGATAAAGTTATGATTGTTGACCTTGTTTAGCTGTAGGGCACAATGCTGCACAGTATAGTATTCATGTCAAATCAATTTGGGATGACAAAAAAAAAACATAAATATGCTGGTTGTTTACTATAATACTGTGTCATGTCAGTTTCTGGAGTAAAGGTTTGGAAATTACAGCTGTCCAGTTCTGCCTGTATTGGTATACTTGTTTTCTTGTTTGTATTCAATAGCGGGTACAAAATATAGCTAAAATGTGTCCGGTGGATGGACTTTTTTGAGGCAATGCTTGTGGTAACACATAGACAGGTGATACCACTGAAAAAAGTTTATAGATATAACCACTGTCATCAGAGAATTGGGAAATTAGTACTTCAATGTACAGTTTTTATTATTTTTACATTTGCTTTACAATGTTTACAGTGTAGACAAAGTCTTTTCTTAATTTATGAACTTGTTTTTTTCTCCCATTTTCTCCCAATTTAGCATAGTCAATTTGTCTTCCGCTGCTGGGGGATCCCTGATTGCAGTCAAGGTGGGTGTATTGCTGTTCACGCCTCCCCCGACCCACGTGCAGCCCTTGGCGGAACACTTTTTCACCCATGCACTCTGCACAGGCGCCTCTCTATCTGCTAATCAGGGTCCTTACACAGTGTTTAAAAAAACCACCCACAAAGTCCGGTCATCCCGCCCTAGCAGAACCATGTCTGCTGCAGGCACTGCCAATTATGCCAGCTAGATGGTGCCCAGCCGACCGGTGGCAACACCGAGTTTCGAACCAAGGAGTTCAGAATCTCGGCGCTGGTGTGCTAGCGGAATATCCCGCTGAGCCACCTGGGTGCTAATTTCTGAACTTTTGAAACATAATTTCTCTTCTTGTAGTCTTGGTTTTGAGACAGCTGCAGCTGTTGTCAAGTCAAATTCAAATTAAAGCCACATTTATTTGTACAGCGCTTTTTACAATAGACACTGTCTAAAAGCAACTATACAGAATTCAGGACCGACAGACCAAAACCCCGGTTGAGCAAGCCAAGGATGACAGTGGCAAGGAAAAACTCCCTTCAAATTACAGAAAGAAACCTTGAGAGGAACCAGACTCAGCAGGGACCCATCCTCCTTGAGTGGCCTGTTGTGCACTTTACAGGTTAAAATAGTACCTACCCCTTTCTGGTACTAATTCACACATCCTGAAGACACTTTTGAAATGAGACCATCTTAGATTTTGCACTTACATGAAACATTCAAAATAGTCAAACAAAAGGACAGAGTCAAGTAAAAATGGTGTTAGTAAATCAGCTTGCTTGTGTTTTACACACAAAAAACCCTAAGTTAATCAGGGCTTTAGTGCTTAAAGGTACATAAGAGTAGATAAAGACTGAGCTCAGATTTCTTGATGTGAAATACTGAGACATTAGACACTAATGCTGGCTGCATCAGCACTTGTTTAGGCTGACTCTGTGGATAAGCTATACTATCAACACAAACATATTTGAAATTGATCCAAAGCCTTTCTATTAAGTTTGACATTTTGTAATTGTGTCAATTTGTCTTCAACCAAGCTTGCCAATGAATCTTGTAGAAGTGGAGCAACGCTGTCCTCGGGCAGGCACTTGCTATGTAAGAATCGACACCGTCAAAGACAACTTTAAGCATATACTATCTAATTGGCACCAACATAAAAGGAAGGATTGAAAAATGACATGAGACACGTTGGATCCTAACCCTCTTTTGAAATTTGTCGAAATGTTTTCTTGTATAAAAGAGAAACAAAGCATTTGCTCGTTAATGATGAAAGAGTTGCCTAAGTCCCCTGTTGATTGACGATCACTGAGATGTATGACACCTCTCAACTTGTCATGGAGGAGTTATTTGTACTCAGCTGCGATCCGTTCTGTGAGGAGAGACCAGATGTCCCGTCTTAATTAGGCCTGCAGTGATGTTTTTAATGACTTCTACCCCATTACGGGCGGAGTGTGCATTGGTGAGAATGAGAGAAGAGCTTTGAATCTTCCTCCCTGTCAATGTGCGTGTTATATGTGTGTGTGTTAGTGTGTATGTGTCTGCACTTGATGTTCTTTGTCACATGTCTGACATCCACTAAAATGAGGAGACTCTGAGGGCCTTGAGGGAACTTCAGATCAACTGAGAACAAATCCAGCTTTTCTGCGTAATCGTCTTTTTGAATTCATCGTCTTTTTACATTTCTTTTACATTCAGACCGGCAGCGATGAGACGCAACAAAACGATCGGCTGTTATTCATTTACAGTCAGTGCTGGCGATATCGGCAGCAGGAGGCAGTACGAATGTAAGCAACGATAAATGGGCGGAGCTGGCAACGCAAAAAAGTTGAGCAAACCTTAACTTTAGGCAAATTAGGAGTGAATGGTGTGGTAAATACCAATAGGAATTAAGCATTCAGCAGAACAGTATAAGCATTATCTATGCCCCAATGAAATGGTACGATTTGTTTTGGTTTCCTAGATAACAGTTCCTACCAAAGATGGAAGACAAACTCATTGTTGTGATGTCAAACTTCCACAAATAGCAATCGCAAAGAACAAACGCAGTTTTATTGTCATGTTGACAGTCACAGACAGTGATGGACTACGCAAGGTTGAAATTTATAGATGAGCAATTTCCATTAAAGATTTTTATTTTTAGCAGGAATACATTTGATTTGTGGTAAAAACTGTGTGGAAAGGAATCTGATTTGTGATCAGATTGTTTTTCTATACTCTCTTTAGATAGTAGCCAGTAAAGTACGCAGTATTACACTGCTTTTTTTCCCTTGGTGTCAGTTAATCCATGGCAACCCAACACCTACCGGCAATAGTGAAGCTCCCAGTTTGAACACAGGGCAATGAGCGATCAGCAATTTAGGCCACAAGAGGTGAAAATCGCTGCCGATCTGAACTGTTGAAGTAAAGTGTATACAAACACTTGTATAGGAATCTCTAGAAGCAAGTATTGGCAGCTACTGAAATACAAATAAAACTGTCCACAGTCAAGTGAGCTATCAATCATCATGAGCTTAGAGGCTATTCAAGAAAGAACCCAGTGCTTCAAAATCATTATAATAATTCTCTACAGATGTTTGTTGAAGATCACATAGACAAAAAAGCAAGAACTAGGACAAAAGCCTCTAAGTCATGTTAAACTTACTTGACTGTGGACGAAGTGACCCATGTTCCTTAAGCATCATTAATAACTGACCTGTTTTTACAGCATGTTCTTGTATTACATCTGACCATACAGACACATTTCCTCTCAGCTGAAGGTGACAGTTTGGGTTTTCTTTCTAACTATGACAAGTAGAACACTGTTTAATGTACACCAAATGGCCAAAAGTATGTAGACGCAGGGATATAAGCTTGCTTGATGTTGCATTCCAAACCTGTGAGCATTAACAGGGAATTGGCCCCTGTTGCTATAACAGCATCCATTATTTCTAACAAGATGTGTCAGTGGTAATTTCAGCCCAGTCAGTCAAAAGAGCACTTGTTAGGTCAGACACTGTGAAGCCAAGACTTTACATCCACAATCACACATCTGGCTTCACATCCAACCCTAAACGTTTTTACTGCTGTTGAGGTCAGGGCTTTGTGCAGGCCACTGGATTGCATCCACACCAACATCACACTATGTCTAAAGAGACCAATGCTTTGTGCACAGGGGCACCATCATTATTGTAAATCAGTAAAGAGCCTTCCCTTAACTGTTGCCACAAAGCTGGAAGTATACAGTGCTGCAAAAAAGTATTTGCCCCTTCTTACTTTTTCTATGTTTGCATATGTGTCACTCTCTTATACTGTATGTCAAATCATTAAACTACGTAAAATAATAGACAGAGGTAACCTATGTAAACACAAAATGCTTTTTAAATGATTATTTATGATTATTCCATTTTTGAATGAAAATTGTTCAGTCCTACGTGGCCCTGTTTAAAAAAAAAAGTAATTGCCAACCTTAGTTACTACATCAACAAGTTAACTTAATTCGTAATCCGATTGCTGTTTCACAAAGCAGACTATATTTCTGATTTTTTTTTTACTAATTTACATTACATTTTACCAATTTACATTAGCATTCCACAATGAGCAAGTGAATTGGTAACAGGTGAGAGAATCATAATTGTGTATAAAAGAAGGATCCACTGAATGATGTCTGTACAAGCAATGATGGGTCATGACTCACCACTTGGTGCCAAACTTCAAGAGAAACTTGCCAATCGTTTAAAAAAATCCTTTTTAATGCAAGACTGTAAATAACTTAGTTTTTTACCATCTACTGTTCATGACATTGTGAAAAGATTTAGGGAATCTGAGGGAGATCTCAGTCAATGTAGGGTAAGACCTACAGCCACTGTTAAATGTGTGGCCTTTGTGCTCTCAGATGGGATTGCAAGAGATACTGACATGCTACTGTGGTAAATATAGTTACATGGGCTTGGGGGTACTTCAGAAAACCATTGTCATTTAACACAGTCCACCACTGCATAAAAAAAATGCCACCTGGATCTCTGTTACACAAAAAGAAATCCATACATAGATTCTATGTGGAAACACCACAGAGTTTTTTGGGCCTGTCACTGCCAAACACTGTCACTGCTGGACTGAGAATAGTCCACCAACAAAAATTATATCCAGCCAACAGCGCCCTGTGGGCAGCATCCTGTGACCACTGATGAAGGTCTAGAAGATGACCAACTCAAACAGCAGCAATAGATGAGCAACCGTCTCTGACTTTACATCTACAAGGTGAACCAACTAGGTAGGAGTGTCTTATAGAGTGGACAGTGAGTGGACACGGTATTTAAAAACTTTATCAGCGCTGCTGTGTCTGATTCACTCATACCAGCACAACACACACTAATACATCACCACCATGTCAGTGTCACTGCAGTGCTGAGAGTGATCCACCACCCAAATAATACCTGCTCTGTGGTTGTCCTGTGGGGGTCCTGACCATTGAAGAACAGGGTGAAAGCAGGCTAAAAAGGTATGAAGGGAAACAAATGGACTACAGTCAGTAATTGTAGAACTACAAAGTGCTCCTATATGGTTAGTGGAGCTGATAAAATGGACAGTGAGTGTAGAAACAAGGAGTTGGTTTTAATGTTATGCCTGATCAGTGTATCTTCCTTCCTGACTTGTCAAAGGAATATACAGTATATGGATAACTGTATATGAGGTATGAACAGGGCTATGTGGCCTTCCATCCACATGATGCTAAGAGCATGCAAATCACCATGAGGTAAAGATTGGTGTGAGTTGAAGTAACATTATTGGTTTGCTATAATGAGGGTATAAAATGTTATTAATATTATTAATATTTAAGAACAAGTCCTATTTTTTATTTCTGAAACCCACTGTGGGTCTTCTTTTCAAAGGGTTTCACTCAAAACCCAGTGGGAGATTCAATTGACTTTAATCTTGCATTCGTTTGAAAATTTGAGCCCATTAGCTAACTTTGCCTTTTCTGCACAGTTTTCATTGCATTTCAATGAATTCGCTTTCCTGTGGTGTTAAAACACTAATAGTTGCTTCAAACAGTAAATGAGGAATAGATCGAGGAAGAAAGGGAGTAACAGAGGGAAGAGAGATGAGCTAAAACACAGAAGATGAACTCAAATATTTATATAAAACATCTGCGTTTTATGGGAGTAAAAACAGCTCATGCAAAGGCCTTGGAGGAGGTAAAAACAAATCCAATATGCCACTCCAAGGTACAGGAATCAAATATTTATATGCTTTCACAAATAATTTTTGACTTGAGATGCAACTGTTAAGCATTCCACACCCAGCCTGGCTCTCTGACAACATATCAATTGCGTCCAGGTGCCGGCGCTAATTGGCCAAATGCATTGTGGTTCACAGGCGAAGGAGAGGTCAGGATACTGGCCGTAATCAAATAAAAAAAAGCTGAATAATTCTCTTTGAAGTGAGGAGCACCAAGCGAGCAGAACCTGCTCTAATTGCTGGCACTCAGCACGTGCCTGTTCCCTGCTGTCTAAAAGATGGAGCTTACTTCTTTTCTCCACCTGTTCTGCTTATCAGTGGTAGACAATCCTGGTTCAGTCTGGGCTTCCAGTTACTTCTTGTGTAGTTTTTGACATGTTTTTTTTTTCTGTGTCCAAAACATGCTAATAGGTGGATTGAGCATGATGCCATGTGAGGGAGTGGCTCCTTGTCCAGGGTGCTTTTTCAGCTAACAAACTGTTTTTAAGATTGGCTTCGGACACTGCAACTTTGACCATGATAAACTGAGTGCTGAATAAATTAATTCAACCAAAAAAAAATAAAAATAAATAAAATGACAGGCACTTAGGTGGCGCAGCGGTAAAACACGCTAGCACATTTTTTTAAAATTTATTTATCGAACACGTCGTTTCGAATCTCAGGTCTGCCATCTGGCAGGCTGGGCGCCTACATGAACAACCATTGGCTGCTGTTCATACAAGGTGAGAAGCCTGACCAGGGACTCCTCATAACTGATGCAATTACGGCCTTTACTGGCTGATTGATGGTGCCTGCACATAGTCCAGGCTTAATGCGTTGATCAGGGTGTGGCTCTCCGTACACAAAGCTGATCTGCATATGAACTCGTCTTGTGCAGGTGAAAAGATGCAGTCGGTACCACACACGTGTCGGAGGGGGCGTGTGTCAGTTGCGGCGATCCTCAGTCAGCAGTAGAGGGTACTTTTGGACCCCAACTATGCTATATTTCAGCTGGATGCCCTGTGTTTCTAGAAAAAAAAACCTAACCCCTTTGACACAGAGCATGAAAAAGTGGTTACAGAGAAGGGAATTAATGAATGAATCTAATTGATGCTCTGTAGTGCCTTAGCTATAATATCTTTCCTCAAGGTGTGTTCCAGCTTTGCCCTCAGTAAGCTCGTCAGCTTGGGCTCTGAGCCCTGCAACCCTAACCAGAATAAAGTGGCTTAAAATGAATTAACATTTAAATTATGTAAATGCAATTGTGAATGATTTGGGCCCTGCCCAGTGTGTATTTGGTGGTTCTAAGCTTGGCTCCATGCACCATGATCCTGACCAGATACAGCTGGCCTCTAAAGATTAATAAATAAATTAATGAATGCATTTACAATGGACTAGAACCTTCTGCTGTGTTCCCACACAATGTATTCACACCCTGCACCCACTATGTTTAGGAACGACTAAGGGGAACAGAATGAACTGGGTACTATAGATCAATGCATGAATTAATAAATTAACAACAGGCATGAATACACTTGTGATGCGCTGGGACTCTGTCCAGGGTGTTTTCTGATAGGGTGTATTTTAATCTTACCCCCAGAGTTTCTAGAATAGGCTCTAGACAGTCAAATCTGATCCCACCTAAATAAGGTGATGCATGAAGAATAGATGAGGAAATGTATCTTATGAATGCACCTGTAATAGGCTGGTAACCTGTCCATAGTGTTTTCTCAGTGTCTGTATTCCCACTGTAACAGGTCCAGCTGTGCCCACTTGCAGAATCTTGCTTCAAGTGCCATGCAAGTTATTGCCAGCAGAGGTGGCAAGGAGGTGCAGATGAATAATTTGTCATTTCTAATGTGTCATTGTCAGTTCTTTTAACTGACCAGTCACTTGTGGCTTGTGAGTGTTAATTCACTCTTGGTGGGAGCGTTTCTATATATTATGGTTTCTTTCTCACAGACTTGCCAGCTTCTCTGCCTGGCAATATGCCTTTTCTCTAAAACCATGACAGCAAACTTTTTCCGGTTCAGTTTTCCGGCTGATGTGGGATGCCAGCATACCTTTATCTTTTCATGTGAACTTGGTCGTGGTCATGGTGTTTTCTCAGTGTCTCTATTCTTACTGTAATGGGCCCAGCCGGGCTCAGTTGCATAATTTTGCTTCATTTGCCATGCCAGTTATTGCCAGCAGAGGTGGCGAGGAGGTGCAGATGATTAATGTGTCTGTTTCTTTTAACTGACAGGTCACTTGTGGCTTGTGAGTGTTAATTTGCTCCTGGTGGGAGCATTTCTATATCTCATGGTTTCTCTCTCACAGACTTGCCAGCTTCTCTGCCTGGCAACATGCCTTTTCTCTAAAACCATGACAGCAAGCTTGTTCCGGTTCAGTTTTCCAGCATACCTGACTGTGGTTGAGCATTTTCGGGCCCTAATATGGAACCTTCCTGGGAGAGTGAATTGCTCCAGAGGCATTTTTCCCCTTTTCTCCCCATTTACCGTAGTCAATTCGTCTTCCGCTGCTGGAGACTCCGGTCGTGTCCAAGGAAGGTATATTCGCCTGCCTCACGCTCCCTCTGACGCGTGTGCAGTCCACTGACCCCTTCTTATTTTCCCGCACGCATAAGGCCAATATTCGCATGTGGAGAGCCACACACTGATCTCCATGCTCCTCCACTTTCTGTTCAGATGCCTCGGGCTACTAACCAAGGCCCTTACACAGCTTTGAACTCACCACCCACTTACAGTCTTTTACCCACCCAGCAGACTTAATGGCCAATTTGTCTGCTGCAGGCATTGCAATTATGCCTGCTAGAGGGCGCCCAACCAACCGGTGGCAGAGCTGAGGTTCGAACTTGGGAGTTCAGAATCCCAGCGCTAGTGTACATAGTGGATTTTCCTGCTGCGCCACCTGGGCGCTCCATATTTCCCCTTTTTGTTCCCCTTTAGCCACAGTATTGTTCTGCCTTGGTCAAGCATCCTGCACATCCTGGTTTCCTTCCACAGTTCAGTGCTTTGATCATGAACATTTCTGTAGAAGGAATACCAGTGCCAGTACCACCTGCCTTAAGCAGCTCATAATATAAATATTCTTCAAACAGGAATCTGAATGGATCTCTATCTGTGTGTCTGTTATGATTGTCAATATGTTCGAATTCTAATCTTCTGCAATAAAACAGCACATCTGACTATTTCTCATGAAAAAATAAAGAAGTCCTCAGGTAGACTCATCTGACACTTCGCACAGTTGGCAGTCGGAGGCCTGTCTGGTTGATGTGCCGACCTTGAATAAATGAATTATGTCCTTCTGCTTTTCATCTCCTGATAAACAGCTTCTTTTTACACTCATACTCCCCATTAATGAGAAAGTAGGTCAAGAGCAGGGGATTTAAAAGCAAAACTAATACACTTCTTTTCTTTGCTTCTGTGATGCATTAAAAAAACCTGCAGAGTAGCAACTCACCCAGCACTCGGTTTATCATGCTCCTAACTCAGCAGCAGCTTCAGTTTAATACATGTGAACATTAAAGCATGCAAGCAAAGCAGGTTATTTTGGATGCACTTTTGGGTGTATTGTTGGCCGAGGTGAAGCATATTGCTTAATTGCTTACAGGGTGCTGATTTTGTGTATTAAAGCTTTACAAAGAGCTGAGTGTGTCAAGACCATGTTGTTACATGATTGCACATTCACAAAACAGTGTACTTGATTGTGTGTCTGCTAAATCTGGGTTTTAAAAGCTTGCTTGGATTTATGATGAGAAGTAAAAGAAACAGTGAATGACTGTCTTCAGGATTTAATTTATATTTATCTGTACCAGTCTGACCTGGCCACCATGTAGCTCAGCAGAGGACTGCTCCAAGACCTCAAGAACTGCCCTGCGTTAGATTAAGGCTTTGCCTTTTCTGTAATACTGTACAATAAGTGTTATAGTAAAGGCTGTCTCAGTTAACTCTTGTCTAAACTAATACTTATGATCTTGTCTAAAAATCAAGATCCATACAAATCAAGACCAAGACCATACTGACCAAAACCAGAAAAAGATCAAAACCTATGACAATCAAGTCCAGGACAAGAACCATATTACCTGTAACCAAAACTTGTGCCAAAGCCATAAAACCAAGAACCAAACCCACCAAGACATTTGGTAGTTAAGACATACTATCCAGTAACAAAAAAGACAACTGAGACCAAGATAGGACCAAATCCCATGCCAATCTAGAGCAAGGTTAGACCAAAACGGATAACTTTGGTGATCGAGCATTTTCCAGACCTCTGGAACTCTCTTCCACCGCATATTCAGCAATCAAACTCACTGTCCTCATTTAAATCCAACCTTAAAACCCACCTCTTCTGCCTTGCATACAGTCTTCCTCCATCTTAACCTATTGCAGCACATCTCTTTCATATGTTGTCATTGTGACTTTTGTATCATTGTCTCCCCTGTTTGTTTGTTGTTTGTTTCCTGTATTATTAATTGTACTTTTGTAAGCGTCTTTGGGTTGTTGAAAAGCGCACAATTAATGTACAATTAATTGGTATGTGTATGGCCTTTAATAAACCATTAGCCTCACAGCAAGAAGGTCCGGGGTTCGATCCCCAGGTGGGGCGATCTGGGTCCTTTCTGTGTGGAGTTTGCATGTGCTCCCCGTGTTTGCGTGGGTTTCCTCCATGTGCTCCGGTTTTCTCCCACAGTCTAAAGACATGCAAGTGAGGTTAACTGGAGATACTAATTTAGTGTTATAGTGTTTGATATAACCTTGAGAACTGATGAACCTTGTGTAATGAGTAACTACCATTTCTGTCATGAATGTAACCAAAGTGTAAAACATGATGTTAAAATCCTAATAAACACACAAAACCATTACCATGTTATTTGTTTTTACACCTATTTAAATATCAATTATAATTAAATGTAAATATATATGTATGACCAAAGACTAATGATATATTTATTTTTTCATTTTCAGCATTTAGCAGACACTTTTATCCAAAGCGACTTACAGTACTGTCACAGTACAGTATATTGTCTTAGCAATTTAGGGTTAAGGACCTTGCTCAACTACCCAACAGTGGCAACCTGGCAGCAGTGGGGTTTAAACCAGTGACCTTTTGATTACTAGTCGATTACTAGTCCAGTACCTTGAAAACTAGGCTACAACTGCCCAGTGGTTAAGGCACAATTGAATAAAAAGTGAGATCAATAGTTATGGTAAAGACTAAGACAAAACATGTTTTAGACCTGGGACTTAAGATTTAAATTACTGTAGGATATAAGCTGCTCAGGTGGCGCAGTGGTAAAACACGCTAGCATACCAGAGATGACATTTCAAACTCGTCAGTTCGAAACTCAGCTCTGCCATCCGACTGGGCTGGGCGACTACATGAACAACGTTTGGCTTGTTGTTCATACAGGGAGGGAAATCAGGGTGTGGCTCTCTGTGCACAAAGCATATGAATCCGCATATGAACTCACCTTGTGCAGGAGGGGGCGTGTGTCAGTTCGCTCTCCTCAATCAGGGCGGGGGTCAGCACCAGTAGAGAGGAAGCAATTGGGTAAAAATTGGACGTGCTAAAAATCGGGAGAAAAGGGGCGAACATAGGAAATAGGAACATACAGAAGATGCATTGACACATTAGGTGTCTTAAATTGGCCCTAGGTTTGTATGAGTAAATGAAAATGTGTGTAGTGCCCTGTGATGGACTGGTGCCCTGTACTGGGCATATTTCTGCCCTTCGCCCAATGTTTCCAGGCTGCACCAGACCCACCATGACCATGATGAGGGTGAAGCATCTGGTGAAACTAAATAAGTGAGTTAGCTCACAGCTTTTTTCCCCAGGCCACGAGACTCATAAACAACACGCAACGTGCCTCCTGTGGGACTAATTACACAGTGGCATTTCAACATAAGTATCGCTGATATTTACAGTGTAAATAAACATGGCACTAATTGCACATATCTCCCAACTCTACATATTCCTGTTGTGTATAATGTAGCAATGCATAACCGAAATTACATACACAACATATTTTATGTGCCAATTTTGTTTTTAACATGTGTTCAACAGATAATACAGCCCTTAGAGCTGGAGTCTAGTCCTGAGACTTTTGTCATGTTTTATTTGTTTATTCATTAATGTAATATTTATAGTTTATTGTATGTATTAATGTATGTATGTATTGTAGCTGTATGGTAAGTTGGTATTAATGTAGGCAGAGAAGAATCAAGAATTTGTATCTTTTGCTTTCTTGCACAGGTTAATTGAAATCTAATTTGCTAATTTTTATTGACCTTTATTCAATCAGCTGTTCATTTATTTCGAACTATTTTTACTTTGACACTCAGAACCTTAACAAAGTTTAAATGTAAAATAAAATACATTTTGGCTAATTATTTACAGGGCAGCACAGTGGCTCAGTGGGTAGCACTGTCACCTCACAGCAGGGACAGATACCCAGGCGGGGCGGTCCGGGTCCTTTCTGTGCTGAGTTTTCATGTACTCCCCGTGTCTGCGTGGGTTCCCTCTGGGAGCTCCGGTTTCCTCCCACAGTTCAAAAACATGGAGTCAGGTTAATTGGAGAAACTGAATTGCACTATAGGTGAATGAGTGTGTGTATGTATGTGTATGTGCATCAGCCTTGCTTTATGACCATTCCAAATTGAGTGTTGCCTGTATCCTTACAAACTCAAATACAATGAACAAATCTGCATATAAGAACCAGTTCATCTGTTTTAGTCTTAATCTTTATCCTAACTAGCTCTCATGTGGACACATTTTTGAGTCAGTGTTGTTGTTGGCCTTGTTTTCAGCTTGACAATGCTGGTCTACAATCCTATGAGTCACATAAACATTTTAATATTTGACATATTTAGTTTTGTGTGTTTTCTCTCACAGAAGCAACATCTATAGACATTTTAAACCCTGAATGTTCAATAAATACATTTTCATGGGTTTAAAAATGTCATGATTTTCTAGGAACGATAACGCTGATTGGTAAGTGAGTCTCTACATTCAGCAAAGAGTCAGCAAAAGAACAATTGTTAATTTCTTTAACTGGCAATATAACATGTCCATAAATGTCCATCCTTAAGATTAAAATAAATACCGATACAGATATTGAGCATGCATCAACAGATTAAATAAATACCATTATTTTTTGGTTCCAACTAAATAGCAAACACATCATTTTTGAGTCAGTCTTGTTGTTGGCCTTGTTTTCAACTTGACGATGGTGGTCTACAATCCTATGAGCCATATAAAATACACAATATTTGACTAATATTCAGTTTTCTCTCACAAAAGCAACATTTATAGACATTTTAAACCCTCTGTCTGTGTCTGTATGTCTCCAAAATATGTTTGTTTATTTATTAGGATTTTAACGTCGTTTTACACTTTTGGTTACATTTATGACAGGAACAGTAGTTACTCATTACACTAGATTAATCAGTCCAAAAGGTTATATCAAACACAGAAATGGACAATTCAGTGTCTCCAATTCACCTCACTTGCATGTCTTTGGACTGTAGGAAAAAAACAGAGCTCCCAGAGGAAACCCACGCAGACATGAGGAGAACATGCAAACTCCACACAGAAAGGACCTGAGCCGCCCCACCTGGGGATTGAACCCAGGACATTCTCGCCGTGAGGCGACAGTGCTACCCACTTAGCCACCATGCCGCCCGGTCTCCAAAATAACATAATTCACTTTGTTGTCTTTATTAAATGCAACAATTACTTATTCACAGTCCAGTCTGACCTATGATAAATACATAAACCCTCTTAATAGTATTAAGTAATAATGGTAGTTCCTAAACCCCAAAATAAAACTTTTTTAAACATTGAAAATTGTTCCCTGAAGCACCCAGACCATACTTTATAAAAGAGCTTCTCAAAGAGCCTAGTAAACTATGTTAAGTTCCTTGGAGAGCTTGCTTTTTTAAAAGGATTCCTGAAGGATCCTCAAAGGGTTTTACCACTGCGGCAAACCAAGGAACCCCTAAGGAACCTGCAAATCCTTTTCTTTTTACTCTGAACTTTTCTCCTTTATCTTATTGGATTTTTTCTTGGCACCTGAACTGAAAGACATTTCTTACTCTTTGTGTATTCTGTGAATAAAGATTCTTATTCTGGCAAAAGTTCTGCTTTTACAGTTTGTTTGCCCAAGTGTATGATGGTATGGTTGTGAGCTGGTTGATTTTTCTTTCCACGATGCTGCAATCAGGCTGCACTTTAATCCATCTCTTTGCTTCATTGTGCTAATAGCGATGTCTGTTTCTATGCAACAAGAGGCTATATTCATCATACATATTACCAGGTTCTGTTCGCCAGTTATGCTTGGTATTTACTCTCCAACATTTTTCGGTTTCATAAAAAGGCCAAGCATGACATGGAATCTAATACTTTAACAAGTGAGAAATATGCGATTGAAAATTCCTCAGGAGTCAAGCCAGTCTGTGAGCATTACATTAACTTCAAATGCGCTGCAGCTGACAGTTGGGTTGTGTACCAGATGATTTAGGTTTCTCATATTGCTAACCTGCAGGTCTGCGGGACCTGAGGGAAAATGAGATGATGCTCTGTTAGGTCGGAATTACTGCGAGGGGTCTGTATCGAAGACTGGCCATCTCCGCGCTATCCCCGTCTGCATCCAATTTCACCGTGAATGCTTCCTGTTTAACTCCCATCAAACAGACACCAGCCGCCACAAAGGAAAAGCTCATCTCTACAGGAAACTAATCCGCCGGCGTGAGCTCTAAGTCTGTCTTTCTCCATTAAAAGAAGTCGTCACTCACTTTTGACAAAGATGTGGTTAAATTGAGAGAATTTGCTTGGAAGATTTTTGCTAAATTAAAATTTTCCTAGAAGGTCTAGGAAGAGGGTGTGGAATGGAGATGTGTGGCAAAAAAGATATATTGAACATGTGTAAGTTTGTGTCTGGCATCAAATGCAGCCCAAAAAATCTAGAGGCTGGCAGCATGATTTCTATTATTTCTACTTTTGGCATTTAGCAGACGCTTTTATCCAAATAAACTGTGACAGTATATTGTCCAAGCAATTGAGGGTTAAGGGCCTTGCTCAAGGGCCCAGGCAATCTGGCAGTGGTGGAGCGTGAACCAGTGGCCTTTTGGTTACTAGTCCAGTACCTTAACCTAGGTTACCTAGGCTACAATTGCCCTAGAAAGAGATGCCACAGTGTAGAAGTCTGCACTGCATTGATATTTTTCTAATACAGGTCCTTCTCAAAAAATTAGCATATTGTGATAAAGTTCATTATTTTCCATAATGTAATGATAAAAATTTAACTTTCATATATTTTAGATTCATTGCACACCAACTGAAATATTTCAGGTCTTTTATTGTTTTAATACTGATGATTTTGGCATACAGCTCATGAAAACCCAAAATTCCTATCTCAAAAAATTAGCATATCATGAAAAGGTTCTCTAAACGAGCTATTAACCTAATCATCTGAATCAACGAATTAACTCTAAACACCTGCAAAAGATTCCTGAGGCTTTTAAAAACTGCCAGCCTGGTTCATTACTCAAAACTGCAATCATGGGTAAGACTGCCGACCTGACTGCTGTCCAGAAGGCCATCATTGACACCCTCAAGCAAGAGGGTAAGACACAGAAAGAAATTTCTGAACGAATAGGCTGTTCCCAGAGTGCTGTATCAAGGCACCTCAGTGGGAAGTCTGTGGGAAGGAAAAAGTGTGGCAGAAAACGCTGCACAACGAGAAGAGGTGACCGGACCCTGAGGAAGATTGTGGAGAAGGGCCGATTCCAGACCTTGGGGGACCTGCGGAAGCAGTGGACTGAGTCTGGAGTAGAAACATCCAGAGCCACCGTGCACAGGCGTGTGCAGGAAATGGGCTACAGGTGCCGCATTCCCCAGGTCAAGCCACTTTTGAACCAGAAACAGCGGCAGAAGCGCCTGACCTGGGCTACAGAGAAGCAGCACTGGACTGTTGCTCAGTGGTCCAAAGTACTGTTTTCGGAAATCAAGGTGCCAGAGTCTGGAGGAAGACTGGGGAGAAGGAAATGCCAAAATGCCTGAAGTCCAGTGTCAAGTACCCACAGTCAGTGATGGTCTGGGGTGCCATGTCAGCTGCTGGTGTTGGTCCACTGTGTTTTATCAAGGGCAGGGTCAATGCAGATTTTGGAGCACTTCATGCTTCCATCTGCTGAAAAGCTTTATGGAGATGAAGATTTCATTTTTCAGCACGACCTGGCACCTGCTTACAGTGCCAAAACCACTGGTGAATGGTTTACTGACCATGGTATTACTGTGCTCAATTGGCCTGCCAACTCTCCTGACCTGAACCCCATAGAGAATCTGTGGGATATTGTGAAGAGAAAGTTGAGAGACACAAGACCCAACACTCTGGATGAGCTTAAGGCCGCTATCGAAGCATCCTGGGCCTCCATAACACCTCAGCAGTGCCACAGGCTGATTGCCTCCATGCCACGCCGCATTGAAGCAGTCATTTCTGCAAAAGGATTCCCGACCAAGTATTGAGTGCATAACTGAACATAATTATTTGAAGGTTGACTTTTTTTGTATTAAAAACACTTTTCTTTTATTGGTCGGATGAAATATGCTAATTTTTTGAGATAGGAATTTTGGGTTTTCATGAGCTGTATGCCAAAATCATCAGTATTAAAACAATAAAAGACCTGAAATATTTCAGTTGGTGTGCAATGAATCTAAAATATATAAAAGTTTAATTTTTATCATTACATTATGGAAAATAATGAACTTTATCACAATATGCTAATTTTTTGAGAAGGACCTGTATATTGCAAATATTTCATAATGCCAGATCTACCATTTCACTCATATTGATTTCCAGAAGGCTGAAAGTTCATTTTAATAGTAATCAGAGTTGCACGGGTCTGGCACCACCTAAAAACACTGGGGCGACAGCACCCAGGACAGGGCGCTGGTACAAAACCATCATTTACATATGGATCAAGCTGCACGCAAACATTGGAAAATTCCTCACACAGTTCTGCAGGACGCCACCTGCTGCCTAATTCAAAAACATAGCGGGACAGTGGAACAGTGGTATCAATCAAAAGGAGTTTGATGCCGCTCAGGTGGCGCAGCGGTAAAAACACACGCTAGCGCACCAGAGCTGGGATTTCAAATTGTATCGAATCTCAGCTCTGCCATCCGGCCACACGAACAACGGTTGGCCTGTTGTTCATATAGGGGTGGGGTATTAAGCCGGATAGGGATTCCTCATAACTGAGCAGTTATGACCTCTGCTGGCTGATTGATGGCGCCTGCACAGAGGCTGGGAAAGAGTGCGGATCAGGGTGTGTCTCTCCATTACACAAGGCTGATTCGCATATATGCACTTGCCTAGTGTGGGTGACAAAATGCATACGGCTGCTGCCCACGTGTTGGAGGGGGTGTGGGTAAGCTTTGTTCTCCTCAAATCAGAGCGGGATCGGCATTAGTGGAGAGAAAGCGTGACACAATCGGGCAATTGGACACACTAAAAAGTCAGGATAAAATGCATAAACAAAATATATATATAAAAAAACTTTGAGAGTTTGAATACCCTCTTTGCAATGCAGCAACTGTTGAGCCCTTGAGCAAACCCTCTCAGCTCCAGGTGCACTATGCAATGGCTGACCCCAGCTCTGAAAAAAAGACTTTCGTTGTACTGTACATGTGTATGTGTATATATGATAAATAAAGACATTCTTTACATCAAAGCAACGTCTTTAATAACGTTCTAATAATTGGTAATGAAATATAAATGAAGTATAATAATTGGTAATTATTAGAATAATTGAAATATGATCAGGCTAAGAGCTTGTGATTGTCTGTCACTAGAAGGTGTTGCTGGGTATATGAGGGGGCCTGTGAGCATTTTACCTAATTTCCGCAAAATATAAGCAAAATAAGCTAGAACACTAATCCCAGACACTCAAACTCAAAAACTTCATTTTTTGTCAAATACACCTATAAGGGCGGTAAAACACGCTAGCACACCAGAGCTGACATTACGGACTTATCGATTCAAAACTCAGCTCTGCCATCTGGCAGGTTGGGTGCCTATATGAACAAAGATTGGCTGTTGTTCATACAGGATGGGAGCCGGACGAGGATTCCTCACAACTGATGCAATTACGATCTCTGCTGGCTTATTAATGGGGCCTGCACAGGGTCGAGGAAAAATGCGTTGATCAGGGTGTGGCTCTCCGTACACAAAGCTGATCCACATATGAATTCACCTCGTGCACACATGGCGGAGGGGCGTGTGTCAGTCTCTGCTCTCCTCAACCAGGGTGGAGATCAACATCAGTTGAGAGGAAGCATAATGCAATCGGGTAATTAGATATGCTAAAAGGGGGGACAATACATACAATATAATAATAAGAAACATGTTTATTATAATACACATGTGTGTAGTTCAATAACATTCTTTTCTTTGCAGAAAAACATGCAAAGAATCTGGGGTCAGAAGACAGGATCCGCCATGATATGGCATCCCTAAAGAAAAGAGGGTTAAGGGCCTTGCTTAAGCTTAAGACCTAGCAGGGCTGCATTTTTAACCTTTAATCTTAGATTACTAGCCCACAGTCCAAATCAATGAGCCACCACTGCTGAAAGAAACGTTTATTAACACAGGTGTATAAGAAACTGTGTTTCAGTATCTCCTAACCAAAGATCAATGCAAAGAGTCAGGAGTAGCTTGCGTTTGCCAAGTTCCAGTGTGCTGAGCACACTGAGGAGCAGAGGTATACCAGCAAAGCACACCAGGCCACCAGACTAAGATGTAGTAGTAGTATGTTGTACTGTAGTGTTGACTGAATTAAACAATATGAACACGCAGAGTCACCTATGGGTTTTTTGGGCTGCACTTGATACCTAGGTAGCGTAGAGTGAAACCAAAGAATATTACTTAGCATTAGCTTTTTTCCGCTAGACAGTAAGCTGAGCATTTTCACATTTTTGAAAGCTAGGACTACCACAAGTATAGGGTTTCCAAAGTAAATACCAAAAATACAAAAAATGTGCCGCAGGATTGCCCGATTGTGCCATCTACTTGGCATAAGTGTAGCGTAAAACATTAGTAACCTTACTTTTAAACTAAATTGAATGAAAAACTAGCTTTTATGTATGCTATATTGAACTTCTATACCTTGTAACCAATGTCAAAAATAATAGTATTTCCTGATTTGCTGACTTCAAAGACTGACTGGTGAGTCCCGTTGAAAAGATGTGCATGTAAAATGAGTTTGGTTTCACTTTAATTGCATCGCCACTGGCAACGAGGCGTCTTAACAACGTGGGGAAAACTGACAGTTCCCGACCGCCAGTTTAAATGGGGGCTGGGTCAATACAGTGTGCTCCAATCTACAGAGCAACACGTCTCCCTTGCCAGTAGTGCATTTAGCTCCTGGTACATTAGGTAAGCCTCAACCTTCAATTAATTACACCTCTCTCAACAGGCAGAGAGCAGTGTGAAAGAAATGCGTGGTCTGAATATAGGCTTAGAAAAGCAGAGCTAATCGGTCTGACTATCATCCTCGCACTGGCATTGTTACTGGCCCTGCTGGCCTATGTCGAGCTCCTTAGTTGGTAATTATGTCAGATCCAGTATAAATGATTAAATATTTATTTTGCCGGCCTACAGCTGGAGAGACAGTTGCCCCTGGAGTGGTCATTAATGTGCTATCTGGCCGGGCAGGGTGCGTCTCCTATGATCCCGACCCAATCTCAGATCCTAATCCAAGGAGGAAGAGGGCTGTAGGCCAGGATTTGGCCGCCTAGCTATCTCTCTCTTTATAATTGATAGGTTTTAGGCGATTATACGCTTCACGTGATTAAGATCTATAACAACATATTGATTCAACTGTACTGGGATTTGACCAAGGGGTGTGAGACACCCACGGCTCCTCCCTTCCTCTCTCTTTTGCTCTCCTCCCTCCCGCCTTCTCTCTAGCTTTCTTCCAACAACATGACATTTTGATGCCTGACATTAGATTAAAGTATTTGTGCATGTGTGAGTTCAACTCCTGTGCTCAGCAAACCGGAAGATGAAAGACACTCATGTTCTTTAAATTAGCACTTACATACATATTCACAGAGCACATCCGTGCCTACATGCACATCTATCAATACAAGGATCAGAAGAGAAGCCAGATTGGATTTTGAAGGTTACACGGGGGACCCTGTAGGTGGCCGATTATTAATTATGATAACTGGAGGTCCAGATTTAATCCTGAAGTTAAAAGCCTGTGGGGCATGGGACATGGGAGCTGGGTTAGATGACACCGAGATGAATCTTACCAGAATACTGAAGTTGATGAGAGCTCAGCATGAAGGCTGCTTTTGAATAGACATGGTAATTAGAAATATGTGCAATCTGTTTGATAGAAGTAATATAGGAAAAGTTGGCGACTCTATTAGGAGATCAGCAATGCATGGACAATTTGATGCAAAATATTCATGAAGAGTAGCATAGCTTTAGCTTAGAGATTGGATGCTATTATTATGAGGGGCAATAGCATATAAAACATTTGACCACAATCATACTACTGTATAATATAAAATTTAAATCGTTACATCCATTAACAATGATTATCATCTTTCTGTCTGGAGATTAAACACCCTGGATGGCTATCTAAGCCAAATTTTAATTAAGGGTGGGTAGCAACATGGTGCATGTACGTAAGAGACCCTCATCTTTATTATTATTTCAGGTTAGTACTTAGGGGACCCCCATCTTCATTATTACTTAAGGTTAGTACTTAGGAGCCCCCCATCATTATTATTACTTTAGGTTAGGAAAACCCTTATTTTTATCCCTTATTATTATCTAAGTTTAGTACTTAGGAGTACCTCCTATTTGTATTATTACTTATGGTTAGTACTTAGGAGACCCCGATTTTTATTATTACTTTAGGTTAGTACTTTGGAGTACCTCCCATCTTTATTATTACTTTAGGTTAGTACTTAGGAATGCCTCCTATTTTTTATTATTACTTAAAGTTAGTACTTAGGAGTCCCCCATTGTTATTATTATCTATAGTTAGTATTTAGGAATACCTCCTATTTTTATTATTACTTTAAGTTAGTACTTAGGAGACCCCCATCATTATTATTACTTTAGGTTAGGAAAACCCTTATTTTTATCCCTTATTATTATCTAAGTTTAGTACTTAGGAGTACCTCCTATTTGTATTATTACTTATGGTTAGTACTTAGGAGACCCCGATTTTTATTAATACTTTAGGTTAGTACTTTGGAGTACCTCCCATCTTTATTATTACTTAAGGTTAGTACTTTGGAGTACCTCCCATCTTTATTATTACTTAAGGTTAGTACTTAGGAGTACCTCCTATTTTTATTATTACTTAAGGTTAGTACTTAGGAGTACCTCCTATTTGTATTATTACTTAAGGTTAGTACTTAGGAGTACCTCCTATTTTTATTGTTTTATTTATTTATTTATTTGTTTGTTTGTTTTTATTATTACTAATTAGTACTAAGGAGTACCCTATTTTAATAGCATTATTAGCATTAACTAGGGCAGCCTGTTTGTTTGTTTTCTACACTAACCAAAAGTGTATTGACACCTGACCAAGAGGTTGTTGAACATTTAATTCCAGTTAGCCACTTTCCGTTTGCAGCTATAACAGTCTCCACTTCTCTGAAAGAAAAAAAATTTCTATAACATGTGGATCCGTAAGATTTTGGGCCCATTTAGTAAAAAAAACAAAAAAAACAATAGGGGTTAAGGTCAGGGTTCTGTGCAGACACCAAAAAAACAATTTGCTTGTGCTCAATGCATAGTAATTAAAGAATAGAAAACAGCCTTCCCCAAACTGCTGTTACACAATTAAAAAAACCATTTAGGACCAGATCTCACACTTTTACATCACACCCCTTAAATATTATGCATTGGTGGTGAGACTCAAGCATTGCTCATGCATTAAAACATGTCACATTTAAAAGTACATTTTAAACATTGATTAATCAAGTATGATTCTGGTTCGTTTTATCATGCCCCATCACTGCATTACTGAGCTAGCTGCCATACATCAAGTTGTAAAGTTGTAATTAAACGCACCTCACTGAGAGGTGTGAGATGAGAACGTAAGATACACCCCCACTGTGTGACACTTTGGAGGCACTGATACGGTGGCCCGTTGAGTCAAATCACAACAACACTTACAAAGCAAACAAAAACTGTAAACACAAAAGCATTAAGGAAGAACAGAAATATATTACCAGAAAAACATTTAGTTAATACAGCGTTTTTTAAATGTTTTTCATTTCAGTTAATGTGGCATTTTGTAAAAAATATTTTGTTTTAGTTAATGCGCTGTTTTTTAAATTTCTTTTATTTTAGTTAATGCAGCATTTTTTTTTATGTTTTGTTTTAGTTAAGGATGGCACAGTGGCTTAATTTGTAGCACTGTCGCCTCACAGCAAGAAGGTTCTGGGTTTGATCCCTAGGTGGGGCGGTCCGGTTTCTTTCTGCAGAGTTTGTATGTTCTCCCATTGTCTGCGTGGGTTTTCTCCGGGAGCTCCGGTTTCCTCCCACAGCCCAAAGACATGCAAGTGAGGTGAATTGGAGATACTAAATTGTCCATGACTGTGTTTGTGTAACACTTCTGTAACAAGGAAGGACGCTCGCAGAAGAGGCAAAAACGGTTTATTTAAATCACTGTCCAAAATCTAAGTCAAATATACAAGCACACGGTCGTTATCCAAAACACACTACAGCCGCTAAAGGGAGATCCAAAGACACGGTCAAAAGCAAGCGAAAGTCAAAAACCAGAAATCACAAAATATATTCAAAACGCTCGGTAAGTACTTAAACAGATACGATACTTCGCATCAGACGAAACAAACGCGGTTGTTAAAATAACCTATAGCACAGGTGTGTACAATTAGAACTCAGGTGAAACTGCTCTTGGATAGGTTGATAGCTGCCCGTCAGAGGTCACATGATCCTGCAGGGTCTCCTGGGAAATGGAGTTCTCTATGGAAGTGCTCTGTACTATGTTAGTGCGATTGTACAATAAACTTTGTTTGACAATAAACTTGTGAACTGATTAATCTTGTGTAATGAGTGAATGTACCAAAGTGTGAAAAACATGACGTTAAAATCCTAATTATTAAATTATAAATGAATAGTTTCTGTTAATGCAGCTTTTTTTAATTTTTTTTGTTTTTTTGTTTCAGTAATACAGCGTTTTTTTAATTTTGTATTTTTTTGTTTCAGTTAATGCAGCATTTTAAAAATTGTTTTGCTTGTTTTAATTAATGCAGCGTTTTTAAATGTATTTCAGCCGATGCTGTGTTTTTTTTATAATTTTTTTTATTTAGTTAATGCAGCGTTTTTTTAATATGTAATTTTTTTGTTTAAATTAATGCAGCATTTTTCATTTTTTCATTTTTTTGTTTTTGTAATGTAGAGTTTTTTTATTTGTATTTTTTTTTGTTTCAGTAATGCAGCGTTTTTTTTAATGTATTTCAGCTGATGCTGTGTTTTTGATTTTTTTTGTTTCAGTTAATGCAGCATTTTTAATTTTTTGATTTTTTTGTTTTTGTAATGCAGTGTTTTTTAAATGTATTTCAGCTGATGCTGTGATTTTGATTTTTTTTGTTTTAGTTAATGCAGCATTTTTGAAATGTTTTTATTCTTTTGTTTTAGTAATGCAGCGTTTTTTTAATTTGTAATTTTTTGTTTCAGTAATGCAGCGTTTTTTTAAAATTGTCATTTTTGCAGCATTTAAAAAAAAATTTCGCTTGTTTCAGTTAATGCAGCGTTTTTTAAATATATTTCAGCTGATGCTGTGTTTTTTTTGTTTGTTTCAGTTAATGCAGCATTTTTAAAAATGTTAAATTTTTTTGTTCTAGGTAATGTAGCATTTTTTTTTTTTTTTTTTTTTTTTTTTTAATTATTTATTTATTTTATTAGCACTTTGGTAACAATTTAACTGTGTGTGGGGTTGAGTTGGTTAGGAGGTTCGATCAATCTTTTAATCATTCTAAGCTCAGTATGGGATGCATTAAACATTTCACTATACTTGCCACCAAAAGTTACCCTGTTGTTGACTAGACATATGAGAATCCCCTATTTACAGTAATAAAGTGCATGCAAAAGGTAAAGCGTGAGAGAAATAGATAAAGTGAAGGAGCTATTTAAAAAAAAGTAGACAGAAGCACATCTAGCTCATTCTTGCATTATGGTGCATTTCCATTTTTTTTTCTGCCTCGGTCTTAATCTCAATTGAACGACTGTCATCACCCTGCGGCAGTAATTAGAAATGGACTCTGGACAACAACAGACAAGTCGGCCTAGCTCATCTCGAGCAGCAAATTACCTTTAGCTTATGGTAAGCAATATTCTGTGCCAGGCAACTTTTACTGCTGATTAGCAATTAGCCCAAACTACTGGCAGCCGAAGAGCTAATGTTTAATTTGCTCCTCTAATGATATACGCCGGTCTGCTGTATGGGGTCTGCAGGAGAGAACGGGGGAAGAGTTGCAGAGGGTTAAATGTATGGATTTCTTTTTTAATTCCTTTTCATTTACAGCCTGACAGGCCTGCAGGTAGGAAAGGCAGGGAATCTCTGCCAGATTAGTAATGGTTGTCCCTCAACGAGACCCAACTAATGAGCTTTAAGGCGTCTTTTCTGTGTATTTTTAACAGAATTCCTTATCCACGTTTACACACTACAGAGGCTAAAAAACATTAGGTTTCCTCTGAGAACATACTGTACCTGCTACTTTTTGTCCCCAGACAAACAGTATGTGGAAACCCCTTTCTAATTATTGGGTTTGGCTATTTCAACCACACATATTGCTTACAGGAACATAAAATCAAGCACACTCTCACATGCTTCATATTCTGTCAACATGGCACTGGATGCCACATGTCAAATTTTAACATGTCAAATTGTCAAACTTGCTCTTTCTGTGACTGTGATGATGTAGAATGTCGAGGAGCACTGGGGGCTGTAGCAAAATCACCTCAATTTTAAAACCTACTATGAAGTCTTTGTAAAAAAGCAAGAACTGTTCGATGAAAGGTGCATGTCAATCCAAGATCAAATTATGCAGTGGCCAAATGGGCTGAAATGGTGGTTTACGTTATTAGAATCAGAATCAGCTTTATTCGCTAGGTGTGTTTGCACACACAAGGAAATTGTTTCTGGCTGTTGGTAGCTCTCTACGATATACAGGCAATGTTATTTATTTATTAGGATTTTAACATCATGTTTTACACACTGGTTACATTCATGACAGGACAAGTTTTACTTGTTACACAAGATTCATCAGTTCAACACATGGACAATTTTGTATCTCCAATTCACCAAACTTGCATGTGAAAACCCACGCAAACACAGGGAGAACATGCAAACTCCACACAGAAAGAACCCAGACCACTCCACCTGGGGAACAAACCTTCTTGCTGTGAGGCGACAGTGCTACCCACTGAGCCACTGTGTTGTATATATAAACACACTGATCAGCCGTAACATTAAAACCACCTCCTTGTTTCTATACTCACTGTCCATTTTATCAGCTCCACTTACCACATAAAAGCACTTTGTAGTTCTACAATTACTGACTGTAGTCCGTCTATTTCTCTACATACTTTTTTTAGCCTGCTTTCACCCTGTTCTTCGATGATCAGGACCACCACAGAGCAGGTATTATTTCGGTGGTGGATCATTCTCAGCACTGCAGTTACAATGAAATGGTGGTGGTGTGTTAGTGTGTGTTGTGCTGGTATGAGTGGATCAGAAACAGCAGCACTGCTGGAGTTTTTAATTACCGTGTCCACTCTATTAGACACTCCTGCCTGGTTGGTTCACCTTGCAGACGTAAAGTCAGAGACGATCGCTCATCTATTGCTGCTGTTTAAGTTGGTCATCTTCTAGACCTTCATCAGTGGTCACAGGACGCTGCCCACGGGGCGCTGTTGGCTGGATGTTTTTGGTTGGTGGACTATTCTCAGTCCAGCAGTGACAGTGAGGTGTTTAAAACCTCCAGCAGTGCTGCTGTGTCTGATCCACTCATACCAGCACAACACACACTAACACACCACCACCATGGCGGTGTCACTGCAGTGCTGAGAATGATCCACCACCCAAATAATATCTACTCTGTAGTGGTCCTGGGAGAGTCCTGACCATTGAAGAACAGCATAAAAAGGGGCTAACAGAGCATGCAGAGAAACAGATAATTGTAGAACTACAAAGTGCTCCTATATTGTAAGTGGAGCTGATAAAATGGTGAGTGTAGAAACAAGGAGGTGGTTTTAATGTTATGGCTGATCGGTATGTATTCAGTTATAATTGTAAGTCGCTGATAATTTTAGATTATTGGGTGATCTATGTTTTTAATGTTAGTCAGGTAGAGGCCTAGATGCTATATGATCTACATACTGCAGATATTAGGTCAAACAAGCCAGATACTGTAAAGATTGTAAGACTTCAGTACACTGAAGCAAGCACCTGTGCTGTACTGGTTTCCTTTTATGTCCTGGAGAGAAAGTTGACCCCACCACTACAGTACACTACAGTTACTCTAAAACACTGGAAATAAATTTTCCGCAGAATGTCTTACCCTTGAGAATCAGACAGCCTGACTGCCAAATTTCACAAAATGAGTTAACAAGCACACACTAATGGCACACAGTGGCAAGAGAGTATCAGAAGGTCAGGCTAAAACCTGGGACCTTAAAGTTGTGTGGCATAAACACTGTCTGCAGTGCCACCGTACCACCTTAAATAAGATCCATGCAATATGGGGTCCCGCAGCTAAAAAAAAAAAAAAGAACATTTGGTCATTATGACCAAGCAGATGCTAGGATTGGCAACCACATCCTCAGGAGACAGAAGGTACCCTTTAAAGCAAGGCACCCCTGGGACTACTGAAAAGTCCACAGCCTATTCAAAATGAGACAACCAAAACCCCATAAAACCCCACTCCCTTACTGCCACCACTAATACCTTGGATTATAGCAAGACACTCTGACTTGTTTGCAAACAGAAGAAGTGGTGTGAATTGCGGAGGCTGCTCGACATCTCAGAAGACCTCGCTAATTTGAAGCACGTCCCTATTTTATCACAGTACACACTTATGGCTGGACTCGTCAAATCAGGTGCCTGATTCAAGGCAGGTTCAAAGACGGTGCTTGTTAAAAAACTGCGACAGGCTCGGTGGGAATAAGCGTCTCACCAGGGTGTTGGGGAGCTCTCTGCACTAATGAACGCCGAGGACGAGGCTCATTATCCTGCCCTGCCTGCCTGATTCCCTGCTTCAGTGGCTCATCTGGCTCAGTGATACTCTTCTAAGTGATAATAGAGGACAGAGGGACTTTTCCTATCCAATTTATTTGGTGGCACTTAAACCAAATGACCCTCGATGGTCTGGCAGGAAAATATGCGAGTGCTAACTGATAAGCAGAGAAAGACAGTGGGAGTGTTTACACAGTCACAAATAATTTAGCTATTATTGGATTTTGGCACTTTAATTTGGATATTCAAGTGCTCACATAAACTGCATGAATTAGACTGGCTGTTATCAATGTAGTAACTGCACTATTTAGTGTATGTATGTTTTAAATCTTTTAGTTTCTTTGCAAAAAACTGACTGAACTTACTGAAAAAGTGTTGGCTTGGTAGCCCTGCTGTTCTTACCAATGCTTTTGAGGGCAGCTTATCATGGAAATATCCTAGCTTTTCAATGAGCGCAAGGCACACAGTAACACCCTGGACGGGGTGCCAGTCACAGGGCAGACACACACACATACACATACACACCCATTCACCTATACGGCAATTCAGTGTCTCCAATTAACCTGACTGCATGTCTTTGGACTGTGGGAAGAAACCGGAGCTCCTAAGGAAAACCCACACAGACACAGGGAGAACATGCAAACTCCGCACAGAAAGGACCCGGACCGTCCCACCTGGGGATCGAACCCAGGACCTTCTTGCTGTGAGGCGACAGTGCTACCCACTTAGCCACCGTGCCGCCCCACTGTACACCTGTATTCACCGATCAGCCATAACATTAAAACCTTGTTTCTACACTCACTGTTCATTTTATCAGCTCCACTTGCCATATAGAAGCACTTTGTAGTTCTACAATTACCGACTGTAGTCCATCTATTTCTCTACATACTTTTTAGCCTGCTTTCACCCTGTTCTTCAATGGTCAGGACCCCCACAGGACCACCACAGAGCAGGTATTATTTAGGGGTGGGTCATTCTCAGCACTGCAGTGACAATGACGTGGTGGTGGTGTGTTAGTGTGTGTTGTGCTGGTATGAGTGGATCAGACACAGCAGCGCTGCTGGAGTTTCTATATGGTAAGTGGAGCTGATAAAATGGACAGTGTGTGTAGAAAAAAGGATTTGGTGTAATGTTATGGCTGATCAGTGTATGTAGATATGACAAAAAAGGCATTCTATTCTATTCCAAACAAATGCACTAGATGACCATTCCTCTTTAAAGTCATGGAAATGATCAAAAAATGATCAGATTGTTATATGAATGTAAACACATTGTTTATCTACTGCTCATGCTTATTGATACTTTGTCAAACATTATGCAGCATAAACTTTATCTTGACATATATGGTGAAATCAAAATGAATAGTGAAGTATGTGTGTCTCACAGGAGAAGAGAAATTTCAAACACTCTCTCCAAAGTGTAAGCTAGAAAAACACGTTCACCCAGACCAATCCTGCATGCTGGTTTGCTTTTTCCACCTTCCTTTTTCACTTCCCGCTTGTCTTCATTCCCTCAGACACAGCAGAGCTGCGAGTAAGGTGTGCTTTTGCTGTTGGTGAGTTCAAAAGCAAAAGGATGTTTTCCTTTTCAAAGTCCACAAACCCAACTTTTTTCAGACCTGCGCTGCTTTGCCCGGGCTCTCGGGAGAGGCAGAAGCAACAGCCACGGAGAGCAAGAGCAGAGAGGCCTAAAAAAATGAAGCTCTATCGCTCATCTACTCTCTCCTTTCCCCCGAATACACTCACACACACACACACATGCACAAACACAAAAAGACTGACAGTCCGCTGCTTCAAAGCCTTTGCACCTTTCTTGCTTTCCTCTGGTGTGGAATTTCAATGCTGTATTTTATTTTTTATGGGAGTGGGGTGTGGTTAGGGGTGCATTTTTAATGGTTCCATGTGTGTCCTGCTGTTGCCCTCTCACAGGCTGTAGCATTAGCTAAGCCAGTAATGGTTCTTCTACAGACAGGGCACCAGTGTGAATTTCTGGGTTTTCAGTGCTTTCAAACTCAGATTTGTTTTGTCCTGCTTAAAAGATGATGCTCCTTGTCCTTGTGATGTCTGTCTTTTAGGGAAGCCAATTTCTTCAGAAAGGCTTAGTGTTTATTTGTTATTTATTCATTTTAATGTCACGTTTTACACACTTTGGTAACATTCATGACAGAACAGGTAGTTACTGGTTACACAAGATACATCAGTTCACAAGTTTAATGTCAAACACAGTCATGGACAATTTTCTATCTTCAATTCACCTCACTTGCATATCTTTGGACTGTGGGAGGAAACCCACAGAGACGGGTAGATGGGGAGAACATGCAAACCACACAGAAAGGACCCGGACCGCCCCACCTGGGTATCGAACACAGGACCTTCTTGCTGTAAGTCGATAGTGCAACCCACTGAGCCACCGTGCCGGAAAGGCTTATTGTAGAATCATCACAATGGTGTAAAATGGATGCTGCACAGCATAACGATTTCTGAGAACCTAGAGCCTAGGGTGGATCTTCAAGACCTTGGTGCCTTGGTACCAGAGTGCATTTCTGCCCTGCATGTGGCAAACCCACAACCACCCTGACCAGGATACAGACATTTAAAAACAAAACAAATAACTTAATGACTACCTATTTTAAACATGTTTATACACTGATCAGCCATAACATTAAAACCACCTCCTTGTTTCTACACTCACTGTCCATTTTATCAGCTCCACTTACCATATAGAAGCACTTTGTAGTTCTACAATTACTGACTGTAGTCCATCTGTTTCTCTACATACCTTTTTAGCCTGCTTTCACCCTGTTCTTCAATGGTCAGGACCACCACAGAGCAGGTATTATTTAGGTGGTGGATCATTCTCAGCACTGCAGTGACACTGACATGGTGGTGGTGTGTTAGTGTGTGTTGTGCTGGCATGAGTGGATCAGACACAGCAGAATATGTGACATGGGGCCCACAAACCTCCAGTGTCAAATTAATTTCAACATGTTACTAAACAAATTACTAAAACAGCTTCTTAGGGTCACACATTTAAATACTATATAAATCATAAGAGTGGAACATTTCTGAATAAACACTCTCAGCTCTATTACGTAGAAATGACAAAGACACATGAACGTGTGACACATGAAGGTTTTGGTGTGACCAGGTCTTAACCAAGTCAACAAAACATTGATTTACTAACTGCCACATAAAGATGAGCAAAAGAAAACTAAATCAGTAATAATATTGATTTTTACTGGTTTGGATTTAAGAGAGCTTTGTCTAAAATCATTTACACACTTGTTCCCAATACTCAGGTACATACTTGTACATAGTCTGATAACAGACTGGTTTGGAAGAGGTTGTCAGTACAGTAGGATGTAGGAAGCAGTCCTTCTAAACTCACTTGATAATGCAGCTCTGTTGTCATATCTAATGTACAGTACATCTTTGCTAAATAAGGACGTTAGTCACATCTGTGTGCTTATGTACAACAACAAACAAAAAAATCTGTGTGTTTCTTGGTTTAGTTATTTGTTTAATTTGTTTCTTGTCCTGTATGTATTAAAGGTCATCCTGCTTTATCAAAGACTGTGGTCGTTGTGATTGATCTGCTGATTACAGTGTCCTGTTCCCTGCCTGTGTGAAACTTGAAATAGAGAGTACTGTGACATTTTAAAGATCACATTTCTTAATGCCCGTCCTCAGAAACAGATCATGTTCACATACATTAGGGTTTACACCCAAACTCATTTGAAGAGAACCCCAGGGCCTTGATTTAGGATTGAACAAAAAGTTGATTATGTTTAAAATGATTAAAACCCTTAACATTTTTTTTTACAGCCCAAAACAAGCAACAACAAAATTGATTAACTTTGTTGAATTTTATTCAGCTTAATTTTATTTTAGTCAAGTCAAGTCAAATTTATTTGTATAGTTCTTTCTACAATAGACATTGTCTCGAAACAATTTTACAGACTCTAGGACCAACAGACCAAAAAACCCCTGTTGAGCAAGCCGAGGGCGACAGTGGCAAGGAAAAAAAACCTTAAAATTACAGGAAGAAACCTTGAGAGGAACCAGACTCAGCAGGGACCCCCATCCTCCTTGGGTGGCCCATACACACAATTAAATTAACTAGTAATTTTATACAGCTAAGCGACCAACTTTAGCCATTTATGAATTGTTAACCAAATAAATTATTATTATTATTGTATGTTGTAATGTTGTGTGTTGTAATTACTAATTTCTTATGTGTTAAGATTTTTTCCATCAGGCTTAGTTTGGTACTATTGTTGCCCAATGCATTAATGTGTCTTGTGACAAATAAAAAAAAAAATCTTTAATAATTGTAATAATATTCAAGGGTTCTTTAAAATGTTTCCACACCTTTTTAACTCTATTTATTAAGAATTTTAAAAACAAATAACATCACTTTTCTACATCGTCACCTTCTGATGCATTTTTCTCAGCGTTGTACCAACATTTTAATGCCATCAGCAAAAAATGTTTTTTTTGGTTGAGTGCGTAGCCACTGATGCACTGCTGCTTTCACATCATCATCACATGAAAATCTTCTTCCCCTTAAAGCCTCTTTGGCGCTAAATCTGGACTATAAGCTCTCTCTCAGTCTCTCAGACACGACCACTCACTACTCCATCCACCCTCACCGTTTCCAATAAAAATATAAAGGTGCAGAAACTTGTTGAAGATCCCTCGTATATTCAAATGTTCCCTAAATATGGTATTAAAGTATTTGCACTTTAAAGTGAACTGATCAATATTAGCAGAAAGAGGTGAGGCTTCCATTATTTTGCTGTATGACTTTTGTTAATTTTGCTTTTTGTAATATTATGTTTTGTAAAAAACCTAAGATCATTCAGCATTACAAAAGAAAACAATAGTTAAAAGAACCAGAAAAAGACAATTACATTTCTACACAACATTTGCTCTGACCAGCGATCTCCATCTCCATCCACGGAGCAGGTGACCTATAGAGCTTCCAATTATTTTGTCAATGGAATTCAGAGGTCTGTGGGTTATGTTGAGCTAGTGGGGTCAATGATTCCTCTAGTGGCACATCAGTGAGGTGAGATGAGGAGGAGAGGTTAGGACTTCTCTTTACTACTGGTCCGGGAGTTGTAGCCTAGCGGTTAAGATCGCTGATTCAAGCCCCAACACTGTCAAGTTGCCACTGTTAGACCCTTGAGCAAGTTCCTTAACCCTCAATTGCTTAGACAATATACTGTCACAGTACTGTAAGTCACTTTGGATAAAAGAGTCTGCTAAATGCCGAAAATGTAAATGTAATCAGGGAGCAACCTTGCCTTGTGCCTAGTGCTTTTGGGTGGCACCAGACACTGGGTACTCCTGTTTTTGTTCCCACTAAACAAGACATTCCAGTAGGTCCTAATTGCCTTTATATGTGAATGACTCCCGACCTGTGTTAATACACTGACAAAGCAGTTACTATAGATAAATGAATAAATGAGTAAATGAATACCTCACTCTACCTCCTACTCTTCCTATACACATGTGGATGCAGACGTTTGCTCCCCCGCCCTCAGATCTCACTCTGTTATTTGTGATTAGCTGTAAACGAGCAAATATTTTCCCAGTGTTCGCTAGGTTAGATCCCCATTTAATTAAACTGGCTCATTATGTCGCTCTCTGATTAGTGGAGGGGAATCAATTATTCAATTCGCAAACATGGGCCACAGGAGCTGGAGGTGCACAACGAGCTGCTCATTTAATTCCAAGGACACTAATTAGCTACAAAGTAAAGCAGGAACTTTCTTTCTTCCAGCCCACATGCCTCTCCCTTATTACCACCGGGTGACTGGACCAGGGTGGAGGTCTGAATCTGGGAAAAGTAAGAAGAGCTTGAGGAAACTGGTAAAAAGGTAAGGGTTGTATTGGGTCGATCTGGTTTTTAGATTTTCATCTTGTTAGTGGGGTCATGACGGTACTAGGAGGTGTGAGGCTTATCTGCTGATATGTAGATCATGGGAAAAAAACATTTAAGCAAAGAAAAACCTCAGGGACTTCCTGGAGCTGGAAGCTGAGCGGCTGACACTTTTTGTTCTTCGCAATCAAACAGCGGGCAATTATCCGAATTATTGACAGCAGATTTCTCATTTCAGCTGCAAATTAAGGCTATCAATAGAGCTTTCTGATGCAAAAGTGACTAATTAACCAACGAAGTGGAGCTCTAAAGCTGCCTTACAAAAAAAAAAACCTCCAGTCGGCAGAACATTGTGGAAACACAGGGGAACTAATTAGTTTAATTATCAAAACAGCTAATTAAAATTACACAGTTGCCTAATTAGTTTGGTGCTTCTTGCTGTCTCCCTCTCCCCACTCCTTTTTTCTTCCTCACCTTCCTTGCCCTTTCACTCTTTAATTGACAGGTTGATGTTAAATATAAAAAAGGGAGATGGAGCGAGGGCGGTAGGGAGGGAGGGAGGAGAAAAAAAAATTTATTAAGTGGGAGGAGGGGCTCTGAATAGCTCTGTTGATGCTAACAGACCATATGGCAGCTGGAACTCTGGAAGTGGAACAGGAAAACAAATGACTTCAATCTAAGCAATATCAAAATTTCCTCCATTAATGTGTCCTTGGTGTGGCCCAGTGGGGGGTATTTGTCCTCTCGGTTCCGATCCAGGTTTGTTTTGTGGATCATGATGGAAGACACCAATAAAAAATTAAATAAAATTATGATAAAATGATTACATCTAAATTATCTTTAGAAAGCCAGCCAATGCCTATATAGAGTTGTTAACAGCTACCCATCTTTCAGCCAGTTATTTAAAATGACAAGTCTGTTCACATTATCTGGCAAAAGTAAGGATCTTTTCCTGTTTATAACCCTGCCACTGAAAACAGGCGCTCAGGGTACTGCAATGAACCATTTCTAGATGCAACACTTATAACGTCATGTAGACCCAGGTCATTAACTATGTTAAAGCATCAACAGTCCATTGCAATCCATTTAACACCAGTGTTTGTAATGTTCCCACGACATGTACAGTCCATGGGCTTTCCCTCCAAATTCCATCCAAATTCCTGAGCTCATTTTGCCTGTAACGCGTATCCGTGTGCACAGACGCCTGACGAGACAAATATGATATTGAAGCGTCACTCAATAATTGTAATTTTGTGTAGTGATGATTTCTCACGCTTATTGAAAACAAAAATTACTATTCCAAAACACCTCTACATTTCGCAGTATGTAGCAGCAGCAGCTCGAGTAATTTGTAACTCACGACCGCAAACTGGAAATAGTTACCCGTGCTATACAGTATAAACACAATATTGCTATGTTAAAGCAGTGCAGATTACCACAGTGACCCATGTTTAAAGTGGCATAAACATAGCCCAATAAAAATCATTTCATAAAATTTTTTATTCTCGATTAATTTTTTTAATCGTTATAAAAATGTTAATGCGTTGTCATGCTTTGAAATGACCAACTTTTAAACAGCCGCAATTAAGCTTTGGACAGCCATTGTCTTAAAGGCTGTTCTGCAAAAAAGCTTTTAAATAATTCTTAAATTGGCACATCAAACATTGACTACATTCATATATTCATTCATCAGTGTCTGTTTTACCACCACTTTATCTGGTCAGGTTGTGATGGTTCTTATTCACTGAGCAAAGGAAGGAAACACCCCAGACAGGTCGCCAGTCCATCGCCGAACATTAACCTTATTTTGTTCCAAATTGCACTGACAAAGACAAACATAAACAGGAGCTTTTTTCTTGCATGAAAGCCTTCAACCCAATGGCAATGTAAAACTTAACTGACTGTGGGTGGTGCCCAGTGAATCGGACCCAC
This sequence comes from Trichomycterus rosablanca, assembly GCF_030014385.1. Lineage (NCBI taxonomy): Eukaryota > Metazoa > Chordata > Actinopteri > Siluriformes > Trichomycteridae > Trichomycterus > Trichomycterus rosablanca. The sequence continues at coordinate 69,817,779 of NC_085988.1, read as the reverse complement.
CGCGACCTTGAACAGAATAAAGTGGTGTTTAACCAGACAATGAAAGAATGAATAAAGTTTTTTGGACAATAACGTGTTTTTAATCCGTAAAAGTTTAGTTGCAGAAATGATCAGAGTTTGAGTTTTAACTGTAAAGCTGTTGGTTAACTGGTTAATTAAATGTGAACCTGAGCACCTGGTACAGGAGGATTAGAGATAGCAGTGTACAGATTACATTGCAGCATAGTGGTGGTAGAGTGTTTAGTGCTGGTGACAGTTCCATCAATCCTGAGCACCAGTTTCTGTCTGTGTGGAGTTTGGTTTCCCACTGTGCCCACATGAATGTCCTTCAAGTATTTCAGCTTCCTCCAATTTCCAAAAACATGCTAGTAGGCTACTGCAAATTTCTCTTTGTGTGATTAAACGTTAAGGACCAGCAACCCTAATCTTTACTGAATTTAAATATCTACTTAACTTGAATCTGTAGGATAAGATAAACCAGGTACCAGCTAGAGCTAGCAGGAATGATAAAGCTCATTTTACTTGCATGAATGCATGGCTTAAATGTCTGGCCTACTCTTGCAGATGCAGATGGAGAATCTAGGCTAGCCTATGGACTAACTTAAAAGAAATCGAACTCAAATGTTCAGTTGGTTATACTGAAACTGCCTGGAACAGCGAAAGCACTCTCCAAAAGCACTGGTCCTGCATTCCCTTTGACAGTTCTGCCATTTTTACATTCTTCAGCACTAATATGTTGTATAGACATAGACATGGAGGCAATCAGGGTCCTCAAAGTTATTAAACTTCTTTACTGTTAAAAGGCAGCTTTTATAGCATTAATAAGCAGTTACCCTTAGTGACCAGAGTGAACAATCATTTTTACATGACTCTAGCCATAAAACTGAGTAACCACTGAGGTCTAAACCACTAGGAATGATACTATTCATTATTTACTATTCACTGCGCACCCAGTTCTGTAATAGGGACAAGATATAGCATAACATTGCTAAAAATGAAGTGTTAAATATTGAGTAACATACTAAAATTCAGTAGTAATTTATACAGAGCATTTGTATTTATTTATTTATTTATTTATATAAATATATATATATACAGTATATATATAATGCGTTTTTCTCCCATTTCCTCCCAATTTAGCGTAGTCAATTTCTCTTACGCTGCTGGGGATCCCCGCTTTTTTTTTTTTGCAGTCCAGGTGGGTATATTGCTGCTCACGCCTCCTCCGACCCACGTGCAGCCCTTAGCGGAACCCTTTTCCACTCATGCACTCTGCACAGGTGCCTCTATCCGGCAATCAGGGTCCTTACACAGTGTTTGAAGATAAGCCTACATATTCTGGTCATCCCTCCCTGCAGGCACTGCCAATTTATGCCCGCTAGATGGCGCCCAGCTGACAGGTGTCAACGCCAAGTTTCGAACCGAGGAGTTCAGCAAGAAGGTCCTGGGTTCAATCCCAGGTTGGGCGGTCCAAGTCCTTTCTGTGTGGAGTTTGCATGTTCTCCCAGTGTCTACGTGGGTTTCCTCCGGGAGCTCTGGTTTCCTCCCACAGTTCAAAGTCATGCAAATGAGGTGAATTGGAGATACTAAATTGTCCATGACTGTGTTTGACATTAAACTTGTGAACTGATGAATCTTGTGTAACCGGTAACTACTGTTTATGTTATAAATATATCCAAAGTGTGTAAAACATGACGTTAAAATCCTAATTAATAAATAATACATTTGGTGGCTGCAACACATTCAAAAAATAGTAGGATAGTAACATAGTTATCACTGCATTTTACCATTTTATTTATTAATATTTCTTTTGCTTCAGCTGCTGAACAGTCTGTGGTCTCCGTTGTCATACATTGTGCTTCATAATGCACCGAACATTAACAATGGAAGACAGGTCTGGACTACAGGCAGGCCAGGCAGGCAGCACCTACACTCTCCCCAATTATGATATCATGACCTGTTACATATTTACTTGTTTACCTGGGGAATATTATAAAACTGGTGTCTATGATTATCCTACAGATTTGTACAGTCTTACATTCCTGTCCCAACTTAACATTAAATATATCTTTTCTTTGTGTAATTTTTGAATAAATACCTGTAAAGGATACAAAACATTGTCATGGTTTCAGTTTCTCCCATCCCTCTGTGTTGCAGTTCCCATTAATGGATTAGTGTGTTTTGTCACCTTTGCTCTTCTTGGAAAGGTGTTATCATTTCTGTTAGCACTGCACCATTGGGACAGTGGTAGCGTAGTGGGTTGAGCATTGGTTTATCAGTCGAAAGATTGTCGGTTCAAATCCAGACTCTGCCCATGAGCAAGCCCTTAACCCTTTCTGCTCCAGGGGCGCTGCACAAAGGCTGACCCTGTGCTTTGACCCCAGCTTCCAAACAAGCTGGGATATGTGTAAATGCTGGCCATAACCAAAGCTTGTTACCTTGAGCTATGATTATGAATAGTCCAGTTATTTCTCTGCCTGCATGTGTACTGATCCCTGCTCTGGAATATAATGCTGATTAATTCCCAATAAAGCACTCATCAGATTTCAGTACATGTGTAATGCCTTTTCTTTCCATACCTTACAATCAGTGCTTTCTGTTTTTATTTGTATTTTATCTACTGTCCCAACCTTTTCGAAAATTTCGTTTGAGGTAGTGGATAAAGTAGTACTGTGTGTAGTAGTAATACATCACAGCTTCTCTGTCCAAAGTTTGATTCTTTAGCTCCAGCAGTTTTGGCTGTACTGTGACTCAACATAAAGTATTCATTGAGAACAAATAAATTATTAACCAAAATTTTATAATGGGAAGATATGTGTATTCTGCACTGATTCCTCTAATAAATGTTCTGACACTGATCAAACATACTTAACACTGAAAGGGTGCTGATCAATTCTCACCACTTCCAATAGCGCAGACACATTGGACAAAGTACAGATGACAGTCAATCACTAGTTCCTTATGGCTGACAGACAGCTTTGTGTGTTGTGACCTCAACATACTTCACATTTACACTAGTTGTAGACCAGTTGGACTGTTGCATTGTGAAACCCCCCCTAAGCCAGTCAGCGGTTTCACCACTGGTATTCTTAGCAGCACTAATCAGGAAGCTTGTTATTTCTCAGATTTGCAGGAACCTTGAACTCCAGGCTGTCTTTACCTTAAAGATTCATGAAGGCCATGGCATTGTGAGACCTGCTTAAGATTGCAAAGAGGTCAGGGGTCACTGTTATCCCTTCGGCAAGAGCCAAAAACAAATTGCATGTCTTAAGGGTATGCCTTTTGCTTGTATGTCTAGTACCTGCTGTATCTCCTAATTTAACCATTTGTCCTGAAGCAGAGACACTCGTTATTATGAACCAGGGCATTTGGTCTTTTAAAGTATTGGAACAGTAAAGTTGGAAGTTTGGCAGGTTTGTTTTGGGGTGTTTCAGTATACAACATACTTGGTTTCAAATGTAAACAGACCTATGAAAAATCAGACCAAATATCCTTTATATTATTTATTTATGTGTTCATATTAAGTGCTTAATTCAACAGCTTATGCATCTTGCTCATCAGCATTTAAAAATTAAAGAATACTGAATGTCACAGTCGGTGATCTTCCACTGAATAATCCCTGTTACTCATTTGTATTAGGACCACCTGCCATGGAGATTGGCAGAGACATGGTTTCAGGATCATGCCCTTCTTCCTGGCCATTTATGGCTGGCAGAGGGGGCGTGCATATGATTGACGTGTGAGTTCTTTAAACTAAAAGTCAATACTGTTGAGCATTAATCCGTTTCAAGAGGAACAGTTTCTTTTCAGTTGTGGCTCCTTAATGAAATACTCAGAGACAGGATTTTTTTTTATTTATGCATTTTTCTCCCAATTTATTGTAGTCAGTTTTTCTTCCAACCTTAGTGGAACCCTTTTTCACCCATGCATTCTGCACAGGCCCCTCTATCTGCTAACCAGGGTCCTTACATGGCATTTGAAGACCCCCACCCACATAGTCCGGTTATCCCACCCTAATAGATACATATCTGCTGCAGGAACTGCCAATTATGCCCACCAGATGGCTCCCAGCTGACTTAATTTCGAACCGAGTTCAGAATCTCGACGCTGGTGTGCTAGCAGAATATCCTGCTGCGCCACCTGGGCACCTAGAAAAGAGTTTTAATTTTGTCTTCAGAGAAGGATCATACCAAAATAAACACCTGTGACAGAGGAAGATTCCACCTTTAACAGAGATTTCTTAGCTAGAACATAGGAACTGGTCTAAATCAGCTAGAACTGGGTTTTGGACATCATACAATGCAATTGATGCACTTTTTATCTACGTACACATCCAGTAACATTCTATTGTAGGAGTATTCTTGGAATATTGAAATACCACTACTGGCAAGCATGTGCTAAGCATATCTACACGTTTTAAGAAGTAATTGATTATGTATTAATACTTCTAGTGTAAATTAACATTTTCTCTTACACACAATAAAAATATTATAATTAGACCTGGTTGATTACCTGATCCAGCAATCAACAGCTTTGTCAGGCCTCACAAAGCATGCATCTATGGTTATTAATGTGAGACTTTTCCAGTCGAAACAGATTCCCAGTTTAACTTTAGTTTCTTGCCTTGCACTTGGTGAAACACAGCTTAGAGAATGTGCAGGTGTGATTTTCATAAGACAGTTATGAGTCATGGTGTTTAGACATGGTTCTCTGCTCACCACTGTACATTATTCAGTCATTTCTATAATTTACTTTTATAATGTTATTAATGTTTTACTGAAATGCTAGTGCACTTTTGGTCACTTTCTGTCTTCTTTTCATTATGTTCAATGTCTCTTTATTCAAAACTTCCTGAAGGCCATTTTCTGTAATAGCCTATTTTGCATTGCTTTAAATGTATATGAATGGTGAAGCTTTTGTAAATCTACTGATAAAGACTCATGCTAAATAGCTTCTATTTGCGTTTGCTTATGATCAGTTCGAAGGTTCACATCTGATCGTTTCTGTGTGAAAATTGTTTTTGTTGCATACTAACAGACTAACAGTCTAAATCACTACAAGTAAAACTACAAGTGCTGCAATCACAAATTTAATAACAACAAAAAGTTATCAAAAGGGTTGCTCAGGTGGTGCAGCGATAAAATACACTAGCACACCAGAGCTGGCATTTCGAATGCATTGTATTGAATCTCAGCTCTGCCATCTGGCTGGGCTAGGCGGCCACATGAACAACGATTGGCTGTTGTTCAGGGTGGGATGAGCCGGACCAGGGTTCCTCATAACTGGTCCAATTACGACCTCTGCTGGCTGATTGATGGTGCCTGCGCAGAGTTGATCAGGGTGTGGCTCTCTGTGCACAAAGCTGATCCACATATAAAGTCACCTTGTGCAGGTGAAACAGGCTGCTGCACACGTGTCAGAGGAGGCCAGTCAGTTTCAGCTCTCCTCAACCAGGGTGGAGATCAACATCAGTAGAGAGGTAGCATAATGCGATCGGGTAATTGGATACGACTAGGTTGGGAGAAAAAATTGGGGAAAAAAACAAGATAAAGAAATGGAGAAAGAAAATAAATAAATTAATAAAAACAACACACTTGAAATCTGGGAAACTGATAAAACCAATGAAATATGGTCAAAGAGTGCTTAGGATGAGCACCCAACCAACTGTGCTACATAGAATGCAAGTTATTATAATAAGTGTGTGAAAAAGCCCAGTGTGTCTCAGCCAAACATATCTAAAAAAATTTAAGTTTGGGAGAAAGTCCAAAAATAAAAAGAAATACCACCATTAATAGAAGAATTAGGAGCCATAAATACCTGACCTAATTGACTGGAAGGTCACAAATTCTTACGACCTCACTCATAAAGGGTTTGGAATTCCTTCCAAAAAGAGGGGAGACAATAATAGCTGTAAAGAGAGGGGACAATCCATCTTAATGTCCATGGCTTTGAAATAGGATGGAGCACCCTACGAACTGTGCTACATAGTATGCAAGTTAATATAGTAAGTGTGTGAAAAAATCCCAGTGTGTCTCAGCCAAACATGTCTAAAACAATTAAAGTTTGGGAGAGTGTCCAAAAATAAAAAGGAAGACCACCAGTTAATGGAAGAAGAGTTTGAGAATCATAATAAACCTAGGAAGGTAGTCCCAGGTAAGAAAGCTAGGGTCACAAAATGCCAGAAGTAGACTCAGCCCTGAGCTTTATAATGCATTGCTCCAGTTGTAGTGAGTAATGCATGAAGCAGGAAACTATGTAACATGTAGTTCAAATAACTACTGTTGCACTGTTGCTTTTTTGCTAGCTGTGAGACCAAGGATCTGTTCAAAAACCTAGTGAGCTGTCTTGTTGCCTACTGCCTACCCAGGCAGCTGCCTAAGTAGAGAGGATTCTAATAAGTTCTATCGATTTATAAGGCAGATTATTTAGACACACTACTTAGACAGCGATTATGGCGATTACGTCACCACATTTTTGGTTACCGAGCTAACACAGTTAGCCTGAGGCCATTCAAACCAATAGGCTAAGGCGACACAACCCGCTAGCATGCCAGATATCATCTCCCTCCGTGTAAAAAACAGATAAATTGTCAGTGACAAGCCGAATTTTCAAATAAATGACACTTGTACATCTTTATACAAATTAAAAATCAATGAGAATTTATTTACATTTGAAAAGACATTTGAAACTCCATTCGTTGCTCCACATTCGTCCTCGTGTCATTCGTGCCACACTGAATGCTGGGATTGCCTTCACCACTAAGGAAGCATCGGACGCTCCCTCGTTATTTAGTCAGTTTAGCATTTTAAGGTATCTCTGGAGTGCGCATAGGATGATGTAAATGCTGTCTATGTAGAGAGCACACTAGGTTTTCGGACAGACCCCAAGTGTAGCTTATGTGTAAGTTAAAGTGTCCACATCTTACCCAGTCCCAATCTATGGATTTTCCAGTTATCAGTTTGCCTTGTAAGAGCTCTTTGACTTGTTGGTGCTACTTCTGTAAACAGAGCACTTTTATTAATATTGCACCTGATTGCGATGTCCTTCCGTAAAGCTGTATTGTTTACTTAATGTAATCTCCCCTGGCCTGCTGGTGAGGGGTGTATTACGGGTGAATTGCCTGCAAAGCTGCGGTCCGATTTGAATTGTCAATGCGGCCCTCTTCTATCTGACTCATACAGAGACCACTTTGGCTCAGATAGCGCAAAGACAGATTCCATCAGGTCCTTATCTGTTACAACCTGCATTGCAGGCAATTGGATTCAATAGTGCCCAATAAGAGTGTTATTTTTTAAACATTGGGATACCTGGGTTTTCTGCACTGGTCAGCAGTGGGGTGTATGAGAATGAAAAAGAGCAGAGAAAAAAGAGTCAGGCTTCTGTCTTTCCTCCCTCCTGCTGTCCTGTGCTATGAATGGTTCTGATCATTTTTCTGACTCTCACAGGTAAAAGTAATTTTATCTTGTAAGGGATTTTTTTCTCATTACTGCTCTGCTGTACCAGGTGGAAAAGGATCATCGCCGCATTGATATATCAGCTTCCTGCAGTCATCGCTAAATGAGGCCAATTTATGACTAAAAGACATTGACCATGACAATAAAATCAAAGCTGACTGGTACAGTTGGCTGGAAAAATTCGGAAAGCAATTACTACGTCTTCTGCATGCCAGCATTCATTAAGATTCCAGTACCATCGCAGTATCAGTGTTAGTCCAACATTTCTGTAATTTTCCCACTGCATGGTAATTAGATTAGGCCCCATCTTGAGGGTAGTGGGAAGGCATTAACTTTAATTAAGATACCCTCATTTGCAATCTTATTAACAAGGATGAAATGAAGTGCTTCAGCTTTTTCAATGCAGAAAGAGTCAGACATGATGCTTTTTTGATTATCCGCTGGAATCAACCTACCAGAAAACTATTAATTACGATTAGTTCTAAAAATTGCACAAATTACCAGTTATGCAGAGTACAAAAAATGATTCATCCATACACTTAATGTTTGTGGAATGTATGGCCAAAAGTATGTAGACACACTTCCTTTATAGCGAGGATAGATGCTTTCAGCCAAAGCAATTGCTAACAGATACAAAAAAAATCTATATATAAAATAAAGGGAGGATCCATGAAGATACTTCAGTGATCTCCACAAAGCCCTGACCTATACTCCAGTGAACACCTTTGTCATGAATTAAAATGTAAATTAGAAGCCATTGGTGCCTGACCTAATTGATTGGAAGGTCACAAATTCTTACGACCTCACCCATGAAAGGTTTGGAATCCCTTCAAAAAAGAAAGAAGACTATAATAGCTGCAAAGAGATGGGACAACACATCTTAATGTCCATGACCTTTAAAATAAGATTTCCAACAAGTTCATGGTATTGGGTTCACATAATTTTGCTTAGGGCGGCACGGTGGCTCACAGCAAGAAGGTCCTGGGTTCGATACCCAGGCAGGGCGGTCCAAGTGCTTTCTGTGTGGAGTTTGCATGTTCTCCCCGTGTCTGTGTGGGTTTCCTCCAGGAGCTCCGGTTTCCTCCCACAGTCCAAAAACATGCAGTCAGGTTAATTGGATACACTGAATTGCCCTATAGGTGAATGGGTGTGTGTATGTGTGTGTACGTGTGTCTCCCCTGCGATGGACTGGCGCCCCGTCCAGGGTGTTACTGTGTACCTTGCGCCCATTGAAAAGCTGGGATAGGCTCCAGCACACCAGCCCGACCCTAATTGGATAAGCGGTTAGGTGAGTGAGTGATTTTGCTTATAGAGTGTGTTTGCTCTAGACAGGTCTTTCAAATTAATGGTATATACCCTTAATATACTATGATTATCAAGCTTAATTCTTTCCTATTTTACAGCCAGCTTTGCTGTCCCGCATCAAAATTTTGTTGCAATCTTTCGGCCGGCTTGTCTGGCTCTCTACATATTAATCCATGGGTCATTGCTGCTGGTCTGTATCGATCAATAAGGCAAATGGCATCTACGATAGGGTGTTCCCCCTGTAGCTATTTGTACACTGCCTTTTGGTAATATTTCTGGGTTTCTGTTTGCAGGCGTCAATTTTTTTATTGGATGGATAAATCTATTATACCGTATATTATCTATCTATCTGTCTGTCCGTCCGTTCGTTTGTCCGTCTGTCTGTCTATCTATCTATCATCTATCTGTCTATCTATCTGTCTGTCTATCTATCATCTATCTGTCTATCTATCTGTCTGTCTATCTATCCATCTATCTATCTATCTATCTATCTATCTATCTATCTATCTATCTATCTATCATCTATCTGTCTATCTGTCTGTCCGTCCGTCCGTCCGTCCGTCCATCCATCCATCCATCCATTCTATTTATCTGTGCACCTGATTGTGATGTCCTTCCGAAAAGCTGTATTGCTTACTTAATGTAATCTCCCCTGGTCTGCTGGTGAGGGGTGTATTCCGGGTGAATTGCTTGCAAAGCTACGGCCCGATTTAAATTGTCAATCTTAATGTCCTTCTCTTTGAAATAGCATGTCCAACAAGTTCCTGGCACTGTGTCCTTATACTCACATACTTTTGCTCATAGAGTGTGTTTGCTCTAGACAGGTCTTTACATTATTGGTATACCTAATTTATATATTATGATTATCAAGCTTAACCTTTTTTCCTATCTTACAGCCCTGCTGTCCTGTATTGAAGTGTTGTTGCAATCTTTCAGTCAGCATGGCTTGCTCCCTACATATCATCCATAGGCCATTGCTGCTGGTCCATATACACTGATCAGCCATAACATTAAAACCACCTCCTTGTTTCTACACTCACTGTCCATTTTATCAGCTCCACTGACCATATAGAAGCACTTTGAAGTTCTACAATTACTGACTGTAGTCCATCTGTTTCTCTGCATACTTTTTAACCTCCTTTTACTCTGTTCTTTAATGGTAAGGACCCCCACAGGACCACGACAGAGCAAGTATTTAGGTGGTGGATCATTCTCAGCACTGCAATGACAATGACATGGTGGTGGTGTGTTAGTGTGTGTTGTGCTGGTATGAGTGGATCAGACACAGCAGTGCGTGTGAACTCACTGTTCACTCTATTAGACACTCCCACCTAGTTGGTCCACCTTGTAGATGTAAAGTCAGAGATGATCGCTCATCTATTGCTGCTGTTTGAGTTGGTCATCTTCTAGACCTTCATCAGTGGTCGCAGGATGCTGCCCACGGGGCGCTGTTGGCTGGATATTTTTGCTTGCTGGACTATTCTCAGTCCAGCAGTGACAGTGAGGTGTTTAAAAACTCCATCAGCATTGCTGTGTTTTATTAACTCATACCAGCACAACACACACTAACACACAACCACCATGTAAAACTTACTTTGTAGTGGACCTGTGGGGGTCCTGACCATTGAAGAACATAGTAGGTTAAAAAGGTTAAAAACATAAGAGGTTAATAAGTATGCAGAGAAACAGATGGACTACAGTCAGTAATTGTAGAACTACAAAGTGCTTTTACATGGTAAGTGGAGCTGATAAAATGGACAGTGTGTGTAGAAACAAGGAGGTGGTTTTAATGTTATGGCTGATCGGTCTGGATCAATAATGCAATTAATGTCTGTGGTAGTGTGTCCTCCCTGTAGCTATCTCTTCCTACCTTTCTGCAATTTTCTTGGGTTTTTGTAGGCTGGAGTAAATAAATCTTAATTCAATTGTCTGATTTGTGTCAATGTATAATATCAGAGCATGGTGTTTATATGATCGCTTATGTGTTTGGTTAGCTGCAACAATTAAACAATGATCAGGTTATTAATTTCCATGCAAACACACTCAGTGTTAGGAAACCAAACCTTACAGTCTTGCTAACACATGCTGCTCTTTGCCTGGTGCTGAGATTTAAAAGTCTGTTATGATTTGCTGTCATTCTCTGTATTCAGTCAGTGTTCATTCCCTGCCTAAACTTTTTTATGTTTTTCAAAGTCGAATTCACGCTGATATCAAACCGAACAATGTGTGCATCTGTTCTGAGTTTGAATACAACGGCTAAAAGACCGGCTTTAAGAAAAAGGCTTTTGAGGACTTCAGATGCAGACGTTCTCCACTCTGAACGGATCACGTTCATCGCAGAACTCTATCTTATTTACATTTTCCTCAAACCACCCCCCCACACACACATACACATACACACATACACATTCACACACATACACACACACACATATGCTGTGCCAATCCGAGAAATTGAAGGGGAATGAAAACAAGGCGAAAATGAAAGAACATGTTTCAATGCCAAGGTGTCGAGGCCCTCTTTTAAGCAGTAAATGTTCTGACAGGGGAGAAGAGAAGGCGATAATGAGAGTTGAGCTTCTTTCCAAGATGGCTGTATTGTTTTAATTGTTCGAGCTGTGAAATGAAGGGAAAGGGAAGAAAGTGAGAGAGACGGAGAGAGCGAGAGACGGAGAAAAAGACAGAAGTTTCAGAGCCAAGATTTAAAAAAAGAACAAACTTGGCTTTTTCCAGGCAATGTGTTGGAGCAATTATGTACAAACCCTGTAATTATGCATATCTTTTGGAAACGTGTAAAGCTGAATGGCTGCTTCGGCTCCACACTGTGCCCCCCCCCCCCACACACACACACACCCCCACTGGCTACACATTGTCTGAGATTTCAGACTGTTTTGGAAAAGTAATGGGGAGTTTAAATTGGTGTGCAAGGATACATAGTGTCTGAAAAATAAAATACTTTTATTATATTGCATTGTCTAAGATTTTAAATGCAGTAAAGCACTCATACAGCTGGTATAATGGTTGCCACTGATCAAAACCCAGTTTCTGAGTCTATAGAACCTGGGTTTGATTCTAACATTTAGTCATTGTCTGTGAGTTTAGGGCAAGGATTACTTTTAAGTACTTCAGTTTTTTTCACACCCAAAATTATACAATTTGGACTAAAAACTTGAAATCACCCCTGCTTATAAGTAAGTAAATTATATGTGTTGCCCCACAATGGACTGATGACTTGCCAACATCGTGTTGCTGCTCTATGGTCAGAGTTTATAGGTTTCTCCTGGTTGGTGACCCTAGAACGAAACAGTTAATGAAAATAAATTATTCCTAAAGGACCTAAAAACATTGTGCATTTTGTCAAGCCTTTCAACAATTGTTTTATTTAAAAAAAAAAGAAGAAAGTGAGTATTAAAAGGTATTCATATCCCTTGTAGTTGTGGCCTAGCGGTTAAGGTACTGGACTAGTAATCCAAAGGTTGCTGGTTTAAGCCCCACCACAGCCAGGTTGCCACTGTTGGGCCCTTGAGCAAGGCCCTTAACCCTGTACTGTAAGTCGCTTTGGATAAAAGCATCTGCTAAATGCTGAAAATGTAATTGTAGGACTAGCTTTAATATTACACTGTCGCCTCACAGCAAGAAGGTCCTGGGTTCGATCCCCAGGTGGGGCGGTCCGGGTCCTTTCTGTGTCTCCCCGTGTCTGTGCGGTTTTCCTCCGAGTGCTACGGTTTTCTCCCACAGTCCAAAGACATGCAAGTGAGCTGAATTGGAGATACAAAACTGTCCATGACTTTGTTTGACATTGAACTTGTGAACTGATGAATCTTGTGTAATGAGTAAGTACCGTTCCTGTCATGAATGTTACAAAAGAGTGTAAAACATGACATTAAAATAATAAACAAAAAACTTTAATATTATTTAATGCAACACATTACCTGTAATGAATACATTGACAGATGTTTTTAAACACCTGACTTAGAAATGTGCAAATCAGCAGTTTTTAGTTAATTGTGGTTCTATGCATTACAATAAAATAGCAAAATGGCGAACCATGACCAATCCTTCCTTGTAACCCTGACCAGTCCTTACTTTGCATTGTCCCATCTGGAATGTGTTGCAAGTATTCATTCATTGTCTGTTTTACTACTGCTTTATCTGATTCAGGTTCACTGTTGGTCTCAAGTCAAGTTTATTTATATAGCGCTTTTTACAATGGACATTGTCTCAAAGCAACTTTACAAAATCCAGGACCAACAGATACAAAAACCCCTGTTGAGCAAGCCGAGGGCGACTGTGGCAAGAAAAAACTCCCTGAAAATTACAGGAAGAAACCTTGAGAGGAACCAGACTCAGCAGGGCCCATCCTTCTTGGGTGGCCTGGAGGATACTTTAAATAAGTAGGATTTACACAAATCATATCATCAAATCATACAAACACAGACATAAATGAACTAAAAGTTATAACTGGCAATAAATAAATAATAATAATAGAGTTATTATTCGATCTAGTCTTCAATAAAGTCTGTAGTGAGTTCTTGTCATTCTCGGTGCAATTACGCCAGACCTATCACATCCGGCAGGAGCAGCATCATTGTCACGGCAGTCTCGACTTCAATCCTTAACCTTGGTTTAAACAGGTTTCCATCAGAATGCCCTCAGGGTAAAACAACAGAGAATGTAGTTAATAATGTACAATGCTAGTTGAGTAAAACAGTTTTACAGAGAGATTTAGACTCCGGCAGCCCTAATTATTACAGCAGAACTAAAAGGGAGAGCGAGCAGGTAACAAGGTCATGAGGTCTAATTCACTGGGCGAGCGGACAGGTTACCAGTCCATCACAGGGCAAACCTCCTTACATTCACACACACATTTATACCTAGGGCAATTTAGACTGCATGTATTTGGACAGTGGGAGGAAACCGGAGCATCCAATAAAATTGGGAATTAGCGTATACAGTGGTACCTTGTAACGCAACGTCCCCTAAACTCAAAATCCTTGAAACTTTCGTTGAGAAATTTGTACCCTTAAACTCAATGTTTACCTTAAACTCAACGTGTTAAGTTTAAAAAAAATTTTTTTATTTAAATTTAAATTAACAATGAACAGTTGCTTTGTTCAGCGCTTGGCTTGAGCTGTGTGGTAATACGCCATCAAAGTGCGAAAAAGAGACGAATCTGCATTTGTGTGGAATAACCGTCAAATTCACTCTGAAAGCATCCACATGTATCTGTGTTTAGCTGGTTTTTCCTCACTGTTTCACTTTTAAACTTGTGTTATGGCTCGGGGTTCTGAGAAATAGTGAGAATCAGCTTTTTTTTGAGAGAGTCTAAAATGCTTGTCGTTAAAAAAAAGCTTAATGTGACTTAATGTATTAAAGGAACGACACAGGAACACTAAAACTCTCTTAATTAGTACTGCTCAAGCTCAAGTTCTCTGCACTAATAAAATTCCTCGCTCGTTTTAGTAAATAAGTCATAAGTCAAGTTTTGTGCACCGCCACACTCTATAGAAATAATGGCACAGCAGTGCAAAAGCGGTTTTGTCGCTTCTCATGTGAATGTGCCTTTACTGAACTCTCTAAGGAAAACGGTATTTCAAGATCAAGCATCTCCACGATTAAGAAGCATAAGGAAACAATAAGAAAGTAAAGGTAAAATGAAGGTTTTATTGTATTTTTAACTGTTTTCAATTGTATTTAAGTGTTTTTCATATAATATTTGTGTTATAAGTGTAAAAGACAACCCCATTATTTTAAATTAGCCTAACATATAAGCAGTTCCAAGGGACCATGGAATGCGTTAACAGGTTTTCCATACATCCTTATGGGAAAAAATACCTTGAAACTCAACGCCACTCGCAGAACCAATTGACGTTAATATATACTGTATTTTAAATAAATGTAAAAACCTGTAAGAGACAGTTTATCACTTTCTGATTTTATTTGCATTTTCCATACTGTCCCGACTATTTGGAATTGGATTTAAAAAGAGTTGGAGGTTAAATACTTTTACACAACATTTTTTGGTTTCTGTGTCTGTATGTGCATGTCTATGTAAACACGTGTTAGAGCATTGGCGGGGGCATGAGGTTGTTTACTATAGGCAAAACTATATAAATTTCTACCAAAACACTTGGCATGTACCCCTGCCTTTACACCTCCCCCAGCTTCTTTCAGCACTCTTCCTCCTCCCACCATTCGCCTCTCTCGCCGTATGTACTAAGGCCCACCCTTAATTAAGTCTGCTGGGGTTTAAAAAATGTTGAATCTTGTTTAAAGACCATCTCAGCACATTCGGAGGCCTGCATGCACGCATGGTAATCAGGCTGTTTGGCTGCCGGGTGCAAACCTTATTTTCAGCCTGATTTTATTTACAGACTGATTCGTTTACTTGTGATTTTTAGGGTTGAGGGGGTGGGCTGGGGTGATTGTTCCCAACCGTCACCCTCTTTGTCTCCTCTGTTATGTCTTTCTTCCCCACAATTAACTCAACTTAATCTCATTAGAGTGAAATTCAATTACTTTTATCAAGGTTATTTTATACATGATAGATGCAGCCAGTGCGAGACTTAATTAGGGCAAAGTTAAAGCAGTTGTTTTGCATCATCTTACCGTTGCTCTAAAAATGCTTACGCTTAGCTCTCTTCCAGGAGAATGGTTACCATAAAAGGGTGACAATGCAACATGTAAAAGCTCTATGAGAACACAATAATGGGAAAATTATTACGGTTCAGCGGGAGTTAAGCACCTGTTACAGCACTTCAATTTGGAGTCCACGCTGACATTTAAATTTTTCATTTTCAACGTTAATAGCAAGTTTCCAATGGGGACCACAAGCACATAAAGGCTATTTAAACCCTTGCAAAGTGGCTAGATTAAAATCGAATGAGTGCATTGCTCTTCCCCCCACCCCCTCCTCCTTCCTGTTTTTCTTCCATCCCTCTCTTTTCACTTATCAGGATTCGTTTCCCCAGATCCATTTGCAGCATCAGGCTCTGGAATTTAGGTGACTGCCCCTCCCCTCCTTACCAATTACCTCTGGATGTTTTCTTTTTTCTTTTTGGATTGAAACAGGATAATTGTGTAATTATCTGGCTAAAATGGGAAGTCTAATGTGTTAAAGTGTGATTTTTTGCACTGTGGTGTGACTGAAGTGAAAGAGTCGAGGCACCATGGGTTGACTCAGCTGAGAGACGAGGTGTAGTCTGTCCAGAAAAGATAAATAAACAGATAAGAGTGGCATACACTCCAGCCAAGTTCAGAGAATGCTGCTGACCCATGCAATAGAGGGAAGAATTACACCTGTAAAGCTGAGAAAATTCACAACATCACTCAGAAGCAGTGGGCACAGAGCAGCAAAACATCACAGCACAACACACACCCAAACTTTTACTCACTTACTTACACCAGTGACCAACTGTGTCTGTATTATTTGCATATTATTAATACTAATCTAATGAAGTTATTATTAATAATAATATTATAATAATAAATAACAATAATGATTCTTCTTCTTATTATTATTATGTTGTTATTATTATTAGTACTACTTGTATTATTATTGCTGTTATTATGATTATTATGTTGTTGTTGTTATTATTAGTAATAGTATTATTATTACTGTTATTATCATTATTATTATTATTATTAATTATGTTGTTATTATTATTAGTGTTATCATTTTTATTATGTTGTTGTTATTATTATTATTAATGTTATTATTATTACTACTGTTATTATGATTGTGTTTTTTTGTTGTTATTATTAGTAGTATTATTATTACTGTTATTATTATTATTATTATGTTGTTGTTGTATTAATCGTACCTTTAATTTTAAATAAAAGGTGGCACAGTGGCTTGGTGGGTAGCACTGTAGCCTCATAGCAAGAAGGTCCTGGGTTTGATTCCCAGGTTCGAGTCCTTTCTGGGTGGAGTTTGCATGCTCTCCTTGTGTCTGTCTGAGTTTCCTCCAGAAGCCCCGGTTACATACATACATATATGTTTCTGCACAAACATGAACTCTATTTATTAACAATTTCAAAAACAAATTGCATCACTTTTGTACATAGTCACCTTCTGATGCATTTTTCCCAGCGTCAAACCAACTTTTGAATGCCATCTGCAAAAAAAAAATGTTTTTGGTTGAGCGTGTAGCCACTGATGCAGCGCTGCTTTCACATCATCATCACATGAAAATCTTCCTCCTCTTAAAGCTTCTTTAAACGTCCAAAAAGGTTGAAATCAGATGCCGCTAAATCCGGACTATAAGCTCTCTCTTAATCTCAGACACAACCAATTACTACTCCTCCCACCCTCACCACTTCCAACAAAATATAAAAGTGAGGAAGATCCCTCATATTTTCTGTGGAAATCATTTGTCTTAGAGAAACTGGTGATTGTAGGAATCAAAAACAATATCAAATTTGACCTTGGCATTGAGAATAATACTAAGGTCAGTGTGTACAGGAACAGCTGAACTGTAATCACTTCATGTTAGCTGACAACACTGCTTCTCCTTTAATTGAAAAAACAACAGAATCCTGGCTAGGTCTGTAGGTCTGTTCCTGTCAAAATCATACGTTATTACATTGACCTTAATCCAAATCCCTCCACAAACCAAGCAATTTTTTTCTCTGCCAGTCTAGAGATTCTGGAGAGGCAGGAGGAAATAAACAGTCAGTCATAGAACGGGAAGGTTTTGAGGGGCGAGAGTAGCAAAATGAAAATTCCGAGGAAATCGCAACATAAGATATGTTGTCTGCTTTCAGTGGTTGTTAGGAAATAAATTGCTTTTGAAAGTGGAAATGTTTACCTCAATTGAGAGCCATTTTATGCCCTTGACAGGAAATTATTTCACAGCCTCTCTTGCGGTTGCTCTTTCTATTGGTCATGTTTTTTTAACCTTACAAAAATAACTTGCCTCTACGTTCACTTCGACTATAAACACTGATTCTGTGTTTTGAGGCCTTTCTTAACAGGGAGCTCGACTAATTTCTTTTTTTTTTTCAGTGCAGAGACCGTCAGGCAGATTGGAAGGGAAAGAAGGAGGGTGCTATTCTGCCCTCTTCACATATTTGCCCTTTGTGTTGTGTGTGCCAGGTACAAGAACACAAATGGAATGTTCAGGTGCGCTGATAATGGAAAAAGGACATTATTGACTTATTATTGCTACTGCAACTCTGGTCAGGCAAACAAAACAGAGAGAAAATCCAATTTAGAACTGAGTTTTGGATATTTCTGAAAACTCTGGATGATCATAAACAATATTTGTTCAGCTTGTAGGTGCTTTATTTATTTATCAGGGTCACTACTTACTAGAACCTGTGATGAAACGTTTCCTGATTCAAACCAGATTATGAACACAAGATCTGAACATCACCTCTTTGGGTAAAAAATGAGTAATTTATGCATGTCCATGGTTTATTTACTGTGTGTATGTGTGTGCAGTACTAAGCCTGAAGGGGTGCTTCTGACATTGACACTAAGGTTCAGTCCTAAGCTCCAATCCTGCTTTTTGATGGCCTCATGTCACTCAGATCCCCTAACTGACATACTGTAGCTCCCCCCCTACTATAAATCCTCCTTAACTGATTGCAAGTGTCCACTGTGTCCTCCTGAGCTCCTCAGGGTGGAGACAAAGAGCCCATGAATAGAAAAACTACTCTACAAGGTCTGCTGGAATAGAAAACTGTTCACATGTATATATTCAGACATAAGTTATGTATATTTAAACAACTCTTTGAATTTAAACAACTCTTTGAATCTGAACAACTCTTTGAACAACATCATTATACACACAGAACCAAAGGTAGTTTGACCCCTTCTAATTAATGTGTTCAGGTGTTTTAGCCAGACTTACAGGTGTATAAAATGAATTATATAAAATAATAATTTACATGCAACCAACTGTGTGGTAACAGATTTAGGGAAGCCCCTTCCAAGCCAAGCATTGCTCCTTACTGTGCACCTTTGCACAAAGCTGATTTGATGAGTTTTTTTGGTGAACGCTTATTTGAAAACAATCAAATCAAATAATGTGTTACAAAACATGTGTTTACTCATTTCCTCTGAGTAATAACATCTTACATTATGCACCTGACAAATATGCAATAACAGGGGCAATTACTTTTATTTAAAAAAATTATAATAGATATGTACACTGATCAGCCATAACATTAAAACCACCTCCTTGTTTCTACACTCACCGTCCATTTTATCAGCTTCACTTACCATATAGAAGCACTTTGTAGTTCTACAGTTACTGACTGTGGTCCCATCTGTTTCTCCACATACTATTTTAGCCTGCTTTCACCCTGTTCTTCAATTGACAGGACCACCACAGAGCAGGTATTGTTTAGGTGGTGGATCATTCTCAGCACTGCAGTGTGTTAGTGTGTGTTGTGCTGGTATGAGTGGATCAGACACAGTTTTTTAAATACCATGTCCACTCCCTAGACACTCCTACCTAGTTGGTCCACCTTGTACAGTCCCTGACAGAAGTTCTGTCGCTTATCCATGTTGTGGAAACAAAAGCTTATAACCTGACTTTAAATTCATCCATTGGTTTTAGAAATGACTCATATGAAAGCTGAAACCCTCCCAAATGAGGTTTAATTTACGAAAATAAATTTGCTTCACTGCAGAAATATTGATCATTTGATGAACACAGAAAGGTCAGATTTTGGCAAGACAAAAGTTTTGTCGCCTTGTCATATAATGCACCCAATCCTAGTTTACAGCCTCACCTGTGCTCACTAACTGATCGGTTAATTAGTGGGTGTGTATAAAAAGAACCCCAGCACCCCAGACCTTCACTTGAACTGCAACTTCACCTCTGACAACATGCCAAAAATCCACCCTGCGACCAAAGCCTTGATTATCAAGAGGCTGAAGACCAGATCCACTGCAGAGGTGGCTGGCACCTTTAATGTGTCTCAGCGTCAAGTACAAAGAATTAAAAAAAGATTTGAAGAGACTGGAGATGTTTTTGACAAGCCCAGGTCCGGCAGACCCCGCAAGACAACTGCTAAGGAGGAACGTTTGTTGGTTAGAAAATCCAAAGCCAGCCCCTCTTCCACTGCAGCAGAGCTCCACCAGGCCTGGTCACCTCAAGTCCCTGTGTCAACTAGAACAGTTTGTAGGATTCTGTCTCGAAATGGCCTCCATGGTCGAATCAGTGCCCAGAAGCCAGCACTAAACAAAAGGCAATTAAAAAAACCACAGCCTGCTAAACGGATGGACGCTGGAAAAGTGGCAGAAGGTGGATTTCTCAGATGAATCTTCAGTTGAATTACACCACAGCCGCCGCAAATACTGCAGGAGACCTACTGGAGCCCGTATGGATCCAAGATTCACCCAGAAAACTGTTAAGTTTGGTGGTGGAAAGATCATGGTCTGGGGTTACATTCAGTATGGGGGTGTGCGAAACATTTGCAAGGTGGAAGGCAATATCAATAGCCTAAAATATCAAGAAGTATTAGCTACCTCTTACATTCCCAATCATAAAAGGGGTCAAATTTTGCAGCAGGATGGTGCTATATCTCATACATCCATCTCTACATCAAAGTTCCTCAAGGCGAAAAAGATCAAGGTGCTCCAGGACTGGCCAGCCCAGTCACCAGACATGAACATCATTGAGCATGTTTGTGGTAGGATGAAAGAGGAAGCTTGGAAGACAAAACCAAAGAATCTTGATGAACTCTGGGAGGCATGTAAGACTGCATTCTTTGCTATTCCTGAATCATTGTCGAACCGCATGGATGCAGTCCTTAAAGCTCATGGAAGTCACACAAAATATTAAATATGGCTCTAATAGCACCACAACTTCATTCACCAATGTTATGAAACATATCTTTGTATTTGAAGTAAATCATTTGTTTGATTTTCACATTACTTTCTGTGGGCGACAAAACTTTTGTCTTGCCAAAATCTGACCTTTCTGTGTTCATTAAATGATCAATATTTCTGCAGTGAAGCAAATTTATTTTCGTAAATTAAACCTCATTTGGGAGGGTTTCAGCTTTCATATGAGTCATTTCTAAAACCAATGGATGAATTTAAAGTCAGGTTATAAGCTTTTGTTTCCACAACATGGATAAGCGACAGAACTTCTGTCAGGGACTGTAGATGTAAAGTCAGAGACGATCGCTCATCTATTGCTGCTGTTTGAGTTGGTCATCTTCTAGACCTTCATCAGTGGTCACAGGATGCTGCCTATGGGGTGCTGTTTGCTGGATATATTTTTGGTTGGTGGACTATTCTCAGTCCAGCAGTGAAAGTGAGGTGTTTAAAAACTCTAGCAGTGCTGCTGTGTCTTATCCACTCATACCAGAACAGCACACACTAACACACCACCACCATGTAATTGTCACTGCAGTGCTGAGAATGATCCACCACCCAATTAATACCTACACTGTGGTGGTCCTGTTGGGGCCATGACCATTGAAGAACAGCATGAATGGGGGCTAACAAAGCAACAAAGAAACAGATGGACTACAGTCAGTAATTGTACAGTAGAACTACAAAGTGCTTCTGTATGGTAAGTGGAGCTGATAAAATGGACAGTAAGTGTAGAAACAAGGAGTGTACTAGCCAGCATCACACTTGTCCTTTGGTTCGATTCCTTTACTTTTTAGGTAAAAAAAAAAAACGTTTCTTCTATTTATTGCACGTTTTTTGTCTGCACTGTGTATATTGTGTTGTCAATTCAAGTGAAATTCATTTGTATAGCTATTTTTACCGTAGACATTGTCTCAAAGCAACTTTACAGCACCCAGGACCAACAGACCAAAAAACCCCGCTAAGCAAGCCAAGGCCGACAGGGGTAAGGAAAACCACCCTTAAATTACAGGAATAAACCTTGAGAGGAACCAGAACTGGATTTAAACAAACCATAAATACACAAAATATTTTAAACAAAAAAATATTTGCAAACCCTTGCAGCTCATTCAAAATGAAGCTGCTTGTCTGTTTTTAACCAACCTAAACACTGCCACATCACCCCACTGCTGCGTTCTCTTCACTGGCTTCTTGTAGCTGCACGCATTCAGTTTAAAACACTGATGCTCGCCTACAAAGCCAAAAATGGACCAGCCCCAAGCTACCTTGGAGGGCTAATCAAACCCCGCTCTGTACCACGCAACCTCCGATCCACTAGTCTTGCTTGACTTGATCCTCCACCCAGGACTCGAGGAAGACAAGCATCAAGACTCTTCTCTGTATTTGCACCCAAGTGGTGGAACGAGCTTCCCTTGTCTGTCTGAACATCTGAGCCTCTCACTGTCTTTAAAAAACGATTAAAAACCCACCTCTTTACTAAGCACTTAAGCTGACTTGTACTTACAGTACTTACTCACTAAAATTTAAGTTCTTCCATGTCTAGTGATTGATTTTAACCAGCACTTGTGTTTTGTGTTGCACTGTTATCCTAGAGGAATGTTGTTTAATTTTAATATGTACTTGTATATAGCTTAAATGATTACAAAGCCTCTTGAACTTAAACTTTTATCTTTGTACATGACAGATAAATTCAAACAATTTAACACACATTTTTTGTCTTAAAGGACATAGAAATACTATACTACTGGTACTGGTGCACTAATTGCGCATACAATTCTGTACAGCAACATGCAAATTAAAATGTTAATAACTTGGTTTTGGTTATTGGTCTACCAGGATAATGGCTTCATTTTAAGACGAGATGCTATTTTTGTTATTTATTTGTTTGTTTATTCATTTATTTTTTGCACTCACCACTCAATTGCACATCTACTAAAAAGCAGACTTTATAAAATAAAAATAATAAAAGCCATACCTTTAATACAAGCAGATTAATTGTTTAATGGTTAAAACTATATATATATCTAAATGGTGACTTCCCTTTACCTATTGTTTACATGTATGGTAACCAATAAACCACTGGTGAACCACTGGCTAGCGGTTAAGGTACTGGACTAGTATTCAAAAGGTCACTGGTTCAAGCCCGCTACTGCCAGGTTGCCACTGTTGGGCCCTTGAGCAAGGCCTTTAACCTTCAGTTGCTTAGGCAATATACGGTAAGTCGCTTTGGATGAAAGTGTCTGCTAAATGCTGTAAATGGTGAAATCATTTTACAAACTTAAATCATTGTTTTAAGCAACAGTTATATTTATACTCACACTTATAATTATGAATTAAACATTTGAAAGAAACCAGTTTATCCTATTTAAGATTTGGTCTCCTTCACACAATCTTTCTATCATGTAGAACTGGCCTGGATAAAAATCCCTTACTCGATTGTGAGCTGACAAATACAACAGGCATAAAGTTTGCTTAAAAAGTTGGCAGTTAAGGCCTGCTGGTGAAACTGGTCCCCTGAGTCTTCTACTAAATCACATAATTAAATCCTCAGTGAATAACTTGGTCCATGATGAATACAGTAGCAGCTTGGTGTGCTCTCCATTTTAACCAGAGCTTTTAAAGTTCAAGCACTGAATTATAAAGTTCCTCAAATTACACAGGCCAGGTATAAACAGATAAGTACACGATGGCACACGGTGTGAGAATTAACACAATAAGAGTGTTCCTGCCAAATTAATGTGGTCCAAAATTCATAAGTGAGTCACACCTGGGAATGAGATCTCATAATATTTCACTTACATGGGAAGCACTTGTTCACAGCTCGCACTCGCACTATAATATGCAGTGCGCTCTATTAAACAAGTTCACACTCAGGCACTCAGTTCTGCAGCGGAAGCTCTTGCAGCCGTAGAGAGAGGCAGGACGCTGTGAGTGCCACTCAATCAAAAACGCTGGTAAACAAAAACACAATGGCACTCAAGGCACAGAGCATGAGAGAAGATGACCTTCCGTTAATTGGTTTAAACAAAACAGTTAGTGGAAAAAAGCAAAATAAATGAAGTGGGACTGACATCAACACCAGATGGTTTTTCTTTTCAGAATTGGTGACCTTCTAACAACTAGAAAAATGTTGAAGTTCTATTTAAATGTTGAAATGAAAAGTTTGAGTTCTTTATAGTTGATGTGCTGTAATTAGTTGCTGTATTTATTAAGGGCATCTATGTGTAGCAATATGAAGGATCTGCAGAGAAATGTGTCTTTTATACAAGCAAAAATAAAATGTGTTTGTATACTATTACAGACTGTAGCCCATCTGTTGTTCAGTATGGTATGTCACCCATCTGTACCATTATTATTACAAAAAATGGGCCCCTATATAAAATAACATACTGACCAGATGTTATTTGGATGGAGGACCATTCTCAGCAATGAACACAATAACACTAACAGTATTAACATAGTAGTGTAGGTTGTACTGGTACTGGTACTGAAGAAGTGGCAGCTCAGTGGTTAAGGTACTAGACTGATAGTTAGAAGGTTGCTGGTTCCAGCCCCACCACAGCCAAGTTGCCACTGTTGGGCACTAAAGCAAGTCCCTAAACACTCAATTCATCAAATTTTATTTAGTCATAATTGTAAGTCGTTTTGGATAAAATTGTCTGCTAAATGCAGCAAATGTAAATGTACTGGTACAACACAATTGTTAAGACTTTTAAACCTCAGTGTCAGTGTTGGGAGGAGAATGGTGCTCCAACCAAAAATTCAAAGCGAAGAGTGTACTGTGATCAAAAAGAGTATACTGATAAAAGACTAGAGGAAGATTAACACACTGAGCATAAGGATAGAAAATCTTTAGTCTTTAACTGCATTTACAACAAGATGGCAGGATGATGTGTCCCTAATAAAGAGACTAGTAAATTTTAACAGTATTTAATCCCAGGAACACTGTAGCACTTAATGCACTAATACTAGAACAACACACACTACCATGTTATTACCATGTTAGTGTCACTACAGTATATAGAGTCACAGGGGGTGTCAAAATGTAAAAAAACAACAATTGGACTACAGTCAGTAGTTGTATACCAACAACTTCAATCTGTTGGTTGGTGTATCTTAGAGAATAATCAATAAATGTCCATAGTAGATAACTGTACTTTATAAAGTGATCATTGACAACCACCTGCATCTCACGACTGTGAATTAGCTCCAGGTGGGAGTGTTTATATATATCACGGTTTCTCCCTCTCAGACTTGCCACTTCCTCTGTTCACAATGTTGATTTTCTTTGGAACTGTGATACCAGACTGATAAATCCAGTCTGGTTTTATACTGGCGTGTAATGTCAGCATACTTCTTTCTTCATCTGGTGTTGCAGCATTTTTGGGCCTCACAATGGAACCCGGAGCAGACCCTGCCAGTTGGTGGGGTTAGGGTGCTTTTCATGCATTGCCAGTCCTGGCTGGTCTTGAGAATTTTCCAGGTCACAACAGGCACACTGCAGATTTGACTAGCATCCTGATCAAGACAAAATAAATAATGGCAAAAGGATAAAGTGGTTGTCTATCTATCTATCTATCTATCTATCTATCTATCTATCTATCTATCTATCTATATATATTAGGGCTGTCGTTAATTGCGTTAAAATGCGTTAAAATTTTTTAATCAAACTATTTTAATTGGGCTGTGTTTGTGCTACGTAAATATGTGTCTCTGTGGTCATTTGCACTGCTTTAACACAGTAACAACTATACTACTATACTAGCTAGTATGTACTATACTTTATTATGTACTTGTACTACAATACATTTTAGCTATTATGTACTATACTATACTTTATTATACTACTATACTTTATTATGTACTACAATACATTTTAGCTATTATGTACTATACTATACTTTATTATACTACTATACTTTATTATGCACTACAATACATTTTAGCTATTATGTACTATACTATACTTTATTATACTACTATACTTTATTATATACTACAATACATTTGAGCTATTATGTACTATACTATACTTTATTATACTACTATACTTTATTATATACTACAATACATTTTAGCTATTATGTACTATACTATACTTTATTATATACTACCATACATTTTAGCTATTATGTACTATACTATACTTTATTATGTACTACAATACATTTTAGCTATTATGTACTATACTATACTTTATTATACTACTATACTTTATTATATACTACAATACATTTTAGCTATTATGTACTATACTATACTTTATTATATACTACCATACTTTTTAGCTATTATGTACTATACTATACTTTATTATGTACTATACTATACTTTATTATATACTACTATACTTTTTAGCTATTATGTACTATACTATATTGTATTATATACTACTATACTTTACTATGTACTACAATACTTTTTAGCTATTATGTATTATACTATACTTTATTATGTACTACTATACTACTATACTTTATTATGCACTACAATGCCTTGTAGCTATTATGTACTATACTATATCTTTTGTACTACAATGCCTATTAGCTATTATGTACCTTATTATATACTACTATACTGTACTATGTACTACAATACTTTTTAGCTTTTATGTACTATACTATACAATACTATACCTACTATATGTATACTAATATATTGTGTAATGATGTTGGTGTGGCATGTTGGCGCATAGTTACATGGGTCCTGAGAACCTGGGTTCGATCATAGTCTCTCAATCTGTCTGCGAGAGGTTTTGTTAGTGGTTTTTACATATTTTTCTAAACTTTTTTAAAAACATGCAGATTAAATGTATTTGTGTGTTGGCCTGCAATGGATAGATGTCCACATTTTGGCTAGTGATTTTGAGCGGTGCCGAATCATGAATTGAGCTGAAGGTAAAAATAAATGAATAAATCCCTTTTAAATCCTGTTTGTAAATTATTTTGTGTTGCTAGTATAGATAGTTAAAGGAGATAATCTCACTTTCACTTCCTCAAAACAAGCAAGTCAACTCCTTTTAACATCTGAAAACTTTAAATTTAGATTAATTCCTCCATGAGGCGAAGTAACTTCTGCATGACAGGATCAGCAATAATCCTGATTGAACAGTGATGATGAGTTTTGCAAAAGCTACGCTTGTCTGATCAAGTTACTGTGCTCAAACTAACGAAGGCAATAGCAAAAAAGAGGAACCAACGATAGCTAATTAGTAAATCCATAATGTTTTCCTCCTTTTAAGCATCTCCCTCGAGGGTGTTTTGAATCATTATGCAAATTATGTTGTCAAATGTCAATTAGCGCAGGAAGACACTCTCATGATTTATTATTTTCAAGAGTGCTTCTGCATTTGGAAACCTTCTCCCACAAGTCATCAAAGGAAATAGAAAATGAGGTTGTGCATGTGAAAAGGGCATGCGAGTCCCTCTCATACGTTAAGAAGAATTAAACTCTTCATTCTGACGCAAACGGCAAGAAAATGGTTGAGATCTTTAGTGAAGAATCCTGCTGAATGAACTTGGTCTAGCATTTAAGACGGTTTATCAAATGCTCCGCCATCCTGATTTCTGTTAACTCACATGGAGTGATGTTCAGTGGGGGTTCTCTGGTGTCCCTTTTGATTGATAAAAGGGATATAGGGGTGTGACAACATGTACAGAGCAACAGATGGACTACATTCAGTAATTATTCCTACATACTGTAGTTCATCCGTATGGTAGTAGGGCTGGGCAATATAACTAAAAAAACTCACATCTCGATATGCTTTTGAGAAGTGGCGGTATACGATACAATATGATATAATGTACACTTAAAGTACAATGGCAGGCCACTGCCTGTATTTTAGCTTATTTTGTTTATAAGTTATCTTAAAAACACAAAACATTGTAGTTCTGATAAATTCTGAAAGAATTACAGTGTTTATATTTTGTATTATTACAAGGCTGTATTTGTATTCATATTGACAATATTTATATCATACAAACCAGCAGAATCTCGCAATCACATTTATGCTGTCTGTTTTACTTAAAATAAATGAGCATCAAAAAATCCCGAAAAGTTCAATATTTGATCATGCTTTGCTATCATTGCAAAATGAAAGCGCACAGTTTACAGCAGTACCGAGACCCAGATCAACCACACAGCAGCATATAATCATAACCGCTGCTTACCTGAGCTTCTCTTCTTCAAATTCAGACCAAATGTATATCTGTGTGTTGTTCCATTATGGATATAATATACTTGTTTTTGTTCTTGGAGGCCATCTTGTATGTTTCCAGAACATTTCCAAAATATTTACTGTAAATCCATTTCCGAATGTGTTTATCCACCTAACTAATGAAAACCGTCTTAGATAATTTATTCTGTCAGCTTTTGCGGTTAAAAGCACACTGGTAATTTGTTCACTAAGCTGTCACTTATACAACAACCAATGAAGAGAGAGATTGAAATTCCGCCCAAAATCTGAATCCGGATGCTCTGATTGGTTTATACATCTGTCTTTCAAGCTGTTTTTCACGACTGAATCTCTTTAATAAATGAACTGATTCATGGAGTTGTTTACGCACGACATCATAATGAAAAAGAGTGAGCAAAACGAATGAATCTTTACCATAGATAAGTGAACAGCTCCCTGATTCGATTCCAATGAATAATTTGTTTGAAGAGTAATTTCTGACTCTTTACTCAGTGATTCAGTTTGCATGTGTGCGCGTGAATGCGCCCACCCGCTCATGAGTGAAAGAGAGCGTTCAGCACAGCGCTTTTGTGCTGTGTTTTAAATGTTCTCAAATGGTAACCTGTGTATCCTAGACATACTCGATATATCAGATATGGTCATTTTCAACATCGTGTAAAAAGTAATATTGAATATATTGATGTTTGTGATATACCGCCCAGCCCTATAGGGTAGATGTAGCATATTAAATAATCAATAAATGTAACATCACAGGAATGATGTTTACTAAAAACAGCTCCTCACATTCCAACCAGGCGGTGAAGTGCCTTTCCTAGTGGCATTGCAATTACTGAAAAATAAATCAGTTAATAAAAGACAATGGTGGATGTCAATTAGGTGTAGTAATTGAATAATTACCGGACAGAGCACCATGGCCGAGTGATTCCAGGAGCCGTTCTCCAAATGTCAGAAAGCAATTGAAATAAATTACACAACTCTAAACTGACTGCTCTGATTAGACAACAAAAGTCTTGCTCCATTTACTCTGTTTGGCAAACCTCACCGCTTTTCATTTCCACCACTCAGTCGAGGCTCGGTGGCTTTTTTTTCTTGTGGACTGCATCTTTTAATTAAAAATAAATCAGCCCTAAAACACTCCCTCACACTCAGTCATAGTTGTGTCTGTAAATTCCCCTAAAGAAAACAAAACTATCTTAAGAAAGTCTTGGGATTTATGTGAAAAGTCTGTACGTATGGTCAAAATAACAGAAACAACACATAATAAGGAAGACTTTGGTTTTTAAATGAGGACGACTGGGTGCCTGAATTGCAGATCTGTGAGTCTCACAAGTTTAAAAAATGTAATTCCTTGATCATATTATGTGCTACACTTACACCATACAGATGAGCCATGTTGGAACACATTGGGTGTGTTCGAAAACCTAGGGAGCTGCCTTGCTGTCTTACTATCTACATAGGCAGTTATCTAAGTAGAAAGGATTTGAACGCATTACTTAGACAGCGAATACATTGGTTTTCACTTACTAAGCTAAAACAGTTAGCATCATGCCTTTCAAACCAATGGAATGAGGTGGCACAACGTGCTAGCATGTCAACTAACATCTCCCTCCATGTACCGAAAATGGTTATATTGTCGCTGACAAGCATGAACTTGCAAATAAATACATATTTGTTTTCTCTTTTGTTTGAGAAAAGTTGTGCCGCACTGAATGCTGGGATTGCCTTCACCGCTAAGGAAGCATCGGATGCTCCCTCGTTCTCCACTCAAAATACTGTTAAAATTTTAAGATAACTTAGTAGGGAGCATATTAAGGCATCTAGGATTTTGGACATTCGCATAGAATGATGTAAAATGCTGTCTATGTAGCGCAATAGGTTTTCGAACACACCCCTAGACTGACAGTAGTTCTCTGTACACATTGTCATACCCCTGTACCCCATTTATCAATCGAAAAAGACCACATAGCACCCCCATAGCACTACATTTTACATTTACATTTTCGACATTTAGCAGACGCTTTTAACCAAAGCGACTTACAGTTATGACTGAACACAATTTTTGAGCAATTGAGGGTTAAGGGCCTTGCTCAGGGGCCCAACAGTTGGCAACTTGGCGGTGGTGGGGCTTGAACCGGCAACCTTTTTATTACTAGTCCAGTACCTTAACCACTGAGCTATCACTGTTCTACTGCCTATTTACTGACTAGATGATGTCTGCATGTTGGACCTTTCTCAGCAATGCAAACACAAACATAACGTACTTCAAACTCTTGTGAGAAGCCTTCTGCTCTTGTTATAGCTAGAAAGATCACATAGAGGTCACTCTTCTTTAATAACGTTTGTTTTGGAAATGATATGGCAGGGATGACGTAAAATGCTGTCTATGTAAAGAGCTCACTAGGTTTTCGAACACACTCATTATGTATGTACTGTCCAGCTCTAAGCACAGATGGTTCCAGTCATGTCAGAACTCCAAGGTATACTGAGAATTAAGTGAGCTCTACTCTGACACATCTCTGATAGATCACCTTGCATCATATTTGCTAAATCTGGTGGATCTATGTTAGTAGAAAGCCAAATTATGCCTTTATTCCATATCATCTGTTGAGGATGGTCAAGGATCCATAATGGTAACAGCAGCATCTTGTGGAAATCATAAGGTCCAATTATTGCTTTGCAAGGTTGTCCAAGAGCAATCAAACATCAGCCAGTTATTCTGGACCCCATGCTGCAAACACGCCTCCTGATCTTTTTGCCATAATCCAGAAGGATAGTTTTTACACAGATTTCCCTCATTGAAATAAAACCCATTAAAAGATTTAATGAACACAAGCACCACTAATGGTTTCCCTAA
Source organism: Trichomycterus rosablanca (assembly GCF_030014385.1). NCBI lineage: Eukaryota > Metazoa > Chordata > Actinopteri > Siluriformes > Trichomycteridae > Trichomycterus > Trichomycterus rosablanca. Next base: position 69,787,135 of record NC_085988.1, on the reverse strand, counting down.
TTACTACATTTACCCAATATTGATGCTTTTATGAGAAGCTCTGGAACACAGACACAAGCTATTCATCTTCTTCATCCCTTAAAGACAATCGCTTCAATATCTCATCAAACTATTCAGTCGGCTCAAGACTGTTCTGGAAGGGAAGAGTAGCTGTTCTTAATAATCTTAAATTGCTACATTTCAATGTATTTCTATGTACAACCACAAATCAGAAAAAGTTGGGACAGCATGGAAAATGCAAATAGTTAAAAACCAGAGTTTCTTACATTTACTTTGACTTTTATTTAATTGTAGACAGGATGAACCTGAGATATTTCATTCATTTGATTTATTAATAAACATCCATTCCTGCATTTCAGGCCTGCAACACATTCCAAAAAAGTTGGGACAGTAAAGCATTTACCACTTAGTAATGGTGCCATTCCTTTTCACCACACTTAAAAGACGTTTTGGCACAAAGGATACCAAGCAATTTAGTGTTTCAACTTTTATTTTGTCCCATTCTTCCTGCAAACACGTCTTAAGATGTGCAACAGTACGGGGTCGTTGTTGTCGCATTTTTTGTTTCAAAATTCTCCACACATTCTCTATTGGGGACAGGTCAGGACTGCAGGCAGGCCAGTCCAGTACCCGTACCCTCTTCCTGCGCAGCCATGTCTTTGTAATGTGTGAAGCATGTGGTTTTTGCATTGTCTTGTTGAGAAATGCATGGCTGTAACTGGAAAAGAGAAACTTTTTTCGGAATTAATTGCAGGCCTGAAATGCACGAATGGAGGTATATTAACAAATGAAATGAATCTGAGGAGACAAAACATGAAATATCTTACGGTTAAACTGTCTGCAATCAAAATTTCCATTCTGTCCCAACTTTTTCTGATTTGGGGTTGTAATTGTAAAAAATTAAATTAGTCTTGTAATTTGTGTGTTGCAACCCATGTATGTTCTTCTGACATATGGATTATTGAACTCACTCAGCAGGCTATTTGTAGAGTACTTTAAGTTTATGAAAATTAAATTAAAAAATGAAAAGTTTATAAAATTAAAAATGACTGGGCCAGCAGTGGAATCATCCTCTTCGTAACCCAATTATGGACCACATCAGAGTTGTTAGTCGAACGGTTTGTTCATTATCCAGAGGTACGTGTAATAGGGCAAACTCATTTAGGAGCTCATTATCAAACTTGGCAACAGATCATATTATCAGACTGTTTTGATCTTTCTGAAGTGATTTTGAAATGAAAAGGAACCAGGCCAAAAACAAGCTTAACAACATGCCAGATTATGCGTTGTGATTAAACATTAAGAGTTTGTTTTTAACAAAGAACAGAGTCATATGTTGCTGACATAGAGTTTCTAGAGTGCCTCGCCCATTAAGTGTCCAGCGTTTACCTCAGCCAGAATTTCCCACCAGGTCTTTTTTTTTTTTATCCAAGGTCAGGTTCAGATTCAAAACACTGCCACACACACACACACACACACACACACAGACACACACACACAACTATAAAAGTTTGTTACAGCAAGCGAAGTAGAAAGTTAGATATGGCAACACAACAGAGTGAGTTTCACTTGACTGGCAGCATCAAGCATCATTTGAATATCAAGGTCTTCACTAATAAGTTCATGTTGATTCATGTTTGTCATGGATCCACTAGGTCTGCAGGGACAATGTCCCTAGGTAGGGTGTGTCCCATTTTGAAGAGAAGTATAAGAACAGCATGAATAAAACAATGAAGTGTTTTTTTTTTAACAAGGCGCATGTTCGTGGGTAATTTTTTATAAGCTTGATATGCAGAACAATGCATAATAATGTGATTTTGATGAGATTAGTCATATGGAGACAAAACTGTCAAAACTTTCACATCAAATATGAGATGCTTAAAGGTGGGAATTGGTTTTATTAGTATTATTTATTCAGGCCTCATGGTGAGAAGCAGAATATTAACTAGTGGGTGAGTGGACTGTAGGGAACTGTATACTGTATATTAGACACAATCAAAGCTCAGTGTTTCCATATTTATCACATTCATTTATTCTTTTGTTTATTTTAAACAACTGTTTCATCTTCATCATGGTGCTATTTGGGTTACTTGTGTCAATCCACAAGGCCTCAATTACTAATGCATTCACTTACACCAAGGAGAAGTTTATAGCAGCCAATCCTGCATGTTACTGCTTGTTTAGGAAGGTGTGAGAAAATCTGAAAACCTATAAGAAACCTACCCAGACATGGAGAAAAAGGTCAAAATCCTTACAGACAGTGACTAAAGGCAATGATTAATCTCAGGTTATCAGGTCCCTGGTGCTGTGTAACACAAACACTACCTGCTATGCCACCTGATATAATAATAATAATAATAATAATAAATTAATAATAATAATAAAAAATTAGGGTGGCACGGTGGGTAGCACTGTCACCTCACAGCAACAAGGTCCTGGGTTCGATCCCCAGGCGGGACGATCAGGGTCCTTTCTGTGTGGAGTTTGCATGTTCATCCCGTGTCTGCGTGGGTTTCCTCCGGCAGCTCCGGTTTCCTCCCACAGTCCAAAACATGGACTAGTCAGGTTAATTGGAGACACTGAATTGCCCTTTAGGTGAATGGGTGTGTGTGTCTGTATGTGTGTCTGCCCTGCAATGGACAATGGACAGGGTGCTACTGTGGCCATTGAAAAGCTGGGATAGGCTCCAGCACCACCAACAACATACCACGCGCGCCCCTAATTGGATAAGCGGTTAAGAAAGTGAGTGAGTGAATAATAAATTATCATTAATAATAATAATAATACATTTATAATAATAGAAATAATAATACATTAATAACAACAATAACAATAAATCAATAATAATATTATTAATAATAATAACAATAATAAATTATTAATAACAAATTAATAATAATAAATTAATAATAATTATTTTTAAGATATTTTATTTACTTTCACTGCATATGTTCATGTTGTTTAATTGTACATTTTAAATAAGAACAGAAATACATATTCATATGCATAAATGTTGTTTGTGTTTAAAAATTAATAATTTATAGTAAAAAATAGTATTCGGTGTTCAGGTGTCAATGTGGTCTTTCCTGAGAAAGGATGGTGGAAGTTCCACAATGAATTGGCCCACTGTCTACAGTATTCCTGCCTCTCGTGCAGTGTTTCCCGGTGGAAACGGACCCACCCCGACCCGGACCAGAATAAAGCAGTCATTTCAGATTTAAAGCATAATTACTTTGTAGCACCAATGTTGTTGAAAAAACACCTTTTTTGTAGCATTGTGGTTTTGTTTAGACCCACTCCTTCTGGCAAGTAAATGACCCTGGGCTTTGATGGTCCCTCTAATGGACCACATTTTTAATATTTCTTTATCATTTTTAATAGGTTTTAAGTTAAAAGATGTGAACACCCTTTTAGAAAACAGCCCTAAGATATTTTTTAACGTCTATTTCTGGTTGTTTTGTTGTCCTCCAGATTTAGTTTCTTGGCTGATAAGATTAAATTCTTCTCTTATATGTCTCACTGCATTGCTGCACATATTTACCTGCATCAGCAATAAACATGTTATGTTCTCTGCAGGATATTTTCATCTGTTATTATGACTTGATGAACGATCAGACTACATTTTCTAAATAATTAGGCCAGACTTGGGTAATTCCAAAGGATTCGCAAACTTTTTCTCTAGGCTATCCAATTAGTCCTAACTTTGAACCGTATGTCTGCATGCCCTGCTACTTATTCAAATATTTTAAAAAGACAGCATTAAAGCAAGACCTTCTTTGCTTTTGCTCTAGTGTATGCCATTAGCGAGCTCTATCAAGTGGTATAAATCTTTAATTTTAGAGATCAGCATTAATGGCTGAAACAGCCTAAGATCTTTGCTCTGTTCCAGCCTTTCATCCTCTCAGCTGGCAGAATTCCGGAGGGGGCCACACTCAATCGTTTGCTCCCTTAAGTACACAAAATTAGCTGCTTATCTGTAGATCTCTGTACATGATCCCTATAAAAATCCTTTCTGTGTGTCCATGGCTCCTTCTTTTACCAGAGTCTAGCTGCAGGAGCCGTTCCTTGGCCTCTCTTTATACGAACCACCCCCCTTTCTTGCCCTCAGTGGGAAGGAACTGGTCTTAATTAAATTGCTTTTAAAGACAATAAGGACTGAGCTTCCACCTCTGTGTGCTTCCTGTTTTACTTCCAGCAAATCCAAGTAGACCTTAAGCCCTGGCATTTTCCTTGTAGCAGAGTGGGATTTTTTTCTCAAAACTAAAGAGAAAAATGTCGGTTTAATTTAGACATGAATTTTTTTTTTTTTTAATCAAATAAAAATTATACCAAGATAAATATAATCAGTCTAAAAACACAGCATGGATAGCAAGAGTATGGAGGATTGGTGAAAAGGGCATAAAAGCCAAAGCAGGGGAGTGCAAGGCTAATTTTGTTTTGATGTATGACCCAGTTTGTGAGCTTTATCTTCAGAATTTCCACTAAAACCATTTCTTTTTTTGTTCTTCATGTACTTAATGGAAGCACCTGCAGCTGCAGACTGCTTCTTTATTGTGCTGTGTGTGTGTGTGTGTGTGTGTGTGTGTGTGTGTGTGTGTTATGTTATTATGTTAATGAGCACAGGTTATGGAATTGGGTCGCCTGTGACTGCTAATGCAGCCTGAGAGGGACTGCAGCCCTCGTTATCTGTGCCTACCTGCCATTGATTGTGGTGGGCCACTGGGGGCTCCCTACCTGCCGCTGACTTTGTACTTCAGCTGGAACTGCAGAACAACAGGGACCTCACACGTCTCAAACAAGGACTATGAAAAGACTATCAATTAGGCTTTGAAGGTCAAGCAAACTCTTTCTTTTTGTCTCCTACCTATTCTCTCTCCCCTAGACTTCCTCATCTTGGGGCACCGGTATCTCCCATGCTCTCTCTTACTTGCATCACGCCTTCCAAAGTACATCTGAAGACTCCATTCAATTAAATATCTCTGGGCTCCAGCTGCTCCCTAAGTGAAAGGTCAAGCAAGTCCAGGAGGCTAAAAGAGAAAGGCTTGGGTTCTTCAGAAAGCCCTGCCCTCCCTCTTTTCCCCTCCACCATGCAACAAAGCCTCCTCCAAGCCTGGGCTCTTGCCTAATGATCCCCACTGGTCAATCCCTAACTAGCAATGACAGTTCCCCCCAGAAGCACTACTGCGGACGAGAGTCAATCGATCAGGTGCAGGGGGAAAAAACACACATACAGTGTATCACAAAAGTGAGTACACCCCTCACATTTCTGCAGATATTTAAGTATATCTTTTCATGGGACAACATTGAAAAAATGACACTTTGACACAATGAAAAGTAGTCTGTGTGCAGCTTATATAACAGTGTAAATTTATTCTTTCCTCAAAATAACTCAATATACAGCCATTAATGTCTAAACCACCGGCAACAAAAGTGAGTACACCCCTAAGAGACTACACCCCTAAATGTCCAAATTGAGCACTGCTTGTCATTTTCCCTCCAAAATGTCATGTGATTTGTTAGTGTTACTAGGTCTCAGGTGTGCATAGGGAGCAGGTGTGTTCAATTTAGTAGTACAGCTCTCACACTCTCTCATACTGGTCACTGAAAGTTCCAACATGGCACCTCATGGCAAAGAACTCTCTGAGGATCTTAAAAGACGAATTGTTGCGCTACATGAAGATGGCCAAGGCTACAAGAAGATTGCCAACACCCTGAAACTGAGCTGCAGCACAGTGGCCAAGATCATCCAGCGTTTTAAAAGAGCAGGGTCCACTCAGAACAGACCTCGCGTTGGTCGTCCAAAGAAGCTGAGTGCACGTGCTCAGCGTCACATCCAACTGCTGTCTTTGAAAGATAGGCGCAGGAGTGCTGTCAGCATTGCTGCAGAGATTGAAAAGGTGGGGGGTCAGCCTGTCAGTGCTCAGACCATACGCCGCACACTACATCAAATTGGTCTGCATGGCTGTCACCCCAGAAGGAAGCCTCTTTTGAAGTCTCTACACAAGAAAGCCCGCAAACAGTTTGCTGAAGACATGTCAACAAAGGACATGGATTACTGGAACCATGTCCTATGGTCTGATGAGACCAAGATTAATTTGTTTGGTTCAGATGGTCTCAAGCATGTGTGGCGGCAATCAGGTGAGGAGTACAAAGATAAGTGTGTCATGCCTACAGTCAAGCATGGTGGTGGGAATGCCATGGTCTGGGGCTGCATGAGTGCAGCAGGTGTTGGGGAGTTACATTTCATTGAGGGACACATGAACTCCAATATGTACTGTGAAATACTGAGCAGAGCATGATCCCCTCCCTCCGGAAACTGGGTCGCAGGGCAGTGTTCCAGCATGATAATGACCCCAAACACACCTCTAAGACGACCACTGCTTTATTAAAGAGGCTGAGGGTAAAGGTGATGGACTGGCCAAGCATGTCTCCAGACCTAAACCCAATCGAACATCTTTGGGGCATCCTCAAGCGGAAGGTGGAGGAGTGCAAAGTCTCGAATATCCGCCAGCTCCGTGATGTCGTCATGGAGGAGTGGAAAAGCATTCCAGTGGCAACCTGTGAAGCTCTGGTAAACTCCATGCCCAGGAGAGTTAAGGCAGTTCTGGGAAATAATGGTGGCCACACAAAATATTGACACTTCAGGAACTTTCACTAAGGGGTGTACTCACTTTTGTTGCCGGTGGTTTAGACATTAATGGCTGTATATTGAGTTATTTTGAGGGAAGAATAAATTTACACTGTTATATAAGCTGCACACAGACTACTTTTCATTGTGTCAAAGTGTCATTTTGTCAGTGTTGTCCCATGAAAAGATATACTTAAATATCTGCAGAAATGTGAGGGGTGTACTCACTTTTGTGATACACTGTATAATGATAACCCGCAGACATAATGTCAAGCCCTTGCTCTGTCCCAATTGGTTGACATTCAGATAGATAGAGGATAGAGCCAACTGCCCATACTTTAAAAGAGAGGTGCAGTGCTGCAGTAAGTTAATCTGCATTAACTGAAATGTGTTATCCCTTCTCTTAAAGATTTTAATACTGTGGTCTTGAGATGGGGATCGTCATCTCATCAAAATGACCCACATTCAATATCCATCAATGCAAACCGCCCCTAATTGAGCCTCATTATTGTTACTGTAACCTAGTTATGACTCTTCAAACAGAGTGAACTGCAACTTCAGAGGCTTCATCTTTTTGCACAGATGTTGGTCAGGCTGAGCTTTCTTTTACTGAACCACAAGCCATCTGGATAGTCACTTATATGGCTCAGATGATTCTTCAATTGGCCCTAAAATGCAAATTGGCTCTGAATCCAAAAAAAAGAATTAATAATAAGGACATGTCTGGTTCCACCCTTGAAGCAAAGTCTCTAGAAGACAAATGACTCCAGTGGGACACAGAACCCACACGGGTTTGTCTTACTTTGTAATGCGTTGGCAATCTATTTCCCTCTTTAATTGCAAGCAGACAAGTGGAACCATACATCTGCTCCCTGCTGCTTGACCCAATACTTAAGCCCTATTGATCTGACAGCTTAAAATGTGGTGCCAGTTTCCAATCCCTCATCATTAGTATAGCTAAAGCATTATCAAACGCACTGATATCATACACCAGCTCCTGCCTGCCACCCCATATCCAGTTCAGATTAAATTTAAGGTGTCTTTTTTGGATGGGAGGCGGACAGACGGCCTGACTCCAGTGCTAGATGAGAAAGTGCTGGGCTGGGCCGTCCCGAAGTCCCATCAATAGCCTGAGGAATGGCGGCCAAGCGACTGCAACAACAGGATGCCTGTCGCTTGTATGCTGATTAGAGTGGAGCTAAGGGATCGAGAAAAGCAAGGGGACAGACACGGCCTCCTAATAAGAGCCTGTCTTATGTTCTTTTTGCCCGTCTCTCTCTTTCACTAAACACTGTGGCAGACTGGGTGATCATGTTTCCCATTCTATCAATACTATCACTTCCTCGGCTCTGTCTCTCCCAGACATGAGTTTTTTATAACCTTGTTGTACTTTGTATCTTCCTTGTAAGTGCATCCCAACTGTGGGATTAATAAGAAAATGACATTTTTGGGTCAGTTACATGATGTGTGTAGTTTCAGACTTAAATAATTCATTTGATCATATTTTTAATGCTTTAAAATGTTTATATTTACTTAAGGCTTACAGCATTTTTACTTCCAAAAGTCTGGAAAACATCTGTGATGTGATTGCACAACTACATTATACATCCAGATAAAATAAACAATATAGGGTAGAGGTGCACAGCTTTAGTCCATGAGTTCAGGTTGTTAGTCCTTGAGTTCAGGTTAACTGGTAAGTTAGGTCAGTTCTTTATTTAAACAGGAAGATATCTAAATTTTGTCTTCAAGGACCGAAGTTGTGCACCCAGATATACACCAATCAGCCATGACATTAAAACCATTAAAACTCCTTGTTTCTACACACATTGTCCATTTTATCAGCTCCACTTACCATATAGAAGCACTTTGTAGTTCTACAATTACTGACTGTAGTCCATCTGTTTCTCTGCATGCTTTGTTAGCCCTCTTTCATGCTGTTCTTCAAGTCAGGTCAGGTCAGGACTCTCCTAGGACCACCACAGAGCAGGTGTTATTTGGGTGGTGGATCATTCTCAGCACTGCAGTGACACTGACATGGTGGTGGTGTGTTAGTGTGTGTTGTGCTGGAATGAGTGGATAAGACTGCTAATGCTGCTGGAGTTTTTAAACACCTCACTGTCACTGCTGGACTGAGAATAGTCCACCAACCAAAAATATCCAGCCAACAGTGCCCCATGGGCAGCATCCTGTGACCACTGATGAAGGTCTAGAAGATGACCAACTCAAACAGCAGCAATGGATGAGCGATCGTCTCAGACTTTACATCTACAAATGGAACCAATTAGGTAGGAGTGTCTAATAGAGAGGACAGTGAGTGGACACGGTATTTTAAAACTCCAGCAGTGCTGCTGTGTCTGATCCACTCATACCTGACCATTGAAGAACAGGGTGAAAGCAGGTTAAAAAAGTATGTAGAGAAACAGATGGACTACAGTCAGTAGTTGTAGAACTACAAAGTGCTTCTATATGGTAAGTGGAGCTGATAAAATGGACAGTGAATGTAGAAACAAGGAGGTGGTTTTAATATTATGGCTGATCAGTGTAAATAGTGCATATAAATAAGGTTCTACCTATTTCACGGCCATGAAAATTGTGTCACATGAGCTTTTTCCCATTTAATATGCAATTTAATTTGCTGTGAATTCTAAAATGTAAGGTTTGTGTTTAGTGATTTCACATTATTTATTCGTGTAGCATTCAAGTGTCTCACTATGAGGCGAAGTCGAGGTCTAAAGCAGCTAAAAACATGACTCAGGTAAGTGAGTTTGGAAAACTCCCAAATTCTGTGGACGCAGAGGGGATTGTGTCAAAACACAGGGTGTGTTCGAAAACCTAGTGCGCTCTCTACATAGACAGCATTTTACGTCATCCTACACGCACTCCAGAGAAGGAGGCTGTTCGAAATCCTAGATGCCTTAATATCCACCCTAGTAAGGTATCTTAAAATTTCAACAGTATTTTAAGTGGAGAACGAGGGAGCATCCGATGCTTCCTTAGCGGGGAAGGCAATCCCAGCATTCAGAACTTTTCTCACAAAAAAATTACAAATAACAAAAAAAGAACAGACTGTAAATAAGTTATCATTGATTTTTAACGTGTACAAGTGTATTTATTTGCAAGTTCATGCTTGTCATGGACACGGAGGGAGATGTTATTTGACAGGCTAGCGCGTTGTGCCACCTCATCCCATTGGTTGGAATGACAGTGTGAGCTTAGTAAGTGAAACCTGATGTTATCGCTGTCTAAGTAGTGCGGTCGAATAACCTGACTTACAAGTAGATGACTTATTAGAATCCTCTCTACTTAGGCAGCTGCTTATGTAGACAGTTAGACAGCAAGGCAGCTTCCTAGGTTTTCAAATACACCCACAGATGAGAATTTTTGAACATGAAGCCTCACACCACTCATGTCTGGATCACTGGATGTTCTAGGTTTACATTCATCCATTAAGGTAGGATGTGCTGTGTATTGTAGCTTATAAAATGTAACTTATGTTATTTAATGTTTTTTTTTTTTTTTTTTTTTTTTAAATCCCTGAAATATGGGATTTTTGAAAAACAGGGAATTTTGTGGGGCCCTACATATAAGGGGCCGGACTATGTGTACAGTTATAAAATAACGTTGATGAAATCCATGTTTCCTGCACACGTTATGTTACATTAACTTTAAAAACATTTATTTTCTTAACTGACAAAAAAAAATACATAAAATTGTAATATTTGTCTCACATCAGTTACTAAAAAAATGCTGGGTAAGTAATGTCAAAAGTTAGACGTTTCAATCAATCTTTTGGTCCCTTATTGATTCTGAGGTTATTCTTCTTGTTGTGTCAAAAAGAAAACAAATGTTTTACTGGTCTATGATTTCTCATTATATCCATGTCTCCAACAGTCTCCAACGTTCCGTTGACACACCCCCAATCAATAATTCTCAGTCTCTACGAATTGCCATTGTGATGATTAGAAATCGACCTCTCTCCTTATGGGAATGCTTTATTCGACACACAGAGCAGTCACATATTCAAATACCAGAGTAGCATATGATTTCAGTAAATACCAAATCTATGAGCAGATTTAAATTTCCTATACGCTTCAGGGAAACCGAGATATTTATACCAGCAGGTATATCAGGTAACAGCAGGCCTTGCATTGTTTCTTTCCGACTGTATGACTTTTGCTTTAGCAAGGAAGGCAGTTTCTTGGGGGGCATATGGACTGATGCAGCTAGTTTGTGATATAACACAATTGATAAAGGTTTATGGGAATTATTAATATTAAAATATTTGACCAACTTTTACCAGATTTTAGTCTGCACAATATGCACTTTAATCGGTCCCTCTCTCATTCATTAGTTTACCTACCATCCTACCCTACAGATGGGGGCGACACGGTGGCTAAGTGGGTAGCACTGTCGCTTCACAGCAAGAAGATCCTGGGTTCGATCCCGAGGTGGGGCGGTCCTGGTCCTATCTGTGTGGAGTTTGCATGTTCTCCCAGTGTCTGTGTGGGTTTCCTCTGGGTGCTCCAGTTTCCTCCCACAGTCCAAAGACATGCAAGTGAGGTGAATTGGAGACACTACATTGTCAATAAATGTCTTCGATATAACCTTGTGAAGTGATGAATCTTGTGTAATGAGTAACTACCGTTCCTGTCATGAATGTAACCAAGGAGTGTAAAACATGACATTAAAATCTTAATAATAAACAAACCCTACAGATGAACTTGTAGGTTTATAATAACTGATTTTGTACACTTTGTCACCCCCTCTCCTCGTACCCCATTTATCAATCAAAGAGACCCCACAGGACATTCATTGACTAGTTATTTGGGTAATTTCCATTCTAAGCACATTCTAAGCACAAGTTTAAAAACATGGGAGTTTGTGCTGTACTGGTCTGAGTGTAACAGGTGCAGCATTGTTGTTGGGATTTTTGAACAGCTTACTGTTAATGCTGAAAGGAGAATATTGCTTCAACCAAAAATATAAAGCCAAGATCATCCTGTGATCGGAAAGTATCCACTGATAAAAGACTAGAGCAAGAATTACATACAATGTGCATGAAAAACAATATAGCTCCAGTCTCTAACCGTACACCTCTAACCATACAACCAGCCAACAGGGTATGTGTTCTAAATAAAGTGGCCAGTAAGTTTGAAGTGCCTAAACAGCTCATCATCCCAGAAAAACACACAGTACAGTGGTAGGGCAGTGGTAGGGCAGTGGTAGCTCAGCGGTTAAGGTACAGGGCTAGCATTCAAAAGGTTGCTGGATCAAGCCTTACAATTGTAAGTCGCTTTGGATAAAAGCGTCTGCTAAATGCCAAAAATGTAAACAATACAATGCAATTACCATGTTAGTGTCATTGCACTGCTGAAGATTGTTCACCATCCAAACATTGGAGGGCATTTAGCAGATACATTTATCTAAAATGACCGAATACACTGTGAGCAATTGAGAGTTACAGGTCATGCTCAGGGAACAAACGGTGGCAACTAGTCTAATCAGACTCTAATTAGAAACGACTCGAATCTAAGTATTTACACCATATTATATTACTAAATATGCTGTTTTAAAGGCTGATTGATGTTATAATGTTTGTATAATTGGCAAACACTATCAGACCTACACAGTCTCTACCAAAAAAAACTATATTTTCACATATTTAGCAATGTGTCCCAAGTGGCCTAATTATTTTATAGTCTTGGAGTCAAATATACAGCAGCTTACTTGTTTATAGTTTAAGCTATTAGTTTTTAGTTTTACCAAAAGGGATTGTCTAGCTTAGCCTGACAAATACAAACACAGAAAATACTACTAATAATTAATGTATATGTGGTATACACCGACCAGGTATAACATTATGCCCACTGACAGGTGAAGTGAATAACACTGATTATCTTTTCATCACGGCACCTGTTAGTGGGTGGGATATATTAGGCAGCAAGTGAACATTTTATCCTCAAAGTTGATGTGTTAGAAGCGTAAGGATTTGAGCTAGTTTGACAAGGGCCAAATTGTGATGGCTAGACAACTGGGTCAGAGCATCTCCAAAACTGCAGCTCTTGTGGGGTGTTCCCGGTCTGCAGTGGTCAGTATCTATCAAAAGTGATCCAAGGAAGGAACAGTGGTAAACCGGTGACAGGGTCATGGACGGCCAAGGCTGGCCGTGTGGTCCGATCCAACAGACGAGCTACTGTAGCTCAAATTGCTGAAGAAGTTAATGCTGGTTCTGATAGAAAGGTGTCGGAATACACAGTGCATTACAGTTTGTTGTGTATGGGGCTGCATAGCCACAGGCCAGTCAGGGTGCCCATGCTGACCCCTGTCCACCGCCGAAAGGGCCAACAATGGGCACGTGAGCATTGGAACTGGAACACAGAGCAATGGAAGAAGGTGGCCTGGTCTGATGAATCACGTTTTCTTTTACATCACATGGATGGCCGGGTGCGTGTGTGTCACTTACCTGGGGAACACATGGCACCAGGATGCACTATGGGAAAAAGGCAAGCCGGCGGAGGCAGTGTGATGCTTTGGGCAATGTTCTGCTGGGAAACCTTGGGTCCTGCCATCCATGTGGATGTTACATTGACACGTCCCACCTACCTTAGCATTGTTGCAGACCATGTACACTCTTTCATGGAAACGGTATTCCCTGATGGCTGTGGCCTCTTTCAGCAGGATAATGCGCCCTGCCACAAAGCAAAAATGGTTCAGGAATGATCACAACAAGAAGTTTGAGGTGTTGACTTGGCCTCCAAATTCCCCAGATTTTAATCTAATCGAGCATCTGTGGGATGTGCTGAACAAACAAGTCCGATCCATGGAGGCCCCACCTCACAACTTACAGGAGTTAAAGGATCTGCTGCTAACATCTTGGTGCCAGATACCACAGCTCACCTTCAGGGGTCTAGTGGAGTCCATGCCTCGACGGGTCTGGGCTGTTTTGGCAGCAAAAGAGGGACCAACACAATATTAGGAAGGTGGTCATAATGTTATGCCTTATCGGTGTATTTATGCTAGACGATTTACTTTGATATTCATCGAAGTGGCAGTATTCCTTCTACCTACCTATAATTCAGATAAACATTGTAGGAAAAAAAGATTCAACTGATTTTAAAGTCGATTTATTGTTAAGGCATCAGTTGAATAAGCCACTAATTGTTTAATGTACAGGCCTGAATCCTGACAGGGCATAGTGCTTTTATGCTGTGGGCATGACAGTTCCCTCTAAACTGCCCCTAAGGCATCATAACATTTTTTCTTTATGCTTTTTACTATCCTAGTCTATCTATTAAAACAATTTAGGCCTCTCATTTTTTATTTTATGTGAACAAAAGCTGTAATGTCATGACAGTTTTGCAATCACCCAATAAACACTAAAGAACTGTGGTATAAAAGATTCATGTAATGTTTCATGGTCATGTTATAAATTGCCACCCTGTGCTGGGTATATTTCACTCTTGCTCCCAGTGTTTACTGGTAACCTTGACTGGAATGTTAACAGTAATGACAATAATTTAATACAAATCATGCTGTGCTTATTTTTAATTTATATAATACAACCCCAAATCAGAAAAAAGTTGGGACAGTATGGAAAATGCAAATGAAATTAAAATGCAGTGCAACACATACCAAGAAAAAGTTGGGACAGGTGCAATTTAGGGCTAGTAATGAGGTGAAAAAACTAAATAATGATGTGATTCCAAACAGGTGATGTCAACAGGTGATTGTAATCATGGTTTGGTACAAAAGCAGCATCCAGGAAAGGCTGAGTCTAATGAGCAAAGATGATCAGAGGATCTCCAGTTTGTCAACAAATGTGTGAGAAAATGATTGAAATGTTTAAAAACAATGTACCTTAAAAAAAAAGATTGGAAGGGAATTTGCATATTTCTCCCTCTACAGTGCATAATATCATTATTACGATTCAAGGAATTGGGGGGAATTTCAGTACAGAAAACAGAAGCCTTATGTTAACCATGTCCAGAAGCAGCATCAACTTCACTGGGCTTGGAGGCATCTAGGATGGACCATCACACAGTGGAAACGTGTATTGTGGTCAGATGAATTTTGTGGGACATTGTGTGCTCTGGACCAAAGACGACAAGGACTGTCCAGACTGTTATCAGCAACAAGTCCAAAAGCCAGGGTCTGTCATGGTATAGTGCTGTGTCAGTGCCCTTGGCAAAGGTACACTGAGATCTTAGAGAGATTGAGATCTCCAGGGACGTCCATGCATTTTTTCAACAAGACAACGCAAAACCACATGCTGCACACATTACAAAGGCATGGCTGTGAAAGAAGAGGGTACAGGTACTAGACTGGCCGGTCTGCAGTCCTGACCTGTCCCCAATAGAGAATGTGTGGAGAATTTTGAAATGAAAAATGCGACAACTATGACCCCGTACTGTTGCACATCTTAAGACGTTTGTAGAAGGAATGGGACCAAATTAAAGCTGAAACATTAAATCACTCGGTATCCTCGGTGCCAAAACGTCTTTTAAGTGTGGTGAAAAGGAATGGCAACATTACAAAGTGGTAAATGCTTTACTGTCCCAACTTTTTTTGGAATGTGTTGCAGGTCTGAAATGCAGGAATGGATGTTTATTAATAAATGAAATGAAGTTGAGCAGACAAAACATGAAATATCTCAGGATCATCCTGTCTGCAATCAAATAAAAGTCAAAGTAAATGTAAGAAACTCTGTGTTTTTTTTTAGAATTTGCATTTTCCATGCAGTCCCAACTTTTTCTTATTTGGGGTTGTACTAGGTCTTGACTTGGAAATTTGCTGTCAGTTTACTCAGTATTTTTACTTCCAAGTGCTTCCACATATAACACCTGTAAACGCTATTCTGGCAAACGCACATGTGTGAAAGTGACCTATTAGTCTCTCAGGGAGGAAAAGAGTTGTTTACAGGTCAGACAGTGCACTCAAAGTCCCATTATTATTATTTTTTTTTTGCTCAACACATTTGCTTTATTTCTCAATGGTGCCCAGTAGCTTCCCTTTTACTAAACTCAATGCGATTACAGTGGAGCTAATCGCTTCTGGGTTTTTCCAGTTATTAACATGTGAACCTACCTTCGGAAGTCCATTGTTTTCCAGCCTTCTGTAAAGATTACCTTGGAATTGCTCTATTGTCTCCTCCGGAGTGTGGGAGCCTTTTAAGAGTCTGCACAAAAGAAATGTCGGCCATGGCAGCGAGGGGTGCACGTGTATTCATTAACGAAAAAGCTGGCTGCTTTTAAAAATAGAAATGCTGGCAGGGATCGGATTGTGCTATTAAGGATGTGTGATTGTGTGCACTGCCCTCCTTTTCTACAGACTCCCCTTCCACACTTTACACCAGCAGGAAACCAAGAAAACTGTACCACAGGCCCAAGCAGTGGAGCTCAAACTTGGGAATCAGAACTGTTTTGCCACAGTGCATTTTTGCTAAGTACCTGGTGTTTGCTTGGTGGATAATGGAGTTTATACTGTAACAAAATTCCTGCTGTGCCGCTTGCTGTCTGCGTTTTGTTGACAGGGGTTCCTTGTGATTTTAGAGAAGTCCTTTCCGCCGCCTTGTGCTAATGTTTTTTTCTTGATTCTGTATTTTATGGTCAGATCCTGTGAATTTACATTTACACAGTCAGAAAATGCTTCTATACAAAGTGACTTGCAATTGTGAGTGAATACAATGCATGCGATTGAGGGTTAGGGGTCTTGTTTAGGGCCACACTGTAGCAACTTGCCATTGGTGGGGCCTAAAGCTGCTGATCACTAGTCCAGGACTTTAACCACTATGGTGCACCAAACACAAAAAATAATAGAATAGCTGTCCCCACACCACAACCAACCATCACCACAACCACCACCACCATCCAATCAAATTATTCCCATTCAAAATCACAAATTTTGAAAGTGATCACAGTAATTAATACTGATCAATTATATTTTCTTCTGATGCTAATGAATCATGCACAATATAGCCTGACATGAATTAATAGAATAATAAAGGTGAGTTTTGATTTTAGCAGGATGAGCACAGGGGGTTTGCAGCATCATGTTGCACTGGGGCTCATATGATCCTCGTTATGCCACTGGATTTTAGGTTCTCCTAAATGCAACCAAACATCAATCTTTATCTCAGCACAGCAGCTGTTTGATAGAACTAAAGCAAAAACATTTTATTAATTAATTCATTTAATTTATAATTCATTCATTCTCTCATTCATTTATTGTTTGTTTTTTTCCACCTCTTTATTCTGGTCAGTGTTGTTGTGGGTCCAACTCATTGGGCAAAAATCAGAAAACCCCCGGACAGTAGCTCCAGTAGCTCCAATTGGCCTGACTGCATGTCTTTGGACTTGTGGGAGGATTCCGGAGCACCCAAAGAAAACTCACACAGACTCAGGGAGAACATGCAGAACTCCACACAGAGGGACCCTGGCTGCCTGGCCAGGGAATCAAACACAGGCCATTCTAGCTGTGATGCAACAGCATTACCCACTGCGCCACTTTGCCATTCCATTTTGGATATTTTCATTAATAATGAAAAATGCTTGTGTGGCCTCCAAAACCAAAAAGAGTGTTCTCAGTTCAAAGCTGCACTAATGAGACATTTCAACATGAATGAATTGATACTCATTACCTGTAGGGCTTTTTTTCTGCATACCTCAGTCTTTAATCAATAAGTACATTGTATTTTACCTAAAAAGTGTGTTTTGGAGCAGCAGTCTTCTACTTTATTGTCCAAGCATGGCTATATTAACAAAATGACTATAAGTTTACTGACTGTTAAATCTTAGTTTAAAATCAAAATCTGTCCAATGTATTGATTTATATTTAAAGTATTCTTCTTATAAAAGTTATGTAGTTAATTAAAGATTTTTTAAGCATACAGCTAACTAACACTTACATACATTTATATGATTCTATACAACTGCAGAAATTTATATAGTTACACCAAAATATGGTCTAAACATATAAATCCTAATAATATACAAACACATTCTGCCTACACTAATTACATACTGCCAATTGTTCTTCATGTCCTTATTTAAACCATTAATTAGTCATTTACAATGCAGTTTAAAAAAGCATGTGGATCTTATCTAAAAGTCATATATTCTAATTAATGAGATGAGATGGGGGTGTGGGTTAGAAAGGTGCCATACTCTATGAAAAAGGCAACCAAAGACTGAGTCAGCTCTTCTCAGGTAAAATCTGTTCATGTGAACCATACCCTGATCAAAACAAGGAGCTTACAAGAGGAACTTAGATGTGCATGGGTCTGGACCTGGGTGTTCATTAGTCCACAGTAAGACAAATTGTCTCTGCTGCAGTAAGTGTCCTGCAGGATCACACGTGCAGAAAAAAAAAATATATAATATTACTTATTATATTATAGAACTATATTATTTATTAGGATTTTAACATCATGTTTTACACTTTGGTTACATTCATGACAGAATAGGTAGTTACTCGTTACACAAGATTCATCAGTTCAAGTTGAACAATTTTGTATCTCCAATTCATCTCACTTGCATGTCTTTGGGCTGTGGGAGGTAACCGGAGCACCCGGAGGAAACCCACACAGACACGGGGAGAATATTTAAACTCCACACAGAAATTCCCACTGAGAATTGAACCCAGGACCTTCTTGCTATGAGGCGACAGTGACACTAAGCCATAGTGTCTATAACTATTATAATAGAAATAAACAGTACATTTAAGAACATTTGCTGCACATCTAACAAGATGACAAGACGTTTAGTCACATGACCTGGAAAGTTGACATTTCCACCTCACTGTTGTGCAAGTCCACTGTGCAGCTACATGAAATTCCTGCTACCACTTTAATTGGGTTTACACACACTTCACTTCCTGTAAACTAAATAATAATTAAAATTGTGTTCATAAACCAATGAAAACGGCAATTGTCTGTGTATTAGTTTAGACATAATACGTCTTTTTATTATGACTTTAATAAAGATTGTAAGGCCGCAGTGGCTGGTAAAGAAAACCAGACTCCACCATGTGTCTTAGGAATCTGGTTTTGATTTTTGCCTCCAGTCACTATGAGGAATTTCTCATGTTCCCCACGCTGGATTTTCTCCAGGTTCCATGCATTTACACTTTTGGCATTTAGCAGACGCTTTTATCCAAAGTGACTTACACTACTGCCACAGTATACAATCTAAGCAACTGAGGGTTAAGGACCTTGCTCAAGGGCCCAACAGCAGCAACCTGGCAGTGGTGGGGCCTTAACCAGCAACCTTCTGATAACTAGTCCAATACCTTAACCTTTAGGCTACAATGTCCCATGCAGAATGTTGATTGGCACTAACTGTTAGTAAGTAAGTGAGTGAGTGGTTAAATGGGTAAGTGTGTCTTGCCATGTAATGTTTTGGTGTTCTGTCCAGGGTATTTTGGGACTTGTGCCCAGTGTTTATAGGAAATAGCAATTAGTGATAATAAATTAATGAATTTATAAGTCCTTGTAAGGTGATGAGGACCAGACTTTTATTTTTATTCTTAAATGAGGCAGTTATAGCCTAGCGGCTAAGGTACCAGACTAGGAATCAGAAGGTTGCTGGTTCAAGCCACACCATTGCCAGGTTGCCTCTGTTGGGCCCTTAAGCAAGGCACTTAACCCCTAATTGCTTAGATTGTATACTCGCTTTGGATAGAAGCGTTTGCTAAATGCTGAAAATGTAATGTAAATGTAATGAATTGAGTGACCTATAAACCAACAAAGCCTAATTAATTGTGGTTAAGGTCTGATAAAATGTGTGTAGTTTGTCAGCTACTATGCATTTCCATAGTACAAATGAAAATATGACAATGTTTTATTTAAATGTATATTCCATGTAACCTCTAAAGTGTTCACAAACATGCAACTCTGTATCTTACAGATTGTAGTATTACTTATAGTGTCAATCACCACTGTGTCATATAAATTGTGTATCAGGTCTGAACAGAAGGTCATGCACTTGCTTTGTGTAATTAATTGTCAACAACCTTTCAACAAAAAAATGGCATCTAAGTTCTTGAGTTTAGCTCAGCTGTAATTTAGGCCTGTGGCTCTACCAAACAACAGCTTACACAAACATGAGCTGCGAAGAAAATGTCAAGGGCTCCAATGGCTAAAAGCCAGTGTAGTGTATTGCTTTGGCACCATGAAGGGCATTTGTTGAGGGACTGTCAAACTGCATGGGTCCCTGTCAAGAGAAGGGTGCGCAACCTTTAGTACCTAAGCAAAGAGGTGAAGTGTTTGCTTCACCTTAACATTACCTTAAAGGCCATATATGTTGTTTGCTTGCTTTACCCTTTAGTCTTCTCTCCTTGGGTTTACACTTCTCTGACTTGAATATCTATTACTCTCTGAACACAAGTCTCCTATGGCACAACTAGCTCTGGCAACTGACTGCAATTCAGGAAATTGCTAAATTTGATATGCAGAAAAAGGCAATAGAAATTACTCCAGGACTTCTTCTTTAAATACAGGGTGTTACAAATATCAAGAAACAAGTAATAAAATAAATTCATATTTTATAATATCAGTAATGTATTGGACAGCAGCAACATGAAAAGGGAAGTTTCTTTAATATTCCAAAACATTTTCTTTTAATGCCAGCTATGCTACATTTCTTATAGGACAAATCGGACAAATACTAAAAATGTGCCCTATTTCATGGACCTCGTATTTCAAAAATTACATAGGAATTCTTGGGATTTTATTAATTTTTGCATTTTTTGTTTCGTTTGTTTTTTCCAAGAAAACCTTTATATATGTACTGTAAACTGCCTGGTCAAATCAAATAACATACAGAGCTGCTGGAACATGCAGTCATGGACAAAAATATTGGTAAATCTGCACTTCTTTCAGAAAATACACCACCTCTCCCAAAAAGTGTTGCAATTACAAATGTTTTGGTCTTCACATTTTCTTTATTTTGTTTTCATTGGAACAACCTAAAAAATCTGGTATTATTCCACACAGAAATGCACTGAACCAAATTATTGGCACACTCAGCTTAATATTTGGTTGTACACCCTTACAGTATCTAAAATCAGTCTCTTCCTGAAACCATAAATGAGATTCTTACACCTATCTACTGGAATTTCAAACCACTCTTCTTTTACCAACTGCTCCAGATCTCTCAGATTTAAAGAATTCCCAATTCCAAGTGCTGATTTGATATTTCACCAAAGGTGTTTGATGGGATTTAGATCTGGCCATTTCAGAACTTCCAGTACTATGTCTTAATAGAATAGAATAGAATAAAATAGAATAGAATACAATAGAATCTTTATTTTCACTATACACAAGTACAATTACATTTTGAATGGCATCTCTCCAATAGAGTAGCATTTAAGCATTAATCCATTTGAGTATTTTTTTAAGATTGCTTTCCAGTTTCCAGTGACCCACTGGACAATCTATGACCTTCGATGGAGACCCAGATTTCAGACACTAGGCTCACATTAAACTTCAAAGTTCTTTAGCAGTCTTCAGATTTAACAATGCCAAACAATCAAAGCATCCAGTGACAGAAGCAGTGAACCAACCCCAAAACATTTGTGAACCTTCACCATGTTAGACCATAGTGACAGTGTTCTTTTCTTTAAAGGCCTCATTTTCCTTAAGTAAGTTCTGGCAAACTCCAGTATGACTTTATTTGGCTTTTATGTCTGACTTTATCTAGCAGTTTTTTGTCAGCTGCTTTCGTCAATCATAAGCACTAACAAGGAATTATGAGACCATGCCACAAAGTTCTCTACAATATTAAATTAATAATATATTTTTCAGTGTATAAATTTTATTCTATTATTAAAAAAGAACACAATTAATTTATGACAGTTTTATTTATAAAAAATATGTTCTAATTGTTCATGACATGTGGCATGCAAGTATATGTAAACATTTGACTCAGGGTCATAGCAGATCCGCTTCCACTCACAAACACTGAACATATTCTAGTAAAACACCCTGAACTCCTTATAGCTGACACATGCTGTTAATTAACAGTCAATCTAATAAATGCATCTATGGCTGTGTTGTAACTGTGGTTTAGTCACCTGAAAGTCAAGGTTCTTTTTTGTGGTGTTTCTATTATTTTGTCAGCCACCCACACATCACGATGTGTCTGTCAATGGAACACCAGAAGCTAGCTTTTCAGAAAATAGAAAGTTAATCCAGGGTGAGACCAATAGCAAAGCTGAGCAGAGAGAAAACATTCACTGACTGATTACATGCCATATCAAAGGGGAACAAAAATATTCTGTACATAAATTGCAAGTTTTTTAATGTGAAACGTTTCACATCCTCCTTGTTTCTACACTCACTGTCCATTTTATCAGCTCCACTTACCATATAGAAGCACTTTGTAGTTCTACAATTACTGACTGTAGTCCATCTATTTTTCTACATACCTTTTTAGCCTTCTTTCACCCTGTTCTTCAATGGTCAGGACCCCCACAGGACCACCACAAAGCAGGTATTATTTAGGTGGTGGATGATTCTCAGCACTGCACTGACATTGACATGGTGGTGGTGTGTTAGTGTGTGTTGTGGATCAGACACAGCAGCGCTGCTGGAGTTTTTAAATACCGTGTCCACTCACTGTCCACTCTATTGGACACTCCTACCTAGTTGGTTCACCTTGTAGATGTATTGCTCTATTGCTGCTGTTTGAGTTACCTTCATCAGTGGTCACAGGACGCTGCCCACGGGCGCTGTTGGCTGTATATTTTTTTTGGTTGGTGGACTATTCTCAGTCCAGCAGTGACAGTGAGGTGTTTAAAAACTCCATCAGCATTGCTGTGTCTTATCCACTCATACCAGCACAACACACACTAACACACCACCACCATGTCAGTGTCACTGCAGTGCTGAGAATGATCCACCACCTAAATAATACAAACCGGATTCCAAAAAAGTTGGGACACTAAACAAATTGTGAATAAAAACTGAATGCAATGATGTTGAGGTGCCAACATCTAATATTTTATTCAGAATAGAACACAAATCACAGATCAAAAGTTTAAACTGAGAGAATGTATCATTTTAAGGGAAAAATATGTTGTTTCAAAATTTCATGGCATCAACAAATCCCAAAAAAGTTGGGACAAGGCCATTTTTACCACTGTGTGGCATCCCCCCTTCTTCTTACAACACTCAACAGACGTCTGGGGACAGAGGAGACCAGTTTCTCAAGTTTAGAAATAGGAATGCTCTCCCATTCATGTCTAATACAGGCCTCTAACTGTTCAATCGTCTTGGGCCTTCTTTGTCGCACCTTCCTCTTTATGATGCGCCAAATGTTCTCTATAGGTGAAAGATCTGGACTGCAGGCTGGCCATTTCAGTACCCGGATCCTTCTCCTACATAGCCATGATGTTGTGATTGCTGCAGAATGTGGTCTGGCATTATCTTGTTGAAAAATGCAGGGTCTTCCCTGAAAGAGATGACGTCTAGATGGGAGCATATGTTGTTCTAGAACCTGAACATAGTTCTCTGCATTAATGGTGCCTTTCCAGACATGCAAGCTGCCCATGCCACAAGCACTCATGCAACCCCATACCATCAGTGATGCAGGCTTCTGAACGGAGCGTTGATAACAACTTGGGTTATCCTTGTCCTCTCTGGTCCGGATGACATGGCGTCCCAGTGTTCCATAAAGAACTTCAAATCGTGACTCATCTGACCACAGAACAGTCTTCCATTTTGCCACACTCCATTTTAAATAACCCCTGGCCCAGTGCAAACGTCTGAGCTTGTGGAGCTTGCTTAGAAATGGCTTCCTCTTTGCACTGTAGAGTTTCAGCTGGCAACGGCGGATGGCACGGTGGATTGTGTTCACTGACAATGCTTTCTGGAAGTATTCCTGAGCCCATTCTGTTATTTCCTTGACAGTGGCATTCCTGTTTGAGGTGCAGTGACGTTTAAGGGCCCGGAGATCACGAGCATCCAGTAGAGTTTTACGGCCTTGACCCTTACGCACAGCGATTGTTCCAGATTCTCTGAATCTTTTGATGATGTTATGCACGGTTGATGATGATAACTTAAAAGTCTTTGCTATTTTACGCTGGGTAACACCATTCTGGTATTGCTGCACTATCTTTTTGCGCAACAATGGTGGAATTGGTGATCCTCTTACCATCTTGGCTTCTGAGAGACACTGACACTCTGAGAAGCTCTTTTTATACCCAATCATGTTGTCAATTGACCTAATTAGTGTTAATTGGTCTTCCAGCTGTTCGTTATATGCTCAATTTCCTTTTTCCAGCCACTTATTGCTACTTGTCCCAACTGTTTTGGGATTTGTTGACACTGTGAAATTTTGAATCAACATATTTTTCCTTTAAAATGTTACATTTACTCAGATTAAACTTTTGATCTGTCTTCTATGTTCTATTACGAATAAAATATTGACATTTGCCATCTCCTCATCATTGCATTCAGTTTTTATTCACAATTTGTTTAGTGTCCCAACTTTTTTGGAATCCGCTTTGTACTTATTCTGTATTGGTCCTGGGAGAGTCCTGACCATTGAAGAACAGCATGAAAGGAGGCTAACAAAGCATGCAGAGACACAGATGGACTACAGTCAGTAATTGTAGAACTACAAAGTGCTTCTATATGGTAAGTGGAGCTGATAAAATGGACAATGTGTGTAGAAACAAGGAGGTGGTTTTAATGTTATGGCTGATCTATGTACGTATAACCTAGCTGCTCCCTCTATATAAGCAGGTAGCCTCACAAGTGAGTCACATTTGCTTTTAGGTAAACTAAGAAATCGGTGTTTATAGTACGGAACTTCATTTTGATTAGGTAGCAAAACACAAGCAGAAAAACAACTGGTAAATATGTATAATTGGATAAGTGCTGTCACTTCATACCCCTGTCATGACATTTGCAGTCAACAGTGAGAAACTCGGCATCCGGTGGGGGGTTTTTATAATTAGGAGTGTTTTGCATGATTTAATCGATCGTCAGAAACATAGGATATCCACAAGGTATTAATTACTGCTGTTTGCCATCTCCCAGTGCCACATCCCAACTTCTGTTCAAGTGGGACACATTTAAAGTGATAGTCTCTTCACTATAAAACATGAATGAGAATCCAGGGTGGCCTCAGCTTCTAACAATGCCCTGAGTCAATGCCTTCGGCGAAACGTTTCTTTGGCTTATTTCTGTACAACATCCCCCCAGCCATGAGCCGTTCCCTTTTCAAGTGTGCTACATAAAGTGGAAATGTTGAATAGAGACAGGAAGGAGCACTGCACACACATGGATATATGAATCAAAGGCATGTTGGCATCAGGGGAGGGGAATATACACACCTTAATCAAGACAAGTAAGCATCTTTTATTTATTAGTGATTTATTATTGAGTGTATATCAGCCATTAAAAATTTAGAAAGTATTGCCTATTTCTTTCTTCGCCCTAAGTTTGGTCTCAGTGCAGAGTACCTACAGGGTATTCTGACATTCTTTTTCACTCTCTTTTTGCAAGTATCACTGCTAACATTAACTTAAAACTTTCTTTATCTACCATGAGAGATTGTATTTCATAATTCTAACAGAAGTGTATTGACTTTTAGTATTTTTTTAAGATTTAAAATCCTAATGGTATTTCTTTTTTAATAGACATTTTAGAAAGTACAATAAATACATTATGATGTAGCATGTTGCGCTGTGATTGGACTAATAAAAAGTTCACACTGCAGGTTCTGACTAAAGCCTGACAGTTATTGGTATGTAATGTATAGAACACATACATGCTACACAAAATAACTTAAAATAGACTGTAAAGTAAGTAAAGTAACAATTATATTTGGTATATAACAATTAACTATATTGATTAATTATAAAATATACTTTAAAAGTAGTACTTAAACCTGCAAGATTTTAAACCAACATGAGACATCAAACAAAGGAACCAAAATAGTGGGCTCTAAAATTCCATCAGTCACAAACACTGGAAAATATTTTACAAAGCACACAAGTGGATGTCAAACATGTCCAGACAGCATCAGCACTAAAGAACAGTAGGTACATGTCAAAACTTACTTGCCAGGATAGATGGTCATTTTTAAGAGATTCACCAAAAGTACAGCCTCAGAAATTAAATAAGCTCATATATAAATCGCTCCCAACAAGAACTGCTTAATGCCAGCCCTACAAGTCTGGACTTCATGAAAGGCCTCCTAATTGGAAATTTTCTGAATTAAAAGCCAATGCACAAAACCTGGACCCCTGAGCAGTGGGAAAACCTATGTCATATTCCCTAGATTTGCACAGATGTAGGCTTACCTGAAAATATATGCTGCCACCCGTAAACTACAGTGTGTAATCATTAATAGTATGTGCATCATAAAGTCAAACCTTTTATTTTCAAATTCTTTATTTTTTCTTTATAGACAACAAATATGAGTAATTTTACAGGACCAGGTGCATCCCTAATATCCTGATTTAAGAGTGTGGTAAACATTGGGAAGAGGTGTATTATGTGGGCTCCCCAATCACCAAACATGAAGATTGAAGAATATCATTAAATATTTAGAGGGATTTCTGTAGAGTGTGTGGAGTAGATATTTACCTCAAGTTTTTAAAGAATTTTTTGTAAAATCCTATTACAAAAGATGTACTAGTATACGTTTGTTTTGTTTTATTAGGATTTTAACATCATGTTTTACACTTTTTGGTTACATTCATGACAGAAACGGTAGTTACTCTTTACATGAGATTCATCAGTTCACAAGGTTATTTATTTAGTATCTCCAATTCACCTCACTTGCATGTCTTTGTGGGACTGTGGGAGGAAACCGGAGCATCCGAAAGAAACCCACGCAAACACGGGGAGAACATGCAAACTCCACACTGAAAGGACCCAGGCCGCTCCACATGGGGATCGAACCCAGGAACTTCTTGCTGTGAGGTGACAGTGCTACCCACTGAGCCACCAGTCAAATTCTTTATTTTTTCTTTATAGACAACAAATATGAGTAATTTTACAGGTTCAGGTTCATCCCTAATATCCTGATTTAAGAGCAGTGTGATAAACATTGGGAAGATGTAGATTATAGATAGATAGATAGATAGATAGATAGATAGATAGATAGATAGATAGATAGATAGATAGATAGACAGACAGACAGACAGACAGACAGACAGACAGACAGACAGACAGACAGACAGACAGACAGACAGAATAAAAAAATAATAGTCATTTACTTAACAGTGAAATTCCATTTTTAAAAGGCAGGTATGTCAAAAGAGCCGCTTCTCCCACACATTAACTGCTACAAGTTAAGTAAAAGGGACAAGTACACATTTACACTATTAAAGCTAAAGTAACATTAACATTCAACAAGTTATTTTTATAAACATTTTTTGCTATACAGTGCAAAATGAGACTACAATAAATGTCACTGACAACTTCAGGGATGGTAAAGGCATGTGTACAAGAAGTTCTGCATTACAATGGTATAGGAGAGAGCTAAACCCATTTTTTTAATCAGAAGCAAGATAACAAAATCTCATAATTAAGAAAGTAGAATAACCGCTCTTCATGCTTTGCTTTATACAGTTTCTGTGAGTCATGAGCTGCAGTCCAACAAAACTCAAACATGTTAATTAGTGAATACTAAAGGACCGACAGATGGCAGTTTAAATAAAAGTAGCCACATGCCAAAAATTTCTAATAAGGCAAAAACGTCTAAAGCAAGTTATCCACATTCATATAATGATTTTAATTCTGTAATCTCAATCAAGTAAATCTGCACGTTTCAGCTGAGCGTGACAGTGACAGCATGAAAATGAGAGAGAGAGCCCTTTTGCAAATGAGTGCAAATGAACAAACAGCCCAGTTGGCCATCCGCACCGCCTGAGAGACGTTTTAATTAAAACTGTGACATTGTATCATAAAAAGCAGGAATCTAATCACGATGGAATAAGTATAATGTAATTATCATCCAAGTTATAAATAGCTTTAATTTCATGCTTTGCAGGAAAAAAAGAAATGGAAATGGCATCAGGCTGTTTACAGAGCTCAGCGCCACCCTCAGCCAGCGCCAGGGGATGAGAACCACATCCAATTTCACCTAGACTGCATGTCAGTTCACTTATTTTCCAGTCAAATCTTTCTCTACCTATTTGTCAAGGCAATCATCATAAGAACGCTGCTTTATTTGTCAGGTACTCACAGCCTCATTCTCAAGATAAACTTATTCACCTCTATCTTACTGCACAGACTATACAGAGGCAGATGGTTTAGCGCTCACACCTACATGTTAGTCGCACCAAGTGTGAACATCGGCAATGCATAAACAAATACATATCCAGACTAAACAAAAGTGCCTGCTCAGCACTGAGGACACAATGAAAAAACAAAACAAATGAACACTGCAGCTGTGGAAAAGTGAGAAAGAATAAATAATAAAGAAAGAACACAAACGACTGGGCATTAATATATTGCATTGTTGTATTATAACTGTAGAAGAAGATAAATTCATGAAAGAAGAGATTTTTTCATGTGCAGCCAGTAGTAGCACAGGTGCTAGAGGTAGGGACCAGATCTGTGTGTCTAATGATCAGAAGGGGTCCTTGAAGTGGTCCTTGGGGAACTCCAGTAGACGAAAAAGCTAATTCAAACACAAAAAGGAGGTTATGATCACACTGAGTGAAAAAGGTCTAAAATTATGAAGCTTGGATAAAGATTCTTGTCCACTAAGAGAAAATAATGAGCTGTTACAATCACTAATGAATTTGGTTAAAATGTTATAAACTAGATAATTTACCATAGTTTTGTGTCCTCACTGAACTATTAAATGTAATGGCTTTTTGTTTTGAAGGTTTTTACATTTAAAAATATTTTTATCATTTAGTGTGTTAAAATGTACTTCTTATCCATTTTTATTCTGTTTTTGAATATATGGCAACATGAAATATTCCAAAAATGGTAACTTAATGCTTGATGCTTGACTAAATAATTTACATAAAATTTTACAACCCCAAATCAGAAAAAGTTGGGACAGCATGGAAAATGCAGATAATAAAAAAAAAAACACAGTTTCTTACATTTACTTTGACTTTTATTTGATTGCAGACAGGATGAACCTGAGATATTTCATGTTTTATCTGCTCAACTTAATTTCATTTATTAATAAACACCCATTCCTGCATTTCAGGCCTGCAACACATTCCAAAAAAAGTTGAGACAGTAAAGCTTTGTAATGTTGCCATTTCTTTTCACCACACATAAAAGGCGTTTTGGCACCGAGGATACCGAGTGATTTAGTGTTTCAGCTTTTATTTTGTCCTATTCTTCCTGCAAACACGTCTTAAGATGTGCAACAGTACGGGGTCGTCATTGTCGCATTCTTTGTTCCAAAATTCTCCACACATTCTCTATTGGGGACAGGTCAAGACTGCAGGCAAACCAGTCCAGTACCCGTACCCTCTTCCTCAGCAGCCATGTCTTTGTAATGTGTGCAGTATGTGGTTTTGCATTGTCTTGTTGAAAAATGCATGGTCGTCCCTGGAAAAGATGATGTCTTGAAGGCAACATATGTCGCTCTAAGATCTCAATGTACTTTTCTGCATTAATGCTGCCATCAGCATTAAATGACCTTTGCCAAGGGCACTGACACAGTCCCATACCATGAGGGACACAGTCCCATACCATGACAGACCCTGGCTTTTGGAGTTGTTGCTGATAACAGTCTGGATGGTCCTTTTCATCTTTGGTCTGGAGCACACGGCATCCATTTCTTGTGTGATAGTCCATTCTAGATGTCTCTGAGCCCAGAGAAGTCAATTAATCCAAAAGATGGATTGATGGTAATTACATGAATAAATGAAAGGCAGAAGCAGGAATGTCCTGCTTAAACAGTGGCTTTGTGTGGACAGTCTCATTTATGTTCCAGCAGCTTTTAATTCATATCAGACCTGTTTTTGCTTTGATTCTTAGTTTTTTGGTTAGTTTAAGGCAAGTATCTTATATGATTGTAAAGAGTAAGATGCAATGGTTATATGAACCAAAATGTATTTAAATAATCATAAATACTGTGGGGCCAAAAAGTATTTAGTCAGCCACTGATTGTGCAGGTTCTCCTACTTCGAAAGATGAGAGAGGTCTGTAATTTTCATCATAGGTACACTTCAACTATGAAAGACAAAATGAGAAAAAAAAATCCAGGAAATCACATTGTAGGATTTTTAAAGAATTTATTTGTAAATTATGGTGGAAAATAAGTATATAATAACAAAACAAAATACAATAACAAAAGTTCAACTCAATACTTTGTAACATAACCTTTGTTGGCAATGACAGAGGTCAAACGTTTCCTGTAAGTCTTCACCAGGTTTGCACACACTGTAGCTGGTATTTTGGCCCATTCCTCCATGCAGATCTCCTCTAGAGCAGTGATGTTTTGGGGCTGTCGCTGGGCAACACGGACTCCACAAATTTTCTATGGGGTTGAGGTCTGGAGACTGGCTAGGCCACTCCAGGACCTTGAAATGCTTTTTACGGAGCCACTCCTTCGTTGCCCGAGCGGTGTGTTTGGGATCATTGTAATGCTGGAAGACCCAGCCACGTTCCATCTTCAATGCTCTCACTGATGGAAGGAGGTTTTGGCTTAAAATCTCACGATACATGGCCCCGTTCATTCTTCCCTTAACACGGATCAGTCGCCCTGTCCTCTTTGCAGAAAAACAGCCCCAAAGCATGATGTTTCCACCCCCATGCTTCACAGTAGGTATGGTGTTTACTCAGCATTCTTCTTCCACCAAACATGACGAGTTGAGTTTTTACCAAAAAGTTCCATTTTGGTTTCATCTGACCACATGATATTCTCCCAATCCTCTTCTGGATCATCCATAAGCTCTCTGGCAAACTTCAGACGGGCCTGGACATGTACTGGCCTGGCACTGCAGGATTTGAGTCCCTCTCGGCGTAGTGTGTTACTGATGGTAGACTTGTTACTTGGTCCCAGCTCTCTGCAGGTCATTCATCAGGTCCCTCCATGTAGTTCTGGGATATTTTGCTCACCGTTCTCATGATCATTTTGACCCCACAGGATCGAGGGAGATTATCAATGGTCTTGTATGTCTTCCATTTTCTTACAATTGCTCCCACAGTTGATTTATTCACACCAACCTGCTTGCCTATTGTAGATTCAGCCTGGTGCAGGTCTACAATTTTCTTCCTGGTGTCCTTCGACAGCTCTTTGGTCTTGGCCATGGTTGACTGTTTGAGGCTGTGGACAGGTGTCTTTTATATACAGATAACAATGTCAAACCGGTGCCATTAATACAGGTAATGAGTGGAGGACAGAAGAGATTCTTAAAGAAGAAGTTACAGGTCTGTGAGAGCCAGTAATCTTGCTTGTTTGTCATTGACCAAATACTTATTTTCCACCATAATTTACAAATAAATTCTTTAAAAATCCTACAATGTGATTTCCTGGATTTTTTTTTCTCATTTTGTCTCTCATAGTTGAAGTGTACCTATGATGAAAATTACAGACCTCTCTCATCTTTCTAAGTAGGAGAACTTGCACAATCAGTGGCTGACTAAATACTTTTTGGCCCCACTGTACAGTACATTATCTTATGGTTTAAAATTGGCAGGTCAATGGCTTTTAATTGTAAGAAAAATAAGGGGCGTGTCACTTCCCCATAAAAATAAAATTCAGATATTATTTCAGAACATTCATCATTAAAACATCAAGCTACTCCTGTGAAGACATTTAGTTTAGTAAAACACAAATGCTGAGAAACTGACTTTGTTAAAAGTTCAGGTCTAAAGCATCAATATCTGAGTTTAATGAAATTGATTACCATTAAATAGTGAGGACAACAGAATGACAAAAGGCTGCAACATTGAGTTTTCTCACCTTCTGCCCTTACAATAGACGTATTGTAAAAAGCATTGATTACAACTGTGAAAAAAGTCTGTTCCAGAAAGTTATAAATGACCTCAGATTACTCATGCACAAATCTCTGTTACTTTTTCAGCACTTATTCACTGAGGTATCAGATGAAAATCCCTATAAGCCTTTATAAAGCAGTTTGTCAGTAATTATTTCTCCAGCCATAAAGAGTGCTGTCTCTGGAAAAGATACAGCCATGTTAATAGCATGTTTATTGCATTGTGAAGCCCTAAGCCTAAGCCTATTCATTTTTTTTTTTTATTTTGTGCCTCTGCTACCAATTCATTTGTTTGGTATTGATGCTGTCGTATTAATTTTGCCTGCAGTGACATTCTGATAGGAGCAGAACAGATGGAAATCCAGGATAGTCCTGGCAAAATTCGTCATGAAAAATGCATCCGACACCTGTGTAATTTGCCTAATCATCTTTTCCTAATAAGCTCCCGCCATTAATTATGCACGACTTCCACAATGCAATCAAGATAAAAGTAAATCTGATGACTTAATACCCTTCAAAATAATTGGTTCGCCCCCACCGCACTGCACCCCATCTCTGGGGTGGCTTCTCTTTTGATTCTTGCTCTCCTTCGATTCTCGTGGATTAGAGAATATAAAATGCATGATATGGAGTGAGCGTTGTATCAGCGTGTGTCTGACAGGGTTAGGCCTGCTTTGCAGCTCTGGAGAGGGTGTTTCTATGCTGCTTTCTTTGGGAGGTAACCAAAATTACAAACATTCTTAAGGATAGCTCTTACTTCAACTGTTTTTGTCTTCATTTTTTCTCTGCAGCCTTTAAAGTATGCCTGAACCGGTCAGAACCAGCTACTTTAATGTGCTTTTCATGTCTAAAAAAAATAAGTATTATAATAAGTAATAAGTATATATACAGTATATGTATATATATATACTGTATATCAACTGACCCAGTATGATCGATTAGCCAGTGTTTAAACAATATTACACAGCTATATCTAAAGCTTTTATTCCAAACAGTTGAGGGTTAAGGGTCTTGCTCAGATGCTCACCATTAGCAACTTGCTATGTATGTATTATTGCATAGTTGTCACACTTATTTGACACACTAATGCCTAGTTCACACTACATGATTTGTGCCCTGATTTTAACTCGCCGACTGATCGGTGCTAGATTTGCACAAAACATAACACCTCTCTACAATACATAACACCAATGTTGCATTGCAAAAAATATTTATTAACCTCCAACTCACTATAGAACAAACAATCCCTGCTGGCCACGTAGCTCAATCCACTCAGATTCCTTTATTTTTTTCTACTTTACTTTATGCTGCACATCAGTGCACAAACTTTGATCGCTCGCTACTTGTTGCCCCCTCGTCACTTCTCTTGTGTGGTTTCGTGACAAAGCGTAGTTTGGGAGACCAGAGAAGCTCGTCTGCGATTCCAGTTGGTGATAGATCGTGTAGCGTGAAACCCCCTATCGCTGATCAGTCGAGTGAACTGTACAGCGACCTGACAACTTGGAAAGTCTTGTAGTGTGAACTTGTCATTACTTGCAGAGACTGAGACTTTGGTGGATCTTCCTTTTATACCCAATCACCCGTAACCAATTCACCCACTTATTGTAAGGTTTGACTAAGTCTGTGAAGGGACAAGCCATGAATCACTGACAGGATGCTGGGTGGCCAAGACTCATTGATGCCAAGGCAACAGTAGGGCTACTATGACTCAAATTGTGTATTGTTATTTTTGACACTGGTGGTAAGATGAGGTGTATCAAACCCTTCTGTGTATGGGGCTGTGTAGTTGCAGGCCAGTTAGATTGCCTTTGCTTACTCCTGACCATAAAAAGTTATGAGCTTGCAGGCATAGTAGCTGAACATTGGACCAGTGGAAATGATTGAGTGGTCTGACAAATCCTGTTTTCTCCAAGATCATGTGAACAGTCGGGTGTGCATAGTTTACCCATGGAAGAGATGGCACCACAACGCAGTGTAGGACAATTCACATAGCAACATACATAAGCTGAAGGACCTTTTCACTGAAAAACACTGGATGGAAGGCAGAAATACCCTGGACAGGGCACCAGTCCATCGCAGAACTTAACCCATCACCCTCAGACATAGCCAGTATTCAGGACAGATTGGAGCAGAATCCCAATCTCAGCAGTCTTGGACTAGTGTAATAGACCTTTGTGCCACCAAGTGCCCCATGGTGACTTATTTAACCCAAAAATATGTTTTAGTCCTGGGGGACTTTAAACTATACCTGTTCTGTTATGGATAGCTGTTTATAGCAGTTCACAGATGCAGGACTGGATGGGTGTTTTTTTTTTTAGCACAGCAGCTGTGAATGCCTGTTGGTGAGGTTTTGGAGACCTAATGAGAGTCAACCTTTGCAAGAGTGCTGTCTTGCCGTGCATCCCACCTGTCACTTTGTTACGACTGGTGTGTGTCTTGAATTAACTGGGCTAAATGAGCGCTAAAAGGGGGGCTGCCAACAGCTCATGCTGGGGCTTAAAGCTGAAGTGGGGCAAAGATGAGAGGCTTCTTCAAAGCTGGGAGCTAAATCGTACAGTCTACAGTTCCATTTCTATAACATAAATGCAAAATGACTCATCTCTCATCTCTGAAGGACTGTGTGTACAAATTCATCTTTCCATGTATACCTTGGCTCTGAATTTTTGAAACTACCCTTATTGATAATCCTCGGCATAATTAAACTTTACTTTTCAGATTTCCAAACAAAGTCTGCAGTTTCTGAATCCTGCAGCATTGCACCTTTGATCAGCTGCCTCGCTTCTGGCATAAGCTATAGTTAATAGAAGGCAATGTTTTTCTTTGCTGTGTTACCCACAGAGTTCTGTGCTAAACCTACATCAATTATAATTACAAGAGCATGTTTGGAGGCGTGTTTTATACTGTTTGTGCTGTTTGCTTAGCACTAGCCACAGGCTGTACCTTTCTGTCCAATCGCCTTCCCCAGAGTTTAAACACAATCGAGCAATCTACAATTGGCCATGTAGCCAGGTGTTAATTAGGTTCTGACCATTCAAGGTGACATGGCCATTTCTTGTTTCCCAGAACAAATCTATTGTAAATCGATGGATTGAAATAAAGGTAGAGAGAGGAAAATGGTGAAATGTGGTTTGGGCTTTGCTAAGGGGTGTCATGCCAGCAAGATTGGTGATTAACCCCACTGCAAAGAACAAAAACAAGTTTATTGTGGAGCCAAAACAAAAAATAGAATGGTCATCTACTATTAAATTGTACTGTTACACACCAGTCTCTTGCCTACATGACTAATTCTCTGCGTTAATATTTAGATTTAGAGCTAGCCTGGTTGTATTGTTAGGGTTGGACATGTGAGCAGTTGTTATACTCCTCAAGGTTACTCAGCTAAAGCCAAGTAGTGCATATTTAGTTTGTAAATGACTTGCATAATAGAATTATATTATGGCAGACATGCTTCAAGCAGCTTACCTTCAGGGGTCTAGTGGAGTCCATGCTTTGACAGGTCAGGGCTGTTTTGGCAGCAAAAGGGGGAACAACACAATATTAGGAAGGTGGTCATAATGTTATGCCCACAGATTCAAATTCTAATCTAACAGTTAGTTTTCAGTTTAGTTTTACAATCAGCCGAGTATTAAGGTAGCCTAAAAATCAAACTCCAGCTCCCTCCAAAGCTTTGGGGTAAAATACTGCATTGTCACTGTGAACAATCAGCTTATCTACTTGCCCTAATTGGGGAACTCTAGAGTTCTGGAAATAAATTACTCATTATAAAAAGCAAACATTACTGTTGAGCCTTCTGGGTTAGTTTTTAAAAGGGCACAGGACTGATGTGACAAATGTAGAGCTTTAATCTTTATTGTGTTTATTCAGCAATTTATTTAAAATGTATTTAAACTCTAAAGGTTTTTGATGTCGCTAAACACAGTCCACCTCTGCATCAAGAAATGCAAACTGAAACTCTAATACACAAAGAGAAAGTTCTACATCCATTCTATGCTGAAATGCCTCTGAGTTCTCTGGACCTGAGCTCATGTGGTGTAAGAGACAGTGGACACGTATGATGTGTTCAGAGTCGATGGGCAATTCATTCTGTCATTAGTAAACGGAGCAAAAGCCAAGATCTCTCATGGTATGGATGTACATCAATGTCTACAGCATATATGACTTGCATATGTGTGAGGATCCTATTGATGCAGAGGCATATATTACAATTTTAGAGACACATGCTGCCATCAAGGTGGCGTCTTTTCTCCGGGAAGACCAAGACTACATTAGCTTTTCTATTTTATTTATGCATTTTATCCCATTTTCTCCCAGTTTAGCGTAGTCAATTTATCTCCCACTGCTGGGGGATCCCTGATTGCAGTTGAGGTGGGTATATTGCTGCTCACGCCTCCTCCGACCCGGAACCCTTTTTTACCTATGCACTCTGCACATGCGTTTCTCTATCTGCCAATCAGGGTCCTTACACAACGTTTGAAGACCCACATAGTCTGGTCATCCCGCCCTAGCATATACATTTACAAATACATTTGTGGCATTTAGCAGATGCTTTTATCCAAAGCGACTTACAATTATGACTGAATACGATTTCAGCAATTGAGGGTTATGGGCCTTGCTCAGGGGCCCAACAGTGGCCACTTGGCGGTAGTAAGGCTTGAACCTGCAATCTTATGATTACAGATCAGTCCAGATCCTTAACCACTCAGTTACCACTGTCCCAGCCAACCGGTGGCAACGGTGAGTTTCGAACCAAGGAGTTCAGAATCTCGGCACTGCTGTGCTAGCGGAATATCCCGCTTTGCCATCTGGGCACCCAAGACTACATTATTATGTACGCACTACAACAATGAGACTTCATTGACAAAAAATGTGTGTGCTTGACTGGCCTGCCTGCAGTCCAGATCTATCTCCTATTGAAAATGTATGGTGCAGAAAGATGAGGAGAATTAGATGATGGCGACAACAGACTGTTGAGCAGCTCAAGTCTCATATCAAGCAAGAATGGACATAAAACTGCAACAATTAGTGTCCTCAGTTTCCAAACCATTAAAAAGTCTCATTAATAGGATAGGTGATGGATCACAGTGCTTGATGACTTCACAGTACATGACTTCATCCCAAATTTTTGCAGTGTTGCAGGCATCAAATTATAAATGTGTTTATATTTACAATTTACTATAAAGTTCTATCTATCTATTTCCTCAGCTGCTCCCGTTAGGGGTCGCCAGCGGATCGTGATCTGCATTATTGATTTGGCACAGTTTTTATGCCGGATGCCCTTCCTGACACAACCCTCCCTATTTATCCAGGCTTGGGACCGGCACTACAATGCACTGGTTTATGCATTCTAGTGGCTAGGTACCTATAGGACAATTCAGTGTCTCCAATTAGCCTGGCTGCATGTTTTTGGACTGTGGGAGGAAACCGGAGCACCCGGAGGAAACTCACGCAGACACAGGGAGAACATGCAAACTCTGCACAGAAAGGGCCCGGACCGCCCCACCTGGGGATCGAACCCAGGACCTTCTTGCTGTGAGGCGACAGTGCTACCCACTTAGCCACCGTGCCGCCATGTTGATCAGTGAAAAAAAATCAAATATTAAAGCAATAAGCCACGAGAAGGATGTCTTTCCTCGTGATAAAATCATAGCAGTAACGCACGGTCTCGAGTGGTTTATTGCTTTTATAAAACGGCGGTCAACATAAAATGCATAAAATACAACAATGTTCAATTTATAAATGTTTTTATTTACGAAAACACTTACAAAAAGCATTCTTCCGCGAAATCAGGTAGTCCATTAACAGTGTTGCTAGGCAACATGAGGGCGAACATAACATTCGCAATAAACATTCCTCCACAAACACTATTACACTATTTATTGGACGAAACAAATAGCTTCACTATTTATTGGACGAAACACCCGCTTAATGATTAGGATTATTGTTTATATTAATCTGGACATTTCCATGTATAGTACATGACTTAAAATAGTGTTCAACCAAGTTTGTACTTTTTCTTTTCAGTGGCGTATTAATATGGAATGATGTGAGGTGGTCATAGGTGTGCATATATTGGGGATTATAAAACGGATAGTTCCGGTCCTAAAATCTGATTGGCTGAGCCGCGTTCGGAGCCGTTGTAAAATCCCCGATAAACGCACACCTAGGACCACCTCACATCATTCCATATTAATACGCCACTGAAAAGAGAAAGTTAATGTTATTTTCGCCCTCACGTTGCCTAGCAACACTGTTAATCGGATTACCTTGCGTCGCGGAAGAATGCTTTATTGTAAGTTTATACACAATAAATACATTTATGGTTAAACATTGTTGTATTTATTATATTTTATGTTGACCGCCGTTTTATAAAAGCAATAAGCCACTCGAGACCGTACGTTACTGTTACGATTTTAGCACGGGGAAAGAAGTTTTACGTGCTAAAATCACAGTAACGTACGGCCTCTCGTGGCTTATTGCTTTATTATACAACAGTTAGTTCCGACCTTACAATCTGATTGAGAAGCGTTCTAACTGTGCTGATATTTGTGATAACAGCACAGCCTTTTCACACAACAACTGTATTACTCCGCTGATGCGTTGCCAGTAACGACAAGCTTCATGCTTCTCGCCTTCGGCTCATGCCTGCAACCAAATCACAGCCGTGATGTTATTCGCGATAACACACTCCCTCTCGTTTTCTATTGCTTAATTTTACAACGGCTTCGAACGCGGCTCAGCCAATCAGATTTTAGGACCGGAACTATCCGTTTTATAATTTCCTTTTTACTTTTGTCAGTTAAATAAAAACTAAAGAGAATTAACAAAGCATTTTACGAAATGTCCCAACTTTTTTGAAAATGGATTTTGTACTTTGGGATTTGGAAACAGTGGCCAGCAATATACAGTATCTTCCCTAGGGTGGCAAATATTCTATGGGCTGACACTAAACAACCAGAAATCAAAAGTATAAAGGTTTAATAAATCTGGTAAATCAGTTGCTACCTACACACGTTGATATATTATAATCTAATATGACAAAGACGTGAACCTGCTCACATTTCCAGTATGGATGTTCCAGTTATAAAACCAGCACAGATGTACTGATTTACTCTCGGACTGAGAAGCTGTTTATGGGAGCTTTTACTTCATTAATTTAGAGACAGCTGAAGTGTTAATCAATGCTGTTGCCATGACAATGGAACAAACAGCGAGGGCACCACTAATTGGGCTTTATTGTTTCAGACAGAACAGGAAGAGCTAAAGGGCTCAGGGCTGACTTTGTTTCATAAAGACGTTTTAGACTGCTGTCTCTCCATCGGTCTGTTGGCTTGTTGTTTCCTTTAACAGTTTTGAACACCTTGCCACAGGCGAGTGTATTAATCAATTATTGTCTGTCTCATTTAAGGGCTTACAGAAAGCTAACGAGTGCATTCATACCTCTACCTGCAGAGCATCATATAGACCTTGCCCTTTCATTAGACACCTTTCTTACAACACAATCTGACAATACAGGGTTTAAATTAGAGCACCGAACACCCTGAAAGCTCCTAAGTGTTTCCATATATCCTTATTCAGAGAAGTAATTTGCCTCCCAGGATAATAAAAGTTGCTAACCAGCTATAAAAAAGTGCAAGTGTAAAAAGAAAAGAGTAGAAAT
The DNA here is from genome assembly GCF_030014385.1 of Trichomycterus rosablanca. NCBI lineage: Eukaryota > Metazoa > Chordata > Actinopteri > Siluriformes > Trichomycteridae > Trichomycterus > Trichomycterus rosablanca. The sequence continues at coordinate 69,747,920 of NC_085988.1, read as the reverse complement.
CAATAGGAAGTTTTAATAGCTTTTTTGTGAGGAATGACAGGAGAGGTTTAGAGGCTAGGGCACAGGTTAATGGTACTATCAGGACACAGACCAAGTTAAGTACAAAGGAAAGGTCTACCACCAGAGGTTAATTAACCTTTTTTAAACCCCAAAGTGTCAGAACACACATACATATTGAATGGGAGCTGCCACAAAAGCCTGTAGGTCACGGTTAATACATTCTGCAAGATACAATTAAAACATCATCAGACCACTCTACATCTCGATTTAAGAGCCATTTATGAGGTACAAACTCAGAAGGCAATTTATTACAGTCAAAAGCTATCTGAACAGAGGGTACCAGGGTTACCAGATATATAATTTGAGTCGATAACAAAGTGGCTAAAGAGATGTTAAGGCCAGTGATGCAAGCATAAAGGAATCCATGCTTTTTTGCACATTGTAACCAATCAGTCAGGAATGAAGTAACCAAACTCCTATGACAATGACCTATGATTGAACATAAATTTCAGCTTCACCTTTTACTGAAAAATGGCTTTATTAAATTATTTTTTAACAAGCTGAAAAGCATTTGTTAAACAGTACTTTCTAATGGAATAAACTGAAAGCTTAGGTCAGATTTCAGTCCTGTATGCATGCACACAGACCTTGACCTATCAATGGCAAGCTAAGTTACACTCAATAGCAGTTCTAGTTCTAAATAAAATGTTTTAATAAAGTTTTTAGATATTAACTCTGGATTCCATGAATAAAGCTCATGGCACAGGGGTTATTTTACAACTTAATTAATCTAAAATCTACTTTTCTATAAATCAAAACAATCTAATACTGAAATATAAAGCACAGCCGACTACAGTATAAACCAGTGGTATTGTTTTTATCTCTACATTTACATTTTCGGCACAGTCCAAGAATATAAATCTGCTGAAACTATGTTAGAACCTTTTTTTTATTTATTTTTTGCAAGAAATGAATAAGAGCGTTAGTAAGTAAGTACGTGTTAGTTCTTAGCTTAAGTGCTCAGTAAAGAAGTGGGTTTTTAATCATCTTTTGAAGACAGCGAGAGATTCAGATGTTCAGACAGACAAGAGCAGCTCATTCCACCACTTGGGTGCAAATACAGAGAAGAGCCTTGATGCTTGTCTTCCTCGAGTTCTGGGTGGAGGATCAAGTCGAGCGAGACTAATGGCTCGAAGATTGCATGGTACAGAGCTGGGTATTATTAGACTGTGAAGGTAGCTTGGTGCTGGTCCATTTTTGGCTTTGTAGGCTAGGATCAGTGTTTTTAAACTGAATGCATGCAGCTACAATGGATTGGTGTCCTGTCCAGGTTGTGTTACTGCATTGCGCCCAGTGATTGAGCCGAAGCCGAACCTGCCACGACCCTGACCAGGATAAAGCGGTAGTAAAATGTGTAAAAAAAATTCCTATTTTATTTATGCATTTTTTCCCATTTTTTCCCTATTTAGCATAGTCAATCTGTCTTCCTCTGCTGGGGAATCCTGATTGCAGTCAAGGTGGGTATATTGCTGCTCACACCTCCTCCGACCCGCGAGCAGCCCTTTGTGGAACCCTTTTTCACCTATGCACTCTGCACAGGCGCTTCTCTATTTGCCAGTCAGAGTCCTTACACAGTGTTTGAAGACCCCACCCACATAGTTCGGTCATCCCTCCCTTGCAGAACCATGTCTGCTGCAGGCATTGACAATTATGCTCGCTAGATGGTGTCCAGTCGACCAGTGGCAACGCCGAGTTTCGAATTGAGGAGTTCAGAATCTCAGCACTGATGTGCTAGCGGAATATCCCGCTGCACCACCTGGGCGCCATAAAATTCATATTACGTTTTTTTTTAAGCATGACTTTCCATGTGATATGGAAAAATAAACTCTGCACACCAGCAATGTAGCTCAATGTGTTTTTGATAAATGCCAATAATTTATTGTCAATGCTAAATCACAAATAATAATAAACAGGTTTTTTTTGGTTTCCAGTTCAGTTTGATTGACACAAACTGGAAGTGCATTTATTTATGCAGGATTTTTAACATCGTCTATGCTTGAGTTCTGAGTTGTGACTATATTTCTGAAAAACTGAATCTTTCTTACGTAAAATAAGCATATTTCCAGGCCTGGGTGTTGCCAAATTGTCTACAACATGTTTTTATTTTATTTTTTTTATTTAAATGTGTGAATTTTGAAAGCAAATGATTCCAGTTAGACAAATAAACTTTAACTAAAAGTGTTAATTCTACTTCCATGTGGACGAATAGTCATGAAAGTGGCCACAATGACGTGAAAGTGTCCTCAACATCAGAATCACACTAATAAATAAAGTATCATTTTATTCAACTAAATATTGGTATTCCATGAAGCACTTGAGATGACTTTTCATACTTCAGGTAAGCTCAAGCAGAAAACTTTTACTTTCAGCATAGAAGATTATTCACTGTTTCCCTAAGAGAGTGTGAGTCCTGTCAGAAGCTCTTATTTTAAAACCTTTCCTAAGGCAGGTAGTTCCAATGGGAGCTTAGACAGGAAGCCAGTTCATTTCTTCTTCCTGAAGATCCTGGGCATCAAACACCAGTTGAAGGTGGTTGGGGAAGTGCAAATATAAAAAATCATACACATCATGCAGATAGGTCTTGTTTCTCCATCCAGCCTGCATTTTCCATTTTGTCCCAGGAGGTTGCATATCTAGTATACTCAAAACAAGTGTAATAAAGAAATTCCCATTGGAATCAGGCCGTCCAATGGTGAGATGCAGCTTTTCATGCTCATGATGAAATGAACCTGCAGTGCTCCTTTTCCTCTTCCTCCTCATTTTGGAAACGTGCTTTCTTTTATATTTATGGAGGAGGTTCTCTCCACATACTGCATACATACTCTCCTCCTTCTCAGTGCAAACTCAGAGTTGGAGTCTGATCGCGCCGCTCGACTCTCGCACCCACTCTTCTGCGATGAACACTATTCCCTAGGTGCACTCTTACCAAGTAATTGCCCTGTTTTTTCTGAATGCACCGGATCCTGTGCCACACCGATGCTGTGCTTTAATTTGCTGGTAAATAGGCCTTCTGCTGAGTTTAAAAGCATAGTGCCCACTGGGGGAATTAGCCATGGAGAGTTATGGGGAACCTGGGAAAGATCATTAGGAAGAGGAGGCACCTTGTTTCTGGCTGTGTGTTGAGGAAAACAGGCAAGAACGATAACGCTGCAAACATGGGTATTGGTGTTAACTAGTGTGGCCCACCTTACAGTTTACCTAGTGAATTGACTGCCATCCTACCTAAACAGCTCGTCTAGTACAAACAATGCCCCTCTTGCATAAACAGTTGACTACATTAAACACAATGGTAACATTTTACCTACCAAGTGCTAACAGATGTACACAGTCCACAGTAACAGTCCAAAAACATGCAGTCAGGTTAATTGGAGACACTGAATTGCCCTATAGGTGAATGTGTGTGAGTATGTGTGTGTATGTGTGTCTGCCCTGTGATGGACTGGGGCCCCGTCCAGGGTGTTACTGTGTGCCTTGCGCCCATTGAGAAGCTGAAGCTGGGATAGGCTCCAGCACGCCGACCCAGATGGATAAGTGAGTGAGTGAGTAAATTAACCTGACTGCATGTCTTTCAAGTGTGGGTGGAAGCCGGTGTACCCGGAGGAAACCCACACGAACATGGGAAGAAGATTCAAACTCCTCCAAACTCCAAGGACCCGGACTGGTCCACCTGGGAATCAAACCCAGGACCTTCTTCCTGTGAGGCAACAGTGCTACCAACCGAGCCAGTGTGCTGCCCTGAAAGGTTTATTTATTATATATAATATATAATACAACCAAAATATAGATATCTATAATAGATATAAATGCGTATGGTTGCTAGGTGTTTTTATTCAGTCTCTGTGGTCCAGTTATGATTTAATCAGTGCTAAATGCCCTGCTGAAGAGCTTCTGAAGCCCTGTGATTAGCATCTTTCAGTGTAACTAAGCCAATTTACAGTAGAATAAATTCATACATAAGAATAAACACACAAAATGCAGTTTCTGTACTAACCACACCTGCACATAAACACACAGGTGTAAAACAGCACAAAAACCCTGAAGGTAAATGTTTTTTTAATACATAGTTTCTTAACAGAGTTTGAAAATATTGCGTGTGTATAACCCTGGAGCTTATGAAACACTTTTAAACATGCACAAACTATTTTAATATTAATGATTAAAAGTCTATTGTTTCATAAAGAATTATTAAGCCAAAGTGTCCCTCAGCAAATGAAACATACAGATACTGAACAACTCCAGGCTCTCCAAATGCTGGCAGAGACGAACTGTTTGGAAGCCTGCTAACCATCTGTGATTCAGATCCCTCAAGAAGGACTTCTGGGAGCTCTGTGCTAATTAACCACAATGCAACCTACATGTTATCTTTCAAATACACATTACCAACTGTTAGTGACCTGAAGTGCACAAAAACTACAGGGAAAACAGAGCCACGTCTGTGATGTCCTGAGGTGAATAAACCATCTCATAATGTATTCAGGTTGAATAGGACACGATACAAAAATCACAAACTTGCTTTCTAAAAAGTACAGACAGGTGACAAGTGAAGAAAAAACTAAATCAATTAGTAAATAAACATAATAAGTGCCAGTGCTTTCAGACTACATTATGCAAATTAGCAATTAACATCTTATCATACTCAGTGGGATGCGTAAGCATGCTAAGCTGAACCAGCTGACCTATTCTCCCATCTTGATTTTGGATCAAGATGTGTAGAAAGAAAGATCTGGGTGACTTTGAATAAGGTCTCATTATTGACATTCAGAGTCAGAGTCAGAGAGGTTTTATTGTCATTTCAGCTACATACAAGTACATATTGAAACGAAACAGCGTTCCTCTAGGATCACGGTGTAACACGGTACAAAAAGTGCAAGACAATACAAAACAGTGTAAAATACAACAATACATACAAAAAATCCTATAATAAATAACTACAAAAGATATTCCTAATTATCCCTAATATAAACAAGTAATTAGAAGACAGGACTAAGGACAAGTGTTAGTACATGATGGTGAATAGATGGTACAATGGTTCATGAGGTAGTGACATGTACATTAGCAGCGTACATTCATTTACAAACACAGTTCAGCTAGTTAGGGTTTTAAGTGTGGTATGCACCAAGAGAACCATACATGCCTAAATGCTTGACCTCTGCAGTAATGGAGTCCGTTATGCTGGCTCTGTGAAGCTGGGAGTGTTTTGCTGGCATGGTTTCTATCTACTTGTTCACTTAGAAGGATAAGACATATGGTGCCAATATATAAAGAAGCTTTTTTCCACACTCCATTGTGCTCATGAACGATTGAACACTACAGAACTGTTCATCTTTGGGACACTTGCTCATCTACAAATGACCTATTGAACTTATATAATGACTCGCAACCCTGCTTACACTGGTGTTTCACACTCATTTTTTCATTTCTTATTTATATATATTTTTCTATTTTTCTATAGTTTTTATACTGCACCTCTGCACCTTTATACTGCACCTCTGCACCTTTAACCCATAATGTGAATTACACATGCTAAATGTTTCCAGGTATGAATGTGTTAAGTGTGTGTTTAAGTCAAATTCCTTGTACAGGGGTTGGACAAAATAACTGAAACACCTGGTTTTAGACCACAATAATTTATTAGTATGGTGTAGGGCCTCCTTTTGCGGCCAATACAGCGTCAATTCGTCTTGGAAATGACATATACAAGTCCTGCACAGTGGTCAGAGGGATTTTAAGCCATTCTTCTTGCAGGATAGTGGCCAGGTCACTACGTGATGCTGGTGGAGGAAAACGTTTCCTGACTCGCTTCTCCAAAACACCCCAAAGTGGCTCAATAATATTTAGATCTGGTGACTGTGCAGGCCATGGGAGATGTTCAACTTCACTTTCATGTTCATCAAACCAATCTTTCACCAGTCTTGCTGTGTGTATTGGTGCATTGTCATCCTGATACACGGCACCGCCATTGGATGCACATGGTCCTCCAGAATGGTTCGGTAGTCCTTGGCAGTGACGCGCCCATCTAGCACAAGTATCGGGCCAAGGGAATGCCATGATATGGCAGCCCAAACCATCACTGATCCACCCCCATGCTTCACTCTGGGCATGCAACAGTCTGGGTGGTACGCTTCTTTGGGGCTTCTCCACACCGTAACTCTCCCGGATGTGGGGAAAACAGTAAAGGTGGACTCATCAGAGAACAATACATGTTTCACATTGTCCACAGCCCAAGATTTGCGCTCCTTGCACCATTGAAACCGACGTTTGGCATTGGCACGAGTGACCAAAGGTTTGGCTATAGCAGCCCGGCCGTGTATATTGACCCTGTGGAGCTCCCGACGGACAGTTCTGGTGGAAACAGGAGAGTTGAGGTGCACATTTAATTCTGCCGTGATTTGGGCAGCGTTCAGTTATTTTGTCCAACCCCTGTATGTGTGAGCATACTTGGCCAATAAAGTCTGATTCTGATATAGCCTTCAGATTGTTACGTGTATGTTAGGCTCTTTGTTGCTTCTTGCTGTGTTAGTGTTAAAATGTATATTTTTAATTATACAAACAGGGGTTCTGTTTGACCGTCTCCTGTCATTTGAACCACATATTGGTTCACTGGCGAAGGCTGCCTTCTTCCAGCTTCGAAATGCCGCTCGACTGCGTCCGTTTCTGTCCTTTAAAGCTGCTAAGACCCTGGTGCATGCCTTTGTTACTTCCAAACTAGACTACTGCAATTCTCTCCTCTATGGGCTTCCCTCAAAATCCCTCCGACCCCTGCAGATCGTTCAGGATGCTGCTGCTCGAGTTCTGACCCAGTCTAAAAAACATGAGCATATCACCCCGGTATTAGAACGACTCCATTGGCTCCCAGTCAATAAGCGTATTCAATACAAAATTTTAGTGCTCACTTTTAAGGCACTTCATGGTCTGGCCCCCTTGTATCTGGCTAATCTTCTACACTGCTATGTCCCTTCTCGTAGGTTAAGGTCGTCGGATGCTGGTCTCCTGGTTGCTCCAAGGTTTAGGTTGGCCACCATGGGTGGTAGATCATTTAGTGTTGCTGCCCCTACACTGTGGAACTCTCTTCCTCTCCCTCTTCGTCTCTCTTCCTCTCTCTATGAGTTTAAATCTCTCCTAAGAACGTTCTTGTTTACTCAGCGCTTTCATTCGTCTTCTTCTGTTTCTGTTTGATCGTGTTTGTTTGTGATTATGCTTCCTATGTAAAGTGTCCTTGGGTACTGTAAAAGGCGCTATATAAGTTGAATTTATTATATACAGTCGACCCTTGAGTTACGAACGGCTTACCATATGAACATTTTGGGTTATGAACGACCTTTTTCAACTTAACGTACGAACAAATTTCGGCTTACGAACCGAAATTCGTGAAACACGTGACGTCATGAACAATTTGACTCCGACCATCTCTCTCTCTCTCTCTCTCTCTCTCTCTCTCTCTCTCTCTCTCTCTATATATATATATATATATATATATATATATATATATATATATATATATATATATATATATACAGTATATATATATACAGTGAGTGAACATTCGGACAGCAGACAGTGTTTTTTCGGTGTTTTCTTTATATTTTGTAAAATTCTATATTAAAATGACCCCAAAGAATGTGCAGAGGAAGCGCAGTGGTGCGAAAATGAAAAAATCTATTACTATTTGTTGTTGTATAATTACTCCTGCCAGTAGCTGTCACTGTGTATCAGTCAGAGGGGACAGTGAGTGAGAGAGAAGAAGGAAGTTATTCTTTCATGCAATTACACCTACAAAATACAACACTATTGAAATAAAGAAGAAGATAATAGAGAAATATGAGAGTTATTGTTGTTTCTGGTAGATACATTTTATAAAAAGAGAAAGAAAGAAATTTGTATGGTACAGCACACGCACTGTACTGAAATGTGATGTGTGGTTTTTATGTACAGTACTACTGTGTTTTGTTGTTTATTACTGATTATTACAGGAATGTCTATTCTATAATTTAAGATAAAGGTTAGAGAGGTTAGGTAAGGGGGGTTTGGGAGGTCTGGCATTGATTACTTCTATTTACATGATTTCTTATGGGAAAAATAGGTTTAACTAATGAACATTTTGACTTAAGAACAGCCATTCGGAACCAATTAAATTCGTAAGTCAAGGGTCTACTGTATATATATATATATATATATATATATACAGTATAAATATATATATATATATATATATATATATATACAGTATATATATATAGTATAAATTAAAATATATAAATTAAAATAATTTTTGCCTAGATCACTTTTGACAGATTACCTGTATAAATGGGGTCGGCATGGTGGCTAAGTGGGTAGCACTGTCGCCTCACAGCAAGAAGGTCCTGGGTTCGATACCCAGGTGGGGCGGTCCGGATCCTTTCTGTGTGGAGTTTGCATGTTCTCGCGGTGTCTGCGTGGGTTTACTCCGGGTGCTCCGGTTTCCTCCCACAGTCCAAAGACGTGCAAGTGAGGTGAAATGGAGACACTAAATTGTCCATGACTGTGTTTGATATAACCTTGTGAACTGATGAATCTTGTGTAATGAGTAACTATCGTTCCTGTCATGAATGTAACCAATGTGTGTAAAACATGACGTTAAAATCCTAATAAACAAACAAACAAACCTGTATAAATGATAGAACATTTAATATCCCGTTAAGCGGGTGCTTTAAATTAAGGGTCACAGTGCCCAAAACCACATGCCATGACTAAATGGTTTAGATAAGTATAAAAGTGATCATCAGAAATACTACTTAAGGGTTTAAATCTCTGGTAAAACCCATGTTTATGGGGTCAGTTTGATTTGTGAGGTGCAAGATGGAAAATGGCTTTTCTAAACAGTTAATGTTTAGTTTTTAAATATACCAATCTGGGCTGTAGTCTTTACTAGAAAACTAATGCAAACTGGTTTTGTCCACATACTTTTGGTCATATGATGTACCTTGTGGTTTTGTCTGTACTTTGTATAACTTTGTGGGTAGAACTGTTGCCTCACAGCAAGAAGGTCCTGGGTTCGATCCCTAGGTAAAGCGATCCCCTGTGTCTGCGTGGGTTTCCTCCGGAAGCTTCAGTTTCCTCCCACAGTCAAAGAACATGCAAATGAGGTTAATTGAAGATACAAAATTGTCCATGACTGTGTTTGACATTAAAAACTTGAACTGATGAATCTTGTGTAACCAGTTACTACCTAAATTGAACCAAAGTGTGTTAAACACGAGGTTAAAATTCTAATAAATAAAACAGTAAATACATAAACTGTTTTTAAATTTGACTGTTTTCATTGTATTTCATTTTAGTTGTGGCACTTGAGCATCTGTTCATACACATTAACAGAGCAAATCCATTTCAGAATTTACAAGTAAGCAAATACACAAGATTATACTATTTCTTTCAACAATATAGCTTATTAACTGTTAGGATGTTAATCACATCATTTTGTTAATGAAAGATACCTGTGTTATGACTTGTGTCTTTACTAACTCAGGACACTTTTCAACTGCTTTTTATTAATGGTCAAGTTATGAACGTAGGGCCCTACTAAAAGTAATGCTTGTTCTGTTGAGGCGCAGGACAGAGATAATCACGTGTGAAGAGAAGCTCACTTTTCCTTTAACTATGGAATCCCCCAAGGGATAAAAAGCACTAAATACGTAAACAAATACATCAAACATTGTCAGCATACTACGCCACAGAAAAGTGTGTAAAACACGAGGTTAAAATTCTAATAAATAAAACAGTTAATACATAAACTTTTTTTAAATATGACCATTTTAATTGTATTTCATTTTAGTTGTGGCACTTGGATGTTTGTTCATACACATTAACAGAGCAAATCCAGAATTTAGCAAATACACTACACCACACAAGCCATAAGGGTAAGAACGTATTGTCTGTTTGGCCATGCTGGCATAGAAAGTTTTTCATTCATTCACTGACTGTTTTACTAGAGCTTTATCTTATTCAGGGTAGCTGTGGGTCAAATTCACTGGGCGAAAGATAGGACACACCTAGTCAGGTTGCCAGCCCATCACAGGGCAAACACACACTCCTACACACACCCATACCTAGGGCAATTTTTAATAGCTCTAATGAAGTGGAGGATGTCACTGGAGCACCTGGAGGAAACCCCACTGAAATGGGTAGAACATGCAAACTCCACACAGAAATGACCCAGACCGCTCTATCTGGGGAACGAACTCAGGACCTTTTTGCTGTGAGACATTAGTGCTACCCACCGAGCCACGGTGCCACCCCCATTGGAAATCTAATTTTAGAAAAACCTTTTTTGTGTTTACTTAGTCCATAGGTACAGCATCTACACCACCCCGCCATTCAGTAATATCATCCATGATGGTATCAAAACATAGTTTTTTTAAAACATTAATGTTTCATCCATCTAGCACAGTCTAGTCGTGTAGAATCAATTCCAAAGTATATTAAAGCTGTTTTGGTGATTTGTCCAGGTTCAACACCTCTCTATGTTTATCTTTTCTTCGATTCGTTACCCATCTGTACATAAAAACACAATCAGTGACACATTTTTTCCTGAATTCTAACAACCTGTATATGAGGTAGAGAAAAAAACATCTCAAGTATGGATGTTCTGCTTAAACACATGAAAGAAATAAACCAAGCATAACTCACATTCATATACACATGCACTCTTTATCAGGTAACAAGGATCACAGACACACCACTTTATTTTAGGAGTTTAACTTTGGATGTTATAGTCAGACAGTGACAGGCGGTGTCTCCTGCACGGAATGCTGATTTAAAAAAAGTTTTATGCTCTGATTTCTATTCCCAAAAGTGAGCGTCTGAGACAAATACGACGGTGATAGACGTCCACATGTCATAAGCACAGCGCTAGACCATTCCCAAATGCTGTGCAGACACTCACACGAATTCAATAGCCAACTCATTCTGATGCTTGATGGCTAAATGACAGCTTTCAAGAGAGTTAGCATCCCCCATCGTCAATTAGCAGCAAACCTCATTGACACGCGTAATTCTATGCTTGTGCCATTGTAGCCATGACAGTTTATCATTATCCATGAAAACCACTGGGTTTTGCGAGCACTAAGCTTATTCAATAGCACTCCTCGACTGAAGAGTCACTTCATTCAGTGTGTCTATTTGTTTCTGCATGATTATTTTTTACTTGGACCAAACATTTGGTTCATCTTAACCCTTCATACCCAAGAACTGTTTTTTTAATTTACATGTTTTACTTTTAAAGAAAGTTGTTTAGTACAATGACTAAAACGTACTTTCTAAGCCACTTATCCTAATCAGGGTCGTGGGGGGGGGGGGGGGGTGCTGGAGCCTATCCCAGCTCTCAATGGGCGCAAGGCACACAGAAATACCCTGGACAGAAAGCTAGTCCATCGCAGGGCAGACACACATTCACACCTTAACACACACTCACACATCTAAGAGCAATTTTATATTACTAATTTACCTGACTGCATGTCTTTAGACTATGGGAGGAAACTGGAGCTCCCGGATGAAACCCATGTGGACACAGGGAGAACATGCAGGTGGCTCCAAAGAATCAAACCCAGGATCCCCTTGCTGTAAGGCGACAGTGCTACCCACTAAGCCAGGGGTCCTCAAACATTTTAACCAAAGGGCCAGATCACTGTTCTTCTGTCTTTCGGGGGGCCGGACTGCAGGTGAAAAAGTAAACCTAAAAAAAATATATATATATTTACCATCTATAATGGTTGTAATGTTTGTCATATGTATGTTTGTAGTTCATAGTGATAATGTGGACTTTATTTTCATTATCCTACCTCATACAGTGTTTTTCCAAAAATCAGTGTGAGCTGTGAACCTGCTTTTGATTGATAAGACACTCAACGCCAGGTTCCATGCTTGCTGGTGGGTCAGGCAGTGTATGGGGATCGGAAGAGAGTCATTTCTCTATTAATCACTCCTTTCGCAGAACCCACTATGCTTGGATCGGTTGTCACACTTGTTAGCTTAGCCCAGGCGAGACCCAAATCAGCCACAGTCTAACTTTTTCATAGATGTCTTTCGTAGATGTCGTTCCTTTTGCTCTGTAGTGCAGCAAACTCCTCTGTGACCTCAAATTTATCAGTAGCAGCATATTAACCGCCATCGTTTCTACTGTTATTTTTTCCACTATAATACTGTGAGTTCAAAGATGAACAGTGGCCAGACAACATGCATAGCTGCTGTAGTTAAAGGGGCTGGTCAAATAAAAGCAGCGGGCCGTATACGCCCAACAGGCCGCAGTTTGATGGCCCCTGCATTAAGCTATCATTGCTGCCCAAAAAGAATAATATGTTGGCTTATTATTAGTTTATTCTTTTTCCTAAATTTGTATAGTTCATAAGTGTGGGGATGTTTTAAAAAAGTGAAAGTAAACTTACTTAACTTTTTTATTGTTTGAATGTTTTTTTGCATTTATTTTAAATTGTTTTGTGGATTTGTTTGGTGTCCTAACTGACAGACCCTATAAATGATTCAAAGCTAATAACAAATAAAGCAATTTGGAAAAATAATTTTTTACCTGACTGCATGTATTTAGACTGTGGGAGGAAACCCACAGGGACACAGAAAGAACATGCAAACTCCACACAGAAAGGACCCAGACTGCTCCAGTGGGAATTAAATCCAGAACCTTCTTGCTGTAAGGTGACAGTGCTACCCATCAAGCCATCGTGCCATTCAAAAGAATAATGTGTTAGCTTTATTTATTATCAGTTTTATTTTCTCTATTTTGTATAAACATGGACATGTGTTGAAAAAGAAGTGAAAGTAAACTTTATTGTTTATTGTTTGAATGTTTTTGCATTCATTTTAAATTGTTTTGTGGAAGAAAACCCACAGGGACACAGGAAGAACATGCAAACTCCACACAGAAAGGACCCAGACTGCTCCAACTGGAAATCAAACCCAGGACTTTCTTGCTGTGAGGCAACAGTGCTACCCACCAAGCCATTGTGCTGCACAGAAGAATAACATGTCTCAATTTATTATCAGTTTTCTTTTATACATGTTGGGATGTGTCAAAAGTAAAAGTAAACTTTGTTTAAATGTTTTTTTTTTTTTTTTTGCATTTATTTTAAATTGTTTTGTGGATTTGTTTGGTGTCCTAACTGATATACCCTATAAATAATACAAAGCTGGACTATTTACCCTTATTAACTAAGTAAAAAGGTAACTTCTTACCACAGATGTTGAATTGGCTGTTTTAATCTGCCGCTGAGTGTGTGTAAGTCACCGAGAAAATAAACTGTGTAAGTATATGTAGCCCTGAGTGTGTTTATGCTCTGTGACCGGTATTTCAAGGTAAAGCAGGACAACCATGAACTTGACCAGGTTAAAGCTGTTCATTTAAAAGTAATGTATGAATGTATGCACAAGCTGATTGTGGGCTTTAATCAAGGACATCAGCGCTAGACAATGCACAGTTTCAGCAAATTGCTTTTGAAAACCAGACATTCCATTTATTTGCACTCCAAACAAACACTTCTCTATTTATTAAATTAGCTCAATAAAATTATTGATGTCCATCGCTCTTCAAAGCCTCTGTCATGGCAAGGCCATGTGTGGTGTGGTGATAAAAAGCAGTATTTGTTTTTTTGGTTGAGTGAGTAGATTAGTGTACCGGAGATGCGGCGCCGCTGCCCATGACATGTTCAAACCTATGGTTACCTTCACTTATTCTTCTGAATGATTCATAAGCTAAAATTCAATATTATTGGACTGGAGTGAGCAGTCTGGAAAAAAAGTTGCACTACAAAACATCGCATTCTTTCATCTGGTGAAGTTTTTCCGCAGAGCAAGGGTCAATTAAGAGTCCTCTGGCAATGGTGAGGATGAATAATGCACCACAGGGCTGGTAAACCTTGGGAGAGTTGCTTTGCTTGTGTAGATTATTGACGCCTGCACCAGTTTTTTGTTTCTCTTCCTCTCTCCTCAGGTGAAAAAGGACTCTTTGTCTGTGGCGTCTCGCACCGCTCATGCCTCCATCGCCTGGGGGCAAAACGGGCCTAATTTGCACAGTGCTGTTCTGGGGCCAATTATAATAATACCAAATGTTCTGGAAGCATGATAAAATAAATACAAGTACAAATAAATAAATAAATAAATAAATAAATAAATGTTAAATTAAATGTGATTATGCAAATATCTTCACATATTTTAATGAATTTCTTATAAAGATGTCTTATCCTTTCTTTTTTTTGTGAATTTTAACCTGTGGTTCATTATCTTAGTCAAAAGGAAAGAACAAAATGGCTTTCAAGCATACGTCATCAGATCTTGTAAAGGTATTTATTTACTGAAACTGCCAGAACATTACAATCAATAACACTACCTTTTATACACCGATCAGCCATAACAGCCAAAACCACCTTCTTGCTTCTACACTCACTGTCCATTTTATCAGCTCCACTTACCTTATAGAAGCACTTTGTAGTTCTACAATTACTGACTGTAGTACATCTGTTTCTCTCATGCTTTGTTAGCCCCCTTTCATGCTGTTCTTCAATGGTCAGGAGTCTCACAGGACCACTACAGAGCAGGTATTATTTAGGTGGTGGAGCATTCTCAGCACTGCAGTGACACTGACATGGTGGTGGTGTGTTAGTGTGTGTTGTGCTGGTATGAGTGGATCAGACGCAGCAGACCTTTGGGCTGCATTGGAACATTGATTGTGAGCCATGACTTTTTGTCTAACGTCTCTGCCTGGCTCATTTTACTGAAAGGGCACAAATTCCCACTGATACTCTTTAAGAACTTTGTGCTAAACATATCTAGAAGATCAAAGACTATTGTAGTTGCAAGGGGGCATTCAGAAAACACACCAACTAACCAGTCAGTGGGAATCAAACCATTTTCCATGAAACTATGCAACACCAACATTACCTGCTGTGCTTGTGAATAGTTGCTCGCCAAATTTAGTATTCAGGGAAGGGGGCCAAGTAGTGTTGGGTGCCAAACATTAATATGGGTCCTGGGGACCTGGATTTGATTGTTACCTTTGGTCACTGTCTGAATTTTTGCTTGTTCTTCTTGTGCCTGTGGGTAATCTTTAGTTCTCTGAATTTCATCCACCTGCATTTTGGTTTTGTCCATGTGATTGATTTCTTTGCTAGTTTTGTCCTGCTCAGATTTCTGAACATGTCTTGATTCATGCTGTGGGTAAGTTACTGTAACAAAATTCATTAAGATTAATTTATTTTTAAAATAGTAGTAGCTTCTGTCATATTTTATTTTTCATTCTGCAGTTGAATTTATGTACAATTTTGCATCACATTATTATTCTGATGTAAAACTAGTTTTTAAATTTGAGACAAATTGTGCTTTGAATTGAAAGACATTTAATCATCTGCTAATTAGCTCACGGTTGTGAGAAATGTCCTGCTGTTTGGTCAGTTAGCTGTTCTGTTGTTTATATATTCATTAATTTCACTAATTGCTTCATCCTGGTCAAGGTCACCACCAGAACACACTGAGTACTCAGTAAAACACTACACCCTGGACAGTGCACACTGCAGGGCAAGACAAATGACTCACTCACTCACACCCAGTGGCAATTTACTGTAATAAATCCATTTAAATGCTTTTGGTGGTGGTTTGAATCTAAATATCCAAAGAAAAACCATAGAGACATGGGGAAACATGCAAAACACCTCACAAACAGTAGCCACTGAGGATTTAACCCAGGTCCCAAGGATGCATGTTACTATGTGGCACATTTTTTTGTGTTAAAACAAGGACTTAATGTGATGACACTAAATAGACGCAAATATGTGATTAAAATAATGTGTTATGTGTTGCTTTTAACACATCTAAATCCGAATCAGAATTTGCATATTCAGGTGTGCAAGGAATTTCTCTTAGTGCAGGTGTCAACATATTTCAGATCTCATAAAAAAATATAGAAAAGGTATACTACAGTATATACAAGCAGAATGAAGGCTATATGGAGAATATATATAAATATATATATATATATACAGTCCCTGACAGAAGTTCTGTCGCTTATCCATGTTGTGGAAACAAAAGCTTATAACCTGACTTTAAATTCATCCATTGGTTTTAGAAATGACTCATATGAAAGCTGAAACCCTCCCAAATGAGGTTTAATTTACGAAAATAAATTTGCTTCACTGCAGAAATATTGATCATTTAATGAACACAGAAAGGTCAGATTTTGGCAAGACAAAAGTTTTGTCGCCCACAGAAAGTAATGTGAAAATCAAACAAATGATTTACTTCAAATACAAAGATATGTTTCATAACATTGGTGAATGAAGTTGTGGTGCTATTAGAGCCATATTTAATATTTTGTGTGACTTCCATGAGCTTTAAGGACTGCATCCATGCGGTTCGACAATGATTCATACAATTTATTGATGAAGTTATCAGGAATAGCAAAGAATGCAGTCTTACATTCTTTGGTTTTGTCTTCCAAGCTTCCTCTTTCATCCTACCCCAAACATGCTCAATGATGTTCATGTCTGGTGACTGTGCTGGCCAGTCCTGGAGCACCTTGATCTTCTTCGCCTTGAGGAACTTTGATGTAGAGATGGATGTATGAGATGGAGCACCATCCTGCTGCAAAATTTGACCCCTTTTATGATTGGGAATGTAAGAGGTAGCTAATACTTCTTGATATTTTAGGCTATTGATATTGCCTTCCACCTTGCAAATGTTTCGCACACCCCCATACTGAATGTAACCCCAGACCATGATCTTTCCACCACCAAACTTGGATCCATACGGGCTCCAGTAGGTCTCCTGCAGTATTTGCGGCGGCTGTGGTGTAATTCAACTGAAGATTCATCTGAGAAATCCACCTTCTGCCACTTTTCCAGCGTCCATCCGTTTAGCAGGCTGTGGGCCTTGGCAAATGCCACACGGTTTTTTAATTGCCTTTTGTTTAGTGCTGGCTTCTGGGCACTGATTCGACCATGGAGGCCATTTCGAGACAGAATCCTACAAACTGTTCTAGTTGACACAGGGACTTGAGGTGACCAGGCCTGGTGGAGCTCTGCTGCAGTGGAAGAGGGGCTGGCTTTGGATTTTCTAACCAACAAACGTTCCTCCTTAGCAGTTGTCTTGCGGGGTCTGCCGGACCTGGGCTTGTCAAAAACATCTCCAGTCTCTTCAAATCTTTTTTTAATTCTTTGTACTTGACGCTGAGACACATTAAAGGTGCCAGCCACCTCTGCAGTGGATCTGGTCTTCAGCCTCTTGATAATCAAGGCTTTGGTCGCAGGGTGGATTTTTGGCATGTTGTCAGAGGTGAAGTTGCAGTTCAAGTGAAGGTCTGGGGTGCTGGGGTTCTTTTTATACACACCCACTAATTAACCGATCAATTAGTGAGCACAGGTGAGGCTGTAAACTAGGATTGGGTGCATTATATGACAAGGCGACAAAACTTTTGTCTTGCCAAAATCTGACCTTTCTGTGTTCATTAAATGATCAATATTTCTGCAGTGAAGCAAATTTATTTTCGTAAATTAAACCTCATTTGGGAGGGTTTCAGCTTTCATATGAGTCATTTCTAAAACCAATGGATGAATTTAAAGTCAGGTTATAAGCTTTTGTTTCCACAACATGGATAAGCGACAGAACTTCTGTCAGGGACTGTATATACAGTATATATATACAGTGTATCACAAAAGTGAGTACACCCTGTTATAATGAGCAGAGAGGGAGGACCCAAAATGCGGAGTTAACAGAAAGATCTTTATTAAAGGAAATAATAATAAACAACAAAAGGGCGTAAAGAAGTCAACAAAAAACAATTCGGGAAATCCCGAACGCTGCCGAAGACGTCTTGGCTGAAAAGGAAAAAGAACAGAGAAAACAAAAGCAAACACTAAACACGAGCCTCGAACCGCGGTCGCTGACTCGCCGGTTGCGGACCGAAATACCTCGCCACAGCAGGACTAAAGGCAGAGAAAAACAGACTTCCGGGAAATCCCGAACGGCACTGTCACCAGCTATAAGCTGGGAAGGGGCCGTTTACCAAAATGAGCCGCAACAATAATTTGCGGACCTAGGACGCGAACCCGGATCGCTCCGGTTGAGGCGCGGCTCTTTACCAGGAGAGCAAACGCGCTGTGAAAAGCCGGGGATCCGAAACCGCTGTAAAGCACGGCAGTGCGCGAGCAGCGGCGCTAGCATTAGCCAGCAGCTAACCGGCTGCTGACGAAAAATGCAGCGCAAATAAACTGCAGCGCGAGGGCTGCACGAAAATCGCACCAGCGAATATTTACAAAATCTAAACCTAATTACCTCGGGCCTCCTGACCCTACGCCTCCAACCACCTAATGGCGCCTGGAGGTACCAACCAGTCCCTACTAAAGAAAAGGCTGAAGCGATGCAGCCGAATGCCGGTAGCCAAAACAAAAGGTGCGACGCCGGCAAGCTGACAACGCCCACTTAAATAGTGAGCGCGCAGGTGCCGATCGTACGCACTAATCAGCGGGCTTCCTATTTGAAGCCACGCTGTTCTTTGTTCTGTAATGTCTGCGACGCTGAGAACAGGTGGTAAGTTCATCAGCCGCCGCAGACCCCCTAACAGGACCCCCCCTTCTAGGGACAGCTCCCGAGGTCCCAAGACCCGCAGACCGGTTCCGTCGGAACTCTCGGATCAGTTCGGGGTCCAGGATCTGCCGAGCCGGTACCCACGAACGTTCCTCGGGGCCGTAGCCTTCCCAATCCACCAGGTATTGGGTGCTACCCTGCACTCTCCTGCTATCCAGGAGGCGGCGAACCGTAAATGCAGGGGCACCCTGGATGATACGAGGGGCGGGAGGTTGTGGGGGGGGTAAAGCTCCCCCGCTCGCGAACGGGCGAAGTTGGGAGACATGAAAGGTCGGATGCGCCTTCATCCTGGGAGGCAGCTCCAACCTATATGTCACCGGGTTAATCCGTCTAACTACCTTAAACGGGCCAATGTACCTCGGTGCCAGCTTGTGAGTGGTACCCTTGACGGGGAGATCCCTCGTCGATAGGAGGACACGTTGGCCCGGCCGGAACGTCAGAGCCGGTTGTCGCCTGCGGTCGGCATTGCGCTTCATGGTGCGCTGAGAGGCCAAAAGGGCCTGTCTTGCCTTCCGCCAGGCAACGCGGCAGCGACGGATATGTTGCTGCACAGACGGCACCGCAACCTCTTGTTCCTGATCAGGAAACAGTGGAGGGGGATAGCCGTACTGTGCCTCAAACGGTGACATACCCAATGCGGCGTGATGCAGGGTATTGTGAGCAAATTCAGCCCACAATAATTTATCTGCCCAGGTGGCTGGATTCCCTGCAGTTAGGCACCGAAGCATCTTGCCTAGGTCTTGGATAACCCGCTCCGATTGCCCGTTGGACTCGGGGTGATATCCTGAGGATAAGCTGGCCGTCGCGCCCAGAAGTTGACAAAAGGCTCGCCAGCACTGGCTGATGAACTGCGGGCCCCGATCCGACACAATGTCGGACGGAACCCCATGTGCTCTCACCACATGTTGCAGAACAGCCTGTGCTGTGGCCATGGCGGACGGGAGCTTGGGCATCGGGATGAAGAGGCAAGATTTAGTGAACCGGTCTACGATCACCAGTACCACCGTAAATCCCCTGGATTTTGGCAACCCTGTGACAAAGTCCAGTGCCAGATGGGACCACGGTCTCGAAGGTACTGGCAATGGATGGAGGAGTCCGCGAGGACGCTCTCTTGTGCTCTTGTTAGTAGCACAGACAGCGCAGGTTCGGACTAGGTCCTTGACCTGCCCCTCCATCCCCGGCCACCAAAATTTTCGGCGCAATAGCACCAGGGTCTTAGAGACTCCTGGGTGTGCTGCAAATGGGGACGCGTGAGCCCATTCAAACACCTGACGGCGCACTGTTGATGGTACAAACAGTTGGTCAGGTGGCCCTCCACCTGGGTCAGGCTCAACTGCTCGAGCGTCCCGAACAGTCTTGAATATGCCCCACGTTACTGGGGCCGCAATCTGACTCGGGGGAATAATAGGACCAGGCTCCGCTACCGGTCTGGTCGATTCCCACTGCCTGGACAGAGCATCAGGCTTGATGTTTTTCGACCCTGGCCTGTAGGACAGGGTGAAGTGGAACCGACCAAAGAAGAGGGACCAGCGGGCCTGGCGAGAGTTCATCCGCTTCGCTTGCTGGATGAACGACAGGTTCTTATGGTCAGTCCAGACAAGGAAGGGATGTTTAGCCCCCTCGAGCCAGTGTCGCCATTCATCAAGTGCTAACTTGATGGCCAAAAGCTCCTTGTCTCCGACCGGGTAATTACGCTCGGCGGGAGTTAGACGGTGCGAAAAGAAGGCACAAGGGTGGAGCTTCTTTTCCGGGCCCACTCTCTGGGACAATATCGCCCCTACTCCGACATCCGAGGCATCCACTTCAACTATGAAGGGTTCCTCGGGGTCGGGCAACTGCAACACTGGAGCAGTCGTTAAGAGAGTTTTAAGTCTGTCAAGGGCTTGTTGAGCCTGTACCGTCCACTTGAACGTACCTTTCCCCGTCAGGGCGGTCAGAGGGGCGGCGACTGTACTGAAGTTCCGAATGAACCGCCTGAAAAAGTTTGCAAAGCCCAGAAATCTTTGCACTTGGCGTACGGAACTAGGAGTTGGCCAGTCCTCCACTGCTTTTATTTTAGCCGGGTCCATCTGCAGAGCACCCTGAGAAATTATGAACCCCAAAAAGGAGACTGATGGGGCGTGGAACACGGACTTCTCCAGCTTGACGAACAAGTGATGGTCGAGCAAAAGCTGGAGAACCCGACGGACGTGCCTGACATGTTCCTCGATGGATCGGCTAAAAATTAAGATGTCGTCTAGGTAAACGTAGACGTATCTGTCAAGGGCCTCCCGCAAGGCCTCATTGATAAAGCGTTGGAAGACCGCGGGGGCATTCATTAACCCAAAGGGCATCACCAGATATTCATAGTGCCCCGTGGGCGTAATGAACGCAGTCTTCCATTCATCCCCTCGCCGGATACGGATCAAGTTATAAGCGCTGCGTAGATCCAGCTTCGTAAAAATGGAAGCCCGCTGAAGAGCTTCAAAAGCTGTGGCCATCAGCGGCAGCGGATAACGATCCTTAACCGTTATTGCGTTCAGACCTCGATAATCGATGCAGGGGCGCAGGGTCCCATCCTTCTTTCCCACAAAGAAGAATCCCGCCCCAGCTGGGGAGGACGAAGGTTGGATGAACCCCTGATCGAGTGCCTCCTTGACATACTCCTCCATGGCGATCCTCTCCGGTCCCGACAGGGAGAAGAGGCGCCCCCTAGGAGGAGAGGTGCCCAGGAGTAGGTTAATGGCACAATCAAAAGGTCTGTGTGGGGGCAAGTCCCGCGCCCGGGACTTACTGAATACCTCCTGTAGGTCATGGTACACGGGGGGCACCCGAGTCAAATCAGGGGTCGTCTCGACGGACGATAATGGGGCCGATGACATGCTCGCTGGCAACAGGCAAGCATCTTGGCACCGCGTTCCCCAAGCGAAGATTGACCCGGTTTGCCAATCGATTTGGGGGTTGTGCTTCTTCAGCCATGAGTGCCCCAATACCACTAGGAGTTGAGGAACCTGGGTCACTAAAAAGGTGACCCGTTCCTCATGACTCCCCAAACGCATCGTGAGAGGACACGTTTGATGCGTGATTGGACTCCCGGCCACCGCCCGGTCATCCACGGCGTGAACAGCAATGGGGACTCGTAATGGCTGGAGCTCAACCCCCAACCCATGTACCAGGTTGTGGTCAATGAAATTTTCCACCGCGCCTGAATCGACACAGACTTTGAGATCGGTGGACCCAGATTCCCAGCGCAACGATGCGCTGAGAAAAAGGCCTTGCCCAGGGATGGTGGAGTGGCTCGCCCTCGACTCCCTGCCACGAGAGCGGCTTACTCGTTTAACCGAGGGCGCGCTCTCGAGGTGGGGTCGGATGGACGCTGGGCGGCCCCCCGGGTAGACCCAAGTTGCATGGGTTCCGGGTCCTGATCTCCCGAAGCGGCCCGAGGCGGACCTTGCGGCCGAAATAAGGGTTGGTGGGACCCTCGCTCCCGGGCACGTTGTCGGAGTCGTGTGTCAATTGAGGTCGCCAGGAGATAGAAGGCTTTGAGAGAAGTGGGAAGTTCTCGAGTAGCCAGCTCGTCTTTAATTCTTTCTCCCAGACCGCGGTGGAAAATAGCGACTAATGCCCCCTCATCCCAACCGCACTCAGCCGCCAGAGTGCGAAACTCGATAATGTATTCGGCAACTGAGCGCCCCCCCTGGGATAGTTCGAGCAATCGCGGACCCGCCTCTCTACCTCCGGTGGGGTGAAAAAAGGTGTCCTTCAGGGCTTCCCTAAAGGCAGCCTCAGAAACGCATTCAGGGGCGTTCTGTTCCCATAAGGCGGTAGCCCACTCCAAGGCTTTACCGGTAAGCAGAGATATAATAAATGCTACCTTGGAGCGCTCGGAGGGGAAGCGGGACGGCTGTAGCTCGAACGTGAGGGAGCATTGTAGGAGGAAGCCTCGACATTTCTTCGCCTCCCCTGAAAAACGCTCGGGGGGCGGAATGGAGGTTTCAACCCCTACAGGGGGAGCTGGAGGAGGTAATGGAACGGGAGGGGGGTTGGGAGGACGCGAACTGGCCGCCAGGTTCGACAACAGCTGGGCGATGTCGGCCACCCGCTGTGTCAGCTCTGACAAAGCCAATTCATGCCTCCCCAGTGCGACCCCCTGGTGACGGAGGACGTCTGTCAGGGGTGGGGTTTCCGCTGGGTCCATTATGGTCGCACCTTTCTGTTATAATGAGCAGAGAGGGAGGACCCAAAATGCGGAGTTAACAGAAAGATCTTTATTAAAGGAAATAATAATAAACAACAAAAGGGCGTAAAGAAGTCAACAAAAAACAATTCGGGAAATCCCGAACGCTGCCGAAGACGTCTTGGCTGAAAAGGAAAAAGAACAGAGAAAACAAAAGCAAACACTAAACACGAGCCTCGAACCGCGGTCGCTGACTCGCCGGTTGCGGACCGAAATACCTCGCCACAGCAGGACTAAAGGCAGAGAAAAACAGACTTCCGGGAAATCCCGAACGGCACTGTCACCAGCTATAAGCTGGGAAGGGGCCGTTTACCAAAATGAGCCGCAACAATAATTTGCGGACCTAGGACGCGAACCCGGATCGCTCCGGTTGAGGCGCGGCTCTTTACCAGGAGAGCAAACGCGCTGTGAAAAGCCGGGGATCCGAAACCGCTGTAAAGCACGGCAGTGCGCGAGCAGCGGCGCTAGCATTAGCCAGCAGCTAACCGGCTGCTGACGAAAAATGCAGCGCAAATAAACTGCAGCGCGAGGGCTGCACGAAAATCGCACCAGCGAATATTTACAAAATCTAAACCTAATTACCTCGGGCCTCCTGACCCTACGCCTCCAACCACCTAATGGCGCCTGGAGGTACCAACCAGTCCCTACTAAAGAAAAGGCTGAAGCGATGCAGCCGAATGCCGGTAGCCAAAACAAAAGGTGCGACGCCGGCAAGCTGACAACGCCCACTTAAATAGTGAGCGCGCAGGTGCCGATCGTACGCACTAATCAGCGGGCTTCCTATTTGAAGCCACGCTGTTCTTTGTTCTGTAATGTCTGCGACGCTGAGAACAGGTGGTAAGTTCATCAGCCGCCGCAGACCCCCTAACACACCCCTCACATTTCTGCAGATATTTAAGTATATCTTTTCATGGGACAACACTGACAAAATGACACTTTGACAGAATGAAAAGTAGTCTGTGTGCAGCTTATATAACAGTGTAAATTTATTCTTCCCTCAAAATAACTCAATATACAGCCATTAATGTCTAAACCACCGGCAACAAAAGTGAGTACACCCCTAAGAGACTACAGCCCTAAATGTCCAAATTGAGCACTGCTTGTCATTTTCCCTCCAAAATGTCATGTGACTCGTTAGTGTTACTAGGTCTCAGGTGTGCATAGGGAGCAGGTGTGTTCAATTTAGTAGTACAGCTCTCACACTCTCTCATACTGGTCACTGAAAGTTCCAACATGGCACCTCATGGCAAAGAACTCTCTGAGGATCTTAAAAGACGAATTGTTGCACTACATGAAGATGGCCAAGGCTACAAGAAGATTGCCAACACCCTGAAACTGAGCTGCAGCACAGTGGCCAAGATCATCCAGCGTTTTAAAAGAGCAGGGTCCACTCAGAACAGACCTCGCGTTGGTCGTCCAAAGAAGCTGAGTGCACGTGCTCAGTGTTACATCCAACTGCTGTCTTTGAAAGATAGGCGCAGGAGTGCTGTCAGCATTGCTGCAGAGTTTGAAAAGGTGGGGGGTCAGCCTGTCAGTGCTCAGACCATACGCCGCACACTACATTAAATTGGTCTGCATGGCTGTCACCCCAGAAGGAAGCCTCTTTTGAAGTCTCTACACAAGAAAGCCCGCAAACAGTTTGCTGAAGACATGTCAACAAAGGACATGGATTACTGGAACCATGTCCTATGGTCTGATGAGACCAAGATTCATTTGTTTGGTTCAGATGGTCTCAAGCATGTGTGGCGGCAATCAGGTGAGGAGTACAAAGATAAGTGTGTCATGCCTACAGTCAAGCATGGTGGTGGGAATGCCATGGTCTGGGGCTGCATGAGTGCAGCAGGTGTTGGGGAGTTACATTTCATTGAGGGACACATGAACTCCAATATGTACTGTGAAATACTGAAGCAGAGCATGATCCCCTCCCTCCGGAAACTGGGTCGCAGGGCAGTGTTCCAGCATGATAATGACCCCAAACACACCTCTAAGACGACCACTGCTTTATTGAAGAGGCTGAGGGTAAAGGTGATGGACTGGCCAAGCATGTCTCCAGACCTAAACCCAATAGAACATCTTTGGGGCATCCTCAAGCGGAAGGTGGAGGAGCGCAAAGTCTCGAATATCCGCCAGCTCCGTGATGTCGTCATGGAGGAGTGGAAAAGCATTCCAGTGGCAACCTGTGAAGCTCTGGTAAACTCCATGTCCAGGAGATTTAAGGCAGTTCTGGGAAATAATGGTGGCCACACAAAATATTGACACTTCAGGAACTTTCACTAAGGGGTGTACTCACTTTTGTTGCCGGTGGTTTAGACATTAATGGCTGTATATTGAGTTAATTTGAGGGAAGAATAAATTTACACTGTTATATAAGCTGCACACAGACTACTTTTCATTGTGTCAAAGTGTCATTTTGTCAGTGTTGTCCCATGAAAAGATATACTTAAATATCTGCAGAAATGTGAGGGGTGTACTCACTATTGTGATACACTGTATATATATATATATATATATATATATATATATATATATATATATATATATATATATATATATATATATATATATTTGATCAATTGCAATTGCAATATTTTTTTTTTTTTTATAAATTGCAATATAAATATTATTTTTATATACAATAGATATATTAATATAAATTGCAACATATACATTATTATTATATACTACAGATATATTGTAATATATTGCAATGTAGATCTTATTGTTATATACAATGTGTATATATATATATATATATATGTATATATAAAAATTGCAATGTAGATATTATTATTGTATACAATAGATACAGTATATTGTAATATACTGCAATGTACATATTATTATTATATTATATATACAGTGAGGCCAAAAAGTATTTAGTCAGCCACTGATTGTGCAAGTTCTCCTACTTAGAAAGATGAGAGAGGTCTGTAATTTTCATCATAGGTACACTTCAACTATGAGAGACAAAATGAGAAAAAAAAAATCCAGGAAATCACATTGTAGGATTTTTAAAGAATTTATTGGTAAATTATGGTGGAAAATAAGTATTTGGTCAATAACAAAAGTTCAACTCAATACTTTGTAACATAACCTTTGTTGGCAATGACAGAGGTCAAACGTTTCCTGTAAGTCTTCACCAGGTTTGCACACACTGTAGCTGGTATTTTGGCCCATTCCTCCATGCAGATCTCCTCTAGAGCAGTGATGTTTTGGGGCTGTCGCTGGGAAACACGGACTTTCAACTCCCTCCACAAATTTTCTATGGGGTTGAGGTCTGGAGACTGGCTAGGCCACTCCAGGACCTTGAAATGCTTTTTACGGAGCCACTCCTTCGTTGCCCGAGCGGTGTGTTTGGGATCATTGTCATGCTGGAAGACCCAGCCACGTTCCATCTTAAAATCTCATGATACATGGCCCCGTTCATTCTTCCCTTAACACGGATCAGTCGTCCTGTCCCCTTTGCAGAAAAACAGCCCCAAAGCATGATGTTTCCACCCCCATGCTTCACGTAGGTATGGTGTTCTTGGGATGCAACTCAGCATTCTTCTTCCTCCAAACACGACGAGCTGAGTTTTTACCAAAAAGTTTCTCCCAGTCCTCTTCTGGATCATCCATATGCTCTCTGGCAAACTTCAGACGGGCCTGCACATGTACTGGCTTAAGCAGGGGGACACGCCTGGCACTGCAGGATTTGAGTCCCTCTCGGCGTAGTGTGTTACTGATGGTAGCCTTTGTTACTTTGGTCCCAGCTCTCTGCAGGTCATTCATCAGGTCCCTCCATGTAGTTCTGGGATTTTTGCTCACTGTTCTCATGATCATTTTGACCCCACGGGATGAGATCTTGCGTGGGGCCCCAGATCGAGGGAGATTATCAATGGTCTTGTATGTCTTCCATTTTCTTACAATTGCTCCCACAGTTGATTTATTCACACCAACCTGCTTGCCTATTGTAGATTCACTCTTCCCAGCCTGGTGCAGGTCTACAATTTTCTTCCTGGTGTCTTTCGACAGCTCTTTGGTCTTAGCCATGGTGTAGTTTGGAGTCTGACGGTTTGAGGCTGTGGACAGGTGTCTTTTATACAGATAACGAGGTCAAACAGGTGCCATTAATACAGGTAACGAGTGGAGGACAGAAGAGCTTTTTAAAGAAGAAGTTTCATGTCTGTGAGAGCCAGAAATCTTGCTTGTTTGTGGGTGACCAAATACTTATTTTCCACCATAATTTACAAATAAATTCTTTAAAAATCCTACAATGTGATTTTCTGGATTTTTTTTCTAATTTTGTCTCACATAGTTGAAGTGTACCTTTCTAAGTAGGAGAACTTGCACAATCAGTGGCTTATTTGATAAATTTATATTTGATAAATAATATATAATATATAATATTTGATAAATTGCAATGTATATATTATTGTACACTATATATATATATATATTTTGATCAATGGCAATGTAAATATTATGTTTATATACAATAGATATATTGTTATATATTGCGATATATACAGTATATTATTAAATACAACAGATATATTGTAATATATTGCAATGTAGATATTATTATTATATACAATGTATATATATATATATATATATATACATATATATATATATATATATATAAATTGCAATGTAGATGGTATTATTGTATACAATAGATATATTGTAATATACTGCAATGTATAAGATAGATATATTGAAATACCGTATGTGTGTATACTATTGTATAAGATAGGTATATTGTAATATATTGCAATGTAGATATTATTATTGTATACAATAAAAAATTTTATATATTGTAATGTAGATTTTATGTACAATGGAGATGTCTGTTCTAAGAGTGTAAAAGAAGATTATCAAGTTCCTACACCAACCACTGTTTTTTTTATCATCACTGCCAAACGACAACCAAATCAATCACTGTACTGTTTCTATAGAATTTAAATCTTTAGAGTCAGCTCGCATCATAATGCTTGGGATCATCATCTCTACACATAATTTCTACACATCTTCTAAAACCTGCTGTATTTATATTGATGCATGTAATGCAACTTCTAGTGGTGTTTGATTATGTACTGCTGCTGCACACGTGTTTACCAGACATTTAAACATGGCTCAGAGTAGTGTCAGAAACATGCATTTGTTTTATGAGTAAAGTGATCCAAGTTTTTAAAAATCAGGATAATCCTGAATATTTATCTGCACATTTAAAATGAACCAATAATGCCAAAATCAAACATACACAATTTAATTTGACTGAAGTTATTTAATACTAAAGATAAAAAAAAAAATCAGCTGATTTAATTCCTGAGTAAAGGATTTTAAAAAATAGTATATTGTATAGTATCCTTTTTTTTTAAATAGTGAGAATATGTAAATGAAAAATAAATAAATAAAAGAAATAATTTAGATAAAACACTAAAACTATAAATACTTGACAGTGACAGATTCCTCCAGGCATAAAGACTAATATTCCATCTATGTGTTCTATTTATATGGGCACTGAGTAGTCACCAGCAACAATCAAATCATGATCACTGAAAAAAATTAGGAGACTATTATAATAAGTTAAATGACAGTACATAACTTTTATATATTATTTCAACCCAGCACATTTTCAGAAACTCAAATAACCCAAAATATTTGGACAGTGTCTTCCATTTATTCAGTCACAGAATAAGACCATTTGCAGTCATTGTTAAAGTCCTAACCCTACCATGACACACAGGTTCAGTACAATGATATGTAAACATTTTATTGTGTTTTATTCTTCACATACTTATCAAATGTGGTTGTGTGGGAATGCAATTTTGGGACAAGTTACCTTCACAAAGCAACACTAGATGTCAGTGTTCCTGTTAATGTGGACTTCAGGTTTTTTTGGTAAAGAAGAGGCACAGTCGAAAAGGATGCCAGAATAAAGTGCCAGGAAGTTTAAGGCTTGAGGAAATACAAATGCTAATGAATTCAAACCACAAATATTGATTTATCGCATTACATTGACTTGTATTATACACAAACAGTACAAAACAAGATCATCAACATTATTATATTTTGTAAAGATACAATAATTTATATTGTGTATTTACAACATTTACAATGTTTATATACAAGACATTACAAAAATGTAGGTGATGTAATAATGCTTGTGTATGATAGGAGCATCATAATAGGAGCATCCAGGTGAAACCTAGTCCTTTATGGGCAAGGTTGGGTCAAGGCTCACAATGTGGCTAAAACACATTAGTAAATCATTTACATTTAAATTTTTGGCATTTAGCAGACGCTTTTATCCAAAGCGACTTACAGTATACAGTCCAAGCAATTGAGGGTTAAGGGCCTTGCTCAAGGGCCCAACAGTGGCAACCTGGCAGTGGTGGGGTTTGAACCAGCAACCTTCTGCTTACTAGTCCAGTACCTTAACCACTAGGCTATAACTGCCCTATCAGCCAGCAGACTGACAGCGTTTTAAAATGAGTAAATATGTGGATATTAAGTGTTTCTCCTTGTATAGTACATTATCTCTCTGGGCACAACTAAGAGCACATTTCAAGCCTGTGACTTATAACAATCTGTGTAACATTCAGGTCTTTAGCAAATCTAAGGTGTGCAACAACATTTTGTGCCAGACATTTACAGCATCTAGCAGATGTTTTTATTCGAAGCGACTTACCATTGTGACTGTATACAATCCAAGTATACAATTTAAAGGTTAAGGGCCTTGCTTAAGGTATCAACCATGGCAAACTGACAGATGTGGGGTTTGAACCAGCAACTTTCTGATTACACTAATGTCATTTATCACACACTTTTATCCAAAGCAACTTACAATAGTCACTGAATACAATGCAAGCAAACAAGTGTTAAGAGCTTTGCTCAGGAGTCCAATGGCAACTTGGCAGTGATGGGGCTTAAACTGGCAACCTACTAGTCCAGTCCCTTAACCGCTAAGCTACAACTGCCCATGTTACCCTTGTTACTCTTGCTTTTTCTATCTCAAATTTTAAATCAAATTGAAAAGCATTTGAATAATGCTTTTTATAATAGACATTGTCTCAAAGCAACTTTAAAGATTTAAGGACCAAAAACCTCCTACAGCACTTCATGCTGCACACATAATATGAACTTTGTAGGGTGCTTACTTCTAAGAAAAGCAAAAACATTACTTTTTTATTTATATACATTTTTACTTATTTACTAACTCCTATATTTTCTTAGGCTTGTGGGGGTTCTGGCACCCTGCAGAAACACTGACAATAAGGCAGAAATTCACTGCAGGACAAATCACACACATTCACTCAGTAACTCATACATCTACCTTACTTACACATATACTAAGTTACCTTAGTAAACTTAGGCACGTGGAGAACATGCAGAACTCAGTTTCAGTTTCTGAGCTTTTGAAAAGACCCATATTGTTGTCACTCCACAAGCTGCACAACATGCCTCACGTATTTAGGTCTATTTCATATATTTAAAGGCATAAATAAGTGAAAGAAATTGTGTATGCATTATTTCACTTTCTTTCACAAGTTTAAATATTATTTTTGAAACGCTCAGCCCAACAACCCTCCTCTAAAAGATAAATCTGCTTTTACCCACAACCCCACAGTTTGAAAACCACTGATTAAAGAATACAGTACAATCCATTTTAGACTCTCCTGCTGAGCAAAAGTCAAGGTAAATATGTGGATAGTCACTAAATAATTTAGAGTTGTTTTTGTTTTGCTTTAGAACGCTTTAGTTTGACCTGCTCTGGCTTGTACCACAAATTACCCACAAACACGCCACTTCAATAACAAAATCTAGTGGGCCTTTACATTAAAAAATAACAGCATATATACAGTGTATCACAAAAGTGAGTACACCCCTCACATTTCTGCAAATATTTTATTATATCTTTTCATGGGACAACACTATAGAAATAAAACTTGGATATAACTTAGAGTAGTCAGTGTACAACTTGTATAGCAGTGTAGATTTACTGTCTTCTGAAAATAACTCAACACACAGCTATTAATGTCTAAATGGCTGGCAACATAAGTGAGTACACCCCACAGTGAACATGTCCAAATTGTGCCCAAGGTGTCAATATTTTGTGTGACCACCATTATTATCCAGCACTGCCTTAACCCTCCTGGGCATGGAATTCACCAGAGCTGCACAGGTTGCTACTGGAATCCTCTTCCACTCCTCCATGATGACATCACGGAGCTGGTGGATGTTAGACACCTTGAACTCCTCCACCTTCCACTTGAGGATGCGCCACAGGTGCTCAATTGGGTTTAGTCCATCACCTTTACCTTCAGCTTCCTCAGCAAGGCAGTTGTCATCTTGGAGGTTGTGTTTGGGGTCGTTATCCTGTTGGAAAACTGCCATGAGGCCCAGTTTTCGAAGGGAGGGGATCATGCTCTGTTTCAGAATGTCACAGTACATGTTGGAATTCATGTTTCCCTCAATGAACTGCAGCTCCCCAGTGCCAGCAACACTCATGCAGCCCAAGACCATGATGCTACCACCACCATGCTTGACTGTAGGCAAGATACAGTTGTCTTGGTACTTCTCACCAGGGCGCCGCCACACATGCTGGACACCATCTGAGTCAAACAAGTTTATCTTGGTCTCGTCAGACCACAGGGCATTCCAGTAATCCATGTTCTTGGACTGCTTGTCTTCAGCAAACTGTTTGCGGGCTTTCTTGTGCGTCAGCTTCCTTCTGGGATGACGACCATGCAGACTGAGTTGATGCAGTGTGCGGCGTATGGTCTGAGCACTGACAGGCTGACCTCCCACGTCTTCAACCTCTGCAGCAATGCTGGCAGCACTCATGTGTCTATTTTTTAAAGCCAACCTCTGGATATGACGCCGAACACGTGGACTCAACTTCTTTGGTCGACCCTGGCGAAGCCTGTTCCGAGTGGAACCTGTCCTGGAAAACCGCTGTATGACCTTGGCCACCATGCTGTAGCTCAGTTTCAGGGTGTTAGCAATCTTCTTATAGCCCAGGCCATCTTTGTGGAGAGCAACAATTCTATTTCTCACATCCTCAGAGAGTTCTTTGCCATGAGGTGCCATGTTGAATATCCAGTGGCCAGTATGAGAGAATTGTACCCAAAACACCCAAATTTAACAGCCCTGCTCCCCATTTACACCTGGGACCTTGACACATGACACCAGGGAGGGACAACGACACATTTGGGCACAATTTGGACATGTTCACTGTGGGGTGTACTCACTTATGTTGCCAGCTATTTAGACATTAATGGCTGTGTGTTGAGTTATTTTCAGAAGACAGTAAATCTACACTGCTATACAAGCTGTACACTGACTACTCTAAGTTATATCCAAGTTTCATGTCTATAGTGTTGTCCCATGAAAAGATATAATGAAATATTTGCAGAAATGTGAGGGGTGTACTCACTTTTGTGATACACTGTACATGTATAACTGAATGTAATGTATAATTAAATAAATACAAAATTAATTGAAAAATGGTTGTTAATTTTTGTATGTATTTTTTGTTGTTTTGTTTTGGACATGCTGAGTAAATGAATGTATGCTTTGTATGCATGGCTTACTGTTGTTTCATGTTGCTAGATTGAAAATATTTGTATGTAACTCATACACAGGTGGGTAGGCAGGTAGGTAAGTAGGTGATGGGTGGGTGGATGGATGGATGGATGAATTAATGGATGAATGGATGAATGAATGGATGGATGAATGGATGGATGAATGGATGGATGAATGGATGGATGGATTTAAGTGAATTAAATTTTTTTTTATGATAATGTAGTTATGATTTAATTAAAAAAATTACAAGTACTTAAATGTAGCTTATAGGCAGATACATACTTTGTACATTCATTATTTATATTGCATTATTTATAACCAAAAAAGTAAAACTGTAAAACTGAAAATATGTATCCCACCTCAGCAAAAAGGAAAGGTGCCTTATAGTACTGTTATTTCTGGAGTCTTTAAATGATAAAGTTATGAAGCTTATGCTGAAATATTTATTAAAAATCTACATCTATTTTAAAAAGTTAATTAATAAAAGTGCATTTTAATTAATTAATTTATTTGTTTTTCATGTTTTACCACCACTTTATCCTATAAATCCTTTATAATAAGCTTTTTATTAAAAGTGCTCTTTTTTATTAATTCATTTATTCATTACCTTACCGCTTTATCCTAGCCAGGATCACAGTGGGTTAAATTTACTAGGTGAAAGGCAGGAAACATTCCGGACAGTTTGTCAATTCATCACAGGGCAGACACACACACACACAGACACACACAGACACACACAGACACACACAGACACACACACACACACACACACACATACACACACACTGTAAGGTGAAATCTAAATTCACACTGCACACTTTTCCCTTACACCAATTACAGACATGATACTCGGGTCCAAAGGAAATCAATCAAACAAGACACCAAGTCAGAGTAAGAATGCCTTTGTTTATTAAGAAAACACAGGATTTTTAAAGTCAAGAAAAACGTGCGTCTTGTGTGTGTGTGTGTGTGTGTGTGTGTGTGTGTGTGTGTGTGTGTGTGTGTGTGTGTGTGTGTGTGTGTGTGTGGAATAGCTAATCTAGGCATGAAAGTTTTAGCAGGGAGAGGAGCTATGGTAAAAAGAAACAAAACTGTTTAAACCTACTTCTGTGATTAGCCCATGGTTAAAAACACTGTAGAATCACTCAGTTCAAGGCTGTACACAATGAAAAAAATACTGAGAGGTAAAGCAAAAATCACGGTACCATAAGTATATAGACAGCATAAGGAAAATATCTAACACACACACACACACACACACACACACACACGTATGGCAGTTTTAAGTGGCTTCAGTTTGCCGGAAACCGGAGGCCCTGGAGTAAACCCACATGGAAACAAGGGAGAACATGCAAAACCCACACATGCCCATACAGACTTAGGCCCTTTTTGTTGTGAGGTCACAACAAAACACATTTTGTTCAGTCTTTTAGATTGACTTAAATTATTTTATTAATAGAAAAAAATAACCATAGTTTCAAATAAAAAATTTAATTTATTCTCTTTGGGTATTTAAAAGTGATACATTGAACTCAGATGCTATTTACGTTGTCAACCTTTTCTTAATATTATCCAAATATCTTATTCATTGTTGTAAATTTATGAATAATAGACCACATTTTAATATATTTAAGGCCTCCTTTATATCTATACATTGAAACTCTGTAAAATGTGAAGGCAAAAAGTACCTTAACACTATTTAAAAAATATATTATTTATACATTTCTGCCATTTTTTTTTGTTATAATTTATTTCTATTACCTTTATTACCTCGAGCAATTTTTAGTTAATTATTATCTAATTTTCATTGTGTACTTTATATTTTGGCTGTGATTTGATGTCATTTCTAACCCTAGCTTAAACTTGATGATTGATGACGCATACAGTGACGTCAAGTCGTTCATGCTTTGGAGCTAATAGCATTTGACGCAAACCCGGAACTCGTTTGACTGCCGAAAGAGCGCCTGGATTGAATTTGAAAAGGAGACTCGCACCCAACAGCAGGTTTGTTTATGTTTATTATAATATATTATAACACTGTAGGATTACTACATTTCTTATACTTTATATATACATACATTAATGAAGTTCGGATGAAAACGTGTTGTGAACGCTGACGATAGAGTAACAGGTGGATTTGCTGTGTTTAGCATTAGCTAGTGTAGCTGAATAATGCTACACTATGGAGGTTGGATACAGACAGCTGCTGGATTCTAATACATTTAATCTAGACAGCTGCACTGCATTCATGTGTGACCTTTAACTTTATTTATATTTAGTTTAATAACACAAAATATATCCCAAACTGACATTCATACATGTACCTAAAAATCAAAGACAAGTATTCATGCATTAGTATGCTCAAGTGTGGAATCAGACCATACAATATGGCAAATTTGAACAAAATATGGTTGATCTTCAGAAACTGGCACTAAATAAAAACATACATACACATGCCAAATTTTGCAAAACACTGATGTTGAATATGTATATACATATGTACAGTATGTATTATATATACTATATACACTGCCTTGCCAAAACAAAAGGTCACACACTCTAATATTTTGTTGGACCGCCTTTAGCTTTGATTACGGCACGCATTCACTGTGCCATCGTTTCCACAAGCTTCTGCAATGTCACAACATTTATTTCTGTCCAGAGTTGCATTAATTTTTCCCCAAGATCTTGTATTGATGATGGGAGATTTGGACCACTGTGCAAAGTCTTCTCCAGCACATCCCAAAGATTCTCAATGGGGTTCAGGTCTGGACTCTGTGGTGGCCAATCCATGTGTGAAAATGATGTCTCATGCTCCCTGAACCACTCTTTCACAATTTGAGCCCGATGAATCCTGGCATTGTCATCTTGGAATATGCCCGTGCCATCAGGGAAGAAAAAATCCATTGATGGAATAACGCATTGTGCATGTGGAAATGCTCTTACTTTCACTATTAAACATATCCCTGAGTTCTACTGTAGTTTTTCTACCATTGGATTTCACCAAACGTTTAAGTGATCGCCGATCACAATCATTCAAGATTTTTTTCCGACCACATTCCTTCCTTGAAGATGATGTTTCCCCACTGTCCTTCCACTTTTTAATAATGCGTTGGACAGTTCTTAACCTGATTTTAGTAGTTTCAGCAATCTCCTTACATGTTTTCTCTGCTTGATGCATGCCAATAATTTGACCCTTCTGAAACAGATTAACATCTTTTCCACGACCACAGGATGTGTCTTTCGACATGGTTGTTTAACAAATGAGAAGCTACTCACTGCATCAGTTAGGGTTAAATAACTTGTTGCCAGCTGAAACATAATCACCCATGCAGTAATTATCCAATGGGAGGCTCTTACCTATTTGTTTGCAACCCTGTTTGGGCGATTTGGAAGGTTTTCTGGTCCTATAATCCTCGTCTTCACTGCTCGATGTTGACAACAAGGGCGCAGACATTTTGGATTGCGGTTCCAAAAAGCGGCGACCTGATTGGTCCATCGAGAAGCAAGTGACGATTACTCTGCAAATCCTTATCGCTCATGATCAAAATATGACTATGCGAGGAAGGAACTATTGCCGACTTTAAACACTAATTAAAAAAAACTGCTGGAAAGTAAATGGAGAACTTTTATTTTCTCGTTCTAAACCAATGGATGTTTTTAATAAAGTAAAAATCATTTAGTGCCCCATATATGGGAACGGGATTAAACGAAAAACGTGTTCACCTTATGGCCTAGAAGTATCTCACAGTCATCTGTGATGAGTACCTGCAGACCGTGGTCCGAGGAAGGACAAGCCACAAAATGTCAACAGGTTGTCTGCTGTGGCTCAGATTGCATAAAATAATAATGTTGATTAGGTGAATGTGTCACAATACACAGTGTATCGAACCCTTCTGTGCATAGATATGCGTAGTCACAGTCTAGACAAAGTGCAGATTATAATGTTTACTATAACGATTATAACCCACTGTTTGGAGCACCTACAGAGGGCATGCAGGCACCAGAACTAGACATCGGCGCAATTAAAGAAGGCCGACTCAAATTAATGTTAATTATTGTGTAAATTAATGCGAAAGGTTGGGCGCTGTTGGACGATCCACCACACAGTGTACAAATGTGTTGATAGAACTTGTTGGTAATGTGCTAACGAATACTACAGGACTCCTTAATATTTCTTGAGGACTTGCCTAGGTGGGTCAGAGCTGTTTTGACAGCATATTAGATGGATTGTCCTAATGTTTTGGTTAATAATACTAAGTAATATTGAGTAAGTTTAAATGATATTGGAAAACACATTTAATAACCTGCTAATCTGTGACTTGTCTTTGTTGAGGACAGTTAATTATTGAAAGTGGTATCCACATACTTTTGTCCCTAGAGTGTATATGGTCGAATTGCACTGATCCAGAATTTTTGTGACAAATGTTATGTTTATTTAGTCAAATGTGCCGGATTATTTAATGCTTAACTAACACATGAAATCAACTAGCACATTGTCAGTACTTTTTATTTTTAATATTACTGGTATAAATAAAAAAAATTACCTTGCAAAACTTTTTTTAATTAAACAAATCACTTACTTTTTAGATAATGCTTTACTAGGCATACTTTAGCAGTTATTTCATTTGGAAATTTTTTCAGACAGCATACAGGATTAAGCACAGCATCACAGTTTCAGGTTAAAGCAGGTTGCTAACAGACCCTGGCAACTCTGTGAGGATGAAGCTGTGATTAATATAAACTCTTTCACCTGGATCACCTGCAGATTGATGCTTAACAAGACACCAGTGACTGTCAGTTATCTGCACCCCCATGCCCTTTCAAAAGGCCATGAATCTGTAACCTTTTTCTATGGCTGGTGGCCTTATTGCAAAGTTAAGGAAGAATATAAAAAATAACTGCCCCCTTAACTTTAGAAGTATAGTTTAATTACTTTTATATAATTTTATATTACATTTTATAAAGTGTACAATTATAGCAGTTGATCTAAATCACTCTGATTAGTTAAATCAATGTATATCTATAGAACAATGGCATGAAGTACTGTTGAGTCTTGATTTCATGAGCTACAGCAAACAATAGCTTTCTTGGACTGAAAACAGGCTTTCTCATTGACAGCTAAATTAATATAAAAGCTTTAGTTGTTCATTTCATAAAGTATTTGACTACATATTCACACTTAAAACTGCACTGAATTTCTCGAATTTCCCCAACTGCATCTTTAAATTAGCCGAATAAAGAAAACTTACCAGTCATTCTTATGTAGTTTTAAACCCATTCTATTGCTGGAGCAGTATGTTAAAACATAATTTTGGTTAGGCTTAGAGGACTGTAGACCACTTTATTATTTATACTTTACAATTTATACCAAATTACATCTCCATATGTACCCACAGGCCCTGTTGTTGTTGTTGTTGTTGTTGTTATGCTGGTACTTGTTTGTATACTGCGAATCATTAGAAGTGTGTATTATTACTTTTGATGTATGTAACAAGCTACTGAGGCCTTAATTTCCGGGTGTTTGTCTGTCTGTCCACCAAAAAATGTCTATCTATCTATCTATCTATCTATCTATCTATCTATCTATCTATCTATCTATCTATCTATCTATCTATCTATCTATCTATCTATCTATCTATCTATCTATCTATCTATCTATCTATCTATCTATCTATCTATCTATCTATCTATCTATCATCACTGTGATAGGAACTGTGGATGGATACAAATTGATTCTTGTGGTTCACAAAAGGCCAAGTACTTCTTTCCCCAATTTTATTGTCTTTATCGTATGCAAAGTATGGAAAAGAAGCCTGTATTAAGCACACCATGTATAATTTAGACCGTGGTCACCTTTCTTTTTTCTTTGTGGTAACTTCTAAATTCATGGTAAAATAACTATTGACAGCTTAGTGAGCTTTATCGTTTGTGATTCAGTTGCTTTCAGTTTAATGCTGACCATTTTTTGGTGGTTCTTGAAGTACATTTGACCTTCTTAACAGCATATGTTGGCGGTTTGGGTTTTCTTCCTGACTTTCCAAGAGACCACTGTTCAATATGCTTTAGAATGGGTTTAAGTGAACCACTCCTATTTATTTTGGCACAAAGAAGTCAGCAGTCAATGGCTAATGATAAATAATTAGGTCATGACATGACATTAAATGACATAAAGGAACTTTACTAAATTAAGATGTATATGTTGGGCGCCCGGGTGTGGTGCCACTGCAGAATGTTCAAGTCTCGTGAGTTCAAATCTTAGCAGAGCCACCAAACTAGCTGGGCGTGCAAACAAAACAATTGGTTTGTACAGGGTCTCTTCTCTCTGTTGCTGTGATATGTGGAACTGGGCCTGGTGCCTTCACAATTGTGGTGTTACTTGTCTGAGGGGGTGAGTGGTGGTGTACAGCGCTCCTTGGCCAGAATAGATGTAGTGCAAGCAGCAGCAGAGTTTTAATTGGGAATTGGACATGACTAAATTGGCAGAAAACAGGGAAAAGCTGTAAATGTTCCCACTATCCTGTCACAGGACAAAATATCTGCAGAAATAATTAAAATCTTCAGACTACCATGACATTCATGTTCTATGCAACTCTGTCTGGATTTTGTATTGCCACTCTAGGTGTGTATAACTGAGCGAATAGTTCCATATGTGGTGCCCTGTGATGGTGCCTGGAATGTATCGCCTCCTTGTCCTCAGTGTTACCAATTTCCAACCCTGTACAGGATGAAGCAGTTACAGAAAATAAATGGACAACTCTGTTACTCTCTGATCTCATTTGGTTGTTGGACACATTTGCATTCCAGCAAGTAGAGAGATCAAACAGTGATATAATGCTCTTAATGTACCTAATTACGCCAGCACAAAGTCATCATTTGTTTCTTGAGCAAGATGAGTTTACCCCTGCTTACCCTTTATTATAATAATTTGCTTACCTCGCACCAGTTTTCCTTTGTCAGTTGGACTCTAATTGGCTTCCCTGGGCCAAAAAACTGCTATATCTCATAAAATTGGTAGATTATGCAGGAAAAGTGATGCAATTTTGAGTAAAAGAAAGTCTTGGCTTTACTTAATGTGTATAAAGCCAGGACTGCATGGGGTGCTTTTTACTTTGGACTTGTAGCTCACTTATTTGTGCTGTTTCTCTGCCACTGAGGTTACAGACATTGCTTATGCAAGCAGCACCTGGCAAAAGTGGGCAATCACTACATCGTACACATCGTTAATCCACCTTTGTTGGCAGTTAAGCGGCTGGTGTATAGTGTTAATGGGTGCTGTGTTGGCACCTAGCTTATACGACTCGTAAGTGAAGAACGTGACCCTTCCCTGCTTTGGTTGCACCGATGGAGGCGGCTTGTTTACAGTGTTAAAGAGCAGCTGACGCCAGCCTCCCTGGGGACAGCACAAGGGTTAATTGCTGTTAAAGTGGTGGAGTTGTCCCTCTCTCTTGCCCCGGTGCTCCATTAGAGCTGACAGTAATGAGTCAGCGCTGATAGGCCACCATACAGCTCAGGGACTGGCAGAAAAAGAAAGTGATGGAGGAAGTACGATGGCGGAGTGAATGCTAGGTCATAGATTAAGAAGGTGCCGCTGGTTTTTAGCTTATTATATTAGCTTATTTTAGGCTCATAATAAGCTAATGCTGGTTATTTGGGCAAGCCATAACCTAGTGTTTAAGGTAGTGGACTAGTAATCAGAAGGTCACTGGTTCAAGCCCCACCACTGGCAGTTTGCTGCTGTTTAACCCTCAATTGCTCAGACTGTATACTGTAACTGTAAAGTTGCTTTGGATAAAGGCGTCCGCTAAATGCCAAAAATATAAATGTAAATTTGGCTTTCGTCCCGATAGCTTTATCCCAGCCAGTCTTTCTAGTTGTCATACATAACCAAAAGTGTGTGGCCACCCCTTGTAATCAGTGGGTTTTGGTATTTCAGCCCCCTACTGCTAACATGTGTACACAGACCATTCAATAAAATATGCCTCTCATAGGATGCCACCTTTCACAAAGACAAGTTTGTGAATATCTGCCCAAGCAGAGCAAACTCACCACGTGTGTTTATGTGGTGCTTTTGGGAGTTTCAAGGATTCGCAGTTCCACAGTTGCTCAATGCCAAGTGTCATGTAAAGCAGTGGTCCCCAACCACCGGGCCGCGGACCAGTCCCGATCCGTGGGTCATTTATTACTGGGCTGCACAGAAAAAATAAATAATTAGAGATCTCACCATCAGCAATGAAAACGTGTGAAAACACGCTCCATTTCCAACACACGGGTGTTTATCATCCCATATCACCCCCAGGTGGAAGCAGCGTATCGTTGCGGCGAAAAAAGCTAATCTGTAAGCAGTATAGTTATTCTATTTTGAATCCCTCCCCCCCGCCGGTTCGTAAAATAATATTTTATATGAGACCGGTCTGTGGTGCAAAAAAGGTTGGGGAGTGCTGATGTAAAGCAGGGTTTTTCAAACCCTTGGTCGTGACCCTTGGGTGGGTTGTGAGCTGAAAAATAGGTAGACGAGAAGAAATACTAATAACAAATTTTAAATTACATAAACACTAAATGAACTCGTAACGTAAAGCCTCCACATGGTGGCATACGTGGACATCTTGTATACCACAGTGGGACCAGATTGTCACCTTTTTTATCAATTACGTATATTTCGTTTTGATGCATTGTTTGTGTTGCCTCGGTTGCGGTAAAAATCAGGGACAAAATGTGGTTAACTTGAAAAAAAGTTTGTAAAACCCTGATGTAAAGGACAAAGCAGATGGACTGTGGAGCACTTAAGTGGGTTGCGAGCCAAATAACGAGTAAAGTAAGAATAATTAATTAAATAAATTTTTAACATCACATAAACACTAAATGAACTTGTCCACATATGCCCCCATGTGGAGGCTTTACGTTACATTTTGTAAACCACAGTGGGACCAGATTGCCACAATTTTTTTCAATTATGTATATTTTGTTTTGTGTTTCGTTTTGATGCATTGTTTGTGTTGCCTGGGTTGCGGTAAAAATCAGGGAGAAAATGTGGCTCGCTTGAAAAAAAAAAAGTTTGAGAAACCCTGATGTAAAGCCGATTGTGGAGCACTTGGGTGGTGCAGTGGTCTATTTTTTTAACCCACCACTACTCAGATCCAGGTTTAAATCACAGCGGTGCGTCCAAGTGTCTCACAAATGTGATTGGGGTGAGGGGTAAGAATCCATCACCCAAGTCCTGTGATTGACCCATTGCGACCCCGACCAAGATAAAGCAGTTGATTAAAATAAAATAGAAAAAAATTTGTTGTTCTTTGTTTTAATTTCAGATTACAAATCACTTTCTGCTCCTGAGACCGCACCCTTGAGACAGCTGGCAGTTATGAGTTTTGCGCCGAGCCCGTGCGTACCCGCAGGTGTGCGCAGTGTTCAGGAGCAGAGGGAGCGCTGGGAACGAAAGAAGGAGAGGACGGGACGAGAACTGGTCCACAGTGAACAAAGATACTGCCAGAAGCTGGACCTGATTACCACGGTGAGACTTTTACACAAACGTGTTGTGTAACACAGAGCAGTGCTTCATGAAATCAGGAACAGATGAAATGTTCAAAATACATGTTAGAGATATAAATATTTCTGCTATAGGTGGTGCAGTCTGGGTCCTTTCTGTGTGGAGTTTGCATGTTCTCTCTGTGTCTGCGTGGGTTTCCTCCAGGTTCTCCGGTTTCCTCCCACAGTCCAAAGACATGCAAGTGAGGTGAATTGGAGACACTAAATTGTCCATGACTGTGTCCTTGTGAACTGATGAACCTTGTGTAATGAGTAACTATCGTTTCTGTCATGAATGTAACCAAAGTGTAAAACATGACGTAATAAACAAAAAAAAAAAACAACAACTATGTAATATTACTGGCCCTGATAATATTAATTTGGGACAGTGGATGCTTAGAGGGTAGAGCTTTGGGCTATCAATCATAAATTCTGGCTCTGCTATACAGCCACTGTTGGGTCCATGAGCGAGGCCCTTAACCCTGTCTGCTCCAGGGGCACCGTACAATGGCTGACCCTGCGGTCTGACCCCAGCTTCCAAACAATCTGGGATATGCAGAAAAATATTTTCATTGTACTGTACACATGTATATGCATATATGACAAATCCTGACCATGAGCTTGTTAGACAACCCATTTTATAAACAAATAGTAGTGGAATTGAGTGACCAGTGACCTCTATGTAATCTTTTTAGGTATAACAACAGCAGCTTTTAAGAGCAAAGTAGTATGATTGTGGGAATCTTTTGCCAATTCAGCCTATTGTATTATCTTTGGGGCACCGTTGTTGGTCTAGAACAGGGGTTTTCAACCTTTGTGGACATGTGCGCCCTTCCATGTGCCGACCTCAAACCTGCCACCCCCCAACCTAACCAAGTAGAGGCAAAAGTACATCATTTACATTTACATTTTCAGCATTGAGTAGACGCCTTTATCCAAAGCGACTTACAGTACAGTTACAGTATACAATCTGAGCAATTGAGGGTTAAGGGCCTTGCTCAAGGGCCCAACAGCAACAACCTGGCAGTGGTGAGGCTTGAACCAGCGACCTTTTGATTACTAGTCCAGTACCCTAACCACTAGGCTACGGCTTGCCCAATCGCTAAGTTCCCTGTTTCAGGATACTCTGACAGAAAACTCAGGTGAGATAACTTTTAGCTCCACAGGCAGAACGAGTCTTGGCTATCGCTCTGTGGTAATACTCAGTTTAATTAAGCCTCCGACCTGTAAGGAAAGCGAGTCACACAAGGTGTTCTGTAGTAATTGGCGTTTATTTGAAACCGCAGCATTCATTAATAACAGAAAAAACGGAGAGCTGACTGAGGAGAGAGACTCAGAACGTGCACAATCTTCGCTTTATACGAATCGACTCCTGAATCACTTAGCGCGATATTGTGAACAGAGCATCTCACACTATACACCTCTCTTAAAGACACACACATCCACATGTCCTACAAGACCTATTTTTAAGTTTTACTAGCCAACCGTCATTTTTTGCACAACCACAGCTTTACTAAGGCCGATCCTTTGTTTTTTCGCTGAGTGGAAATACTTTAAATTGGAAAGTGAAACAAGTCCAACAGTGAAGTGTAATGTCTGCAATGTGAGGCGGTAGTAGCAGAGCTGCGTTCATTACTGTAGAATTTTACTATTTATATGGTGTGTGAGTCGAGGATCACTCCGGTTTACAAAACAATAACTTAATCCGAGTAGGAAAACTTCAGGACCATAACATACAGCTTTTACGAGTTTACGTGTTATAAGACTGAACGACATCTCAGTATCAAGCACTCTGATTGGCTTAGTTATGTAATCGAGCGGCGTAGTGATGCACTCGCTTAATAAAGAAATAAATACACGGTATTTTCACAAATTGTTGGGAGCAAAACACTTTATTAACTTCTTCTGTTAATGTACCGAATAGCGGACAGCTAGAGTCATCGCGTTAGCCAAGCACGCTATTCCATGCGCTATGGAAGCCCCAAAGGGTCAAAACACACTCACTTTGCGTAGAAACGTCCATCAAACCATTGTCACAATACAACCACAGAAAAGTTTGTTAGTTACAGCACGCATACAAGTACGGTGGCTCATAAGAAACAAACCAGATATCATTTAACCAAACGATCTACAATTACTACCAATTTGATACGGCAGCTAAAAAATAAACACTCAGCCAAATACAGCGAGTTTATTATTATATGATGAGAAGAGGAACCGGCTGTCCGCTAACACGGCAGAGATGCTGATTTTCCTCAAAAAGAACCTTCACTTCATTTT
The DNA here is from genome assembly GCF_030014385.1 of Trichomycterus rosablanca. NCBI lineage: Eukaryota > Metazoa > Chordata > Actinopteri > Siluriformes > Trichomycteridae > Trichomycterus > Trichomycterus rosablanca. The sequence continues at coordinate 69,703,651 of NC_085988.1, read as the reverse complement.
GAGTGTTCTAGTTTTACTACTACAATGCTGCACTAAGTTTGTTTACTTTTATTTTGTAAAAATAAAAGAACATTAAGCACTAGCTTGGATGCAGCACTGCAGAGCTATTCAGTTGTTAAACATATACATTGGATTAATTTGAATAACTGTAATGTACTTGAAGTGTGCACTGTGTGAACAGTATTATCAAAATTAATGATCAGGATCGGTAACAAAAAAACGTGATCGGGACATCCCTAATATTAGTGATTTATTACACCTGTTAGCAATTGTTGTGACTGAAACACATGAATTGAAGAAATTAAAGAGGCGTCAAAATACCGCTGAAAGTCATGATCCAGCCTTCCCTCTTTTGAACACGCCAAGACTCAAACCCAAGACTTTGTACTTGGGTCTCAGGGTGGTGGACTAGCATATTAGGCCCACTGTGCCACTTGACTTAGACTTAGATGAACTTTATTGTCATTCATTATACACAAGTGTACGCAGAACGAAATTTCGTTGCAATTGGCTCGCACGGAATTTAAAAAGGTAGGCGAAAAAAAGCATTGATACATAGTATCACAGAATTAAGATATGAAAGTATATCAATGAAATATACAACAACACAGATTTAAACTATAAAGTATATGAAGTAGGTGGCAGTTGTGCACCCCATCACTTTTTTCGTGTCATCAGGAGTGTTTGTTGTGTGTTATCGTTTACGTGATGTGTGTGATATTGTCATGTCGCTTAAACCGCATTTTAATTGGTTCGTCTCAGACACGCATTTGTCTCTGACTGAAGAAGTCTTCCTGAAGTTTCTATTTTCCTCTCGAGTGATTTTTGACACCATCACACACAATTTTCCTTCTGTGCTTTTTAACTCACTAAAAGCCTCGAGCACTTTCAATTTGCTCAGCTCATTTTATTACTAAATGACCTGAGAGCACCGCAGCTGTTTCTGCACTCAAAGTCTTTTTGTTTTGTCTAACTGTGCTCTCACACACACACACACACACACACACACACACAGCATGTGTCATAACGATTAGCGTTTGAACCTGGAGAGCTAACACTGTGAACCGCATTATTTCTTATTGTTTTGCAGTGTTATGCTGGGTAAGTGGCTGATTATTAAATCCCACACACATTTTTATGAGGATCTATATATTCTCCTTCAGGTTTCCTCCTGCCCTTGGGTCATGTTGAATTAGCTATGCGTCTGACCTTTTAAAAGTAATTGGGGTGCCATTGATGCGAAATGCTTTCCTCGGTGTCTCAAGGGTGTGCTGCATGTAAGGTGACACAAGATAAAGAGTTCTGAACGAGCGCCGGCCAACTGTTTCATTTCCGTCTCTCCTTCTCTTCTAGTATTTTGTGGAGATTCTGAAGGCCAAAGGAACCCTGAGGCAAGACATTAGAGAGAGAATCTTCAGTTCAATGAAATCAATTCATTTAGTAAACCAGTAAGTATCCTTTTAATAATTTACTCTATATTGCTGCTGTGTTCGCTGTAGTGGTGTGTGTGTGTGAGTGTGAGTGTGAGTGTGAGTGTGTGTGTGTGTGTGTGTGTGTGTGTGTGTGTGTGTGTGTGTGTGTGTGTGTGTGTGTGTGAGAGTGTGAGTGTGAGTGTGTGTGTGTGTGTGTGTGTGAGTGTGTGTGTGTGTGTGAGTGTGTGTGTGAGTGTGTGTGTGAGTGTGTGTGTGAGTGTGTGTGTGAGTGTGTGTGAGTGTGTGTGTGTGAGTGTGTGTGAGAGTGTGTGTGAGTGTGTGTGAGTGTGTGAGTGTGTGAGTGTGTGAGTGTGTGAGTGTGTGATACAATTTCAACAGGATCAAAAGTTTCGAAGTGATAATTAAGATCAAATACAAAAATAAGGGTTGAAAACTCGCTGATCACCTTGTGAGTGTTATTATCGTATTCACTAAAATCTACCAGGCTCCTGTGTAGGGGTGGGTTTATAAAATAGATTTTTCGATTCGAATCGATCTTTATTTGAACGATCCGATATCGATTCATATGAACGCGAGATCGATCTTTTAAATACGCCCCTTTTTACGGTGCACACGGAAATCTTTTACCCCCTTTAATTTCGCGTGACCAGCCAGTGTTTTTTCATGCAACGAGATCTGACCTGCACATCAGTTTATCATGGCAGAAGCTCAAGTTATGACCACTACACAACTTTTTGCACTGATTTTCGCTCGGCGACGGGTCGGTGCTGGATTCGGGAGGAACTCGGTGTTCGCTCTGCGATCAAAACTCGGCTCTCAATCAATGTGAGAAACAGCGAGGGGAAACACAGGGGGGAGGTTGTAAACAGGTGGGGCAGGGGTGTAATATAGTTTCTATCAGAATACATCAGCACACGCGAGTTTTACAGTATTTCTGACCTGATCGTTCTCTACAAAACTAAATATTTATTAACCTCCAACTCACTATAGAACAAGTCATGCTGCTCGTGTTGCTGAATCCACTCAGATTCATTTATTTCATCAGCGCACAAACTTTCATCTCTCGCTACTTGTTGATGTGCATGTTTGGACGAGGTATCATTAAACCTTTCATCACTTCTCACGTGTGTTTTCGTGACAAAACGTAGTTTTGGAGACCAGAGAAGCTAGATGGTGTAGTGTAAAACCCCCCATCGCCGATCAGTCGTGTAGTGTGAACATTACAGCGACCAGGTGTTAATCAGAGTGTCGTGTAGTGTAAACTTGGCATAAGCTGTTCAACAGCCAGGTGTATGTTTACATTACATTTACAATGTTGTAGCGTGTCAGACATAAAAAATAATAAAAAATGAATGTTACTGTTTTCAAAATACACAAATATTTTTAATAATAAATGTTCTTTGTACAATTATCACATTCGTTCTCTGAACATCTGTACATATTTAAACAAAACCTGTTAATGTAACTCAAATATGCCTAAATGTGTTGAATCGAAATTGAATCGAAAATCGAAGATCGAATCGGGACCTTGTGAATCGGAATCGAATCGATCCAGGAAATTAGTGGCGATACCCTGCCCTACTCCTGTGTTCTGGCCTACAGCTGCACTTTCTGACTGTAAGGAGGCTTTCACACGAGAAGCGTTTTGCACTTCACTCACCCCGAGCCTCGGCGCAAACTGCTTTGCTCAGCGCTTGGCTTGAGCAGTTCAGTAAGACGTCATAAAAGTGCGAATATGGGACGAATATGCATTTGTGTGGAATAACCTCTCTGAAAGCATCCACGTGTATATGTGTTTAGCTGGATTTTCCTCCTGTTTCACTTTTAAACTTGTGTTATAGCTCTAGGTGCTGGGCGGCACGGTGGCTAAGTGGGTAGCCCTGTCGCCTCACAGCAAGAAGGTCCTGGGTTCGATCCCTAGGTGGGGCGGTCCGTGTCCTTTCTGTGTGGAGTTTGCATGTTCTCCCCGTGTCTGCGTGGGTTTCCTCCGGGTGTTCCGGTTTCCTCCCACAGTCCAAAGACATGCAAGTGAGGTGAAGTGGAGATACAAATTTGTCCATGACTGTGTTCGATATAACCTTGTGAACTGATGAATCTTGTGTAATGAGTAACTATCGTTCCTGTCATGAATGTAACCAAAGTGTAAAACATGATGTTAAAATCCTAATAAACAAACTCTAGGTGCTGAGCAATTGTGAGAATTAGGGTGTGTTCGAAAAGCTAGTGTGCTGTCTACATAGGCAGCATTTTACGTCATCCTGGGCGCGCTCCCGAGAAGGAGGCTGTTCGAAATCCTAGATGCCTTAAAATCCACACTACTGAGGCATCTTAATATTTCAATGTTATTTTGGCTCAAGAACGAGGGAGCATCCGACGCTGCCTTAGTGATCAAGGCAATCCCAGCATTCATTTTGGGTCGGGTGCTCTTCTCGCACAGAAAAATAAACATGGCTGACGGGGCGGAGAAACGAATGGAGTTATTTTCAAACGTAAATAAAATATTACTGATTTTTAACTTGTACCAAGTGTTTTTATTTGCAAGTTCGGGCTTGTCAGGAAATTTATCCGTTATCGGTACATGAATGAAGATGTTATATTGACGTTAGCGTGCTGTGCTACCTCAGTTTATTGGTTTTAATGGCAAGATGCTAAATGCTAAACGCGAAATGCGAAACCCGATGGAATCGCTATCTAAGTAGCGCGTTCGAATAACCTGCCTTATAAGTCATTGACTTATTAGAATCCTCTCTACTAAGACAGCAAGGCAGCTTCCTAGGTTTTCGAACACACCCTTAGTCTAAAATGCTTACCGTTAAAAAACCTTAACGTGGGTTATTGTACTAAAAAACAACATAGGAACACTAAACATCTCATATCCATTACTCTTGGAATTCCTCGATTGTTGTTGTGGGGTTTTTTTTGCGTTTTTCCCAATTTGCCTCCCAATCTAGTCGTATCCAATTACCCGATTGCATTATGCTTCCTCTCTACTGATGCTGATCTCCACTGCTGATTGAGGAGAGCGAGACTGACACACGCCCCCTCCGACAAGTGTGCAGTAGCCGACTGCATCTTTTTACTTGCACGAGGCGAGTTCATATGCGGATCAGCTTTGTGTATGGAGAGCAGGCACCATCAATCAGCCATCAGAGGTCGTAATTGCATCAGTTATGAGGTCCCTATCTGGGTTCCCACACTGTATAAGCAACATGTCAATCATTGTTCATATAGCCGCCCAGCCGGATACTTACTGGATGGCAGAGCTGAGTTTCGAACCGACGAGTTTAAAATTTCAGCTCTGGTATGCTAGCGTGTTTTACCGCTGCGCCACCTGAGCGGCCACGACTATGCATTTGTGTGGAATAACCAGCAAATTCACTCTAAAAGCATCCACATACTGTACATCTAAGTTTAGCTGTTTTTTCCTCACTGTTTCACTTTTAAACTTGTGTTATACTGTAGATCTCGAGGTGCTGAGAAATTGTGATGATAAGCTTTTCCAAGAGAATCTAAAACACTTATCTAAAACAGCTAGTCCACAACCCTTCACTTTTGGTGAATTCGTGTATGAGGCCAGAATTTGAGCGCACTGATCTCTGTGCTCCTCCCCGTCCTGTACAACCGCCTCAGGCTACTAACCTTGCAGTGTTGAAGACCTCACCCACTTTTTTGGTTCTGGTCTTTTTCCACCCGGCAGACTTGATAACGACTTCTGTCTGCTGCAGGCATTGCCAACTTAGCCCTCTAGGGGGCGCCCAGCCGACCAGTAGCAGTGCTGAGTTTTGAACTCTGGGAGTTCAGAATTTCAGCACTGGTGTGGTAGCTGATTATCCACCTGCGCCACGTGGGTGCCTCGGTCGTTGTTTTAATACAATGTCATGTTAAGCTTTTTCACGTCAAGTGTTGTTCGTACTATCTGAGTCGCTTTTACCACGTCATATCAAACAGTTTGTCTCATTTGAGGCGCTTTGAAAAGGTCAGCGGCAAACTGGGTCAAAGTTCAATCAGGTGAATCGCAAGCCCAACGTGGCAAAAGGTACGAGCAATGGCAAGCTTAGCAGCACTGCCACACACTATAGGAAAACGAGGTGCAAAAGCGGTTTTGCCGCTTCTAGTGTGAATGCTTCCTTAATTATTCTGCTGTAGAGCTCCTGCAAAACATGCCTCATCAAATGGCTCTATTGTTTGGTTTGTTAATGTCAGCAGCTAGTGTATGGTAATCCTTATGGCAAAAAGTATGTGGACACCTCTTCTAATTATGGAGTTCTGGTTTCTCTGGCAAAAAAAGTATGTAGACACCTCTTCTAATGATTGAGTTCTGGTGTTTCTGGCAATAAAAAGTATGTAGACACCTTCTAATTATTGAGTTCTGGTGTTTCTGGCAATAAAAAGTATGTAGACACCTTCTAATTATTGAGTTCTGGTGTTTCTGGCAATAAAAAGTATGTAGACACCTCTTCTAATGATTGAGTTCTGGTGTTTCTGGCAAAAAAAGTATGTAGACACCTCTTCTAATTATGGAGTTCTGATTTCTCTGGCAAAAAAAGTATGTAGACACCTCTTCTAATGATTGAGTTCTGGTGTTTCTGGCAATAAAAAGTATGTAGACACCTCTTCTAATGATTGAGTTCTGATGTTTCTGGCAATAAAAAGTATGTAGACACCTCTTCTAATGATTGAGTTCTGGTGTTTCTGGCAAAAAAAAGTATGTAGACACCTCTTCTAATGATTGAGTTCTGGTGTTTCTGGCAAAAAAAGTATGTAGACACCTCTTCTAATTATGGAGTTCTGGTTTCTCTGGCAAAAAAAGTATGTAGACACCTCTTCTAATTATGGAGTTCTGGTTTCTCTGGCAAAAAAAGTATGTAGACACCTCTTCTAATTATTGAGTTCTGATGTTTCTGGCAATAAAAAGTATGTAGACACCTCTTTTAATGATTGAGTTCTGGTGTTTCTGGCAAAAAAAAGTATGTAGACACCTCTTCTAATGATTGAGTTCTGGTGTTTCTGGCAAAAAAAGTATGTAGACACCTCTTCTAATTATGGAGTTCTGATTTCTCTGGCAAAAAAAGTATGTAGACACCTCTTTTAATGATTGAGTTCTGGTGTTTCTGGCAAAAAAAGTATGTAGACACCTCTTCTAATTATTGAGTTCTGGTGTTTCTGGCAATAAAAAGTATGTAGACACCTCTTCTAATGATTGAGTTCTGGTGTTTCTGGCAAAAAAAGTATGTAGACACCTCTTCTAATGATTGAGTTCTGGTGTTTCTGGCAATAAAAAGTATGTAGACACCTCTTCTAATTATGGAGTTCTGATTTCTCTGGCAAAAAAAGTATGTAGACACCTCTTCTAATGATTGAGTTCTGGTGTTTCTGGCAAAAAAAGTATGTAGACACCTCTTCTAATTATTGAGTTCTGGTGTTTCTGGCAAAAAAAGTATGTAGACACCTCTTCTAATGATTGAGTTCTGGTGTTTCTGGCAATAAAAAGTATGTAGACACCTCTTCTAATTATTGAGTTCTGGTGTTTCTGGCAATAAAAAGTATGTAGACACCTCTTCTAATGATTGAGTTCTGGTGTTTCTGGCAATAAAAAGTATGTAGACACCTCTTCTAATTATTGAGTTCTGATGTTTCTGGCAATAAAAAGTATGTAGACACCTCTTTTAATGATTGAGTTATGGTGTTTCTGGCAAAAAAAAGTATGTAGACACCTCTTCTAATGATTGAGTTCTGGTGTTTCTGGCAAAAAAAGTATGTAGACACCTCTTCTAATTATGGAGTTCTGATTTCTCTGGCAAAAAAAGTATGTAGACACCTCTTTTAATGATTGAGTTCTGGTGTTTCTGGCAAAAAAAGTATGTAGACACCTCTTCTAATGATTGAGTTCTGGTGTTTCTGGCAAAAAAAGTATGTGGACACCTCTTCTAATTATTGAGTTCTGGTGTTTCTGGCAATAAAAAGTATGTAGACACCTCTTCTAATGATTGAGTTCTGGTGTTTCTGGCAAAAAAAGTATGTAGACACCTCTTCTAATTATTGAGTTCTGGTGTTTCTGGCAATAAAAAGTATGTAGACACCTCTTCTAATTATTGAGTTCTGGTGTTTCTGGCAATAAAAAGTATGTAGACACCTCTTCTAATGATTGAGTTCTGGTGTTTCTGGCAATAAAAAGTATGTAGACACCTCTTCTAATGATTGAGTTCTGGTGTTTCTGGCAATAAAAAGTATGTAGACACCTCTTCTAATGATTGAGTTCTGGTGTTTCTGGCAATAAAAAGTATGTAGACACCTCTTCTAATGATTGAGTTCTGATGTTTCTGGCAATAAAAAGTATGTAGACACCTCTTCTAATGATTGAGTTCTGGTGTTTCTGGCAAAAAAAAGTATGTAGACACCTCTTCTAATGATTGAGTTCTGGTGTTTCTGGCAAAAAAAGTATGTAGACACCTCTTCTAATTATGGAGTTCTGGTTTCTCTGGCAAAAAAAGTATGTAGACACCTCTTCTAATTATGGAGTTCTGGTTTCTCTGGCAAAAAAAGTATGTAGACACCTCTTCTAATTATTGAGTTCTGATGTTTCTGGCAATAAAAAGTATGTAGACACCTCTTTTAATGATTGAGTTATGGTGTTTCTGGCAAAAAAAAGTATGTAGACACCTCTTCTAATGATTGAGTTCTGGTGTTTCTGGCAAAAAAAGTATGTAGACACCTCTTCTAATGATTGAGTTCCGATTTCTCTGGCAAAAAAAGTATGTAGACACCTCTTTTAATGATTGAGTTCTGGTGTTTCTGGCAAAAAAAGTATGTAGACACCTCTTCTAATTATGGAGTTCCGATTTCTCTGGCAAAAAAAGTATGTAGACACCTCTTTTAATGATTGAGTTCTGGTGTTTCTGGCAAAAAAAGTATGTAGACACCTCTTCTAATGATTGAGTTCTGGTGTTTCTGGCAAAAAAAGTATGTAGACACCTCTTCTAATTATGGAGTTCTGGTTTCTCTGGCAAAAAAAGTATGTAGACACCTCTTCTAATGATTGAGTTCTGGTGTTTCTGGCAAAAAAAAGTATGTAGACACCTCTTCTAATTATGGAGTTCTGGTTTCTCTGGCAAAAAAAGTATGTAGACACCTCTTTTAATGATTGAGTTATGGTGTTTCTGGCAAAAAAAAGTATGTAGACACCTCTTCTAATGATGGAGTTCTGATTTCTCTGGCAAAAAAAGTATGTAGACACCTCTTCTAATGATTGAGTTCTGGTGTTTCTGGCAATAAAAAGTATGTAGACACCTTCTAATTATTGAGTTCTGGTGTTTCTGGCAATAAAAAGTATGTAGACACCTCTTCTAATGATTGAGTTCTGGTGTTTCTGGCAAAAAAAGTATGTAGACACCTCTTCTAATGATTGAGTTCTGATGTTTCTGGCAATAAAAAGTATGTAGACACCTTCTAATGATTGAGTTATGGTGTTTCTGGCAAAAAAAAGTATGTAGACACCTCTTCTAATGATTGAGTTCTGGTGTTTCTGGCAAAAAAAGTATGTAGACACCTCTTCTAATGATTGAGTTCTGGGGTTTCTGGCAAAAAGTATGTAGACACCTCTTCTAATTATGGAGTTCTGGTTTCTCTGGCAAAAAAAGTATGTAGACACCTCTTCTAATGATTGAGTTCTGATGTTTCTGGCAAAAAGTATGTAGACACCTCTTCTAATGATTGAGTTCTGGGGTTTCTGGCAATAAAAAGTATGTAGACACCTCTTCTAATTATGGAGTTCTGGTGTCTCTGGCAAAAAAAGTATGTAGACATCTTTTCTAATTATTGAGTTTTGTTTTTTTTGGCAAAAAACTTATGTAGACACCTCTTCTAATTATGGAGTTTTGGTGTTTCTTGCAATAAAAAGTATGTAGACACCTCTTCTAATGATTGAGTTATGGTGTTTCTGGCAAAAAAAGTATGTAGACACCTCTTCTAATTATAGAGTTTTGGTGTTTCTTGCAATAAAAAGTATGTAGACACCTCTTCTAATGATTGGGTTATGGTGTTTCTGGCAAAAAAAAGTATGTAGACACCTCTTCTAATGATTGAGTTATGGTGTTTCTGGCAAAAAAAGTATGTAGACACCTCTTCTAATTATGAAGTTTTGGTGTTTCTTGCAATAAAAAGTATGTAGACACCTCTTCTAATTATTGAGTTCTGGTGTTTCTGGCAATAAAAAGTATGTAGACACCTCTTCTAATTATTGAGTTATGGTGTTTCTGGCAAAAAAAGTATGTAGACACCTCTTCTAATTATTGAGTTCTGATTTCTCTGGCAAAAAAAGTATGTAGACACCTCTTCTAATGATTGAGTTCTGGTGTTTCTGGCAAAAAAAGTATGTAGACACCTCTTGTAATTATTGAGTTCTGGTGTTTCTGGCAAAAAAAAGTATGTAGACACCTCTTCTAATTATTGAGTTCTGGTGTTTCTGGCAAAAAAAAGTATGTAGACACCTCTTCTAATTATTGAGTTCTGATTTCTCTGGCAAAAAAAGTATGTAGACACCTTCTAATTATTGAGTTCTGGTGTTTCTGGCAATAAAAAGTATGTAGACACCTCTTCTAATTATGGAGTTCTGATTTCTCTGGCAAAAAAAGTATGTAGACACCTTCTAATTATTGAGTTCTGGTGTTTCTGGCAATAAAAAGTATGTAGACACCTCTTCTAATTATGGAGTTCTGATTTCTCTGGCAAAAAAAGTATGTAGACACCTTCTAATTATTGAGTTCTGGTGTTTCTGGCAAAAAAAGTATGTAGACACCTCTTCTAATGATTGAGTTCTGGGGTTTCTGGCAAAAAGTATGTAGACACCTCTTCTAATTATGGAGTTCTGGTTTCTCTGGCAAAAAAAGTATGTAGACACCTCTTCTAATGATTGAGTTCTGATGTTTCTGGCAAAAAGTATGTAGACACCTCTTCTAATGATTGAGTTCTGGGGTTTCTGGCAATAAAAAGTATGTAGACACCTCTTCTAATTATGGAGTTCTGATTTCTCTGGCAAAAAAAGTATGTAGACACCTTCTAATTATTGAGTTCTGGTGTTTCTGGCAAAAAAAGTATGTAGACACCTCTTCTAATGATTGAGTTCTGGTGTTTCTGGCAATAAAAAGTATGTAGACACCTCTTCTAATTATTGAGTTATGGTGTTTCTGGCAAAAAAAGTATGTAGACACCTCTTCTAATTATTGAGTTCTGATTTCTCTGGCAAAAAAAGTATGTAGACACCTCTTCTAATGATTGAGTTCTGGTGTTTCTGGCAAAAAAAAGTATGTAGACACCTCTTGTAATTATTGAGTTCTGGTGTTTCTGGCAAAAAAAGTATGTAGACACCTCTTCTAATGATTGAGTTCTGGTGTTTCTGGCAAAAAAAAGTATGTAGACACCTCTTCTAATTATTGAGTTCTGATTTCTCTGGCAAAAAAAGTATGTAGACACCTTCTAATTATTGAGTTCTGGTGTTTCTGGCAAAAAAAAGTATGTAGACACCTCTTCTAATGATTGAGTTCTGGTGTTTCTGGCAAAAAAAAGTATGTAGACACCTCTTCTAATGATTGAGTTCTGGTGTTTCTGGCAAAAAAAAGTATGTAGACACCTCTTGTAATTATTGAGTTCTGGTGTTTCTGGCAAAAAAAGTATGTAGACACCTCTTCTAATTATTGAGTTCTGGTGTTTCTGGCAAAAAAAAGTATGTAGACACCTCTTCTAATTATTGAGTTCTGATTTCTCTGGCAAAAAAAGTATGTAGACACCTTCTAATTATTGAGTTCTGGTGTTTCTGGCAATAAAAAGTATGTAGACACCTCTTCTAATTATGGAGTTCTGATTTCTCTGGCAAAAAAAGTATGTAGACACCTTCTAATTATTGAGTCCTGGTGTTTCTGGCAATAAAAAGTATGTAGACACCTCTTCTAATTATGGAGTTCTGATTTCTCTGGCAAAAAAAGTATGTAGACACCTTCTAATTATTGAGTTCTGGTGTTTCTGGCAATAAAAAGTATGTAGACACCTCTTCTAATGATTGAGTTCTGGTGTTTCTGGCAAAAAAAAGTATGTAGACACCTCTTTTAATGATTGAGTTCTGGTGTTTCTGGCAAAAAAGTATGTAGACACCTCTTCTAATTATTGAGTTCTGGTGTTTCTGGCAAAAAAAGTATGTAGACACCTCTTCTAATGATTGAGTTCTGGATTTTCTGGCAATAAAAAGTATGTAGACACCTCTTCTAATGATTGAGTTCTGGTGTTTCTGGCAAAAAGTATGTAGACACCTCTTCTAATGATTGAGTTCTGGTGTTTCTGGCAAAAAGTACGTAGACACCTCTTGTAATTATTGAGTTCTGGTGTTTCTGGCAATAAAAAGTATGTAGACACCTCTTCTAATTATGGAGTTCTGGTGTCTCTGGCAAAAAAAGTATGTAGACACCTCTTCTAATGATTGAGTTCTGGTGTTTCTGGCAAAAAAAGTATGTAGACATCTCTTCTAATGATTGAGTTCTGGTGTTTCTGGCAAAAAAGTATGTAGACACCTCTTCTAATTATTGAGTTCTGGTGTTTCTGGCAAAAAAGTATGTAGACACCTCTTCTAATTATTGAGTTCTGGATTTTCTGGCAATAAAAAGTATGTAGACACCTCTTCTAATGATTGAGTTCTGATGTTTCTGGCAATAAAAAGTATGTAGACACCTCTTCTAATTATTGAGTTCTGGTGTTTCTGGCAAAAAAAGTATGTAGACACCTCTTCTAATTATTGAGTTCTGGTGTTTCTGGCAAAAAAAGTATGTAGACACCTCTTCTAATTATGGAGTTCTGATTTCTCTGGCAAAAAAAGTATGTAGACACCTCTTCTAATGATTGAGTTCTGGTGTTTCTGGCAAAAAAAAGTATGTAGACACCTCTTCTAATGATTGAGTTCTGGTGTTTCTGGCACAAAAAGTATGTAGACACCTCTTCTAATTATTGAGTTCTGGTGTTTCTGGCAAAAAAAGTATGTAGACACCTCTTCTAATTATGGAGTTCTGATTTCTCTGGCAAAAAAAGTATGTAGACACCTTCTAATTATTGAGTTCTGGTGTTTCTGGCAATAAAAAGTATGTAGACACCTCTTCTAATTATGGAGTTCTGATTTCTCTGGCAAAAAAAGTATGTAGACACCTTCTAATTATTGAGTTCTGGTGTTTCTGGCAATAAAAAGTATGTAGACACCTCTTCTAATTATTGAGTTCTGGTGTTTCTGGCAATAAAAAGTATGTAGACACCTCTTCTAATGATTGAGTTCTGGTGTTTCTGGCAAAAAAAGTATGTAGACACCTCTTCTAATGATTGAGTTCTGGGGTTTCTGGCAAAAAGTATGTAGACACCTCTTCTAATTATGGAGTTCTGGTTTCTCTGGCAAAAAAAGTATGTAGACACCTCTTCTAATGATTGAGTTCTGATGTTTCTGGAAAAAAGTATGTAGACACCTCTTCTAATGATTGAGTTCTGGGGTTTCTGGCAATAAAAAGTATGTAGACACCTCTTCTAATTATGGAGTTCTGGTGTCTCTGGCAAAAAGTATGTAGACATCTTTTCTAATTATTGAGTTCTGTTTTTTTTGGCAAAAAACTTATGTAGACACCTCTTCTAATTATTGAGTTTTGGTGTTTCTTGCAATAAAAAGTATGTAGACACCTCTTCTAATTATTGAGTTCTGGTGTTTCTGGCAATAAAAAGTATGTAGACACCTCTTCTAATTATTGAGTTCTGGTGTTTCTGGCAATAAAAAGTATGTAGACACCTCTTCTAATGATTGAGTTATGGTGTTTCTGGCAAAAAAAGTATGTAGACACCTCTTCTAATTATGGAGTTTTGGTGTTTCTTGCAATAAAAAGTATGTAGACACCTCTTCTAATTATTGAGTTCTGGTGTTTCTGGCAATAAAAAGTATGTAGACACCTCTTCTAATTATTGAGTTCTGATTTCTCTGGCAAAAAAAGTATGTAGACACCTCTTCTAATGATTGAGTTCTGGTGTTTCTGGCAAAAAAAGTATGTAGACACCTCTTGTAATTATTGAGTTCTGGTGTTTCTGGCAAAAAAAAGTATGTAGACACCTCTTCTAATTATTGAGTTCTGGTGTTTCTGGCAAAAAAAAGTATGTAGACACCTCTTCTAATTATTGAGTTCTGATTTCTCTGGCAAAAAAAGTATGTAGACACCTTCTAATTATTGAGTTCTGGTGTTTCTGGCAATAAAAAGTATGTAGACACCTCTTCTAATTATGGAGTTCTGATTTCTCTGGCAAAAAAAGTATGTAGACACCTTCTAATTATTGAGTTCTGGTGTTTCTGGCAATAAAAAGTATGTAGACACCTCTTCTAATTATGGAGTTCTGATTTCTCTGGCAAAAAAAGTATGTAGACACCTTCTAATTATTGAGTTCTGGTGTTTCTGGCAAAAAAAGTATGTAGACACCTCTTCTAATGATTGAGTTCTGGGGTTTCTGGCAAAAAGTATGTAGACACCTCTTCTAATTATGGAGTTCTGGTTTCTCTGGCAAAAAAAGTATGTAGACACCTCTTCTAATGATTGAGTTCTGATGTTTCTGGCAAAAAGTATGTAGACACCTCTTCTAATGATTGAGTTCTGGGGTTTCTGGCAATAAAAAGTATGTAGACACCTCTTCTAATTATGGAGTTCTGATTTCTCTGGCAAAAAAAGTATGTAGACACCTTCTAATTATTGAGTTCTGGTGTTTCTGGCAAAAAAAGTATGTAGACACCTCTTCTAATGATTGAGTTCTGGTGTTTCTGGCAATAAAAAGTATGTAGACACCTCTTCTAATTATTGAGTTATGGTGTTTCTGGCAAAAAAAGTATGTAGACACCTCTTCTAATTATTGAGTTCTGATTTCTCTGGCAAAAAAAGTATGTAGACACCTCTTCTAATGATTGAGTTCTGGTGTTTCTGTCAAAAAAAGTATGTAGACACCTCTTGTAATTATTGAGTTCTGGTGTTTCTGGCAAAAAAAAGTATGTAGACACCTCTTCTAATTATGGAGTTCTGGTTTCTCTGGCAAAAAAAGTATGTAGACACCTCTTTTAATGATTGAGTTATGGTGTTTCTGGCAAAAAAAAGTATGTAGACACCTCTTCTAATGATTGAGTTCTGGTGTTTCTGGCAAAAAAAGTATGTAGACACCTCTTCTAATTATGGAGTTCTGATTTCTCTGGCAAAAAAAGTATGTAGACACCTCTTCTAATGATTGAGTTCTGGTGTTTCTGGCAATAAAAAGTATGTAGACACCTTCTAATTATTGAGTTCTGGTGTTTCTGGCAATAAAAAGTATGTAGACACCTCTTCTAATGATTGAGTTCTGGTGTTTCTGGCAAAAAAAGTATGTAGACACCTCTTCTAATGATTGAGTTCTGATGTTTCTGGCAATAAAAAGTATGTAGACACCTTCTAATGATTGAGTTATGGTGTTTCTGGCAAAAAAAAGTATGTAGACACCTCTTCTAATGATTGAGTTCTGGTGTTTCTGGCAAAAAAAGTATGTAGACACCTCTTCTAATGATTGAGTTCTGGGGTTTCTGGCAAAAAGTATGTAGACACCTCTTCTAATTATGGAGTTCTGGTTTCTCTGGCAAAAAAAGTATGTAGACACCTCTTCTAATGATTGAGTTCTGATGTTTCTGGCAAAAAGTATGTAGACACCTCTTCTAATGATTGAGTTCTGGGGTTTCTGGCAATAAAAAGTATGTAGACACCTCTTCTAATTATGGAGTTCTGGTGTCTCTGGCAAAAAAAGTATGTAGACATCTTTTCTAATTATTGAGTTTTGTTTTTTTTGGCAAAAAACTTATGTAGACACCTTCTAATTATGGAGTTTTGGTGTTTCTTGCAATAAAAAGTATGTAGACACCTCTTCTAATGATTGAGTTATGGTGTTTCTGGCAAAAAAAGTATGTAGACACCTCTTCTAATTATAGAGTTTTGGTGTTTCTTGCAATAAAAAGTATGTAGACACCTCTTCTAATGATTGGGTTATGGTGTTTCTGGCAAAAAAAAGTATGTAGACACCTCTTCTAATTATAGAGTTTTGGTGTTTCTTGCAATAAAAAGTATGTAGACACCTCTTCTAATGATTGAGTTATGGTGTTTCTGGCAAAAAAAGTATGTAGACACCTCTTCTAATTATGAAGTTTTGGTGTTTCTTGCAATAAAAAGTATGTAGACACCTCTTCTAATTATTGAGTTCTGGTGTTTCTGGCAATAAAAAGTATGTAGACACCTCTTCTAATTATTGAGTTATGGTGTTTCTGGCAAAAAAAGTATGTAGACACCTCTTCTAATTATTGAGTTCTGATTTCTCTGGCAAAAAAAGTATGTAGACACCTCTTCTAATGATTGAGTTCTGGTGTTTCTGGCAAAAAAAGTATGTAGACACCTCTTGTAATTATTGAGTTCTGGTGTTTCTGGCAAAAAAAAGTATGTAGACACCTCTTCTAATGATTGAGTTCTGATTTCTCTGGCAAAAAAAGTATGTAGACACCTTCTAATTATTGAGTTCTGGTGTTTCTGGCAATAAAAAGTATGTAGACACCTCTTCTAATTATGGAGTTCTGATTTCTCTGGCAAAAAAAGTATGTAGACACCTTCTAATTATTGAGTTCTGGTGTTTCTGGCAAAAAAAGTATGTAGACACCTCTTCTAATGATTGAGTTCTGGGGTTTCTGGCAAAAAGTATGTAGACACCTCTTCTAATTATGGAGTTCTGGTTTCTCTGGCAAAAAAAGTATGTAGACACCTCTTCTAATGATTGAGTTCTGATGTTTCTGGCAAAAAGTATGTAGACACCTCTTCTAATGATTGAGTTCTGGGGTTTCTGGCAATAAAAAGTATGTAGACACCTCTTCTAATTATGGAGTTCTGATTTCTCTGGCAAAAAAAGTATGTAGACACCTTCTAATTATTGAGTTCTGGTGTTTCTGGCAAAAAAAGTATGTAGACACCTCTTCTAATGATTGAGTTCTGGTGTTTCTGGCAATAAAAAGTATGTAGACACCTCTTCTAATTATTGAGTTATGGTGTTTCTGGCAAAAAAAGTATGTAGACACCTCTTCTAATTATTGAGTTCTGATTTCTCTGGCAAAAAAAGTATGTAGACACCTCTTCTAATGATTGAGTTCTGGTGTTTCTGGCAAAAAAAAGTATGTAGACACCTCTTGTAATTATTGAGTTCTGGTGTTTCTGGCAAAAAAAAGTATGTAGACACCTCTTCTAATTATTGAGTTCTGGTGTTTCTGGCAAAAAAAAGTATGTAGACACCTCTTCTAATTATTGAGTTCTGATTTCTCTGGCAAAAAAAGTATGTAGACACCTAATTATTGAGTTCTGGTGTTTCTGGCAATAAAAAGTATGTAGACACCTCTTCTAATTATGGAGTTCTGATTTCTCTGGCAAAAAAAGTATGTAGACACCTTCTAATTATTGAGTCCTGGTGTTTCTGGCAATAAAAAGTATGTAGACACCTCTTCTAATTATGGAGTTCTGATTTCTCTGGCAAAAAAAGTATGTAGACACCTTCTAATTATTGAGTTCTGGTGTTTCTGGCAATAAAAAGTATGTAGACACCTCTTCTAATGATTGAGTTCTGGTGTTTCTGGCAAAAAAAAGTATGTAGACACCTCTTTTAATGATTGAGTTCTGGTGTTTCTGGCAAAAAAGTATGTAGACACCTCTTCTAATTATTGAGTTCTGGTGTTTCTGGCAAAAAAAGTATGTAGACACCTCTTCTAATGATTGAGTTCTGGATTTTCTGGCAATAAAAAGTATGTAGACACCTCTTCTAATGATTGAGTTCTGGTGTTTCTGGCAAAAAGTATGTAGACACCTCTTCTAATGATTGAGTTCTGGTGTTTCTGGCAAAAAGTACGTAGACACCTCTTGTAATTATTGAGTTCTGGTGTTTCTGGCAATAAAAAGTATGTAGACACCTCTTCTAATTATGGAGTTCTGGTGTCTCTGGCAAAAAAAGTATGTAGACACCTCTTCTAATGATTGAGTTCTGGTGTTTCTGGCAAAAAAAGTATGTAGACATCTCTTCTAATGATTGAGTTCTGGTGTTTCTGGCAAAAAAGTATGTAGACACCTCTTCTAATTATTGAGTTCTGGTGTTTCTGGCAAAAAAGTATGTAGACACCTCTTCTAATTATTGAGTTCTGGATTTTCTGGCAATAAAAAGTATGTAGACACCTCTTCTAATGATTGAGTTCTGATGTTTCTGGCAATAAAAAGTATGTAGACACCTCTTCTAATTATTGAGTTCTGGTGTTTCTGGCAAAAAAAGTATGTTTACACCTCTTCTAATTATTGAGTTCTGGTGTTTCTGGCAAAAAAAGTATGTAGACACCTCTTCTAATTATGGAGTTCTGATTTCTCTGGCAAAAAAAGTATGTAGACACCTCTTCTAATGATTGAGTTCTGGTGTTTCTGGCAAAAAAAAGTATGTAGACACCTCTTCTAATGATTGAGTTCTGGTGTTTCTGGCACAAAAAGTATGTAGACACCTCTTCTAATTATTGAGTTCTGGTGTTTCTGGCAAAAAAAGTATGTAGACACCTCTTCTAATTATGGAGTTCTGATTTCTCTGGCAAAAAAAGTATGTAGACACCTTCTAATTATTGAGTTCTGGTGTTTCTGGCAATAAAAAGTATGTAGACACCTCTTCTAATTATGGAGTTCTGATTTCTCTGGCAAAAAAAGTATGTAGACACCTTCTAATTATTGAGTTCTGGTGTTTCTGGCAATAAAAAGTATGTAGACACCTCTTCTAATTATTGAGTTCTGGTGTTTCTGGCAATAAAA
The DNA here is from genome assembly GCF_030014385.1 of Trichomycterus rosablanca. Taxonomy (NCBI): domain Eukaryota; kingdom Metazoa; phylum Chordata; class Actinopteri; order Siluriformes; family Trichomycteridae; genus Trichomycterus; species Trichomycterus rosablanca. The sequence continues at coordinate 69,685,344 of NC_085988.1, read as the reverse complement.
AGTATGTAGACACCTCTTCTAATGATTGAGTTCTGGTGTTTCTGGCAAAAAAAGTATGTAGACACCTCTTCTAATGATTGAGTTCTGGGGTTTCTGGCAAAAAGTATGTAGACACCTCTTCTAATTATGGAGTTCTGGTTTCTCTGGCACAAAAAGTATGTAGACACCTCTTCTAATTATGGAGTTCTGGTTTCTCTGGCAAAAAAAGTATGTAGACATCTTTTCTAATTATTGAGTTCTGTTTTTTTTGGCAAAAAACTTATGTAGACACCTCTTCTAATTATTGAGTTTTGGTGTTTCTTGCAATAAAAAGTATGTAGACACCTCTTCTAATTATTGAGTTCTGGTGTTTCTGGCAATAAAAAGTATGTAGACACCTCTTCTAATTATTGAGTTCTGGTGTTTCTGGCAATAAAAAGTATGTAGACACCTCTTCTAATGATTGAGTTATGGTGTTTCTGGCAAAAAAAGTATGTAGACACCTCTTCTAATTATGGAGTTTTGGTGTTTCTTGCAATAAAAAGTATGTAGACACCTCTTCTAATTATTGAGTTCTGGTGTTTCTGGCAATAAAAAGTATGTAGACACCTCTTCTAATTATTGAGTTATGGTGTTTCTGGCAAAAAAAGTATGTAGACACCTCTTCTAATTATTGAGTTCTGATTTCTCTGGCAAAAAAAGTATGTAGACACCTCTTCTAATGATTGAGTTCTGGTGTTTCTGGCAAAAAAAGTATGTAGACACCTCTTGTAATTATTGAGTTCTGGTGTTTCTGGCAAAAAAAAGTATGTAGACACCTCTTCTAATTATTGAGTTCTGGTGTTTCTGGCAAAAAAAAGTATGTAGACACCTCTTCTAATTATTGAGTTCTGATTTCTCTGGCAAAAAAAGTATGTAGACACCTTCTAATTATTGAGTTCTGGTGTTTCTGGCAATAAAAAGTATGTAGACACCTCTTCTAATTATGGAGTTCTGATTTCTCTGGCAAAAAAAGTATGTAGACACCTTCTAATTATTGAGTTCTGGTGTTTCTGGCAATAAAAAGTATGTAGACACCTCTTCTAATTATGGAGTTCTGATTTCTCTGGCAAAAAAAGTATGTAGACACCTAATTATTGAGTTCTGGTGTTTCTGGCAAAAAAAGTATGTAGACACCTCTTCTAATTATGGAGTTCTGGTTTCTCTGGCAAAAAAAGTATGTAGACACCTCTTCTAATTATGGAGTTCTGATTTCTCTGGCAAAAAAAGTATGTAGACACCTAATTATTGAGTTCTGGGGTTTCTGGCAAAAAGTATGTAGACACCTCTTCTAATTATGGAGTTCTGGTTTCTCTGGCAAAAAAAGTATGTAGACACCTCTTCTAATGATTGAGTTCTGATGTTTCTGGCAAAAAGTATGTAGACACCTCTTCTAATGATTGAGTTCTGGGGTTTCTGGCAATAAAAAGTATGTAGACACCTCTTCTAATTATGGAGTTCTGATTTCTCTGGCAAAAAAAGTATGTAGACACCTCTTCTAATTATTGAGTTCTGGTGTTTCTGGCAAAAAAAGTATGTAGACACCTCTTCTAATGATTGAGTTCTGGTGTTTCTGGCAATAAAAAGTATGTAGACACCTCTTCTAATTATTGAGTTATGGTGTTTCTGGCAAAAAAAGTATGTAGACACCTCTTCTAATTATTGAGTTCTGATTTCTCTGGCAAAAAAAGTATGTAGACACCTCTTCTAATGATTGAGTTCTGGTGTTTCTGTCAAAAAAAGTATGTAGACACCTCTTGTAATTATTGAGTTCTGGTGTTTCTGGCAAAAAAAAGTATGTAGACACCTCTTCTAATTATTGAGTTCTGGTGTTTCTGGCAAAAAAAAGTATGTAGACACCTCTTCTAATTATTGAGTTCTGATTTCTCTGGCAAAAAAAGTATGTAGACACCTTCTAATTATTGAGTTCTGGTGTTTCTGGCAATAAAAAGTATGTAGACACCTCTTCTAATTATGGAGTTCTGATTTCTCTGGCAAAAAAAGTATGTAGACACCTTCTAATTATTGAGTCCTGGTGTTTCTGGCAATAAAAAGTATGTAGACACCTCTTCTAATTATGGAGTTCTGATTTCTCTGGCAAAAAAAGTATGTAGACACCTTCTAATTATTGAGTTCTGGTGTTTCTGGCAATAAAAAGTATGTAGACACCTCTTCTAATGATTGAGTTCTGGTGTTTCTGGCAAAAAAAAGTATGTAGACACCTCTTTTAATGATTGAGTTCTGGTGTTTCTGGCAAAAAAGTATGTAGACACCTCTTCTAATGATTGAGTTCTGGTGTTTCTGGCAATAAAAAGTATGTAGACACCTCTTCTAATGATTGAGTTATGGTGTTTCTGGCAAAAAAAGTATGTAGACACCTCTTCTAATGATTGAGTTCTGGTGTTTCTGGCAAGAAAAGTATGTAGACACCTCTTCTAATGATTGAGTTCTGGATTTTCTGGCAATAAAAAGTATGTAGACACCTCTTCTAATGATTGAGTTCTGGTGTTTCTGGCAAAAAGTATGTAGACACCTCTTCTAATGATTGAGTTCTGGTGTTTCTGGCAAAAAGTACGTAGACACCTCTTCTAATGATTGAGTTCTGGTGTTTCTGGCAAAAAGTATGTAGACACCTCTTGTAATTATTGAGTTCTGGTGTTTCTGGCAATAAAAAGTATGTAGACACCTCTTCTAATTATGGAGTTCTGGTGTCTCTGGCAAAAAAAGTATGTAGACACCTCTTCTAATGATTGAGTTATGGTGTTTCTGGCAAAAAAAGTATGTAGACATCTCTTCTAATGATTGAGTTCTGGTGTTTCCGGCAAAAAAGTATGTAGACACCTCTTCTAATTATTGAGTTCTGGTGTTTCTGGCAAAAAAGTATGTAGACACCTCTTCTAATTATTGAGTTCTGGATTTTCTGGCAATAAAAAGTATGTAGACACCTCTTCTAATGATTGAGTTCTGATGTTTCTGGCAATAAAAAGTATGTAGACACCTCTTCTAATTATTGAGTTCTGGTGTTTCTGGCAAAAAAAGTATGTAGACACCTCTTCTAATTATTGAGTTCTGGTGTTTCTGGCAAAAAAAGTATGTAGACACCTCTTCTAATTATGGAGTTCTGATTTCTCTGGCAAAAAAAGTATGTAGACACCTCTTCTAATGATTGAGTTCTGGTGTTTCTGGCAAAAAAAAGTATGTAGACACCTCTTCTAATGATTGAGTTCTGGTGTTTCTGGCACAAAAAGTATGTAGACACCTCTTCTAATTATGGAGTTCTGGTGTTTCTGGCAATAGAAAGTATGTAGACACCTCTTCTAATTATGGAGTTCTGATTTCTCTGGCAAAAAAAGTATGTAGACACCTCTTCTAATGATTGAGTTCTGGTGTTTCTGGCAATAAAAAGTATGTAGACACCTCTTCTAATTATGGAGTTCTGATTTCTCTGGCAAAAAAAGTATGTAGACACCTCTTCTAATGATTGAGTTATGGTGTTTCTGGCAAAAAAAGTATGTAGACACCTCTTCTAATTATTGAGTTCTGGTGTTTCTGGCAAAAAAAAGTATGTAGACACCTCTTCTAATTATTGAGTTATGGTGTTTCTGGCAATAAAAAGTATGTAGACACCTCTTCTAATTATGGAGTTCTGATTTCTCTGGCAAAAAAAGTATGTAGACACCTTCTAATTATTGAGTTCTGGTGTTTCTGGCAATAAAAAGTATGTAGACACCTCTTCTAATTATTGAGTTCTGGTGTTTCTGGCAAAAAAAAGTATGTAGACACCTCTTCTAATGATTGAGTTCTGGTGTTTCTGGCAAAAAAAAGTATGTAGACACCTCTTCTAATTATTGAGTTCTGGTGTTTTGCACCGACCCATTGTTAACAGGTGCATACAATCAATGTATTAAATAACTAACATACTTTCAGTTGACATGCCTGCAGTTGTAGTCCAACAGGACTGGGCTCTTTTGCACAAAGCAAGGTCCATAAAGACGTAGCTGGACATGTTTGGTGTGGATGAATTCCAAGGTCTGCACAGATTCTCCACGTTAACTGTAAGTCAGGCCTTTTGTTCCACCAGTAGTGGCTGACTCACAAATGCTTGTTTGGCTGGATGGCCCTGAATTCCCACAAAATTGCTTAAAAACGGAAACACAAGAGGCATTTTAGCATCTTTAGGCTTGTTACAATTATAGTTAGTGATTCTCATACAGATAATTGTGAGTAATAATGAAATTGTTTTTCCTTCTAATTTTGTCACTCTGAAAACATTATTGAGATAAATGTTGTTAGCTATTCAATAGATCATGAGTGGGAGTTTGTTATTCATGATAACACAGAACCTAGATTGTTTTATTGCTTTTATACAGCTGAATTTAATACTAAATATGCTTTAATATTGATAATACCTTTCTCAAAAAGAAGTTCTACAACAAATGAGTTGTTGCTAGGTACCTAACAGTTCATTTGTCTGCCGTAACACAGTAGTCTAAAAAGGCATATTACTACCTAGTAGTGTTAGTTTGAAATACAAAGTTCAAATAAGCGATGATTAAAAAAAAAATAATAATAATAATTGAAAGATACAAGTAGGGCTGGGTGGTTTCACGGTATATCACTGTATGTTTTCTTTGTATGACTGGGGCTTTTTATATGTCTGTGGTTTATTTTACTGCCAAAAGTACATAGAATATAAAATAAGTTTTAATTTCACCATGTATATAGTGAAGGTTTTGAGTACTATAAGTTTTGCTTTGCCCCACAAAGGGACACAATATATGATGCAATCAGTACACGTGAAACAGTTGCAATATATACAATTTTTATTGTTTATTTAATATTTAAGTATTGTACAAATTCCCTTAGCTCTCCCGATTCCAATTTGCTTATAACATTAAAATAGCGTCTAACATGAAGTATTTCGGCCCATATGACATATCTGTAATCCAGTGTTTAAATTATTGCTCTGAAAGCTTCTTTCTCGACTGTATATAGAGGAACCGTGTCCTTGCATATGTGGATTGTTACTGCGTTCGTAATGTCGTCGTTTACGACAGCCGTGGCTCGACAAACTGTGCAGTATATAGTGTTTTAGTCTGTTCTAACCTGCCGACATGCCTCATTTCTTTGGCAGGTTCTTCCGGTGCATATTTGGTCCTTCTCTCTTCATCTTCCATATGTTTTTGTTTATTTTTGTCACCAGATTGAGGAAATCTTTTATCATTTGTTAACACTGTCATGCTAACGCTAACTGGCTAACTACTTAATCTGCACGGCGCTCCATAGCGCTTTTAGCGGCGAACAGTATTATGTGATCTACTGCCTTTTGAAGCCTACAGCTGTTAAAATGAACTATGTTACGGTATGGTGGTATATGAGAAATGCATACCGTAGGAGGAATCAGGACAGTATACCGAATGTACCATCATACCATTTATATTCAAAGAACATAATTCTGTTTAATGCAGTGATACACTAAAAATGAACAAAAATCTCCACTCACAAGTGGTGTAGCAGCTTAACTTGAATATAAAAAAACAAATAAGTTACTTAACAGCATTACAGTAAAACCTGAATACCAAAATAAAATGGAAAGTCGCTCTTTTGTTATGAAGGAAAGCCAGTTCTTAAAGTGCTTGTATTGTGACAATGGTTTGATGGACGGGTCTACGCAAAGTGAGTGTGTTTTGACCCTTTGGGGCTTCCATAGTGCATGGGATAGCGTGCTCGGCTCTGGCTGTCCGCTATTCGGAACAGAAGAAGTTAATAAAGTGTTTTGCTCCCGACAATTTGTGAATATACCGTGTATTTATTTCTTTATTAAGCGAGTGCATCACTACGACGCTCGTTTACATAACTAAGCCAATCAGAGAGCTTGATACTGAGATGTCGTTCAGTCTTGTAACACGTAAACTCGTAAAAGCTGTATGTTATGGTCCTGAAGTTTTCATACTCGGATTAAAAGTTATTGTTTTGTAAACCGGAGTGATCCTCGACTCACACACCATATAAACAGTAAAATTCTACAGTAATGAACGCAGCTCTGCTCCTACCGCCTCGTGAAACGATCGCATTACAGACATTACACCGCTGTTGGACTCGTTTCACTTTCCAATGTAAAGTATTTCCACACAGCGGACATGCTGACGTAAAACAAAAGACCGGGTTATGATCGGCATTAGTAAAGCCGATTTTTGATCAGTTAAAAATAGAGATGGGACGATCGGGGTTTTTGTCACCGATTCCGATCTCCGATCTCCTTTCAGGGACATAGCCGATAGCCGATTGCGATCTGCGATCTGCGCAATTTTGCTTTGACTTTACAAATTGCGAAAACATACTCAAGCAGAATCATGTATCGGATTGCTACACTTGTTGTTTTGGTGCAAGGCCAGCTGTTTTTAATGGGGACGGTGATTTCAGTTCTAATTTATGAAGCTCACTTGTGACTCGGGTGCAGGTCTTTTGAATTTTCTGCTTGAGGGATCCTTGCTCCATGACAGCTGACACAAATGAAAAGCCAGGGCAAAGAGAAATGAGAGGCTGAAGATGAATCAACACAACAGGAAAAACGCTGGCTTGAAGTCCAGTCTCGACATTGATCTTCCAGGCTGGGAAGAACAAACTAGCAGCAAATTAACTAAACAAGTGTCAAGAAGCCGACTCTCATGATCACTGGATATCTCTGAGCGCTCTGTACGGGCCAGCCAGAGCAGAGCTGCTGTGAAGATCTGCAGTTTTGATGTATGCTAAACCTACACTACATGAAAGCAACACACGAGCAGTCAAATCTCTCGGCTAATGTTCAATATCAGCAAAGAAAACAAGCCTTCAGGGTTATTTTTGTGTTTTTACTTGAGTAAAATCTTTAAGGCTGCACCAGAAAGATGCAGGACATATTTACTATAATTAATGACGTGATCATTTTTTATTTCTGGGCATAGGCTCAAATGTATTAATACACTATATACAGTATAGTCAAAAGTATGTGGACATCCAACCATGACCTGGATGGCCTTACCATTTCATAACCGATGCATAAATGCTTATCCCAAATATGTTTAATGGGGTTTTAGTCAGGGCTCTACACAGGCAACGGAAGTTCCTCCATAACCCAACTGGTCAAGCAATGTCTTTATGAACCTGGCTTTGAGCACAGTGACACAGTTATGCTGGAATAGGAAAGAAGCGTCCTTAAACTGTTGCCCAATAAATTGGAAGCTTATAATCTATCTTTTATAATTGATTTTATACACCCTTTTCTCATCTGTACATTAAAACCTTTCCAAACTGTACACTATGTACTTAGTAGTCTTTGAATATGTAGTTATACCAATGGGTATTCAATTATTGATCATATATTTACAACAGTATAATATGTTGGTTTGGGATAAAATGCATTAGCTTTTTCAGCATATGCAAAAATAAATAAATAAATAAATTAAAGGATTTAAAAAGAAGTTAGTAATATGTACATACTCTTTTTTTTAAATTAATTTTACCACCTACTTTCTGTTGGTTCTTAAACTGATGTGGAATTAGGAATTAGGGTATATTTACAAAAATTAGTAAAGTTGGTGAGCTTTTATCCAGAGCGACTTACAGTTATTAGCGAATACCCTGCAAGCAATGGATGGTTGAGGGCCTTGCTCAGGGGCCCAACAGTGGTAACTTGGTGATAGTAGGTACTGACTAGTTTTAGTCTTTCTGTTTGTTTTTGCATTCTACTCTTTCAACTTTTTTTGGAATTGCAGTTGTAGAACACGTCTCACAAATGTTATTCCAAACATAGATGTTAATTCTATTTCACATTTTTTGATTAGCTTTGGATTAAATGACCCTCATAAATTAAATGATAGAATAAATGGAAGGTACAATAATCAGCACAGCCTACCTTAACAGATACGTAAGTACCCGTCCATGTTTTCACACACCCCCTTCTGCGTCCACAGAATTGGTTGGAAGTTTTCCAAACTCAGTTATCCGAGTCGTGTGTTTAGTCGTGTGTTTAGCTGCTTTACACTTTGACATCTTGGACATTTTGTCTAACCGATTGCTCGTGTAACCGAGCATCTTCAGAGTTTGTTGAGTTTGTAAAGTAAGAAATAATTTGTACATAGACAAACTGTTGAGAGCATAATACTTTACTGGCTTGTTCTTTTGAGGTGCAGCACAGACTACACAGAGATGATCACGTGTATAGAGAAGCACACTTTTCCATTGATTATGGATTCCCCAAAAAGACAAAATGCGCTCAATATGTAAACACACATCAAACATTGTCAGCACACTACACCACAGAAAATTCTGTCACACTAACTTAATTGCTGTATGATTGCTATTACCGTCTCATATTACATAATGCGCCTGATATTTCAAACGCTATGTGAATGAAAAATGTTAAATCAGTAAACACAAACACTAAAAAATTTTTTTACAGCAAATTGGATATTAAACAGGAAACGGTGCTATTTCATGCACTGTGGAAGCCCCAAAGGGTCAAAACACACTCACTTTGCGTAGAAACGTCCATCAAATCATTGTCACAATACAACCACAGAAACGTTTGTTACAGTTACAACACGCATACAAGTACGGTGGCTCATAAGAAACAAACCAGATATCATTTAACCAAACGATCTACAATTACTACCAATTTGATACGGCAGCTAAAAAATAAACACTCAGCCGAATACAGCGAGTTTATTATTATATGATGAGAAGAGGAACCGGCTGTCCGATAACACGGCAGAGATGCTGATTTTCCTCAAAAAGAACCTTCACTTCATTTTGAGTGTTCTAGTTTTACTACTACAATGCTGCACTAAGTTTGTTTACTTTTATTTTGTAAAAGAACATTAAGCAATAGCTTGGATGCAGGCAATTTTTTTCCTACAGCACTGCAGAGCTATTCAGTTGTTAAACATATACATTGGATTAATTTGAATAACTGTAATGTACTTGAAGTGTGCACTGTGTGAACAGTATTATCTAGTTCTTATCTAGACAATATCTAGAAAATACAAGTATCGGTTTGAGACTCGGTATCGGATCGGGATCAAAATTAATGATCGGGACAAAAAAACGTGATCGGGACATCCCTAATATCTAGAGTTGCCAGCTTGTGAGCGTGGCATTAGACATGTTCTTTAATAGCTGTGTTATAGTGACAGGATGTCATTGATAAATTTCCCGAATGGGCCAAATCTTATTCCAGTTGAGTGGTGTAGACCTCCATAAACAACCAGCGAGATGAGGCGCTGACAGCTGCAGGGGACTCATCCTGGTCTTGTTGATTGAGAATTATATTTACGTGCTGAATAATGAATCACTACGGGTCCCCGAGGCTCCCATCATCGCCAGAGTGACGAGCTGCCGCAGCTCAATGAAGATGGAGGGCTGAGTTTCAGAGCTTGATGTGTTGGATAAATTGGTACTCAGTTTTCTATGGATCATCATTAGAATCGGTTATTGAACGCTTAGGTGAGCCGTAATGACAGCCGCTCTATTCAAATCCCTGAACAGAGCGTAGTGGTTGACTGGTTAAAATGAATAGACCTCTCTAATACTCCTAAACTGCAGTTATTATGTAATGTAATGGAGCTATTCAGGTGAGCGCACCATTGAAGGTCTCACGCGTGATGTAGAAAATCATGTCTTTTCTTGAATTACAGCAAAAAGCTGAATGTAGTATTATGGTTTTATGCTGGCTGCATTTCTCACTGAGCTTGTAGCTACATGCATTCACCATTATCAGGTGCTATATAAGTGCACTTTGTGATTTTAGACTGTTTGCTGCTATACACAGTTTGTCAGCCCCCCTTTACCCTGGTTATTTTTTGGAAATGGATCACTAAAAACATCACTGAATATATGATTTAAAAAGTGTAATATTATCAGCACTGCAATGATGATGTGTTTAACAACACTGTGCTTTAGGAATTTTCATTTAATTTAGATATAGAAGGATGGACGGATGGATGGATGGATATATAGATATATGGATAGATGGATGGATGGATAGACAGATAGACGGACGTATGGATGGATGGATGGATAGACAAACACATACAGACATACTTTATTGATCCCAAAGGAAATTAAAGCCCCAGCAGCATAATACAACAATAGATAGATGGATGGATGGATGGATGGATGGATGAATGGATAGACGGACGGATGGATGGATGGATAGAGGGATTGATAGACGGATTGATGGACAGATGGATGGATGCATGTTTGGATGGATGGATGGGTGGATAGACGGATGGATGGATAGATGTATAGACTGATAGATAGACGGATGGATGGATGGATGGATAGATAGATAGACGAATGGACGAATGGATGGATGGATGGATGGATGGATGGATGGATAGACGGACGGATGGATGGATGGATGGATAGATAGACTGATAGATGGATGGATGGATAGATAGATGGATAGATAGCTAGACGGACGTATGGATGGATGGATGGATAGACAAACACATACAGACATACTTTATTGATCCCAAAGGAAATTAAAGCCCCAGCAGCATAATACAACAATAGATAGATGGATGGATGGATGGATGGATGGATGAATGGATAGACGGACGGATGGATGGATGGATAGAGGGATTGATAGACGGATTGATGGACAGATGGATGGATGCATGTTTGGATGGATGGATGGGTGGATAGACGGATGGATGGATAGATGTATAGACTGATAGATAGACGGATGGATGGATGGATGGATAGATAGATAGACGAATGGACGAATGGATGGATGGATGGATGGATGGATGGATGGATAGACGGACGGATGGATGGATGGATGGATAGATAGACTGATAGATGGATGGATGGATAGATGGATAGATAGCTAGACGGATGGATGGATGGATGGATGGATGGATGGATAGACGGACGGACGGACGGACAGACGGACGGATAGATAGACTGATAGATGGATGGATAGATGGATAGATAGATAGACAGATGGATGGATGGATGGATAGATAGATAGATAGATGGATGGACGGACGGATAGATAGACGGATGGATGGATGGATAGATGGATAGATAGATAGACAGACATATGGATGGATGGATAGATAGACTGATTGATGGATGGGTGGATAGACGGATGGATAGATAGATGGATGGATAGATGTATAGACTGATAGACGGATGGGTGGATGGATGGATGGATGGATAGATGGATGGATCGATAGACCGATGGATAGATAGACTGATAGATGGATGCATGCATGGATGGATGGATGGGTGGATGGGTGTTTGTGTGGATGGATGGATGGGTGGATGGGTGTTTGTGTGAATGGATGGATGGATAGACAGACAGACAGATACATACATAAAGCCCCAGCAGCATAATACAACAATAAAGGTACACACTAATAAAATGCAACAGTACAAATTTGAAAAAAAAACAACAAAATAAACAACAATTGTGACTAACCGATTGCTAAATGAATTGCTAAGACTGCCTTATAGTGCAAATTAACCAGTAAACGTGAGGCACTTGAATGCTACGCCAATAAATTTTTTTTTAAATATCTAAATACAAACCTTCATTTTTGAATTTCACAGTAAATTGCATATTACACGGGAACCAACTCATTTCATGAGCTGTGACGTGATTTTTACAGCTGGGAATTATGTAAGACTATAGCAGTTTTACAACATTACTAACAGTAGCAGTGCTGTCTGTGTCCAAATTGTTGTCTTTTGTCTTTAAGCAGTAAATGTCATAATTCCTGTTAATCTCAACAGGTATGATCATTGCAAAGTATTATCACTCTCATTGTTGGTCCAACCATTATTTTTATGTGTGATGTAGGAAATCATAAAAAAAAAAAAAAAAAAAAAAAAAAAAAAAAACCAAATATTGAAAGGTATGTGTAATTATTGGATAACTTAAGTAATATGTTGGATAATTACAGCAAATCCAGCATGAATGAATGAATGAATGAATGACAATGTGCATTGAGGTTCCTTTTTTAAGTATAGAATGTATGGTAAAAATTAAATAGAGAGTAAATATTAAATAGGTGATAGTGGTAAAGCACATTGAATTGGCCAGTATATCCATATACAGTGGACCCTTGGGTTACGAACGGTTTACCATACGAACATTTCGGGTTACGAATGATCTTTTTCAACATAATGTATGAACAAATTTCGAATTACGGACCGAAATTCACGAAACACGTGACGTCACGAACAAGTTAACTCCAGCCGTCTCTCTCTCTAATATCGGTGTTTTCTTTAAATCTATTACTATTCGTTGTTGTATAATTACTCCTGCCAGTAGCTGTCACTGTGTATCAGACAGCGGGGACAGTGAGTGAGAGAGAAGAAGGAATTCGGCTGAGTAAAGTATTCTTTCTTTCGTGCAATTACACCTACAAAATACAACACTATTGAAATGAAGGAAATAATAGAGAAATATGAGAGTTATTGTTTCTGGTAGATACATTTTATAAAAAAAAAAAAAAAGGAAATGTATTATGGTGTATGGTACAGCACACGTACTGTACTGAAATGTGATGTGTGTTTTATGTACAGTACTACTGTGTATTATTGTTTATTATTGTTTATTACAGGAATGTCTATTCTTTAATTTAAGATTTAAGGGAAGATATAGTTGTATTTATAACAAAAAAGAGCATTTAAGACATTAGAGAGGTTAGATAAGGGGGTGCTTTGGGAGGTCTGGCACGGATTCATTCTATTTACATTATTTCTTATGGGAAAAATAGGTTTAACTAACGAACATTTTGACTTAAGAACAGCCCTTCGGAACCAATTAAATTCGTAAGTCAAAGGTCCACTGTACATATATACCTTAAGAACTATCAAAATAAATTTTTTTAATGTATCATGGTTGCGTTGGGTTCAGCACTACCCATAAACAATGTGAAAAGGCAGGAATACACCTTGGACAGGGCACAATCCAGGGCAGCGCAACACACACTCACACACACATTTACTCTCTCACTCACTTCTTGGGGCAGTGTTAAACAACCAATCCACCTTTTGCATGCTAATAAAGGAAAAAGTGCCAAATTCTCACAGGTGGAGAAGGGTAAATATCAGCTGCACCACAGAGCTGCCTGATTAAATAAATCATTTACCCAAAATGAGCACACACAATCTGGCTTTAAAGCTTAACGGAATAAGGTAAAAAGCTATGAGTCCAGTTTCATTTTAGATACATTGGTCCAGTGGATCAATTTAAATGCATAATGAGTCCAGTATTTTACTCTGATATTCAACCAGTTTTTTTTAACGAGATGACAGTTGACTGATGTTTACTGGCTGGCTAGTCTAATTATTTTTGTTTTAGCTGCTCTGTGATTTTGTGACAAGCAATTTGTTGCTTAATTTTCACACAGCACTTAATTTTAGGTGGTATTTGATTGACAAAACTGGCTTTTAAAATCATTTTACAAGCAGTCACAGTCAAGGAACAAATGATTTTAAATTTTCATTTAAAGTTTCATTTATTTATTTATTTATTAGGGTTTTACACACTTTGGTTACATTCATGACAGAAATTGTAGTTTTATCAGTTTTATCAAGATTTATCAGTTTACAAATTGATTACATGGACAATTCTGTATCTCCAGTTTACCTCACTTGCATGTCTGTGGACTGTGGGAGAAAACCTGAGCTCCCGGAGGAAACCCACGCAGACACGGGGAGAACATGTAAACTTCACACAGAAAGAACCCGGATCGCCACACCTGGGGATTGAACCTGAGCATACCTGAGATTGCTAATGGTCTTTTCACCAATCCTGAACACTCCAGTAAATCCTTGTAGCACCTTTTACATTGCAACCAAGGTTGTTAAACAGACATGGTGAGATGTTACATCCTTGTTGGACTCCCTTTTCTTTTTCTTTTTTTTTTATTTATAATTATGTATTTTTTCCCACTTTCCCCCCCAACTTTTATCCCCATTCTAATCGTGTCCGATTACCCCGACCCTGACTGAGGACGCCACTCAACTGACTTGCACCCCCTCCGGCACGCAGTCAGTACAGCCTGCATTTTTCACCTGCACGAGCCGAGTTCATACACCGAGACACACTGTGCACGGAGGGTCACACCCCCCTCAATGTTATTCCTCAGCCCTGTGCAGGCGCCGTCAGTCAACCAGCAGGGGCCGCAGTTGTACCAGTTATGAGGACCTATGCTCCGACTCCACCCCTGAACAACAGCCAAACGTTGTTCATACTGCCGCCCAACCCAGTCGGAAAGGTAGAGCTGAGTTTCGATATGATGCATCTAGAAACCCAACTCTGCTGAGCTACTTTACCGCTGCGCCACCTGAGCGGCTTTGGACTCCCTTTCTTACCCTAATCTAGGGTAGTAGAATAAAGAGCTTTAATGCTTAGCGCTTGAGTGTACATGTTGGCAGTGTTCCATTTAAACATTGTTGCATCTCTTTTCAGCCGACTTTGAAGCTCCTTGATTTAAAAATAAAACATTGCAGCAATTAATCAGATACAAGGTGTTTATTAAGCGAGTTACATTAAGTTTGCAGCAGTTTGATAAACGTCGGAACAGATGGTGAGATTCACGGAACATATTTAGTTTGATTAAGACTCATTGTTGAGTCCATTTCACTCTAATTTTTTTCCATTAGCACTAATCATGTCTGCGTGTCATTCTAACCACTGGTCTGTCAGGTAAAAATAAAACTAAGCGCAACAAATATAAAAATATACCATCTGTCATTTGCGTACAAACAAGAATCAACGCGTTTCATTTAACGTTCTATTTCTAAAGCTCAGTTCATACGCAAAACTCGATAAATGAGCATGTTAGTGTATATTAATTGGAAATATTCCAACTGAGCAAGCATGTACAACACTTATAAACTCCACCTTTCATAACTTAACTTTGTAAGTGTACACGTACTGACAGTAGCATGTTTGTTGCCTTGTACTCTCTGTTACCACCATATAACCATTGAAGGTTCTCTTTACTGGCATGCCACTACACCGCCCCAAACCCAGAAGGGTCTGATGCATTGTGTGATGTTCACATTTTCAGCATTTAGCGTTTATCCAAAGCGACTTACAATTGAGACTGTACATATTGCAAGCAACTGAGGATTAAGGGCCTTGCTCAGGGGCCCAATAGTGGCAACCGGGCAGATGTGGGGCTTGAACCAGTGACCTTCCAGTTACTAATCCTGTACTTTAACTCCTGAGCTACCACTGCCCCAAAACAGTATTAAATTAATCTGCAACTTGAGCCACAGTAACTTTTCTGTTTGTATGTGCCAGATGCCACAGTCCTTGTAGTATCCTAGTGCAGGTTGTTTCGAAAATAAATGGGTCGCAGTAAATAAATAATAATAATTAAATTGTAAGCGAATGCCCCCTTGTGGAGGCTTTATGTTCCACCTTGTAAACCACAGAGAGAGTAAGACGCTTTGCTTGTGTTGCCTGGGTCATGTAAAAAATCATTGCCACAATGGGGGTCGCTTGAAGTTGAAAAAACCCTGGCCTAGTGGGTAGAGCTTTGGGCTATCAATCGGAAGATTGTCTGTTCAAATCCAGGCTCTGCCATGCAGCCATTGTTGGGCCCTTGAGCAAGGCTCTTAACCCGTTCTGCTTCAGGGGCTCTGTACAATGGCCTCCAAAAAGCTGGGATATGCAGAAAAAGGATTTTATTGTACTGTACACATGTATATGTAAATATGACAAATAAAGACATTCTCCTTCTCCTTGTAACGTCCTCTGGAATCTATGAGTTTGGGCCTTCCAACAACCTGTTGGTTTATGGCTTGTCCCTTCACAGACCACTGTCTGTGGGTACTACGGTTTCCTGTGAGCACTCTTTGAGAAACCCTATAATAAATAGATAATGTCGCTGCTCAGGTGGCACAGCAGTAAAATACGCTAGCGCATCAGAGCTGTGATTTCGAATACATCATATCGAATCTCAGCTCTGCCATCCGGCTGGGCTGGGTGGCTACATGCACATTGATTGGCTGTTGTTCAGGGATGGGATGTGCCGGACCAGTGTTCCTCATAACTGGTGCAATTACGACCTCTGCTGGCTGATTGATGGCGTCTGCGCAGAGTTGAGGAATAATGCTGATCAGGGTGTGGCTCTCCGTGCACAAGGCTGATCCGCATATGAACTCGCCTCGTGCAGGTGAAAAGAGGCAGTCGGTACTGATCACGTGTCGGAGGAGGCGTGTGTCAGTTGCGAAGCTCCTCAGTCAGCACTGGAGGGTTGTATCGGTAGAGGTGAAGTGTAATGCAATCAGGGTAATTGGATACGACTAGATTAGGGAGAAAATTGGAGGAAAAATCTGAAAAAAAATAGATAATGTCAACAATATTCATTTATTTATTGAGATTTTAACTTCATATTTACGCACTGTGGTTACAGGTAGTTACTGGTTACACAAGGTTCATCAGTTCACAAGTTTAATGTCAAACACAGTCAGGGATAATTTTGTATCTCCAATTCACCTCACTTGCATGTCTTTGGATTGTGGGAGGAAACCGGAGCTCCTGGAGGAAACCCACACAGACACGGGGAGAACATGCAAACTCCACACAGACCGGACCCAGACTGCTCCACTTGGGAATCAAACCCAGGACCTTTTTGCTGGGAGGCGACAGTCCTACCCACTGAGCCACCGTGCTGCCCTGACAATAGTAATAGATTATTGTTTAATTGTTTACTGTACAACTAATCATGTGGCACAATGAAATGACTCATGTTTTTACATTCATTTATTCATCTATGAATGTTTAATTGATAAATATTCTGTGACAGTAATTTATAACGCTTCTCTTCTACCTCCATTATAAAAAAAACACATAGACCTGCCATTTAGCCGAGTCTGTGCCCAGCCCAGATGTTCCAGCTGCAAAAAAATGTGGATTAGGGTTACACAAGAGGAATGCTAATGGTATTCTTTGTCGTCTTCCTAAAGGCCAAAGAATTTAATTGCTATAAAAGAGACCATAGAAAAGCAATCCATAATATCATATTTATTACAATAGCCTCTGGCTGTGAGAGTGGGAGAAATCGGAAATTCAGCTTTTCAGAGCCTTTGCCCTCGTTAAAACTCTCCCGTCTGCTCCGGCACCTCCTGATTAGGGGCGTGGCTACCTTGGCTTGCAACTTCATTAAAATCTATTTAAATCAACTTCAACCGCAAAGTGCTCCATATTCCAGCATGTTAGAACGTTAAGTGTCAGGGAACATCATTAGAGCATTTGTGTGCGCTACCTGTCTCCAAATGTAGATAATAAGCTCCCTCACAAGCGTCGACGCCCTCATCCTCTCATCCTGCGACGGCGTCGGCGCGTGTGCCAGGTTGAGCGCCTGCGTTCCACTTGGATGTATTTTGTTCCTGGATGAGCAAAAAAGGGAAACTCGCTGGAGCAAAATGCCATGCTGATGCCCTTGGGCCTAAACCTTACCGCCTTGGTCTTGAACAACTGTCACTGTCAACTGTCAGACCTTAGATGATGCCACACAGAGCAGATGGCAAACACTTTCATTTGCAAACAGCTCCACCTCTGAACCGTGCACAGCCAGCCCTCATTATTTTTTTTATATAGCGCTACGTTTACCAATTCATTACGGTTGTGGAAGCGTAGCGGCGGTTTGAAGCTGGCAGGTAAAGCCGAATTTAACCAACAGCATTTATGCAGCCATGTGATAAATGTGCAAAATATTTTCACGTGTGCAGCATATGTTTTCGGAGTTAATTAGTGATCTGCTGATGTGCAAATACTTTCGTCTTTCACATTCCTTTACTTTCTACTTTTTTTAATTTCACAATTTTTGCATCTTTAGCTGAAGCCGATTTTTCACTTCTTGACAAATGAGTCGTAGTTTACATTACATGACATTCCAAACATCTTTTTAATTAAAAAAATAAATAAATACATGTAATTAGGGATGTAACGATACACTCTACCCATGGTGCGATGCGATTCACGATACTGGGTTCACGATACGATTTTTCACGATTTTTTTAAACAAAATTAAATTGAAGACAAATTATGACAAAGTTTCCTTTTATTATTTCTCTTAAAAAAATAAATCAAATACTGCATTTGTGAAATGAAAGCAGGGTTTTCATTGCTTTTGTAGCGATCTCTAATTATTTATTACCGATACCGGTTTGTGGCCCAGTGGTTGGGGACCACTGTTTTAGCAGTGTGATAGAAAATTATGAGTTAAGGGGCTTCTTATAAAATCATATAAAAGTACAGTAGACCCTTGAGTTATAAACCGTCTACCATACGAACATTTTGGGTTACGAGCGATCTTTTTCCACTTAACGTACGAACAAATTTCGGATTACGAACCGAAATTCGCAAAACACGTGACGTCACGAACAAGTTGACTCCGATCGCCTCCCTCTCTATATATATACAGTGAGCGAACATTCAGACAGCGGACGGCGTTTTTTTTGTGTTTTCTTTATATTTTGTAAAATTCTATATTAAAATGACCCCAAAGCGTAGTGGTGAGAAAATGAAAAAATCTATTACTATTCGTGGTTGTATAATTACTCCTGCCAGTAGCTGTCACTGTGTATCAGGCAGAGGGGACAGTGAGTGAGAGAGAAGAAGGAATTCGGCTCAGTAAAGTATTCTTTCGTGCAATTTCACCTACAAAATACAACACTACTGAAATAAAGAAGGAGATAATAGAGAAATATGAGAGTTATTGTTTCTGGTAGATACATTTTATAAATAAAAGGAAATGTATTATGGTGTATGGTACAGCACACGTACTGTAGTGAAATGTTATGAGTGTTTTATGTACAGTACTACTGTGTATTATTGTTTATTACAGTAATGTCTATTCTATTATTTAGGATTTAAGGGAAAATATACTTGTTTTTATAACAAAAAAGAGCATTTAAGACATTAGAAATGTTAGGTAAGGGGGTGGTTTGGGAGGTCTGGCATGGATTAATTCTATTTACATTATTTCTTATGGGAAAAATAGGTTTAACCACTGAACATTTTGACTTAAGAACAGCCCTTCTGAACCAATTAAATTCGTAAGTCCAGGGTCTACTGTATTTCCCATATTTAAAGTGTAAGATGGTTTTCACATATCCAGTAAGAACGTATTTAGGAGCACTGCGACCGAGGTCACGAAAGAGAACAGAACGTGAATAGAGGATGTAAAAACAAAAGATATCTAAGAAAGTTATCACATAACAAGACCAGAATTATTTAGAACACAGCAGACTCTATGGCACCAAGGTGTATCTTTTTATTTTTCAATGACACATGTATGTGAGAATCATCTTCCTAATGATTCTCTTGTGTCCGGGGTTGACGATAGGGTATAAAGGACCTATGTAAAATTAATTAGTTGTTCTTACTGTGGTATGCCTCTATGCTGTATGTAAGAATCTACAATTGTGCTTTTATTAAACTTCAATCCAGCTAAAAAGAATCTCTTGTGTCTGAGTTTGCTTTCTGACAGGAAAAGTTCCACCACAGCAGCTTCTAATATCTTGACACATTTCCACATATAGCATAAGTTGACAGTTTTGGTTTCTTTCTGATCTTGGCATCCAGACCAGTTGCATGTAGTTCTTTTTTTTCTTTAATGGGTGCAGTAAAAGTAGACCTATTTATATGGACTCAGAGAAGTTAGCTAGAGTTAATAACTTTAATCCCTAACAGGGAATTTAAAAGGTAAATGGAGTTATATAACAGGACCAAATAAATAATTTAAGATGCTGTTTGTATGTTTTCGATCCAGCAGTTTTTAGAAAAACTTAAAGGTGCTGGTTATTGTATAACCGCTCAACCCTACTTTATCAAAATGAAAAGAATAAAGAAATACTTTGTGCTTTAACCAGGTCCCTGCTGGCTCATCTAGAGGAGAGGAACTTCGGTCTCGGCTTTGAGCAGTTCTGCCCTCACCTTCATCTCTACACTACCTACGTCGACAACTTTCAATCAGCAAAGAAGGTTCTCAAGGTAAGCATGGGGTAATCTGTATTATTATTTACCCTGGTTTGCATCATGCTGTATAGCTAAATCAAACCAACATATTTCTGCATACAACTTAAACCTAAGTTCTGAAAAAATCACTACACTGTCCAAATCAAATGATTCCAATTGGATGCTTCTGTTAGGAGTCACCACAATGGGTCATTTGTCTGCATATTAGTCAGTTCTTTGTATTTTTGTCTCTTAAATAAAGTTTCAAACAAATCACAGATTCTTATCAATTAAAAACATTTTCATTAAATGCTTCGTCCTGGTCAGAATCATGGCAACAATACCTGGGACTGGGTACCAATCCATCACATGTCTGAGTAAGCGCCTAGTCGGGCAATAATGCAGTTATAAAAAGAAAGAAAAACGTAATGACATGTTTTTTATTTTTGTTAGCTACGTCGGTCATAATTAAAATATTGAGATAGTAGCAATTAATCCTCAGGTTTAACCTTAATTTTTTTTGTGTGGGGATATTAAATTTTTGCAGCTTTATTATATACTTTTTTAGTCAAAGGCTCAATAGCGACTGTGAATCATTCACTTATCACCATGCAACCATAAATGTACAGTAAATCAACACAGAACTGTGTGTCTCTCTGTCTGTGTGTGTCTCTGTCTGTGTGTGTCTCTGTGTGTGTCTCTCTCTGTGTTTGTGTCTCTGCGTGTGTGCATTTGTGTGTGTGTCTCTCTGTGTCTCTCTCTGTGTGTTTGTGTCTCTGTGTGTGTGTGTCTTTCTGTGTGTGTGTCCCTCTGTGTGTGTGTCTCTCTGTGTGTATGTGTCTGTGTGTGTCTCTCTGTGTCTCTGTGTGTCTCTGTGTGTGTCTGTGTGTCTCTCTGTGTCTCTGTGTGTGTCTGTGTCTCTCTGTGTGTGTGTCTCTGTGTCTCTGTGTGTACGTGTGTGTCTCTGTGTGTACGTGTGTGTCTCTGTGTCTCTGTGTGTCTCTCTCTGTGTCTCTCTGTGTCTTTCTGTGTCTCTCTCTCTCTCTCTCTCTCTGTGTCTATGTGCCTCTCTGTGTGTCTCTCTTTGTGTCTCTCTGTGTGTCTCTCTGTGTGTCTCTGTCTTTCTGTGTGTGTGCATGTGTCTCTCTGTGTCTCTGTGTCTGTGTGCCTCTTTGTGTGTCTATGTCTCTCTCGCTCTGTGTGTGTCTCTTTGTGTCTCTGTGTGTGTGTCTCTCTTGGTGTCTCTTTCTCTGTATCTGTGCATGTCTCTCTGTGTGCATCTCTGTGTGCGTGTCTCTCTGTGTGCGTCTCCGTTGCTTTTTTGCACACCATTCTTAAATACATCGGCTGCTATACAAACCCTAAACTGTTTCCTAAATATCGAAATATGCTGTATATTCTTTTTTTCTCACATCACATTTACTCCAGACTTAGCACCAGACTTGTCTTTTGGTCCGTCCCCTTCAGGTCCTTGTGTTTATTACACTGTTTTTTTATTTGCTTTTTTTTATATGATGATGTTTGCCCTTGTGTTCTGTGTTTCATCATGGTCCTGAAAAAAGCTAAAATTACAATAAAGCCTCTTGAATCCATAATGTTTGTGTCCAAACATGTTTCAGGGTTAAATATAATATATAGGTTGTGCTATGGTGCAGCATGTACAAGGGGTTTGGTTTAATCCTTTCCTTCCGTTTCCTCTGACCTGTTAAACATTAAAGAAAGTGGACTGGCTGGCTACTCCAGACTTCAGCCGTGTGTGGAAATGAATGAATGATATGCTGTAATTAGTTGGGCATTAGTTTCCAGGGTGCATTTCTGGCATGGGCCCAGGTCTTGTTGGTCAATGCTGGATGGGATGTGATCAATGATGGCATAGTTACCTTTATAAAGTAACTTAGTTACTTTATTGATTACTTGATTTTAAAAGTAACTAAGTTAGATTACGAGTTACTTTATTAGTTACATTCAGCAGCTGCCGTAATGCAACTGGAGCTGCGTAGGCGATTGAAGCGGAATAAGAAACAAAAAAGAAAACGGAGTCCTCTGTTTACAAGTGCAAGTAAGATAAATAAAATAATTTTTTTAAAGACAAATAAATAACAAAAAGACGATATATATCCAAAATTTTGGCGAGTGGGGTTTGTAATGAGTCTGTAACTATGGTGATATTACGTCATCGCGTCCCCACGTGTAATACGTAGCGGTGTTGTTTGCATACTGCACACTTCTGTACTGAAAGTATGTACTTCTTTACCGGCCGAGTAGTGCATACTTCCTCCAATCTAGTGCATACTCTGTAAGTATGCGATTTCGGACGCAGCTCGTGACTTAATTGTTACATAGGCCAGACGTCACTCTCCGAGTTGCAAAAATAGTAACGCACAGTAACTTGGATAAGTAACTTTAATCTGATTACTGGATTGGAAATAGTAACGCGTTAGATTACTTGTTATTGAAAAATGTGGTCAGATTAGAGTAACTCGTTACTAAGTAACGCGTTACTGACATCAGTGGATGTGATCAATGGTCCCGGGCTAATGTAAAATAATGGGGTTGTTTTTTACACGTATACACTGAAAATAACACAAATATAATATAAAAACACTGAAATACAATTGAAAAACAGTTAAAAAGCAATAAAACCTGCACTTTACTTCTTTAGTGTTTCCTTATGCTTCTTAATTGTGGAGATGCTTGATCTTGGAATACCGTATTCCCTAGAGAGTTCAGTAAGGGTGCATTCAAATGAGAAGCAGCAAAACAGTGTTTTTGCGCTGGCTGTGCCGTTGTTTCCTATGGAGTGTGGCGGTGCACAAAGCTTAACGTGACTTACTGTCCTAAAACAACAAGCAAGGAATTTTATTAGTGGAGAGAACTTATAAGCAGTAATAATTAAGAGAGGTTTAGTGTTCCTCTGTCGTTCTTTTAATATATTAAGTCACGTTAAGCTTTTTTTTTTTCTGATAATCTCGGAAAAGCTGATTCTCACCATTTCTCAGCAACCCGAGCTGTAACACAAGTGAAACAGGAGAAAGATACAGCTGAACACAGATACATGTGGAGCTTTCAGAGTAAATTTGACGGTTATTCCACACAAATTCAGATTCGTCTCATATTCACATTTTGATGATGTTTTACCGCACCGCTCAAGTCAAGCGCTGAACAATGCAGCAGTCGCGCTCATGTTGAGCATCGAGTTTAGGGGACAAGTTACAAGGTACCACTGTATTGTTGTAGCTGCGACTGTCAGACAGTGATGCTGGATAGACTGCTCATCGCTGATGTGGATACTGCGTATGTAAAGTATTCACATCAGCGATGACCCCCTCCCACACACACACACACACACACAATACACACACATGACCAGTCTTTAAATGAGGGCCATCACCTTTTGTGCCAATTACTGTTCATGTCTGTCCATATGGACTCATGAATATGTATACATTATAGATCTGTGGTAATGTGTCAGATTGACAGTGTATCTCGCCCCAGCTCTAATTAGTCAGAACCTTTCAAATGGTTTTTTTTGTTTTTTTTCAATAATTATTGGTATCATGTTTTCTGCTATTGTGCAATACTATTGTTGACTAAAAAATAAAAAACACTGTTCCATTAACTGAAAGATCGGCCCTCAGAATGATTGACGTCTGGAGTGTTAAATGAATGGAGCCACCCACCTGATTAAGGCTGCTGGATGACACCCTGTGCAAACAGATCTCTCTTAGACAAAGCCCAGTGGTACCATTAAGTCCAACACTCCCATCTCATTAGGCCTGACTTAAGTGGGCAGCCTCCGTCAATTGGCCCAAAAAAAGTGCAACAGGGACTCTCACTCTCTTTCTCGCTCTGTCTTTCTCTCTCTGCTAATTAGCTCCTACTTCAGCCTGGCACCTGTACCCTCGTGTATGGATGACTGATTCCTTGTTAAACCGAATCAGGTAGCGGTTAAAGCATTATAACCCCACTATGCTAATGCTAACTAGAACATCTTTCAAATATATTCTGTGTTCTAGAAAGAAAAACGTTCCGAACGTTTTCCTCACCCATCAGCTCAGAGTTGAGGCATCACTAGCGTCTGCTCTTATGTATCTGCGGCGGGCCTGGAGCATCGTTGATATTAATGTCTTAATTAAGAGGAGGGCTAGGTCTGCACCAAATTGACTGATTCCCATCGATTGAGGAGCGAGCTGTGTGAGTTAGCATTGATTTCCTCACCAGACCTACATGGCAGTAATTGCAGGAACATAGAACAGCATGTTTAGCCTGACTCCTGACTCACACGCTAGCAATCTGTCCCCCCTAGATCTCACTATGTCATTGTCTGGTCTCCACAGGGGGACTAGTCAGGTTTTCTTACAGGGACAATCAGCCTAGTGCTTATTTGTGTTGAAAGTAAGTGCTTACTAGCTTTGAAATCTTAGCTTTTTTGTTTTGATAATACTGCACATTCTTTCTTAAAGCCTAAATAACACTCACAAACTCTGAGACAACGGCTAAAGGTAGTTTTTATTATTTTATGACTTTTTCATGGCATAAAAATAAGATCTTAAGATTTCTGCCCATTCTCTGTACCTCTTCCACATTCCACTGTTATAGATGTCTGGGCAAAAATAACACAACACATAATCTGAAAATGAACCGATTCCTTCGGTTGTCTGATTATTCAAGTGGTCATGTTAGCAGCACAGTCTGACCACTGTTATTTGCAAAATCTCTTCAAGTCAGCATGTTTTAGCTCAGTAATAAGGTTATGCAGTGCATGTAGCTGTGTTCTCCGATTCAAATAGATTTTTGCAGCTGAGCTTATATTAGAAAACCACCACCAGGTTGCTTTTTACAACGTTTCAAGTACAGCACTGTTTGCACAAGTTTGCACAGTACTGAGAAGTCAAATATGCCATATTTTGCATATTTGCCGGTTTATAATTTATTGGTTTATTATTATTAGAATGGGTAGTGAGTAGCACTGTCGCCTCACAGCAAGAAGGTCCTGGGTTCAATTCCCAGGTGGAGTGGTCCGGGTCCTTTCTTTTTTATTTATTTATTTTATTTTATTATTTTTTTTATTTTTTTATAAATTTAGCGCGTCCAATTTCGTCCCATCTATCATCCTCTCATTAGTGCGGATTCCTGCTCCTGATTGGGGCTGACGAGGCCGTTCCACGCCTCCTCCGAAACGTGCACAGCCAATCGACCGTCTTATCACCCACACTTGACGAGTGTAGCGTGGCAGAGTACTGTGTACGGAGGATCACACACTCCGCCACACCCCCTCCCGTCTCCATACAGGCGCCACCAACCAGCCAGCAGAGGGCGCAACCGCCCCGTTCCTGAGAGAGCATCCCCTACGGTCTCAAGTACCCCCCCCCACCCGGACAACAGGCCAATCGTTGTCCATAGCCGCCCAGCCTCGACCGTAAAGGCAGAGCTGGATTCGAAACGACGCTCCTTCGAAATCCAGCCCTGGTTGCAGTGCGTGTCTTTTTACCGCTGCGCCACCTGAGCGGCGGTCCGGGTCCTTTCTGTGTGGAGTTTGCATGTTCTTCCCGTGTCTGTGTGGGTTTCCTCCGGGAGCTCCGGTTTCCTCCCACAGTCCAAAGACATGCAGGTGAGGTGAATATTGGAAATACAAAATTGTCCAGGACTGTGTCTGACATTAAGGACTTCAACTGATGAATCTTGTATAACCAGTAACTACCAGTTCTATTTAATTAATATTTAGAACAGTGGTTCTCAAACTGTGGTACGCATACCACTGGTGGTACGGGAAGCAGCACGAGGTGGTACGCCAGATAATCTCGTTAAAGTGATTACATGCATCGAAAAAATTAATAATTTAATAATTATAAATAAAAAAATATTAAACAAAATGTGTAAATTACTAATAAAATCTGTTTCAAAGTTCTTATAATTCTGTTTTAATAAAATCAGTTTCATTAAAATGAATGTGTTTTTAAAAATATTCGGGGCTACGCAGACACCGTACTTCATTACGTTTATACTTCAAGTTCGCGGTTTCCATCTCGAAACGCTTTTGTCAGAGCAGATCTGCGTTTGAATCTCACTGATCTCGTTCCTGACATCACAAGGCTGCTCCGCTAAACAGGTGCACTCACTGAAATGATCAGTGGTAACTGCATATATACTAGTGATGAGTCGTTTGTGAACGATCCGATTCCGGTTCTTATCGACTGTAATCCACCCATTCAGCTTCGCATCAGTAGAGGAAATTAATCATAACTCGTAATAAGAGCTGCACTTTCAGTATCACGGAGAGCGAGCAAGACACACACACACACACACACACACACTTACATTCACATACACTAACACCACACACATAAACACACACTCGCACGCACGCATGCATACTCATACACACACACACACACACACACACAGAGAGAGAGAGAGAGAGAGCTAGAGCTAGTAGTATAATGACAAATAATTGAGAAATAAACTATAAACTTGTTTAATTGTGTTAAATCTGGTTATTTCATTGTGCTTATGTTTTAAAGCAGAAACAAACATCTGTCGCATCTCTGCACAAAAGAGGATTTTTTTGAAACTTAATGAAATGCAACCACAGTATGTGTCTTCCCTGTGGTTTTTTTTCCTTTTGAAATAAATATATTTTTTTCATTTAAGTGTTGCTTGAATTAGGAATACATTTAAGGCAAGGTAGCAACATTTGATATTAATATCGGGGGTGTCTTACAGTTTACCTAGTAGCGCCTCCCGAAGAACGAAGAGCCATTTTTTGAACGGCTCTTTAAAAGGAACCGAGCCAAAAGATGTGATGAGAAACATAGGTGGTACTTGGAACTTTTGGTTTGATAATGGGTGGTACTTGGTCTAAAAAGTTTGAGAACCACTGATTTAGATTAACAGGACTGGTAGTAATTAAGCACTGGCATGACTTATGTAATTTAACATTAATCAAATAAATTTTGTTTACTGAGGGAGATGTGGTTTGTATTTTATTTAAAAAAAAGTATATATTTTATGATAAACTTTTGTAATAAACAATTTGTTGCTCTATGTGAGCACCAAAACTACCTTCACTCTGTCACCCCTGTCCTTATAGAGAATACTATACTAATAATAATAATTATTATTATTATAAATTGTGTTTACATAGCCTTTCTGGGGCGGCACGGTGGGTAGCACTGTCGCCTCACAGCAAGAAGGTCTGGGGTTCGATCCCCAGGTGAGGTGGTCCGGGTCCTTTCTGCGTGGAGTTTGCATATTCTCCCCATGTCTGCTGGGTTCAGAATCTCGATGCTGGTGTGCTAGCTGAATATCCCACTGCGCCAGGTTTTCTAATACCCAACATTGCTTTACATAGCAAAAGGGTGGAAAAAAACCCCAGATTTTTCCAAAAGAACTTAATGACACCCAAGCCTTTTGTGGTAAATATTCTGTGGCTTGATTGGCTTTTTGGAAGACACAGTTTCTGTACATCTGGCGTAAAGCTAACACTGCATTCCACAACAAGAACATTGTACCAAGATGGTGTGGAAATGCTTTGCCTATTTATATTTCCGAAACTAAACTTTCGTATGTTGGGTTATGCAACAAGACAACAATCCAAAGCTTTAGGTTTGGACGTCAGTATCTTAAATAGCACCAAAGCAGTAACTAGTTTACTTTTCTTTTGGGCTTTTATAAATGCAGGTTCTGTTGAAGCACTTTGACATTAAAACGTTTCCACTCTCTCAGGCGCAGCTGAAGAAAAACAAAGCGTTCAGAAGATTTAAGAAACTTCAGGAGTCCAGACCCGAGTTCCACCAGCTGAAACTTGAGGACCTGCTTCCTCTTCCGCTAGAGCGCATTCAGCAGTAAGTCTGACTCTCCACATACAGTGTATCACAAAAGTGAGTACACCCCTCACATTTCTGCAGATATTTCAGTATATCTTTTCATGGGACAACACTGACAAAATGACACTTTGACACAATGAAAAGTAGTCTGTGTGCAGCTTATATAACAGTGTAAATTTATTCTTCCCTCAAAATAACTCAATATACAGCCATTAATGTCTAAACCACCGGCAACAAAAGTGAGTACACCCCTTAGTGAAAGTTCCTGAAGTGTCAATATTTTGTGTGGCCACCATTATTTCCCAGAACTGCCTTAACTCTCCTGGGCATGGAGTTTACCAGAGCTTCACAGGTTGCCACTGGAATGCTTTTCCACTCCTCCATGACGACATCACGGAGCTGGTGGATATTCGAGACTTTGCGCTCCTCCACCTTCCGCTTGAGGATGCCCCAAAGATGTTCTATTGGGTTTAGGTCTGGAGACATGCTTGGCCAGTCCATCACCTTTACCCTCAGCCTCTTCAATAAAGCAGTGGTCGTCTTAGAGGTGTGTTTGGGGTCATTATCATGCTGGAACACTGCCCTGCGACCCAGTTTCCGGAGGGAGGGGATCATGCTCTGCTTCAGTATTTCACAGTACATATTGGAGTTCATGTGTCCCTCAATGAAATGTAACTCCCCAACACCTGCTGCACTCATGCAGCCCCAGACCATGGCATTCCCACCACCATGCTTGACTGTAGGCATGACACACTTATCTTTGTACTTCTCACCTGATTGCCGCCACACATGCTTGAGACCATCTGAACCAAACAAATTAATCTTGGTCTCATCAGACCATAGGACATGGTTCCAGTAATCCATGTCCTTTGTTGACATGTCTTCAGCAAACTGTTTGCGGGCTTTCTTGTGTAGAGATTTCAGAAGAGGCTTCCTTCTGTGGTGACAGCCATGCAGACCAATTTGATGTAGTGTGCGGCGTATGGTCTGAGCACTGACAGGCTGACCCCCCACCTTTTCAATCTCTGCAGCAATGCTGACAGCACTCCTGCACCTATCTTTCAAAGACAGCAGTTGGATGTGACGCTGAGCACGTGCACTCAGCTTCTTTGGACGACCAACGCGAGGTCTGTTCTGAGTGGACCCTGCTCTTTTAAAACGCTGGATGATCTTGGCCACTGTGCTGCAGCTCAGTTTCAGGGTGTTGGCAATCTTCTTGTAGCCTTGGCCATCTTCATGTAGCGCAACAATTCGTCTTTTAAGATCCTCAGCGAGTTCTTTGCCATGAGGTGCCATGTTGGAACTTTCAGTGACCAGTATGAGAGAGTGTGAGAGCTGTACTACTAAATTGAACACAACTGCTCCCTATGCACACCTGAGACCTAGTAACACTAACAAATCACATGACATTTTGGAGGGAAAATGACAAGCAGTGCTCAATTTGGACATTTAGGGGTGTAGTCTCTTAGGGGTGTACTCACTTTTGTTGCCGGTGGTTTAGACATTAATGGCTGTATATTGAGTTATTTTGAGGGAAGAATAAATTTACACTGTTATATAAGCTGCACACAGACTACTTTTCATTGTGTCAAAGTGTCATTTTGTCAGTGTTGTCCCATGAAAAGATATACTTAAATATCTGCAGAAATGTGAGGGGTGTACTCACTTTTGTGATACACTGTACATGGGGCGGTTATTTTAACTTCCAAGCTTTCCAGTACAACACACACTTGTGCGCACACACATATTTACACGTACACACAAATACCTTCTGGTGAGGATCGTTTTGGTTGTGAGGAACATATTTTCCGAAGCTCCTGAAGTATGGATTAAGAAAGCTCCGGAAAGTTTTGACTCATCAGATGTCGGAGTAACTGAGGCATTGAATTCCATATTACGTGCAAATGAAATGAATTGTTCGGCAGTAGATTGCGTTTAAACCATCTGCTTTCGCGCGGAGATTACGGCCGTTCGACAGCTCCGACAAGATGGCAGCATTGATATGTAGTCACGTTTTGAAGCAAACGTAATGCATTTTGGTTATGCATCAGTGTCTTCTGACACTGGCCAGTCTGCTTCCTTTGACGTGACAAAAGTCTTCTTGTTGGCTGTCAAATCACTCAGCAACGCTCTCTTTCCCTCCTCTGAGCCTGCACGGCCGGGAAGGAAAATTTTTGGGAATTTGTCGGGACTCACTTGTAGCAGTACAGAAAAGCTGTCACCACCAGGTTACGCCTTCCATGCTTCAGTTCTCCGTTTCTGTTTGGTTGCCTGGGTGGAGTTTTTTCCCCAGCGCTACGTATGCAGGAAAGCGTTTGATGACAGACTGAATTATAGTTTGATGTCACGCTCGCGCCCGCCTCTAGACTGTTCAAAAACTGTCAAAGTCGCCTTTGTTAAGCAGCCGAAATTGTTGCCGGTAATTTCACGCGGTCGCGGTCTCAGCTGTTAATTAGTGTAACAGGGTGCGAAATGGGCTGAAACATGCTTAAGAGCCGGTGAAAATGATGTGACGCTGCTTTATCAAACAGCCTCAGTCCATCTTAATTAGGCTTTCATGTCACTCCTACTTTGTAAATATAGTTTTGAAGATGAAAGACGCAGACACGATGTCACTGTTGCAATGGAGATAATTATGACTTTAAATTTCTTCCTCTTGCGTAACAGTATCTTTTCTGCCTTATGTAATGCTACATGGACTCTGTTTTATCCTGACACTTCCATCTGCCGTTCTCAGACAATTGGAAAATAAGTCCGTTCTGGAAAGGACAGCTGCAAGACAAAGTTTGTGAACCCTTTGGAATTTTCAGATAATTTTCATCACTTCCTAACAATCAAATGTCTTTTTTTATAACACATAAACAATTCTGCTTTTCATGCTTTTAGTGAATGTTAATTAATTATTTACAATCCAGGTTAGAAACGATGAATATTAAAGGCAAGAAACTTCAGGCTGAAATTTGGATTTTGGTCACATCAGTCATTTTTTAAATAGATTTTCTTATTTATTATTAATTCTTCAATTAATTGCATTTACATTTCTTATCTTAATTCTTTATTGTCACTTTGGGATAATATTACCAAAAAATAGTAATCACAAAACCAAAGCATTAAAGAAATAGATTTGTTAGCTTTAACAAATATGTATATTTATCTCTTTCTATTTAGATACATTTTCTATTATTTTAAGATAATAACTTTAATTGAATGCTTTTTTGAATGAACTTTTTTAATTAACTTTTTATTTTTTATGTTATACCAAAACTAAAGCAAAACATTTTAACAAAACCGGCAATCAAAACAAAAAGTACGAAAAACACAAATAATTTGAAAAATATTTACAGCTTGTGTCAGTTTACAATATTAAAAAAAAGCTATTTTAAATGCAAGCTGTACAAGATTAAGCAAGTGTATTCATGTATGAATATTTCCTTAATAATAAAGATTTCTTACCACAAATCATACCTGGCTTTCAACAAAAAGTACTTTTTTTTCTTGGGCAAAGGTTTTGCAAATATATCTTGCAAATTCATAACAATAAAATAATAATAATAATGAACTTTTTTTGTTTGTGTGTAGTGTTCTTCGGATTAAACAATACATATATTACTTCGCCATACCAGAGCTATTTATTAGTATTATTATTACTGGTAATAGTAGTAGTAGAGTGGTGGTGTTGTTATTATTTTATTATTATTATTATTTTAAAATACATCTGTTTAATTAGACTGAGACTAAAAAGACAAATGTATTAAAACTATTGAAATAAATACACATGGACAAATGGGAAAAAAATATTTCAGATCCATTAGGTCATGCACCCAGTGCCTTAGGTCTGATCACTTAAGTTCTGATCACTGACTTGGTCATTCCAAACCTCACAAGAAGATGTTTGTCTTTTTGTCTTGTTGCATCATCCAGCTTTTCATCTTTAAATAATATATTACAAGGTTTTAGTGCTTGACCAGGGTTGGACTAAACCCTTTATAGACTTGACTTGTACCTCACTGATTTACTCAATCACTTAATCACGTTTGGCAGGTGGTTGTTCTTCAAGTGGTACACAAGTGGTGTTGGTGTGGTTTGCGTTAATGACACTGCATATTTTTGTTAGGACTGAAACGATTCCTTGAGATACTCGAGTAATTCGATTACTAAAAATCATCGATGCAAACTTTTCGCATCGAGGCATCGTTTAATCCATACAACTATATACAACTCACAGTGTTTCGCACTTTTGCACAACGCGTTCACGCTGTGGGCAGGTGACGTGAAGAAGCCGAGGGCTGCAGCCGAAATCTCACACTTAAACAGTGCTTAACAGTACTTAATCCGGGTACTTTTCGCGTACAGTTCAATCAATACTATGTACAGGGGTTGGACAATGAAACTGAAACACCTGGTTTTAGACCACAATAATTTATTAGTATGGTGTAGGGCCTCCTTTTGCGGCCAATACAGCGTCAATTCGTCTTGGAAATGACATATACAAGTCCTGCACAGTGGTCAGAGGGATTTTAAGCCATTCTTCTTGCAGGATAGTGGCCAGGTCACTACGTGATGCTGGTGGAGGAAAACGTTTCCTGACTCGCTTCTCCAAAACACCCCAAAGTGGCTCAATAATATTTAGATCTGGTGACTGTGCAGGCCATGGGAGATGTTCAACTTCACTTTCATGTTCATCAAACCAATCTTTCACCAGTCTTGCTGTGTGTATTGGTGCATTGTCATCCTGATACACGGCACCGCCATTGGATGCACATGGTCCTCCAGAATGGTTCGGTAGTCCTTGGCAGTGACGCGCCCATCTAGCACAAGTATTGGGCCAAGGGAATGCCATGATATGGCAGCCCAAACCATCACTGATCCACCCCCATGCTTTACTCTGGGCATGCAACAGTCTGGGTGGTACGCTTCTTTGGGGCTTCTCCACACCGTAACTCTCCCGGATGTGGGGAAAACAGTAAAGGTGGACTCATCAGAGAACAATACATGTTTCACATTGTCCACAGCCCAAGATTTGCGCTCCTTGCACCATTGAAACCGACGTTTGGCATTGGCACGAGTGACCAAAGGTTTGGCTATAGCAGCCCGGCCGTGTATATTGACCCTGTGGAGCTCCCGACGGACAGTTCTGGTGGAAACAGGAGAGTCGAGGTGCACATTTAATTCTGCCGTGATTTGGGCAGCCGTGGTTTTATGTTTTTGGATACAATCCGGGTTAGCACCCGAACATCCCTTTCAGACAGCTTCCTCTTGCGTCCACAGTTAATCCTGTTGGATGTGGTTTGTCCTTCTTGGTGGTATGCTGACATTACCCTGGATACCGTGGCTCTTGATACATCACAAAGACTTGCTGTCTTGGTCACAGATGCGCCAGCAAGACGTGCACCAACAATTTGTCCTCTTTTGAACTCTGGTATGTCACCCATAATGTTGTGTGCATTGCAATATTTTGAGCAAAACTGTGCTCTTACCCTGCTAATTGAACCTTCACACTCTGCTCTTACTGGTGCAATGTGCAATTAATGAAGATTGGCCACCAGACTGGTCCAATTTAGCCATGAAACCTCCCACACTAAAATGACAGGTGTTTCAGTTTCATTGTCCAACCCCTGTACTTGTACACGCTCGCCACTCCTGCGTACGGTTCAGTATGAAAGTAGCGATTTGAAACGCAGCCGATATTTGATAGCGCGGACTACAGAATGGAGAGAGAGAGAGAGAGAGAGAGAGAGAGAGAGAGAGAGAGAGAAAATAGCGAGGGGCGAACAGACGAGACTGGACAGAGAAAACCACAGAAAGTTTAAGATCATTTTAAGCTGGAAAAAACGAAAACTCAGAACAACATCCACACCATCAGAGCGTCTTGTTGATACATTTACTTTTCTTCATTTCAACCACCACTGGCTTTTTTGCAGGTTTAGGCAAACACACATGTACACGCACACAAACGCCAAATCTACCTGATCTAGGAGATACAATCCTGACAGAACCTCCTACAAATGCCACAAAGCCTCCCAACACATTATTACAGCTTTATGTTCTGTGTGAGCTGTAGCTGAAACTTAGTTCTGAAAGTTGCACTTATTAGAGGCAATATTTATGTATTATTGTTTATTACTATTTTTGACTTAGTTTCAGGTTGCCTGTATACATTTTAAAAGTAATTTGATTTATTTTTGATGTATTTGTTTTTGCATTTAAAAAATGTTCTCTTTAAACTGTCCTGTACGCAAGGAATAAAAATGTGCAGTTTGTTTAAGAGACATGACTTATTTAATCACATATGTATTTATTTTTGCTCTTTATTAAAGCAAAAGTATTTCTTATCCGATTACTCGATTAATCGCTGGAATAATCGATAGAATACTCGATTACAAAAAAAAATCGATAGTTGCAGCCCTAATTTTTGTTTTTGTTTTGTGTGTTTTTTCTTCATTAACATCATTTTAAACAAGTTCAGAGATTTCTGCTGTTTCTTTTAGGTTTCCTTTGGGTCCTTTTTGTACCTTTTTGTACCCTTGTAGTCTGTTCTCTTTGTGTGTTTGCTGTAGGAAGCTTACTCATGAACAACTGCAGCAGTAGTCTTGCTATTTCCTGTCATTAGAACAGTTATTATTATAATTCAGAACAGAATTGGGCTAAATTTTCTTCTATTGTTTGTATAATTAACCCAGCTCCTCTTTTTACTTTCCCCTGTGATGATATCCTGTCATTTCCTGTGTAGCCGCAGTGTCCTGTCCTTTTAATCAGCATGTTCAAAGGTGCCCATTGATCTGGACGCCTCCTCTCCTGTGTTTACGACACACTGGGGAAACGTAATTGTATGATGATCTTAAGTGCAGTAGGGGAAAGATCTCTGTTCATAGTGAGTGCAGATAATTAGGTGTTTCACCTTGAACAGTAAGTCATGAGAAATTATTGTCACTCAGGTTTGGAGCAGTGGCTACTCAAGCTGTCTTACTCTCTAGGTTTTGTATTATGTACATTTTTATTATTTCTTTCTTTCTGCTTTTTTCTGCCCTGGAACTATAATGCACATCCAAATTTTCTCCATGAATTAATTTATGCTATTTAGACCAAATTCTGACACTCATTGCTGCAGAGGTTGTGACACCCAGAACACTTCTTGACCAGTCAACATCTGCTTTTTTCGGGTCAGAAAAAAACAACTCCTCATCACCTAGGACAGGGGTGCCCAATAAAACAACGTAGACGAAATAACAGTAACAAACATGGTGCAGAGATGGACGAAATAATAGAAACAAACTTGGTAACAAAGGAAAGACAAAAACAGCTGCAGCCCACAATGGAGAACGTGGATAGAAAAGGGATAGAACAGAATAAAAATGACAGCAACCACATTATTGGGAAAAAAAAGAGTAAAGAAAGAAAACGTCAAATACTCCACTCCTCTCCAATCTTCATCTTAAGATGTTTTCAAAAATTGCTTGATT
Organism: Trichomycterus rosablanca; assembly: GCF_030014385.1. Classification (NCBI taxonomy): domain Eukaryota; kingdom Metazoa; phylum Chordata; class Actinopteri; order Siluriformes; family Trichomycteridae; genus Trichomycterus; species Trichomycterus rosablanca. The sequence continues at coordinate 69,650,065 of NC_085988.1, read as the reverse complement.
GAAATATCAATTCAATTTATTTGTATTTCTTGGTGCTCAGGTGGCGCAATGGTAAAACACACTAGCACACCAGAGCTGACATTTCAAACTTGTCGGTTCGAACCTCAGTTCTGCCATCCGGCTGGGCGCCTACATGAACAACGATTGGCTGTTGTTCATACAGGGTGGGAGCTGGAGCAGGGACTTCTCATAACTGATGTAATTACGACCTCTGCTGGCTGACTGATGGCGTCTGCACGGAGTCGGGGGAGAATGCGTTGATCAGGGTGTGGCTTTCCGTACACATATGCTGATCTGCATATGAACTTGCCTCGTTCAGGTGAAAAGATGCAGTCGGCTACTGCACACATGTCGGAGGGGCCGTGTGTCAGTTTCGCTCTCCTTATGAAGCATAATGCAATTGGGTAATTGGATATGCTAAAAGTCGGGAGAAAATGCAAAAACAAAAACGTATTTATTGAGCATCGGTTGAATTATATTTTTGCAATTATAGGTTATGTTGCAATCAGGATGGTGGTGTTTAAATACTGCTTATACAACAGTTAGTTCCGACCTTACAATCTGATTGGTTGAGAAGCGTTCTAACTGTGCTGATATTCGTGATAACAGCACGGTCTTTTCACACCACAACTGTATTACTCCGCTGACGCGTTACCAGTAACGACAAGCTTCATGCACACAAACGCGCACGCAGGCGACACAGACTTTTTTTCCCGATCGCGTTTTAAATGCGTTATCTGATATACAATCTAGCACACTGTGTAGGGAACATAAATCAATTGTCTAATATATTGTCTAGTGCACTATGTAGTGAACATGAATGCGTTATCTGATACACAATCTAGTGCGCTATGTAGGGAACATTAATGTGTTTGTAACACGAACAGTTAGCTTAATAGCCCAGTTAGCAGCTCCTAAAAGTTCAGTTATCACCCGTATATCCTTTGGTGTGTGCGAGAGGTTCTTGACTTTTTCTTCTTGTTGTTCTTACCTCCCTAAAATGAGTTTTTGCAACTTGGGATGTCTGCTTTGTAGTGTTAAACTTTATATTCGTTGTGGAACTACTTTTTGGCGGAAGGTATTGTCAACATTAAAGCATATTTATTATGAAATTCAGGGCTTCTTTGATTTATTTTTTTTCTTTATTTTGTAAAAACTGTTGTATAAAAGCAATAGAACACTCGAGGTCGTGTGTTATCGCGAATAACATCACGGCTGTGATTCGGTCGCAGGCACACTCCCTCTCGTGTTCTATTGCTTAATTTGACCTCATAGATATTGACGCTATTGTGACTGATGTATGGCAGTGTCACATGTCTCTCTTTTATTGACTTGGCTTGACATCTGTTGTCCTCTTCATGTCTGAATTATAGCAGTTTGACATTCTCTCCAAGTGTATTTCATGCATTTGCTTACAGCACTGCTATTGATTCCTTAAATATAACATTACCTTTATTGTATCGACCTTTGCATGCTGACCTCAAGTTGTCATTGCTTCTGATAACAACGGCCTCATTGAAAATTCTTGGAAGCAAGTAAAACGATTCCCATAAGCAGTCAAACAATTGACTTTTTGGCACTTGGGTGGTGCAGCAGTCTAATGAGCCAGAGCTGAGATCTCAAGCACTTGAGTTTGAATCCCAGGCAGTGCTATCTACCTGTACGCGTACAATTTCTGCTGTCTGGTCAAGGTGCCTGCACTGGTGGTGGGGTACTTGCAGACAGTATAGCATGTCTCTGTGTTTGTTCTACAGCTCTCATTGAGGCTTTGCTACTGGTAGGTGAGGAGATGTGGCTGGAAGCTGAGTGCACAGGATTGACTTGGGTTTACAGGATAGTCTCAGGGCTCCTCGTCCAGCGTGGAGGAGGTACAAGCAGCAAGAGAATTGCAGCAGTCTAATGGGCCAGAACTGAGATCCCAAGCTCTTGAATTTGAATCCCAGGCAGTGCTATCTACCTGGCCAGACATCCAAACAGACATGATTGGCTGTGCCTGAGGTGGGAGGTTGTCTGGGCTTCAATAACTCTGTACGGGTGCTGTCTGGTGAAGGTGCCTGCACTGGTGGTGGGGTACTTGCAGACTGTATAGCATGTCTCTCTGTTCATGCTACAGGCTTTGCTACTGGTAGGTGAGGAGATGTGGCTGGAAGCTGAGTGCACAGGATCGACTTGGGTTTACAGGATAGTCTCAGGGCTCCTCACCCAGCGTGGAGGAGGTACAAGCAGCAAGAGAATTGCAGCAGTCGAATGAGCCAGGGCTGAGATCTCAAGCTCTTGAGTTTGAATCCCAGGCAGTGCTATCTACCTGGCCAGACATCCAAACAGACATGATTGGCTGTGCCTGAGGTGGGAAGTTGTCTGGACTTCAATAACTCTGTATGGGTGCTGTCTGCTGTCTGGTCAATGTGCCTGCACTGGTGGTGGGGTAATTGCAGACTATATAGCATGTCTCTCTGTTCGCACTGCAGCTCTCATTGAGGCTTTACTACTGGTAGGTGAGGAGATGTGGCTGGAATCTGAGTGCACAGGATAGATTTGGGTTTACAGGATAGTTTCAGGGCTCGTTGGCCAGGATGGAGGCGGTACAAGCAGCAAGAGAATTGCAATAATGGAATTAGAATAGAATGCCTTTATTTGTCATATATACAGGTGTACAGTACAACGAAATTCGCATATCCTAGCTCGTTTGGAAGCTAGGGTCAGAGTGCAGGGTCAGCCATTGTACAGCACCCCTGGAGCAGACAGGGTTAAGGGCCTTGTTCAAGGGCCCAACAGTGGCAGAATGGCAGAGCTAGGATTCAAACACCCAACCTTTTGATGGATAGTCCAAAGCTCTACCCACTAGACTACCACTGAATTGGCAACAATTAGAGTAAGAGTCAGGTAAGATCAGTTTTCAAACTGTGTTGAACGTCCATTGGTGTTTTCAAAACAGCTCCAGGAGGAACAACTAGATGCTGTAGGTGTATTTGCTGTAAGTATAAAATTAGTGTGGTGCCCTTGGATGGTGCAGCAGAGTACTACTCCACCCCAACACTGCGAATAGTTGAGTCTCAGTGGTTCTACTGCACTGGCTGGATGCTCAACAGACAGGTGGATAGGTGCAACAGCGAATTACACATTGATCATTGTTGATTATTGCAAATAAGTGACAACTTCAAACTTCTCAGATTGGGGTGGGGTGGGGTGCATCTCTCCTCAGCCAGTGTGGGGTTGGTGCAAGAAGCAGAGGAATTGGGAGTTACCTAATTTGGAGAAAAAGTAAAAGTGCAACAAAGGATTTTATTATAATTAGGGCTGCAACGATCAATTATTTTTGTAATCGAGTATTCTATCGAATATTCCAGCAATTAATCGGATAAGAAATACTTTTGCTTTAATAAAGAGCAAAAATAAATACATATAAGATTAAATAAGACATGTCTCTTAAACAAACTGCACATTTTTATTCCTTGCGTACAGCACAGATTAAAGAGAACATTACTGAAATGCATAAACAAACAAAAATAAATCGAATTACCTATAAAATGTATACAGGCAACCTGAAACTAAGGCATAAATAATAATAAACAATAATACATAAGCCTCTAATAAGTGCAACTTTCAGAACTAAGTTTCAGCTACAGCTGACACAGAACATAAAGCTGTAATAATGTGTTGGGAGGCTTTGTGGCATTTGTAGGAGGTTCTGTCAGGATTGTATCTCCTAGATCAGGTAGATTTGGCGTTTGTGTGCGTGTACATGTGTGTTTGCCTAAACCTGCAAAAAAGCCAGTGGTGGTTGTAATGAAGAAAAGTAAATGTATCAACAAGACGCTCTGATGGTGTGGATGTTGTTCTGAGTTTTCGTTTTTTCCAGCTTAAAATGATCTCAAACTTTCTGTGGTTTTCCCTGTCCAGTCCTAATTATAATGCTAAAACTAGGGTGGGTTTAGTGGTTAATGATAATAATATTAATAATAATAAAAATAATAATAATAATAAATGGATAGTACGCATGCACAATACCAAAACCCTACATCCAGTTCAGATGCCAGAAAAACAATGCTAACCAGATGACTTAGACAGACACGGTGATAGTGCCACCCACACAACATCGGATGTTAATCAAACAGCACAGCTTGTGGTAACAAATGTTGAAAAGAATGCCTAATGGTCTACACACAACATCTTAGCGACTTTGAAATAGAGACATTGGTCTAATCAGAGTTTAATTAAGATATCTAAAGGGATTCTTTTCATGCTCACAGTTTGACGGATCTCTATTCTGTTTGCTGTTTTTACATTGAAGTTTGGCACTACGCACTGAGCTAACAGAGCTAAGCTATGTGACTCCAGTTCTCGTTCCAAAAAATGTGCCAACTACATTTGACGTTAATCCCATTCTGTTTTTATTTCTGATTTCTGGTAATTGCTGAGTTTTGGCAAGTGTAGTTGCAGCGCTCACACTGTCTTTGCCACCTCAAAGTGTATCTCTCGTACCCAGGAAGCTATTAAAACGGTATAATTATGCAAGCGGCTATGCCGTGCCTAATAACCCATGCAGAAGCCTGACAGATTCTGTTGTCTCTTAATTAAGAATTTTAATCCTTAATGCATGTATTTAAGGGAAAATAATTAGACCGATATTTTCTTTCCTTTCTTCTGCTCTGACACGTGTGTAAGTATGGAGTGACCCACCGTCTGTCGGGACGGGGGGCGGTGGGAGTGATTATGTGGGGGAATAAAATCATGAAGCTTCTTTTATCTGCGTATTACAAAGGCTTTAGTGAGGTGGGGTGTATTTGGTGGTAACTAGGACAGGCGGCTTTTCTAATACACCATGCCTCTTCATTAGGATTTTTTGAACTGCTATAAATACGGCTCAGATTATGTTATTGTCTCATTATCTTCTCTTTGCTTTGGTGTTAATGAGCGGGACAGGGTGGCTAAATGAGCAAGTTTCTCCGACATTATTTGGAATGTGCTTTAATAATGCTCATTAGGCCGTTCCCTTTTTAATGCTGCTTCTTTAATTAGATTTCCTCTTCCCCCACCATTTCAGCACTAACAAGGGTGTCCATTGCTGATAATTCCTGTAATGCGTTTGTTACTACAACATGATACACGAAGAAAAATAGGGAAGATTATTTCTCTTTTTAAGTGCCTCTTAATAAACGGAGGCTTAATTGGCTCGTGTTTGATTTTTCCTTTAATTGGTCATGAGTAATACATCGTTTCTCTCTCTTCGACCCGCTTTCATCCAAAAAAGACTTGCCTGTTCTAATAGGGTTTATTTAGACTTCGTACAAATTCCAAATGCCTTTGTTCTGTGTTATTTTGATATAGGAATATACCTGAAATATAATCGAAAACTTGAGTGAGCTGCCTTGCTGTCTACTGCCTACCTAAGCAGCTGCCTAAGTAGAAAGGATTTCAAAAAGACTGAATTTATTAGGCAGATTATTCAGACACACTACTTAGATTATGTCCAAAAACCTTGTGAGCTTTCTACCTAGACAGCATTTTAAGTCAGGCTGTCTGAATTCTTAGATACCTTAAAATGCTGCCTACTGAGGTGTCTTTTATTTACAAATTCAGGCTTAACCATTTTCTGCCCATTGGTTTGAATGGCCTGAGGCTAACTGTGTTAGCTTAGTAAGTAAAAACTGTGGTGACATAATCACCGTAATCGCTGTCTCTTAGTAGGCAGCATTTTAGTTTATTTCTTTTTATTGAGTTTTATAACAAGGTGATAAAACAATACAATCAGGAAAAAAAGGACATAAAACAAGAGATGTGTTCACCTAATCCCCTTATCCCACCCTCCCCATCAACAACCGTTTTACCAACACCCAAACCATTATCAGGCAAGGTCCCCCCATTGTAAAAGAGGAAATAAAAAAAAAAACATTCTCTGGTATAGCAAGTATATCAAATTAATAACTTTCTATAGTATATTTTAATCCTCTGGGTCTAGTGTGTCTATTGTATCCTTAATATAATCAAGAATAGGATCCCACATTTTGTGAAAAAAAAATCAAGAGATCCCTTCAAGGAAAATCTTATATTTTCCAATTTAACACATGCCAAAACCTCTTTAACCAAGCGATCATATGTAGGTGGGAGACTATGTTTCCATTTAAGTAGGATGGTACGTCTAGCCAACAATGTGTTAAAAGCAAGAACCTTTTTGCGAGGTGGACACCAAAAAGGGCTGTTAAAGGATTAGGATCTATATCCAGGTTTAGTGCCTGTTTCAAAGTGTCGAAAATCTGAAGCCAGAAATCTACCAACTCTGGACAACAAGTCCAGAACATGTGCAAATGATCCGAGGGAGATTGTTTGCACCGCAAACCCCCAAAAAAAACCAGCATGACATGAGCAATGCTGATTTTGTGTTTCAGTTTTTTATATATATAAAGTTGTGTTTTAATTTTATATATATTTATATACACAGTATGAATGTGTATATGTTTAGTAGGGCCCTGTATGTATATATAGAGCCCTACAAAATTCACAGGAAAATGTGCTTAATTTCACAGACCTTGTTTTTCATAAATCGCAGATTTCACATATTTTTAATGAAAAGTGCCACATTTCACGGCGGTCATTAAATTACACTCATGAACTAAATGATAGAATAATGGAAGCTACAATACACAACACAGCCTACCTTAACTAACTGAACTGCTGTAGGATTGCTAGGCACTTGAATGCTACGCAAATAAAAATGTTAAATCACTAAACACAATTTCACAGCAAATTGAATCACGAATTTAACAGCAAATTGTATATTACAAGCAAAACGGCTTATATATATTTTCATCTCATGTGTACTGCCATATCTAGTATGAACTTTTACATGTCCTTTAGAAGCTGCCCTTGGCACCTGTTTGTCTGTTTAAGCCTTGGCAGACTGCAAATGGAGAAGGACTGTTAGCGTCTTGATCTGATTGAGGGAGAAAGAGAAGAAAAAGAATGAGTGAGAAGCACTCACAGCAGAAATCAATGTCAGTTGTCAATGCAATCCAAGGTCACAGCTTCCCCCTGAATGGATAGATTAAGAGAGTGATTGCCTAGCAAAACTATATTTACCAGTGGCAGCAGAGGTCTTTTTATAAGTGACCTCCTGTCCTCGTTTTAAGCGTACCACAGGTCACTGTCTTACTGTGACAATGTCTAACACCATACTGTCTTTTCAGCTATAAATTCACACTAATGCAGGGGGTCAAACTCATTTTCACTGAGGGCCACATCAGCGTTATGGTTGCCCTCAAAGGGCAGTTTGTAACTGTAAGACTGTATCAATGTAACTACTCCTTAACATATTGTTAAATAACCTGAGAAACCATATCAAACACCAAACTCAACTGAAGTTTATGCCTTGCAAAGATAGCTTGTGCAAAGTGCCCATGATACAAAAACTGTTGTGTTATTTGGTGACTGGAAAACAAACCTAATAATATTATCATCAGCTCACAAAAGCAAATTGCTGCTGCCTTCCAAACCACATTAAATTAAATAACTGTGTTTTTATTAGGACTATTCTGCTATTGAGATTAAAATTGTAATTAATTAACTTGCCATTGTAAAAAGTAGTAATTATACAGTATAATGTAATAAGTCAACAGTTTTACTAGGGATGCCACTTTTTAGATGACTCATGCAGAGCAGGTATTAGATGTTTAATATACAACGTATTTCTAACTATCCATAACATTTCTATAAATAAATAGAGTGAAACACTGTAATAAACATAAATACAGAAAAAAACACCAACTTTCTAATCTACTTAATATACAGTGTATCACAAAAGTGAGTACACCCCTCACATTTCTGCAAATATTTCATTATATCTTTTCATGGGACAACACTATAGAAATAAAACTTGGATATAACTTAGAGTAGTCAGTGTACAGCTTGTATAGCAGTGTAGATTTACTGTCTTCTGAAAATAACTCAACACACAGCCATTAATGTCTAAATGGCTGGCAACATAAGTGAGTACACCCCACAGTGAACATGTCCAAATTGTGCCCAAAGTGTCAATATTTTGTGTGACCACCATTATTATCCAGCACTGCCTTAACCCTCCTGGGCATGGAATTCACCAGAGCTGCACAGGTTGCTACTGGAATCCTCTTCCACTCCTCCATGATGACATCACGAAGCTGGTGGATGTTAGACACCTTGAACTCCTCTACCTTCCACTTGAGGATGCGCCACAGGTGCTCAATTGGGTTTAGTCCATCACCTTTACCTTCAGCTTCCTCAGCAAGGCAGTTGTCATCTTGGAGGTTGTGTTTGGGGTCGTTATCCTGTTGGAAAACTGCCATGAGGCCCAGTTTTTGAAGGGAGTGGATCATGCTCTGTTTCAGAATGTCACAGTACATGTTGGAATTCATGTTTCCCTCAATGAACTGCAGCTCCCCAGTGCCAGCAACACTCATGCAGCCCAAGACCATGATGCTACCACCACCATGCTTGACTGTAGGCAAGATACAGTTGTCTTGGTACTTCTCACCAGGGCGCCGCCACACATGCTGGACACCATCTGAGCCAAACAAGTTCATCTTGGTCTCGTCAGACCACAGGGCATTCCAGTAATCCATGTTCTTGGACTGCTTGTCTTCAGCAAAATGTTTGCGGGCTTTCTTGTGCGTCAGCTTCCTTCTGGGATGACGACCATGCAGACCGAGTTGATGCAGTGTGCGGCGTATGGTCTGAGCACTGACAGGCTGACCTCCCACGTCTTCAACCTCTGCAGCAATGCTGGCAGCACTCATGTGTCTGTTTTTTAAAGCCAACCTCTGGATATGACGCCGAACACATGGACTCAACTTCTTTGGTCGACCCTGGCGAAGCCTGTTCCGAGTGGAACCTGTCCTGGAAAACCGCTGTATGACCTTGGCCACCATGCTGTAGCTCAGTTTCACGGTGTTAGCAATCTTCTTATAGCCCAGGCCATCTTTGTGGAGAGCAACAATTCTATTTCTCACATCCTCAGAGAGTTCTTTGCCATGAGGTGCCATGTTGAATATCCAGTGGCCAGTATGAGAGAATTGTACCCAAAACACCAAATTTAACAGCCCTGCTCCCCATTTACACCTGGGACCTTGACACATGACACCAGGGAGGGACAACGACACATTTGGGCACAATTTGGACATGTTCACTGTGGGGTGTACTCACTGATGTTGCCAGCTATTTAGACATTAATGGCTGTGTGTTGAGTTATTTTCAGAAGACAGTAAATCTACACTGCTATACAAGCTGTACACTGACTACTCTAAGTTATATCCAAGTTTCATGTCTATAGTGTTGTCCCATGAAAAGATATAATGAAATATTAGCAGAAATGTGAGGGGTGTACTCACTTTTGTGATACACTGTACATCTTTAATTTTTAAGACAATTTCCATATTGGCTGGTAAAATATTTTATTCCATCTTAATTCTTTGATGATGCATTTTGGTGAATGCGACCCATAAAGGAATAGACTTTTTCTTGATGCTTTTTAGACCCATCTATATTTTTGAACATTTTACAAAGTTACAAGTCCTAAATTGCTCATGTTCCAATTTTTTCAAACACATAACAAGCATCAATTTCAGAATAAGTGTAATATTAAACAAACACAAAAAAATAAATCATTTGAGAACATGAAACATTGTTTGTAGTGCAGTGCTATAATATGAAAGCTCACCACTGTTGAGTGTTCAAGCTCGAGTTCAAATCTCAGCGGTGCTTCATGTTCAAACAGATGATGTGTCAATGAAATGCTTGATTGGCTTACAAACGGATTACATAACGGATTATATTCCTAATGGGACAACGAACGGTTATTTAATATTAAAATTGTAATAGCATCCAGATCATAAGCTAAGGTAAGCGGTGTTTTTTTTTTTTTTTTTTTTTGGGGGTTTGTGTTGTGGATTTTGGCCGCTGTGCCGTGATTTATCTTGCACTTTTGTTTTGCAATGAAAACAAAACGTATCCGTTTCAGCTTTTAACTGGTACCTTCTTGTTATGGAAATTACATTTATTTGCACAATGACTAGGAAAGTAAAGGCACTATTATAGGTTTATTTCTATGCTACATTTCCAATATATGTTTTGTGTATATTATATTGACTTGTGACTTGACTCGGACTCTCGTCTAAAGACTCGTGACTTGACTCGGACTCTAGCCTAAGGACTTGTGACTTGACTCAGACTCTAGCCTAAAGACTCGTGACGTGACCTGGACTCTAGCCTAAAGACTCATGACTTGACTCAGACTCTAGCCTAAAGACTTGTGACTTGACTCGGACTCGTATTTTGTGACTTGACTCGGACTCTAGTCTAAAGACTCGTGACTTGACTCGGACTCCAGCCTAAAGACTTGTGACTTAACTCGGACTCTAGCCTAAAGACTTGTGACTTAACTCGGACTCTAGCCTAAAGACTTGTGACTTGACTTAGACTCTTGCCTAAAGACTTGTGACTTGACTCGGACTCGTATTTTGTGACTTGTGACTTGACTCGGACTCTACCCTAAAGATTGGTGACTTGACTCGGACTCTAGCCTAAAGACTTGTGACTTGACTCGGACTCGTATTTTGTGACTTGTGACTTGACTCGGACTCTAGTCTAAAGACTTGTGACTTGACTTTTCATGTATGAACATGAAGCACCGCTGAGATTTGAACTCGAGCTTGAAAACTCAACAGTGCTCTAGCCTAAAGACTCGTGACTTGACTCCGACTCTAGTCTAAAGACTTGTGACTTGACTCGGACACTAGCCTAAAGACTCATGACTTGACTCGGACTCTAGCCTAAAGACTCGTGACTTGACTCGGACTCTAGCCTAAAGACTCGTGACTTGACTCGGACTCTAGTCTAAAGATTTGTGACTTGACTCGGACACTAGCCTAAAGACTCAAGACTTGACTCGGACTCTAGCCTAAAGACTCGTGACTTGATTCAAATTCGTATTTTGTGACTCGTGACGTGACTCGGACTCTAGCCAAAGACTTGTGACTTGACTCGGACTCTAGTCTAAAGACTTGTGATTTGACTCGGACTCTAGTCTAAAGACTAGTATACCTACTTTATTATCAGATTAATTATTAAGAGCCATTGTGTCTGGTGTGAATACTGTTGTAATTGACTTTGTTTATCTAAGAATCTACACTCCAGTTTTCATTTTTTAAAGGTTCTTTTTGCGAGTGTTTAGATGAGCATAACCACAGCAGAATGTAGTAATGTGTGTTTGGTGCATACTGATCCAGAATTTCTCTGCAAGTGGTCGCTGTGGTTCATCTGAGTTCTGAGATGTTTCTGCTTCTCACCAGATGCCGCCTGCATCTGTTTTTTCTTTCCACTCTTTTTTTTTTTTTTAAATAAGAAAACCTGTTTTTCAGACTTCAGGCAAGATGCTTGGAAATGTACGGGAGGTGCAGCTAATTCCCGCCAAAAACGTCCAGCGGATGCTAATGTTCAGCGTTCATATTAGGGACTTAATACCTTCATAAAGGAATGTGCACAGTCTGGGATTTTCTCCTACAGTATGTTAAAGAAGGGGAGATTTGCACTGATATTTTCAGTCACCGCTGTAAATAAATACCCATCATGCAGTTGTGATTTCAGCAGGTATTAGTTTGCGGGTTATATTAACTCAGCTCAGTGCGAGAGAGCTGAATGGAACGATGGGGAATTTTAAGGGCTTATTGCAGAAGCACTAGCTGTCTCTTGAAGTGTCAGCCCCCTAAAACTGCTCTTCAGAAGTAAAGTTTAAAAGACGCCACTCACGGGCTGACGGGTGGCATGGCGTCATGCCAGCTGCCACTATTTGTTTACTTTATTCCAACATGGCTGTGGGGAGTAGTGGTTTCCAGTAATGTTGTTTTTTTTTTTTTTTCGTTCGCATCACTTTCCCTCAATTAGAATGAACCCTGCTGTATTGCGGCTCTCGGTCTGCTCAGACGATAACGATGTATGCTAAACTTTTCTGGTCTGAGAAATTAGAAACGTTACCGTCATCTTACACTGCGTTGGCTCATGTGATAGAATGTTGATGGTCTGTATTACTGCATTTTTCATCACTTTTAGGTCAATTTGGATAAGAACAGACAGAAGGAATACATGTGAATTAAAGGTACTTTTGAAAAAGTATATATAGAGTCTGTATGAAAACCTAGTGAGCTCTCTACATTGTCCGTCATCCTACCTGTGCTCCCGCGGGGAAGGTTGTTTACATTCTCAGATACCTAAAACTGCTGCCTGCTGAGATGCCCTCATTTTAAGCGATAATCTGACAAATAACAAGGTGGCAACTTTTCTCACAAAAACTATGGTGAGTGAATGGGGAACTCTTTTCAAATGTAAATACATTCTCATTGATTTTTAATTTGTTTGAATGTGTGCAAGTGTAATTTATTTGCAAATTGGGGCTTGTCTCTAACTCATGTACATTTAGAGTATTACCCTAAAGTCACTCCTGTTTAGTTTTGGCTTTGATAGGTAAACTCTTACCCCATTCTTACTCTGTTTGTCCATTTATTCAGCCCTGTCCCTGCCATTGAGAAGCACCCACATAGTAACAATATACAGTGTATCACAAAAGTGAGTACACCCCTCACATTTCTGCAAATATTTCATTATATCTTTTCATGGGACAACACTATAGACATGAAACTTGGATATAACTTAGAGTAGTCAGTGTACAGCTTGTATAGCAGTGTATATTTACTGTCTTCTGAAAATAACTCAACACACAGCCATTAATGTCTAAATAGCTGGCAACATAAGTGAGTACACCCCACAGTGAACATGTCCAAATTGTGCCCAAATGTGTCGTTGTCCCTCCCTGGTGTCATGTGTCAAGGTCCCAGGTGTAAATGGGGAGCAGGGCTGTTAAATTTGGTGTTTTGGGTACAATTCTCTCATACTGGCCACTGGATTTTCAACATGGCACCTCATGGCAAAGAACTCTCTGAGGATGTAAGAAATAGAATTGTTGCTCTCCACAAAGATGGCCTGGGCTATAAGAAGATTGCTAACACCGTGAAACTGAGCTACAGCATGGTGGCCAAGGTCATACAGCGGTTTTCCAGGACAGGTTCCACTCGGAACAGGCTTCGCCAGGGTCGACCAAAGAAGTTGAGTCCACGTGTTCAGCATCATATCCAGAGGTTGGCTTTAAAAAATAGACACATGAGTGCTGCAAGCATTGCTGCAGAGGTTGAAGACGTGGGAGGTCAGCCTGTCAGTGCTCAGACCATACGCCGCACACTGCATCAACTCGGTCTGCATGGTCGTCATCCCAGAAGGAAGCTGACGCACAAGAAAGCCCGCAAACAGTTTGCTGAAGACAAGCAGTCCAAGAACATGGATTACTGGAATGCCCTGTGGTCTGACGAGACCAAGATAAACTTGTTTGGCTCAGATGGTGTCCAGCATGTGTGGCGGCGCCCTGGTGAGAAGTACCAAGACAACTGTGTCTTGCCTACAGTCAAGCATGGTGGTGGTAGCATCATGGTCTTGGGCTGCATGAGTGTTGCTGGCACTGGGGAGCTGCAGTTCATTGAGGGAAACATGAATTCCAACATGTACTGTGACATTCTGAAACAGAGCATGATCCCCTCCCTTCGAAAACTGGGCCTCATGGCAGTTTTCCAACAGGATAACGACCCCAAACACAACCTCCAAGATGACAACTGCCTTGCTGAGGAAGCTGAAGGTAAAGGTGATGAACTAAACCCAATTGAGCACCTGTGGCGCATCCTCAAGTGGAAGGTGGAGGAGTTCAAGGTGTCTAACATCCACCAGCTCCGTGATGTCATCATGGAGGAGTGGAAGAGGATTCCAGTAGCAACCTGTGCAGCTCTGGTGAATTCCATGCCCAGGATGGTTAAGGCAGTGCTGGATAATAATGGTGGTCACACAAAATATTGACACTTTGGGCACAATTTGGACATGTTCACTGTGGGGTGTACTCACTTATGTTGCCAGCTATTTAGACATTAATGGCTGTGTGTTGAGTTATTTTCAGAAGACAGTAAATCTACACTGCTATACAAGCTGTACACTGACTACTCTAAGTTATATCCAAGTTTTATTTCTATAGTGTTGTCCCATGAAAAGATATAATGAAATATTTGCAGAAATGTGAGGGGTGTACTCACTTTTGTGATACACTGTATATATACACCCGATCAGCCATAACATTAAAACCACCTCCTTGTTTCTACTTACTCATTATTTGGGTGGTGGATCATTCTCAGCATTGCTGTGACACTGACATGGTGGTGGTGTGTTAGTGTGTGTTGTGCTGGTATGAGTGGATCAGACACAGCAATGCTGCTAGAGTTTTGAAACACCTCACTGTCACTGCTGGACTGAGAATAGTCCACCGACCAAAAATATATCCAGCCAACAGCGCCTCATGAGCAGCGTCCTGTGACCACTGATGAAGGTCTCAAAGATGACCAACTCAAACAGCAGCAATAGATGAGCGATCGTCTCTGACTTTACATCTACAAGGTGGACCAACTAGGTAGGAGTGTCTAATAGAGTGGACAGTGAGTGGACACGGCATTTTAAAACTTCATCAGCATTGCTGTGTCTGATCCACTCATACCAGCACAACACACACTAACACACCACCACCATGACATTGTCGGTGCAGTGCTGAGAATGATCCACCACCTAAAGAATACCTGCTCTGTGGTGGTCCTGTGGGGGTCCTGACCATTGAAGAACAGGGTGAAAGCAGGCTAAAAAAGTATGTAGAGAAACAGATGGACTACAGTCAGTAATTGTAGAACTACAAAGTGCTTCTGTATGGTAAGTGGAGCTGATAAAATGGACTAAACAGTGAGTAACTTTACAGCGTTATATGGGATAGAGAAACTCTTTGATGTGTGCAGACATTGAACTTCTATTTAAGTGAGCTGTAATCTCCAGTATTAAGACTCACTCTTTCTTTCTGAGCCTCTGCAATGCTGAAATGAATTACCCCCAAATTTCTCTCCCTCTCAATTCACTCTCACCTTGTGATAGGGGTCATTTCCTTAATAGGGCCCTTGATTTGGCCAGTCATTAATAACCTTTATCTTTGGACAGGCTGGCGATAGCACAATAATCAATATTTAATTCCTCCTTAATGTGTGGAGCTTAACCCTGTCAAATCCATTCACTTGTTTAGGTGTAGAAAATGACAGCGGATGTATTCTCTTCCTTTTCCACTTTTACTGTCTGTCTAACTAGGTAGCCAAAAGTATGTGGACACTTAGACATCACATGTATTGTTTAACACCTCAGTTCATCTCAATTTAAAACCATTAGCATTAGTGCATAGGTGTCCCTTTTTTCCACTAGATTTCGAAACATGACTGTATGAGTTTGCTTTCCTTTAGCCAAAAGAGCAACAGGGAAGCAAAGCATTTTTACCTTGTACTCCAATTAATCCTATAAAACACATGTGTCAAACTTAAGGCCCGCAGGCCAAATCTGCCCCGCCACGTCCTTTTATGTGGCCTACGAGAGCTTAAAAGACGCATGATTGTCTTAAAACACACTGTAAAATCGTACATAAACTGCATCTCCCACAATACATGCCAATTTTGTGACCGGCAAAGTGACCACATCCCACCACTAGATGGGAGTGTTTCCACATCAGCGTTTAACTGAGGCGGTTTTCCAACAAGTGATGTTGAGAAAATGTGTTCAAAGTGCTGCCCATTGTATTGGATTGTCAATGCAACCCTCTTCTCCCACTCTTCACACACTGATAGCAACACCGCAGATGAAATGCTAGCACAGGCTTCCAGTATCCGTAGTTTCAGGTGCTGCACATCTCGTATCTTCACAGCATAGACAATTGCCTTCAGATGACCCCAAAGATAAAAGTCTAAGGGGGTCAGATCGGGAGACCTTGGGGGCCATTCAACTGGCCCACGACGACCAATCCACTTTCCAGGAAACTGTTCATCTAGGAATGCTCGGACCTGACACCCATAATGTGGTGGTGCACCCTCTTGCTGGAAAAACTCAGGGAACGTGCCAGCTTCAGTGCATAAAGAGGGAAACACATCATCATGTAGCAATTTCAAATATCCAGTGGCCTTGAGGTTTCCATTGATGAAGAATGGCCCCACTATCTTTGTACCCCATATACCACACCATACCATCAATTTTTGTGTTCCAACAGTCTTGGAGGGATCTATCCAATGTGGGTTAGTGTCAGACCAATAGCGGTGGTTTTGTTTGTTAACTTCACCATTCACATAAAAGTTTGCCTCATCACTGAACAAAATGTTCTGTGTAAACTGAGGGTCCTGTTCCAATTTTTGTTTTGCCCATTCTGCAAATTGAGTGCGCCGATCTGGGTCATCCTCGTTGAGATGCTGCAGCAGCTGGAGTTTGTAAGGGTGTCATTTGTGAGTAGCTAATATCCGCCAAAGGGATGTTCGACTGATGCCACTCTCCAGTGACATGCGGTGAGTGCTACGCTGTGGGCTCTTGCTGAATGAAGCTAGGACAGCCACTGATGTTTCTTCATTAGTGACAGTTTTCTTGCGTCCACATTTTGGTAAATCCAACACTGAACCAGTTTCACGAAACTTGGCATGCAGTTTGCTAACTGTAGCATGGGAGATGGGTGGTCTCGAAGGGTGTCTTGCATTGAAATCTGCTGCAATGACCCGGGTACTGCGTTCACCAGACATCAACACAATTTCTATCCGCTCCTCACGTGTTAACCTCTGCGACATGTCAATGGCTGTAAACAAAAAGAAGCTTGTAAATAACTCATGAAAGAATAAAGTTACGTTAAAACCAAGCACACCATTGTTTTTCTTGTGAAATTCTCAATAAGTTTGATGTGTCACATGACCCTCTTCCCATTGAAAAAAACTAAAGTTGGATCCAAAATGGCCGACTTCAAAATGGCCGCCATGGTCACCACCCATCTTGAAAAGTTTTCCCCCTCCCATATACTAATGTGCCACAAACAGGAAGTTAATATCACCAACCATTCCCATTTTATTTAGGTGTATCCATATAAATGGCCCACCCTGTACATTATAAATATACTGTATAAATTTGGCATTTTAACACCAAACACAGAATTTAGCCTTCAAGGAAAACAACAAAGTGTCCAAGACTTAAAAAGCAGACTGCAATAGGTTTAGAGGTGTACTTAAACGCTTATGGTGATTCAGGTTTGTAAACAGCTTCATTAAGCTTCACAGGCAGTTCTTTGCTGACTTTTTGCTGGGTAGCCATATCTTACATAATCGTTTTCTATTAAACTTAATGTTGGGATTATGCATGTAGCCTAAAATAATTTATCATACTGCCAGGAGAATTCAGCCAATATTTGCGTAGGTTGATCTAAGGCTTGCGTGCAGCTTCTCAGGCTGTTGCATCAGTACTTACACTGATGTTGCCCCCCAGATCCAGTTTGGATCTTAGTAATCAATGCTGCAACCACAGCATTCATGGTACTCATATGTAATATGTGAGGCCTAGTGAGTTGCAAAGAAGAAATTTGATGCACTGTGTGTTTTTGGAAAAGCCACATTGCCTTATAGGGACCTCATAACTCAGGGGTGTCAAACTCATTTTCACCGAGGGCCACATCTGCATTATGGTGGCCCTGAAAGGGCCGATTGTAATGTATCTTGCTGTGATTGCAGTCTGCAGTTTTTCTTGGAGGCTAAATTCTGTGTTTGGTGTCAAAATGTCAAATTGATGCCGTATATTTATAATGTATATCTACATTTATATTGTACTCCTTTACCACAGACACGGCCTCATAACACAAGAGACGTACCTCTTTCTCTTCCTAAAGCACAAACTTGTTTTCACCTTCATTAAATTTCCAGGGCGGCACGGTGGCTAAGTGGGTAGCACTGTCGCCTCACAGCAAGAAGGTCCTGGGTTCGATCCCCAGGTGGGGCAGTCCGGGTCCTTTCTGTGTGGAGTTTGCATGTTCTCCCCGTGCCTGCGTGGGTTTACTCCGGGTGCTCCGGTTTCCTCCCACAGTCCAAAAACATGCAAGTGAGGTGAATTGGAGATACTAAAAAAAAAAATTGTCCATGACTGTGTTCGATATAACCTTGTGAACTGAAGAACCTTGTGTGAAGATAAACTACCGTTTCCTGTCATGAATGTAACCAAAAGTGTAAAACATGACGTTAAAATCCTAATAAACAAAATCATTAAATTTCCTCATTCTGCTTAATTTTCTCTTCTTGTACATTTTGGGATTATGTGTAAATATTTTTTAAACATCATCTAGTGGCGGGATGCGGTCACTTTGCGGGTCACAAAATCAGCATGCATTTTGGGAGATGCGTTTATGTAGGATTTTACAATGTATTTTAAGATGATTCACTAAGAGTTTTTCCCCCTTTCTCAGCTAGACAGACACACAGCTCCCTCCAGAATCCAGTTATGTCAGTTTTATTTGCTTTCTAGCTGTATGATACACTGTGTGCATCAGAATGAAGCAAAACTACAAAAAAAACAATAAAAAACTTAATACAGTACAAATGTTCACAGCTGTAGTTAAGTGTTACATCTAGTACAATATGAGATTTAATCAAACGTAAAATAGCGCTAACGAGTTAGCATTTTGTGTAAAAATACTAATTGCTATAGTAACGGTAGGTAAACAACCGTATTTAATTACGGAATTACGATAAATTTGTAACTAAAACGCTATAACATACTCGCTAATCATGTACAAAGAACTAAAAATATAAATGTCTACTACTTACAGACGATGCTTCTGTATTACAGTGGGGCCAAAACCTATTTAGTCAGCCACTGATTGTGCAAGTTCTCCTACTTAGAAAGATGAGAGAGGTCTGTAATTTTCATCATAGGTACACTTCAACTATGAGAGACAAAATGAGATCACAGGAAATCACATTGTAGGATTTTTAAAGAATTTATTTGTAAATTATGGTGGAAAATAAGTATTTGGTCAATAACAAAAGTTCAACTCAATACTTTGTAACATAACCTTTGTTGGCAATGACAGAGGTCAATTGTTTCCTGTAAGTCTTCACCAGGTTTGCACACACTGTAGCTGGTATTTTGGCCCATTCCTCCATGCAGATCTCCTCTAGAGCAGTGATGTTTTGGGGCTGTCGCTGGGCAACACGGACTTTCAACTCCCTCCACAAATTTTCTATGGGGTTGAGGTCTGGAGACTGGCTAGGCCACTCCAGGACCTTGAAATGCTTTTTACGGAGCCACTCCTTCATTGCCCGAGCGGTGTGTTTGGGATCATTGTCATGCTGGAAGACCCAGCCACGTTCCATCTTCAATGCTCTCACTGATGGAAGCAGGTTTTGGCTTAAAATCTCACGATACATGGTCCCGTTCATTCTTCCCTTAACACGGATCAGTCGTCCTGTCCCCTTTGCAGAAAAACAGCCCCAAAGCATGATGTTTCCACCCCCATGCTTCACAGTAGGTATGGTGTTCTTGGGTTCTTCTTCTTCCTCCAAACACGACGAGTTGAGTTTTTACCAAAAAGTTCAATTTTGGTTTCATCTGACCACATGATATTCTCCCAATCCTCTTCTGGATCATCCATGTGCTTTCTGGCAAACATCAGACGGGCCTGGACATGTACTGGCTTAAGCAGGGGGACACGCCTGGCACTGCAGGATTTGAGTCCCTCTCGGCGTAGTGTGTTACTGATGGTAGCCTTTGTTACTTGGTCCCAGCTCTCTGCAGGTCATTCATCAGGTCCCTCCGTGTAGTTCTGGGATTTTTGCTCACCATTCTCATGATCATTTTGACCCCACGGGATGAGATCTTGCGTGGGGCCCCAGATCAAGGGAGATTATCAATGGTCTTGTATGTCTTCCATTTTCTTACAATTGTTCCCACAGTTGATTTATTCACACCAACCTGCTTGCCTATTGTAGATTCACTCTTCCCAGCCTGGTGCAGGTCTACAATTTTCTTCCTGGTGTCCTTCGACAGCTCTTTGGTCTTGGCCATGGTGTAGTTTGGAGTCTGACTGTTTGAGGCTGTGGACAGGTGTCTTTTATACAGATAACGAGGTCAAATAGGTGCCATTAATACAGGTAACGAGTGGAGGACAGAAGAGCTTCTTAAAGAAGAAGTTTCAGGTCTGTGAGAGCCAGAAATCTTGCTTGTTTGTGGGTGACCAAATACTTATTTTCCACCATAATTTACAAATACATTCTTTAAAAATCCTACAATGTGATTTCCTGGATTTTTTTTGTCTCTCATAGTTGAAGTGTACCTATGATGAAAATTACAGACCTCTCTCATCTTTCTAAGTAGGAGATCCTGCACAATCAGTGGCTGACTAAATACTTTTTGGCCCCACTGTATATCGCAAGATAATTCTACATTTACATTACTGACTACGCTACCCCGTGTTCTTTTTCCGTAAAAGTCACATGGCCTCTTAGCGAAAGTCAAAGTTAGTTGCCATGACTGATGTCAACAGTTGCCAATTAAAGGTGCAGGCATCCCATTAAATTATAAAAAATCTGTAATGACTCGAACCATCACAACAATCGTACGTCGTTTAAGCTCTCGCTTGAGTTTGACACCCCTGTCATAACTGATGCAATTACGACCTCTGCTGGCTGATTAATGGCGCCTGCACAGAGTTGAGTAATAATGCGTTGATCAAGGTGTGGCTGTCCATACACAAAAGCTGATTCACACATGAACTCGCCTCGTGCAGGTGAAAAGATGCAGTCGGCTACTGCACACGTGTCGGAGGGGGCATCTCGCTCTCCTCAATCAACAGTGGAGATCACCATGAGTAGAGAAGATGCATAATGCAATCGGGTAATTGGATTATGATTTTTTCCCCAGATACACACACTTGTTAAAGGACCTGACAGAGAACACCAGCCCAGAAAACCCAGAGTTCCAGCAGCTTTCAAGTAAGAGTTTACAACATCTAACATATCAGAAATGTTAACATCTCTCTTAGCCTTTGAATTTTGGTGACAAAACCATTGATGACTTCAGCCAGCCCAGAGTATTTATTTTATTTATGTATTGTCAAAGCTGTAGAATCATAGTCACACAAAGCCACACACTCTACATTTGCCTTCAATTGTAGTTTGTCGGTTTGAGGGGGGATAAACAAACTTCACAAAGATCATTCAGTGCTTGTGTGATCTTGGTTTGCTTATTGCACTGGTAAGCAATGATACCCTGTGCTTTCTGAGAACAAAAATGCACAGAAAGTGGTGCATCTGCTGGCAAAACAAATCTGTCTTGAAGTTTTGAGCTGGCAGTAGAAAAACAGCCTCTCTTGTCTTTGTTAGGGTGACAAACAGAGCAACTTTGGGCTCTCCTTTTATCATTCATTTGTTATTATTGTCAGAGCGCTGAGCGCTCGCAGAGGATGAAAGCACGGCAAAGCTTAACGTGAGTCAAATTCCCCGTGTGGATTTTGACTAAATTAATTGAGAGCAGATCAGAGGATATCAAGCGTGTAAAATATAAATAAATAAAATCTCCACAGTCATCAGAAGCGCAGATAATGACTAATTTCGATCGCCAAATAAACAGCAAATCACACTTAAGCGCCAGCGTACACACAGAATTATTTATGTCCATCAATTAAAATCTTATTGCTTGCGTGCTGCTCTTGCTAACAAATTAAAACAGCCCCTGATTCTAAGATGAAGGTACATATTCAGATTTGCCTCGATGCTTTCTTTTCCTCTTCTCATTAGTACCACTTTTTCTGCTCTCTTGCTCTTTATTAGGAGGGGGGTGGTGGGTTTGCACACCAGGCCCGGGCATGTTGTAAAGGGAATTATTTAAAAACAACCACAGACAAATCACGTTGCGTCTGATTAAGCAACCCAGCAGTGAGAATTCCGGTCGGCTTTGTTGTTTTTCAGCTGTACTGAGGTGCTTTTTCCTTTTCCTTCCCCGTAATGTTTTATGTAGAATGGCGTGGCTTTAATTGTTGTAATTGCTACACTTCACGCTTCTCGTCAATCATCAATCATAAATTAAAGCATCTTTTCAGTGCAGACTCGTTTTTGTGCTGTCAGCCAGCCATCCTGACAGTCACCCCCTGACCGTTTCACTGCTGGCAAAGGTTAATTACAGGAAAGTTTACTCGCAAGTGTTTCTAAGAGCAAGTTTTATTTGAACATACTTGATAGATGATATAAAAAAAAGAATGGCAAGTAATTGTCTAGAATAAAATGAGATGGGTTGGATTATTAATGTACCAGGTACAGCTCTGTTAAAAACAAAAAAAATTATATAGATAGATAGATGTCCAATTTTTTAATTGATGTTATGTTTTTTATTTGTATTTATTTAATTTAATTATTTTTTTATTAATGAGCGGTGTCTAAAAGTGCATCTACCAGGCTGTTTAACTGTTTTCGAAAGCCCTTTTCTCAGTATTGCACAAACATAAAACACTCTTAAGACTCATAGTATTGTCTGTGTTTCATATTACAGTTAATTTACCCCGTGTACAAATGACATATTAATTGTTATATTTATTTTAATACTAATTTTACAGACGATTATTTGCTTTCATTTATGGCCGCCCATAAGTATACTGCATAATTTTATTTATAATAAAATTAATACTTTCGATTCACATCTTTATATCATGGTCGCCCATGAACTAGTGCTTGTATATGGTAAGTGGAGCTGATAAAATGAACAGTGAGTGTAGAAACCAGAAGGTGGTTTTAACGTTATGGCTAATTGGTGTGTGTATATATAATGTGTGTGTGTGTGTGTGTGTGTGTGTGTATATCTATTTATATGGTGTAACCTCGATTTAACAGGTTTCCAATTTAACTGACAGAATCTGGAAAACCAAATAAAGTGTACCAAGACCAGAGTAGTTCAGTAATTGTCCGCTAGCCAGTGCACGTCTCTCTGTTTGCATGAATGAGGGTTTGTTTTGTCGGGAGGCTCACTTTGTTCTCACCTTTTCTCTGTGTTTTATGCTTAATTTCTGCAAGTTCTAGTGCTTAGTTATGCAACAGCACTGCTTCAGTAGAGTCCCCACTATACGATCACTGCAAAAAAAATACAAAATCTCCTCCACCACAAAAGGTAAATGAAATTTCTCCCCAGTAGTACAGTATACCGTACAGTGCACAAGTGCATGTTTAGCACTTTTGTGGACTTTAGTGCTGGGTTTTTGTATATTTTCGCACCCCATTTTTTCGTTTGGCTGCCCTCCTATTAGGGGTTGCAATTATAAATAATTCTGGTCCGCACAATTTATGTTACTCTTTTTATTTTATCTGGGCTTGGGACCTGCATTGAAAGCGCACTGTCAAGCGCACCTTACAATGTCTTGGCTGTTTGGCCATCTTTCACTTCCTCAGACAAGGCAAGTGTGTGTAGATGCTGGACTGGCCTATAGCACCAGATTTGAACACCAGATCTCATCAGTAGTAGGCTAGCGTAATTTGTTGCTGTGCCACCTGAGGCCACTACCTGGTGCCACCTATTACCTATTATGGTACTAACAGAAATCATAAAAAATATATATACAGGGGTTGGACAAAATAACTGAAACACCTGTCATTTTAGTGTGGGAGGTTTCATGGCTAAATTGGACCAGTCTGGTGGCCATTCTTCATTAATTGCACATTGCACCAGTAAGAGCAGAGTGTGAAGGTTCAATTAGCAGGGTAAGAGCACAGTTTTGCTCAAAATATTGCAATGCACACAACATTATGGGTGACATACCAGAGTTCAAAAGAGGACAAATTGTTGGTGCACGTCTTGCTGGCGCATCTGTGACCAAGACAGCAAATCTTTGTGATGTATCAAGAGCCACGGTATCCAGGGTAATGTCAGCATACCACCAAGAAGGACAAACCACATCCAACAGGATTAACTGTGGACGCAAGAGGAAGCTGTCTGAAAGGGATGTTCGGGTGCTAACCCGGATTGTATACAAAAAACATAAAAGCACGGCTGCCCAAATCACGGCAGAATTAAATGTGCACCTCAACTCTCCTGTTTCCACCAGAACTGTCCGTCGGGAGCTCCACAGGGTCAATATACACGGCCGGGCTGCTATAGCCAAACCTTTGGTCACTCGTGCCAATGCCAAACGTCGGTTTCAATGGTGCAAGGAGCGCAAATCTTGGGCTGTGGACAATGTGAAACATGTATTGTTCTCTGATGAGTCCACCTTTACTGTTTTCCCCACATCCGGGAGAGTTACGGTGTGGAGAAGCCCCAAAGAAGCGTACCACCCAGACTGTTGCATGCCCAGAGTGAAGCATGGGGGTGGATCAGTGATGGTTTGGGCTGCCATATCATGGCATTCCCTTGGCCCAATACTTGTGCTAGATGGGCGCGTCACTGCCAAGGACTACCGAACCATTCTGGAGGACCATGTGCATCCAATGGCGGTGCCGTGTATCAGGATGACAATGCACCAATACACAAAGCAAGACTGGTGAAAGATTGGTTTGATGAACATGAAAGTGAAGTTGAACATCTCCCATGGCCTGCACAGTCACCAGATCTAAATATTATTGAGCCACTTTGGGGTGTTTTGGAGAAGCGAGTCAGGAAACGTTTTCCTCCACCAGCATCACGTAGTGACCTGGCCACTATCCTGCAAGAAGAATGGCTTAAAATCCCTCTGACCACTGTGCAGGACTTGTATATGTCATTTCCAAGACCAATTGACGCTGTATTGGCCGCAAAAGGAGGCCCTACACCATACTAATAAATTATTGTGGTCTAAAACCAGGTGTTTCAGTTATTTTGTCCAACCCCTGTATATTTTATGACGTCACACTTGCATATAAACTTTGTCTTTAAACTTAGAACCTTAAAGCAGTGGTTCAGAAAACTTATAGGTCACTACATATTAATACTCTACACTCAACAATTCCTTTAAAACAACCACTTGCCTTTACACCTAAAAGACTAAGCAATTACTCATGCGTTATTGTTTATGGTACAGGCAGCAACAGAGATCTTGAGGTGATGGTGTGAACATTCACATGATTACTTTTTATTATGTTATATTTATTTTCTGTTTTACAAACATCAGTGAAACAGAATGCTCGTAGGCCACTTGGTGTACATAGACTACTAATTATTGCCAACATAAACAACTGTGTTTAATAAATAATTAATAAATAACTGTTCTTACTTCCTCTGGAGGTGAGTTTTGTTTATAATGATGCGTCTAACAATGCAGCAGTGTTAAGTTTTCCATGCGCCTACGTATATAGCTGCTTTATATTAGAGTTTCTAAAATTATAACAAAATTTCTTAAAGGAACCTTATTAGTAATTCCCCCCTCATTAAGTGCTGTTGCCGATTTTCTCTTACTAACATCTTGAGAATGAGGGTTTGCATGTGCCACAATCTAAATGTTAGTAAGCAAAACACCAGCACTGAATGTCACTGGACCACTACATGTCCAGACTCCAATACAAAGTGATTAAAAAAGATCTTAGATTTTGCTTAAATGCTAAATGTGTTGCCAGTGTGGGGTTTTTCAGATTACCTCCGCTGTCAGTATAACTTTCAGTAATGTCTAAAAATAGGTCATGTTTGGATTTTTGTCTGTTTTAGTCAGATCGTTGTATAAAAAACCATCAGGCTACTGTGACAAATATAGCCTCATGAGCTTGGGGAGCACTTTGTAAAAATGTTGTCACATCACAGTTTCATCAACAAATGCAGCATTAAACTCTATTGTGCAAAAAAGCCATCCTTGAATTAATTGTGGAAACGTGTGACGTAGTTACATAAGTTCATGTTCCAGCTTATTTTCAGACAAAACAAACATTGACTTCTCTGTGCCTTTTTCTGGGAAGTCCATGGTTATTTCCACAAGACAATGCCAGGTTTCATTCTGCATGTTCTACTTTATAGGAACAGAGTGCTTGACTGACCTGCCTGCAGTCCAGATTTGTTTCCTATTGTATTCAGAGGAGAATCAGGCAATGACGACCACAGACTGTTAAACGATGATTGTATCAAGCAAGAATGGGCAAAAATTTGGCAGTTGTAGCCTACTGGATAAGGTACTGGGCTAGTAATCGAAAGGTCGCTGGTTCAAGCCCCACCACTGCCAGGTTGCAACTGTTGGGCCATTGAGCAGGGCCCTTAACCCTCAATTGCTTAGACAATAAACTGTCACAGTACTGTAAGTCAAATGTAAATGTAAAAATTTCACTTGCAAAACTGCAGTAATTAATATCATGCCTCAGTCCTAATTTTTTTTTTATGTGTTGCAGACATCAAATTATAAATGTATTCATGCTTAAAAATACGATAATCTTGGATATCTTTACTTTGTACTGTTGACAGTTAAA
This sequence comes from Trichomycterus rosablanca, assembly GCF_030014385.1. NCBI lineage: Eukaryota > Metazoa > Chordata > Actinopteri > Siluriformes > Trichomycteridae > Trichomycterus > Trichomycterus rosablanca. The sequence continues at coordinate 69,623,735 of NC_085988.1, read as the reverse complement.
TAAATGTTAAAGAGGGTTAAAAAATCACAGATTCTTTTTATTATTGCATTTTTTAAAAAGCGGCCCAAGTTTTCTGGAAATTGGGTTTGTAGAAATATTAAAATTATTATTGGACCCAAAAAGAAAATAAATAAGAGAGGATTGAGGATTAAGACAGAATTGACAAATTAAAAAAGACAAAATTAAGCTTGCTAGTTAAGAGTTGTAACTAATCATTGTATTGATGAATGTGATGTAGAAAATCATAAGACTTTATACACCTGTTTTGACAAAAGTATTGGGAAACGCCTGTTTAAATTGTGATTTGTATGAATTCTGAATTAATTTGTCCCATAAGGAATAATGTAATTTGGATTAACTTGTTAACACCTAAAACCTTTTAAAAAGATTTGCTTATTTAATCCTTTGTAATAATACTTAAGGCAACATGAACATTTAACTGCACTTTACCTGTACTGGAAAGAGCTGACGGCATGAGTGGAGGGCTCAGTGGGTAGCACTGTCGCCTCACAGCAAGAAGGTTCTGGGTTTGATCCCCAGGTGGGCGGTCCGGATCCTTTCTGTGTGGAGTTTGCATGTTCTCCCCATGTCTGTGTGGGTTTCCTTCGGGAGCTCCGGTTTCCTTCTACAGTCCAAAGACATGCAAGTGAGGTGAACTGGAGATACTAAATTGTCCATGACTGTGTTTGACATTAAAACTTGTAACCTGAGGAATCTTGTGTAACGAATAACTACCGTTTCTGTCATGAATGTAACCAAAGTGTAAAACATGACGTTAAAATCCTAATAAACAAACATGGCATAAGTAGGAGGAGGAATGGAGGGATGTTATTATTTGGAAGGGGAGTCACCTTTTATAAAAACATGAGGTAATGACCCCTCTGGTGTTCTGGTGTCTCTTTTTTTCTAGAAAATGTTGTGAGGTTTACTTAAAAACCTGCCCAATGTTGTCTGTTTTTGACGATTTTTCAGTTGTGTACCCCAAAATGGTCAGTAAACTGTCATTGAACAGACTGATGTTCCTGTTGACCACAGCAATCATAGGATGCCATTATTCCACCAAACTCTGTGTTGTCCTCAGATGATAACACAGTTTCTTCATTTCTGCACTGGAAATGCTCCCCGCCCATTCCCTCCTCTGAAGAAAGCTCCTCAGCCACTTCTTCTTGCTGCTCCCTGTGTAGTTCTTGAAGTTCTTCAATGGGCAGCTCATTCTTGTGTTCTTCCACCAACTTCTCCATATCCTCTACCTCCAAACCCATGGACTTCCCTAGGGCTGCTTCTTTTTGCTGCTTCCTGTAGAGTTCTTAAAGTTCTTCATTGGGCAGCATATTCTTGTGTTCTTCCACCAACTTCTCCATATCCTCTTCCTCTACCTCCAAACCCATGGACTTCCCCAGGGCCATTTTTTGCTGCTCCCTGTGTAGTTCTTGAAGTTCTTCAGTGGACAGCTCATCCTTGTGTTCTTCCACCATCTCCTCCATATCCTCTTCCTCTACCTCCAAACCCATGGACGTCCCCAGGGCTGCAATATCATCCACTATTAAAGCCTCCTGTTCAGGTTCTGTCTCAAAGCCTTCAAAGTATTGCCACAACTTCCTCCAGGCAGAGTTCAGCATCTTGTAGGAAACTTTCACCCCCAAGTTTTGTCTGTTCTCCTCAAGCAATGGAGGATATTGAAATGGTTCTTTCAAAAGTCCCTGAGGGTTAGCTTTGTTTTAGTGGTCACTTCAAAGCACCTTTGAAAAAGTTTGAAATGTTTTAAACGACCTGCTGATCTGCAATCTCTGGGTCGAGGTGCTAAAACAAGTGGTGGGCGATTCACATAGAGCATAGTGTGGCAGTCCACTCACTGTTCAGCTTGGTGTGGGAACCTACTGGTCAAGCTAGATGAAGAAACGGCCAGTGACTGACTTGCCGGAGTGGAGAAATACTTAAAACTTACCAAAAAATTACAGAATTATAACAAGAAACCTTATAACATAAGGTTTCCTACCAGGTGACAGCAAGCTTATTAGGTCATTTAGGCTTGTTGGACTTGTTGGACTTCTGGTTTCAGGCTGTGGCATTTTTGACAATCGAACCAGGCTTTGCAGTAATTTTTTTAGCTTGAACACTATAGAGTCTGGTGTAAAATTAGAGGAAGAATTAGAAGAATGCCTTGGTTTGTCATATATATACATACATACATGTGTACAGTACAATGAAATTCTTTTTCTGCATATCTCATCTTCTTTGGAAAGCTGGGGTCAGAGCGCAGGGTCAGCCGTTGTACGGTGCCCCTGGAGCCGAGAGGGTTTATGGCCTTGCTCAAAGGCCCAACAGTGGCTGCATGGCAGAGCCAGTATGGGAACCTTTTAGTGGCTGGTGAGGTTGATGGAGAAACGATCTGCTACTGCATGCTTGTGTAAGTGGAGAAGTGTAAAATTAAAATAACAAGAAGAAGAATGCCTTTATTTGTTATATATACATATACACGTGTACAGTACAATTAAATTATTTTCCATATATCTCCGCTTCTTTGGAAAGCTGATAAATGTAATGCTGGGGACAGAGCACAGGGTCAACCATTGTACAGCGCCCCTGTAGCCAAGGAACCTACTGGTAGCTGGTGAGGTTGATGGAGAGGCGATCTGCTACTGCATGCTTGTTTGAGTGGAGAAGTGCTTAGAACTTATCAATAAAATGTACAGAATAAGAACACATAAGGTTTCTTACCAGAGCCAGGATTTTAACCCACAACATTTCGATTGATAGGGGCGGCACGGTGGCTAAGTGGGTAGCACTGTCGCCTCACAGCAAGAAGGTCCTGGGTTTGATCCCCAGGTAGGGCAGTCCAGGTCCTTTCTGTGTGAAGTTTGCATGTTCTCCCCGTGTCTGCGTGGGTTTCCTCCGGGAACTCCGGTTTCCTCCCACAGTCCAAAGACATGCAAGTTAGATGAGATACAAAATTGTCCATGACTGTGTTTGACATTAAATCTTGTAAAGTGATGAATCTTGTGTAACGAGTAACTACCGTTTCTGTCATGAATGTAACCAAAGTGTGTAAAACATGACGTTAAAATCCTAATAAATAAATAAACAAATTTCGATTGATAGTTCAAAGTTCTATCCACTATTTGTGTGAAATAACTGTCAAATTCACTCTGAAAGCATCCACATAGCCATTCATCTATGTCTAGCTGGATTTTCCTCACTGTTTCACTTCTAAACTTGTGTTTTAGCTCGGGGTGCTGAGGAATTGTGAGAATCAGCTTTTCCAAGAGAGTTTAAAAGCTTAATGTAATTTAATGTGCTAAAAGAACGACATAGGAACACTAAACCACTAAACAATAATTAGTACTGCTCATAGGTTCGCTCGTTTTTTAGTACAATAAGTCACATTAGTTCTTCTTCATGTTAAGCATTGTTCGTACTGCCTGAGTTGCTTGTACTACATAATATAAAATAGTTCGTTTCATTGGAGGCGCTTTGAAAAGGTCAGCGGCAAACTGGTTCAAAGTTCAGTCAGGTGAACTTTGAGTGCCACGGCAAGCGCAAAAATCACAAGTGCAATGTGGCCGAGCGATTTCAACCCACAACCTATCCACTAGGCTAGCTAGCACTGTCCCTTTATTAGTATTCATCTGTGTCTTCAAGGTGCACTAATGTCTGCATCAGTGACTTTCCTCTGCTCACAATAATGGACTTAATTGGTTAATTACTGCTTTCATGTCGAGTAAGTAGGAAAGTAATCTGTAGCACAGCGTGCTTCTGATCTATAACCGCTGTATGTTCTGTTACACAACAGTTATTTTTGTTCATGACTTGATGAACCCTATTAATATACAGGAGGTAAGCTGCTGAGGAGGTTTACTGAGTCCTGTGATCTGCATGAAATGACTTAGATCTAATTAACAGAGCATTGGTGCTGATAGTTTGCTCAACTGCGCTAAACGAATTACAGTCAGTTAGCGTAGTAGCCTATTTCTTTTGCTTTTAACGGCAGACTGTAGCGGGGTCCGCACGCTCTGTCTAATTAAGGAAGCTACAGGCATATACACACATTTCACAGCTGCATATCCAACTCAATCAGTAGATTCTGAATGTGTTAATTCCCTCTCTCTGGGTCTTCTCTCTCTAGGGGGTTGATGGTAAAATCAAACAAGGCGATGGGCCCCAGATACAAAGCTGCAAGTACGGTGCATATTTACACAGTATGCACATTGCACAGCAGATTGTGTTGTTTGCGTGGGAAATTGCATGGACGTCAGCTGTGTGTTTTAGGCTTTTGAAGATGTGTTGTAAATAAGTCGTTGTGCTCCTCTAAGTATCATACTTTTTGAAAAATAATCAATAATAATAACGGGCGGCACTGTGGCTCAGTGAGTAGCACTGCTGCCTCACAACAAGAAGGCCCTGGGTTCGATTTCCAGGTGGAGCGGCCCGGGTCCTTCCTGTGTGGAGTTTGCATGTTCTCCCAGTGTCTGTGTGGGATTCCTTCGGGAGCTCCGGTTTCCTCCCACAGTCCAAGGACATGCAAGTGAGGTGAATTGAAGATACAAAATAAGTGTAGTTATTATATGATAAGCAAAGTTATACCTTTAGACTGAAACATGATGCAAAATATCCACATATTTTCTGTAAACAAAACAACGGTACACCGATTCGAATGAGCAGAGTTTAACATGCAGTCAGAATCCATAGTGACACAAAATAGTTCCTCTTTGTGAATTTAATGCTTAATTCTGTTCTTTGTCTTTGGATTTGAATGGCAGCTTGTTCTTTGACTTTTGTAAACAAAGCTGTCACATGCTCATTGAAGGTGGGTGGTTCTCAAGTCAGCACTTTAAGCACTCTCACTCAGTTTTTGGCCCATAATTAACTTTTCACCCGCATCCTGGAAAGTAGTGCTGGTGCATCGGCTGCCCCGGATGCAGTAGCATTTGACGCTGTTAAGTTTAGTTCACAATGATAATCCATACAGTTCTGTGGCTAGTTTCCCCAGTTTCCTGGTTCTGGTCACCTTGCCAGAGTGACCACCTTCCTCCTTTTGCAGCCAGGCTTACACTGGAAACACTGGACGCAAGGCAGGAATAGTCTGGACAGTGCACCAATTTATCGCAGATTTTCGACAATTCACCTTTCCTCAGACATAGCCAACCATGTTTGTGTAGACACCTAGCCAGCCAGTAGCACAGTTGAGATTCTAACTCGGATCTTAGAGTACTGTACATAAAAAACACACATCTCAGTACAGTACGTGTGCTATACCATACGCCATGATAAATTTCCTTCTTTTTTTATAAAATATATCTACCAGTAACAACAATAACTCTCATATTTCTGTATTATCTCCTTCTTTATTTCAATAGTGTTGTATTTTGTAGGTGTAATTGCACGAAAGAAAGAATACTTTACTCAGCGGACTTCCTTCTTCTCTCTTACTCACTGTCCCCTCTGTCTGGTACACAATAACAGCTACTGGCAGGAGTAATTATACAACAACAAATGTAATAGATTTGTTCATTTCCCCACCACTAAGCTTTCTCTGCACCTTATTTGGGGCCATTTTAATATTGAATTTTACAAAATACAAGTGCAATGTGGCAACACCGAAAAAACACCGTCTGCTGTCCGAATGTTCGCTCACGGTGTGTATATATATATATATATACAGTGCCTTGCAAAAGTATTCAGCCCCCTTGAACTTTTCAACCTTTTGCCACATTTCAGGCTTCAAACATAACGATATGAAATTGTAATTTTTTGTGAAGAATCAACAACAAGTGGGACACAATCGTGAAGTGGAACGAAATGTATTGGATATTTTAAACTTTTTTTAGAAATAAAAAACTGAAAAGTGGGGCGTGCAATATTATTCAGCCCCCTTGCGTTAATACTTTGTAGCGCCACCTTTTGCTGCGATTACAGCTGCAAGTCGCTTGGGGTATGTCTCTATTAGTTTTGCACATCGAGAGACAGAAATTTTTGCCCATTCTTCCTTGCAAAACAGCTCGAGCTCAGTGAGGTTGGATGGAGAGCGTTTGTGAACAGCAGTTTTCAGCTTTTTCCACAGATTCTCGATGGGATTCAGGTCTGGACTTTGACTTGGCCATTCTAACACCTGGATACGTTTATTTGTGAACCATTCCATTGTAGATTTTGTTTTATGTTTTGGATCATTGTCTTGTTGGAAGATAAATCTCCGTCCCAGTCTCAGGTCTTTTGCAGACTGCAACAGGTTTTCTTCCAGAATGGTCCTGTATTTGGCTCCATCCATCTTCCCATCAATTTTAACCATCTTCCCTGTCCCTGCTGAAGAAAAGCAGGCCCAAACCATGATGCTGCCACCACCATGTTTGACAGTGGGGATGGTGTGTTCAGGGTGATGAGCTGTGTTGCTTTTACGCCAAACATAACGTTTTGCATTGTGGCCAAAAAGTTCGATTTTGGTTTCATCTGACCAGAGCACCTTCTTCCACATGTTTGGTGTGTCTCCCAGGTGACTTTTTATAGATATCTTTGAGAAATGGCTTTCTTCTTGCCACTCTTCCATAAAGGCCAGATTTGTGCAGTGTACGACTGATTGTGTCCTATGGACAGAGTCTCCCACCTCAGCTGTAGATCTCTGCAGTTCATTCAGAGTGATCATGGGCCTCTTGGCTGCATCTCTGATCAGTCTTCTCCTTGTTTGAGCTGAAAGTTTAGAGGGACGGCCGGGTCTTGGTAGATTTGCAGTGGTCTGATACTCCTTCCATTTCAATATGATCGCTTGCACAGTGCTCCTTGAGATGTTTAAAGCTTGGGAAATCTTTTTGTATCCAAATCCGGCTTTAAACTTCTCCACAACAGTATCTCGGACCTGCCTGGTGTGTTCCTTGGTCTTCATGATGCTCTCTGCGCTTTAAACAGAACTCTGAGACTGTCACTGAGCAGGTGCATTTATACGGAGACTTGATTACACACAGGTGGATTCTATTTATCACCATCAGTCATTTAGGTCAACATTGGATCATTCAGAGATCCTCACTGAACTTCTGGAGTGAGTTTGCTGCACTGAAAGTAAAGGGGCTGAATAATATTGCACGCCCCACTTTTTAGTTTTTTATTTCTAAAAAAAGTTTAAAATATCCAATACATTTCGTTCTACTTCACGATTGTGTCCCACTTGTTGATGATTCTTCACAAAAAATTACAATTTCATATCGTTATGTTTGAAGTCTGAAATGTGGCAAAAGGTTGAAAAGTTCAAGGGGGCTGAATACTTTTGCAAGGCACTGTATATATATATATATATAGAGAGAGACGCTCGGAGTCAGCTTGTTGGTGACGTCACGTGTTTCACGAATTTTGGTTCGTAATCCGAAATTTGTTCGTACGTTAAGTTGAAACAGATCGTAACCCAAAATGTTCGTATGGTAAACCGTTCGTAACTCAAGGGTCCACTGTATAACACTAACATATAAAAATCTAATATAACATATAATATAAAAAAAGTTACAGTAATATACAATAATAATAGTTATATCTATTCTTCTGGTGCCGTGTTGAGTGGCAGCCGATTGCAGCAGATCCTATAGGTTGATACTCTTATTTACTACTACTACTATTATTATTATTATTATTATTATTATTATTATTATTATTATTGTTATTATTATTTTCCTTCCCAAAACTGATGTAGGTATTTTAAATCTTGTTTCTGTATAAAGGTAGATCTCTGCCAGACACCTTATATTATCTGCACTTACAGTATATTAATATATTGTCTGCATCTTTATAATAATGAGTTATGAGGTTTAGTTTGTGCTTTTAATGAACTGTTTGCTTCCAGCTACCGTAAATCTACATTGTAAATGCCAAACTGGTTCTGCTCACTGTGTTTATGTTCATCTTACTGTTCTACATCACTGCCCTTATCACTCTGTTACGATGGTTTTATTAAATAGTTTTGAGTATTAAGACATGTTGATATGAATTTGATTAAGTTTGTCGGTTATTCAGAATGTGCAAAATTTGCATCTGCAGTGCACATATGTAAGTATGAATAAAATTCAAGTATTTATCCGTGTGAAGGAATTTGGGCCTTTGATATACAATGCACAAATAGAATCATGAATAATGTGCACTAAAATGCATTTATTCCTAAATAATTGAGAGAAATTGATTTCACTATTGATCAATTTTGCCGTTATCATGCAGTCTCATCTGTGGCCGGTGTTGAGAAACCATTCACGTCTGCTTATCTGTCTTTTCCCAGTGTTAGCAGCACTGTCTGATTATGCGTTTCATCTGCTGTGTGTATGTCTGTGTGTGTGGTGCACTTCTGTAGGGGCGGTGAGCACGGTCTCAGAGGTGGCCCAGCGCATCCAGGACAATGCCCGCAGCCATGAGAACCACCTGCAGCTGCAGAGAGTCCAGAAACTGCTCAAGGGCCGAAAGACCAGGCTGCTGGTTCCAGGTTAGAGTCTGATCTGCTATTCCTTTCATGTAAACTTTCTCTCTCTCTGTCTGTCTTTCTAACTTTCTCTGAGCATCAGGTTCATTGCATAGAGAAAAAGTAGATGCTGGGCAAAAGGAGGGGCGCTGGAACGCACCAAGGCTCAAGTCTCAAGGCAGTGACGTCAGATGAGTTTGTTTTGCATGGTGCAAGCTAAGTTCCGGACACAAGAATGAACTAATAGCCGCGCCGAGCCGTCTGTGCTAATTGGGAGGGTGGAGCGTGTCCTCTGTCAGTCCTTTTCATCTCTTTTGCTACTTGTGGAGTGGAGGTCCTTTCTTCCTGGTTGTTTTTCCCAGGAGACAATGCCCATGTGTAAGAAGACAGAGACAGCCAGTGATGGAAAGAGAGAGGAAGACTGAGAGGACCGTGTCGTCAATGCCTTGGCCTGCCAATCTCCCCCAGGACCAATTAGCGCTTCTCCTCATCTTGCGGCCGGGCAGATAAAAAGCAAGCAGGGGGAAAGAAGGAGCGTGTGAGGGTGTACGTGTACAAAGGTGGTTCAAGCCTGGTGATGAATACCCAACGAGCAGGGCTTCTTTTCTCACTGAGCCAGATGTGAAAGGCAGGAGTTTCAGGTTTTCAGATTCTAGCTTGCAGTTTTGTGGAAGCTTTCTCTACCTCTTGGCCACAAGTCCTTCAGTTTCTGAGCCAGAATAACCCTAAACAAAGCTCCACAGTTATGAACAAGAAGTACACTAACTACATCCTAAGTACATGTAAAACTTACAAAAAAACTACAAATCCTAAAAAAGTACAGCATTTAGCAGACGCCTTTATCCTGAGTGACTTACAGCTGTGATAAATACAGTTAAAGCAATTGAGGGGTTCAGGTTCTTGTCCAGCCCAATAGTGGCAACTTAGCAGGTTTGGGGCTCGAACCAGCTCCCAATTACTGGTCCAGTGCATTAACTGCTAAGCTTCCAATTCCAGTGGTACTTATGCCTAGTTTACACTACACGATTTTTGCCCTTATTTACACTCGCCGACTGGCTGCCACTAGATGTGGCAGCTTGTAGGCAACTGGGCGTTCACTCGGGGCTCAAAAATCAGCTCTTGATCGCTATGTGTGAACTGTTTAACGACTCGATTTGAGCGGCTCGCCACGCGCTCGCACTCTTAAGAAAAATATCTAGCATGCTAAATATCTGGACCTGTCGGCGACTCAAAATCATGTAGAGTATAAGGCATTGTGATCAGGTTATAACTAATATGAACGCAAGATACAGAAAGGAAACCCCGGGGGGGTATGGGCGTTTGGTTGGTTGTAAATATGTGAAACAGGGGCATAATATAGTTTATATCAGAATACATGGGCACACACAAGCTTTACAGTATTTTTGACTTTCACACCAAACCATAACTCCAACGCTGCAAAAAATATTTATTTGACATCAAACTCTCTGTGCAGAACAGACAATTCCTGCTGACCGCGTAGCCAAAACCCACTCCTTCACCCAGATTCAAGTGAATTACATAGTTCTTTAAACCTATATCTTCAAAAAGTTCCGCACTTTTATATTTTGGTTGGAAACGGTGAGAGAGCTTATAGTCCTGATTTAGCACCATTTGATTTCCACCTTTTTGGTCCGCTCAAAGAAGCTTTAAGGGGAAGAAGATTTTCATGTGATGATGATGATTTTATTGCTTTGAGACAATGTTTGCTTCGAGACAATGTCCATTGTAAAAAGCGCTATAAAAATTATGTGAAACCAGTAGTGCGCTCACCAAAAATGCTGATGGCATTAAAAAGTTGGTACGACGCTGGGAAAAATGCATCGGAAGGCGACTATGTAGAAAAGTGATGTAATTTGTTTTTGAATTGTTAATAAATAGAGTTTAAAAAAAGTGTGGAAACTTTTTAAAGAACACTTGTATATATTCTGAATAAAAACTACATTGTATGCGGGATAGCACACCAGCGTCAAGATTTTGAACACCCTGGTCAGCTGGGTGCCATCTAGCACAGCTTTTCCCAACCTTTTTTGCACCACGGACCGGTTTCATATAAGATATAATTTCACGGACCGGCGGGGGCGGAAGGATTTAATAATATTGCTCACAAACGATTTCAGGTGAGCTTTTTTTTGCTGCAACGAGATGCTGCTCCCACCTAGGGGTGACAATAAGACAATAACACCCGAAATAGAAGCGATCTCTAATTATTCATTTTTTCTGTGCGGCCTGGTAATAAATAGCCTACGGACCGGTAGCGGCCCGCGACCCAGTGGTTGGGGACCACTGATCTAGCGGGCACAATTGGCATTGCCTGCAGCAGACACAAATTGGCCACCGTGTCTGCTGGGTGGGGAAATGACTGGACTAAGTGGGTGGGGTCTTCAAACGCTGTGCAAGAACGGATAGCGGATAGAGACGCCTGTGCTGAAGCACAGGCTTAAGGTAGGGGTCCGCTAGGACTGTGCACTTGTTGGAGGGCATGTGAGCAGCAAATATACTCTCCTCGAGCACACTTAATAATGTGTTCCTTTAAATAACAATAAAGAAAGATTGTAAGATTTTAGCAATTTGACAAAGCACAGCAACACAGCAGAAACGGAGCAGATTTAGATTGACTGTGTTTCTCTACTGGCCACTATTTCTTGATTTGCGACTTCCTAACCCGCCCCCTTCAACACTCGAGTACACATGTACACGTCCCAGTGTAGCCATCGTTTACTCTAATGTGTCTGAGAGACGCTGATGCTTCGAGAGCGCTATCTGAACCGTGCACTGATATTAAGTGGTGAGTATGGAGATAAGCACACAGGCGATTCTCAGAAGCATAGCCTGAATCAATGGGACATCGATACGCCAGACAGTTTGTCTGTTTCCTGGGAGTCTCGAGCGGGCGCTCTGCCGCCACCCCTGCTGGCCATGGACTCTGGCTCACCTCCCTGCTTTTTAAAAGGACAGAGAGGGACATGGAGAAAAACGAAATATTGATTAGTTCTCGTCCTCTTTACAACCTTGCTTCCATGTGCAGGTATATCTGGATCTAATGACAGGCTTTTTTATTCTGAATAGGCTTCATTCCACCCATATTCCAGAAGCTGTTGTGAAAGCAGTTTTAAAGCTACAAAGTTTAATAGTTTTAGTTAAAACTATAATTTATTACTTTATATTACTGGGTAAAATCTGCACAATTAATCTGTATTAATATCAGTCTGCAATCTTAAAAAATAGTGACTTTTTTTGATCATGTCTTTGGGGCACAGCTGGGTAGAAAAAGGGGAAAAAATATATCCATCGCATCATACTGTTGGAGAAATTCCCTTATACCTACTATAATTAGTGCTTTAGTCATCCATGCTGTATCTTTAAACTGGACATTAATTATGTAGGCATTAAGATAATAGTAAAATGAGTAAATAATTAGTTTTATATTTTTAGAAATTTAGTAGTAAGTAATTACATTATTCACATAATTGCTGTCCATACGTACCTGACCCATAATGTCTTTAATAACATCTTTCACCATTTACCACACTTAATATTGTGAAAGGGTTCAGGGAAACCACTGTTGAATTTGCGTGGCCTTTGAGCCCTCAAATGACATTGCCTTAGAAACTGTCCTGCTAATGTGATAAATATAGCCACATGGGTTCTGGAGTACTGGTGTCTTAACCTAAAAAAAACTGCACAACCTCTGGAAAAATGATGGTATCACCATACGAAAATAATGTTCACCCAGGTTTTTTGTTACTTGCGACTGTTTTTTCCATAGACATCAGTATTGTAAACTCAAAGCAATATGCCTGGAAAATAGAAATGCACATTAAAACAAATTTTCAGTTTCAGTGTTTGTAACAGATTCAGATTCAGTGTTTGTAACAGAACTGTTAAAAATTGGTTGAATGAAATGGGTTTGCAATCGGTTAAAGAGAAGCAACGGATGATGTGTGATATTCAGTGATGAATTACAAATCTGCATTGGCTGAGAAGATAATGCTGGAACTTTGTTTGATGTCATTCTAATTAAATATATAATTTAGATGAGTATTGTGACTATTAACCCCCCCACACACACACGCACACGCACAGCCTAGTCTACTGTGTCCTCTCTAAAAGTGCTGCATAAGTTAGAAAACAAAAATTTGATTACCACGTAAACAAAATAGCAAAAACTCAAAACCTATGACAGTCACATCCTCCTACCACCCAAAATCAACAAAATATCCAGACTGTTTTCAGCGAAAGGTGCAAAAGCCAATGTTTGACATGTGTCACTGGCATTTGCCAGTTGTAGCTCAGTGGTTAGGGTACTGGACTAGTACACAAAAGGTTGCTGGTTTAAGTCTTACCACTGCCAGATTGCTATTGTTGGGCCCTTGAGCAAGGCTAATAACTGCTTAGATTGTGTAAGATCACAGTTGAAAGTGGCTTTGGATTAAAGCGTCTGATGAATGCAATAAATGTAAATGTCATGGTATGGGGGGCATCTGTGCCCATGGAGGCACAAGTGACTTGTTTATGTGTGAAGGTAACATTGACACAGATGCTTATTCCGGGGTTTTCGAGAGATTCATCCATGTGTATTTCAGCATGGCTTTGTAGACATTGAGTGTGTATGCTTGACTGGCCTGCCTGCAGTCCAGATCAAGCTCCTATTGAAAATGTGTGGTGTCTCATGAAGTGGAGAATCAGACGACAGCAATTACTGCCTGTTGATCAGCTGAAGTCTCGTGTCAAGCAAGAATGGGCAAACATTTTACCTGCAAAACTGCAACTCTTAGTATCCTCAGTTGACAAATGATTAAAGTCTTATGAACAGGAAAGGTGATTTAACAAAGTGCTAAACACGCTGCTGTCCCAACTTTTGAGTGTGTTGCAGATACAATTAAGTTGGTTGGTAAAGGATTAAGTTAGAAATCTTTCCTTTGTACCTTTGTTAGATAAATAAATGAACATTTTACAAAATGTTCCAACTTTTCCAGAAATAAGCAAAGAAAAATTCCTACACAATGGCATGTTCTTCCTCTGCACACCCAGCTATCTCATCAAGTCTTTACATTAAATTCCAGTGCAGCTCCAGAGCACCTTACTGTCTCTGAAAATCTTCTCTGTCGAAAGCTTTGCAGAGTTTCTGACATGAAAGTGTAACCTATCAAACAAAGTCCATCTTCAAATTAACAATAATCATGCTCGGTGACATCCGGTGTCCATCATACAGAGACGGCCTTTCATGTGTCTGCCGGTCTTTGGTCTGGTCACATCAGGAGGACATGGTGCCTTTGTAGTGCAACCTTTCGCACCCTGAATTTCATTGTGGCCTTTGTAGCTGGGCAGAGGTGCTCTTTGACAGGGGAAGTTGAAAGTGTACTACATAGAGAGGAGTGCTTCAAGTTCCTGCACTCTGAACTGCGCTCTCTTGATGTGAGCAGACAGAGTTTTTCAACGATATGTCAGTCCAAAGGGGTTGGAGAGGTAAGGGGTGCTTGTAATGACATTGAAGGGTCTTCCATGTATTAGAGATCTTGCATTACTGTGTAGCAAGAATATCTTGCCTTTAATACATACCTTCAAGTGACCTTGACTTTTAATTTGTTAAAACCAAACGCCCACCAACACCAACCAGGAAAAAGCTAAATGGACTTGTTTTCTGGGGTGCATTTTACATAACTGGTATTGTCATGAGCGTGAGTGGATCTCCAAATGTATTAACTAGGATAAGAAAGAAATTTTACGAGGGGAGAAATAGCGTCTGTCCGAAAACCTAGTGAGCTGCCTTGTTGCCTACTGCCTACCTAGGGAGCTGCCTAAATAGAGAGGATTCTAATAAGACATCGACTTATAAGGCAGACATACTACTCAGACAGTGATTACCGTGATTATGTCACCACAGTTTTGCTGAGCCTTAGGCCATTCAAACCAATGGGCTGAGGTGGCACAACCCGCTAGCATGCCAGCTAACATCTCCCTCTGTGTACCGAAAATGGGTAAACTGTCACTGACAAGCCTGTCACTGACTGTGCAAACACTTGTGCACCTTTATACAAATTAAGGGCGGCACGTGGCTAAGTGGGTAGCACTGTCTCCTCACGGCAAGAATGTCCTGAGTTTGATCCCCAGCTGGATGGGGTCTCTCTCTCAGACTAGTGCGATTACGACACTGCTGGCTGGTTGGTGGCGCCTGCACGGAGATGGGAAAGGAGTGTGGTAGAGGGTGTGGCTCTCCGTACACAGCGCTGTACTGCACTGCACTCGTCAAGTGTAGGTGATAAGATGTTCGATTGCTGTGCACGCGTCGGAGGGGGCGTGGAGCAGCCTCGTCCTCCCCAATCAGGATTGACGGGCAGAAATTGGATGCGCTAAAGTGGGAGAAAAAAGGGGGAAAAAAAAGAAGGGTTATTTTTTGCATAGACTGTTAATTCTACACATGTAAACACACTCTTATTGTTATGTGTTGACTTACTGATTTTAACATTACCATGGAGTAAGTGTTTATAGTTTTATCTTAATGGATTCTACTAAATTTACCAAAGCCGTCAAATCCCATGTGCAGACCACCAAAGAGTCTCAGGCGTCTTGTCCTAATTGTACTTGCTTATTAAAACCAGTGGCATTTTAAAAGCAATTTTACTCCACTTCGCTCTTTGCTAATCATAGAAATCCTCTTTTTTCATGCCCCTACGCTGTGCCGGTTGCTAGAGTTCAATTACAAGACACGCCAGGGCAAATGAGGAATTTGTTGCAAGAGTGAAATTTAATCTTATCTCGCAAAATGTCAGCATCCAATTTAATAGCCTTCATATACCCATTCATTCAGGAAGGAGCCTGTAGGATGTTCCATTTTCTGTTCCATATTTTTCATTCATTCATCTTCAGTGACTGCTTCATCCTGATAATGGTCATGCTGTGGTCGGTGACACGCAGAAACACTGGATGCACTGGGTGCATGTTGGAAACCCACGCTGGACAGGGCACCAGGGATTATACACCAATCAGCCATAACATTAAAACCACCTCTTAGTTTCTACACTCACTGTCCATGTTGTCAGCTCCACTTACCATATAGTTCTACACTTTGAAGTTCTACAATTACTGACTGTAGTCCATCTGTTTCTCTGCATGCTTTGTTAGCCCCCTTTCACCCTGTTCTTCAATGGTCAGGACCACCACAGAGTAGGTATTGTTTGGGTGGTGGATCATTCTCAGCACTGCTGTGACACTGACATGGTGGTGGTGTGTTAGTGTGTGTTGTGCTGGTATGAGTGGATCAGACACAGCAATGCTGATGGAGTTTTTAAACACCTCACTGTCACTGCTGGACTGAGAATTATCCACCAACCGAAAATACCCAGCCAACGGCACCCCATGGGCAGCATCCTGTGACCACTGATGAGGGTCTATGAGATGATCAACTCAAACAGCAGCAATGGATGAGCGATCGTCTCTGACTTTACATCTACAAGGTAGACCAACTAGGTAGGAGTGTCTAACAAAGTGGACACAGTATTTAAAAACTCCTGATCCACTCATACCAGCACAACACACACTAACACACCACCACCATGTCAGTGTCACTGCAATGCTGAGAATGATCCACCACCTAAATAATACCTGCACTTTGGGCATCCTGATCATTGAAGAACAGGGTAAAAGCAGGCTTAAAAAGTATGTAGAGAAACAGATGGACTACAGTCAGTAATTGTAGAACTACAAAGTGCTCCTATATGGTAAGTGGAGCTGATAAAATGAACAGTGAGTGTAGAAACAAGGAGGTGGTTTTAATGTTATGACTGATCCGTGTATATTCTGCTATTTATTTGCTCACACCTAGGGGCAATTTAGAGAAGTCCTCCTTCTGGAAGGTAGAAGAAGGAAACCCATGCTAAAAACAGTGACCAGTGGTAAAGTTTAAACCCAGGTCCCCTGGACACTAGTGCTGTGCCACCCATACACACATTTGCATTTGTTTAATCTCTGTAAGTCTGATGTAAATTAGCTTAAAATAATATGAGGTCTTTATGCTCTCTGTCAGATCGGTGGTATATTCGAGAAGGCTGGCTGAGGACAGTGCCCCCTAAAGGCAAGGAGACCAAGCCCAAGATGTTCTTCCTCTTCTCAGATATCCTGGTCCAAGCCAAACGCTGCAGTTCCATGCACCCTACAAACGGGAGCAAGTTTGCCTGTCAGAGAGTGTACCCTCTTAAGGAGTGCACCGCGGACAAAGTGTTCGGCCACACCAAGAGCCAGGGAGGCCTCATCAGTGTGAGTGTGACACCAGGATTAATTCTATAGCTGCATGATTTTGAATTATTCATTCTCATTATATTTGTTGTAAATGAGTAGGACCAAAAAGGACGAGGAATCTTCAAAAAGTTTCCACACTTTTATATTTTGGTTGGAAACGTTGAGGGTGGGAGGAGTGTAAATTGGTCGTGTCTGAGAGACTGAGTAAGAACTTATAGTCCGGATTTAGCACCATCTGATTTCCACCTTTTTGGACGTTCAAAGAAGCTTTAAGAGGAAGAAGATTTTCATGTGATGATGATGATGATGTGAAAGCAAATGTGCATCAGTGGCTACACGCTCAACCAAAAACATTTTTTGCTGATGGCATTAAAAAGTTGGTATGACGCTGGGAAAAATGCATCAAGAAAAGTGTTTGCGTTTAAAAAAGTGCGGAAACTTTGTGAAGAACCCTCATATGTAAATACCACTCCTAATTATTGAGTTCAGATGTTTCTAACAGGTGTATAAAACGGCCTACTTGGGGGACTGCCTTGTCCAACATCAGTGCCTGACCTTACAAATTCTCTTTTGACTAAATGTACTCAAAGTCCCACAGACACATTTAAAAGGCCATTCAGTAATACTGTTTTCGCATGCATAATGGGGAGTCGGTGTGTGTGGGGCACATGGCCAGGTGTCTACATATTATATGACGATATATTTTTGTGTAGTACAACTTCTCAATTTATTTTCATCAACTGCTTTATGCTGGTCAGGGTCCCTGCCAGTCAAGTTCCATCAGGGAACACTGAGCACAAGGCAGGAATACCCTGGACAGGGCATAGATTGGCCAGACATAGCCAATCATGTCTGTGAAGAAGCCCTGCCTGCCCATAGCACCACTAAGATTCAAGCTCACATTCTGGGGGTGCTGTGTCTGATCCACTCATACCATACTCATTGAAGAACAGGGTGAAAGCAGGCTAAAACAGTATGTAGAGAAACAGATGGACTACAGTTATTGTAGTAATTGTAGAACTACAAAATGCATTCTATATGGTAAGTGGAGCTGATAAAATGGACAGTGAGTGTAGAAACAAGGAGGTGGTTTTAATGTTATGGCTGATCAGTGTATATTTATTAAGTAGTAGTGGCTCATGTAACATTAGTCAATTTCTGATGCCATTGTGATCTTTCTTAGGTTATTGTTATACATATTAGACCTAATTTGTTAATAATTTGTGGGTGTCGCACATCAGCATGGGCTTTTGGTTCAGACTCTCGTCCATTTACATTAAGTTTTACACATGGATATGTTCCTTACAATTCCATGTGTTTTTTTTATTACCTTTTAAAAACATACAGAAGGTGGATTGGCTGCTGCAAATTACCCCAGGCTGTCAGTGTGTTAGGATCTGCGATAAATTGGCACACTGTCCAGGGTGTTTTTGTGTAGTGCCCAGTAAACCTGGCCAAAATGAGATTATAATTATTATTGTTGTTGTGATTATATTTAGTAATTTAGTAATGTAGTATTTTAGTAATATTTTATTAATAATTTTTATTTTTAATTCTGCTGCATGCAGTAGATAAAGTGGACCACATTCTAGTTTGGCCTTTCAGCTCTGGGCTGCACTGGGATCATGTGACAGACCCAGCACTGTGCTGTATGGTTTGTTCATCCCTCAGAGCTGGCTGATGGAGCGCTTAAGCACTCGTCCCGAAAGAGAAAAAGAGCGCTCCTGCGGCACTCCATCAGATTAGAGCGGAGAGCCATCTCTTCCTCTGTACCAGCGAATACATCTTCCTCACGCGCCGTTATTGCTCTCCTGTTCCTCGACCCCGCCGCCTGCCTTCCTCTGCGCCACTGCTACCGCTGCACGTTATCTAATGGCAAGAAATGGCATTTCATTAGCTTGTTATCCGACCCAGGGCAGGAAATGCATACTCGATAGCATTAGGCGTAATTTCTCATAAGGACACGTTATTGATCCCGGGTGCAGTGCAGCTCCTACCTGAACCAGAGGCGAAAGAGACCGTCAGCACTCTCGGAACCCTCCTCATCCATGCCATGAAGAATTAAAGCCAAATTAAATTTGACAGCTGGAAATGCCATAGTAATCTATATGCAAAGTTTGAAAGAGGAAAAGGAGGTTGTACCTACAAAAATTAGAAACCTTTTTCCTAACTTCCTTTCACGTTTGGAGAATACATTTAGATCATTTAATTTTCTCTCCATCTCCTGCTGGTTTATTTTTTTCTTTTTTACTTCTAGCATTGCATCCATCCATATACAGAATCCCTTTGATGTATAAATAATAAAGTGCTCCAGTGTTCATATTATACAAAGTAATTTCTACCAAAGAGACTCAGATTTCTTGACAAATCCCTAATTAACATGTGGAAATCGCAGCTTGATGTGCCTTATGGATAAAAGTATTGGATTCATGTGTTTCAGCCACAACAATTGCTAACAGCTGTAATAAAGCAATTATATAAAGGAAATTATATGCCTACAATTTTGCAGTAACAGTTTAGGGAAGGCGCTTTCCTGACCCTGTGTACAAAGCAAGATCTATGAAGCTTGATTTAAAGAAACTCCATTGGCCTGCACAGATCCCTGACCTCAGCCCCAGTGAATAGCTCTAGAATGAACTGGAACATGAGGGCAGTTGTTGCCTAGTGGATAAGGTACTGGACTAGTAAGTAGAAGGTCGCTGGTTCAAACCCCACCACTGCTAGGTTGCTGCTGTTCGGTCCTTAAGCAAGGCCCTTAATTCTCAAGTTCCATGGCTACCGAAAAACGATGATCACAGTTATGGTGATGTGCGAGGTATTGGATGCGTATAAAAAAAATGCTACAAGAAGAAGCAGAGGAAGAACAATCCGAATGTCTTTATAATCTCTCAGCGAGGAATCATAAAGGTGACGATACCGCCGTACTTGCTCTGAGAGGCGCTCCTCAAAATCGTCCACGTTTGTTTTCATGGCACGCCTCTTGTTTTTACTGACCAATCACAGGTGTCGTCCGTGGAGTTCGCCCAGCTTCCATGTGCGCGACAAGGCGAGCGAAGCCTCTGCACGACGTTCGTGGTTGTTCGCTTTCCCTGCAATTACGTCACATTGGTCGCCAAAGCCAGGCGACCGTCGTCTCCGCATGAAGTATGCTGAGGCCTTTAGACTGTATACTGTAAGTCGCTTTGGATAAAAGCGCCTGCTAAATGCCGTAAATGTAAATGCTATTGATGTTCAACATCCGTGCCCAGCTATACAGTACAAATGCTCTTTAGACTGAATGGGCACAAATTCCCACAGACGTACTGTACTTTAAAGTCTTTTAAGAAGTCTCGATAGAGTAGCTGAAAAGATCACATAGACCTCACACTATTTTACTGCTGTTTGTTTTTAAAAATGGAATGTCCAACAAGCTCATGGTCGGACGGTGTCCAAATACTTTTGGCAAATTGTGCCTAAATCACTCCTTTATTCATTCCTGCCCAGAAATTGTTGTCTGCCTAATTTTCAGAGTTGTAAAAAGTAATTGCACCCTTTATAACTGCCTTTGTTATTGCATCTTGGACACATAATTCATGTCAGATCATTAAACAAGGGCGGCACGGTGGCTAAGTGGGTAGCACTGTCGCCTCACAGCAAGAAGGTCCTGGGTTCGATCCCCAGGTGCGGCGGTCCGGGTCCTTTCTGTGTGGAGTTTGCATGTTCTCCCGTGTCTGCGTGGGTTTACTCCGGGTGCTCCGGTTTCCTCCCACAGTCCAAAGACATGCAAGTGAGGTAAACTTACATTTACATTTACATTTTCAGCATTTAGCAGACGCTTTTATCCAAAGCGACTTACAATGAGCAATTGAGGGTTAAGGGCCTTGCTCAAGGACCCAACAGTGGCAACTTGGTGGTGGCGGGGCTTGAACCGGCAACCTTCTGTTTTTACTAGTCCAGTACCTTAACCACTGAGCAATCACTGGCCCTAAACTGGAGATACTAAGTTGTCCAGGACTGTATTCGATATAACCTTGTGTGAACTGATGAATCTTGTGTATAATAAGTAGCTACCGTTCCTGTCATGAATGTAACCAAAGTGTAAAACATGACGGTAAAATCCTAATAAACAAACAAACAGATCATTAAACAAAATATGGTATAACACCACATGATCCTAGTAAAAACGCCAAGTCCAAGTATTTACCCCTTTATCATAATGTCTGATCACACCACTTTTAACAGAAGTGACTGCAACCAAACAACTGCACACACCAGCGCTCAGGTGATGCAGCAGACTCTTACGCTATCGGCTGGCCTGTTCTCTACACAGATGTTTGGCTAAACCCTGTGATGGATTGACACCCTGTCCAGGGTGTTCCTGCATTGTTTTACAAACTATATTAGATTTGTAGGAAGGAATTGTATTGTACTGATGTTCCTCTGTGTAATGTCCTGTATTGTTGTATGATCTGAAACCATTTATTGTGACAAATATGCCATCAGAGAGGGAATTAGACAGGGAGCAATTACTTTTTCATGTCACTGTAAATTACTTTCTGTAACATCTTGCACCTCGCTCACTAAACTCTGTAATTAAATAATGCTTTTGGGGAAAAAAATTTGAAATTTTAATCTCTTTAATATATAATTAAATTCCACCCTCGGTCTCATTACCGTGGGTGTCGTTATTTTTTGCCAGGTATCCATTACGGTGCTGCCTTCTAATCCTTTCATCTTTAGGATTCCGTTCCTGGCTGTAATAAAGATTAGAGCTGATTATTGATATGCCGCCGGTAACCGCAGCTGTTTCCTCTATTCCGATGGCCCCAGGTAAATGTGAAAGGTCATTTAATATTTTCCTGGCCCCCAATTATAATCCACTCTAATGGGTTCCGGTTGTAATTATTCAGGGATGAAGCGCAGGCCTTTTGTTTAATCTTGGACAGCACCATTGTGTTGTTTGACACGCGTAATCTCTCTGTAAAGTCTCCTCGGCATGGATGAGTGATGCTAATTACTGTTGACTCGGAGGATGAGCTGGCTGATAATAGTGAGGTTGGACTTACTTCTTGATTGCAGGGCGCTGGTTAATTTTTCTCTGGCACTAACGTACAAAGCAGGTGCCTCTTTAAAACCCTCACGGCAAATCTAGAAGAGGGTTTTCTCAAAAGCCACGACAAAGGCCCCTGCTGCAAGCATAGGGGTCATGCCTAAACTGTGAATTAGTAGCAAGCAATCCACAGTACAGTCAGAGCCAAAAGCTTACATACACTTTTATGGCTGCAGGTGTCCATCATTTTATAGTCTTAATTGAATTCAGCACAGAAGATTCAACAGTTCACAAGTTTAATGTCGAACACATTCATGGACAATTTTGTGTCTCCAATTTACCTCACTTGCATGTCTTTGGACTGTGGGAGGAAACCGGAGTCCCTGGAGGGAACCCCATGCAGACACTGGGAGAACATGCAAATTCCACACAGAAGAAGATTGTCTAAGCCTTTGTTTGGGCTTGTGTAAAACATTCAGATTTAGTTTCTTGGGTAATGGATTGGAATTCTCCTCTAATATGTTCCAGTATTGCCGCTCGGGTGGTGCAGTGGTCTCCTAGCTCACCACTATTGGCTGGCCAGGTGTATACACACACACACACACGATTGGCAATGTCTGAGAGGAGAGGGTGGCCCAAGCCCTGCAATGGAATAACCCCTTGTCTAGGGTATTCCTGCCATGTGTCCCATGTTTCCCAGTAAAAACTCACCCCTTGTGACCCTGACTGGGATAAAGCGTTTGATGGAAATGTAATGCTGCTTCATTAATATTTTTTTTGATTGCCTGTAATGTTTTAGTGCTGTTAACAATCGGCCACATGTCATAATGCTCATCTGACTATTGTTCTGATTTGTTTTAATTCTTATGTGCAAGTTTTAGATGTACAGGCTTCTCTGTGCTCCTCTTTAGCCGAGACGTTTATATAGAGTGTAGGATCAAAGCTTATTGTGGTATAATTCATTGATGCTTGTTGGCTGTGTAACTGTTGTTTCATGCTTTGCTTTCATGTCTATCTGCAATGCTTTTTAAGTTACTTTTTTAAAGTATATAAAAGAGTCTCATAGTCTGGAGTTTTCTTTTTTTGCTTTACCACTGCTTTATCCTGGTCAGGGTTGCAGTGGGTCCGATTTCCCGTGTTTGTTTATTAGGATTTTAATGTCATGTTTACACTTTGGTTACGTTCCTGACAGGAATGATAGTTACTCATTACACAATGTTCATCAGTTCACAAGGTTATATCAAACACAGTCTTGGACAATTTAGTATCTCCAATTCACCTCATTTGCATGTCTTTGGACTGTGGGGGGAAACCGGAGCTCCCGGAGTAAACCCACGTGGACACAGGGAGAACATGCAAACTCCACACAGAAAGGACCCAGGGTTCAATTTCCCTGGAATCACTGGGCATAATGCAGGTATACGCTTCAGACAGGGTGCCAATCTGTTGCCTCAATTTTTTGACCTTATTATTTGACCTTATTATTATGATGCTGCTTTTTATTCAACCACGTTCCTACATTTTGTTTTTGTTTGTTTGTTTTACTGGGAAACACCAGGTTGAACAAAAGTGACCTTAATAATGAAATAAATCCACTTCCTTTATGTTTCCATCATTACTGTTAATTTGTGCATTTAAACTATTGTCTATAAACAATGTGTGACATCTTTTTAATGACTAAATTAGGTTTTCTATTCGTACACTGGGTTTGCCTTTGTTAAATGTACTTTAGTAGTGTGGCATGAGTCAGCATAACAAACTAGCCATTACTCAGTTATTGAATGACACTAATCAGCAAAAATGTCTGCAGTCTTGTGAGGGCAGCCATGAACAATATTATATCTGGAAAAAGTCAGAAGAAGGTGAAAAAGTTGACTATAAACAGAGCTGAAAACGATCACAGCTTCGCCCACAAGTCTTTTAAAACTCTTCCCTTCAACACAAGAATAGAATAACAAAATGAAACATCTCAAACTTCACTAAAGAAGCTGAATCTTTAAAATCAATGCTTTAGTGTGTTAGAAATAGATTTACCGTTTGACCTGGTTCTCTTGAAGGCGTTTCAGACACTGATGCTGTACTTTTTACATTCTTTATATAGGCAAAGTGTTTTTTTTCTTCTTTAAATGTGTTCTTCACACTTTACTTCGAACGTTCATGCAATCTGGTGTTTTTATTTTTTAATGGAAGTTTACATTCGTGCTTCTGACAGGCACATGTTGTTTCCACAGTACACGCTACTGATACTGGTACTGGTACTCTATATTCAGTCGTGTGTTTTCCACCTAGTAGTGGTGGTGATATTAAGTGATGGTTCCATATGTAATAAAGACTAGTTTGTAGTGTGTGATTCAGGACTGCCCTCTAGTGTACAAAAAACATTATACACTCCAGAAGCCTGCACGCACGATGCTTTATAAACACTACATTTGTGAGATTTGGCACTGATGTTGTCGGGGAGGACTTTCCTCACAGTCGACATTCCAGTTCAGTAATTAGAATGGTTGAGGTCAGAGCTTTGTCCAGGTCACTGGAGTTCCGCCACTATGCCAAACTCATCAAGGGACAAGGGACTGTTGCCACTACAGTTGGCATTCGAAATTTTAATCCCACTCCCACCTTATTTCATTAAAACCTAGCTCTGCCATGTGACAATTACTCAAGCCCTACATAATATTGCTGAGAATGATCATTTAATCACACCAAGAGAGCAATGGGTATAATATATCTTTCTTTCCAAAACCTTAACCATTCCCAAAGACATCATTGGGGATATTGTTTAGAAGTTCCAAACTTATGAAGCAGCGGCATGCTCCATAACCCTCTCCAGTGGGAGAAAATCCAAAATTTCATCCATATGCCTTCACAATCTAATTAGGACAACAAGAAAAACAGTGTGTTATTGCAAACGACTTACAGGTTGATCTAAAGAATGCTTGTCAATGTGTCAGTGGTAACTATAAGAAGATTATTTAACAACAAAGGACTTCATGACTGGACTTCACACTGCATGCCCACCTTTTTACTAAACACTTAAGCTTACTTGTACTTACTAACTAACACTCTTTTTCATTTCTTTAATAAATATATATATATATATATATATATATACTGTATATATATATAAACACTTTGGGTCTAATAGGGTTTCAGCAGATTTGTGTTCTTGAACTGTTGTCTACTTAAACTAGAGTAATGAAATGTTTGCTCTGGAAGCACTTCTGTAAGTCGCTCTGGATAAGAGCATCTGCTAAATGCCGAAAATGTAAATGTAATGTAAATGCATGCCACTCTTGACCAAGAGTAACAGGAAAGTTCTAGATGGAGTAAAATGCCAGGGATATGGATATTTATTTATTTATTAGGATTTTAACGTCATGTTTTACACTCTTTGGTTACATTCATGACACACGGTAGTTACTCATTACACAAGATTCACAAGTTTAATGTCAAACACAGTCCTGGACAATTTTTATATCTCCAATTCACCTCACTTGAGTCTTTGGACTGTGGGAGAAAACCGGAGCACCCGGAGGAAACCCACACAGACATGGAGAGAACATGCAAACTCCACACAGAAAGGACCAGACCACCCCACCTGGGAATCAAACCCAGTACCATCTTGCTGTGAGGCGACAGTGCTACTCATCAAGCTACCGTGCCGCCCCGGAATATGGATAAGCCTACAATGTTCTGGGTAACAGTTTTATGGCGTGGCTGATCAAAACTAGAACTGTTTGGCCATATGGTTTATGGGTTTGCCTGGTTAGGCATGGAGGTGGGTCAGTCAAGATGTTGGGATTGTTTTCTGCTGCAGGAACCGGCAATCTTGACCATCTGACTGGCATCCTAAATTTACAGAAATACCAATATATTTTTAAGATAAATGTTATGTTTTCTGTGGTGAAATTGAACCTTGGTAATGATTGGACCTTCCAGCAAAGCAGTCATCCCAAGTTCGCACTTCCAAGTCAAGCTTGGTTAAAGAATCAGTCCTGGAATCTCCTGATCTTTTATATGATTAAAGAAAGCAGTTGTGGCACCAAAGCCAAAGATCAAACCTCAATGAGCTGGAAGCATTTGCACCTGAAGAATGGTCGAGGATTTCAGAAGAGAGGTGTCAGAAGCTTTTTTATCAAAATACTTATTAGAGGTTATCAAGGGCAAAGGATGTACCACCAAGTACTGATGCTCAGGGTTGGAAAATAGTGCACATAAATGGCAACATTCATTGTGCTGGTGTTTTTGTTATAATAATAGTAGTAATAATTATTATTGTTATTATTATTATTAATATTTGGAGACAGGGCTGTATGGTAAGGTAGCAAATAATGCTGCTGCTGCTGCAGTCCTTGTGACAAAGGTTAGACAAAGGTGTGGCATTTTCTGTATTCTTATTCTTCTTTGCCAGTATATCTTCCATGCCAGTAGATGGATTAACTACGTAATAGATTAACTACTTAAAATGACTGCAGAAGGTGTGAATAAGTGACTGTTTTGTTGTACCACCATGACTCAGGATCAAGCCGTTACTAAAGAACAAAAAAATAATATGTAGTCAGTTTTTAGGATAATAGTTGATTTTGGGGCGGCACGGTGGCTTGGTGGGTAGCACTGTCGCCTCACGGCAAGAAGGTCCTGGGTTCGATCCCCAGGTGGGGCGGTCCGGGTCCTTTCTGTGTGGAGTTTGCATGTTCTCCCCGTGTCTGCGTGGGTTTCCTCCGGGAGCTCCGGTTTCCTCCCACAGTCCAAAGACATGCAAGTGAGGTGAATTGGAGAAACAAAATTGTCCATGACTGTGTTTGACATTGAACTACTGTTTCTGTCATGAATGTAACCAATGTGTGTAAACCATGACATTAAAATCCAAATAAATAAATAATAAATAAATAGTTAATTTTGAAACAATTTTTGGCCAAAAAAAACTATTAAATAATGTTATCCAAACAAAGCTTATTTCTTTCTTTTACAGTTGACCTTTGCCAGAGCCAAGCTCCTACTTATGTCCAGCGATCAAGAGGACATTAACGATTGGTACCGCAGTATCTGCCTGGCCATCGGGTGTGTACAAGCTCTCTATACTCCTTAAAACCAGAAAACCTTTCAATTAATTGTTAGCATCGACACTTCCTTCTCCACCCAGCAGCTAGAACCTATAGTAAAGGCAGGTCATGGTTAGTTTAGCATTAACCTTGTATTCTTCCAGAGGACACGGGGGCATGGCAAGGTTAGCAGCCGGGTGAGCGCCTCACAGGGGAAAAGACCTTGCTCTCGTGGTCAGGCTAATTAGTTTACGGGCCTGTCAGAGTGATGGCAGAGCACAGCGCCCTCACAGTGAGGAGCCTCCTTAGCGCTGGCCCTTTGCCCAAATTGCAAGCTCAGGGGCGAGTAATTAGCCACCGAGCTAGACAGGTTGTGGTGGCCGAGGTCAAAGCAAATCTACAGGAGGAGGAGGAGGGGGAGGTGTGGGACGGTTTGTGAGAAACAGAGGGACAACAAATGACCTGTTCAGATGTAGTCAAGTGATTGGGTTTGATTTCTCTGCTGTTTGAGGTACCAGGTAAAAAGGCCACAGTTAAACACTTAAACCGCTCACAACTTAGAAACAAGTTGTGCAAGATCATTTCTAATTTAAAAACATTTATTTGGAAGCGCTCGGCTGTGATTCTGCTAGGTAAAGTTGTGGGCAGGATCTGCTGTGTCTCTAGGTAGTCATCAGTAATGAATATGGAATCATTTCCTTTCATGAGCATCTATCAGATTTCAGCTTTCAATATGAGAATTATATCGGTTTTATTTCTTTGCAAAGGAAAAATCAAATTCCTTTACCTGTTTCTACTACCACTAAGCAAAACTGCAACTGCTTAGCCTAATTGCTCCATATCCCCATCTCTGTGGCTCTCAAACTTTCTACAGCAGTTACACTATGTAACCATGGGCATTCATCTGGAGTTGCCCATCCCCCACATACACTCCTCTTTGCGACTATAACTCCATTCTTTTGAAAAAGCTTTCTGCAATATTTTGGAATCTGTGTTCCCTGTGGTCAAATCTTTATTAAAGTGGTCAGGCACTGTTTTTTGACAAGATGACCAGGTCAGAGGTAACCTTATCCAAAGTGGATAAGGTACTGGACTAGTAATTAAAAAATCGCCAAGTCGCCACTGTTTGGCCTCTGAGCTTTAAATAAAAGTGTCTGCTAAATGTTAATGTAAACGAGAAGGGGCGCCTAGGTGACCCAGTGGAATAATCCGCTAGCACACCAGTGCCGAGATTCTGAGCTCCCAGGTTCAAATTTCAGCTCTGCTACCGGTCGGTTGGGCACCCTCTAGCAGGCATAATTGCCTAATGCCTGCAGCAGAAAAAAATTGGCCTCCAGTATGCTGTGTGGGAAAGACCAGGCTAAGGGATGGGGTTTTCCACACTGTGTAGGGACCTTAGGTTCCCCAGGTCGCCTGTAAAGACAGTAGAGGAGTGCAGAGATCGGGGCATGGCTCTCCGTACGCAAAGTCGGCCTCGCGCGCAAATCCACCGAAGTATTGAAGAATAAGAAGGGATTGATGGACTGCGCACACATCGGAGGGAGTGTGCATCCTTAAACGCCATCAGGGTCCCCTGCAGCGGATTGGCTACACTAAATTGGGTAAAAAAGGGTGGAAAATGCATAAAAAAATAACATAAACGACCTGGCTGTGCGGGTCACTGGAGCTCCTCTTTTAAACCCAAATGTTAGACCAGAAATGAGCCCTTCCCAAACTGTTGCCACAAGCTTGAAAGCTGTAATTTTTTTTTATAGCAGGGTGGCATTGAAAACAGGAATAAAATAGAAGTAGAAAGACTCAGTTGCCTCTGAGCATGTGACCTGCAATTCATTTTTTTCCCTATAATTAATATATTCTATGACACCAAAATCCAGGCAAATGTTGTACAGCTTAAAGCAGATCAAATCAAACAGCCTTCTAAAACTATTTAGACCAGAATTCTGCAAACGTTTTAAAATAAGAACACACTATTACGGTTTGTGAAAAAAAGACATTGAATTCCTTTATTGACTGTAGATGTTTTGTCCTGCAGGAAGTTAAAAACTAATAGCACAAGGATACACAGGAGAGACGAACTCCTCCGACCACCACTCCGCACTGCAACAGACAGCCAGCAGTGTACACCGGCCAACAGCAGGAAGAGAGCAATGGTCAGAAACACCTACCCTAACATACCCTTTACTGTAAAGATACATACAATCAAGGACTAAATAATTTAGCTTTGTGCATGTGTGTGTGTGTGTGTGTGTGCCCGTGTGTGCGCAGGGGAGTGAAGTGGAAACTGAAACTGGAGAGAGCAGCAGCTCCAGACCCGCAGCGACCCAGAGCGCAAGCAGTGCTAATAAAAAGATCAAACTCTCCGAGGCTCCAACAGCGCGGTACAATTTCACATCCTGTGGTTATAAATGTATTAATATCACAGTCATATTTTATTTTACATTTCAATTTGGTATTACATGGTCCAGAAAAAAAGCTTTCCACAAACTGTTGCTGCAGTGTGGCTAACAGGCCTTAAATGTAATAAAAATAAGCAGTGATGTCCAAATACTTTTAGCTATGTAGTATATATTAGTATTAGGATCCATTTAATTGATTTATGTTTATGTTCTGCTAGAGGTGAAAGGTATACCAGTAAAGACTGGTGTAACGACATCCTATGATTTCTTTTTCATGTTTTACCACTTCTGGTCAAGGTTGCACTAATACAGTAACACAGCCTGGACAGGGCGCTAATCCATTGCGGCGATTGTGCACGATTTCCAACATTTGACTATACAGCTTAATTCAATAATTTAAGAATTTGTTGCCTGCAAGACAGAGATCCCACAGTGTTTGCCAGTGTGTTACATATCTACGTATGTAGAACTTGATGTCTGTAATAAGTAACAACGGCTATATTCATCACAGTAGCATGACTTTTTCCTGAATCCTCATTTTATACACGTTCATGATACCCTTAGCTGTTACCGATTCACTTGTTTTTTGTGGAATGTTTTAAGAAATGGAACTTAAATATTGTTTTTACGTTCATTTTCCCCCGTCCTAACTTTTTGTGTGTGTTGCAGGTATCAAATTCAAAATATGTTTATATTTACAAAAATATGTTTATATTTACAAAATAAATTTTTTTCACAAATAGGCTTTGTAAATATGCCCAATCTTGTTTTAACATGACAACACCAAGCCACATTCTGCACAGACTGAGTTGCCCTGTGATCTGAGTTGCCCTATATTTCTCATGAAAAGGTGGTGAAAGGTATACCAGTAAAGACTGGTGTAACGACATCCTATGATTTCTTTTTCATGTTTTACCACTTCTGGTCAAGGTTGCAGTAACACAGCCTGGACAGGGCGCTAATCCTCTATAATTTAATTGTACATTTTGTGCTGTTATGTTTAACAGATTGGAGGAGTCGTCAGGATCAAGCTGCATCATTCTCTGAGTGACCTGGATGCTGTTTAAGCGTTTAGTACAAGAGAATCGAGACTGAAACTGAGGGTGTTGCGAGAGCCACGTATTATAGAGCTTTTATTCTTTTAAACTGGGAGAATGAAATTAAGTTTTTACTTTTGCATTTTAAGAGTGATTTTCTCTGAAGTGTTTTTATTGGTATCTATTCCAAAAAGCCAAAGAACGACAGGGTTTGTTTATATGTTTTACATGTTAATTGTCATTACACTGTTTGATTAGTCTTGCAAAATGCATTTTAAATGCCAAACGTTAGTAGCCCTGCTTCTAAAATGCATTGAAATTCTAACACTTCATACATATTTAGTAATGATTATATTTATAACTGCTACTAACACACACTCGTTTATTTCTTTTTAACACCATGAAGTATATTATTAATAATGGGAGCGAGTATATATAGTGCAATATTCACACTGGGATTTTACTAATGTAATAGGCTAGCTAGTTTTCTTTAGAACTACTGACTGTGTATGCACAATTTTTACTCTTTTCAAATCATGGTATTATAAAGTGTATAATCATTATAATCATTCTTTGGTTTATTGAAATGTTTGTCATGTATTTTCTCTCCTGCTGCTGTTTTTTCTACTACTGTCCCTTTGCTTGGTGCATTATTGCTATTGAAGGTTGTTACACTGGTCATTAGTGATTTACAGCTTTATGGTAATTAATGTGATTTAATATAATCAGATATTAACCATGATTTAGTTACAGTATCATATTTTACAATGGAGCTTTGATTAGTTTGTTGTTATATTAAGTGACATTACTTATATTTAAGATCAAGTAGACATGCAGATCTGAGCGTGTTAAAAGTGTCTGATGTATTGTTATGCTTTACATGTACAAAACGGCCCTCTTCTGGGTAGGAAGAGTACTTCACATTAGAAACAATGATTGATCATTTATATAAACACAATAAAGCCCTAACTCTAACAAAGTGAATTATTGAATGTTGTGTTCTAATACTGAATATCAAATTCATTACTGGCTAAGATGCTGAATGGGTATTGTGTCTGATTTTATGAATTAATCAAATTCTTTATCTAACGGCATTAATTTGGGATAACTGACACAAACAGATCTCATACATGTGACATTTAAGTCAGTATTATGTAAAAATGGAATTGTGCTTTCCTAGTTTGTTTGAAGTATTTTATCCTGCTGGTTGAGTTATACTGCTGGTAAGTATCATCTGACATCCAGTATGTCAGGGGTATTTAATGGAAATTCCTAGAGGTCCTTGGATTATAAATATCTCATTTAGATACATGACATTATGGAGTCCATAAAGTAACGGAGTAAGGAGATTATAAGTTAAAATCTGGCTAACTGAGTTATGTTTGGCTTCTTTAATGTTAAAAAACATATTCAAATCATCATATAAAATTGTTTGATAATCCAAAAAACAAATTGTTCTTTACAGACCTGTAGGGTTAGATGGATGGGAGCAACTAGAAGCGTAGAGAATCTGAAAAAATCATTTAAGATAAGAATTTAATAAGAAGTCCTGTCAGATTTCTTACTATGTTTTATCCAAGATCAACAAGTATATGAGAGGATTTGTGCTGACATTTGTACAGAGAGTAATTGCAAATATTAAATGAAGAGGGCAGTGAAAATAGATATACAGTGGTACCTTGAAACTCAATGTCACTTGGTTCTAGGAGTTGCGTTGAGTTTTAAAGACGTTGAGTGTTAAGGTATTTTTACCATAAGAATGTTGGGGAAACCTGTTAATGTGTTCCATGGTCCCGTGGAACTGCATTTATTTTAGGCTAATGTAAAAATAATGGGGTTGTTTTTGACACTTATACACTACAATACAATAAAAAAAAACCAGTTAAAAATCAATCAAAAATACAATAAAACCTGCTCTTTACCTTTACTTCTTTATTGTTTTCTTATGCTTCTTAATTAGTGGAGAGAACAAATGAGCAGTAATAATTAAGAGAGGTTTTGTTTTTTTATGTCGTTCTTTTAATACATTAAGTTACATTATTTTTATTTTTTTAAAGTAAGTGTTTTAAACTCTCTTGGAAAAGCTGATTCTTACAATTTCTCAGTAACCTGAGCTATAACACAAGTTTAAAAGTGAAACAGGAGAAAAATCCAGCTGAACACAGATACATGTGGAGCTTTCAGAGAAAAATTTGACGGTTATTCCATACAAATGCAGACTCGTCTCATGTTCACATGACGTTTTACCGCACCGCTATAACAACTGAATTTAAATTTAAACACACCAGTAAAAAGACACTAATAGACTGGAATTTCTTTTGTTATTTAATTATTTTTTTAAAAGTCCTTAGTCATTGCTTTCTATCTTTGTTAGATGTGTTTAAAGTAGTTCAGTTGTTTCTGTTAATAAGGCATTGGCTCATAAGATTTGAATAATGTGTTATATTTTAAACCTGAAATAGCCTTAGGTGTTTTTCTTGGAGAACACATCAGATATTTTGTACAAAATATAAGTCTGCTGTTTCTGAAACATTTTCCTGGCTGATACTTCCTCACTAAACATGATTTGTTTTTGTTTTTCTACTTAAAAGCATTTCGTTATTGAACCCATTAGCTTCTGATTACAGGCATTTGTGGTGAACATAAAGCCAACAGAAAAAGGAAATACGTATTGAAATGGCATGTTGTTCAAACGATGTGTAATGGGTTTCATTTCCTATGAAATAATAATAATAAAGCTACCATCTGCAAGACTGTATAAAATTACTCTTGTGATGCTAAAATTAGCCACACAGTGGCGGTACCGTTTTACTGAACACTTATCTGTTAGCTTGTACCGAGCCCTAATATCCTAATATCTGGTTGATAAAGGTAAACTCAAAATACTGTATATTGATTGCTAGCTGATCTATGATCCATAAAACAACAATGTCTATGTTTAAATCTGAAGAATAAGTTCGTCAAACTGTATCCTTTGTGCACTGGAGCACAATTACTCTAAAAGGTGCATGTTGATGCTAAGTGTAAATATATAATTCACAAAATAAAGAACAAATAAACTATTTGTGCTCTTTAGCTTATGGGGTTCCCCCCCCCCCCCCCCCCCCCCCCCCAATGGTTAGGCTGTTCAGCCATAACTATTGCTAACATGCTATGGTCATAGGATGTTAGCTTTCATACAAGTCTATTTATTAAATGTATACGCGTGCTAGATTTGTTATAGTGAAGGGGTAAAGAATTGCTAAAGAATAGAACTGATGAGGTCTTACAAATAACTAAGACACGACCAAGTACCATACCACCTCAGTGGGTAGCACTCTCACCTCACAGGAAGAAGGTCCTGAGTTCGATCCCCAGGTGGGGCAGTCCAGGTTCTTCCTGTGTCTGTGTTGGCTTCCTCCCACAGTCCAAAGACATGCAGTCAGGTTAATTGGAGATACAAAACTGCCCATGACTGTGTTTGACATTAAACTTGTGAACTGATGAATCTTGTGTAACTACCGTTTCTGTCATGAATGTAACTCGAGTGTAAGACATTAAAATCCTAATAAATAAATAAACCATCTCTGGGTGCAAAGTCAGCACAAAATGTTTATTAGGAGCTTTATGAATTAGGTTTCTACCCGCAGCCATACACAAGATTAATACTAATGCCAAGCATTGGCTACAATGGTTGAAAAGCATTCTGATACTAGACACTAGAGCAGTGAAAACACACTTTTTTTAAATTATGAATCATGCTTTACCATGCAGCATCTGACAGACAAATCTGTGTTTGGCAGATGCAGAGGTTGCTATTAACCTGAATGTGTAATGCAGGTTTAGTGGAGGAGGATTATTAATGAGGAGCTGTTCTTAAAGGTCTGGACTGAGATCCAGTGAAAGTAAAACATGCGTCAGCATACACTGTGTTTCCAACACATCTGTAGCTTCATACAGAATAGTTTACTGAGTTTGGAGTGTGGTTGTATGGTTCTTACTGAGTAAGAAGTTGATTGGCCCACACAGATCCCTAACCTTAATGCAGTACAACACTTTGGGAATATGAAAAGCTTTGTCAGAGGCTATTATAGCATATAATTTAATGTTCATACTTTAATGTGTTAATAATTTACAAACCATTTGAACATGAAGAGCAATAGTCATGATAATGCGGATTGCAAATATTACCAAATGTAGGCATATGATACTGTGTCTGTGCTTTGGATTAACTGAAGACGATGATTAATGCTTCTGCCTCGTTTGGCGGAAGGAAATGCTACCCAAAAATATGAATGTCCCATTCTTCTCCTTCACTCCCTAAAGCTTGGACACATGATGATATTGAGATAAATTTCTCATTTCTCAGCTCTCAACGGAGCACAATGTTCATCTCAGGTTTTATTTTTAAGAAATCAGAAACCAACATCAGTGACTGAAGTCATAATTTAGAATTAGCAGAGATGAAATCATGACAGGTTTAACAGAGTTCACATTTAGCTGCTCTAGAATTAAAGTCTGACTGAATATTGTGCATGTCTTAATCTTGTCTCGAAAATTATGAACGTAAAAATATTTTTA
The DNA here is from genome assembly GCF_030014385.1 of Trichomycterus rosablanca. NCBI lineage: Eukaryota > Metazoa > Chordata > Actinopteri > Siluriformes > Trichomycteridae > Trichomycterus > Trichomycterus rosablanca. The sequence goes on along the minus strand of NC_085988.1, from coordinate 69,588,996 downwards.
TGTTTACAAGTAAAGAAAGCACACTTCTTTGGAACACGATACCAGGTCAGCATACTAAAAAGTTACTATTGCTGGACAAGACATTAAGAGTTAATTAAAGAGACTTGTAACACCAGGAGATTCAAACTGTTTGATCAGAGAAATGAGCACAAGTTAAACCACAATGCTGCAAAAGCTAATTATTTACGGCCTTAAATGTGTCAAAGCTGTAATTGCCAACAGGCTTTGCAACAAAGTACTACTGATATATGTGGTTCAAAACTTATTACCCTATCAAATCTGTTTACTTTGTTTATGCATATAAATCCATTCTTTTTACAGTATATGTAGTATAACAAATGCTTTGTATGTACAGTTGAAGTGGAAGCATGCACTATGAGTATATTCATCGATCAGCCACAAACCACTGATACAATGCTGAGGAAAAAAAGTATTTGTCACTTTTTTCTATTTTTGGTCATTTGTTACATTTCAGTGTTTTAGATCTTCCACATAACTTCATTGTAAAGACTACACGAGTAAACACAAAATGCAGCTTTTAAAAGATCATTCCATTTCTTGAAGATAAAGATTTATTCAAAACCCTATATCACCCAAGTGAAAATGTAATTACACTTCAATCTTATAACTGGTTGTGCCACACTTGACAGTAACAACTGCACTCAAATGTTTGCGATACTGCCGAACTGCCCACCTCAGTCAGTTTGAGTGCACACCTTTAGGAATATTATATAAAAATCTCTTAAATACAATTAAGAGATTTTGATATTTTGTATTTAATTATTGCATATGTATCACACTAAATTATTTCAGACCCTGGAACAAAACATATTACAGTGGTACCTTGTAACTCAACGTCCCCACAACTCAAATCTTTGAAACTCAACACCCTTCGTCTAGAAATTTGTACCCTTAAACTTAACATTTCCCTTAAACTCAATGTGTGAGCGACTGCTGCTTTGTTCAGCACTCTGCTTGAGCGGTGCGGTAAAACGTGACCAAAGTGCGAATATGAGATGAATCTGCATTTGTGTTCACTCTGAAAGCTCCACATGTATCTGTGGATGTATCTGGATTTTCCTCCTGTTTCACTTTTAAACTTGTGTTATAGCTCGGGGATCCGAGAAATTGTGAGAATCAGCTTTTCCGAGAATCTAAAATGCTTATTGTTAAAAAAAGCTTAATGTATTAAAAAATCAACATCGAAACACTAAAACTCTCTTAATTATTACTGCTCATAAGTTCTCTCCACTAAGAAGCATAAGAAAACAATAAAGAAGTTAAGGTAAAGAGCAAGTTTTACCGTATTTTATAATTGATTTTTAACAGTTTTAAATTGTATTTCAGTGTTTTTTATGTTATATTTGTGTTCTTTTCAGTGTATAAGTGTCAAAAACAACCCCATTATTTACATTAGCCTAAAATATATGCAGTTCCACAGGACCATGGAACGCATTAACAGGTTTTCCATACATCCTTATGGGGAAAAAATACCTTAAAACTCAAAGCCTTTTAAACTCAGCGCCACTCCCAGAACCAACTGACGTTGAGTTTCAAGGTACCACTGAACATAAATGGAGGTTAAGGTCAAAAATGCTAAACTTTTTGTAAAATATTACGTTTTTTAATAACAAACAATGATCCCCAAAACATAGCTAACCTTTGTGAAACATAATTGTCCCCTTAATGAGCTAACCAAATTTTGATTGGTCACCCATTTTGGACCAGTTGGGAAGTCAGGACATTTCGTAAAATGCAATAAAAACAAATCTGTAATTTGGTAATTCTCTTGAACCTCTTTGTAACTGACAAAAAAAGAAAACAGAAAATTCCAGTGTTTTCAGTGAAGAACATTATTTCATTAAGTTATGCCTGCAACATACTTAAATAAGTTTCTTCAAGCTGGGACTCGAGTGAAAGGTTTATACTTTGTGCCAAACCTCAACCTCAGTGTGATATCCAGTGTTTTTGGATGACAGACTCTGCCTGACTGTATATACGTATATAGTTCTTATATATAATTTCATGTTTAAAAGTTTCTTCAGTATTTGCATAATTGTATGTATACAAATGCAGACAAAAAAAGAGCACTTCCTGTCAAAAAACTGTGACCTCTCCACTGCCCAAACTTTCTAAATGTTTATTGTATCCTGGCACTAAACACTGTAGCTTGCTTAGTTAGGATCCACACTATTATAAAATATCTCAGTAAAACAGACCATGCTGCCAGAAGGACCCACTTTTAATCTCCATTTATCAGACTTGTCTCCAAATATTTTCTCCCAGCGTCGTCCTCCCTGACTGAAAGTGTACATTTCTATTTAAAGAACATCACTAATGTTTTATATCCAAACGGTTATTCCAAGGAACCAAGATATGAAAGACAGCACAATATGAAGATATATTGCTAAACTAGACAGAACCCAGAGGAGTTTATTAGTGTTGAACACTGAAATAATACACACACTGCTTGATTTGATTCTTTCACAGCCAGGCAACCATAGAAATAAGCATTAAACACAAGAACTTGTGTATAATCGAATTATATTCAATTACAACGATGTGAAACATAATTTCATAGTTTATTTTGTAAAACATAATTATGTCGCCTCACAACAAAAAGGGCCTGGGTTTGGTTCCACAATTTAAGTCAATTTAATCAGTAAGCTAAATTAGCTAAATTATTGAACACAACCAGGCTTGATTTAAACCCGTCTAATATAGTATAAATTATTAGCTTTTTTGCTTTAAATATTGTTTATTAGTTAAATGATGCAGCCAATGAACAAAAAATTAATGATGTATTTTACAGTAGCAAAATACTTTCATGTCAAAATTATTTAACCTCTACATAATATTGCTGATTTGAAAGCGATTGTTAGTCTGTGTGACCTGAAGTTGGGTTACAACATGATTAAATGATTGAGAACTCAATAACCACCCATAATTTGCTTCAGCTGTGATGTGTTACATAAACACCACCCAATGGTGTTTAAAGTGTGTTGCAATCATGAAGATAACTAAGGAGCTGCTACAAACACTGAGAGAGGAGAGAATTTTATTGCACTTAAATATGCAGTTGTAATATAAAGATTTCCGAGACATTTCTAGAGACACCACTGGTGGTTTTGTCGGTTTAGTTTCAAATGTATGGTTCAGCAGAAAACTGTTAATGAGCAAAAGCCCATTTTGTCCAAAAGCTTTTGCAATCTCATAGGGTGTGAATCCAGCCGTCAAAAAAGGGACCTCTGTACCTCTGCTCATAACATAAATGTTACTGTTAATGGGTGCCCAGGTGGTGCAGAATATTTTTCTGGCACTCCAGCACTGGGATTTCAAACTGTACAAATGTGGAGGAACATGAAGATCAGTGCGTAATTTTCAGTGTGCGAGACTGGCCTCAAGTGCAAATCCACCTAAGCATGGGTGAATAACACGGGGTCGATGAACTGCACATGTGTGTCAGGCAAATATATGCTCCTTGGGCGTGATCAAGGTCCCCAGCATCAAAATACTTCACATGCTAAATTGGTAAATTTATATTATAGATATTATAGATATTCTCATTCGACACTGGTATTGTCTTCCTTTGCCAGCTATTGAATTTACCTGTACGAGGTGAGTGTACCGATGTGCATTTTATTGAAAGATCAAAATTGGCCGACAAATATTTACAAGTACACAATAATACACTGTACAACACAATATAGGTATCAAATCATAAAATGTTCAATTTGCTAGGGATGTTTGAAATTAGGTCACCTAAATGTCAGCTGTAACATCATCAATGTAAACTGACTGGCTCTGAAGGCAGATTTAAAGGGTTTTTTTTCACTGCCACACTATTTGTGATGAGAGCATCAGCTCTGAATTCTCCGTTTGAACTGTTCCGAGCATGCCTGGAAGCCGCATTGAGTCCTGCTGTTGATTTTCTACTGAGTTACGTCACCCTGAGCTTCACATGAAGGTCACAGAGTAAACAAGTCCATGGGGGTAACTGGATACTGATTTCAAACTGTGAGATGCATAAAGAAATAGGAACCAAGCAACAGCACCACCTCTCTCTTCCTTTATTTCTATCACAGGGTCTACAATTTACACTGCATTTACACTGTCTGATAAAAAAAAACAGGTCATGAAGTCCAAGGAACTGTCTGTTGATTTACATGATCAAGATGTGGCAAGATATAGATCAGGGAAAGGATATTAAAACAATATCTAAACCTTTTAGCGTTCTCGGGATCAGAATGGCGTCATAATTTTTCAGATGGGAGAAGCTAACTACATTTGGCCGAACTAGCCAAATTGTGCATCTGTGCAAGAAGGGCCTTGGTCAGGGAGGTAAGAAAGAAGCCATTAGTCAAGAACCTTATCCTGTGTAAAGTCATGTGTAGAGATGGGGGAATCTGTTGGACAGAATCATATCTGCAGCACTTCATAAATCAGGCATTTAGGGAAGAGTGGCAAGAGAGAAGTGACTGTTGAGTTGAAGTTTGCCAAACAGCATTTTAAGGACTTTGGATTTTTTATTTTTTATTCATTTAAAAGAAAACTTTAACAACATTTGTTCACTGTCTTTCTGGTTGTTTAACTCTACAGTCCTGGGCAAAAATTGCACTAATCTTTTAAGAAAACAAAAAACATATTAGAAAATTCAACACCAACACATGTTAGTTTTACCTTTGTTCGAGGGTTCTTTAAAAGTTTCCACACTTTTTTAAACTCTATTTATTAAGGATTTAAAAAACAAATTACATCGTCAACTTCTGATGCATTTTTTCCAGCATCGTACCAAATTTTAATGCCATCAGAAAAAAAAAAACGTGTTTGGTTAAGCGTGTAGCCACTGATGCTTTTTGCTTATTAGGATTTTAACGTCATGTTTTACACTTTGGTTACATTCATGACAGGAACGGTAGTTACTCATTAAACAAGGTTCATCAGTTCACAAGGTTATATCGAACACAGACGTGGACAATTTAGTGTCTCCAATTCACCTCACTTGTATGTCTTTGGACTGTGGGAGGAAACCGGAGCACCCGGAGGAAACCCACGCAGACACGGGTCCTTTCTGTGTGGAGAACATGCAAACTCCACACAGAAAGGACCCGGACCGCCCCACCTGGGGATCGAACCCAAGACCTTCTTGCTGTGAGGCGACAGTGCTACCCACTGAGCCACCGTGCTGCCCAGCCACTGATGCACCGCAGCTTTCACATCATCATCACATGAAAAACTTCTTCTCCTTAAAGTTTCTCTGAGCGTCCAAAAAGGTGGAAATCAGATCGCGCTAAATCCAGACTATAAACTCTTAGTACTATAAGCTCTCAGTGTGGAGACTTTTAAGATCCCTCGTATCTAACATTTTTATTATAACAGTTTTCATGAATGTATCTTGCAAAGAAGAACACTATTTAAATGAATTTCCCTTTTTCCAAATTTTTACCCACCACAACTGCAGCAATAAGCAGTGACGAGCAGATGGTGTGACAGATCTCAGGAGCTCTTGCTGTTTTGTAGTAATGACCATTAAAAGGAATTTTTTGCCCATTAGTAGCAAGTGATGAGTAAAAATGGCATGCAAATGTAATATACACCAATCAGCCATAACATTAAAACCACCTCCTTGTTTCTACACTCACTGTCCATTTTATCAGCTCCACTTACCATATAGGAGCACTTTGTAGTTCTACAATTACTGACTGCAGTTCATCTGTTTCTCTACATACCTTTTTAGCCTGCTTTTACCCTGTTCTTCAATGGTCAGGACCCCCAAAGGACCACCCATTATTTAGGTGGTGGATGATTCTCAGCACTGCAGTGACACTGACATGGTGGTGGTGTGTTAGTGTGTGTTGTGCTGGTATGAGTGGATCAGACACAGCAGTGCTGCTGGAGTTTTTAAATACCGTGTCCACTCACTGTCTACTCTATTAGACACTCCTACCTAGTTGGTTCACCTTGTAGATGTAAAGTCAGAGACGATCGCTCATCTATTGCTCCTGTTTGAGTTGGTCATCTTCTAGACCTTCATTAGTGGTCACAGGACGCTGCCCATGGGGCGCTGTTGGCTGCATATTTTTGGTTGGTGGACTATTCTCAGTCCAGCAGTGACAGTGAGGTGTTTAAAAACTCCATCAGCGCTGCTGTGTCTGATCCACTCATACCAGCACAACACACACTAACACACCACCACCATGTCAGTGTCACTGCAGTGCTGAGAATGATCCACCATCTAAATAGTACCTACTCTGTAGTGGGCTTGTGAGGGTCCTGACCATTGAAGAACAGAGTGAAAGCAGGTTAAAAAGATATGTAGAGAAATAGATGGAATACAGTCAGTAATTGTAGAACTACAATGTGCTTCTATATGGTAAGTGGAGTTGATAAAATGGACAGTGAGTGTAGAAACAAGGAGGTGGTTTTAATGTTATGGCTGATCGGTGTACATTGAACTTTTATATAAGAAATACTGTAACATCCCCCTTTAAATGATGGCTTGAGACTTGACTGATGGTATAAATTCCATTTATTGCTTCTTCTTGAATGCTAACGTTAAACCTTCTGAGCAATCATACAAAATAAACCACCGTAAGAACTGAAAGAAATAAAACATACAATTGTCACGACACATTTTGCTATAACCTTACCGTATAAACATGTACATAAGCACATAAACTAAAATAACAAATCTTTACATACTTTACACTTTTACATTACATAACGGTACGTTGAGAAATGTTAGCTTTAGCGCTTGTGCTAACATGCGAATTCTTCCGACAAACGGATAAAGCATTTTGCAAACTTATACTTAAGAATACAGTAGACCCTTGACTTATGAATTTAATTGGTTCCGAAGGGCTGGAAAAAAAAATGTTCGTTAGTTAAACCTATTTTTCCCATAAGAAATAATGTAAATAGAATTAATCTGTGCCAGACCTCCCAAACCCCCCTTACCTAACATTTCTAATGTCTTAAATGCTTTTTTTTGTTATAAATACAAGTATATTTTCCCTTAAACCTTAAATTATAAAATAGACATTCCTGTAATAAACAATAATAAACAACAATACACAGTAGTACTGTAATGTACATAAAAAACACACCACATTTCAGTACAGTACGTGTGCTGTATCATACACCATAATAAATTTCCTTCTTTTTTTATAAAAATTTATCTACAAGAAACAACAATAACTCTCATATTTCTCTATTATTTCCTTCTTTATTTCAATAGTGTTGTATTTTGTAGGTGTAATTGAATGAAAGAAAGAATACGCAGCGGACTTCCTTCTTCTCTATCACTCACCGTCCCCTCTGTCTGATACACAGTGACATTTACTGGCAGGAGTAATTATACAACAACAAATGTAATAGATTTTTTCATTTTCTCAACACTACGCTTTGGGGCCATTTTAATATAGAATTTTACAAAATATAAAGAAAACACCGGAAAAACACCGTCCACTGTCCGAATGTTTGCTCACTGTATATATATAGTGAAAGAGAGACGGTCGGAGTCAACTTGTTCGTGACGTCACGTGTTTCGCAAATTTCGGTTCAAAATTCGAAATTTGTTCGTACGTTAAGTTGAAAACGATCGTTAGTAACCCAAAATGTTCGTATGGTAAACTGTTCGTAACTCAAGGGTCTACTGTAATATAAACATACTACTTGACAATAAAACGTAAAATACACACCTTCTGCTTCTTAAAGGGGGCTAAAACCAAATAAAACTGCCCTTGTTGCTCTATGAATGCGTCTGTTCTGCCACCAAAACCTTTTTACAGTTAACCTAAGATCACCTGATTTCACAATAAAGGTCCCTTACACAAACACATGTGGTGGTTTAATTCACAGGCAATAAAATACTAAATAATTAGCACTTACTTAACAAATACAAAAAAACTTTGTTATTCCTTCCATTCCTGTTTTGGGAAGCCTTGTTATTCCTGAATGCTTTATAAACACTGCTGGCAGCAGATAAACCAACCACAAAAAATTTGGTAGCAGACAAGTTCAGCATGGCAGTGTAAAAAGTGCAATTACTGCCAAATTACCACATAGACTGTATTAATTGTGCCTTTGAGGGAGACTGCTGTTTCCTAAATGAATATGAGTAATTATGCCATGTTTTTTAGTGAAAGAGCTAAGTGGCACATACAGGAAAATGAATTACATTCACAACTAGATGTAGGAGTACAATATACAAGCTATATAATACTGTGAATGATTAAGGCTGCACTGGGAAGGTCTGAGTGAACAAATTGTCAGCAAAAAACAATGTAAATCAATTCCTTAAAGTATGAGAATTGTTTTACAGAGTGCATACAATAACTCAACATGAAATATTTTGGTATATTATACAATACTTGCTGTATCAGGCTGCACAAGGAGCAAGACGACCACTGTGTATGTGGCCAAGCTAAAGGGCTGTGTCTCAATTGGAACACAAAATACTATACAGTGTGCTCACGCTAGTAGTTTGTGGTAGCCTAGTGGATAGGGCTTTGGGCTATCAACCGGAAGATTGGCGGTTCAAATCCAGGCTCTGCTATGTAGCCACTGTTGGGTCCTTGAGCAAGGCCCTTAACCCTGTCTGCTCCAGGGGCGCCGTAAGTTGGCTGACCCTGCGCTCTGACCCCAGCTTCCAACACCAGCTGGGATATGCGAAGAAAGAATTTCATTGTACTGTACATCTGTATATGTATATATGACAAATAAAGGATATCTAGTTTCACCATTGGTTGAAAGTGAAGGTAGCGTACTATTTAGTATACTGTATAGGATGTTATTTGAAGCACAACAGTTCCCGTGCTCTGTGTGCAGCCTGATCCAGTGAGCTGATTATGTAAATGTAATTATCTTTATTCACTTTCTTAGTTTCATGTTTCAATTTTCAGTTTTTCACTCTCTATTCACTCAGGTTTTTGTATGTGCTTGAGCTTTTGTTTAGGCACATGCAATTCTTTGGCAGCAGCCCTGCTGGCACCTCTTAACTGAATCAAGAAAGTCCTGTGTGAATATAACTCATAAGGTCGACAATTTTTTCCACCACTGGTGTTCGCAAACATGGTTTTAATTACAGCGGGATTTGGGGAGGGGGGCCTAATTAATATTAGAAGTACAAAAAAGAAACTACAAAAAAGAAGTACAAAGTTTGGGAGAGGGGATTGTTAGCTAAACTGTAACTGTAGGCAAAACGTAGAAACTAGCTGATGTTACCATTCATTATATTAATATGCAGTTGACACAGTCAAATTCAAAAATTCAGAAGGCAATAAAGTGTACTAAACAAGATAGACCACTACATATTAATATACAGTTTCTTCTCGGGCAGGCAGACGAGACAAGAAATGGTATGGTCCACAAGAAGTTTCCTTAAACAGACATTCTATTTTCCAAGTTTTCTCCTTGTGTGTGAGGTAGCAGTCATATGTTTCTCCATAGGAAACTCACTTTCCTCTTTATCTGACTAAGCAAAACTTCCCCAACAGCAGAGCAATTTTAAAATTGAAAACAAATGTGCAAACATTCTTGATCAACACATTTTAGTTTTATTGCTTGAATAATGTGCACAAAGCAAAAGTGCTTTAACACACAGCTGGGTTATGTGTAGTGCAACACATTTATATTCTTATATTCTGTAGTGTGTAATGTGATAAGTGGAGTGTTGCTGGCATTGGTAACTCATCAGGCCCATATTCTATGTGTTCCATGGGAAATTTTAGACAAAGTCAAGGTTTTCCTTTGGGTTTGTCTGTACACAGAATGCTGTGTGATGACAAATGTAATAGGTTAAAAATGCAGGGTTAATCTGTGTGAAATATTAACCTACTAGCAGTACAGCTGCTAGAATTACTGTTTATATTGTACTGTATACTACTGTACTGTATGTATATACAGTATATACAGTGTATCACAAAAGTGAGTACACCCCTCACATTTCTGCAAATATTTCATTATATCTTTTCATGGGACAACACTATAGACATGAAACTTGGATATAACTTAGAGTAGTCAGTGTACAGCTTGTATAGCAGTGTAGATTTACTGTCTTCTGAAAATAACTCAACACACAGCCATTAATGTCTAAATGGCTGGCAACATAAGTGAGTACACCCCACAGTGAACATGTCCAAATTGTGCCCAAATGTGTCATTGTCCCTCCCTGGTGTCATGTGTCAAGGTCCCAGGTGTAAATGGGGAGCAGGGCTGTTAAATTTGGTGTTTTGGGTACAATTCTCTCATACTGGCCACTGGATATTCAACATGGCACCTCATGGCAAAGAACTCTCTGAGGATGTGAGAAATAGAATTGTTGCTCTCCACAAAGATGGCCTGGGCTATAAGAAGATTGCTAACACCCTGAAACTGAGCTACAGCATGGTGGCCAAGGTCATACAGCAGTTTTCCAGGACAGGTTCCACTCGGAACAGGCTTCGCCAGGGTCGACCAAAGAAGTTGAGTCCACGTGTTCGGCGTCATATCCAGAGGTTGGCTTTAAAAAATAGACACATGAGTGCTGCCAGCATTGCTGCAGAGGTTGAAGACGTGGGAGGTCAGCCTGTCAGTGCTCAGACCATACGCCGCACACTGCATCAACTCGGTCTGCATGGTCGTCATCCCAGAAGGAAGCTGACGCACAAGAAAGCCCGCAAACAGTTTGCTGAAGACAAGCAGTCCAAGAACATGGATTACTGGAATGCCCTGTGGTCTGACGAGACCAAGATAAACTTGTTTGGCTCAGATGGTGTCCAGCATGTGTGGCGGCGCCCTGGTGAGAAGTACCAAGACAACTGTATCTTGCCTACAGTCAAGCATGGTGGTGGTAGCATCATGGTCTTGGGCTGCATGAGTGTTGCTGGCACTGGGGAGCTGCGGTTCATTGAGGGAAACATGAATTCCAACATGTACTGTGACATTCTGAAACAGAGCATGATCCCCTCCCTTCGAAAACTGGGCCTCATGGCAGTTTTCCAACAGGATAACGACCCCAAACACAACCTCCAAGATGACAACTGCCTTGCTGAGGAAGCTGAAGGTAAAGGTGATGGACTAAACCCAATTGAGCACCTGTGGCGCATCCTCAAGTGGAAGGTGGAGGAGTTCAAGGTGTCTAACATCCACCAGCTCCGTGATGTCATCATGGAGGAGTGGAAGAGGATTCCAGTAGCAACCTGTGCAGCTCTGGTGAATTCCATGCCCAGGAGGGTTAAGGCAGTGCTGGATAATAATGGTGGTCACACAAAATATTGACACTTTGGGCACAATTTGGACATGTTCACTGTGGGGTGTACTCACTTATGTTGCCAGCCATTTAGACATTAATGGCTGTGTGTTGAGTTATTTTCAGAAGACAGTAAATCTACACTGCTATACAAGTTGTACACTGACTACTCTAAGTTATATCCAAGTTTTATTTCTATAGTGTTGTCCCATGAAAAGATATAATAAAATATTTGCAGAAATGTGAGGGGTGTACTCACTTTTGTGATACACTGTATATATGTATATATATATATATATATATACAGTATATACATAGTTTAATTCAATATTATAAAAGCTGACTACATATATATTTTAAAGAACAGGCTATAGATCTAAATACACAGACCACTCCCTTAAACTACTCGCTTAAACAAGCATAGAACGGGTACAGGGTCATCAACCACAACACACTTAACAAAAACAGTAACTTACACAAGCACACTAGAGCTGACATTTCGACCTCGTTGTGTCGAATCTCAGCTCTGCCATCCGGCAGGCTGGGCACCTACATGAAAAATGATTGGTTGTTGTTCATACAGGGTGGGAGCCTGACGGGACCTCATAATTGATGCAGTTACAACCTCTGCTGGCTGACTGATGGCGTCTGCACAGAGACGAGGGATAATGGGGATCAGGGTGTGTCTCTCCGTACACAAAGCTAATCCGCATATGAATGCATCTCATGCAAGATGTACTGTAGCCGGCTACTGCACATGTGGCAGAGGGGGCGTGTGTCAGTCTCAGCTCTTCTCAAGGGAAGCATAATGCAATCGGGTAATTAGATACACAAAAAAAGTCGGGAGAAAAACAATAAAAAATGCATAAAAAACTAAATAATAAAGATAACTATACACATGCGAGCAAACGCCATTTTAGTCCACCAAACCCACTTTTAGCCCTTAAAAATGCTTCGGCCGTGGCCTCAAGGCATCATGGGATGCAGAGCTCCCACAACCCATGGCACATGCAGAAAAAATGCCCCCCGTCCTACTGTAACAGCTAGCCAACTGGTCACCACAATATGTATAGTAAAGTAAAACTTATTAGTCAGCATTTCGTTTAGTGAATTGTACCCACTGCGACCCTGAATACGATAAAGAGGTGGTAAAACGGACAACGAATGAATAAATGAGTCTCCACATAACTGATTCCCAAATAGGTGGAACAGGAAAACCACACTAACCACTGGGGCACCATGCCTACACCAAAGTACCTTTGAGTTTCTCGTTTTTGTACTCTCTTGGAAGCAGAAAATATGGATATAGCACATGTAAAATTAGCACATAATTTGACTATAACAACTTTGTGGCAACAATTTGGAGAATTCTCTTTCCTACTCCAGCATATTTATACCCCTGTGCATAACAGTGGTATAAAGAGACATACAGTGTATCACAAAAGTGAGTACACCCCTCACATTTCTGCAGTTATTTAAGTATATCTTTTCATGGGACAACACTGACAAAATGACACTTTGACACAATGAAAAGTAGTCTGTGTGCAGCTTATATAACAGTGTAAATTTATTCTTCCCTCAAAATAACTCAATATACAGCCATTAATGTCTAAACCACCGGCAACAAAAGTGAGTACACCCCTAAGAGACTACACCCCTAAATGTCCAAATTGAGCACTGCTTGTCATTTTCCCTCCAAAATGTCATGTGATTTGTTAGTGTTACTAGGTCTCAGGTGTGCATAGGGAGCAGGTGTGTTCAATTTAGTAGTACAGCTCTCACACTCTCTCATACTGGTCACTGAAAGTTCCAACATGGCACCTCATGGCAAAGAACTCTCTGAGGATCTTAAAAGACGAATTGTTGCGCTACATGAAGATGGCCAAGGCTACAAGAAGATTGCCAACACCCTGAAACTGAGCTGCAGCACAGTGGCCAAGATCATCCAGCGTTTTAAAAGAGCAGGGTCCACTCAGAACAGACCTCGCGTTGGTCGTCCAAAGAAGCTGAGTGCACGTGCTCAGCGTCACATCCAACTGCTGTCTTTGAAAGATAGGCGCAGGAGTGCTGTCAGCATTGCTGCAGAGATTGAAAAGGTGGGGGGTCAGCCTGTCAGTGCTCAGACCATACGCCGCACACTACATCAAATTGGTCTGCATGGCTGTCACCCCAGAAGGAAGCCTCTTCTGAAGTCTCTACACAAGAAAGCCCGCAAACAGTTTGCTGAAGACATGTCAACAAAGGACATGGATTACTGGAACCATGTCCTATGGTCTGATGAGACCAAGATTAATTTGTTTGGTTCAGATGGTCTCAAGCATGTGTGGCGGCAATCAGGTGAGGAGTACAAAGATAAGTGTGTCATGCCTACAGTCAAGCATGGTGGTGGGAATGCCATGGTCTGGGGCTGCATGAGTGCAGCAGGTGTTGGGGAGTTACATTTCATTGAGGGACACATGAACTCCAATATGTACTGTGAAATACTGAAGCAGAGCATGATCCCCTCCCTCCGGAAACTGGGTCGCAGGGCAGTGTTCCAGCATGATAATGACCCCAAACACACCTCTAAGACGACCACTGCTTTATTGAAGAGGCTGAGGGTAAAGGTGATGGACTGGCCAAGCATGTCTCCAGACCTAAACCCAATAGAACATCTTTGGGGCATCCTCAAGCGGAACGTGGAGGAGCGCAAAGTCTCGAATATCCGCCAGCTCCGTGATGTCGTCATGGAGGAGTGGAAAAGCATTCCAGTGGCAACCTGTGAAGCTCTGGTAAACTCCATGCCCAGGAGAGTTAAGGCAGTTCTGGGAAATAATGGTGGCCACACAAAATATTGACACTTCTGGAACTTTCACTAAGGGGTGTACTCACTTTTGTTGCCGGTGGTTTAGACATTAATGGCTGTATATTAAGTTATTTTGAGGGAAGAATAAATTTACACTGTTATATAAGCTGCACACAGACTACTTTTCATTGTGTCAAAGTGTCATTTTGTCAGTGTTGTCCCATGAAAAGATATACTTAAATATCTGCAGAAATGTGAGGGGTGTACTCACTTTTGTGATACACTGTAGTTTGACAAGCTTGGCCTGGAGGAACTCCGGTGGCCTGCACAAAACCCTAAACCCATACTGCTCTTTGACTGAATTGTAAAACTCTATTTTAATGCCCATGGATTTGGAATAGAATGTGTGACTTGCTAGACGTCCCAGCTGCATGGTCAGGTGTCCACATACTTATGGTTATTTTGTGTCGAGTAGTATTTTTACAGTGTCACACACCGTGAAGCTCAACATGTCTAACAATATATGTGTAGCTTATTTATATATATATATATATATATATATATATATATATATATATATATATATATATATATATATATATATATACTGTATATACATATATATATATATATATATATATATATATATACAGTGTATCACAAAAGTGAGTACACCCCTCACATTTCTGCAAATATTTCATTATATCTTTTTATGGGACAACACTATAGACATGAAACTTGGATATAACTTAGAGTAGTCAGTGTACAACTTGTATAGCAGTGTAGATTTACTGTCTTCTGAAAATAACTCAACACACAGCCATTAATGTCTAAATAGCTGGCAACATAAGTGAGTACACCCCACAGTGAACATGTCCAAATTGTGCCCAAATGTGTCGTTGTCCCTCCCTGGTGTCATGTGTCAAGGTCCCAGGTGTAAATGGGGAGCAAGGCTGTTAAATTTGGTGTTTTGGGTACAATTCTCTCATACTGGCCACTGGATATTCAACATGGCACCTCATGGC
The DNA here is from genome assembly GCF_030014385.1 of Trichomycterus rosablanca. Lineage (NCBI taxonomy): Eukaryota > Metazoa > Chordata > Actinopteri > Siluriformes > Trichomycteridae > Trichomycterus > Trichomycterus rosablanca. The sequence goes on along the minus strand of NC_085988.1, from coordinate 69,573,956 downwards.
AAAGAACTCTCTGAGGATGTAAGAAATAGAATTGTTGCTCTCCACAAAGATGGCCTGGGCTATAAGAAGATTGCTAACACCCTGAAACTGAGCTACAGCATGGTGGCCAAGGTCATACAGCGGTTTTCCAGGACAGGTTCCACTCGGAACAGGCTTCGCCAGGGTCGACCAAAGAAGTTGAGTCCACGTGTTCGGCGTCATATCCAGAGGTTGGCTTTAAAAAGTAGACACATGAGTGCTGCCAGCATTGCTGCAGAGGTTGAAGATACGCCGCACACTGCATCAACTCGGTCTGCATGGTCGTCATCCCAGAAGGAAGCTGACGCACAAGAAAGCCTGCAAACAGTTTGCTGAAGACAAGCAGTCCAAGAACATGGATTACTGGAATGCCCTGTGGTCTGACGAGACCAAGATAAACTTGTTTGGCTCAGATGGTGTCCAGCATGTGTGGCGGCGCCCTGGTGAGAAGTACCAAGACAACTGTATCTTGCCTACAGTCAAGCATGGTGGTGGTAGCATCATGGTCTTGGGCTGCATGAGTGTTGCTGGCACTGGGGAGCTGCAGTTCATTGAGGGAAACATGAATTCCAACATGTACTGTGACATTCTGAAACAGAGCATGATCCCCTCCCTTCGAAAACTGGGCCTCATGGCAGTTTTCCAACAGGATAACGACCCCAAACACAAGCTCCAAGATGACAACTGCCTTGCTGAGGAAGCTGAAGGTAAAGGTGATGGACTAAACCCAATTGAGCACCTGTGGCGCATCCTCAAGTGGAAGGTGGAGGAGTTCAAGGTGTCTAACATCCACCAGCTCCGTGATGTCATCATGGAGGAGTGGAAGAGGATTCCAGTAGCAACCTGTGCAGCTCTGGTGAATTCCATGCCCAGGAGGGTTAAGGCAGTGCTGGATAATAATGGTGGTCACACAAAATATTGACACTTTGGGCACAATTTGGACATGTTCACTGTGGGGTGTACTCACTTATGTTGCCAGCCATTTAGACATTAATGGCTGTGTGTTGAGTTATTTTCAGAAGACAGTAAATCTACACTGCTATACAAGCTGTACACTGACTACTCTAAGTTATATCCAAGTTTTATTTCTATAGTGTTGTCCCATGAAAAGATATAATGAAATATTTGCAGAAATGTGAGGGGTGTACTCACTTTTGTGATACACTGTATATATATATATATATATATATAATCACAGATGCTGGCAGCTGTGATTTTCTGTGGTTCAGTGAAAATAAATACAGACTGTTGAAAGCAACCGAGTTTGACAGCACACACGTAGATTTCCATTTTGGGAAAGGTAAATGCTATCTAGTGGTAGCGTTCACCACATAATTAAAGAGTGAGCAACACTTAACCTTGTTTTCATGTTGTTGCACTTTGACATGGGCAGTTTCCATTCTTATTTCTAAAAACAGGGGATGTCGTATTCATGTCATCATCTATATAATGACTTTTTGGTGTATCTGATGTTTTTGTTTAGATGTTTTTGATGTTTTGCTTTTCACTGTTAACAATGAGACATTTTTAGTGCATTTAATGAGCAAGCACATGGCAAGAGAAGACTGCATATGCCAAAATATCAGGATTCATTCATTTATTGTCTGTTTTATCACCGCTTTATCTGATTTAGGGTGGTGGTGGGTACGATTCACTGGGCAAAAGGTAGGAAACATCCTGGACCTGGGCTGTTTAACTATGGCAGAAATGTAAATAATTGTTCAGAAATATGTCATTCTATAACTGTACTACATTAAACGTCGATGAGCTCTTCAGTCTGGCCCATTCTAAAGCCATTGTTTGTCTTTAAAGAATGCATGACTGTATGCTTAATTATAAGCAACAATTACCAGTGGATATCCAGACACTTTGGGCAAATGAGTTTAGATTGGAAATGCTTAGCTCAACAAGACTTTTGTTTATTTAAAGGCTACTAAAAGTTTATAATTAAATATACACAAGTTAATTTATTTAGACCAGTTAAGGTCTGGTAACATTTAAAGCCAGATAAAAGCAATCTCATTTCTGTTCCATGATTTACGTCACCCCTGTTTTCCTCAAATGCATATTTTGTTATTTTTATGAGAGAGAGGAAATAGAGTCATAACCTTTAAGTTAAATAGATTTCCATGTTTGAGTGGCTCTGTGGTTAAAGGCTGCATGAGTGTGTGTTTGTCTGCAGGAAAGCCATTACTGTGTTTTGTTCTTTTAGCCCACGTCTTCATGTTACAGTTTATTTTGTGCTGGCAGGTTTAAGCTTGACCTGCATATTTCATTTATAATTACATTTATTCATAGAGAAGCTGCATTCATGTAGTGATTTACCGACCAGGGAGACTAAAAAACATGTTTAGGACTGTTTATTGTACAGTAGTTTATAATAATAATTAATACATGTACACCGATCAGCCATAACATTAAAACCACCTCCTTGTTTCTACACACATTTTTCATTTTATCAGCTCCACTTACCATATAGAAGCACTTTGTAGTGCTACAATTACTGACTGTAGTCCATCTGTTTCTCTACATGCTTTGTTAGCCCCCTTTCATGCTGTTCTTCAATGGTCAGGTCTCTCCCAGGACCACTACAGAGTAGGTATTATTTGGGTGGTGGGTCATTCTCAGCACTGCAGTGACACTGACATGGTGGTGGTGTGTTAGTGTGTGTTGTGCTGGTATGAGTGGACCAGACACAGCAGCGCTGATGGAGTTTTTGAAAACTTTACTCTCCCTGCTGGACTGAGAATAGTCCACCAACCAAAAATATACCCAGCCAACAGCGCCCCATGGGCAGTGTCCTGTGACCACTGATGAAGGTCTAGAAGATGACCAACTCAAACAGCAGCAATAGATCTCTCTGAATTCTCTGACTTTACATCTACAGGGTGGACCAACTAGGTAGGAGTGTCTAATAGAGTGGACAGTGAGTGGACACGGTATTTAAACACTCCAGCAGCTCTGCTGTGTCTAATCCACTCATACCAGCACAACACACACAGAGAGAATGATCCACCACCTAAATAATACCTACTCTGTCATGGTCCTGGGAGAGTCCTGACCATTGAAGAACAGCATGAAATGGGGCTAAAAAAGCATGCAGAGAAACAGATGGACTACAGTCAGTAATTGTATAACTACAAAGTGCTTGTATATGGTAAGTGGAGCTGATAAAATTGACAGTGAGTGTAAAAACAAGGAGGTGGTTTTAATGTTATGGCTGATCAGTGTATGTTTGGTTGTTTGGGATGCCATGTCAGTGTATTTGAATTCCACTAATGACACGTCTTTATATAACTGTTACACTAGTTTATTTCAGCTTTCTGGTCTTACTTTTTTTTTACAGATTAGTGTGTGAAAAACAACATTTGTGAAACTACAAAGCTTCTTATTTGCCTTTTGGATCATGTGACTTAATTTCTTCAGGTTCCTCATTGCTGTTGCAAGTGTGACTTTTGCTGGCTGGCCTGCACAAGAAGAGGATGATCACAGAATAGTGTAATGCAATATAATACTCCTCACTTTACCTCTGTCAAGTAAAAAAAAAGTAGCTGACAACAAACCATGTGTCATGAGGCATGTGATAGTCTAAGACTCTCCTTGATCAGGGAGACTAAACTGTGAAGAAGGGTGGATAGAGAATCATGGTTTGGGATTGCTGTGCAGTCTCAGAGCCTGGACAGCTTGCACTCCCTACAGACACATTTATGGTATTTAGCAGATGCTTTTATCCAAGGCCACATACAATTACGACAATTTGAGAAATTAAGGGTTAAAGGCCTTGCTCAGGGGCCCAAAAGAAGCAACTTGCTGGTGAGGCTTGAACCAGCAACCTGATTTTTAGTTGAGTACCTTATCCAATGGGCTATTGAGAAACTGGATGTAAGCAAGTTGGAAAATAAGTACATCCACAACCTATATATGTTCTGAAATTGCCAAAATGCAAACATTAAGGAGACAAATCTCAAATTCTTAAATTATTTTTTTTTTACTGTTTTGCAGGTCTGATCTACAGTTTCCAAAAACCTTACTGTCAGTGAAGCAGATTCTATCAGATATTGAATACAAGTGTATGTGTACCTTTTCCAGCTTTGACTATAATCAGAAGATAAGTGGTTCATAAAGACGTAAAAATGTTATAGTGTTTTTTAGACAGCGTGTTTGTCTGGTATGACCTGGATGAAGATGTTTTTTGCAAGTGTGTGTGCATTAGAGCTGGGCGGTTTCTGAATCACCCGGGTTAATGATTCGAATCTTTGTACTGAATCAGGAATCACGAGTCCGAAATCTCAATTAACCCCAGATCCTATGAGTCCTCTGACTGGCTACTGCTAAGTACACAAGGCGAGTGAGCAGGCTCACCGGAACACCACAGACTCAGATGATTTGGCTGAACCGACTTTACTCCAGTCCGTGAATCTAAGTAATAAGTTAAATATTCCAATAAACAAGCAGTTAAACACACTGGTGTTCGTTATGTGGCTGATTTTATGCACATGCTATTATTATTATTATCAGTAGTTGAGGTATAGATTAGTAATGCAGCATATTTTCTTGTAAGCAAAACCACAACAAACTATAGTTATATTATTATTAAAATGCAAATGCTTACAGGCTACTTTAGTACTGTACCACTTAAGGAGGATCATAGCCCCCATGGTAATTTTAAACCCTTTTCCCCATTAATATACCCATCTGATTGGTAGGTGAGTCCATCCCCCTCTCCCGCATTATCCAGATTCCACTTAGAAAAAAGTGTCAACTTGTCACTGACAAGAGAAGTGTGAGGTGCCAAGAGAATTAAGAGAGAAGGATTTATTTACAGAAGATGAGTGCACGGAAAACAAGTAATATTTGGATGCATTTTCATGCGGTAAATCAATCGCAATCAAGATGTCAGTACAAGTGACTCAACTGACTTAAGTGAACCGGATCACATTACTGAGTGACTCAGATTAACCCGAGTCCATAAAATGAACCGAATTTACCACCACTCGTGTGCATGTGACCACAACCACTCAACTGATGCACTCAGCAGAATGCTAAGGGAGTCTTAGCTTGAGCTATCTAATAGTGATTTCCAAAGGTTATAAGGTATTGTTTTATGACACAATGGAGAGGCAGGTGGTATTTAATTTGAGGGGCAGTTTGACTGTAATTGATTACATGACTATCAGCACAGCTGAACAGTACCAGCGAACTGGTCTTCAAAATCACTTAGCTTATTTTAGACACTAGGCGCTCTTCCTAGGAAGGATGGAAAGGAGAACTTAAAATTAGAACTGATATCCATTGTTAGCAATTAGATTTCAGAATGTAAACGGTTTAGTAAATCTAAGTCTTCACTAAAGATATATCTGTTTAAAATCAGACTGTTTCAATATGCATTACTTCTGGTATCAGAATGCTTACATGGGGGAAATTATTTGACATGGAAGGTCATTAAAATAGATGTAACCTTTGCTTTAAATATGTGTAACATTTTCCATTCCTGTTATGAACAGTAGTCTGAAACACTTATCACAGGTAGTCCCAAATAAATATTTAAGTCTATGATAGTGTCCAATCTGAAAGAAAAGCACTACAAGGTACGCATTTAGTTCCGTGAGCAAACTGGACAGTGTTATATGGGTGTAATAAAAAGGCTATTCCATTTAAAGGGCATTAAGCTGTCATTATGGAAAACATTTAGTTTTCTAAACAAGCACATTGCACTAGCCTACAGGGAGAACATGAGGCTGTTGTGAGTGTAATTTCCAACTAAACAAAGTAAGTGGCTGTTAAATTTAACTTGTAATAAAACAGCACAAATGTTTTATTTTAATTTACATTAGGATATTCATTTCTAAAGTAATTTATCCATCGTCTGACTCTAACCATTGAAAAATATTGTCTAATTAAAGACTGTTTGGGTCACATAACAGGCCCACCTGCAATGAAGATTGGTGCCAGGGCTCGGTTATGAAATCATGACTGTTTGCCTTGCCAAATATGGCCAGCAGAGTGACCATGGAGGCACACAAGATTGACATGTTGGTTCCACTGAACAGCACCTGTCACCTGCCCCTTACTGAGCTTTACTTCACTCCAGGTTGGAGTGTTTCTATCATTTATGATTTGTCTCTCACAGATTCGCCAGATCCTCTGTTGGGAAACCTGCCTTTAGCTTGAAACCATAATCTCAGGTTGATCCAGTCTCAATCCAGTTGGAGATGTCTGCTTTTGTGTGCCAGTAAAAGCTTTATGTCAACAACTCTATTATTAAACCAGCATGTCCGGTTTAAACTATATTTTTGTTCGTGCTTTGGTATGTTTTGCCATATTTGGCTATTAAAGAATTGCTAAGTATTTATTTATGTGAAAGGAGACCGGAAACTAAAACTATGTGACTAATACAGTATTTTGCAAGCATGTAATGCTGCTATTGCTGAAAGGCTGTGTCTGGTTGCATGCTGCATATTACGTAATGTGTGAGAATAGTAACGTCACGATTGGTTGTGCACAAATAAGCTTTATTGGTTTGGACGCCCAAGGTCCCGTCTGATTACGTGGCTCAGTAAAAACTATATCTATACACTACCTAGAAAAAGATTGCCTTTATTGTCATATATACATATACAGGTGTACAGTACAATGAAATTTTTTCTTCACATATCCCAGCTTGTTTGGAAGTTGGGGTCAGAGCGCAGGGTCAGCCATCGTACAGCGCCCCTGAAGCAGAGAGGATTAAGGGCCTTGCTCAAGGGCCCAACAGTGGCTGCATGGCGGAATCAGGATTCGAACTCTTAACCTTTCAATTGATAGCCCAAAGCTCTACCCACTAAGCTACCACCCAGTTCCTGCAGGTGCTGGATCCTAGCCTAGCCTAACTCTACTGAATAGTAACAACATTGTTGGCAGTGCATTATTTTTCTTGCTATTCCGTACAGTTTTATGTTGGCTGGGAAACACCAACCTATGGACAGGAACCAACCAGAACTCCATCAGCCGAGACGTGAAGAAACGAAAGTAGAGTTGGATTGGCCATACTCTACGCAAACTGGCCGGTGACATCACAAGACAAGCCCTAGACTGAAACCCAAAGGGGAAACGCAGAGTGAGGAGGCCAAAACAGACGTGAAGGAGATCAGTCGAGGGCGAGGCAAGAGACGCCGGCCTGTCATGGACCCAGCTGAGGAGGGACGCACAGAACAGAGTCCGCTGGAGTGGTCTGGTTGCGGCCCTTTGCGCCACAAGGAGCACACAGGTAAAATGAATGAGAAACAGTTAAAGGTAGATACTGTGGTTTTGTTTATGGGATGGCACAATGTTTTATTTATATTAGGCATCACACATTAAAATACTAGGTTATGATTCTACATAAATTATTTTAATGGCTCAAAGTCTTTGTCCTCCTGTTCCACTCATTCCCAGACAGCGAAAGTAATTATTATCTAGGTCACAGTGTTCGATGGAGTATACTAAGGATATCAGCTTTTGTACAAAATGAGTTATGGATTTTAGAGGAAGAGTCTCTCACTTGGCAGAAGATCGAGTAATAAATCATAAGTCTCACTTCTAGCCAGTGGGGGTGAATAAAAGCAAATAGAAATTTTTAAAACTACAAATGTGCTAGCTCATCTGCCCTCTATTTCACACTCTTATTGCTTCCTGCAAATCTATCCTTGCTGTCTGTGTGGATTATCGGGAGAAATATAGCCAGGGCTAAAATGTCTCCACCTCTTTCAACTGCCATTTTCCCCCCTAACAGCTACTTTCAACTACCAGCCAAGGCAAACAAAAAGAACCCAGAAAAGCTGCCTCTGGGTCCTTTTCATCTAAAAATACATCTCTAGCCATACACATGAACTGGATACACATGTGGCGTGTAATTCATTTATCCACACATGTTGTTTTCACTGTTTGAACTCAGTCGTGCCTGACATAAGAAACTAAAAAAGCAGACAAAAAGCCAAGAGAGTGTTGTCAGTGCTGCTAGCATGGAAATTATGCCACAATACTTAAGTCGCTCTGAACACAAAATGTATTTTATTGTCTTTAATTATCTGGACAAATTCCATGCCAACACAGACAACATGCCAGAACTTCCTGCAACAGGTCAAAGCCTTGTCTAGGGTGTATTCTTGTTTTGTGCCCAGTTTGAACCCTGTTCCACAGGTCTACGTTTTAAAGATTTTTTTCCAACTATATGACCATTCAAAAGCCAATTTTTTTTTATTCAAACAGGCAAATCAACAAGCCCAAATTATTAGAAATTGCCAGTTATTTGGACCCATGTTTGCCAATTCCATAGAAGACTCAACTGTATTAGTTTATGTGTGCCAGTAATGTGGGAAATGAGAGCCACCAGCTGATTGTATCTCCTCGTACATAATCTAATAATAGGGTTCAGACTGGGCCCTTAGAAGCAAGATGTGTGGTTCATTTGGGCCTTAATTGGATAGTGATGTGGATCTCTTACTGGTTAACTTACCGCAGTTTTACATTTTCAAACATTTCAACTTGCAGCCTACCCAACCAACAAATGAAACACAATAACCAATACAGTATACAATACATATAATACAGAGGTTTTAGGACTGTTTTTCCATCCAGCTGTCAAGTCCTGGATGAAGTTCAGCTTATTTCTGTATTTAGTCTTGGTTGCCACCAAAACAAAAGTCCAGTTTCAGATCTACAAATCTGCAGCTGAAAAATATAAAAGTCAAAGGGGGTTCCTGCCATTTTAAAATATTTTTGTCATATAAACAGCTGATGGGAACGCTGACAGATCCTAACAGTACACAAAGCTAGTAAGTGGAATATGTTAATTTATCATTTTGACATCAGTATATTGGTGATGTCCTTTCACCCCGATATATATTGTGATTACGGCCTTGGAAAACAGTCCCACTGAAAGCTCCAGTATCATCTAACAAACTATAAAAGCCAGAGTTTGTTTGTACTTGACAGCAGAGCTTTTCTTCTGGCAACACTTTTAAACCTGGTTATGTATGTGGCGTCTGATTGTAGTTAGGGAAATGTTTTGACCCCAAGATCTAACTAATGTCTGCAGTTCTCCTGGAGATTTTTTGGCCAGTTGAAACACCCACCATGCAGTCAATACAGACATACAGTACCTTTCTTTTCTAGACAGATTCTTACATTTTCTATTTGTTTTAACCTTCTTTATTGACCTGATAGAGATTTATATTTCTAATACTGCTTAGCTATTTTATTGTTGCATTTCCTGATTTGTGCAACTCAGCAACATCACTGGTGTATTCTTGAGTCTTTCCCATAGTGATCAATGAGTAGGGGGATTAGGTCTGTGCATCCCCTCATATTAATACAAGTAAAAGCAGGAAGCCATGGATGACCAATAAAATGGTTCCTAATTAATAACCTTTAAAACATTAAGAAATAAATGTCAAATTAATTGTCCCAAAGCATAATAAATGATTGTGATAAATCAAAGTATTGTAATACTGTCTGAAAAAATACAAACTGCTGTTTGTGTGTTTTTTGTTTTTGTATTTCTGTCCAAAAAGGAACTAGGAGTATGAGTTAGATAATCTACTACGATGAATATCTCCAGAGCAAATCAACAGAAATAAGAACAAGCCTTGGCAACCTAAGCACCAGGGAGAAAAAATATCCCAGAGGGATGTGGAATGGAACAAAACATTAATAAGATTTTAAGTCAGTTGTGGGAGAGTTAAAATGTCTGTTTTATCTGTTTTATCCGTCCCTGGTTGTGGAGATTAAGAAAATAATACCTGAGGTTTTTGCAGGAGTAGGATTTACAGTTGTAAGAAACTATTATAAACTGGATTTCTGCATGATAAACCTCTCACGTGTAATAAAAGTTTTGTTTTCAGTAATTAAAAAAAAAACAATTGTTAATATGTGTATAGTATGAATTCCACAACCCCAAATCAGAAAGTTGGCACAGTTTTTCTTACATTTACATTGACTTTTATTTCATTGCAAACATGCATTTCAGGCCTGCAACACATTCCAAAAAAGTTGGAACTGGGCAATTTAAGGCTGGTAATGAGGTTAAAAAAATTTTAATTAATTAATTAAAATAAAATAATGATGTAATTTTAAACACATGATGTCAACAGGTGATTGTAATCTTGATTTGCAACAAATGCAGTATCCTCAAATAGAGATTGGAAGGAATTTGCGTATTTCTCCCTCTACAGTGCATAATATCATTACACACTTCAAGGAATCTGGAGGATTTTCAGTGTGTAATAGGGCCCCTCAGATGGCCCTGCATTAAAAGCTGTTATTTATCAATAGCTTATATAATCATGGGTAAAGGATTACTTCGGCAAACCTTTGACAAGCACTCTAAAAAACCAGTAGTGATGTCAGAAATCAGAAAGCTGCTACACCATCCATGGAAAAACTAAAGAACAAAAGGGACAGAGCGTGACAGCTACGGAAACCAGGTAGCCGCTTCCATTTACATACTGAAGCAAGAGCTGAAGAACGCTATGCAAAGTTGCTAGTGAAAGAGACAAAATGTGTGAGGCCTCAGTCCTGAGCTGAGTCTCAGGTACGCTTTTAAAGTGTTTCCCCAGGTATAACAAGTAATTGTAATGAGGAGCAGAGGATGCTTTAAAGTGTAGTTAAAAGAAAACTCACTTCAGAGGGTTTTACCAGAGACGTCTTTTGCAAACCTCAGCCTGGTTCTTCTTTGCTTCTGATTAATTTTGTTTTTAATTTGCACATCTTCAGCCCTGCCCCTAGGAGTCTGTTGTAAACAGTCCTAGCTGCTATTTGCCATTTTTGTAGGTCACACTATGTTAGCCTACGGTTGTTGAGTGACATTTAAATGATCTGGCTGCCACCGAGAGCTGTGAACTATTGTTTTCACCTTTTACCAGTCCCTAAATTTGTCCCCAATGACTGTTGTTCTTGTAAACCACTATTTTTGACATTTTAAGGCAAGGCAAGGCAAGTTTATTTGTATAACACCTTTCATACACAGTGGCAATTCAAAGTGCTTTACATAAGGAAAAAAAAAATTAAAAGCATTAAAACATTCCTGAGATCTAGAACCTCAGAAGGACTTCTTGCAAACATTTAGTTACAATTAAGACAACATGAAATTAAAACAACATAGATAAAAAATTAAGAACATGAAAAATTAAAAGAAAATATAGTAAAATATACCCTACAATTTAGGGAATATGAAATTAAAACAAGAGAGTTAAGCAATTAAGAACATGAAGACTAAAAGAAAATATAGTAAAATATACCCTACAATTTAGGGAATATGAAATTAAAACAGAATTAAGAATAAAAGCAGCCTGGTGCTCTTTGTATCCCGCTGTGAGGAAAGTCATAATTGAACCCTTCTTTTCTGTCCTCACCATGGTATGGTATGGTCAATAGTTATTATTGTCAATTACTTCTGAGATACTGATATCACTGTTTTTGCCACCAAGCCGATCCTGTTGTAAGTGGATAGTGATGACCACAACAGTGTTTTTTTATATTTTCCTTGTTAAGTAAGACTTGGTTTAGGGGGTCATTTAATCAGTATCTCATTAAGTATAATAAGGTGTGACTGTGTGAAACAGATGTCATGAGGAGATGCTGTATGAAATAAATTTTTGGAATGGTCTTTAATTTTTCCAAAGCTGTATAAATAGTGTATGATTAAACATATGTGAATACCAGCAATTATATTGTGATTCTTCCCTCATCTGCAGCTATAACAGTGTCTTTAATAATTTGTGCAGGCCACTAAAGTTCCTCCACACCAAGCTTTTCAAATCATGTCTTTATGGACAGTGCTTTGAGCACAGAGGTACATTCATGTTGGAACAGTAAATGGCTTTCCCATTGCCTTCCCACAGTAAATGGCATATCATTTGTTTTACAGAATTGGTTTTATATGGGTGTGTCTTTTGACCATATAGTGTATGTTTTGGGTCATTCTTATTTCAGTTTTACATTATAAACAGTCCAGTTTACTGCTGAAGAAAATTCCTGATACAACTGCACTCTCTGTGGTTCCCAGCCACCTAAATCCCAAGGCAGCAGACCAGCTCCACAGTACTTTTTTACAGTCCTCAAACCTCAACCTCTATTCTTAGACAAAGCTGCATCATTTCTCAGACTTAACAATTTCATGTCTTAGAAAGACGGTCATGTCTAAGGTGCAACAAGTCATCATTCATAAAACAGAACAGCCTGGAATATGACATCGCTCTGTTTGGGTGTCTGGATTGAGTTTTTAATGCTGCTCTATGGTGTTTGCTCTAATGCTGTATATAATTACCAAGATAATTAAATGTTTCTCTTACTGGTTTGTATTGGACTGTAGAGGTGAATTGTAACATGCTAGTTTTGTTGGTTTTCATAGACTACATATATCAAATGTCAAATATATTTTACTTACAGTAGTTTTAAGTGGAGATACGTATTCAGTAGAGAATTCAATTTACATGTAAAATATACAGTTAATTACATTGAACTCTCTGCCTCTGCCTATCTTGTTTTTTCCCTGTGGCTGAATCTAAAATGTTGTTGTGTTTAGACATATTCACCAGGGCCTTAGTATTAGCAAATCCTCTATAGTGCTCCAATGTAGTATTTGTAAGTGTGTCATTAGCATATTTCATTTAGCTGTAGAAGAAATGCTCTTGATTAATACACTTAATTCCTATTTATACTTTGTGGCCAATTTAAAAGTGCTCTGTCCAGTGTATGTTTCAGTGATGTTTTCTAGTGCTACCAGAACACCCATGACCATGTCTTAGATGGGACAGTTAGTAGAATTGAATGACAAATACAAATTACCTGAGTTCTACCTCGTACTAAAGTAATTATTTGGACACTTTGGATGCTTTGTTTATTAGGATTTTAACGTCAAACACAGTCATGGACAGTTTTGTATCTCCAATTAACCTCACTTGCATGTTTTTGGACTGTGGGAGGGAACCCACGCAGACACAGAGAGAACATGCAAACTCCACACTGAAAGGACCTGGACCGCCCCACCTGCATGGGGATCAAACTCAGGACCTTCTTGCTGTGAGGCGACAGTGCTACCCACTGAGTCACCTACTCAGCTCAAATGATATCCAGTGTCGTACATCTGGAGATTCTTAACTGCTATACTGGGCTTCTTTATTACATGTTTGGCACTGATTGTTGCTGCAAATCCACTCATTAGAGGAGCAGCATTTTTCCATTTACAAACTGTAGACAGATGGTAGACAAGGTTTTAGTACACATTTAAAGATAATAATGATTAATGATGATTTAATATCTTGTCAGTTGCATGAGCTTTAGTAACTATTTTCTCTAGAGATCCTCATCTTGTGAAGCCAGACATGAACTCATACACCCCTAAAGAACCATGTAAGAGGGTTTGTGTTTCAGTTAGTTAGATATATAAAGTTACTGGCCGAAAACAAACGTTAAAGAATTTTTAACTATTATAATACCTTATAAAGGCTAAACCAAACATGAAAGAAACAGACAGCCACATTTACATGCAGCCTTATAATTCATTAATAATTCAACTAATAGCTCAATCAGAATAAAACATTCAGAATAAAAAGTGTGTAATCCTTATAATGCATTAAATAAAAGTAATAAAGTAAAAGTGTAATCCATATAATGCATTAAATAAAAGACTCAAAGTGGAAGTTTATTAATGAAAAACTGGTATGCAAAAAAGTTGACATTTATGCTGCAAATTTTAAAAGGCTTAAAAATAGCTAGCAGGATGAACGGCCGTAAAAGTCACAATAACAACTTCAGACAAGTATTTGAGCAAATAAAGGTCAATGGGTTTACATGACCTTTTCCTTTTCTTTGATAAGTAAATGTGAAGTACATGTTCATGAGCCCACCATAATGTTAAAGCAATTAAAAAAACAAACTCGTACCTCTGACTGGACTCACGGGATGCTCATTGTCATGGTAACATGTACAGAAAGTGGTACTCTACATATGCAGATTTTCATGCACGCTTGAGTAGAGTGTACATACCAAATTCAAGTCTGTTTGGTACTTTGTTTTTCCCCACTGTCCAAAAGACCCACAGAAGGTAAATCTTCTATTTAAATTACCCAGAGGTGTGAGCTGCTGATTCTGTGAGTAAATGCCCTGCAATGGATTGGTGCTTTGTCCAAGGTGTATTCCGGCCTTGGCACTCGGCTCTACTCCCAGAAGCTAAAGTGGTCACTCTCAAACACCATAGCTGTGAGTTAATAAGTGAATAAATATGTGTATGCTCTTTAATGGATTTTCCCCTTGTTCAAGGTTTATTCTAGTCATGCTTTGCTCTGCAACCCTGATCGGGATCAAGCAGTTAGTAAAAATAAATATATAATGAATGAACAATATATCAGATTGGCTTCTAGGGACCTGGGTTTGATTCTCATATGCGGTTATGTGCATAGCTTACCTCTGGGTTCCCCTCCTCCACCTCCCAAAATATGAAGAAAATGAATTGGCAAATCTAAATTAAACCTAAATAGGTAGAGTAATAGAGAGAGAGAGAAACACAGAGTGTGTGTGTGTGTGTGTGTGTGTGTGTGTGTGTGTGTGTGAGTGCGAAAATGTTTCACAAACACTGTTCATCTCTGGATCCACTGTGGGTTGGTTTAGAGTGAAAATGGGCAGGCTCGAAACTATTGCCAATGAAATTAATTTTGTCCAATCTGGCAACCCAACAGCTCTGCGCTCTCTGTGCAATAAAGAGCAGATACTGGAAGTGCTCCTCAGCTCATATTGCTGTGCTTGCAAAGAGAGACGGACGGACTGAACTGACCTTACAGACACAGTATGATTACTGAAATGTGTTTTTAATCTTGGTTCAGTAAACATCCCCATCACCTTTAATCCCGCAGTGGATATTAAATACAAGATCTCAGACCTGACTGCAGATTTTCTGTACAAACTACAATGAATGATGTTAAAGTTGCAGTTCTGGGAGGAGAGGGGGTCGGTAAATCAGGTAAGCTTGTTTTTGTTGTGGCTGGCTTGTTTTTCCACTGATTTACCTCTTGATTTGTAACGATTTCAGATAAATTTACTCTCTTCTGCATTAACAGCTCTGATTGTGCGGTTTCTAACCAGGAGATTTATCGGAGAGTATGCTTCATCATCAGGTACATTTAATAACATCAGTGCATTCACATCCTCCTGCTGAACCACATCATCATAACATGTTACATAATGCATATAATAATAATAACAATAGCCTGTTTTTGTCCTCATGAATCACTGATCACAGACTCATCATAACCATGCAGGTTACATCACAGCAGGTTTAGTATGATGGACAATTTTATGACATGGCATACATGGTATTTCAGAATCAGAATCTTTATTATTCGCCAAGTACCAGATGTACAAGGAATTTCTTTTGGTGCAGGTGTCAACATACATACAACAAGTTAAATAATAAAAAGGATACTATATCTAAATGTACGTATAATAAACAATAAACAATATAGCAGCAGCATGAACAGTACAACATCAGGCAAAGTGTGCAATGAGGATGTACAGTACGGTACACTGACAGACTAAGTAAAAAATAGAAAGGGTATATTATATATAAACATAGAATAAAATAAACAATATATATAATGCTGTCTACAACTGTTTTTTCCTTTGACATAACTGGAACACGTGTTCATAACGTTCATAAATATAAGCTTTTTATAAGTTTTGTGTATTGTGAGTTTTTTGCTTGGTCAAAAATATACAAACATTAAACTGGATTGTTTATGTGGCAGTGCAGAACTACCCAGTCATCTAACTCTGCAGCGTGGCCTTCATATTGCTTGTAATCTAAGTTGCTGTGAGCTATTTTTGTCTTTATCTTATTTTTAACTGCACAGAGATCTTCAATCAATCCCTCCCCAAAGAATAATAAACAACTGTAGAAATCATAGAAATCCCAACAGTGATATGACAAGTGATGGACTATATGACGGATACATCTCAAACAGAGCTACTTATTTTAGATCACGTCGCAGCATCTCAATGTGTTTCAAGTCCACTCCAACATTTCAATTTTAGTTCTTTTAAGCCAAAAGGTCAGAGGTGGATCATTATGGATTGTACTGCATAACCCAATTTTATCTGAGCAGTTACAAACTGTCAGGTGGACATTCTTCTTTAGGATTTCTGATAGAGAGCACAGTTTATGGTTCCATTAATTATGACAATTTGTCCAGTTCCTGAGGATGCAAATCAGCCTCAGACCATCACAATACCACCACCATGTTTGACATCTGGTATTATTTTCTCGGTGGAATATTGCCTCTATTACTACTATTGACATTATTAGCTTTATGCCATATGCAACAGGACCCTCTTCCAGTTTTACCTTTAACTCATCAGTTTACAAAATATTATCCAAAAAGTCTTGAGTCTTGGTCTTGGCACTGGTTTGCACCTTGCTTCTCTCACATGGATGCCATTTTTGCCCAGTGTCTTTCTTATTGTGGAATATTGTTCATTGACCTTAACTGAAACAAGTGTGACATGCTGTTGTTTAGATGTTTGTCTGGCATCATTTGTGTCCTCCTGGATGAGTCTTTGATGTACCCTTTGGTGAAATTTTGGTTGGCCGGCCACTCCTGGGAAGGTATCACCACAGTTCCAAGTTTTCTCCATTTGTGGATAATGGCTCTCACTGTGGTTTGCTAGAGTCCCAAAGTCTTAGCAATGGCTTGGTAACCCATTCCACACTGTTACAATTCAGTGACTTCGGTTTAGAATGTGACATCATGTGCTGCTTCACATTGAGGTTCTATTTAAGGGATGTTTTGGTTCAACAGGTCTGTCAGTAATCATGCATGGGTTTGGCTAGTGAAATAGAACCCAATTTCCATTTAAATTTGGTTACCTGGTTAATGTAGTGGCCAGGGGGATATTACTTTTCCTGTGGTTATGATGGTTTTGGATAAATTTGTATTGTCTATTTAGTACATGGAATGCTTATTCAAAAGCTCAATTTTGTGTTTTCTTAAGTTGTTTTCATCTTATATAAAATAACAAACCCCATTTCCAGAAAAGTTGGGACACTTTCTAAAAATGCAATAAAAACTAAAACTATGAAAATATGAAAAACAATAGAATGTAACACCTGCAACACACCTAAAAAACGTTGTGCGAGAGGCAAAATAAGACTATGGTTTTACAAGTAACACAATTAGCAGTTTAAGAGGATTGAGTAGGATCCACCAATTAGTCTTTTTAAGCAAGGAAAGGTTGTGCTCAACCACTTTGCACTGAACTTCATGAGAAAATTATTAGTCAGTTGAATGACAGTGTTTCTCAGTGCAAGATTACACAGACTGAAGATCGTTCACCATCTACAGTTCATAATATCTAAAGATTCAGGGAGTCAGGGGAAATCTCAGACCCTCAGACTACATTGTTAAACTTTTTCAGTGTTTTTATTACTGAAAACACTTAAAATCTTTTCTTTGTCCTTTTTTCTGTTACATAAAGGTTCAAGTAATTCAACAAACTGTTTTTTTGCCTTTCTAGAAAGTGTTCCAAGTTTTCTGAAAATTGAGTTTTTAGTTGAAAGATATATAACATTTAAATGTGATAAATTAGTAAAAATAGAAGAAATTGGAAAGGGGGCATATACAAATATGATTACCATAAGACAAGGCCTTAATCACACTATATATTGGGGGGCATGTCCTCCCCAAAATTCAGATATGCTCAAAATGCCCCACCCCCAATATGTCCACCCAATATACTGATGTAAAAATTATAAATAAACATATTCTACTTACTAGCTTTGTGTGATGTTAGGATCCGTGACTGTTCCCATTAGTTGTTTATCGGACAGTAATGTTTTAAAATTTAGAAGCCCCACCGCCCCCTTCTTCCCCACTACATTGGATCCCCCCCTTGTGTTCAGTTCATGGCTAGACCTTGACATAAAGATATGCATTGAAAAATACAGTAGTAGCTGTGGTTTCTAACTGCATACCCTCAATTTGTAGAGAATGATCCACCATCCACATAATATTTTGTCAGCCGTGGTTGTATGATGGTTCCTTTTTTTACTGAGAGTGGCTGACAAATTATACACTGCAAAAATATTTAACTACAGTAGTTCTTCCTATAAAGTGCAGCTCTTTTGCAACTGTGTGCACTCTACATGTTGAATCTGAATTTGCAGTGTATACTACTCTAGTTACTAAAGTATTGTATATCATAGACTTAGTCATACAATAGATACACTTTGTTGAAATACAGTTAATAATTTGTTGCTATAAACACTCGGTCTCCCCTCTGCACCCCATTTATCAATCAAAAGGGACCCCTGTAGGATCCTTGACAGACCAGATGATGTTTGGTGGAACATTTTTAGCCCTGCAATGACACAGACATGGTAATTACGTGGTACTTGTATGAGACACAGTGGTGTTGTTGGGATTTTTAAAAACCACAATAATAAAAGGAGAATATTGCCCTTACCCAAAATATAAAGTCAACACTGTCATGTGATCAGAAAGTGTCCAGTGATAAAAGTTTAGTTGAATATTAACACATTGTTTATGAAAAAAGAAAATAGCTGTAATCTCTAACTGTACACCTACATCAAGTGCTAACAGGGAATGTGTTTCTAATAAAGAAGCCAATAACTTTACAAAGAATTTAACAATCACAGCAATACTGATTATACTTTAATACCTGAACAACCACACTTTACCATGTTAGTGTCATTGCAGTGGTCTACCACCCATGGGGGTCACTTTTAATTGACAAATGGGCATACACAGCAATAGTATACACAAAAAATCATCTATACAAAAGGTGTAGCTTAAAAAATAAGCAATGTATGTACATAAAACCAGGTACGCATACCTTTTTATAAGTCTAGTGAGTGTATATGTAGTGTATATTTACTAGATTGTAGCTTTCTACTGTAGATACAAAAAAGTTATATAGCAACTGGTTATTCTATCAATTTCTGACACAGATTTCAAGTAGTTTAAGTACTTTTATTTAAAAGCTTTGCCAAGTGCACATACTTAGCTATATAGTGTGGCTATAAAGTGCATAAAATGCAGAGGGAAGCAGAATGCATTTGCCTGACCTTGTAAAAATTTGTTCTTCCTCCCAGAGTGCATATACAGAAAACGTATGTCCGTTGATGGAAGGCAGCTGAACGTGGAACTTTATGACCCCTGCTCTCAGGTATGTGTTTACAGCAGCAGTCAAACCAGCAATAATGAATTCAATAAAACAAAGTCAAAAAGCTATGAAATCTCACACCCTCATAAAGCTTAATAGATACATGAGGGAAAACAAGGTTGTGAATGTGATATGCTCTTAAATACTAAAACAACCAGAAATGCTTACATACAGAAACTTGAGCTTTATTCCCATACCGTTTACATGTTTCCTTTTACAGTTCTGGTTGGATTACAGATACGTTCAGCTACAGTACGTCACTCTGCTTGCACAGTGAATGATTGTGCAGCATTGTGTCCTGTTAGCATATTCCCTCCTGAAAACCCTTCTGAAAACTAGACCTTTCGACATTGTAAAATTAGAGCTGTCGTCTTTTTGTATGGGTGTTGTTAACCCACAAACGGGTGCTGTCATTACCCTGGGCACCTACACAGACATGATTGGCTATGTCTGATAGGGGTATGGAGGATTGCCGAAGCCCTGAGATGAATTGGCTCCTTGTCCAGGGTATTTCTGCCATAGACCCAGTATTTCCCAGTACCTTGACTAGGATAAAGCAACTTTGGTCATATTACTGTTTCACCAATATTTAGTCTAGTTACAGTGTCAGAATCAGTAGTTAAAATACTGTAAGTACCAATTCCAGTACAAAATAGCTTTTAGTTCTAGCTCCAAAGGTTCCAGTTATGTGTGCTAGAATAACCAGTTAGCAATTAAAATTGCAACCACTGAGTACCATTAGACCCAGCTTGTATTAAATCTGTACTGGAAACTTGTCACTTTGCACAAATAACAAAAAACGTAATATCTGGAAACTGCAACTGTTCCTTTTCCACTGTCCACCAAACCAGTACCAAAGGTTTGTGGACACAAGACTTGAGATTGTTAGAAATGTTATTCCAATATTATGTTTATTATTATGTAATTTATTGTCCATGCTGAAACATATTTTAAATGTATACACCTGTTAGCAAACATCTGTACTGAATAATTAGGAGCATCTACATACATTTGACCACCGACAAGGCATAACATTATGACCACTGACAGGTAAAGTGCATAACACTGACTATCTCTTCATCACGGCACCTGTTAGTGGGTGGGATATATTAGGCAGCAAGTGAACATTTTATCCTCAAAGTTGATGTGTTAGAAGCAGGAAAAATGGGCAAGCGTAAGGATTTGAGCGAGTGTGACAAGGACCAAATTGTGATGGCTAGATGACTGGGTCAGAGCATCTCCAAAACTGCAGCACTTGTGGGGTGTTCCGGTCTGCAGTGGTGAGTACCTATCAAAAGTGGTCCCAAGAAGGAAACAGTGGTAAACCGGCGACAGGGTCATGGGTGGCCGAGGCTCACTGATGCATGTGGGGAGTGAAGGCTGGCCCGTGTGGTCTGATCCAACAGACGAGCTACTGTAGCTCAAATTGCTGAAGAACTTAATGCTGGTTCTGATAGAAAGGTGTCAGAATACATAGTGCATCACAGTTTGTTGCGTATGGGGCAGCAAAAGCGGGACCAACACAATATTAGGAAGGTGGTCATAATGTTATGCGTAATAGGTGTGAATTATTCATTCACTCATTCATTGTCAGTTTTACCACTGCTTTATATGGTTCAGGGTCACGGTTTGTTCAGTTCACTGGGAGAAAAGCAGGAAACACCCTGGACAGGTCGCCAATCCATAACAGGCCAAACACACATTCCCAAACACATACCTACGGGGACTTTTGCCAGTGATAGTTCAGTGGTACTGGACTAGTAAACAGAAGGTTGCCGGTTCAAGCCCCACCACCACCAAGTTGCCACTGTTGGGTCCTTGAGCAAGGCCCTTAACCCTCAATTGCTCATTGTGTAAGTTGCTTTGGATAAAAGCGTCTGCTAAATGCTGAAAATGTAAAAAAAAAATGTAAATCTCCAATTAACCTGACTGCATGTTTTTGGACTGTGGGAGGAAACCGGAGCACCCGGAGGAAACCCACACATACACTGTAAGAATATGGAAACTCCACACCAAACTCCAGACGTGGATTGCTTCACCTGGAGATTATGAGATAATGTTCTTACTTGATATGGTCAGTAGAATAGCATTTTAATATTTAGTTCTGGTGTAAATAAAAAAAAGACTCTTTTTGTGTTTGTTCTTTTAATACTTCTGATCAACAAACTTGGCTCATGTCTATGAGTAAAAATAACTATTTACTAATTCCAACTAGCATATTATTACTTTCTGTTAGGTGGTTACATCATGAGTATGATTGACTATTTATGTTCATCACTAGTCTTTATCTGTCTACACAGCCCTGTGATGGAAAGTCTACTCTGAATGAACAGATCCACTGGGCTGATGGATTTGTGGTGGTATATGACATCAGCGACCGCTCATCCTTCATCACCGCCACAGCCATTGTGCACTTGATCCGTGAGCTCAACCTCGGTGTATCCAAACGGTAAGTGTTCTCACCAGGTCCAGTGTAGGCACTGAAAGAAGATGCTATTTTTGTCCACCATTCATAGTACTTGGTGTGTGGAGGGTGCTTAGTAGCTGACCAGGAAAGCAACTCATGCTTTGATTATGTAAAGAACAGAATGGATGTAGCTGCTGTGGGGGCTGAGTGGGCACTTTGTTAGCATAAGGACTGGCAGCTGAGTCGCTGATATATTTTTGTCAATGGCAAATCCACCCACGTTATAAACCCACGTCTTGTGAATAGCACAGTAAATCTGGAATTCATTGTAAGCTCAGGCAATGAAGCTTCGACTAAACTGCCAAATCCTAAATGATTAGCTGTTGGCAATTATTCAGCTCATGTTTAAATCTGTCAATTGTTCAGAACGTTTTATAGGAACTGGATGTTCCTGTGAAAAACAAGAAGTGTTTAAAATGACTGAATTATAAATAATCATTCTGACTTTGGGTTTGTTTTTTAAACCAGAGCACAAAGATTGTTGATGGATTTCAGTTAAAATATGTAAACAGGGAATTGTCCTAATAAGAAAGAATGTAACAACTATCAAAAAACTAACAATGAGTAGAATCTGTGGTGTCCAGAAAAGCTTAAAAACACTATGTGGCCAAAAGTATGGGAAACCTGACCTGAGCTTGTTGGACAGGGAGTGATGTTGGGTGAGAAGCTCTGGCATGCAATCAACATTCCAATTAATCCCAAAAGTTATTAAAACATGTCTTTATAGACTTTTTGAGCATATGAGCACAGTCATACTGGAACAGGGATGAGACTTGCCCAAACTGTTGCCACAACAGTGTCATTTTATTCGTTTTCATCAACCGCTTCATCCTGCTCTGGGTTGCGGCAGGTCCAGCTACACCAGGAAACACTGGCCACAAGGCAGGAACAATCTGGAAAGGGCTTCGGCCAACAAATCCCCTCCAGACGTAGCCAGTCATGTCTGTGTTGACACCAAGCTATCAAATAATGTATTTTTGATAATTAATTTTATACACCTAGGAGTGTATGGATGGGAGTGGCTGAAATACCTGTTTAATAGGTAAGGGTTTCCCGAAACCTTCGGCTGTATAGTGCAAGTCCTTAATTCTGTGTAGATGTTGAAGCATTTTTTCTAACAGAAAATCATAAAGTTTATGATAGATAAAAAAGGTAATGGTGTTATTTATATTCTGTTAAGTAGAACTTTTAAACCAGCCATAACATTAAAACCACCTCCTTGTTTCTACACACATTGTCCATTTTATCAGCTTCACTTACCATATAGAAGCGCTTTGTATTTCTACAGTTTAAAACACACGTGAGAAGTGACAAGGGGTTTAATGATACCACGTCCAAAAATGCACGTCAACAAATAGCGAGAGATCAAAGTTTGTGCGCTGACGTGATGAAATCAAGGAGGAAAAATAAATGAATCTGAGTGGATTTGGCAACACGAACAGTATATGGCTTGTTCTGTAGTAAGTTGGAGGTTAATTAATAATTTTGCAATGCAGTGTGGGTGTTATGTTTTGTAGAGGACGATCAAGTCAGAAATACTGTAAAACGTGTGTGTGCCGGTGTATTCTGATATAAAGTATATTAATTAAGCCCCTGTACCACCTGTTTACACTCGTCTTTTGCGTTTCCCCTCACGCTGTATCCTGCGTTCTCATTGGCTGTTCGACATGTCACTCATTCCCAGTCGCACATCTGAGATCAGATATCTGACGTGCTAGAAAACTCGATCCAGTCGCCGAGCGGTCGGCGAGCCGGTCGGGTCGAGTTGTTGGATAGTTCACACTTAGCGACTGAGAGCCGAGTTTTGATCGCCGAGCGAACGCTGAGTTGCTCCCGACCCGGAAAAACAAGCGCCGACCAGTCGCCGAGCGAAAATCAGGGCAAAAATCGTGTAGTGTGAACTAGGCATTAGTGTGTGTTGTGCTGGGTGGATGAGTGGATCAGAGTTTTTAAACACCTCACTGTCACTGCTGGACTGAGAATAGTCCACCAACTAAAAATATCCAGCCCAGCCAACAGTGCCCCGTATGCAGCGTTTTGTGACCACTGATGAAGGTCTAGAAGATGACCAACTCAAACAGCAGCAATAGATGAGCGATCGTCTCTGACTTTACATCTACAAGGTGGACCAACTAGGTAGGAGTGTCTAATAGAGTGGACAGTGAGTGGACACGGTATTTAAAAACTCCAGCAGCGCTGCTGTGTCTGATCCACTCATACCAGCACAACACACACTAACACACCACCACCATGTCATTGTCACTGCAGTGCTGAGAATGATCCACCACCTAAATAATACCTGCTCTGTGGTGGTCCTGACCATTGAAGAACAGAGTAAAATCAGGCTAAAAAAAGTATATAGAGAAACAGATGGACTACAGTCAGTAATTGTAGAACTACAAAGTGCTTCTATATGGTAAGTGGAGCTGATAAAATGTGAGTGAGTGTAGAGACAAGGAGGTGGTTTTAATGTTATGGCTGATCAGTGTATTGTTGTATTATCATCCTGTTGTATGGAAACATAACAGAACATAAAAGAACAAAGTGTTTTCATCTTAGGGTGAACCGGGCTCTGTTAAATTGTCTCAGATGTGTTGGCTGTTATACATTCATGCAAAGCAATGATTGGACCTAATGAGTTAGTCCAAAGTTTAATCCCAGACAGATACTATGTGTATTAAAGCTCTTTATGTATTAAAAACTCACATCAAATACCGTTCTGTATACTTCAGATTGCCCACACCATGGATACAAACATTGTCCTAAAAATAGATTTAATATTGCTTGCCAATTTATGAAATACAAATACTAGATACACACCTGTGGTTGCTGTGGTATGCAAATAGCTTTCAGAATGGTTGGTTTGTCCAAGTCTAGACTCAAAATACTGATTTGCACAGTTTATGTTTTTAACTCCTGTCCTAGTACCCCATTCTGAATCTTACACATTTCTTTAACCCTGTAGAGACACTGAGTCAGTGGTTTTCCTGGTGGGCAACAAGCAGGACCTGTGCCACATGCGTGAGGTGAACAAGGAGGAAGGCCAGAGGCTTGCGACAGACGGTCACTGCCTATTCTACGAGATCTCCGCTGCCGAGTGCTACCAGGAGGTGGCACTCATGTTTACCAAGTTGGTGCGCAATGCCAGCCTGGGAGGCAAAGCCAAAGATCGCCGGCGTCGGCCCAGCGGATCCAAGTCTATGGCTAAACTCATCAATAATGTGTTCGGAAAGAGACGGAAATCTGTCTGAGTGCATTAAAAAAGTGACAAGGACATTGATGGTGCAATGATGGAAAGATGGCCTTGGGTTTGGCATTTTTCTTAAAGGTCAAGAAAAAGCACTAAAGCTCTATTTGGATGAGATTATTTTTACATGGGGAGAAATTAATGTACTATAACCAGAATCATCCTATTTATTCATGTTTGTTCGGACTTTTCTTTACTCAACTACAAAAATAGTTTTTAGAAATTTGGTTATATGTATACTATTATACTATTAGTATACTATTTATTCATCTTGTCACAAAAATGTATACATTATGTAGAAACATCACGTCACTTGTTCTGGAGAAGTCAGATATTTGTATCACATTCAAATAGTACCTAAATCCTGGCTTGTGCTTACTTAGGAGAGCTTGAAAAAACCAAACAAAATGAACTTCTAAACTTCTTGGATGTTCATGGTTGGTCAGAACAGTAGAAAGTTCTTAGCTGTCCACAAAAAAACGGTGAGCAGTAAACCAACGCTACATAAAAAAGTGGCGTCTTAAAATACCAGCACACTATGTATGAGAAAGTGTTTTCAGTTTGAGAACCATACTGACTCTGCCATGTAGTTGACTAAAATTCCTAAACACTGACACTAGAAACAGTCCTATTGTGCTAACATAACCTGGCTATTATTTCAGATATTTTATAAAACTATGTCATATTTATTAATTTTGTACATCGATTTAGATAATAAAATACATTCATGCAACAGACTTACCACCCCCATTTTTGGAAAAGTTAACTTGGGACTCTTTCTAAAAATAAAAACAGAAATTTGTAATTTGTTAATTCACTTTTTAAAGATTGTTTGGGAATGGAAAATATTGATTGTTGCTGTTTTGCAAATTGAATTTTTGCCCATTCTTGCAGTAAACAGGACCCATTCTGCTCAACAGTCCATGGTCGCCATTGTCTTGATTCTCCTCTTCATGAAGTGCCAGATCTGGACTGCAGGCAGGCTAGTCAAATACATGCACTCTGTGTCTACAAAGCCACACTGCTGTGCAGACTGAAACATACAATAGGTTCCTGGGGAAAGACGTCATCTTAAAGGCAGCATATATCTCTACAAAATACCAGTATACCCTCAAATATATGCAGATCACCCATGCCGTGGGCACTGATGCACCCCCTTGACATCACAGATACTGGTGATTCATTTTTTTTATTGGTAACAGTCTGGATGGTATGTCATCTTTGGTACATAGAATACGATGTCCATTTTTCTTAAAAACAAGCTGAAACCTGTTTCCGCTGTCTTTTTGTCCATCTCAGATGCCCAGAGAACTTGTCAGGGTTTCTGCTCAAAATTAATATATGGCTTCCCTTTGTGTAATACAGTTTCAGGTTGCATTTCTTGATGCAGCAGCAATTGTGTTGTGTCAATGATTTTTCAAAATACTCCCCAGCCCATGTGGCTATGTCCATCTCAAACATTTAATACTGACTACTGGCTTGATGGTCATGCACGTTCAGCTGCAGCTTCTACCCTTGACCTTTACACACACAGATTTCCTTGGAGTCCCTGAATGTTTTCATGATAGTATGAACTGTAGATGATGAAAGACATAAATTCTTTGCAATTTTGCACTGAGAAACATTGTCTTTGAACTGACTGACAGGTCCCACAAATTGCTGAATCATGACCCATCCTTGCTTGCAAAGGCAGCCTTTGGTGGAAGCTCCTTTTATACTCAATCATGATTATCTCACCTGTTATTAGTTAACTGCTAACTGTGGAACCTTCCAGAACAGTGTTATTTGTATAACTTTAGTCTTATTTTGCCTCTGCCCCAACTTTTTTAAGTGTGTTGCAGGCATCACATTATATTGTTATTTATATTTACAAAATACAACTGGGTTTGTCAGTAAAAGCACTGAAAATTTTTTATTGTGTTTTTAATCAGTTAGATAAAAGTTCAAGCGATTTAACAAATTGCAGGTTTTAGGATTTATTGCATTTTTAGAAAGTGTCCCAACTTTTGTGGAAATAGGCTTTGAAAATGTACTGGGAAATGTAGTCAAGATCACAATTGCCAGTAATTTCATATCTACATTTTTCAGCACTACTGGATAACACTGTATATTATAGCCTCTCAAACTAAAGGCTAGAGCTTATACGTATATATTCATTCTACACATTCTCACTGTGTTTACACTGTGTTCTTTTCTAGCCAGAAACAGAAATGATTTGTAGCAAGCTTTTGTTTCAGCAAGAGAAACAAATTCTAAGACTTTGGGCTACTGCATGCAAATATATGTCAAATGCTACAGCTAGTAGCATGCTTTATATGGTTCCTGTGTGTTTGTAAAGTGCACTGTTTACACTATCTTACGGTTCCATACATATCAACTCACAATGTGCTCTAAATATTGGTTTAAATATAAATACTTGGTCAGGCATAACAAAAAGCACGTATAGTATGTTTCATATGATATATGACTTTCTGCAATGTCTAAGAGACGTTGAAATATGTTCTTATTTACAGCACTGCATCAGAAAAATGCCCACTTGGTGAGTGGTGGGGTTGTGATTGGGTCACAATCATTTTGAGCTCTTAAAATGGGGTCACTGGCCAAAAACAGATGAGAACCTCTGGTTTACATTATGTACTAATATTTTGGTACAATTACAGAAATAACTGTTGTGTTAAACTGTGATTTGTCACCAACTGACATGGCTTATGGAAATTTACAGTGTTTTGCAGTGTATAACACTATCTGTCAAACTGTTGTTCTCTGTCTATAATGAATAAAAAACAAAACATTAATCTGTCCGCCCTGCGCTTTCTGTGTTTTCTTCAGTAACTCTTGTTGGGCATGTTTTGACCAGTCTGTGGTTTTGAAGGCTGGGATGTTTTGGTGTGTAAATCTCTCTAAGCTAATTTAAGAGGTAAGCACAGCTGAGCAGAGCAGGGTGACTAAGCCACTCGTTTTAACAAGACCCTTAATTAAATCTGTCTCAACTGTCTCTTACTTCTGCAGGAAGTAAGAATAAGAAATAGCACATACTGAATGAACTGTTGACCCATGAAAAGTGTTCTTTAAACTCTTAGTACTTTTATGCGGTTCTGTGTCTTGAATAAAAATTCTGGGAAATTAAGTCTGTACTTGTAGATAAAGTCAGTTATTGTTATTATTATTATTCACAAGAATTATGGTCCAAAAAATCCCTTTTCATTTTGCAAAATCCCTGGAACTTAATTTAACTCATTCATTAATTGTCATGATTTACCACCACCTAATCCTGCTGAGGGTCATAGTGGGTCTGGTTTCTACTGAATCACCGGGCGCAATGCTGTAACATCCCCAAGACAGGACGCCAAACCATCACAAAACCTTGCCCATTCACCCATCCCCCCTCAGACATAGCCAAACGTCTGTGTGTAGACAATCTGACAAAAGCACCACTGATTTGAATCCTGGATCTCAATGATAGAGAGTTAGCATAAATTTCTGTTGTACCACCTGAATGCCCCTTTTCATTTTTTTATTTTTATAATTGTTTTTTTTTACTTTCTGGATGGACAATTTAAGCAAATTACCTCTCAAATTCTTTCCTCATGTGGACTTCCTGTCATTATGACAATGGTATAAATAAAGACTGAACTTGCCATCACCTGAAACGTTTTTTTGTTGTGCCGCTTGCATGCCCTGAAAAGCATCAGATATTCACTAATTTAGTGAAACTGACCTACACATAGGATTAACTCACAGTAGCCAAGCCACCTACTGATATGTTCTCAGAAAGTGGTAAGAAAACAAACTGCATGGAGAATGCACATGCTGAATTGGAGAGAACATGCAACTAAGCACACAGTAACTTGGGGCAAGGATCGAACCAGGTCCATCTGCACCACAGGTATTCACTGCACTACTTTGGCACTATATAACACCATAAACAGAAAGTACACTGTATGGCTAAAAGTATCTGAACACCTGACCATAAAACATCCCATGGAAAAATCATGGGGGCACTGTGATGTAGCTGATAAAGTGGGTGCTGGACAAAGAGTTGGGTCCTGGGAAACTGGGTTTGGTCCATGTGAATTTCCTTGTGGCATTTCAGATTCCATTTGACTCCCAAAAACGTTCAGTAAGCAAAGAACTATTCTAAATTGCCCCAAGATGTAACTACATAACTAAATGCATATGTGTGTGTGTGTGTGTGTGTGTGTGTGTGTGTGTGTGTGTGTGTTGCCATACTAAAGAATTAACATTGTTTAGGATATATTCCTCTCTTGCACCCAGGCTTTTTGGATTAATGAATAAATTAGTGTAGGACATTGATACAGCTACTTTGGTGTTTTATCTTGATAAAACATGTCTGTATACAAAATAAATGTTGTATGAAAAGTTGTATGAGGCTTTTAAGTAGTACACACACACACACGTATATACAGTGTATCACAAAAGTGAGTACACCCCTCACATTTCTGCAAATATTTTATTATATCTTTTCATGGGACAACACTATAGACATGAAACTTGGATATAACTTAGAGTAGTCAGTGTACAGCTTGTATAGCAGTGTAGATTTACTGTCTTCTGAAAATAACTCAACACACAGCCATTAATGTCTAAATGGCTGGCAACATAAGTGAGTACACCCCACAGTGAACATGTCCAAATTGTGCCCAAAGTGTCAATATTTTGTGTGACCACCATTATTATCCAGCACTGCCTTAACCCTCCTGGGCATGGAATTCACCAGAGCTGCACAGGTTGCTACTGGAATCCTCTTCCACTCCTCCATGATGACATCACGGAGCTGGTGGATGTTAGACACCTTGAACTCCTCCACCTTCCACTTGAGGATGCGCCACAGGTGCTCAATTGGGTTTAGTCCATCACCTTTACCTTCAGCTTCCTCAGCAAGGCAGTTGTCATCTTGGAGGTTGTGTTTGGGGTCGTTATCCTGTTGGAAAACTGCCATGAGTCAGTTTTCGAAGGGAGGGGATCATGCTCTGTTTCAGAATGTCACAGTACATGTTGGAATTCATGTTTCCCTCAATGAACTGCAGCTCCCCAGTGCCAGCAACACTCATGCAGCCCCAGACCATGATGCTACCACCACCATGCTTGACTGTAGGCAAGATACAGTTGTCTTGGTACTTCTCACCAGGGCGCCGCCACACATGCTGGACACCATCTGAGCCAAACAAGTTTATCTTGGTCTCGTCAGACCACAGGGCATTCCAGTAATCCATGTTCTTGGACTGCTTGTCTTCAGCAAACTGTTTGCGGGCTTTCTTGTGCGTCAGCTTCCTTCTGGGATGACGACCATGCAGACCGAGTTGATGCAGTGTGCGGCGTATGGTCTGAGCACTGACAGGCTGACCTCCCACGTCTTCAACCTCTGCAGCAATGTTGGCAGCACTCATGTGTCTATTTTTTAAAGCCAACCTCTGGATATGACGCCGAACATGTGGACTCAACTTCTTTGGTCGACCCTGGCGAAGCCTGTTCCGAGTGGAACCTGTCCTGGAAAACCGTTGTATGACCTTGGCCACCATGCTGTAGCTCAGTTTCAGGGTGTTAGCAATCTTCTTATAGCCCAGGCCATCTTTGTGGAGAGCAACAATTCTATTTCTCACATCCTCAGAGAGTTCTTTGCCATGAGGTGCCATGTTGAATATCCAGTGGCCAGTATGAGAGAATTGTACCCAAAACACCAAATTTAACAGCTCTGCTCCCCATTTACACCTGGGACCTTGACACATGACACCAGGGAGGGACAACGACACATTTGGGCACAATTTGGACATGTTCACTGTGGGGTGTACTCACTTATGTTGCCAGCTATTTAGACATTAATGGCTGTGTGTTGAGTTATTTTCAGAAGACAGTAAATCTACACTGCTATACAAGCTGTACACTGACTACTCTTAAGTTATATCCAAGTTTCATGTCTATAGTGTTGTCCCATGAAAAGATATAATGAAATATTTGCAGAAATGTGAGGGGTGTACTCACTTTTGTGATACACTGTATATATATATATATATATATATATATATATATATATACATACAGGGTCATGGGCAGCCAAGGCTCATTGATGCACGTGGGGAGTGAAGGCTGGCCTGTGTGGTCCGATCCAACAGATGAGCTACTGTAGCTGAAATCGCTGAAGAAGTTAATGCTGGTTCTGATAAAAAGGTGTCAAAATACACAGTACATCGCAGTTTGTTGCGTATGGGGCTGCATAGCCGCAGACCAGTCATGGTGCCCATGCTGACCTCTGTACACCGCCAAAAGCGGCAACAATGGGCACGTGAGCATCAAAACTGGACCACGGAGCAATGGAAGAAGGTGGCCTGGTCTGATGAATCATGTTTTCTTTTCTGTGCGTCGCTTACATGGGGAACACATGGCACCAGGATGCACTATGGGAAGAAGCAAGCAGGCAGAGGCAGTGTGATGCTTTGGACAATGTTCTGCTGGGAAACCTTGGGTCCTGCCATCCATTTGGATGTTACTTTGACACGTACCACCTACCTAAGCATTGTTGCAGACCATGTACACCCTTTCATGAAAAAGGTATTCCCTGATGGCTGTGCACCCTGCTACAAAGTAAAATGGTTCAGGAATGGTTTGAGGAGCACAACAACGAGTTTGAGGTGTTGACTTGGCCTCACAAATTTCCCAGATCTCAATCCAATCGAGCATCTTTGGGATGTGCTGAAGAAACAAGTCCGATCCATGGAGGCCCCACCTCACAACTTACAGGAGTTAAAGGATCTGCTGCTAACATCTTGGTGCCAGATACCACAGCTCACTTTCAGGGGTCTAGTGGAGTCCAAGCCTCGACGAGCAAGGGCTGTTTTGGCAGCAAAAGGGGGGCTAACACAATATTAGGAAGGTGGTCATAATGTTATGCCTCATCAGTATATACATATATCCTCGCCTTACAGATTGCAGACACTTCTGTATTTAGGGATTTTTTTTGTTCTGTTAATGCAGGGTAAATTGTGAGTCCTTTTAGATAGACCTGTGTGTGCATTTCCAATCTACTTCCCATCAATATAAATTGCACCAGGTTTACTCCAGTTGAGGTCTAGATACATTTAAAGAATAATTAAAGCAAACGGATGCACCTAACCACAATTTAGTGCCACTCAAGGGTCAGACACGGGTCTGAATTAATTAGGAGGGCTGTCCACATACTTTTTGGAAATAAAGCATCAAGTCAAGTAAATCTATATAAAGAGGCTTTCTTGTCCGAGCACCATGAAAATGACACGTAAAATGATCTCATTCTGTCAAAACATGTCATTTTTAGTATTTGGCTTCACATGATGTGAAATATAGTTTGAATAAAGTAACCATATTAAAGTGCTATCAGTGAAGTTCACCGTTGCATTGTTAATCATGTGGATTAGGAAAAGTGGTGCACTTTTGATGCTTTTTTTTTATGCTTTACAGTGAATAATGTATCACAGGCGTGGGATGAAAACAAGGCCGGCTGTGCTGGTCGTCATCTTTCCTGAAGAACTGGTCCAAATTTGGACATGTGAAAGTATGAATAATATTGTAGTTTATATTACTCTTTTCTGTTTAGCTCCCACTTAGAGGGTGTTGAAAATAGCAGCTAATGTGCTGGGGAGGTGTAAAGGCACTGAAAAGTGGTCCTGGGTGCGTGTGTGTGGGGGGCATGTGTGATATGCAGATATTTGCGGATATGTGTGTATTTATTCATGCTGGTAGGAAAAAATTTACTCATGATGCAAACATGCTCAAAAAGTTGATATTGAGAGAAAAGTAATACATAAACTTGGGCATGTATGTTAATTCCGCCAATGTTGCTTCTGTGGCAATAAACAAAACATACATTATATAATCATATATATATTGGGTGAATTAAATCAATTATAGTAAATAAATTTGGATTATTATTATTCTGTTTATGCATTTTTCCCCTTTTCACCCAATCTAGTTCACCCAATCTAGTATTGAATTAAACAGCTGTATCGCTCCTCTACTGCTGCTGACCCCTACCTTGACCGAAAAGGGCTGTACCTAACACACGCCCCCTCTGATGTGTGTAAAAGCTAGCCACTTCTTTTCACCTGCAAGAGGTGGGCTCACACAGGGATCAGTATTGCGTGAGATAAGTTTTTCACTGATGTCCATTATTCCCCATATGTGCAGGTACCATCTACCAGCCAGTAGAGGCCACACAAGTAGAGGAATCCCTTTGGTCCTCTAACCCTCAGACATAGCCAATCATGTCTATGTAGGTGCAAGGCCGACCAATAGCATAGCTCAGCTTCAACCTTGAGGAAATGAGATCTCAGCAGTGGGAGGCTAGTGTGTTTCCAGTGACTGAACTGTGTCATCTGTATATGTGCCTAAATTAAAAATGATGAGATAAGACTTTTGTTCAAAGAAACTGACATGCCAAATTTTCACTTGCTCACTTGCTATTCAGGGTCCCGGGGGTGCTGAAGCCTATTCCAGCTCATAGGGCGCAAGACACATTCACACTTAACACACACACACACATCTAAGGGAAAATTTAATAACACCTGACTACATGTCTTTGCACTATGGGAGGTACCTGGAGCTCCCAGAGGAAAACTCACACAGACACAGGAAGAACATGCAAACTCCACACGAAAGGACCCAGACTGCTCCACCACGGTATTAAACCCAGGACCGTCTTGCTATGAGACAATAGTGATACCCACTAAGCCACTGAGCCACCCTGCCAAATACTAAGGAACTAAGAAACTCTTTTCAACAAAAGAGCGTGTGTGAGAGAGTCGTACTGCTGGTAACAGCAGTCGATGAGTTCTGTGGGTTTGACTTCGGGTTTGGGCTCAGAATACAGAAGGCGCATGGCATTACATGAACCTAGCCACATATCAGGATACATATCAGTGCACCCTTAGTGCAGGTCCCAAGCCTGGCTAAATAGGAGGGTTGCATCAGGAAAGGCATCCATCATAAAAAACTGTAGTGACTCCTAATGGGAGCTGCCAAAGAGAATCATTTATGTATTCTTAACAAAAAAATTAAATTATACTGATTACATGATTTAGAAAGAAAACACTGTATTAAATTTAAGATTGAAGGAGAGGTGCATTTACAAAATCTTGCTGAGGGCCCTACAGACCCATGGGCCAGCCCTGTTACCGTAGCATAGAACTGTGCTCAAAAAGTGCTGACTTCTGAACAACTACAAAAAGGAACGTCAAGAACAGCCTGTCCTCACAATTTAATGGGACTGCATGATCACAGCACAGAATCTTCAGATTAGAAAAGAATGTGTGTTTTTACATATTAGGTCAGAGGAGCAGTCTGCTTTAATGCAAGTGATTCATCTTGATCGTTGTGCTGATACATGGAACTAATAATTCTCATTAAGTGCATGCAGTGGAGATGCAAATCAAAAAGGCAATGGTGCGCTTCTCATTTCTCAGCCATTAATGAGGACATCTGAGACCAGCTATGCAAAGAGAAAAAGTAGGCCAATACCTGGGGGAGCCTGTTCCAGACTTAAAAACTAAAAGAAATACCACAGGGTCCATGCAGCAGGGTTAGCTCTGGTTACCTTCTTAGCAAATAAGATAAAACTTCTACTCCATAACATAGATGGAAAGAATGTGTAATGTGCCAAGAAGACCAATAGACAGTAATACTCTAGAGTTGATTCATAAATGTGGTGGAGAAACAAGGCCTGAAATGTTTTAGATAATTTGCATTATATACTGTAACTAACTTACACAGATCAGCCATAACATTAAAACCACCTCCTTGTTTCTACACTCACTGTCCATTTTATCAGCTCCACTTACCATATAGAAGCACTTTGTAGTTCTACAATTACTGACTGTAGTCCATCTGTTTCTCTACATGCTTTGTTAGCCCCCATTCATGCTGTTCCTCAATGGTCAGGACTCTCCCAGGACCACTACAGAGCAGGTATTATTTGGGTGGTGGATCATTCTCAGCACTGCAGTGACAATAACGTGGTGGTGGTGTGTTAGTGTGTGTTGTGCTGGTATGAGTGGATCAGACACAGCAGCACTGCTGGAGTTTTTAAATACCGTGTCCACTCACTGTCCACTCTATTAGACACTGCTACCTAGTTGGTCCACCTTGTAGATGTAAAGTCAGAGACGATCGCTCATCTATTGCTGCTGTTTGAGTTGGTCATCTTTGAGATCTTCATCAGTGGTCACAGGACGCTGCCCACGGGGCGCTGTTGGCTGGATAGGTTTTTGGTTGGTGGACTATTCTCAGTCCAGCAGTGACAGTGAGGTGTTTAAAAATTCCAGCAGCGCTGCTGTCTTATCCACTCATACCAGCACAACACACACTAACACACCACCACCATGTCAGTGTCACTGCAGTGCTGAGAATGACCCACCACCTAAATAATACCTGTGGGGGTCCTGACCATTGAAGAACAGGGTGAAAGCAGGCTAAAAAAGTATTTAGAGAAGCAGATGGACTACAGTCAGTAATTGTAGAACTACAAAGTGCTTCTATATGGTAAGTGGAGCTAATAAAATTGACAGT
This sequence comes from Trichomycterus rosablanca, assembly GCF_030014385.1. NCBI lineage: Eukaryota > Metazoa > Chordata > Actinopteri > Siluriformes > Trichomycteridae > Trichomycterus > Trichomycterus rosablanca. The sequence continues at coordinate 69,538,479 of NC_085988.1, read as the reverse complement.
GAGTGTAGAAACAAGGAGGTGGTTTTAATGTTATGGTTGATCGGTGTATATGGCTGATTATTTTTAGTCATAGATCTGTTGCTTTCTATTTGCTTAAATAATTTGTCCTCATATAGCTGCAGTTAGAGCTGTAGTTAAGGCCATTTTGTCCACATTTTGCCAGTTAGACACCAGTAGCCAGCATAGACACTCCCTAAGTAGCTTCTCAGAACAATCTACCAGCTTAAGCATTTGTTATAATGACTTTTCAGGCTTTTCAAGTGTCCAGAGCAATAAGAAATCAGTTCTGTCCAATCTTAATCCTGATTATCTATTAATTAATACATTTACATTTTTGACATTTAGCAGACACTTTTATCTAAAGCTACTTTAAGTTGTGACAGGTTACATTCTAAGCAATTGAGGGTTGCTCAAGCCCCCAACAATGGCAAGCTGGCAGTGGTGGGGCTTGAACTGGCAACCTTCTGATTACTAATCCAGTACCTTAACCATTAGGCTACAACTGCCCAAACAGTTATCAAATTTAAATATCATTAAAACACTAAAATACCGTACATATCATTGTTACTGCAGGAACAGTCATACTACAGTAAAGATTTAAGCTATGAGGCAAAAAGAGGCAATAGATGCATTAACAATTGACAACACAAATTGCTTCCTCATTTTAGCTTTGTAGCCCTCATAAGTTCTTTCTGCTGTTTCTTTAGGCTCATTACAGGTTTACAAAGCTGTCTATTGTTAGAAATTGGACAAATGATGCATTGTACTATGTAAAGTTAATGCTGAAGGCATGAACCTAAGTGGTTAACATATGGAACTGGTTATTTAGGGCTAAGACTCATTTCAGAGAACTCATTTCTCTAAAATTACATTTACATTTTCAGCATTTAGCAGACGCTTTTATCCAAAGCGACTTACACAATAAGCGGAACACGATGAGCAATTAAGGGTTAAGGGCCTTGCTCAAGGACCCAACAGTGGCAACTTGGTGGTGGCGGGGCTTGAACCGGCAACCTTCTGTTTACTAGTCCAGTACCTTAACCACTGAGCTATCACTGGCCAAATTACTTTTTAAAGCTTAGTTGTTGGAAGCAGGGTCACATTAGGCCAATGGGCAACTAGGGCTGCATCTAGTGCTACCTTTGTTGGTGTTTCTCAGACTTGGTGTTTATGGCCGACACACTAGATAGATCACTTAATCTCAAAGGGAAAAGTCAAGTACACTAACACCAATCATTAAAAACAAGCACCTTTTAGAAAAATTTGTGTACTACACATTTCACACAGGTCACATATACAGGGCAGCTGTTTATCCTGGATTACTCTACAGCACCAAAATTGGACAAAAGGAACACTGCAGTGTATTACACTAAATGTACTATGGCATATCAGCATATTTATCCTGCATTTTATACTTTAGCAAAAGTCTTATCAATGTAGTCATTTTCAATTCCCATTTGCTCCTGTGTGCCTGTCACTTGCAGAGGTTGTAAGGCTATTTAAGGCTGTAAGGCTAACTATTTGACCATGAGCTTCTGTCCACAATTCTCCAAATCAGCGACACTTTGGTAAATGTTACATTTGGACCTGCAGGTTTCCTGCAGCAATACATGTTTTTACATTAGTACTTAAAAACTAAATATGACAACAAATAATCAACATGGACACAGATAGCAGAATGGAAAGTGTAAGCTTTGAATGAAAGATCAACATTCATTAAAATAATAACCGGCACCAATGGAAATGAAATATAAACAACAAAGTCCTAAACACTTCTCTAAATGTCATACCAGGCTTTCCAGTAGCAGCTTGACAGAGCCAGAATTTGAACTCCAAACATGTTAATTAGTGGTTCAGAGGCTCAGCCACTGAGACACCACTGTTCTCTGGAAATAAATACATGATAAATAAATTGCCTTCTTTCATAACTCTTAACAATCCACTACACAAGTGCAGCTAAGATTCCATATCACTGTTTTAGTGTAATACTTACTAAAAACCTTTTACAATTTTTGTATACTTTTTAAAGTTTACTGTGTTGGTTCTGCCTGGCCAAAACAATACATACAGTAACATACATTTCTTATTATTTCAGAAAGTTTAACTTGCACAGTTATAACAATGAGGAAGTCTGAAAATCTTTGTACAGATCCTACAATATGTATTTTTACATTTTCAGCATTTAGCAGACGCCTTTATCCAAAGTGACTTACAGTACACTGTGACAGTATACGGTCTAAGCAATTGAGGGTTAAGGACCTTGCTCAAGGGCCCAACAGTGGCAACCTGGCAGTGGTGGGGCTTGAACTAGCAACCTTTTAATTTCCAGTCCAGTACCTTAACCACTAGGCTACAACCACCCTATATGTATATGTGGTAAGATTTGATCAAAACGTCACAAAAAGAATGTTTGACATAAATTAAAACCCCCTAAAACACAGATGTTAGAGTCAAACAAGCTTTACATCACTATATAAACGTACATTCAAGTGGTCAGTAACAAACGTAGGAGTTTTCAGGTGCAGAATCTTTAGTAGGGGCTTCATTATTGTGCATCAGCCTCTAGTTGTATTTCAAACTTGGCAAAGTAACTTTTCCATGTATTTTCACATCCAGTGGTACAAATAATTCATCAGAGGCATTCAATGCTGATTACTGAAACTATTAAATTAATAATGTAATTTGCTATAAGTATATTTTTGACCAAGCATATATTCATCATTAAAAATCACAATAAAGTCACATTTGATTTAGGTTTTGGATGAGAGTATGTGTTTTATCATTTAGTCAAATTAAATGTTAAAGAAACTCTTACAATCTTAGGACTTGTTTTTAATGTATGTCCATTACAAGTCAATGTTAACTTTTGACTTTAAAAAACTTTATCATTTTTACATGTTGGAGTGTTACACTATTATTAAATAAGAAAATATCAACAAGAAAAATGGAAGCTGTGCCTTAATGCAGGAGAAATAAGAACTGTTGGGAAAAGAGCTTATAAATCCCTTAACTTTGTGATAATTAATTTACTTAACACTTTAACACTTGCCAAATACATCAGAAGACTTACGCTTTGGGTGCACTGAGCCAGTGATTTTAAAACATGATTTCAGTGGTTTACTGGGGTAGTAAATACGAATAATTACACCACCAGGGATTACAGATAGAACCTAAGAGTTGACGTCATCTGAGCTCTGCACTGTGCAGAGATAAGCCCAGATCTGGGTTGGAATTTTTGCTTTGCAAGTTAAGGAAATGACGTGTTTAAAGTGTGAATCAACATCCGGTATCAGCACACTAATGGATTCCCTGATCTGCAGGAAATAGTGGTGGTTTGTGTGTCTGGACCATGTTAGTCTTGTGAATGAGGTTAAAGTGATAACTGTAAATACGAACTCAGACAAATAGGACCATATCTGAAATGATCAGGGTCTCCTCCTTTCCTGTGTGATGTCTTCTAGCTTCAGGGTTTGTTTTACTTGAGTAAGAGGCATTCCATTTCATAGAGTTCATATGTGTTGTGCTAGCGCTCAGGTGGTGAGGCAGTAAAACACGCTAGCACACCAGAACTGGTATCTCAAACTCGTGAATTCAAATCTCAGCTCTGCTACTGACAGACTGGGCGCCTACACAGACAATGATTGACTCATCCAAGTTGTTGCCATATAGTAACAAGTTCTCAGTTCTGCACTATCTCTGTTCTATCCACTTTCTCCGTTTTTGTGTGTTTCTGTTATTTTGGCCATCACTTTTTTGTTTATGCCTTTTTATGCACAGTATTGCTCTACCTTGGTTAAGCATCTTGCACTTGGATACATTTTTAGTTCTTGCAGGTGCAGGTCTTTATCTAGTTTTTTCCAATAGTAAGGCATGACCCACCCCAAAATTTAAAAAAAGCTCTTGCAAATTGTTCCTTCTAAACACAACCTGAGCTGTCTAGTGTTCACAAACACAAAAGCTACCTACAGCAGCGCTCCCAGGGAGTCGAGTCACCTGTTGTTTCAGGGCACATGAATGTAACAGCAGAACCTAGCACCTGGCACTGCAACCACCTCACTGACGGGAACCGAGCACAGAGATGGTACAGATAGCCTAGAGCGTCTCAACTGGTGCAGAAAATACTGGATAGAGTGCAGGTATTTATGCTGAGATAAGAAGCTGTGGCTCTCGTTTCGCTCTGTTTAACGCTGCTATTCCAGTCCAGCAACAGCTCAGTGCTGCTATGAGTGGAATGTACTTTTAAGCTACTAAAGAGTCAGGAATCTAAGACATTAGAATGGGGATTGTGGAAAATCTGTATTGTAGAGTCCTGGAAGGTTGCTGACAGGGGAATAATGGCCGTGGGAGGTAAAGAGACTTTGTTTGTTTGTTTGTTTATTAGGATTTTAACATCATGTTTTACACTTTGGTTACATTTATGACAGGAAACGATAGTTACTCATTACACAAGGTTTATCAGTTCACAAGATTATATCAAACACAGTCATGGACAATTTTGTATCTCCAATTCACCTCTCTTGTATGTCTTTGGATTGTGGGAGTAAACCCACGCAGACACGGGGAGAACATGCAAACTCCACACAGAAAGGACCTGGACCGGCCCACCTGGAGATCAAACCCAGGACCTTCTTGCTGTGAGGCAACAGTGCTACCCACTTAGCCACCGTGCCGCCTGACTTTCTCTTTGCATAATATTTCTCTTTTGACAATATTTTATGGTACATGGTAAAAGACTTTGTTTTGAGAAATCTTCTTTTTGAACTGAGAATTCTCTCACAAAGTGGTGAGTTATGACGCACTTTTGCTTGCAAAGACTGAGCCTTTGTGGATCCTAAGTGGATCCTTCTTTAATACCAATCATGATACCCTTACCTTACAGTAAGTCACATGCTTTTGCTTCAAAACAGTGTAATCTGAAGATTCAATAAACTTTTCACTCTTATTTTGCCACGTTCCAACTTGTGAGTTGCAAGCATTCAATTCTAAATTTGTTGTTTGTTATTTTAAAAATACTATAAAGTTGGTTAGTCAAAACATTGGAAATCTTTCCTTTGTTTAAGACAATTAACTAATCACAGACCGTTGTTTTATTGCATTTTACTAAAAAAAAATCCAAACTTATATGGAAATGGGGTTTGTAAATGGATGCCCTTTTTAATGAGTGGATTTGGCTATCATAACACACCGCAAACAGGTTATTAAAACCAACCTTAAAGGCATGCATTCTTCATCAACAAATATTTGGCAGTAAATGGCCACTAATTCCTACAGAATGCACTGACATCATAAAAAATGAGTTCTGGCTGAATGGCAGTAAATCCTGATGTCATGTTCTGAAATCTAGTGGGAAGCATTTACCAAAGGGTGAAGGCTCTATAGCAGAAAAGGAAATAAACTCAATATTAATATGGATGCAACGTTCAGGTGTTTACATTCATACATACACGCAGTGTACATTTCTTTCTATAGATTAATTCAATTAAGATTATTCAGATTCTTCGTGTTTATTGCAGAAACCAAATCCTTTCATTCATACACAGCTTGAGCCAGTAGCGATTATGCCAATCAAATCCTTCATTGTTATTCTAGTCGCAATTTGGGTATATTATCTTAATAAATGGAAGCAATAATCATACCAGGCACGGTTATATAACAGCGTGAATGTGGAGGTGTACACGCGTGTGCCGAAAAAGCCAACGTGGACTTAAGTGCAAGCTGTGCTATCTGATTCATTCTGTCCTGCCAACTCTTGTCCAAAAGACACAGTTTACCCTTAAAAAACCTTGTGGGGATCTATTATTCACTGGGCTTTAGAAAAGACATTGCACACAAATTATAGTCTACTCATAGTTATCAAGACAGTATTCAACCTCTATTCTGAAGAAAATAATCATGCAAAATGCAAACAACAGACAGAAAGAGCTCTAATTGTAAATATTTATAATTTTAAGTCATGCATAGATTCAACCAATTTAACCATTACTTCCAGCCTGCCGTGTTTCATACTTGAACATTCCAAGTTAGGACTGTGATTTTGTAGCTTTAAATTTTCGCTTGTCAACCTTGGCAACTAGGTTCCGAAAAGGCTTTGACCTTGCATGATCCGAACAAGAGGAATTCTCAGTTTTTCCTCAGTAACATGTTGAGAACCTTCCAACCTGAGGGTCCCATCTTACGGCACTATACCGACAGTCATTCAGTTGTTCCATACATTTGGTTTACTTGGTAGAGTACTGAAGTGGTTTATGATTGCATTTTTCCACAGCTGAATTGATGTCATTTGTGATCATCTGCCTCTGGCATCATCCTGTTGTAGTGCTGACTATCTATCAGCAAAAAACACAAGATGGAAATGAGCTCTTTTGTGGCTTTTTATTTAAAATAGGATCCTTTAGAGGACAGATGCTGCCACTTGCACATTGACACCAACCACAATACAAGCAGGTACAAGCATAGTTTACATATAACATCTCATTGAGGCTCTCTAAAATCAATAGTCAGCATGAAAAGGATAGATTACTCATGATGAATTTCAACTATATACATGGTTATAATTCCACCAATCAAAATGTCCAGTGGGCATAAACCCCATACCAACCATCGTAACATTGCCTCATTCAACCAACAATGTTTCAGGCAGTGTCCTTGCTGCCGGGCAAAGCATCTTCCAAAGTGTCTGTACCTGCTTGGTGGCTGGGAATTTGACAGTTTAGATGTTTGAGTTCACTAGAGCTGTTGTGGTCCACGGAGACATTGGTTGTGGGTGTCACTCGGCTGGTCTCGTGGACTGGACAGTCCTTCTCAATCATCCAAGCAGAGAGCAGGCCAGTCACGGTGGAGTGCCAGTTTGCACAGATTTTCACCCCCATTCATTATACCACTAATGTATACCACTTCTGACACTAATGTAACACTACATTACTGCTGCCCAATATAGGTGGTAGCTTTAGTTTGACTCTGCTTTCTGACCTTTCTGCCATGGGAGACTCTTGACAGAAGTTAAAACTCCAGGCAGTAAAGCTGTCTGCATCCCTGATTCACACAAGCCTTCTCATTTTAACAAGGCACCATACCATAGGAAGGACTAAATGCTATTTGAGGTGTAGTTAGGGGTCAAATTGGTAATATTTTAATTACTTTTTTCTAAAGTAAGTTGAAACTGATAGGTGTATTTAATTATAATTGAATAATTATATATCAATTATTCTTGATTTCACATGAAATAAAACAGAAGACTCAAATTTAATTTATGACAACATATTTTAAATAATAAAACAAAACAAAAAGGAGACATACAAAACTATTGGTACACCTAATATTTTGTAGCACAACCTTTACATGCAATGACTGCAATCATGCATATTTTGTAAATCCAGATAATATTTCTGCACTTCTCTGCTGGTTGTTTGGCCCACTCTTCTAGTAAACCGTTCCAGCTCCCTCAAGGATGAGGGATGCTGTCTTCCAACTGCACGTTTTAGCTCTTTCCATAAATGGTCAATAGGATTAAGATAAAAACCTTTTGCACGCCACTTTAGAAGGTTGACATATTGAAGTCATTATGCGGCTGGAAGAACCATTACCTGTAACACAGGCTGAGGCACAGCTATGTGAAAAGTCTTCTGACTTCATTATACCCTGCACAGATTCAAGGCCTCCAGTGCCTGAGACAGCAAAACATCCCTAAAACATGACTGAGCCCCCCCCCATGTTTCACACGTTAGACATGATCATGATGTTGTTGGGTTTTTTTTAAGCTTCATTTTTTCTGTCCAATCTGGTCTTTTTGTGCCAGCATATTTTCATTAGACACTTAAGAATGATGCAAATTAAAATTGTTCAATCTTTAGCTGGAAAATCCACTTGAATGTATTTTTCTTGGTTTTTGTTTCTCAACTATTTACACAATCTGTCTGTTTAATCTTAATAGTGTTGCTAATCTTTATAATGTTGGCTACTATAGTCACAGGACAACCAAGCTAGTTAGAGATGGTTGTAAGTTTAGATAACTGAGAAATCAAAACAGTCTAATTTACCACAATGCAATTTTTTTAAATGTTAAAAGGTACCAATAATTGTGTCCATACTATGTCAGAATATCTTTGTAGAATAGGCAAGAATTCAACTACGTCCTTAAAGGGTTGTACAGAAATGCCATTACTGGAAAAAAAAAAACACTCAACACAGTGGCAGAAAATCATATTGTGATCTGACTAAACTCAAGCTTCTTTGTCTAAATTCTAAGCTGTATGTGTGCTGTGAATATATATAGGCAGATTCCACCATACCTACTGTAAAATGAGATGTTGGTAGCATTGTGTAGGTGAAAGGCTTTCAGCCCTTGAGACTGTCAAATGAAAAAAATCAGACATCAAAACAGAAACTGCCCAAAAAGGTAAAAGCAACACTGAATTTGATTAATCATTTTTAATGTCCACTAAAGGTCTCAATCCTAACCACATTAAATATCTGTGGTGACAGTTAAAAATTCTTCCCGACTAAAATTGCAACAACAGTTGACAATGTAAATTACTGATACCATGGGTGTCTGCTTTAGAAATTATTTTGTGACCATATAGCATTTGGGTTTAAACTTTAACCAGGACATGTCAGAGAATGTGTGCAAATTCCCCACCAAAGATTCCTGCTGGGCAGTATGACCATAGAGTGAAAGTTATATAAACTCAACCCTGTAATTCACTGATTAAAATCTAGAGACCCACCCGGAGACACTTCCTGCAGATTTACTGTACTTATAGTCTACAACAGAGACCTGTAATTTTTACTGTAAATGACTGACCTGCATGTGTCCTGGAATTCTGTAATACATCATCAACAGTACATATCAAGATAGATTTCAAAAAGTGTGGACAGTTAGGTCGATTACAATATTTAAAAAGGCCTTTGAAACGTACTTTACTTCATCTGCGATGTATTGGTCTTTATTCCAGTGTACGTTTCTACGTTTATTTAAATATTTCCAGAATAAGCTTCATGACTCTAATCTGCTCTCTATGTGGGGGCATTAGATCAGCATATGTACAAGATCAGTCCACTAGTCTCTGATCACTGATTTTAGCTCCACCTTTTTCTAGTACCATACCCCTGGATGCTTCCAAGCCAGCTGATCTTGAGTGTCCATCCAAGGGAATGTGCCTCAAAAACCTTAACACTTAAGAAATGCTCAAATCACATCAACTGGCATTTTTTTATTCTTAAGAGTAGTGATTCTACCCAGAGGCTATCTGTGTTTGCTAAGTTATTTTACCATAAAGAGCCATTTCAGATACCTGCAGAGGAATCCAGGAAGCCTGCAGTCCCTATTTAGCTCATGGCCATGTTGTAAGGATATGGAATTATACTGGCTAGATTAAAGAAAGCTTGTTTTGAAAAGCTAAGCTAATTCTACACCACCAGACAGTACAGTGACTGCCATTGATCTTACACTCCTGTCCATTTATTAAATGGCTCCAGGACCCATCACTGCAACCAAGCCTGAAGGCAAGGTCCATATATGAGGTAATTACACCAGATACTATTTATTTTATATGATTAATTATGTACATACCACTTAGCAACCCAAACTCACTAATTAAAATGGGTGGCCACTTTTGGCCATGTAGTGTAAATTCAAAATATACATAAAGCTAGTTTATCATCATTGATAGTGTAGTTGTTATCTTGGCACTTTGTCCTGTGCTTTGGGCTTCCCAGAAAAATGCATTATTTTACCTCAGCAAGCTTAAGTGCACATCTGGCACTACTGAGAAGTCCTTTCTGGGGGAGTCAGATTATTTAAACTCACTCTCCCACCTGTTTGGGTTTAGGTGTTGCACTTCTCCACTAAAAACTCTATTGTGTTTGGTGTAAAATAATATGTCTCTGGCATCTACACAGTAATGACAGGTATACAAATGAAGACCTGTTTGTAATGAAAACCAACAAATTATAAAATTTTAAACCAATGGGCAACACAATTTTTTTTCTATCATATTTCATATAGATAGCAGACATGCTGTACTGTATAAGACTGTATTGCTAAACAGTATAAGAAATCACAGTTGACTGCAGATTACTTTTACAATATGAAGGCAAACAAACTTCGCGTACTAAGAATGTCAGTGTCAAAAAAAGTTTTTATAAAAGACCATCCTGCTCTCAGGTGGCGCAGCGGTAAAACACGCTACCAGACCAGAGCTGACATTTCGAACTCATCGGTTCGAAACTCAGCTCTGCCATCTGGCTGGGCTGGATGCCTACATAAACAACGATTGGCCGTTGTTCATACAGGGTGCGAGCCGGATAGGGAACTCCTCATAACTGAGGAAATTATGACCTCTGCAGGCTAACTGATGGCACCTGCACAGAGTCGAGGAATAATGCGTTGATCAGGGTGTGGCTCTTTGTACACAAAGCTGATCTGCATATGAACTCGTGCAGGTGAAAAGAGTCGGCTACTGCACACATGTCGGAGGGGGCGTGTGTCAGTGTCACTCTCCTCAATCGGGGCAGAGATCAGCATCAGTAGAGAGGAAGCATTATGCAATTGGGTAATTGGATGCACTAAAGTCGGGAGAAAAAGGGGAGAAAATGCATAAACAAAAATATAAAAATAAAAGACCATCCATATACAGTACAGCCTGAAAAAATAATGTTGTTGTGTGCACCGGCTGGTAACCTGATTTTTTACAGCAAGAATGTGCAAAAATTCCACTTGCAACAATTAGTGTCTTCTATTCCCAAACGATTAAAAAGTATATTTAAAAGAAAATGTGATGTGACCAGTGGTAAGCTTTTTGAGTGTGTTGGAGGCATCAGTTTCTAATCCTATGCAGTCAGCTACTGCGCATGTGTAGGAGGGGTGTGTGTCAGTTCGCTCTCCTCAACCAGGGGCGGGGGTCAGCACCAGTAGAGAGGAAGCATAACGAAATTGGGTAAAAATTGGATGCACTAAAAATTGGGTAAAAAAGGGAAAAAATGCATTTTAAAAAATTTCTAATCTTAGTTTGTTATTGAAAACATTGAAAATCTTTTTTTGTCCATTTGTTTGTGAAAAAAAGGTTCAAGTGAATTAACAAATTACAGATTTTAGTTTTTACTGCATTTTTAGAAAGTGTCCCAACCTTTCTGAAAATGGGGTTTGTTTATAAGATGTGAATAATTATAAAGCATACCATTTACCCCATAGTACCTAGCTATTACTTTATTATTATAGGTTGCCTACCGAATGCCATTTTTCATACAAATTACCATGAATAAATACTTTAAACAGCTTTGAATAATGCTTGTGCGCCATAAGGCTATTCAAACAATAAAGTCTAGGTTTAAATGATGTGCATGTTTACATGTGCATGATTTACGTAGGAGTTAGATTAGGTAGGACAGAATAAAACAAATAGCTCATAGGGACATTTTATATAAGTATTTGAACATCCAAATTGAACCATGCTTCCAACAAAACATATGTCTGTTTTGGAATCTGTTGCTAAAATTGTTGTGCTTAATCTGATTCATGCTTGGCAAAGTGCTCAGTTCTATTATACAAAAAAGATTCAGTACTCACTGAGAGGCTGATAAAAGTGTAATACTTTGTATAAAATGTAATGTATTTGACATTTCTTAGCTGAAAGGTCTACGTCTCACTGGCATGTAGACCAAACACTCGGATATGTGTTGGCACAGAAGAAAAAAGCCAATCAGTGAAGACTAGTCATCTGTAATCAGGCCATTTATTATTCGTCTTATTTTGTTGGACCGTGTTACACTGATTATACTTTCATCCTCCACCAGCCTTTACTATGTCATTAAACACAGTCTGAATACTTTATATGGTTTGCTTCAGTGAATTAACAAGTTCAGTGTTTGACAGTACATTCTACAGCCATGATCTCACATGTTTTCATCTGTGATAACATACGGCATTTCGTTTGTAAAATAGTTGTCACCTGAAATAAACGATATGGCTAAAATTGTGATCAGCTCCATATGTGCTTGCTGAACATTTCTTTTTAACTTCTGTGATTTACTTCCATTCAGACACAACAGCTTTAGTGACACTGAACACTAACGTTGGGCATTAAAGCCTGACTCACAGTGAGCATTTTCAATTCAGAGTTTGGATTAAATGGGGTTAAGTCTTGGAGTCTATGCTAGCCAGTCAATAACTTACAGACCAAACCATTTTTGGACCTTGTTTTGTGCCGTCATGCTGAAACAGTGAGTGGCTGGAGGCACTGTCACTGTTTTCTATGGAATTATGACTTCTGCTTACTAAAATAATGAAGAATACTCCAAAACACTGAACAAGAAACAGAGCACATTATTCCCCTCAATAAAAACTTTACATTTAACACTATACATCCAAGTAGAAAGAATTATTTTGGCATTCACCAAATCATGATGAATGTAAACTATCCATTACATTTACATTTTCAGCATTTAGCAGACGCTCTTATCCAAAGCACTTACAGAACTATGACAGTATACAGTCTAAGCAATTAAGGGTTAAGGGCCTTGCTCATAGGCCCAACAGTGGCAACCTGGCAGTGGTGGGGCTTGAATCATAAGCAGCCTTATGATTACTAGTCCAGTACCTTAACCGCTAGGCTACAACTGCCATATTGTGAAATGTTCTGCATTCCAGCAAACAGTGAAAGTGGTCTTTACACCATCAAGGCCAGTACTTTCTGTTCCTTTGTGCATACAGGCTATGGAATTGAATAGCCACGAAAAACATATGTAGCTTCTGAAGAGAACGTCTGCACTTACATTACTTTCAGAGGCTTCTTGAAACTCATTATATAAAGAGCCCCAACCAAGGATGCAGGATTCTTATGCACTACACTATACACTGATCAGCCATAACATTAAACCACCTCCTTGTTTCTACACTCACTGTCCATCAGCTCCACATATCATATAGGAGCACTTTGTAGTTCTACAATTACTGACTGTAGTCCATCTATTTCTGTACATACTTTTTTTTTGCCTGCTTTCACCTTGTTCTTCAATGGTCAGGACCCCAACAGGACCACCACAGAACAGGGGTTATTTGGGTGGTGGATCATTCTCAGCACTGCAGTGACACTGACATGGTGGTGATGTGTTAGTGTGTGTTGTGCTAGTATGAGTGGATCAGACACAGCAGCACTGCTGGAGTTTTTAAATACCGTGTCCACTCACTGTCCACTCTACTAGACACTTCTACCTCGTGTGTCTACCTTGTAGAAGTAAAGTCAGAGACGATCGCTCATCTATTGCTCCTGTTTGAGTTGGTCATCTTCTAGACCTTCATCAGTGGTCACAGGACGCTGCCCACGGGGGCTTTTGGCTGGATATATTTTTGATTGATGGACTATTCTCAGTCCAGCAGTGACAGTGAGGTGTTTAAAAACTCCATCAGTGCTGCTGTGTCTGATCCACTCATACCAGCACAACACACACTAACACTCCACAGATGGAACAGTTGGACTACAGTCAGTAATTGTAGAACTACAAAGTGCTCCTATATGGTAAATCAGAAATTTGACAAACTAACTTGCTACACCACAACTTAACTGTATCGAGTATGTGAAACCCCCCAAAAATAAGCTTATTGGGTATCCCATTCTAAAACCATGGGCATTAATATGAAGTTTAATATTTAATAAGAAGGTCAAGTGGTAACAGATATGGGTTTCATGATTGGATATAATTAGAGGATTCACCAAGCTGACCTGGGCTTACCACTTTGGGGGAAACTCTGTGAGAGAATTTTAAATTTAAAGTTTAAAAAAGATTTTTAATGCAGGATTGCAAATCATTTAGGTTTTTAACCATATTATACATAATATTGTCAAGAGTCAGTGAATCCAGAGAAATCTCTTTGTAGGGCAGGGTCGGAAACCACTGTTAAGTGTGCCATGACCTTCAAGCCTTCAGAAGCTTGCTTCTCACATACCACAGTCCACCACTGCAATCAGAAATGCAACCTAAAGTCTAATATGCAAAGAGGAAACTATATATTAATTATATGCAAAAATGCCACCGAGTGTTCTGGGCTCGAGATCATCTCAGATTGACTGACTGTGGAAACGCGCAATGGTCCAAAGACTCCAATGACATTTCTGCTTGTTTTCGGGAAATATGGACATATAATTCTTCATGACAAAAGGCAAAAAGGACCATCTAGACTCTCATCAGTAACAGGTGCAAAAGCCAACAGTAATCATAGTATATAGTACATCAGTGCCCACAGCATGGGTAACAATGGGAAACATATACTGCCACAAAGGCGACATCTTTTTCCAAGTCTGTAATTATTTCAGCAAACCAATGCCAGACAAAAGTGTAGCTTTGTAGACACAGTGTGTGTGACTGGCCTGCCTGCAGTCCAGATCCATTAGTTAAATAAGAAAAACCTAATAAATCACATACTCTTGTCTTAGTTGCATTTTCCAAAATGTGACAAGATTTGTGTGTGTGTGTGTGTGGTTAAAATAGGCAAATCCACCAATTAGAAGGCATTATACTACATACCAAAATGCACTTTGCATACTAAGCTGTTTATTTTTTTTCTTGGTCACAATACACCATAAGGTGGGTGTGCAAACATGAATATGTAATCAGAAAGTAAGTTTAAATTTCTCTGCCCGTTTCTTCACACTCTGTTTAAGTGATGTAAAAACAATTCTCTTTAAACTAAAGACGCTATACTTCAGCACTGCTTAATTCTTTTAATGTCTGAAAAATAGAATGCGAACACCTGCACTAGCTGTGGGTAGCCCTGATGGTGATCACACAGCTGGTCTCTGGGGGTTGTCTCTTATATTGGGCTGATGTGGTGGCTTTGATCTCATAAGCTCTTTTGAATGTACTGTGTATTTGATCAGTAGTGTTAAGGACACTTTAATGACCCTTAACAATTACTGCACCCTTATGGAGTGTTTGTACTACGTACGTTTATTATGCAATTCTTTCATGACACATAATGGACATAATGACCTAATGCATGATAATGTATGAAGCAGTTAAAAATCTGTATAAATAATATTTTTAAGATTTTTTTCAGTTAAAATGAATCTTTTGGAATCAGCTGGATCCTGCATTAATTACAGAATCATAATCAGTAGTCTACATATTTTTCCTTTACAAAATTAGAAAATAAATTATAAGAGAATGCAATGATAGTGGACCATTACTAGACCCTTAATAAAATTTGTATGAGGTTCTATGACACCCACAGTTATCAGTCATAGAAAATCAATTCTTTGCTTCTTTGTGGCAACAATTTGATAGGGCTAGTTAGTCCAGTTTACATACATTTCAGTCCAGATCAACATACATTTGATCACAGATTTGATCGCCTTAATATACTCACTTACCCAAATCTTACATATAATCTTAACACTGCTGCTTACCCAAGGTTGTTTATCTCAAAACCAACTATATACCTTATATGTTTTATGGATTTTCTCTGTCTCTGTATGTCAAACAGTACATTTGTTCAGGCATATTAACTAATTACACCTGTCCTGTATACATCCTATGAGAAGACAAACCAATGGACAAACCAAGACACTGAAACAAATAAATACAGAAAACTATATTTTACATATCAAATAGCTTCATGTAAGCTGTTAATTTATGTTTTTCTTTGTTTAGCATTTTAAATAATTCCATTTACATGAGAAGTGGCAAAATAGCTTTCCTATGGAGTGTGGTTGTGCACAAAGCCTAACGTGAATTATTGTACTAAAACTATGAGCGAGTTAATTCATTAGTGGCAAGCCGTAGCCTAGTGGTTAAGGTACTGGACTAGTAACCAGAAGGTTGCCGGTTCAAGCCCCACCACTGCCAGGTTGCTGCTGTTGGGTCCTTGAGCAAGGCCCTTAACCCTCAGTTGCTCAGACTGTACACTGTAACTATAATGTAAGTCGCTTTGGATAAAGGCGTCTGCTAAATGCCGTAAATGTAAAAATGTAAAACTTATGAGCAATAATTAAGAGAGGTTTAGTCTTCCTATGTCATTCTTTAATACCTTAAGCTAAACAGACACAGGTGCATGCGGTACATGCGGTACATGCGGATGTTTTCAGAGTGAATGTGACGGTTATTCAACACAAATGCAGATTTGTCTCATATTCGCACTTTGATGACGTTTTACCGCACCGCTCAAGCCAAGCGCTGAACAAAGCGCCAGTCGCACAAACAACAAGTTCAAGGGAAACGTCAAGTACAAATTCCATGTTACAAAGACCCTGTAAGAACAGAAATATATAGGTTGAACAGAAAATCTGTGTCTATTTTTGGCCTTTTTAGCAAGCATCATTATTTTAATTTTAATGAAAGATACTTGTCAACTGCCCCATTCCTTTCATGTTCCCCAAAAATGTCGACATAAACTTACACAGCTAGTAATCACAGTGAATTTAGTCTTTGGACAAGAGCCATAACCAAGCAAATTGCATCGAAATCGAGAGAGAACAATGAAAGGAGAATAGTGCCATCTTGTGGTTCTTAAACATATAACTCACTGCCATGTTGCCGTTCTTTTGGTTGAAGTAAACTTTCTTTCAGAACATTACTGTAATAAGAAGCGTTAAATATTAAATGATGCACATCCTACAAGAATTGATTTAGGTCTCTTCCAGCTATAGAACCCTAGAATGTCTGGCAATACAGTCAAAAAAGCATTTGTAAGCTTAAAGGCCCTGACAATGGATGACTAATCCATATTCCAATTCATATCAAAGATGCTTAATGAGCTGGAGTTTCTCCACACCAAACTCTTCAAATCATGTCTTTTTGGACCTCACTTTGTGCAAAGTGGAACAGCCATGCTGGAACACAAAAGGGTTGTCCCCAAAACGCTTTTCTTGACAATGCTGGTAATGTAATAAAGGCCCTGAAGACTTGAATGAGTGAGTACATGTGTACCTTTTTACTTAAAATAATTAAGTAAACTTAAAATAACGTGGGGTGGCACAGTGGCTAATTGGGTAGCACTGCTGCCTCACAGCAAAAAGGTCCTGGGTTCGATCCCCAGGTGGGGCGGTCCGGGTCCGCAGTCAGGTTAATTGGAGACACTGAATTGCCCTATTGGTGTGTGTATGTGTGTCTGCCCTGTGATGGACTGGTGCCCCGTCCAGGGTGTTGAAAAGCTGGGATAGGCTCCAGCACCCCCCGTGACCCGGATTGAATAGGTGGTTAAGATAGAGAGTGAGTGAGTAAAAATAATGTTACTCTTAGTTTTGCAGTTATATTTGATGTTCATTTGGACGTGGTGTTACGTCTTATCATTTGAACATAAAGTGCTATACTTTATTATCATTTTTTTTTTTAAACAACAACAACAATAAAAGATTTAGGTTAACACTGGTCAGGATGGCAGTAGGTCGAGCATCACCAGATAAAAAAAATTAACATGAGGCACAAATTCACCCTGGACACACATTTACTCTCGTACACTATATGGACAAATGCATGTGGACACCTAATTATCAAAAGTTTGTTGGACATCCCATTTTAAAACCATGGGCATTATTACATAGTGCGCTCCCCAACGTTTTTCCAAATGTGTTCATTCGGGTTGAGGTCCAGGTTCTGTGTAGTTCCTCCACACCAAACTCGTTAAATGTCTTTATGTACATGGTTATGTGCACCAGGGCAGTCATGCTGGAACAGGAACAGGCCTATCTCAAATTTAGTTTCAACAAAGAAAACACTCTTAAAACAGCTTATATAACTTTGTTATAAAAATTTTAAAAAAATTATACTTTATAGGATTTTACACATATTTTATACATATATTTTATACATATTCTAGCAATGTGTATGGCTGCAGTACTTAAGTCATTAAATTGATCATATATTTTTATGATTAGCTAGTTCTCTATAACCCCAGTTGCTGTATGGTACAAACTCCTCCATTCTTGCCCCAGTGCTGTAAATGGCCTCATGTAAATCTGAATTCAGGTTGCCTATAGAATAGTTTTTTTGCCCCAGAGCTGTAAATGGCCTCAGGTAAATCTAAATTCAGGTTGCTTATAGAATTGTTTTTGCCCCACTGCTGTAAATGGCCTCAAATAAATCAGGTTGCTTATAGAATTGTTTTTGCCCCAGTGCTGTAAATGGCCTCAGGTAAATCAGGTTGCCTATAGAATTGTTTTTTGCCCCAGTGCTGTAAATGCCCTCAGGTAAATCAGGTTGCCTATAGAATTGTTTTTTGCCCCAGTGCTGTAAATGCCCTCAGGTAAATCTGAATTCAGGTTGCCTATAGAATTGTTTTTTGCCCCACTGCTGTAAATGGCCTCAGGTAAATCTCAGGTTGCCTATAGAATTGTTTTTTTGCCCCAGAGCTGTAAGTGGCCTCAGGTAAATCTAAATTCAGGTAGCTCATAGAATTGTTTTTTTGCCCTAGTGCTGTAAATAGCCTCAGGTAAATCTGAATTCAGGTTGCCTATAGAATTGGGGTTTTTTTTGCCCAAGTGCTGTAAATGGCCTCAGGTAAATCTGAATTCAGGTTGCCTATAGAATTGTTTTTTTGCCCCAGTGCTGTAAATGGCCTCAGGTAAATCTGAATTCAGGTTGCTTATAGAATTGTTTTTGCCCCACTGCTGTAAATGGCCTCAAATAAATCAGGTTGCCTATAGAATTGTTTTTGCCCCAGTGCTATAAATGGCCTCAGGTAAATCTGAATTCAGGTTGCTTATAGAATTGTTTTTGCCCCACTGCTGTAAATGGCCTCAAATAAATCAGGTTGCCTATAGAATTGTTTTTGCCCCAGTGCTGTAAATGGCCTCAGGTAAATCTGAATTCAGGTTGCCTATAGAATTGTTTTTGCCCCAGTGCTGTAAATGGCCTCAGGTAAATCTTGAATTCAGGCTGCCTATAGAATTGTTTTTTGCCTTTTTGCCCCAGTGCTGTAAATGGCCTCAGGTAAATCTGAATTCAGGTTGCCTATAGAATTGTTTTTGGAACCCATGTAGGGCGCCTGTGTAGGGATCATAAAGGTATTTGGGAGGTGCAACGCTATGTGAAGGGCCTAAATGTAAATACACAGTTACAAGCGTATACACGGTTACAACCGAAACAACACAAGCAACTACTGAATTTATTTAACAAAACGACCAATGTTTACGCGAAAAACGCAAAAAAATGTCGTCTTAATAAAAGCATGTGTGAGAAAAGAGCTTAGCAGGTAAAAATACTTCCGTTTTGAGCACTTCTAAGAAAGTGTAGGAAGGTCTTTCCAGTAAGGCAGGTGTAACCGACTTCACTGACTCACATTTACATAAAGTCCAGGAAGTTTTCGGTATTTTATCTCGCCTACCAAAACACCTCGCCATATTCCACTGCTCCGACTCTCAAGCAGCCCGAAACTAAAGCTAAAAAACAACACACAGCATTAGTGTTTAGGAATTAAAATTTACCATGAGAGCAGTATGGCTTTGCTGTGTTTAACAGCGGCTTTGTTTTCGCTCTGTATAACCCGGGCATCAGCTCTACACATCGCTAATAGCTCCTCTCTGAACTGCACTCAGAAGGTGAGAAGCCTGACGTTTTATTAGCATGTTACACTTTAGCAAGTTTCACAGATAATGTATTAGAAGCGGTTATGTTGATACTATTCTTACTTTTTGTTGGCATTGTAAAACGTTTTTTAAAGAAAATGTAAACGTTAAAGTTAGTTTTTGAAATTAAGGGGTAAGTGTAAGTGTGTTTTTCCAGTTTATATTAATACTGGTGAACACAATAAAACAAAACTGTTTACAATATAAATGTATCTTAAGCCATGCTAGTTTGTCTGCATTCCTCTTCAAAATTCTAAATAGCGATTAAGAAATGCCCCAAAGAGCCCCTCTTTACATCTTACAAACAACAACATGGCTGGCCTACTTGTTAAATGACTTGCTTATTAAAATATTGGCTACTAGAGTTTGTTTATTAGGATTTTAATGTCATGTTTTACATGGTAGTTACTCATTACACAAGGTTCATCAGTTCACAAGTTTTATATCAAACACAGTCATGGACAACTTTGTATTGTTCAATTCACCTCACTTGCATGTCTTTGGACTGTGGGAGGAAACCGGAGCTCGCAGAGGAAACCCACGCAGACACGGAGAGAACATGCAAACTCCACACAGAAAGCACCCGGACCACCTCACCTGGGAATCGAACCCAGGACCTTCTTGCTGTGAGGCGACAGTGCTACCCACTTAGCCACCATGCCGCCCGGCTACTAGAGTAAAAACAATAAGCTGCTGACGTTTATCTCTAACAATCACAGCCAAAATTCCTTGATGTGTACTATTAAGCACTTTCGACATTATTTTATATAACATTCTCTAAAAATGATAAATAGCTAAGTCAAAACAAGTGAGACTGTTTATTTTACAGTAAATTCTTTTCATAAACTTAACTTAAAGAAATTAAACCAAAAGTGTAAAGTGGGGTTACTTTCGTGTTCATTGTTTTTGTGTCTAATCATTATTTGACTTTTTGTTTAATTTTGGTTAGTGTAGGGGTGAAACTTTAGAAATATCCTCATTGGGTGGCACGATGGCTCAGTGGGTAGCACTGTGGTCTCACAGCAAGAAGGTCTTGGTTTCGATTCCCAGGTAAAGTGTTCTGGGGTCTTCCTGTGTGGACTTTGTACGTTCTCCCCATGACTGCGTGGGTTTCTCCGGGAGCTTCTTTTTACCTCCCACAGTTCAAAGACAAGAGACAAGAGTTTTCTGAAATAGAATAGAATATTAATTTGGTGATGTTTGAAGTTTTATAATGTAACTTATTCCTCAATAGTGATTATACAGTGGATTTTAAAAAGTATTCAGACCCCTTGGCTTTTTTGTGTTTATGTTGATTTAAATGTATATAATTGCCATTTTACCCATCAATTTACAGTTGGTCACCCACAATGACAAAGTAAAGTTTTTAGAGTTTTTGAAAAATGTATTAAATATCAAAAGCTGAAATTGTTTTAATAAACGTATTCAGACCCTTTGCTTTGGCACTCCAAATTGTGGTCAAGTCTAGTCTTTAGATGTGTCTAGGACTTAACTGTAGTCCACTTGCAATTTGAATTGATTGTACATAGTCTATGAGGCCCAAAATTTACACTACATTGTCAGGACAAAAAAACACCTGTTGATCTCTACTAAATGTAAGGCTTTGATGGTTACAAGGACCATAGTGGCCTTAATACATTTTAAATGGAAAGTAGGAGCCTTTGTCAGGGAGGTAAGAAAGAACCCAATAGTCACTCAATGGATGTGATCACTGTTGGACAGACAACCGAACTGTCCGAACATCTGAGTCTCTTGCTGTCTTTAAAAAACGATTAAAAACCCACCTTTTTACTAAGCACTTAAGCTGACTTGTACTTATTTACTAACATTTTTTTTCCATTTCCAAAAAAAAAAAAAAATACACTTTGGTTCTAACAGGTTTTAGCAGATTTGTGTTCTTCGACTGTTGTATACTTAAACTTGAGAAATGAAATGTTCACTATGGAAGCTCTTCTGTAAGTCGCTCTGGATAAGAGCGTCTGCTAAATGCAGAAATGAAAATGAAATGAAATGAAACTATCTCTGTAGCACTTCATCAATCAGGTCTTTATGTCAGAGTGGCATTACTGAAGCCACTGTGGAAATTGGAACAGCAGGTACAATGTCTGGTTAATACCATCCCTATGGTGAAACATGGTGGTGACAGTGTCATGCTATAGGGGTGTACACGCAAACTTAAACTGGGCTGACAGTTTACCTCTCAACATGACAATGACCTAAATCATACTGCCAAAACAACACTGGAATGACTTCAGGCAAGTTTAATAATGCCCCTGAATGGCCAAGTCAAAGCCTAAACACTTTAAACAGCAGTGGAGAGACCTGAGGACGGCAGTTCACAGAAGCGTAACATCAAATCTGACAGAGCTTGAGAGAATTTGCCATAAAGAATGGATAAAACTTGCAGCTGTAATGGCTGCCAAGAGGGCGTCTACAAAGGAAAACAGAAACACCTAGGTTTTTCACTGGTTAATTAAAAAAAATAATTAAAAAATAAATAAAACTGAAAACTTTTATTTACAAAAGTATTTAGATTCTTTATTTTTTAATTATTTTTTTAAATTAACCAGTGAAAAACCTAGGTGTTTCTGTAATTTGTGATTAGTGTATATTGATGGGTAGAAATGGCAAGTATTTCCTTTCAAAATCAAGTCCACAACATAATAATGTGTGCAAAAGGCCAAGTGGTCTGAAAATAATCTGAATCTATTGTTTTTAACTAAAGCTGACTTTTTACAGTACATAGGACTAGTTTGCCTGAACTTATTAGACAGCCATGTGCAATGCAATGTAAAAGAAAGTATGTATGTTTTGTAAACATTTTAAAAAGAAACATTAAGAATAACGCACAATTATTTATGTTCAACAGTTCCTTTCAGTACAGCATTGTTTTAATTGGTAGGAATGAAATTGCATTCAGCTTGTGTGTCTTTAGTAGTAATTAATTGGTGATCTTTAAATTGAAAAAGGTTGAGAACAGTCCATACCTTATGTCATTAAAATAAATGTTTTTATTGTGTTTCAGGATCTGTCTTGTAAAGCCACTATAAGTAGGTATTTTTATATCAATACGGAGTTACAGACACTAAATAACTACACACAGCATAAGCACTGATATGTGAGTATAGTTATATGTTTTGTTTAATGTTTTTTTAGATAATTGTATATATAAAGGATGGCTGAAACCAAATCAGTTCACTCCCAGTGGCCCAGTGGATCTGAAGGTGCATGTAGATGTCAAGATGGACAAGAATGGAGACTGGGTGCCAGTAATTATGGCACAGTGGAAAGCAAGAGATGATGGTTTGTATATCAGTACTTTTTATTTGATGTGATTATATGTGTAAAATGGCAATTATATCCATTTAAAATCAAATACATAACAAAGTTAAAGGGGTCTGAACACTTACTGAATTTATTCTACACAATCAGTAATCTTAAGTTGCTGTTTGTATAGATTTAACTCAAAAGATTTTTAGAAAATCCACAATTATTTTATAAAACTGTTTTGACAAAGAAATATAATCACAAGTCATACTACCATACCAATTACTAAATATTTAATATTGAAATAAAATATGCTTATTTTAATGATGAATATACATGCAATGGATGCATTTCTTTTAGGGAGCATTTCCTTTTTGAATGGAACTGAACTTCAGGTGATGGAGGTAGCCAGTGGTGGACACTTGTGCGTCCATTACATTTTTCTCCAGAAGTTTCAGTCTATGATAAATGCAAATGGTGAACTGGTAAGACATAAAACACATCAACCACACTTTAGGATTATCTTTATTTTTAAAAAAAGTTAATATCTTAAAAATGTGCTTGGGTGTTTTAACTGCAGTGGTCATTTTCACTGGACAAAGTGGTTGTTGAGCCAGAGATGGAATATTTGGTGTCTGTTGCCAACCTTCCCAAGCCAAACATAGACCAGACTGGTTACAACTTGTCAAAAACTGTTACTGTGCCACGTAAGTAAATCTTTTATAACATTTATTTGAGAAAGTACTAAATCAGTCTGTGAAATGTTTGCCTTTACAGCGTAATTGAAACAGGATTCACTTTAAATGCATTTGTGTTTACAATATCAGTGAGCATTATACTTTAAATTATTTAAATGTCCTTACTGAATGTATTTCAGTTTTATTTTCATGTGCAACAATGCTGACTAGTTGCCAAATTTAAAATGAAAACAAAAAGTTTATTAGAGTATTCATTTTTGAATATAATTCTTGTTTATTGTGAAAAAAATGTCTTTAATTGTAATTTTACATACGTCACAATCGAACTGCCAACATTTAAATAAGTTTGCAGTCCTGTTTGCAGTCATCTGTTTGTTGTGGTGCACAGATGAGCCATATGTTTTTGAACTTGTTTGATTGTTTAAAATTTAAAGGGAGCTATGAAACTTCTGGCTTGAAAGGCAAAGCAAAAGCCCCATATTGTAGCAGAGCCTGCATGAAGCTGAAACTAAGACATTAGTGGTCTTTTGTGAGAGGCTGCTTGCACAAACATGACCCACAAAGATGAAAAACCCTTATCTGTGACCTTATCACAAAAGTTAACATCTGTGCAAAAGAGCACACAAATAAGCCAAAGCCGTTCTGGAAACAAGTGATGTGTACTGATCACCAAAAGTATAAAAAAAACCCAGCATTTAATTAAATGCTTGCTGTTAAGCATGGTGGATTGAATATTTTCTATTATGACTTTGTGGCAGCCAGTGCCACAGGAAACACTGCACAGGTAGATGAAAAAATAGATTCCAAAAATACCATTACATTCTGGAAGCAAATGCTATTTTTAAAGCATTTCCAAAATTATAGGCACTCATATGATATGAGTTGGACTTCTATATATCAGCACCTGTGCTCATTACTAATACAGAATGCTTTTATATGCTTTTATAAAATTGTATCTACAACTACAGGTTGTACACACCCTTCTATGCAACAGACTCGCATCTGTATTGAAAGAGGTGAGTAAACACCTGGCACAGGATTTTATTTACTCAGAGGAAAATCATTTGTGTGCACTAATTATTTTATCACACACTGCTTTCATGCACCACTGCATTTAAATGTAATGACTACTGTATCTCTGTATTGCACAGGAGAATTCTGGCAGCCCAACATTACCATGGTGAAGTCAGGGCCAGATAACAGGACACTCGATGTTACTTTCAAGACTGAAGAAAATTCAGGAACCTATAATGTCATTGTGAGGTGCAATAATAGACGAAAAGCTGTGGATATTAATAAGGTTTGACACTTTAAACACATGCACATTACAGTATTGTATTGTTGTTATTGTGCTATTGCATAAAAAGAACTGTTGAATTTCTTCATGTATGTGTTCATGTATTTACCATCACAGTTGTGAAGGCTGCAGGTTAAATTAGAGGTACACAATGCCTAAAATAATGATCACATCATATCGGAATCCTTGCCTTTTGTCACATTATACAATGAAAATGAAAATAAATTAAGTCTAATTTTGTCCAGCTGTGTGTACAAATTATAGCCCTCATCATCAAAGTGAAAATTATAATTATATCTCAATAAGTAAAATACCTGGTCCCTTCACACTGAATTCATCAAAACATTTGAGTGTCCATAAGCTCCAAGCTTAAGCAGTAAATTCTACAGGCCTGTGATCAGCCAGCTGGTAGTTGTGTTAATGTCTGATTATAAGTAAAACTTTGAGATTTTGAATATTAAGTACTAAATATTTACATTGGTCCAAGATATCTTGCAGTTGTTTTGGTGAAGTAGTACATCTGTGCTAATTTCCTTTTTTGCTTCTTACAATTTCATTTACAGCATTTAGCAAATGTTCTAATCTACTTACAGTGCTTCTTCAGTATCATATTGGATATTGGATCATATTATTTGTCTATCTTTTCTTTTGCACAGAACAACAGCTCTTCCCTAAATGTTACCTTTGACCTGGACGCTTGGCCACCCACATGCTGCAATTTTGTTGCTCAAGTAAGACTTTATACCTTCAACTATGATGCACATTATCACATTGTATAAAATGTATAAACTGTATACACATTATTTCTAAATGGCTTAATGCAATTTTAGATCCAGCCCTTCTTTATGAAGTGTGGAAATGACTGCTTGCGAAAGGAGAGAACATTTAACATATGTAATCCAGGTATTAAATGTTTAATTTATTTAATTTTTTAGATAAAATACATATAACATAAACAGTACTTTGTTTTTTACATAAGTATTGTGTTGACTTTCTTAAACAGATAAACATCCACCACCCACCGATAAGACTTGGACGATTTTTGTGGTGCTGTTTATTGTACTCTGTGGTCTTTGTCTCATTTTGGCTGTTGGTTTATGCTGCAGGAAGTGTAGAAAGGGTAAGTAATGGCAAATATTTTTGTTCTTTGAGTCACACATTTTACATGAGCTTAGATCAGACTACATGGCAGACATTTTAATTGCTTCATTAAAAATAAACGGGCAGCACAGTCGCCTCACAGCAAGAAGGTTCTGGGTTCGATCCCCAGGTGAGGAGGTCCAGGTCCTCTCTGTGTGGAGTTTGCATTTTCTCCCCTTGTCTGTTTGGGTTTCCTCCGGTAACTCCAGTTACCTCCCACAGTCCAAAGACATGCAAGTGAGGTGAATGTGAATGTAACCAAAGTGTGTAAAACATGATGTTAAATCCTAATAAATAAATAGTTACAAATAAACATTGCGTTACAATACATTACTCAATTATTACTTTATACAAACAAACCTTCCTGACACATTGGTGCTAATTTCTTGATTCGCATAGTACAATGATTAAAATCAGCTTCTACAGATACATCTAAAAGTTGTCACCAGACCTATAAAAGACGTGTAAATTGTGTTATCTTTAGTATTTATTTTCTATAAGAGCAATGCCTGTTCATTTTACTTGCTTTTGTAAAAAAAAAAAAAAAAAAATAGCAGAAAAGCACGTTCTACCAAATAGCCTCCAATCAATAATAATGGTCAGTTGTATCTTCTGGTTACTATTTAGAAATGCTCTCTGTGAACAAAATGGCCAAGCATTGACCAAAATGATAACATATATATTTGTATGAATTGTATAACATATATATTTTTATGTTTACAATTTCAGAAATAAAGCCTACACCACTCCCCCCTCCCCCAACTCCTATAACTACTAAGCAACCAGTGTTGATTATCTACTCAAGGGACCACCCCAAATACACAGAAATAGTGCTTAAACTCTGTGCCTTTTTGAGGGCTAAATGTGGCACAGAGGTTTACCTGGACCTACTGGACACTGCTTCTATCGGAGCCATGGGCCGCCTGCCATGGATCGAATTTCAGATGCGTCGCATAGAGCAGTCCTCCGGCAAGGTGATGGTCCTGTGCTCACAAGGAATGCAAGCCAAGTGGGGTGCCATCTGTGGGGGGCCTCGGGTCCACCTGCGCGAGGACGTCTGCTCAACCATGGGAGACATGCTGACCCCCGCCCTGCAACTCATCACACCCGACATGCAGCGGCCTGCCTCTCATGGCAAGTACCTGGTGGCTTATTTTGAGGACGTAAGTGCCGAATATGATGTGCCATCGATGTTTGATGTGGCAGTCAAGTACAAGCTCATGAAGCACTTTGAAGAGCTCTTCTTTCGAGTCCTGGATCAGGAAAAATATCAGCAGGGGAGAGTGCACACTATTGAGGGAATTGGCATCGATGAGTATTTTAACTGCCCCTCAGGTAAAGCCTTGAGGGATGCTATCGAGACCTTCCAGGCCTATCAGTTAGAGAATCCAGACTGGTTTGAAAAGGAGTGCCTGGAGAGTGAAGATGCAGTGGTGGAATCAGAAGTCACTCCTTTGTTCGACCAGTGTACCCCGTCAATTCTTCAGTGTGACCCTGTGCTCAACGGCGGACCCTCTGTCTATGAGTGTGAGGTGGAGATGCATGATATGGATCAGGCCCAGAGTGTGCGGACCACTGAAATACCTTATCTAAACTCAGAATTAGAACAGCTTTTTGAGGAGCCATCTGTTTTGGGTATCCATCCAGCACACAACCAAGTGTATTCCCTTTGTCCTGACATAGAACCACCTTCTGGTATCTACACGGTTGGTGCGCAGCCTCCTGGCATTGAGAGTCAACCCTGGCTCATGGCTGAACCTGCACTACAGGAATCGTTATCACCCAGCAGGAACGGATTGCACATGAACAGCCGATCGCCAGCTGATGGCTGCTCTGCTGATGATGTTGAAGAAGGCCTCGTGCAACTGCAAAACCTGCAGGTCTCGCTGGCATCCTTTGCCATGGCCGTCCCTCCACCCTCACTGGACGATTACAACTACTTGTCTTGGGATACGCAGCCATCCCAGCCGGTAGAGATCGATGAGAGTGAGGTGGAAGAAGATGTCTCAGGGAAGAGACCGTCTAGATGGTCAGATCAGGGATATAGTTCTAGAGACTCTAGGGAGGAGCCTCCTCCATCCTCTCTTGCAGCTTTGGCCAAATTACAAGAGGTTCTATTCATTAATAGCCCCATCTCGTCTGGCTTTGGGACAGAGACAATTGAAAGTTAAAGGTATCCGTGGACTGTTGGCTTATCTAGGACACAGTTTTGTGTTCCAACAGGAAATTGTGTTCCAACAGGAACACAACTTTTGACCCTTGTATTTGAGCACATTGGTATGCCTTCTGAAGTATTTTGTAAAGTAAACAGAGCATCTTTCCAAACTAGCTTTATCTATGTTTGAGGTATAAAGACTGTTTTATAGTAAGCGCACGGGAGGCACAACGATACATTCAGCTCGGGCCACTACCTCTGGAATTCAGGGTTCGAATACACAGCTGTGCTATTGGCTGGTCAGGCGTCTACATATAGACATGAATGGCTATGTCTGAGAGAAGCCAAAGCCACACAATTGATTGATGTCTTGTCTAGAGTGTGTTGCTGCATTGTGCATAGTGATTGCAGGATACTAGGACCCACTGCAACCCTGACCAGAGCAAAGCATTGGTAAAACATAAATATAACATAAAATGACATATTTTTCAACATTACCACATTTGTTATTTTTTAGTTTTAGTATTAATTAGAGCATTAAAACAGAAGAAAATGGAATGGTTACATTATTCAGTTATATTTAGTTTGTAAGAATTCCCAGGCATGGCAAAAATTGTAATATATAGTTTTGTATATATATTTGTTTAAAAATTTCAAAATGTACTTTTGTCTTGTTGTTAGTGTGGGATTAAGCCTATTAACCACAAAAAGCGTGTTTTATAACCTTCTTAAATTATTAGTACCAAGGTTGCCCTTCATTTTAGATTTGCCAGTAAAAAATTCTGATTGCATTACTGCGTAGTTCTACGATGGCAGATTAGGGCCACTGTAAAAAAAAATATGTTTAAGTTTCAATTTCGAGAATAAAGTTGAAATGATTATGAATAAAGTCGAAATATTATACCAAATAGTATACCAAAGAGTGTGCAGCCGTCGTTGGCTTGTAAGTTCAGAGAAGCACAGGTGTCAGTACCTGGATCGGCATGCGAGCGCTGAGGGCCGCCTCCAATGTTACTGTGGTTATCCAGTAACCCGCGATTATTACTTTTTTTTGTATTGTACGCTTCCATCCACATGACATGATGACTAAATCAGTCAATGCAACTATTTATAGCAATGCCAAACAGCTTTAATTTATCGTACGAGTCCATAAGGCTCGGTTGAATTACTGGCGACAACGCAGATGCCGAGTGCACCAGTGGCACACGTTCTTCTAAATAAACACAGTTTATTGCAAAGCCGTTTCAGCATCCTTACACTAATAACAAACTGGTACTGATGTGCCAGGAGATTGGGGATTTCTTTGTTTGTGAAAGTATTACTTTACTAAATCATGAACGTCTCTCATTTTAACACAAGGAGGTTGCACAAGGATATTTCGACTTTAATCTCGAAATCATTTCGACTTAAGTCTTGAAATCAAAACTCATACAACTTTATTCTCGAAATAATTTTGACTTAAAAAAATATAATGTTTTACAGTGGCCCTAATACGCCGTCGTATAGTTCAGCATGTGTATTATATCAGTCATTTTACACAAAGTAACAGTCAGTTATGATCATCAGCAACATCATGTCTATAAACAACTCCAACACCATGATGTCATCAGTTAAATTTATTGGATTCTTACAATCAGAAACAGACCATTATCAGACGACTGTAAAATGTGGTTCACGGACATGTGTAACAATACAAACTCTGTTCTTGGTACATATATCACTGAAACATCGTCATTGTTAAGAGCACATTTAGGGACATATAAACATCTATAAACTAGTATTACCATTTTTACAATCATACAAGTAATATTGCACACCAACTTTAACTTTTGGTTGTTATTTTTTTCAACAGCAACAGGTTAAATGTACAGGATTGTGGGCAAGGTGATTTCTTTCATAATTCATGCATTTTACTATAAAACAACATTACATTTTTGTGTAAAAAGTCTGTAAGGAGATGATTTGTTGTTCTTGATGTTTAGTGTAAACTGAGTAGACAATTAAGATCTCCATCGCATAGGGCTTAGAATCGAATACTACAGTCGTGTGCCTATAAACTGCAAAAAGAACGACAATCTTTGGTTGTTTATTGTGTGCTTTTTACTGGAATGACTAGACAACTGAAACAGAAAGATCCAAGGAGCCTTTTAAGACTGAAGATTAACAAGACACTTGAAAAAATAGTAAACGCTTTGGAATTATTAGAATGTTTGTGTTATTTACTTATGAAATGTGGTAACAGCAAAAGATCTGCAAAAACCTCCAGTTTTAAATAAAAATAAACAATAAAGAAAATCACTGCTCACCCAAATTATTAAGCACATGTTTAGTTTGCAAAAAACATGTACATGTTCCACCATTAGCATTAATTAATTTTAGCCAGGCCTTCTTATCCAACATCAGTGCCTGATCTCACAAATGCACTGTTAACTGAAAGGGCACAAAATCTCACAGACACACTTCACTAATGGAAAGCCTTTTCCAGAAAGGGGCACAACTCCAAATTTCTTCCTATGGTTTTAAAACTGGTGGTCCAACAAGCTCATTTTTAGGTGATTAGATACTTTTGGTCATATGGTGGTGTAATAATAATTAATAAAAACAATTCCAGAAAATCATGTCTTATAAAATATAAATAAATTGGTAAATGAACAGCCCTTGTTGTTGAGTTTCTTCAAAATGTGGTGGACTATATTCAAACTAATGCACAATAAACTGTGAGGCACAAAAAAAAAATCCAGTTTTTGATAATGCACTTGTGGCCTGCATGTGCTTTAATTAAAATTTAGATAATAATGAAGTAAAGTTGCATTTTTGCAGTGAACCTTGACACACAAATGTAGGAAACTTTAATCTAGCTGAATGTATACAGTACAGGTTTGTTAAGCACTCAATTACGTAATAAAGGGGGTTTTCCATTCAAACTAGATTTGCTTGTGCTTCTGTTCTTAAGCCTACACTCATTTCCTGTTTTCCATCACTGACCCATTATTAAACTGCTTTAACTCTCATGAATGTTCACTGAACTTTTTGTCAAAACCAGAATTACATTTTAATTTTAAATCACACTATTTATTTTACACATTTCTTCTTTATGTTTTTAAGCTTTTTGTGGGTTTATGTTAGTTCAGGAACAGAGTACTGAAGGTTTTGGGTTACACAATAGCCCCTTTTCACAATTAAGTAAAACTTTGGGCTCTTGTCCAACAAAGCTTTCACCTTCTATTACAGGAATCACAAATTCTGAACCCAACAACCCTGAAGTTACTTGTAACTAGAAACTCAAGATAGTATAACCTGCTCTACACCTGGAGCTGCAGAGAGTGTATTTCTCTCCCCATCATTTTAAATTGATACTCGTCAATCTAGTGTTTGTAAGCTAATTTGCACAGAAATGTACATTACATAACAGCAGTGACATGGCTTCAGGGGAAGCATGTGCTGGCCCTCACCCTTTCTGACTGATAGCCGCTGTGTGATGAGGGAGACATTTGATGTGTGGAAACTGACCAAGACTAAACTATGAGACTTTAAGGTATCAAGGATATACCATCACCATATAATGTTAATAACAATTGTTTAAAAACTGGTTAACCCTGGTCTGGGATGCACTGGGCCTGGTGCCTCCTGAAAACACTGGGGTTAAGAACACCTAAACACCACTTAAACAAACCAAGTGAATATAATGTAAAAAGCCTCAGAGTGACCATAAGCAAAGATCAAACCTAAGTTTTGAGGAATCATTTTACTGCACCACCATGCTGCCCCCCAAAAAAACATTGTCTTCTTTTTTAAATTCAGTTAGTTCTGGAACCAGTACTGAGGGTTTCATGTTGATGTGATTTTTCAAATCAATGTCTATTAATCTACATTTATGACATGTGGCCGATGACCAAATTACCAGGCCAGCAATTTAAGGTTAAGGGCCTTTCTCAGGGGGCCAACAGTGGCAACTTGGCGGTAGTGGGGACTAAAGATGTATTAAGAGACAAAGATCTTAAATTAGCTAACAGTAATAACTTTAGTCTGATCAGAATAGGGTGGGTCCAGAGCCTGGAAAAACTGGGTGTAAAGTGGGGATACAGCCTGGACACTGTGATGGTCTATCGCAGAGCATTTCTCACTCACCTATTCAATCACCTAAACCTAAGAAAGACTTCAAACAGCCAGTCTAGTCCACCTAGTTACTAGTATTGGAGGGAAACCCACAAACCTAACACATAGTGACTGGCGCCACCATGCCACCAAAAGTCACAAATGCAACAGTAAATTTCCTTTACATACACATTTGCTTGCTGCACACAAACATGAATTTGTTATACAGCCTAACCTCTCCACATTAGTTGAAAGTTATTGTGAATAATTTCGTGGTTGTGTAAAAAGGCAGGCTAGTTCTGGTTAGAGAGTACCAATGGGAGTGCAGGGTCTTACAACAGGCTAAATTTTTTTAGCATTCTTAAAAAATAAAATAAAGTGTAGCAACTATAGTATGTGAAAAAAATGTTACTAATATTACTATTGGCTATCAAGACTGTATCATACATCTTTATGCAATATTTCATTTACAAGTATCAGCTTTACCAAAACCACCCACTGTCATTTAAATAAAGTAAACATTAGATTCATAATCTTAAATGCACCAAGTCCACAATAGCTTAAACAAAAGTGCATGTACAAATGTTCACAAGTGCCTGACAGGTTAACCACGTAAACTTCACATTACTTTACTTTAGTGTAAATTGTTTATTCACATCCAGTAAAATGTTAAACATTTTAGTATATACTGTACAATAAATCACTTATTGTATAGAACTCACCAACATTTGCCAATAATACTGAAGTTTAGCACCTGTGTGAAGTGTGAATGATTCTATTGTTACCTTCTTAAGTACTTAAGTGCTTTTTAATATACACACACCCACACCAACACACATAAATGGCGATAGTTGGACTGCACCCATTAGTTCATCCCAAACTATAACCTTATAATGAGAGGTATATATATAACCATCAGTAACAGGTATGGAACACATTTGAAGCTACAGCAACACAAATGTCACTGTGCACAGTCAAGCAAGCATTACAGAGTCATGGGCTCAGTAGCTGCCATGCAAGACGGAAGAATATATTTCAAAATCAACCTTAAAGCTTGAAGTTTGTTGTTTATTACATGAACAAAGAACGATTTTTGGAAAATTCTGTAGAGATAAAACAAAGGTATATAAAAGTTACTTGGCCTTAATAACCAGAAATATGTTCAAAAGAGAAAATATGAGAAGTTAAAACCCATCAACATTCTAGCTACTGTGGTGGTGGTAGTAGTATGTTCTGGGGACTGTTTTCCAACCAGAGAACTTGCATTGCATAAAAAGAGAAGAACATTTAAAATAATCTATAATGTAACTGGGTGATCAATCAGAATAAACCAAAACACATAGTGAACATGGTTTTGGAATGGTCTTTTAAAAGTCCCCACCTTAGACCTATCAAGAATATTTGGACGGGATGAAATAGTTCAGGATGTGCCAGTAAACAGGTTTTGCAAAATGCTTATCAAAACAGAGTTGTTAGAAGCTTGCCTATTACATTAGCTGAATACAGTGGAATACAGTATAAACACTATATACAGCATAAATACAGTATAAACAAATATTAATGTGTGTGTTTAACATATTTTTAAATCCTGTCATAAACCCACAACAAAATTATAAAAAAAAATTCATATTCACTAATAGAAATCAAGGCAGTTATGACATGCATGTCTCTTACAAGAGTATGTCAACTTTTGACTTTAGCAGTATACCCAAGCTTGGGTAATATGATCCCAAATCACATACTACAGTACTAAAGTGTATGCATAAAGTAAACTTGTCATCACTATTGTGTCTATGATGGGATGCAACACTTCTCATTCATTAATTCACCATGTAATGTCAATGCCAGCAGAGGTCGTAATTTCAGCAGTTATGAGAAATCTCTCTGGTTCTCCTTCCCTCTGACGTGCCAATCTAGGTGCAAACCATACAGGTGCTTAATCAGCCGATAACACAGCTAAGATTCGAACTCGCAAGCTCGAAATGTCAACACTGCGCACCTGAGCGCCCCAAAAAACATTTTTACTTAGATTTTCTTACATTTTTGTTAACTTTAATGACCCTGTTTATTAGAAGCTAATAACCTTAACTCCACTGTGCTTCTCATCAATCACCAATACAAAAATACAAGAGGGATTTATATATATAATAGAAATATATGGTTTATATAGTGCTCGTGTAGCGCAGCAGTAAGCTGCAATAGCCCACTACCATTGGGATCCAGAATTTGAATTCATGTCAGTACTACTGACTTGTCATACAGACATGGTTGGCTATGTCTGAGGGGCAAGAAGGGGAAAGGCAGAAGGCCCGCAATGGATTTGCGCCCTGTCTGGGGTGTGTTGCTGCATTGCACCCAATGATTTCAGAGTAGCTGTACACAGATAATTATTACAGCTTTGGCAATACGAAAGTCCTTATTTGTCATGCCAATAAAGCTTCCTTTGAGTTTGAGTTGATAATGATGATAATAAATGGTTTATATTGTAGGAAGTAGGTTACCAGCACTACTTAGTCAGTATAATAGTTTAAATACAACAGTCCTTTTGAGTTGTTTAAATGCTACTACATTGCTACTGGATAAACTAAAAGTCATACTTCACTGCATGTAAACCCAGTGAGTAAAATTCTTACCAAAATCTGACAGCAGTAATGAAATTATTCAGTAAACACACTCAGTAACAGTTATAGTTGTGATGTCGACAATGGGTGATTATGCTTTCTAACAGCACATCTGTGGTGTTTAATTTATACCATTAATAAACTCCCCATCCATTCATTCATTAAAGTGCTTCACAAAACGAGTGCAAATTAAAAACCACCACAAATTACAAACAGCCATAAGGGAACACACTCCCAAGTTTACAAAAGGTGGATTCTAGGGAACATGAGTTAAGTGTAATCCCAATATAGGTTTTAAACGGCTGGCCTTTGTTTTTGTGGGTCCCTGTGCAAGATTTTGAGACTCCAGTATTATTGTGTGAATTGGAAGTTGTTCAATATTATTACTTTTTTCAAGAGTGTCTCATTGTTAGCTGAATTTAGCAGCAATGCTCTGAGAGGAAAAATATGAATGGCTTAGCCAAATTCTATCAAGAAATATTAAGATTTACATTTTTAGCATTTAGCAGGCACCTTTATCCAAAGCGACTTACAGTATATAGTCTAAGCAACTGAGGGTTAATTAAGTGTTAAGGGCCCAACAGTGGAAACCTGGCAGTGGTGGAGTTTGAACCAGTGATCTTCTTATTACTAGTCCAGTACCTTAACCACTAGGCTACAACTGCCCAACAATTGTGTGCCTGCATTCAAAGGGTCTCATTTTTAGTCTGATCTTGTACATTGCAATAATAATAGCTTACAAATGGTAGCAATAACAAGACAGCCAGCTTTACTGACCAGCTAACAATTTTAGTTTCGAAAAACATTTTCTATCAATTTCTTCAGGTTGATAATACTTTCTATTTTAAGGTTTTAACTTGTTTGTTCCTAATAGTGCTGTTTCAGTGGGAACTTTAAGTGGGTATCATTTTAAGGATAAAAAGTTATTCTTGCAAATTTGCCAAGCATTACTATTCTATTCAATGTCATACTGTCTTCTTAAACTCACATCTGTAACATCAAAGGTTCATGTTAAAACTTCTTTGAAAGTTTCAACATTAGTGTAAAATAATGTATTTTTTTCAAGGATCTGACAGTGCACAAATATACAGTTACTACACACTGTTGAATTCTTTAAAACTGCATTATTTTCCACTAAAACATGAATGAGACAAAAGCTAGAGACAACCAGACCAATCATGTCACTGTGTCTGTATGAACCATGCAAAGGGGTACTTGAATTTTCTTATTATGACCCTGTTCATTAGAAGCTAGTAACCTTAACACTACTGTGCTTCTAACCAACCAACAAAAATACAACATGGATTTAAATATATATTGCAAATATATTGTTTGTTTGGTGCTTGTGTAGCGCAGCAGTAAGCTGCAATAGCCCACTACCACTGGAATCCAGGATTCGAATCCCTATCAGTACTACTGACTTGACATACAGACAATTGGCTATGTCTGAGGGGCAAGAAGCGGGGAAGGCAGAGGCCTCACAATGGATTTGCGTCCATTGTGAGACAACCAGACCAATCATGTCACTGTGTCAATGCAAAAAGGTAGAGCTTAACTCTAAAAAATCTGTTTGCAAAAACTATGCATTGTTTATCAGTGAAAATGCAGCCATGGCAATATGGACTTCTTATTTTATTTGATACAGACACAGTGACATCACTGGTTTTTTCAAGGAAAAATTTGCCCTGTGTTTTGGGTTGTTGTCTTATCGCAGGTTTCACCCATTATGGGATAGCATTTTTGAAAATGTAAAATGAATGGGCGCCTGGGCGCCGATTAAATCAGTTTCAGATTCAGATCAGAAAATGTTCTTCATTCGATTTAAAAAAACAAGAAAATGCCATTTTTGCACTTAGCTGTAACCAACAGTACACTACTCAAAACTGATTTAATCGGCGCCCAGGTGGCGCAGCGGGATATTCCGATAGCGGGACATTCCGATATTTCAAACTCCTTGGTTCGAAACAGGTTGCCACCGGTCGGCTGGGCGCCATCTAGCGGGCATAATTGGCAGTGTCTGTAGCAGACAAGTTTCTGCTAGGGCGGGATGACCGGACCGGTCTTCAAACGCCGTGTAAGGTCCATGATTAGCAGATAGAGAGGTGCCTGTGCAGAGTGCATTGGTGAAAAAGGGTTCCGCTAAGGGCTGCACGCTGGTCGGAGGAGGCGTGAGCAGCAATATACCCACCTCGACTGCAAATCAGGGATCCCCCAGCAGTGGAAGACAAATTGACTACGCTACATTGGGAGAAAATGCATAAATAAATAGAAAAAATCTGATTTAATCTACCCATAAACTGATTTCCACATTAATTTACTCTGTGCTTATCTCAAATTTGCACATCTGAGCACAACAGGCAATAAAAAACAACCACAAAGTGACTCCGACACCACCAACAAATCCACAGACATTTGCCTATACAGCTTACTGTATGAGACATCAAGCTGAAGCCCTGCAGACCAAGCCGTATGTGAAAAAGGTCAAGAAATTATAAGGAATGGGGGTCAGAGACGTATATTTCTCTTTTTAGAAGAATAGAAAACTATTTTAAATATATTTTTGGTGTTTAGGGAAAATCTGGTTTCTGTGGCTGCAGAAATAAAACAGGTTCCATAAACGACATCCAGAAATGACTGTTAGCTTCCTTAAAAAATAATGTTTCTTTTTATGTTAAATAAACATAGAGGGAAAGAATAATTAATAAGGGGAAGAATAAAAAGATTAATTGTATGTAATAAAAGAAATACATGTTTTTAATGATATACTGTTAGCTGTTTTGTTTCATTAATTTAGATAACAGTTAATGTTGGCTAGCTAGCTAAAGCTACCAGATAAGTAACAAAAAAGCTATTGTTAGCTAAGTTTAAAAGCTAAGTTTGCTGATCTTACAGCTAGTCTTGGCCATGTTAGGTGGTTTATATTAAAACACCAATCAGCTAGCATGCTGAAGTGTTTGTGAGGTAGCTAACATTGCTTGTTGATATATAATTTGGTCTTTCAGTAGCGCATGTGTAAGCGTACTAATGTTAGCTTAGTTAAATCATACAGCTAGTGGATTGATACTCTTGGTCTGCATGGCTGCAGTTAGATACTAAACCGGGTGCAAATATGAACAATTGCTGTTCTTAGCTAGCAAGTTGAGTTGTTTGGTCTTAGCACCAGTGGAGATATTGGTCTGCCATCTGACATGGTTAAGGCTGATTGCATGGTTATTTTTTTAGAGTAAACTGGTCCTACACGGACCCCACTTTGCTTCCTGTGGCAATATCTAAGATTGAGAGTTGACAGCCAGGGTGTTAACGTAGCCGTGTGGGCACATGTCGTTCTCCGAGGCGGCGTGGGAAAACCGCGCAGGGTCTCCTCCGCGGGTGAGTTTCCGGACGCTCCTCATGCTAGCACACTGCTCCACCAACTCCAGGCACTTGCATGCCAAGAAAAAGACATTCTTAAACATGAACAGTGACACGGGCATGTCGTAAAGAAACACCATCAAGCATCTGACGGCTAGTAAGGGTGCGTCGAGGAGTACGCTGCCGAGGAACCGGGAACACATCCAGCGGCAGTGCATGCGTGAAGCTGTGGAGAGCTCGTAGAGCCATAACACCGGGACAGTCAGGGCCACGAAGTACGCCGCCATCACCGAGTACTTCAGGTACGTGTTCGGGATCTCATTCTTTATGAGGAGCAGCTCGACGAGCGTGAAGCTATCCAGGACGTCCACACACGTGCTCACAAAGCAGCTGTGCGAGTGGTACCTCGGGGAACCATGGGAATCCTCCACAAGGGAGTTGATCAGGCAGAAGAGCAAAGGTGCACTGAGCAAGGACGTCGCCTTAAAACCGGTAGCACCGAAGGGCACCTCACGGGCCAGCAGTTCCAGGATCGACGTCTGGAGCACAAGCGCCACCTTGGGGGCGTACGCTATCACATAGACCAGCCAGGCAAGGTGTGCAAAGGCAAACTCACCCAAGTGGCAGCCGAAGAGCGAACTCTTTTGGCGAAAGCCACACGCCCGTTCACGCTTGCTCCGGGCGTTTCGGACAAAGAAGATGGCCCAGCCGGAGACCACCACCAGATCTGTGGCTATCCACGAACACCAGTACAGGTCTGTGAAAGCAATGAGGTAGAAGTCAAGGATGCCCCCTTGAACAAGGAGCAGGATGAAACACAGAACCTTGTAGAAGATGTTTTTGGTGGAACGCGGGACGAAGGGAGGAGCGGATGGAGGGAAATCACAGCCCGAGGTCATGGCAGGAACCGCGCCGCTTACCGTCCCCGTGCTGTCTCGCTCCGCGCTCGTGCTCGTGGCTCTCGTGGACGCGCCGCTGCGGATAAGGAGCTGTCCGTGTTCGGGGGCTGAAGACACGGGGGAATCGGGGTAAATCGCCGCTTCGGCTCGAACACAGCTGGGAACGGAGTTTGCTTTTCGAATATCCGAGATCATCCTACCAGCACCTGCTTTACCTCCTCAGTCGCTTCTCTTCTGCCTGCGCAGTGCCTGATGCGCACAGGGGCGGCTGCGCAAATCCCGTTACGGAGCGCATCGGAATGGACTGAGTGCGCTTTTATTGTGGAATAAAATAAAGCAATAAGCCACGAGAGGCCGTGCGTTAATGTGATTTTAGCGAAGCGGAGTGCCTAAAACTTCTTTCCCGTGCTAAAATCATAGCAGTAACGCACGGTCTCGAGTGGCTTATTACTTTTATAAAACGGCGGTCAACATAAAATACAATAAATACAACAATGTTTAATTCATAAATGTATTTATTGTGTATAAACTTACAATAAAGCATTCTTCCGCGACGCAAGGTAGTTCGATTA
Organism: Trichomycterus rosablanca; assembly: GCF_030014385.1. NCBI lineage: Eukaryota > Metazoa > Chordata > Actinopteri > Siluriformes > Trichomycteridae > Trichomycterus > Trichomycterus rosablanca. The sequence goes on along the minus strand of NC_085988.1, from coordinate 69,498,831 downwards.
ACAGTGTTGCTAGGCAACATGAGGGGGAACGTAACCTTAATTTTTTCTATTCAGTGGCGTATTAATATGGAATGATGTGAGGTGGTCATAGGTGTGCGTTTATCGGGGATCTTACAACGGCTTCGAACGCGGCTCAGCCAATCAGATTTTAGGACCGGAACTATCCATTTTATAATAAGTGTCTGAATTCATTAATACTATAAAAGTGGCACAAATATACATGTTGATCTAAAAACAGACAAATGCCAATGATAAACACTATCCGAATCCGAACTTAAAAGGCTATAAGTGCAGCCTGTTTGATCTTTACATTATATACAACCCCAAATCAGAAAAAGTTGGGACAGCACGGAAAGTACAAATAATGAAAACACAGAGTTTCTTACATTTACTTTGGCTTTTATTTCATTGCAAACAGTATGATCCTGAGATATTTCATGTTTTATCTGCTCAACTTCATTTCATTTATTAATAAACACCCATTCCTGCATTTCAGGCCCACAACACATTCCAAAAAAGCTGGGACAGTAAAGCATTTACCACTTTGTGATGTTGCTATTCCCTTTCACCACACTTGTATTAAACCATGATTTCATTCACCTGTTGACATCACCTGTTTGGAATCCCATTATTATTTAGTTTTCTCACCTCATTACTAGCCCTAAATTGCCCCCGTCCTAACTTTTTTGGAATGTGTTGCAGGCCTGAAATGCAGGAATGGAGGTATATTAACAAATGAAATAAAATGAAGCTGAGCAGACAAAACATGAACTATCTTAAGTTTAAACTGTCTGCAATCAAATTAAAGTCAAAGTAAATGTAAGGAACACTGCATTTTTATTTTTTTTCCTTTTGCCATACTGTCCCAACTTTTTCTGATTTGGGGTTGTATGTTTTCCTCTTTAATGTTTTTTTTTTTTTTTTTGATAATTAATTTTCACTTTCCACTTTATCCAAGTCAGGGTCACGGTGGGTTTACTTGACACAGGGCAGGTATACACCTTGGGCAGGGCACCAGTCTATCACAGGTCAACACGCTCTCTCTGCCCCATTTACAGTAAATAATCCGTGGGAAAACAAACTTGTTAACGGGGAGAACATACTAAATCCCAAACAGACAAAGGTTAGAGGCCATAATCGAACCCAGGTCCTAAGGGCCCATGTTGCTGTAAGACCCACTCCACCAATTTCACCAATCTATAGGCCTTAATTTAAAATGTTACATAACATATTTTTTTTCACATTTTTCCCCCTTTTTTCCCCAATTTTTATCCCCCAGTCTAGTCGTGTCCAATTACCCTGATTGTGTCCTTTATACTGATTCGACTCTTCACCGCTGACTGAGGACGCCTCTCAACTGACTTGCGCCCCCCCTGGTACGCACAGTCAGTACAGACTGCATTTTTCACCTGCACGACTCCAGTTCATACACTTGACGGGCACTGTGTACGGAGGGCCACACCCCTATCAGCATTATTCCGCAGGCACCATCAGTCAGCCAGCAGGGGCCGCAGTCGCACCAGTTATGAGGACCTATGATACGACTTTTTCACCCTCTAACCCTGAACAACAGCCAATCGTTGTTCATACAGCCGCCCAGCCCAGTCGGAAAGGCAGAGCTGAGATTCGATACGATGTATTCGAAACCCCAACTCTGGTGCGCTAGCGTACTTTACCGCTGCCTTAGTTTAAAATGTTACATAAATTAAAAATGTTATCACAAGATGATTTCACAACATATATTCTAAGCAAGGTCATTTTTGCTGTAAGGTGACAGTGACACCCACTGTGCCAACCGTGGCACAATTTTAAAAAGCACCTGTAATGTCAACCTGTAATGCCAACCCATGCCAAACTACTGCAATGTCATAACTCAGATACTGTCAGATACTTTTGCCCATTTAGTATGAAAACAGGGACAGAAAAAACTGTTTCTGACTCAACTCTACTCTCTAAAATTAACATTGAGCAAAAACTGCTTGTTTTTACCCAGCTTGATACAAACATGGGGATGTCACTGGTCCTGGCAAGTGTTTATATGCCTTTTTTAAATAGTTTATGTAGGAGTCAAGGAGGAGCTGTGTAAAGCTCTGACATTACACAGCATGTTTTAATATTATAAAATAATAATTGCGAGTGCTTCACTTTAATGCATCTCAAATAACAGGAAAGTAAAAAAAGACAAGATGTTGATACTTTGATAATAAACTTTAATTTTCAAGTTATGTTGGATGGTTCTGGACCATAGAAAACAAGCACATATCAGTATAAACATATGTATTTAACCAAGTTCAACAAGAACCAAATAACAACTGGGTGTTTGTGGATTGGCTACTTACAGCCGAGCTTAATATGCAATACTGAAGCGAAACAGAAATGTACAATTACTGGACAGTTAAAGTGATTTAACGACTTCATATTTGAATGCATTTAAGTCTGCTTGCGGGAGTCCAATTTCACAAAGGCTATCGCTACACTCAGTTTTTTTTAGGAAAGACTCATTAATTTCATACCACAGGTGTTAACGAACCTGTACAGTTCAGATAGGTTAAAAACTGACCCGACTAGGCCAATTAGACAAAATTAGAGAGCGAAAAAAGGAGAGCGGGGAAGTGAGGATGTGCAGTGACGTGAGTCGTCTTTATGAACATTAAGAGTGCGTGTGTGCATTTTGACATCAAGGAAGCTCACCTCCACCACCCCAGAGTCAGTGCATGAGGAGTAATCCAGAAAAGCATCACAGCCACCACCACCAGTTACAGTGACGTCTTATAAAGCTGCTGTATGCTCAGAGTCCCAATATCAGGACTATACCTGGGTAGAGAAGTCAAACCTTTACTTCAGATAAAACCATTAAGATTTATAAGCAATAACATTCCAGATTTCTGTATAACTTAGTGTCTTTGTTTTTTTTTTTTTCTTCTTTTTTCATCAGTACATAACGTGAACACAGACACAGAGCTGAGAAGGTTATTCGAAGAAAAAAAAGTTTTAGCACGAGTGCACAGACCTCTTTTTTTAACCTTTTTCCTCTTGTCTGATTTATACACACATTTCATTTCAATTTGAACTGAAATAATGGTTTCGATGGCCTGCTGAAAGGCACTGCCACAACACAGGGGGTAATATGCTACTGCCCATCACTCACACGAGACACTTCAGTCTAGTTTCTACTACGAGGGATGGGGAGTAATTTATTGTGAAAGATTAGTAAGGGATGAAAGAAGAGAGGGAGTGATGCAGAGCCGCTATAGGTAAAGCTCGTAGTAATCATCCAGCTCCTCATGAAACAAGTCCCACTCGTCTTCGGAGTCGGTGACGTCGTCGTCGGTTCCTGCAGCCAGTAGCATCAGGAGCATCTCGCTCAGCTCAAACGTTACCATCTCCTCGTCATCGTTGTCCAAAGAGTCACTGCTCTCACGCTCGTCGAACAGATCCCACAGGGGGGTGCGCCGAGTGCTCTGCAAAACAGACCAATGTCAAAAATGTGTACGAGAAATAAAGATGCATAAAAATAAGCTTTTTTTGGTTTGTTTGCTTGTGTTTAACACCGCATCAGCACATTTAGGCTATTTATACGGCAGTACATAGGTTGTATCCTAAGTCGATGTCGTTTTAGTCAAATTATAAAAGATGTTTTAGATTTAAGTGTGACAAAAAGTTTAGTATTTTCCCTGGTGATGTCTTAAACCATTTAAAAAAAAAAAAAAAAAAAAACCCACTTTGGTTCTAACAGGTTTCAGCAGATGTGTTCTTTGACTGTTTACTAAAACTTGAGAAATGAAATGTTTGCTATGGAAGCACTTCTGTAAGTCGCTCTGGATAAGAGCATCTGCTAAATGCAGAAAATGTAAATTAAACAGGTTTTGTATATTGCTTTCATTAAAGAATTTCAGTCTGTCTGTGTTTAGTGTTGAGCAGTCCGTCAATATGTGTTTGATTGTTAGTGTAGCTTTGCATAGTTGGCAAGTTGGTGCATATTCCCCTGTAAGAAGATGTTTGTGTCAGCTTGGAGTGTCTGATGCGGCATCTTGTAATATCAGTCTGAGCTACACTTATCAACTAGCCTGCTGAGAATAAAGAGGATCAATTAGTAACAAATGCTCGATTAAATATTTTTTAATTTATTATTCATGCTTAAGTGATCAGGGATTGGCAGGTACATTTGTCAGTGTGCTCTCCCATTCCCAAGCAAGAATAAAATAAGGATGGTTGCATCAGGCAGGGCATCCAAGATAATAACTGTGCCAAATCATGTATGCAGACCAGAATGATCCACTGTGGCGATGCCTACAGTGGATATAAAAAGTATACAGAACACTGCTACAATGCCAGGTTTTTGTGATGTACACATTATAGGTTCCATTAGAAGTGAAAAGTTTTCATATTGGTCTCATTTTTTACATCACAAAACTTGGCATTTTAACAAGAGTGTGTAGAATTTTTTATATGCACTGTAAATTCAAGAGTATACGGTGGGTTTAAAAAAAAAAAAGTTATAAAAGGCTTCACTAGAAACTGTGATGAAATTAATAAGGTCATGAAAGGGCTAAAGCTTTATTATGCTTCTATACACTGTTAAATTCCATGTCTTTGGTGAAAGTTAAAATCCTCTTTAGGGAACAAACTTGAGTATGACAACACTAACACACAATTATTGTTTACTTGCTATTTATATCCTGTAGAGAATAAATTAACTTCTTTTATAAAATGCTCAAATGTTTGCACAGGACAATATTGCCTGACAGCTCTTTAGAGCCACATAGTGGTTATTTATTTATTTTATTAGAATTTTATGTTTTACACACTTTGGTTACATTCATGACAGTACTGGTAGGTACTGGTTACACAAGATTCATCAGTTAAAGTTTTTTTTTATGTCAAACACGGTCACAGACAATTTTGTTTCACCAATTCACCTCACTTGCATGTCTTTGTTTGGGTTTCCTCCGGGAGCTCAATTTTTTTCGGACACGGAGAGAACATGCATATTTCACACAGAAAGGACCCAGACTGCTTCACCTGAGAATCAAACCCAGGACCTGTTTGCTGCAAGGAAAAGGTGGGTGTTACGTCCCTACCTAGTGGTAAAAAGTCACTGACCTACTTCATGTTAATTGATTAATTTTGCTCCTGCATTATAGGTCACCATTAATCTGGTTTGCATATCTGACTGGTCAGTTTTATGCCAGATGCCCTTCATGACGCAATCCTCTTAATAAACCAGGCTTGGGACTAGGAACTAAGAGCGCACTGTGAATTGGACCTACCAGTGGCTGTTTGCTAATCATGTCTGTGCAGATGCCCGACAGCAGATATTGTATTTTACTACTTGTTTATTTTACCTCTGTGCCACATGTGCACCTTACACAAAGAATCACAATACTGTTTTTTTATTGGTACAAGGAAAGCCAAACTCTTACCCTGTTTCTACCGTTGGAACCATTCTGCCTTCGCTGGGTTTGGGACTGAGGCTGAGCCTCCTCCAGGCGGCCATCAGGAAAAGCATGCTTGTAGAAGCAGTTGGCTCCGAATGGGCAGGTTCCACGGCCCTCATCAAAATACCGACAGGGCTTAGTCCTGCAGAATAGTAAGGAAAAAAGAATAAGCTCTTTATAGTTTAAGGTCAGTAAAATTATTTCATTTATTTTATTTGGGTTCGACACCACTTTTTACACTTGATTGTGTCATTTATGGCATGACTGGTGTTATGTTTAGTTCTTATTACAAGGTCAGTAAATAAATTGAATAAATGGCAAGAGTTGCCCAGCACCACCATTTACTACCTAAGCTTTGCTCCAGTAAAATGTTGAAGAATTTATTTATTGTCACCCTGTATCCAAAAGTTGTGATAATGGAATTTTTACATTTCAAAAAGACTAATTGACTAGAAGGTTGATTTATGCTGTTTCATTGTCTGGATGATGGTAGAAGCCATTTCTGTCTGTGAAAAACATCAGACAGAATATGGAAAGTGTGTTTGAAAATGGTTCAGCAGAGCAGAAGACAGGACTGAATAACAATTGCTCTGATGCTGATGCAGCACAGGGTCTTCTGAGACCTGGAGATTTGAAATCAATCAAATATTCAGAAGTCGCTTTATCTCTTGGGTTGGCTCTTGCAAATGATTTGTTTTTAAGCAAACGAAAAGCTTAATGGATGCTCATTTTTTGCATAGGTGTGTGTGTGTGTGTGTGTGTGTGTGCTTGTCTGTGTGAATGCTTAAATCTATTTATGATTTTAAAAGTGTTTTGGTAAAATATAAGTTTCAACAATTAACAAGCTGAGAGAACACTGTACCCCATGCCATCCTTGTACTTCTGGATGAGCTTCTGCTTTTCCTCTTTGTCCTCCACCCAGTATTCACTTGGTATGACAAAGTTGGAAGTGATCCGACACTCTGGGCACGACCTGGCAAAGATAAATAAAAAATCTGAATCAGAATCTAAATACCTCACATTTAAACATTAACTTGGTAAACAGATGAATAAGCAAGGAGTTGTGATCCCATTATTTGGGGCATAATGATTTGACACGTGAACTCTTATGCAGTGTCTGCTCTTGTAGACAGTTAATTTATGGTTGTTCGGCAAAATATACAACTAACATTAGTCACTTAATCATGATCATATTAATGCTCTAAGAATTGTGATTTTAAACCCTAAATGCAGCACAGTCTGTGAATTTATTTTTTCTCATTCAGCAGCTCCCATATTTAGGGGCTAGGGGTCTGCATATCTGATCTGGCAGAGCTTTTACACCAGCTGCAACCCTCTATATTTTATCCAGGTTTGGAACTGAAACTGAAAGCACACTGACAAGTGCACCTCCTAATGCCTAGGCTGAATAACTACAACTAAACAGGATTCAATTTTGATGAAAATGAAGTTTGTTTGTTTGGGTTTATTGCCATATCAGCAACATACTGGCTATATTTATGGCATAGACAGATATTGAAACTGTACATCATTATTTGTTCAGATCATTTGTTTTATATTAAGTCTGTCTAAAAATTTCAGAATTTTAATTGGAGGAATCTTCTCGAACAATTCTTTTTATGTTCTCAACCCTATAAAAGTCATCTCTGATGGCTGAAATTGTAGGACATTTTTTTTTATCCCTATTCTAGTCATGTCCAATTACCCTGATTGTGTCCTCTATACTGATTCGACCCCTTGCCGCTGACTGAGGACGCCACTCAACTGACTTGCGCCCCCTCCGGCACGCAATCAGTACAGCCTGCATTTTTCACCTGCACGAGCCGAGAGACACTGCGCACGGAGGGTCACACCCCCCTCAATGTTATTCCTTCAGGCCTGTGCAGGCGCCGTCAGTCAACGGCAACGCAGTTGTACCAGTTATGAGGACCTATGCTCCGACTCTACCCCTAAGCCCCTGAACAACAGCCAAACGTTGTTCATACCGCCGCCCAGCCTAGTCAGAAAGGCAGAGCTGAGTTTCGATACGATGTATCTAGAAACCCAACTCTGGTGAGCTAGCGTACTTTACCGCTGCGCCACCTGAGCGGCCAATTCTAAGACATTTTAACAAAATATGTTTAATTGTAAGGGTTGTAGCACATAACCATAACATAACCAGGAGGTGTCAGTGGGTGAAGGCAGCATGACCAATTGGGCACCTGGTTATAATTGTCTAGTCTTGCCTTTTTAAGAAGTCTCGGTTGTGTTTAACATTGTAGTATATAATTGATGTGGGGAGTTTTTTCATGCAGTTTGATGAAAATGAGATTTGCTTGACTTAAAATAGACCTCACAATTTCAAAGCATTACAACTTTGGTTTAAAAAGAATAATAAAAATTGATACAGGTTAACCCTTATGGTCTGTTTGGGGTCCCTGAGCGCCAAGAGCCTCGTTAACAGCTCACAAAACACCTTAGCATTTTTTAATCAGCTTGATACATCATGACTTTTTATAGAATCTGCAAATAAACGATATTTTTACATACACGTCATAGCTTGAATACATGATTAAAGGCAATAGATTTTCATGTTTTTAGTTTTACCTGAACTCCCACTTTCTTCTCTCTTATTTATTTGGTTAAATAATAAAAATGTATTATTGTACCCACACAGCAAGGCAATAAAGTCAGTGTCAACAGAACACAAGAGTTAACTTGAATACATGGCTCAACCTAGAACACAAATTCTGAGGGCCAGATTTTACTCACTTTATGATTTTGCTCTCAAATTGCTTGGCGCTCCTCCACTTGCGGATGCATTTGAGACAGTAGCAGTGGTTACAGTTGGAGAGAATGCCAAAGCGGCGCTCGCTAGGATTGGTCTTTTCAAACACTACCTCCATGCACACGCCACACATCATGTCCTTACTGCGCTGGATAGCAAATGAGATCTCCATGTCTTTCTCATGTGCCTCGATGCACGCCTGCAGATCACAAAAATAAACACAGGACCTTCTCAATCAGACAGCTCATTCTTATTTATTTACTTACTTAAAAGACCAGGAGAATTGCACAGCACAGTAACTACAGTTTAAGGTTGCTCATTATGAATACAGCTAGTCACATGTTTACTGAAAGACACAGCGTTATGGTGAAAAGACTAAAATGCATCCTTGATGAGTCACGCATACGTCTGAAGCTCCACTTACTTTGATGTGCTGAGAGCGCTGAGCAGTGTCGGACGGATGGAGCACCTGCAAGCCGCACATATCGCACACGTCTCCATGCAAATAGGCACAGTTGAGGCCATAGCGACACTCGCCCACAGCTGCATAAGGGCACAGCTGCTTCTTTAGCTCTTTGTCACCTTGTTCCTTCTCAAACTCATCCTCAATGAGTGGTCCAGGACTATCCACAAGCACAGGGTCAGCTAAGAAAAAGAAAAAAAGGATATAACAGGTTAAGCAACAGGTATCAAATTTGGGGGGAAAAAGCCGTTTACAATTAGACAATTCAAATGATTCTATTTGCGGGGGGGGGGGGGGTGTCTTTTAACCTGTAACACTATGAAGATAGTAGTTTACACCAATGCTGCAGCTGTATCAATTTGCAACAACTTTAAACACATTTAAAGGCTTTAAATACATTTGGTGAATAGATTTAATGTGTGACAAAGCAGAACAATTAATAAAAATGGCATTTATGTCCAGTCAAAATAAATTTCAAATTGGAAGAGTCAACATTTGAACTTTTAGAATCAAATGTAACTACTATTTACTACCTAAACTATATAAAACCTATGAAAAACCTATAAACCTATAAATCAGAAGCACTAAATGTGCTTATTAAAGAAATATTACGGATAGACCAGTTCACTCATAAATGACAAAGAAGTCAGTAATGCAGTCGGTTAAAATGTCATTTAAATAAATTTCCAACAACTGATGCTTACTTCGAACTGAGAGCAGAGCAACAGATCAAGCAGCACAGAATTCAGACTGTGGATGTGCTGATATCTAACTGATGTCACTAAACACTTAAGAAAGCAAGCGCAACAGTTCTAGCCCAAACTGTTCACTTTCTAAAACCCACTACAGTCCATCCTGCCCTGGAACTTAATCAAACAGGTTTCAGTGCCACTCACCTCTCCCGCAATACGGCTGACCTGGCACAAACTCCGCAGCATTGACCCAGTCAACTGCTACAGAGGGCTGGGCCCTTTCCTGGGCATCAGTCGGGCCACCTGACCCACTGGGCACAGATTCGGGTGTATCAGCAAGAGTGAGAAGGGCAGCAGGCAGCGGGGCAGAAGGCGTAGGGCCAGGAAGTTCCTCTTGCTTGGCTGGTTTGATGTGTTCATACCTTTAGAAAAATGGTAACTGTTAGTTTCAGACAGGCTTATCCTTTGCTAGGGACTAAAATAAAATACGTTTGAATGTTGGCATTATAGAAACATGCTTAAAAAACATATTTACAGTAATATGTTGCCTAAAGCAGGGAAGGAAGTGGATGAACTGTTTACTTTAAAAAAAACAACAGGCGCTGGCACGCACATACACAATGTGGATATTTCAAAACAGCAAATGAGGTTACATCATATTGGTAATTCAAGAAAAATTGTATCATGACGACAATGAAACAAGTTTTACTCTACCAAATAAAAGCAAATACAAGAAAAAAAAATCAAGACTTGACTATTTAATAGGTTGACAATGGTGTGTAGTAACATCAACAACAACTCCTTTCCATAGATTTTAGATATAAAACTAGCAAGTAATTTTGGCAATATCTGCAATACATTTCATGTACTTTTAATTAAAAATAAAGCTAACCATAAAATACATAATCCAGCTAATGGTTTTCAGTTCCATCACATGTAGTGGTAGTATAGTGCAGTAGTATTTGAAATGTTTGTTTGTTTGTTTATTAGGATTTTAGCATCATGTTGTTACACTCTGGTTACATTCATGACAGGAACAGTAGTCCCTCATTACACAAGATTCATCAGTTCACACAAGGTTATATCAGACACAGTCATGGACAATTTAGTATCTCCAATTCACCTCACTTGCATGTCTTTGGACTGTGGGAGGAAACCGGAGCTCCCAGAGGAAACCCATGCAAACATGGGGAGAACATGCAAACTCCACACAGAAAGGACCTGGGCCGCCCCACCTGGGGATCGAACCCATGACCTTCTTGCTGTGAGGCGACAGTGCTACCCGTATTTGAAATGTAAAAAGTTATGCCATTTAACATGCACATCACACCCCCTAGCCTCCTCTTGCCTAAGCTTTTGGTTGACATTATGTCTGCTAAAGGCGACACAAGAAACAATTACTTATTTCAAATAGGTGAAAAAGGGGTTACAAAAACTACCTTGAAAAAAGAATCAACTTAAAACTGTTGTGTTAATTGGTCTTCTTGTCTAACATGAAGTTGTAAACAAATGTTAAAGGATTTAATGTTTAAAAAAAGAAAGAAAACGGGGGACAAATACATTTTTTTAAACACACTAAACTTCAACTTCACTATATACACTCTTAACAAACCAACATTAAAACAACCCTTCCAGCAGACTTTATTTGCTACTCTGGTTGCAAAGACCAATGAAAACAGATTATATCGCCTAACTTAACCACATTATAGTAGCAAGAAAAAAACATTAAAATTGCTTTACAGAGCCTGGCAAAAGCAATATTTTGTTTTTCTGAGCTCTGGTAATCACACGGAGCAACTGAGGAGAGAGCGGTAGTTTTGGTTTGGCCGCCTATATGAAAACTCAGTTTCAAACCTATTTTCCTGTTTTAGGTTTAAGTCTGGACTGTTAATCAAAAGTTTTAATTGCACTGTTGTACAATCATTTAGATGAAAGCCCAGTTAGATCAATAATAAAAAAAATTGCTGTCTAGATAACAGGAGGTAGTATATTTATTAAAGAATAATAATTGTAGCTGAACTTTTTTAAAAAGCTGTGCTATTGACCTGGCCAAAAGAGAGAGAGAGAGGCTGGGTTTCTTCATTGCTATACCATACATGTATGGTTCTCTGTGAGACTTTAGCAGATAAAAAGAAGTGGTCGGTGACTGCTCACGTGTCAGACGGGGCGCATGCTAGTCTACAGAGAGGGGTTGGTGCAACCAGCTGCAATCAGACTTGAAAACAACTAGATGAAGGAAGTAAGGGGGGAGCCAAAGATTTTAATCTGTAAAAACTGTTATGCTTGTGAAAGAAGTGTTGTTTCATTAATTAGTAATGGCATTGTATTAGGGTACCCTGGTATTGCGATATACTGTATGTATGTAGCTACAGTGGAAGATTCACCTATCATTTGGGTTCTTATGCGGTTGTGGACGTGTCGTAAATTTAAATGTCTATGGCAGATGGACAGTGTTTGTAAGCACAGGAAAGCAACCCAAACGGCACCCATATGCTGACTAGTATGCAATGACACAACTGTTCATGCACTGATCAAATGATTATTTAATCAGTGCTGTTAATTTTAGCTCCAGTCTTAAGATTTGATTTTTCCCCCTTCGGCTGCTCACATATATTTATATCAGGGGTCGCTTCAGCAGATCTGGTCCGCATACCAGACAGCACAGTTCTACCCTAGATGACCCTCCTGACACAACACGACTCAATTTATCCTGGCTTGGGGCAGTCACTGAAGTTGGAGTCCATTCCACAGGGTCCCTAAGCAATACCTTTGTACTTTCTACACACTAATCATGTGATCTTGGCTAGTTAGTTCAGTTAAATCTGGCCATTAGGAATGCCCTGCAAGGTCAACACGTAAACGTCAGAGCGTCACAATGACAGCAATCTTTGACAGTTTCTTTGCTTTCTAAAGTAACTAGCAAACTAAAGAAACACAGCCATGTATCACATTGTGTATGTACGAGAATAAATGTGATTTTATTTTTATTTTACCTTGTGTTGTATGGACTATCATGAGCTATGTAAAAGTTACCGAGCAAAATTTTTTGTTGGAATTTGCAGTGTTGCTGGACATTCAATGGTTACTTTCACATTGTTAGTAGTGTTCAGCAATAATTAATGGAACATTAATCCAACATAATCCATTAATCCAGCTGTCTTAACATGCAAGACATGCGATAACTGACGGGTGCCCTTTACCGTCAACTTCTTGCGAAGCAATAAACCATTAAACTCACTGGTCCTTTATGGGTCGGGAGTGCCATTCAAACTTTTTTTTTTTGCTCCACATGGCTTGAAATCTCACTTAAATCGTCAGAATTCCCTTTGAAGTCCACTGTACAGGGAACTTCTGGGTTGACTGGAATGGAACTTGGAAGCAACCCTACAAGTGAACTTCCCAATGGCTAGGCGGCTCAGCTAACCCCCGCCTCAGACACAGCCAATCGTTTCTGTGTAGATGACTGACTGACTGAAATCAGAACACCAAATGTCACCACATGTAGTGGGCTAGTGTACTTGGCAGATGCACCAACTGAGCACTAATCAAGGCCCATCAGAATGGCTCAGAGATTTTAAGGTTAGTTTGTTCCCACCCTAATCAGCTCTAGCAGAGCTCAGTCCTAACTGTTCTAATAAAGACAGTGCAATCCAATTAAGTCAATACTAGTTTTATTACTGATATTATGTTTTATTATTTTTATAGCTGTTATTTAACATTGAAAAAGTTGCTATGTTAAAGCTGAGACAAGCTGGTAAGACTAAAACCACCAGAGTTACTTGTTCATTCCCCTTGCAGCAAAACATTTCCCTTGAACAACTTAAGACACCATCTGATGATGTAAGAGGAAAGCAAAAATCAAGGACGTGGCTTGGAAAAGCTACTACAGAATGGTGCAGATGAACCCTGTGAACCCAGCAGCACCACTGAGAGGGTGGGAAGGGTGCAGAGAGAGAGACAGAGTGAACATGTTAACAAATAGGGTTATGTAATTGCAATGCAGACTGCAGTATGCTCTGTCTAGCCTCCAAGGGTTGAAAGAGTAAAGAAAAGGTAAGGGGGGGCACAGCCAGACAGCATAAAAACGAGACAAAGGGGGCAATACAGCCATAATGAAGTAAGGCAATAAAAGACGCTGTTTCTATAAACCCACACCGAAGGCTGCAGGACTCTCTCCAAAACTGATCTCAATATGTGGAGAGAAGTGTGTCTGCATTTCTAAAGGCAGGCAGAGGAATGCCTACATCTAGACATGTGTGACAGGGCTTTGTTGTCAGGATTGGTAGACATCCACAGAGCCAAATGTAGGCTTTGTGAGCTGAAACGGAGGGGGAGGAAGAGTGAGCAAAAGAATGGGTTGACGATGTGTGACGCTGTCACTAAGCAGGCTGCTGGACACAAAGGCATTCCCTTGCAAAAGCAGTTACTATGGGAATGCACTTGACCGCAGACGGATAAGAGGCGAACGCAGCCGACGCTGTCTGGCATGCTCATTGTCACACTGAAGAGTTTCTGAATCAGAATAATAAATCCATGTGTTCACGCAACCATTTTCATATTGTTTGGTGGAAATATGTTAAGTCGTTTTTATTTATACATGAGGCTTTTAATGTTTTGGCAATAAACATCTGGAATTGTTAAGCATCGGTTATTACCAAACGCGGCTGACAGATCACATTGTTATTTTTTAAATCAAAAAATGCAAACTGTTCCCGGCAGGATGACAGGTGTAGAGTACATGCTGCCAATACCTTTTAATAACAGACCACTTTGTCAATGTTTAACAGTTAACCAGCAAGCTTATAGCAACACAATAACATATAAAAAGTGTGTCAAAGTAGTGATTTCTTTTGAGTCATACCAACATCTATAACTACATCCATGGCATATACTTGGTAACCATATATTAATTATGTAGGATGTTTTTATTGGCCATTCAGGTGGTGCAGAGGTCTATGCTGCTGGCCCACCACCACTGAGATCCGGTTAACTGTTAAAACCTCAGTGGTGCCGTCAACCAGCCAGGAATCTACGCAGACATGATTCCTATGCCAAAGAAGGGTGGTCAAAGCCTTGGGTTGGATTGATGCCCAGTGTTTCCTGGTATAACCAGGCCCACCACAACAATGGCCAGAATAATGTGGTGCAAAAAGTGGAGAAGGAAGTCTAGATTTGTTCTAATGGTACTTCCTACAATAGGATTTCAGTGGTAACAAGTGCTTTATCGATAAAAAAAAAAACAGCACAATGTAACTAATGTGGGGGGTCACATGAAGCATAGCGTGGCTCTCTGGGGGAAACTGTCAGATGATATAAAACAGATGCAGTTTGGAGGGGGTGTATGGTTGATCAGGCTCTCCTCGGTCCGATTGGGGTTTGCCCAAGTGGCAGCGGATTCACAATCAGGAATTAAATAGATAAATTAAGGGGGTAAAATCCAGGAAAAACTAATAAATATGATTGAAAAGATGCAGTCAGTATCTCAAAGCTATTTCCAGGAGCATTCATTAATATATGGTCAGAAGAGTCCCACATTAATATTGGAACATACGGCAAAACAGCCATATCATTAAAACATTAGACTTTTGTGCCCACTCATTCTTAGTTTAGTAAATTCTTAGTTAATTGTCACATGCAGATTACCAGCAAATATCTGGTAAAGCATAATAGATGTTTTGTTGATGATCCAGTTATTTAAATACAATCCAGTCATTTTCCCCAGATATACAAGATCTGAACAACTTCAACTGGTCACCTCACATTAGCATGCTTTTGCATACCAGCGCATGCGCAGAGTGTAGAATCTCACCGGTGTCAGATATCAGCACTACAGTGACTATCTATGCCGCTCAAGGCTGTGTGATATCCGCGTCTCCGACACTATTAATCAAGACTTTATCTCTTCATCCTCAACAGCCCTAAATGAATCAAATATCATGTTACACAGTGCATGTGCAGTGTTCCTGGTCGGCATTTGCAGAAGTGCTAATATTAATTTGATACATCCACTTCAGAGATGTACTTCAAGACAAGGCTTTCCAGTAATGTAATAATGCCAGTGAGAAGGATCTGAGTTGGTCTAATTAAACAGACTACAGGATTAAACATAAACAAGACTGCACATAACCATTAACATTGTGGGATTAGTTTAGTCACCTATTTGTAAAACCTTTGGTGAATTCTGTGTATGCATTTTGTGATTAGACAGCAAGTGGGATTTACACTCTTTGCTTCCATAGCAGCAGCCATGAAATTGTCCATGTATTAAAAAAAAAAATTACAAAAGCATTACAAAAATATTTATTTTAAGGTCTTTGGTGAAGTTCATATTTTTAATTGTGTTGATTATTTATATTAAATGTAATTAAGCAGCTATGTGTAAATAAGCTTGCCAATAATATAATGCTTAAATTAATTAATTAATTTATCCTGGTCAGGGTCGTGCAGGTATGGTTTCACTGGAAAACAAACAATTGACTCAAGGCAGAAATACCCTGGACAGGGCACAATGTTCAATTATTTTATTGATTCTGACACCATTGATTCTGCTTTGTAAAAATTAAGAATGCAGACAAAGGCTAAACACAGGCGACAGTAAAGATCAATAAAATCAAACAATATACGCAAATATAATCGCGTCTTACCTGCAACGGTCTCCAAATGCACAGCAACCTTTCTGAAAGAACTTGCAGATCATGGCTGGTGTGTTGGTGCTGCGGTCATGCGAGTATCGGCAGTTGTCACCTTCTTTGCAAACACCATGCATGAAATACCTTCAAATAAAAAAGGCCTAAAAATCAATAATGGAGCTGCTTAAAGCAATTAACAATTAATCATATTTGCCAGAGTACTAAGAGTGTTCAGGCATGTTTGTATTCCTATAGACTGAGTGAGAACAGTAACTTTTAACCACTGAGACTACTATTAGGCAAATTAGTAAATTAGACAGCAGTGGGATGCTCTTTAAAAAAAATCAGGACAAGTTCTCTCAACCCATTTTTTTTATTTACCTTATTATTTTTGCTGCTACCATGTATTAAGTGTTTGCCACAAAGAATCATTCTGGTCAGTATACTCAAACTGGCATTTTTTTTTGCCCTTCCTGAGGCAACCCTCCTACTGAAAGCACACTAACAAGTGCACCTCCAAGTGCAAGTCTAGGATGTTTCGTCCATCCCCCTCCTGTCCTAGGACACGTCTGACATGATTTACCCCTGTGCCACTCGTGTAATGGTGACTTTCACTTTTAGTGGCTGCCAAAAATCTTAAACCACTGGCACACATTTCATTTCTGAAACAAATTAAACTGAAAAGCACATATCAGTATTTTTTGAAAACCTACTGATGTTAAAGAGTATATGCCAGACAGCACCAATAGACTGGATTCCACTTTGCGTTAATCTCATATTTAATACAGATTTTGTGATGTGGCTGTGACCAACTGTGCTTTGATAAGCAGAGTTCACTAATTTGGTGCAAAACAAAAAGTTTTAGCCTTGTTTATCTGATTATATAGAAGAAACTACATAGTCATATAATGCAGTTGCTAAACTGATTAGTCCTAAACATGGCAGCACAATTCTTACGTTCGCCGATCTGGTTTAAAAATTTATCAAAATCTCATACAACAAAAGTGGTAAAAGGGTTCCAAACAAATCAAAAGATGAATTGCCATATAAAACTCATTTGACTAGGAATCTTAAGAAGATTAGGTAAAGTGGGATTGGTCAATTCCCTGTAATTCCCTTTAACAACAAGACATTGTATTTCTGGTAAGGAAGGTTGTCTATCTTTAAGACTAGTATTTTACATAAATATTCGTTTGAAAGAGTTCAAATATTCTTTGCTTTATTTTTGCAGGCTACTGAAACTGATCAGATATCAAACAATACAGCTCACGGCTTGCAGTCAACTGTGTATATGCAATTACAAAGATAATAATGCTAAATATTTTATGAACTTATTTAACCACTGAAAAAAAACAACTGCTTATTAAACTGAATGTATAAACTGAGTAAGAAAGGGTAAATACATTGCCGTTTTGCAAAATGCTGTAACACAGTCTGGGTATTTGAACAATAGAACATGTTTTTGGTTAGGTTGCTGTTATTATTTCTTTAGTATTACAGAGTGTATAAAGCTAAAACATTTTTATCATGACATACAGAAAATACAGAAAAATACAGAAAATTACAGCAATTGTAGCAGCTGGTTCCCAAGTAATAGTAAATAATAGTGCATTGGAATCATGTGCTGTTTTCCATAAGATTAAAGTCATTAAGCTTTTCCATTGTTTGGGGCCAGTTTTTAAAACATGTAAACAGTTTGTGAAAAAGATTGTGGATGGTGCCCTGAGACACAGCTGATATTTTTTTAACATAACCCAGGCATGTTAGTTTATGTTGTTGCCTGCACATGATCCAGCAGCAATTGATTGCTTACTTTGCTGCTACTGTGAAAAAAAAATCAAATTAGAGCTAGTCTTGCTATTAGACACTCCTACCTAGTTGGTCCACCTTGTAGATGTAAAGTCAGAGACGATCGCTCATCTATTGCTGCTGTTTGAGTTGGTCATCTTTGAGATCTTCATCAGTGGTCACAGGACACTGCCCACAGGGCGCTGTTGGCTGTATATATATTTGGTTGGTGGACTATTCTCAGTCCAGCAGGGACAGTGAGGTGTTTAAAAACTCCATCAGCATTGCTGTGTCTGATCCACTCATACCAGCACAACACACACTAACACACCACCACCATGTCAGTGTCACTGCAGTGCTGAGAACAACCCACCACCCAAAAAATACCTGCTCTGTAGTGGTCTTGGAAGGGTCCTGACCATTGAAGAACAGCATGTAAGGGGGCTAACAAAGCATGCAGTGAAACAGATTGACTACAGTCAGTAATTGTAGAACTACAAAGTGAAATGGTAAGTGGAGCTGATAAAATAGACAGGGAGTGTAGAAACACTGAGGTGGTGTTAATGTTATGGTTGATCAGTGTAATTATGCTGTACATTGATGGAGGTGCCTGGGTAACCTGGGTAAAAGAGTAAATATGGACTTTTACTCAAAATATCAATTAAATTTTACTTAATACAACAAGATTTCATTTTATTCAGGTTATTGATTCCATATCACATTGTACTACTGGCTTGTTTACATACACTATACCCATCTTAAGCTGAAATGCAAGTGAAAATGATAGTGAAAGTGAACTATGTTTCTGTTGCCTTTAAAACCTACTTTCATTTAGTCCATAATGGAGTCCAGTCTCAGGCTTTGTTCATTAAAAAATAAATCCTATCCATGGAACAAACTTTACGTTTCAATGCACAATTACTGTTGAATGTTTAATTCTAGGGATGTCCCGATCACGTTTTTTTGTTCCCGATCCCGATCTTTAATTTTGATCCCGATCCGATACCGATTCTCAAACCGATACTTGTATTTTCTAGATATTGTCTAGATAAGAACTAGATAATACTGTTCACACAGTGCACACTTCAAGTACATTACAGTTATTCAAATTAATCCAATGTATATGTTTAACAACTGAATAGCTCTGCAGTGCTGTAGGAAAAAAATTGCCTGCATCCAAGCTATTGCTTAATGTTCTTTTACAAAATAAAAGTAAACAAACCTAGTGCAGCATTGTAGTAAAAATGAAGTGAGATAATTACGGTTTCACTTTGAACTTTATATTCAAAGAACATAATTCTGTTTAATGCAGTGATACACTAAAAATGAACAAAAATCTCCACTCACAAGTGGTGTAGCAGCTTAACTTGAATATAAAAAAACAAATATGTTACTTCACAGCATTACAGTAAAACCTGAATACCAAAATAAAATGGAAAGTCACTCTTTTGTTATGAAGGAAAGCCAGTTCTTAAAGTGCTTGTATTGTGACAATGGTTTGATGGACGGGTCTACGCAAAGTGAGTGTGTTTTGACCCTTTGGGGCTTCCATAGTGCATGGGATAGCGTGCTCGGCTCTGGCTGTCCGCTATTCGGAACAGAAGAAGTTAATAAAGTGTTTTGCTCCCGACAATTTTTGAATATACCGTGTATTTATTTCTTTATTAAGCGAGTGCATCACTACGACGCTCGTTTACATAACTAAGCCAATCAGAGAGCTTGATACTGAGATGTCGTTCAGTCTTGTAACACGTAAACTCGTAAAAGCTGTATGTTATGGTCCTGAAGTTTTCATACTCGGATTAAAAGTTATTGTTTTGTAAACCGGAGTGATCCTCGACTCACACACCATATAAACAGTAAAATTCTACAGTAATGAACGCAGCTCTGCTCCTACCGCCTCGTGAAACGATCGCATTACAGACATTACACCGCTGTTGGACTCGTTTCACTTTCCAATGTAAAGTATTTCCACACAGCGGACATGCTGACGTAAAACAAAAGACCGGGTTATGATCGGCATTAGTAAAGCCGATTTTTGATCAGTTAAAAATGCCTTGATCGGCCCCGATCCCGATCTGTGAGACATCCCTATTTAATTCAGTTTAATTCAGTGCATTTAGATTATCATAATGCTACATTAATATTTGTTCTATCTAAAGGATGTTAAGTATTTTTCATTTTTTCACTCAGCTGCTTTTGATTTCGCTTTTACTTTTACTAAAGCCAATGCACAAAAATGTGTTTTGTAAATCAGCATCAGTGATTTCTAAAATAACACTACACCACGGCCATGTAAAATCCTTATGGCTCACAGATCAACGGCTTACAACAGGACAGCTCTAATAAAAAGATTAATTAGTGTTTTAAAGCAAAGTGTCTGAATAAACATAACCACTCTGGAATGTAATAATTATAACAAACTAAAATAACTCATTACAAAAATACACCCATTTATAGTCTTACAGAAGTCTATAATATAAACGTTGGAAATATAAACATTGGAAATAAGTTGTATTCCTTGAATTTGATGGTAGACAGACACACAACACCAATGTTGTCTACCAAAGTTGTATTGTAATGCAAAAGGTCTCACAATTGTAACTCATCTACCATGTTGTACTAGGTTAGTTATAATGTAACTCTGCCAGACAAATAAATCTGCTTACATGGTTCAGTTACATCACTGAAACCAAGAAACCTGAGGCTTCTCAGTAAGCTCTGAATGTATAGTGATTTAAAACTAATGACTGCTTTTATGAATAAACATTACCATACATGCCCAATAGAAGACCAGACTACAGAAAGAATGGTACAAATGAGCGTGTTGCCTGAAATAATCCAATGTGTTACTTTACAGCATACCAAATGAATCAAGTGTCCTTAATTGTATACTACAAAATACAACTGGCATTGCACTGCATTCTACTTAAAATCAGAAAATGAACACGTTATCATGTTATCATGTTATCATGTAATGACAACACCACCACCAAAGTGTATGTCTTTATTTTTTGAAAGAGTATTGATTAAGGGATATTTTAGGAATCATTAATGGAAGCATCATTATTAGTTACAGGCTTTTGAAAATGAAGCCCCTTAAATGGAAATATTTATTTTGGGCAAAGTAAAAAGGAAAATAGTGTACTGTGTGGTAATGTTACAGTTGCACTCTGGCTGCCATAAACACCATCATGGTGAATAATGTAAATTATGTGGGTTAATATTTATGTGATCCAGTGAAGGAATCTGATATATGTGAGTAAATGTTGCTGAAACCATTGTTCATGCTGGATGGGCGCTCAGCTCTAAACAATGGCGCCTTGCTAAACCACTGCTTATGTGAATGCTTGGCTGTTTAGCTGGATGCACAAAATCCCGAGGTGATTTGGTTTAATTTGAATTGTCCCTCACCGGTCGCTTTAAAGACAATAACATATACTTCTCCGACACTACAAATGCTAATGAAATGGACAGTGAAAGTGCACTCAGTATAGTGCAATTATATGCCAGTAAAAGCCTGATGCACAGGGTCTATAATCCAGTCAGACTGTATAAAGCTGTGTTTACCTGGAAACCCTATCGAGTATCACAACAGTAAACACAGCGACTGATGCACAGAGCAAACAAGGCTGTCGGTCTTTCTTAGCAACGAATACACCACAAACAACCCCAAATATCCCAGCATTATAAAACACACATAATTAACAATTTAAAGATCGAAACTAACCTGCAGGTAACGTGTTTGGTCCAGCCTCCAGTTGTTGTTACCGGAGCCGCCGTAGACGCTGCCGCCGCTGCTGCCTCCGCCATTGCTGTTTATGTTGAAGATCAGCAGCACCCGGATCTTCCGGCAGTGCCGAACTCCGGACTCGGGTATTTTCGGAAAGCCGACTGAGGCGCCGCTTTTTCGGATTTCCACAGGGGGCGCAAGTGCAACTTTCGGACAATCCTGGGTAAATCACTTTTCAGAGCGGTGCAAGACAGCAATGGGGTTCGATCCTCGTTACTGTCTGAGAGGAGTTCGAGGTGGGTTTTATTCCAGGTACTCCAGTCCCCTTCCCCCTTCTGAAGTTCCAGAAGGTGATTGGCTACATTAACTGAGAGAGTAAGTGAATGAAGGTGGGAGTACTGTCCTGCAATGGACTGTCACCATATTTTTTTGCCATCTGCTACCAGATCTAAAAAAATATATTTGAAATATACATTTCGTATATACATTCTTATTATTTTCATATTGGAAAATAGAATAGTGGCTTTATACAAATGAGAAAATCACTGTATGTACAACCCCAAATCAGAAAAAGTTGGGACAGTATGGAAAATGCAAAAAAGAAGCCTTTTGTTAACCATGTCCAGAAGTGGTGTCGACTTCTCTGGGCTCTGAGGCATATAGGATGGACCATCACACAATGGAAACGTGTATTGTGGTCAGATGAATCAGCATTCCAGGTCTTTTTTTTTTTTGGAAAAAATGGACACCATGTGCAAAAAGGACCATCCAGTCTGTTATCAGCAACAAGTCCAGAAGCCAGGGTCTGTCATGGTATGGGGCAGTGTCAGTGCCCTTGGCAAAGGTCATTTACACTTCTGTGATGGCAGCATTAATGCAGAAAAGTACATTGAGATCTTAGAGCAACGTATGCTGCCTTCAAGACGTCATCTTTTCCAGCGACGTCCATGCCTTTTTCAAGAAGACAATGCAAAACTACATGCTGCACACATTACAAAGGCATGGCTGCAGAAGAAGAGGGTACAGGTACTGGACTGGCCTGCCTGCAGTCCTGACCTGTCCCCAATAGAGAATGTGTGGAGAATTTGGAAACAAAAAATGTGACAACAACGCCCCCGTACTGTTGCACATCTTAAGACGTGTTTGCAGGAAGAATGGGACAAAATTAAACCTGAAACACTAAATCGCTTGTGTCCTCTGTACCAAAATGTCTTTTAAATGTGTTGAAAAGGAATGGCAACATTACAAAGTGGTAAATGCTTTACTCTAACTTTTTTTGGAATGTGTTGCAGGCCTGAAATGCAGGAATGAAGGTTTATTAATAAATGAAATGAAGTTGACCAGACAAAACATGAAATATCTCAGGTTCATCCTGTCTGCAATGAAATGCTGTCCCAACTTCTTCTGATTTGGGGTTGTACTTTAAGGGCAATGATTTAGTTTTAATACAGAAATGCAGCTGTAATGATTTAGCCTGACAGAGGATCTATGTGTAAATTGTCTTAAGTGATCATGATTAGAGAGGCAAAAATCTCCAATAATCACAGTTAGATTTATGCAAAATATTGTAGCATGTTTATAGTGTAGAACCGTGTTGTTTGGTCATATAAGACAAAAATGTTTTTTGGTAATCAAACACTCAATGTGTGTTGGGCATAAAGAGATGGTTGGTCTTTCATTTATTCACTGATTGATTTTTCCACTAACTGCTTTATCCTGGTGCGGGGTCCAGCAACACCTGGGCACATTGGCTGCGAGGTGGGAACAAACCCTAAAAGCATGGATAATCCACATTGTCAGTACAGTTAAGAATCTGTCATTTTTTCCTGCAAAGATCTTGAGAACCTTTTCACAGGGCATCACATATTTTATGAAGTTCTAGAAGATTACAAGTAAAAAACATGTTGATTTTTTTGCTCTGCTGATATTCTGTTATAATGTATGTTTTTTTCAGCTTTTTACTGTTGTGTATTTCTGTATTGTCAAAAAGAAGTTCTATAGATATTAGGCTTAATTATTACTATTTCATATTTACTTCATGTAACTGTAATAAAATATATCTAATTTTGAGATAATAAAAATAATAATAATTTAAAATTTACCCTGCACTCACTGGTGGTATGTGAGGATACTACATTTATATTGGTGCCTGAGTTAAAGATCAGCATTTATTTGGTGCCCCAGTTGTCAGGAGTGCTTACATGTGATAGTGTGCAGTTTTACAGGACAGTGCACTTTCAGAACTTACACCTCAAAGTTAATCATTAGTTACAAACCTTAACATTTTAGCCTAAATTTGTATAATAAAAAAGGGTAACAATGTTTGTGAGTGATAACTGAACCAAATGTTCTTTATTATGACTTGATGAACATTTGCTCATTTACATTTTCAGCATTTAGCAGAAGCTCTTAAGTCCAAGAATATAAACCTGCTTTGTAAGAAATGAATAAGAGCATTTGTAGGTAAGTACATGTCAACTTAAGTGCTTAGTAAAGAGGTGGGTTTTTAATCATTTTTGAAGCGAGAGATTCAGATGTTCGACAGACAAGGGAAGCTCGTTCCACCACTTGGGTGCAAGTACAGACAAGAGGCTTGATGCTTGTCTTCCTCTAGTTCTGGGTGGCTACAGTAATTTATGCAGAAATACAAGTGTATCTGCAAGGTTCACAAAACATTTCTTCTGTATGTAAACATGTTATTTACCTATTTCATTATTACCTACTTGCCATCTAGGAAACATCAGCTCTCCTGTGTCTTTTGTTAAAACTCTGGGGCCAATTTATCTAAGCTACAGTCTTGTGAAAAACTAATTGCTCACACTTCGATGTCTTTTCATACTGTATAAATGCCACAGTGAATAATTTTAGATCGTTAAACCAAGCATCATATCACACAAAGAAAACCTGAGTGAAAACATCTCACATTTTGTAAAACAAAACAAAACAAATCTAATTAACACACATCACCCTTGTGAAAAGGTTGTTGCCCCACCTGGGTGCATATTTAACAGCTCACAGACAGACTTGATTTCAGACAGCCCTCATGAATACAAATCAAAATTACTGTATACTGAACCTTTCTCTCAACATCAAGCAACCAGTTTAACATTTCTAGAGAAACAACAATTTAAGGAATAACTGCTTAAGAAAATTCCAGAATTGTTAAGGTGTTGAAACATATCAGTCTAAAATGGGTTGGAAAATACTTTCTAATGCTGTAGGACTCATTAAACCATCTTATACGTCATTTTCTTTAAAGTGAGGAATTTGGAACAATGGAAAATGTATCACAATGTGACCATGTAAGGACAGCTTTATGGAAACTAAGTGGTAAATGAATTTTACAACAGGACAGTGATCTTAACAGCAAGTAAAAAGCTAAATTGTGCCACCTAAAGCAAAAGTAAAATTTCCCCTAATGTGGTAATTCACAAAAACATGTTTTTATTTTTATCTTTCGTTTTGCACTAGAGCTTATTTTAAAAGATGAAGTGAAAGTTTGTCACCTCAAGTACTTTTATCGTTATTCATTATGTACATTCTAGTAGGTCTGTGTCTGCACTTTTTTACACGTTCTTGGTTATTTACATTTATGAGTTATTAACTGGGTAATCTCAAGATCCACAATGTTAGATACTTAAATTTTAAACATGAATTAATGCAATTTGTGAGTTTTATTTGCCTCAAGCATTTTGCAGAACTTCATGCTGACATTACACAAGTGTAAAAACAATTTCCCCAAAATCCATGCTGTAATTCGGTGGTATAGTGACTAAACACATTTATAGTCATAGTTAGTCTGTCATAGTTTTAAAACCTTTTATGGCATACCAAACCAATAACAACCACGATGTCCTATGATTTACAGTGCTGTGAAAAAAGTATTTGCCCTTACCGAATTTCTTTCTATTTTTGCTCATTTGTCACATTTAAATGTTTAATATTTTATTTTAAGACACAAAAGGCAACTTTTAAATGATAATTTTATTTATTAAAGATAAAGATTTATTCAAAATGCTGTATCACCCATGTGAAAAAGTAATTGCCCCCTAAACCGAATAACTGGCAGCAACAACTGCAATTTTTACTCACTTTTCTTTGCCTGATTAATTAGCTACATTGGAAGGTATCTATCTATCTATCTATCTATCTATCTATCTATCTATCTATCTATCTATCTATCTATCTATCTATCTATCAATCTATCTATCTATCTATCTATCTATCTATCTATCTATCTGTCTGTCCGTCTGTCTGTCTGTCTGTCTGTCTGTCCGTCTATCTATCCATCCATCAGTGTCTGTCTGTCTATCTATCTATCTATCCGTCTGTCTGTCTATCTATCCATCCATCCATCTATCAGTGTCTGTCTATCTATCTATCTATCTATCTATCTATCTATCTATCTATCTATCTATCTATCTATCTATCTATCTATCTATCTATCCATCCATCAGTGTCTGTCTATCTATCCATCCATCAGTGTCTGTCTGTCTATCTATCTATCTATCCGTCTGTCTATCTATCTATCCATCCATCCATCTATCAGTGTCTGTCTGTCTATCTATCTATCTATCTATCTATCTATCTATCTATCTATCTATCTATCTATCTATCCATCCATCAGTGTCTGTCTATCTATCTATCTATCTATCTATCTATCTATCTATATATCTATCTATCTATCTATCTATCTATCTATCTATCTATCTATCTATCTATCCATCCATCTATCAGTGTCTATCTATCTATCTATCTATCTATCTATCTATCTATCTATCTATCTATCCATCTATCCATCTATCCATCTATCTATCTATCTATCTATCTATCTATCTATCTATCTATCTATCTATCCATCCATCCATCTATCAGTGTCTGTCTATCTATCTGTCTTTCTGTCTGTCTGTCCGTCCGTCCGTCCGTCTGTCTATCTATCTATCTATCTATCTATCTATCTATCTATCTATCTATCTATCTATCTATCTTTCTATGTATCTATCTGTCTATCTATCTATGTATCTATCTGTCTATCCGTCTGTCTATCTATCCATCCATCTATCAGTGTCTGTCTGCCTAAATTGATACCTGAAACACATTTTGAAAACATCAGAACGGGGCAATTTAGAAAGTGGAAGATTGTGGAATTAATAAAGTTTTGGAAACTTTATGCGATCATGACTGGGTATTACAGTTTTTCTCAGTCGATTTGGTACATTTCTCACATCATGATTTACATTGGCATCACAACAAGTGCATTTCTCAAAACAGTTAGTGCAAACAGCAAAACTCAATGAAATACCTGCAAAAGCACGTACCTCGCTCACAATTCTTTGTTTTTGCCTCAAAAGCAAATATTTATGTCAATCAACTTGTCAGTGCCATCAGAATGTCTAGTCTGTGTGTCATTGCCTATGAACAAGACAGTCAAAATACTTACTCATGTTGTCAGTGCAACAGTGTACACTGTAAGTATATTCTGATGGAAACTAGCTAAGCTTTTGATTACAAGAACGCTGCACATTCTGTGGCATATCAATTGAAACAGTATGTGTTACACACAAAATACAAACTTACACAGAACACAAAGTTACACATGACTGTATGTGGGAGACTGACAGCAAGAAATTGGACTGGAATAAAATGTATACAGTAATATTCTTTTACTGTATTGTTCGCACTGCAATTTGTTGACAAAAAAATCAGATAGAAATTCAGGAAAGACAGACAACTGTTTGGCAGCACTCTATAACACAAAGAAAAAACTACAAAATTAGAAACTTACTCTAAACATTTAAAACAACCTGAGACAACAACTTAAGGAATTATAGTGCTTTCTTTTCTATACATCCTGACGCTCCTCTCTGTTGGGCCACATGTTTTCATCCACGTCACACTGGATATCTTCCCTTGCAATGCAGCGTGGAAAGAATCTCCTGGAGTGCCTAATCCAGCCTCTGCAGGCATCTGCTGTGATATCCTCACAAGCCGCATCCATGGCAGTCAGCAGGTTCATCTGGGTGTGCGGCTGGTGATCGTACACCTTCCATCTCCAGGCTGAGAAGAACTCCTCAATTGGGTTCAGGAATGGGGAGTAGGGTGGGAGGAATTCCATCAGCATTCTATAATGAATGGCAAACCATTGCCTGATGGTGTTAGAGTGGCATGGACTCTCCTACCTCTTCCTCTGTTTTGTCCCCTCATTGGCTGTTCACCCTGTACACGGCCTTGTCTTTTCATTGTGAGACTTTGTGACATTGCAATGTTTTGTGTCTATATATGTTTGTCAATTGAAGGTTCATGAGATGTACCTCTGACCTATGGTTGAGAGCTGTTTGACCATTGGTTGATCTAAACCTTCACAAATTCCCCTTCTTAACTGAAAGCCAAGATTCACCTGAGAACAATTTAATCAATTTATAATAAATTACCAAAATTTACCAAAAAAGTTTCATAGAAATGTACAAATTATGCCTGAGAGATTATGACAACATGTTCAGCACTTTTGCATGTAATGACCTAGGCAATGACCCAAAGCCTAAATGTTTTGGAGGGTAAGACAATTCAACAGACAATCAGTAGAACACATTTTGATAAACATGACATAAGCAATTGATAATGCAAAAAACAGCAGACAATTGTACATGACCATTTGCATGAATGTACAAAAGCATTTGCAAAATGTGAAACACAATGAGAAAAGCTATTATGATCTGCACAAGTGACAAGGAGATGTGGAGATTGAATGAACAGTTTTGAGAATTTCAATTCTGATTTGAGAAATGAACCAAATCGACTGAGAAAAACTGTAAATGGACATTAATGAAAGTAATGTTTGTTGATTACGAACAAAATGGGTTGAGGTTTGTAAAAACGAAATGAGCAAATAGTCCAGAAATTTAAGAACAATTCTACTCAATACATGATTGCATATGGAATTAAAGGATTTCACCATCTACACAGAATGAATCAAACTCAGACCCTAATGATACAGCTCTGATCACTACACCATTGTGCCACCCCACTATCCAATCAGAAATAATTAAACAAAATAAAAAAACTTTATTAATGTGAATACAAATCAGCTTCTTCATTTCATTTTATACTTTTGAAACAAGCATTCAAAAAAGACTGGCAATGTAAGTGCAGTGAGATGCTTTTTATCTAAAATTAGTAAACAGGTCTAGAAATGAAATCTTACAATAGTCACACAATTTATGCACAACTTATAAAACATATGAATGTGAAACATAATTTTCACCATCAATCACAACATTAACATTATTGTTTGTTTGAGTCTTTATTGTGACATCATTTATCTTAAATTACCAATGCATCAGTAAAATGATGCAGCAAGTAGTGTGGCAACCACACAGCAACCACACAGTGTCAGAGCCTGAAGTTATGACTTTAAACCTCACCTTTGTTCTCTGTCTGCAAGAAGTTGGCTTGTTTTATCCATGTTTATGTGTTTTTTTCCCCTTTACCTACAGTACTCTGGTTTCCTTCCATCTTCCAAATAAATGCAGTATGTAGATTGTCTGACACAACGTGTCCCTACATGTGAATGAGTAGGCAAATGGGTAAGCATATGAGGCCCTGGGATGGAATGGAATGGAATAGGTAGACTTTGAAACTCTGTCAGTTTTAGGTAGACTTTGAACACTTAGACCCTGATCAGAATTACACACTACTAAAGATGAACGAATAAATCAGTAATAAAACTAATGTAGTTGAACAAATTTTGTGGGATATTTGTTTCTGATTTCTACAATACTGACCACCACCATTCAGAATGAAACTGAAAGCTGCATTCTGGGATTTTGGCCTAAAGAAAAACCTTTTTCAAAAAATAACTATTTACTGTCATACATTTCATTTATGTAGCTTATTCTAAAAATGTGACTCTTATTAACAAAAAATTCCTCATCTATACTGCAGATTTGTTGGATTAGTTTAACTGAAGACAATCACGTGTGTATAACTGACAAGTACTTACTTCCCGATTTTATTATTTACTGCTTTATAAACCTTTACACCCACTCATATAAAAGGAAATTGCATTAACAATAAGGACATGTGAGAGGACACCAACACAACATTTCATCTTTATCTGTTGGGCTTAACAAAGATCAAGTAAGTATTAATTAAATGTCAAAGATTAAATTAAAATTTTAGATGTTTTTAATATAAAAACATACTTTACTCAGTTAGTAAATTGATCTATACATGTAGTTTATTATATAAACCTTCTGGTTTTGCATATTACTAATTTGTTAGACTTTTAATAACATATTTCATATATATGATTGATATATTATGATACATTATGACAATATATTAGACAACTATTAATTACACTGGAATTACACTCTTATTATCTAATAGTTTTATACTCACCAACTATCTACTGCTTGTTATTTAATACAGGAAATTGACCGTTTTTGTTTATTAAGTCACTGATTAGTACCTGTGCATTAGTCATAGTAACTAAGCCAAGAACTAGTCATGTCAATAACTAGTGGTCTAATCTTGTAGTCACATCATTTATGGTGCAGCCTTCATCATGCACTATATTAAACATCTGGTCTACATTCAGCATTCTCCCAAGTCATCTCTTAACATTTTTAATAACCACTAATCAATAATACTTTTAGGTTTTGCATAATTCTGGCAGTTACATATAAATATGTCATGTTTATGTCTGAGTGATGAGGTTCTCTGAGTCGGTGATTGATAAATCAGGCAGTGGATGACCATTACTGTCCATTGATTGTGTAGCATTTTCTACCTAATAATAATAATAATCAATTTTTTTTATGGCGCCTTTCAAAACACTCACATTACAAAAGCAAGAAAGTAACAGACATCAATAAACCATTAAAATCTAATAGAAAAATCAATAAAGATGAATACAGTAAAATCAATACAATCTCTAAACAGTGAAATGTAATCACTGTTAAACAAATATTGGGGTAGTAGTACCAATCAAGTTCGAAAGATTAGTAGTAGTGTAGCTTGAAGAGATGAGTTTTAAGTTGGGATTTAAAAGTAGAAAAACAATCGACAGTATGGATATGGATTGGGAGGGTGTTCCAGAGAGAATAAGCAGAGTGGCTAAAAGCCCTCGCGCCCATAGTCGACAGGCGGACAGAAGGAATAGAAAGCTGGAAGGCTGAGGAAGACCTAAGAGTGCGGTTGGGATTGTAGACTTGGAGTAAATCAGAGATGTAAGAGGGTGCTAGACCATGTAGAGCTTTGAATGTGAATAATAAGATCTTAAAATCTTAAGATCACAAGATGACAATTTCACACGAGTTTTCACTGAGTCTGTCCACTGAGTTTTTTCCATGTAATAAGCATGATTATTTAAGGTTTGCTGTTAAATGGTGCAGAATAAACATGCTTTTCAAGAAGTTTTATTAAAATATTTAGGTGATAGGGTTAACTGATAGAGTAACTGGTAAAAATTTACAAGCTTCTTGATTCTTTTATTTTCTTATTTTTTTCAATTTTATTAATGCATTTTTCTCCTGATTTAGCGTAGTCAATTTGTGTTCCGCTGCTGTGGATCCCTGATTGCGTTCGAGCAGGGTATATTGCTGCTCACGTGCCCCCTGAAGCACAGGCGACTATCCGTTGAACAAGGTTTTTGAAGACCCCACCCACTTAGTCTGGTCATACCCCACCCAGCAGACACGGCGGCCAATTTGTGTCTGCTGCAGGCACTGCCAATCGTGCCTGCTAGGTGGTGCGCAGCCGACCGGGGTGTTCAGAATCTCGGCGCTGGATTCATTTATTTTCTTAATGTTAAAACAAACCCCCAACAACCTCACAGTTCTAAATGTGCTCTAAATGTGAAACCTTTAAAATTGTAATGAAGCAAAACAAAACACATTTATTTAGCATACTGTTATTCATATATGGCAGCTTTACACTACAATTACCAGCTAGCTCCCATTTAATATAAACTTGTTTTTTTTCCTCTTTTTCTCCGAATTTTCCATCCAATTTTCTCCCCTAATCTAGTCGTATCCAATTACCCTGATTGCATTACGCTTCACCTCTACCGATACAACCCTCCACTGCTGACTGAGGAGCTTTGCTACTAACACACGCCCCCTCCGACACGTGATCAGTACCGACTGCATCTTTTCACCTGCACGAGGCGAGTTCATATGCGGTTCAGCCTTGTGCATGGAGAGCCACACCCTGATCAGCAATATTCCTCAACTCTGTGCAGGCGCCATCAATCAGCCAGCAGAGGTCGTAATTGCACCAGTTATGAGGAACTTTGGTCCGGCTGACCAACCCTATGAACAACAGCCAATCATTGCTGATGTGGCCACCCAGCCCAGTCGGATGGCAGAGCTGAGATTCGATACGATGTATTTGAAATCCCAGCTCCCAGTGATAATATTGTACAGTATAATAACAATTATTGACTATATAAACTGACTTAAAAATATTCAATATTCAGTGATTTATTGCTAAATACTTAATATACTGATTAGTAAAATTGATAAAAGAAAAAAAATAAACTGATGCATGGTTTATTAATGCCCTTTTCAGCCTTTGTCTGAATGTGTTATTATTAATTGCTTTATGTTTGTTTAAAAATCAAGACAGACAAGATGGTACATGCCTACTATTGTATATGACGATGGTTTTACAGTGTTATAATATAAAATTTTTCTTACAGTCAGTAAAAATGAATATGCTATGATTATTTTGAAAACAGGAAGCATTAACGTTTCTTTTACCTTAAATGCTAGTGATAAAATACATTAAAGCTGCACTGAGGTGTTTAGCAGATGCTTTTATTTAAAGTGAATAAGAACTGACACAGGCTACAATCAAATTGCTAGGGGTTGAGGGTCCTATTCTAACAGTGACAGGTATGGCAGTGTTGGACCTTCTGATTATCACTCACTGACTCACTCACTCACTTTTCTAACCACTTATCCAAGTGCTGGAGCCTATCCCAGCTTTTCAATTGGTGCAAGGCACACAGTAACATCCTGGACGGGGCGCCAGTCCATCACAGGGCAGACACACATACACACACACATATTCACCTAGGGCAGTTCAGTGTCTCCAATTAACCTTGACTGCATGTTTTTGGACCCGGAGGAAACACACGCAGACACGGGGAGAACATGCAAACTCCGCACAGAAAGGACCTGGAGCGCCCCGCCTGGGGATCAAACCTAGGACCTTCTTGCTGTGAGGCGACAGTGCTACCCACTGAGCCACCGTGCCGCCCCCTTCTGATTATCATTCTAGCTTAATCAATGAGCCACTTCTGCCCTGGCAAACTTTGAATGTCACATTAACTGGGTAACTGAAAAACAACAAACAACAACCTTTAGTGTAAACTGGTACTTAACTATTTAATAAAAGAATATAATTTGTATATCCTTTTTTACAGAATGCCAACAACTGTATGGACCATTGCTGTTCCATTTCTGTTATTTCTTCTGGTTGGATCCACTGCTCTGAAAAATGAGGACAAAAACATTCAACTTTGTTCATCATTGAAAGAAAATTCGAAGAACCTGTCCAACCGCAACTTGACCAGGATACCGACAGACTTACCTGTTGACACTGAAAACTTGGACGTGTCTCAAAACAATATTTCCAGTCTCATCCATGGGGACCTGTACAGGCTAACCAAGTTGTGTTTCTTTAAAATCAGCCACTGTGGTCTTCAGTTCATCTCATCTGATGCCTTTTCTAATAACAGACAACTCAAGGTCCTGAACATCTCCAACAACCCTCTCATCAATATACCATACTTGCCTTTGCCACAATTGAGGATCCTTGACCTCACTGGAAATCAGTATACCAGCTATAAACTTCCAGCCTTTTTCAGTAACTTTACATATCTGACTGTATTTGCAATAGGTAGTACAAAAGCAGATTCAGTTAGTGCTAATGATTTGGCACCTCTTCAAAATACACATTTAAGACAATTCAGTTTTGGAGCTGGTTCTGAGTTACAGAATTATGAAAATGGTTCCTTTGCTCAACTTAAATCATTACAAGAGGTGACTCTGAGAGTAACATTTTGCACTGAATTTAATATTTTCAACAGCATGATGATAGACCTTGACCAAACTGATACAAAGAAAATCAGACTCATCAAGCTCTTTCCAAATCAGTGTGCCATCTCAGGTGATCCATTTGAGAGCCTTAAGCAACTACGGGTCTTAACTAATTTAAGCATTGTGGACACTTGGATAAACAGCTCAGTCATGATCAAACTAATGCTAAATATCTGGGAATCATCAGTTGAGGAAATTGCATTCTTTAATATAACATACAATGAAGATACTCCCTATGGGTTTCAGTTTCCCAGTCAGAAACATACATCCAATATACGAGCAGTTGTTTTTGATGGCGTGAACCACTATCAATACCAATACCCCAAAGTCAACATGAGCATGGACTTGATTTCTCAACTTACTTATATGAAGTTCTCTGGCAGTGGGATGAACATTCTTCCATGCAATCTAATTTCAGTTATTCCATCATTGCAAATTTTGGACCTGTCAAACAACCTTTTGGATGATACTGGCTTCTGGTGGTTTAAATGCTCATATGAAGGCGTGTTTCCTACTTTGACACAGCTTTCGCTAAGCAAAAACCGTTTTTATAACCTGGCGTATATTTCCAAGAAGACCCATGAAATGAAGGTCTTGACTTCCCTGGACTTAAGCTTCAATTCTATCCAAATTGGGGAGCCATGCTACTGGCCTTCTCATCTTACTGAACTGAATCTTAGCCACAACAACCTGGGCAATTCTGTGTTTCAATACCTGTCTCGTCATTTCCAAAAGATTGACCTTTCAAAAACTGGCATCAGTGCTGTCACTCAAGATGTTCTTTTACAGTTCCCGAAACTAACACATCTGTATTTAAGCTTTAACAGCATACATTTCATACCCTATGATCTTCATTTACCTGCATTGCAAACCCTCTACGTTGATCAGAATGCAATCACCTCCATCAGCCAGGATGAGCTAGACGGCCTGTCTGGCCTGGAGACTTTGAAAGCAGGGAATAATCCATTTGTCTGTGATTGTGACTCCTTTTGGTTTGTGACCACACTGAATAAAGTTCTTCTTCCTGACTGGCCAACAGATTACACCTGCAGTTCTCCGCCATCACAAGCTGGAAAGTACTTAAAGATGTACAAGCCGGCAAAGTTTTCCTGCCGACCAGGACTCCAAGCAGCAGTTGCTTTGCCAGTAATCATTGTCATCATAGGTGCATTTGGCATAACTTTCTATGCCTGTGATGGCATTTGGTACACTAAAATGCTCTGGGTATGGCTAAGGGTCAAAAGGCGGAGTTGCAAGCGGGCAGCCAAACTGATGAGCAACACGTTTAATTACCATGCTTTTATTTCCTACAGCCAAAATGACTCAGATTGGGTGAGCTCTCAGCTAGTTCCAACTTTAGAGAGCGAAGGGTTGTCGATCTGCATCCATGAGCGAGATTTCGTACCTGGTCAGTGGATTGTGGACAATATTATTCAGTGTGTTGAAAGCAGCTACAAAACCATTTTTGTCCTGTCAAATAACTTTGTACAGAGTGACTGGTGTACCTATGAGCTTTTCTTTGCTCAGCACAGAGCTATCAGTGTAAAGGATGACTCGCTGGTTTTTATCCTGTTGGAGCCCATTCCAAATGACTCCCTGCCCAAGAAGTTCTTAAAGCTTAGAAGCTTGCTAAAGCAACAAACATACCTAGAGTGGCCAAAGGATAATCACAAGCAGAAGTTTTTTTGGTCTAATCTTAGGTCTCTCCTACGCACTGCAGACAGAAATGTGATTCTGAAAGAGATGGCATTAGACATAGCCGAAAATTGTACTTTATTGGATGCACAAGAGTAAGGATTCTACAAATTGGCACTGGAAACCATGAATTCACTAAAGTATTTTTTT
The DNA here is from genome assembly GCF_030014385.1 of Trichomycterus rosablanca. Lineage (NCBI taxonomy): Eukaryota > Metazoa > Chordata > Actinopteri > Siluriformes > Trichomycteridae > Trichomycterus > Trichomycterus rosablanca. Next base: position 69,463,369 of record NC_085988.1, on the reverse strand, counting down.
GTATTATTCGTAGCTGCAAAACATTTCAGACTCTGTGCTGCTTAACTCCGTCTGGGAGTTAAAGGAAGCATAATTAGCTCTAGATGACAGGGATGGCATCTCCTCTTTCTTTGGTAAATCAATATAACAACAGCAAATGCTGCATCAACAAGCTTACTAATACTTGGGGGACTTGTGCAGTACCCCACCCCTGGCCCATTCAGCCACCTTATGATGTTGTGTATGAGCAAAAATAATAATAATAAAAAAAAAGGCTAGCACCGAGATTCTGAACTCTAGCGGGCATAATTGGCAGTGCCTGCAGCAGACACGACTCTGCTAGGGCGGGATGACCGGACTATGTAAGGACCCTGACTGGCAGATAGAGAGTGCATAGGTGAAAAAGAGTTCCAGCAATTTACCCACCTCGACTGCAACTGGGGATCCCCCAGCAGTGGAAGACAAATTGACTACGCTAAATTGGGGAGAAAATGCATAAATAAAATAGAAAAAAAGAGAAGGCTGACTTCATGGAATTCAGAGTACATATAATGAAGGCCCGAAGTCTGAGACTATTAAGGAAAACGTTTCTATTTTAATTTTTTTCAAAGTCTCAAAAGAGTTGTGTGAATTTTCCAGTAAACAAACGCTGCTTTAACGACAAAAAAATCTTATTTACTATAAATACTTAGCATAGTGGTGGATGGTAGCTTTATTCTTAAGCTTTATTCTTAAGAAGATAGAAGATATACTTTATTTGTCATCTATACATTTACAGATGTACATTACAATGAAATTCTTTTTTCGCATATCCCAGCCATCGTACGGCACCCCTGATGGCAGACAGGGTTAAGGGCCTTGCTCAAGGACCCAACAGTGGCTGCATAGCAGAGCCTGGATTTGAACCACCAATCTTCCGATTGATAGCCCAAAGCTCTACCCACTAGGCTACCACTGTCCCATAAGATTTGCCACTGTTGGGCCTTCAACAAGACCCTTAACCCTTAATTGGTTGTGGTCACAATTCCGTGATTTTTTGGATAAAAGTGTCAGCTATGTAAATAAACCATCACATTGTTTGACTCTGTCTCCACCTACTGTTACAAACCTGAAGCACCAACAACCCCTGACATGCTGTAATATTTTATTACTGTTCTCACAGTTTAAAGTTTGTATCGTTGATATTTTGCTTGATAACTGGGTGTTAATACACTGTTTGGTTATAATGCTGGTAAATATAATGTGATCACTGGTCACTGATCACTGGTCAAGAAAAGATAATCAATACTGGTTACCACACCAGACTTTATAAAACATTTAAAGTTGTAGACTACTTAAGGACAGTTGTGTGTATATTGTTTGTTTGTTTATTAGGATTTTAACGTCATGTTTTACACTTTGGTTACATTCATGACAGGAACAGTAGTTACTCATTACACACAAGGTTAATCAGTTCACGAGGTTACATCGAACACAGTCATGGACATTTTAGTGTCTCCAATTCACCTCACTTGCATGTCTTGGACTGTGGGAGGAAACCGGAGCTCCCAGAGTAAACCCACGCAGACAGGGGAAGAACATGCAAACTCCACACAGAAAGGACCCAGACCACCCCACCTGGGGATCAAACCCAGGACCTTCTTGCTTTAAGGCGACAGTGCTACCCACTGAGCCACCGTGCCGCTTGTGTGTATATTGCAATGTAAAAATATTGGGTTGGCTTTTTTTCGTCAAATGACATTTATGTTTGACTGGAATGCACAATAAATTGTTTTTCTAAAAAAAATACCCAGAAGAGATTGTTGTTCTGGAAGCTAAATAACATTACTTTAGTGAGATTTAAAGAATCACTTATTAATTCTTAAAGAATCATTAATTAATTTTAAATGTTTTTGGCCATGACTTGTGCACAAAGTGATAGACATGTGTGTTTATGGAAGCTGCAGTTAAAGTCAAAAGTCTACATGCGTTTTCATATCAGTGTTTGGATTTGAGTTCTGATGTATTTGTTTGTATGTAATACGTTTTTGTTATTTTGTATGTGCATTAAAATTTTAATGCATTAAAAAAAATATTTACATTACATTTTACATTTTCGGCATTTAGCAGACCACGTATCCAGAGCGACTTACAGAAGTGCTTCCATAGTAAACATTTCATTACTCTAGTTTAAGTAAACAACAGTCCAAGAACACACATCTGCTAAAACCTGTTAGAACCAAAGTGTTTTTTTTTTTTTTTTATGAAAAAGAAATGAATGTGTCAGTAAGTAAGTAAGTAAGTACAAGTCAGCTTAAGTGCTTAGTAAAGAGGTAAGTTTTTAATTGTTTTTTAAAGACAGCAAGAGACAGACAGACAGACAGACAGAGGAAGTTCGGACAGACAGAGGAAGTTCATTCCACCATTTGGGTGCAAGTACAGAGAAGAGCCTTGATGCTTGTCTTCCTCGAGTTCTGGGTGGAGGATCAAGTCAAGCGAGACTAGTGGATCGGAGGTTGCGCGGTACAGCATGGGGTTTGATTAGACCTCGAAGGTAGCTTGGGGCTGGTCCATTTTTGGCTTTGTAGGCGAGCATCAGTGTTTTAAACTGAATGTGTGCAGCTACAAGAAACCAGTGAAGAGAACGCAGCAATGGGGTGATGTGGCAGTGTTTGGGTATATATGCACTGCCTGGCCAAAAAAAAGGTCACACACTCTAATATTTTGTTGGACCGCCCTTAGATTTGATTGTGGCAACGTTTCCACAAGCTTCTGCAATGTCACAACATTTATTTCTGTCCAGAGTTGCATTCATTTTTCCCCAAGATCTTGTATTGATGATGGGAGATTTGGACCACTGCGCAAAGTCTTCTCCAGCACATCCCAAAGATTCTCAATGAGGTTCAGGTCTGGACTCTGTGGTGGCACTTCAGCCACCTCTCTTCTTACCCTGATGTGCCCATCACTCTGAAACAGGGTAAATCTGGACTCATCAGACCACATGACCTTCTTCTATTGCTCCAGAGTCCAATCTTTATGCTCCCTAGCAAATTGAAGCCATTTCAAGCCAATCCCTTGAGTTCCCTTCGCATTGTGCATGTGGAAATGCTCTTACTTTCACTATTAAACATATCCCTGAGTTCTACTGTAGTTTTTCTACCATTTGATTTTACCAAATGTTTAAGTGATCGCCGATCATGATCATTCAAGATTTTTTTTTTCTTTCCTTGAAGATGATGTTTCCCCACTGTCCTTCCACTTTTTAATAATGCGTTGGACAGTTCTTAACCTGATTTTAGTAGTTTCAGCAATCTCCTTAGATGTTTTCTCTGCTTGATGCGTGCCAATAATTTGACCCTTCTGAAACAGATTAACATTTTCCACGACCACAGGATGTGTCTTTCGACATGGTTGTTTAACAAATGAGAAGCTACTCACTACATCAGTTAGGGTTAAATAACTTGTTGCCAGCTGAAACATAATCACCCATGCAGTAATTACCCAATGGGAGGCTCTTACCTATTTGCTTAGTTAAATCCATGTGGTGACCTTTATATATATATACTGTATATATATATATCAGTGGCGGCTGCTGGTCTTTCAAAGAGGGGAAGCTCATTGTCGGCTTACATCATAAAATTTGTCAATTTATTTACACATAAATTCTGCCCTCTGTTCCTTTTACAAGAAAATGGCCTGAAATGGGTTGCAGTTTGTCTTTCGACTTCACTCGCAAAATCCGCGATGGGACTGAAGCTCCCAGTGATTAAGTGACTAATGAAGTGTATTGCTTTGGCAATACGAATGTCCCTATTTGTCATGCCAATAAAGCTTCTTTTGAGTTTGAGTTTGAGAAGTGACGGTGTAGCGCTCAAACTAGCTGTCAATCAAAACGGGATTCAAGTCAAGTCAAGTCAAGTCAACTTTATTTATATAGCGCTTTTTACAATAGACATTGTCTCAAAGCAACTTTACAAAATCCAGGACCAACAGATACAAAAAACCCCTGTTGAGCAAGCCGAGGGCGACTGTGGCAAGGAAAAACTCCCTGAAAATTACAGGAAGAAACCTTGAGAGGAACCAGACTCAGCAGGGCCCATCCTTCTTGGGTGGCCAGGAGGATACTTTAAATAAATACACGATTCAGCCTTTCCACTGATCCTCCAATCATCTTGCAGAAGCTCAGCGTCCACACCCGCCCACAGCTCCATTCACCCCCAGAGACGCTCAGCGTCCAGGGGCGGGACAAAATTGAAGCATTTATCCAATGACCGGCGAGTTTCGGAGCATAAAAAAAAAACCTCAACGCAGTCCCATAGAAGTGAAGAGACGCTCAGCTTCTGCGGGCAAATGCATTGACGCTACGGGAATATATGAGTTAGGTTAAGAAAATCGAGTCGATTTGTGATAATTAGCTGATTCTGAACGAACTTGTCTTCGAGATATACGTGTTCTAACGCATTTGTAGTCAATGAAATGTTAACACAACTGTACATATTTGACCATTTAATTTTGGACATTTTAGGGGAAGCTGAGCTTCCCTTGCAGTCTTAGAGAATATCGCCACTGATATATATATATATATATATATATTAGGGCTGTCAAACGATTACAATTTTTAATCGCGATTAATCTCAGAATTTCATATAGTTAATCGCGATTAATCGCATTAAAAAAATCTGTGTAAATGTTATAGAAAACAAGGATTTTTAAGTGAAATGTTACAATTAAAATGGTGAACACATTTTATGCTAAATGTACTTATGTTAAAAACTGCTGGGACAAGAGAAAACTGTAAGGGAGTTTTATTCACTCACATACTAGGTAGTAATACTATCCAATGGTTTGATGGACGTTTCTACACGAAGTGAGTGTGTTTTGACCCTTTGGGGCTTCCATAGTTCATGGACAACGTGCTTGACTCAGCTGTCCGGTATTCTTTACCGTAACAGAATAAGTTAATAAAGTGTTCTGCTCCCGACAACTTGTGAATATAGCGTGTATTTATTTCTTTATTATGCAAGTGCAGATGCTACGACGCTCTTTTACATTTTGTTAACAAACCGCAAATGAAAAACGGTGACATGTCCGACATTAAAACGTTTGTTTTACCAGTCAAGTCTCAACATGAACTAGAATTTGCGTTAATGGCACTATTTATCTTAATCGCGTTAAATTGAGATTGCGTTAATGCGTTATTATCGCGTTAACTTCGACAGCCCTAATATATATATATATATATATATATATATATATATATATATATATATATATATATATATATATATATTAGGGCTGTCACACGATTAAAAATTTTAATTGAGATTAAAGAACAAAATTAAAGAACGAATGTGTTTTAAACAACTACAAACATCACAAATATAAATCATGTTTATAACCATGTGATTGAATAACCTGAATAAACTGTAGAGATGAAACATCACACAGAGTTTCACTTTTTACCGAAGGGGAGGAGGCGGAGCTACACGGTTTTGATGGACAGCTCTAGCAGCCAATGGAAATACTCGTTACAAAGCTTGCGTGATTTCATTAATCTTTTCAACACGTAAAAAAAGTGAAAACCGCTAAAAGTAGTTTATCATCGGACAGTTCATGCGCTTTACATCCTAATTAATCTGAAATACAGTTAATTACCACAGAGACACACATGTATGTGGCACAAACAGCCAAATAAAAATAGTTAGATTAAAAAATTTAATCTTGATTAATTTTTTTAATCGCGATTAAAATTTTAACGCGTTATATATATATATATATATGCGTATATATATATCATATTAAAAAACATAGGACATAAAAGTTGACGTGTGCAAAAGTTGTGGAGCACCTAGAAATTAAATAAAACGTGTACTGAAAAATTATATCACCAAGCTGACTTATTTTCACTTAGAAAACCAACAGAACATAATATTTAACCAGAGAGGGAGATCAACCTTCTGCATAAGACTGGACCTTTTACGTGTAACATTTTAACTTCAACTGTGTGAGATTTTAGGTAACATGTCAGAGAAGATGCTTGGTGTAAACCATGCCCACGTTGAACCTCTGTATTCACTACATTACCCATAAACGCTTAATGTTAACGCATGCGCCTTAAGCATTACCTCATCCCCCGCACCCTGTTGCTCCCTCCTCTGTGTTTGAGTAAGATGGAGGCTTGAAGGTGCAGCCGCTGTACATGGTTATAGAGGCTTTCAGTGTTTTTGTTAAGCTCCGAGCGCTAAAGCAATCCCCTAAACTATTCCAGCTCCCAGTTTCCTAAAACTCTGGAGTTCATTTTAGTTTACGTTGCTAGCTGCTGTGAATAAATCTTGAGAAGAACAGATTTAGACAGGGTGAGTATTTCAGAAGCTGTATAAGCTAGCACACTCTATACTCGCCATAAAGCGGCACTAACTACTGAACAATCACACCCGTTTTACTCCGCACTTCTCTGTGAGTGTGTCGAGAAGCAAACTAAACACACACCTTATTAATTATCGTATTCTTTAGTTGTGTGTGTTTAGTAAACAAATGTTTTATAGAGATTTGTATAAATCCTGAACATCAAAGGCCGCTGCTAACATCAGCTAGCATGTAAACAAAACTTGTTAGCTTGTTTGCCGCCTCCGCTGCTGTCTTGTCAGTTTAATGTAATTCTGCTTTATATTTATAACCTGACATTTTTATACAACCTGTAAGTACAAGTGCGTGTTCTGTTTTTAATTCTTTTAAATATTCAATTCGATTTATCGTCAACAAACTAGTTAGCTATGTACCGCGCTAAGGCTGTGTCCCAAACAGCACAGTACTTTACTAAATAGTATGCTAGAATAGTAACGATGCACTTGCTGTATCATTTGACATACTATTTAGTGTATGAGTATGCGGTTTGGGACCTAGCCTTGCTAACTCTACAACACTTTTCAGACCGTTTAATACGTTCGTAATTGCATTCTTTTTAGACACAAAATACCAGTTTTGTTCTGTTTACAATTTAAATATGAAGTGTGTTCTTTTTACTGCTTGTATATGCCAGTTGTTCACAACTTTTCCAGTCTCTAGACAGCTAGCATGCTAGGTTAGCAGCTACCTCCACCCATAGCCTGTTCAGCTAACCACTCTTCGATATCGCTCTACGATCACTGTAGACACGTTATTAAGTTCTTAAAACTGCGCTCATGATATTGAAGGTGTTTTTCATCGCTGTATATTAGAAGTTGTTTACCTGTGTTGATTGTGTGATTTAGGTGGGGTAATAGGAAGGTGTTTTGGATTAGCTGTGTATAGCTAGCTGTCAAAGTGGCTAATGGGTATCACTGTCTATGTGTGTTTATATTTAAAAATAAGTTCAATGGAAATCAAACTCAAGGAACATGTATATATACATATATATATATATATATATATATATATACATACAGGGGTTGGACAAAATAACTGAAACACCTGTCATTTTAGTGTGGGAGGTTTCATGGCTAAATTGGACCAGTCTGGTGGCCAATCTTCATTAATTGCACATTGCACCAGTAAGAGCAGAGTGTGAAGGTTCAATTAGCAGGGTAAGTATGGAGGTAAATATGTAGCAAAAGTTTTGCACCTGTGAAAACGAAATCTGTAAAATGTGTACCTGTAAAAAAAAATCTGTAACTGTGAAAAAGATTTGTACCTGTAAAAAATAAATTTGTAACTGTAAAAAAAATCTGTAAAATTTTTTATCTGTAAAAATAAAATCTGTAACTGTGAAAAAGATTTGTACCTGTAAAAAATAAATTTGTACTTTTATTTTCGATGTGAGAATAAAAACATTGCAGCACAGTTTCAAATCTGCCCGCCACGAGTTTTGCAACAAATATCTCAGTCAGCGTGTTGCAAAACTGATCTGTACCTGTAGCTGCAGGGGCGGGGCTTAGGGGTGCAGGGGGCGGGACTACTGAGGAGATAGACGTAATTACCGACCAATCAAAAGAGCTGGTTTTTAGCGCAGCAGAAGCGTGTCAATCACAAAGTTTCAGTGTAGTTGGATCAGAACATCATAACTCACGTTATAACGTCCTTATTAGTGTTGCTGTGGATATTATGGTGGATGTTTGCTGCGTGTTGTCTGCTAGTTAATGTGTTAATGCGTTTAACCCTGCTAGTTTTATACTGGACATATTGGACACTCGGCCTGACATTCGAGTTTCTTTCATCTCGTTCTCGGCTAATAAACATTCAAAAACGAATAAACCTGCACGAACTGACTCTGCAGTAAACAAAGCACAAACTACAATCTAATATGTTTTTAAAAGTCTTTCTGTTTATTTTTATTTAACGCTATTTCGTGATTGTGAGCTTTATCTGCCTTGAAAAGCCAAGGGAGCCTCTCAAAAGTGCGTAAAACCAGGTTATAGTTCTGTATTACCTAGTGACATGTACCATTCACCACAACTGTATTAAGTCCTACAGTACTGGTACAGTCAAATACATATCGTGTAAAAGAAATCTAAATGTACATTTTAATGTAATAAGCAATGTAAATTGCAATTAAAATTTTCTATATTTCATTCTTTATTATTATACTCATGCTGTAGGACTTTGTATGATTTATCACTGCTGTAAGACTATTATGTAAAATAGTGAGTAGTGCAAGTGACATGGTAACTACTACAACCTTTTTTGTATACAAATTTACGTTTCTATGTTATATTTCTACGTTTATATTTTATTCTTCATTACTATACCCACACTGTAGAGCTTTTTTTCTGTAATTTAGGGGTAGTAGGTGGTGCATGTCACTACATTGCTTATTACATTAAAATGTACGTTTAGATTTCTTTTACACGATATGTATTTGACTGTACCAGTACTGTAGGACTTAATACAGTTGTGGTGAATGGTACATGTCACTAGGTAATACAGAACTATAACCTGGTTTTATGCACTTTTGAGAGGCTCCCTTGGCTTTTCAAGGCAGATAAAGCTCACAATCACGAAATAGCGTTAAATAAAAATAAACAGAAAGACTTTTAAAAACATATTAGATTGTAGTTTGTGCTTTGCTTACTGCAGAGTCAGTTCGTGCAGGTTTATTCGTTTTTGAATGTTTATTAGCCGAGAACGAGATGAAAGAAACTCGAATGTCAGGCCGAGTGTCCAATATGTCCAGTATAAAACTAGCAGGGTTAAACGCATTAACACATTAACTAGCAGACAACACGCAGCAAACATCCACCATAATACCCACAGCAACACTAATAAGGACGTTATAACGTGAGTTATGATGTTCTGATCCAACTACACTGAAACTTTGTGATTGACACGCTTCTGCTGCGCTAAAAACCAGCTCTTTTGATTGGTCGGTAATTACGTCTATCTCCTCAGTAGTAGTTACAGATCAGTTTTGCAACACGCTGACTGAGATATTTGTTGCAAAACTCGTGGCGGGCAGATTTGAAACTGTGCTGCAATGTTTTTATTCTCACATCGAAAATAAAAGTACAAATTTATTTTTTACAGGTACAAATCTTTTTTACAGTTACAGATTTATTTTTTACAGGTACAAATCTTTTTCACAGTTACAGATTTTATTTTTACAGAGAAAAATTTTACAGATTTTTTTTACAGTTACAAATTTATTTTTTACAGGTACAAATCTTTTTCACAGTTACAGATTTTTTTTTACAGGTACAAATTTTACAGATTTCGTTTTCACAGGTGCAAAACTTTTGCTACATATTTACCTCCATAGGTAAGAGCACAGTTTTGCTCAAAATATTGCAATGCACACAACATTATGGGTGACATACCAGAGTTCAAAAGAGGACAAATTGTTGGTGCACGTCTTGCTGGTGCATCTGTGACCAAGACAGCAAGTCTTTGTGATGTATCAAGAGCCACGGTATCCAGGGTAATGTCAGCATACCACCAAGAAGGACAAACCACATCCAACAGGATTAACTGTGGACGCAAGAGGAAGCTGTCTGAAAGGGATGTTCGGGTGCTAACCCGGATTGTATCCAAAAAACATAAAACCACGGCTGCCCAAATCACGGCAGAATTAAATGTGCACCTCAACTCTCCTGTTTCCACCAGAACTGTCCGTCGGGAGCTCCACAGGGTCAATATACACGGCCGGGCTGCTATAGCCAAACCTTTGGTCACTCGTGCCAATGCCAAACGTCGGTTTCAATGGTGCAAGGAGCGCAAATCTTGGGCTGTGGACAATGTGAAACATGTATTGTTCTCTGATGAGTCCACCTTTACTGTTTTCCCCACATCCGGGAGAGTTACGGTGTGGAGAAGCCCCAAAGAAGCGTACCACCCAGACTGTTGCATGCCCAGAGTGAAGCATGGGGGTGGATCAGTGATGGTTTGGGCTGCCATATCATGGCATTCCCTTGGCCCAATACTTGTGCTAGATGGGCGCGTCACTGCCAAGGACTACCGAACCATTCTGGAGGACCATGTGCATCCAATGGCGGTGCCGTGTATCAGGATAACAATGCACCAATACACACAGCAAGACTGGTGAAAGATTGGTTTGATGAACATGAAAGTGAAGTTGAACATCTCCCATGGCCTGCACAGTCACCAGATCTAAATATTATTGAGCCACTTTGGGGTGTTTTGGAGAAGCGAGTCAGGAAACGTTTTCCTCCACCAGCATCATGTAGTGACCTGGCCACTATCCTGCAAGAAGAATGGCTTAAAATCCCTCTGACCACTGTGCAGGACTTGTATATGTCATTTCCAAGACGAATTGACGCTGTATTGGCCGCAAAAGGAGGCCCTACACCATACTAATAAATGATTGTGGTCTAAAACCAGGTGTTTCAGTTATTTTGTCCAACCCCTGTATATATATAAACATTCAAAGATTATTAAGTACCATCAAGTTTCTTTTTTGCCTGAGTCTTTCTTAATTCTTTGGTTTCTTGTTCATTGTGTATATATATATATATATATATTATCCCCCAGTCTAGTTGTGTCCAATTACCCTGAATGCGTCCTCGACCCGTCACGGCTGACTAAGGACACCTCTCAACTGACATGCACCCCCTCTGGTACGCACAGTCAGTACAGATAGTGCATTTTTCAACTGCAAGAGTCGAGTTCATACACTTGACGGGCACTGTGTACATCAGCATTATTCCTCAGCCCTGTGCAGGCGCCATCAGTCAGCCAGCAGGGGCCGCAGTTGCACCAGTTGTGAGGACCTATGGTCCGACTTTCTTACCCTCTAACCCTGAACAACAGCCAATCGTTGTTCATACTGCCACCCAGCCCAGTCGGAAAGGCAGAGCTGAGATTCGATACAATGTATTCGAAACCCCAACTCTGGTGAGCTAGCGTACTTTACCGCTGCGCCACCGGAGCGGCATGTTTATGTTTTAAGCTTACCTCTGCAATCACAGATTCTGCTTTGCATTAGTATACTCGCTATAGGAATCCGCTGATTGCATTTTTTGAAAATTGTTCAACGTAGAACCGAGATGAGCTGTTATTACACAGTATTATTGGTAAAAGACTGCATTATGCTTTTGCATTATCACTAAAAGATCGTATCATTATGGTGAGAATAGGTGCTTAGGTGTTGGTCATGTTCAGGTCTCATCAGTACACCTGGCCTTGCATGCAAAGGGGCTAGGTTTATTTTTTTCCCGCATCACTTGCAAGAAACCAGATAACTGCATACTAAATATTTTTATAAACAGCACCACTAATGGTTGTGTAGCTGTTGTTCTTGTATTTAGTACAGTATGACGTGGAATAAATGCATAACTATCAAACTATAGAGGAAACTATATAAACTAGAGATAGACCGATCGGGTTTTTTGGCATCGATTGCGATCTCCAATCTCCTTTCAGGGCAATCGGCCGATAGTCGATTTCGATCGGGGGGGGGGGGGGGGGGGGGGGTTGACATGCAATTTTTAGCGCAAAATCAGCAGTAAATAATAAAGTAACCAAACAATTATTTTTTTCACCCACAGGAGACATATCTTATGAGTCTAACTGACCACACACACACACACACAGGTTTAATGTTATCCAGTTTAGTCTGAAAAAACCTTAAAAAGAGCCTCACAGTGAAGATAAACCGAAAGCAACAGCGTGTGTGTGTTTCTTTAAAAAAACGCTTTGTTCACAGTGTCGCTTTAAATGATTCTGATTCAGGAGTCGAATGTGACGCGTAAGTGTCTCTCTCCGTTTTTACTGTTATTAATAAATGCTGTGGTTTTAAATAAACACCAACTACTACAGAACATTTTGTGTGACTTTCTTACTTTAAAAAGCTTCATTAAAAAGCTTAATTAAACCGCTATTACCACAGAGCGGTCACCGAGTCAGACTCGTTCCGTCTGTTGAGCTAAAAGTTCTGATTACCCTAAAAGTTTAGCAGATGATCCTGAACTAACGAATTTGGTAATGAATAAACTTTTGCCTCTGATTGGCTCTGTAACGTTTCTGTTCTCATTTACATCAAAAGCAAGAACCGCTTACGATTTACCAAAGTGAACCAGGAGTTTATATAACGTGCTGATAGAATCGGCTCAGATGTGACCGGGTTGTATTATCTTTTTAAAGTAAATATTTCAGTCAGCAAAATTGCATCGTATGTATGATGCACAACGTTAATGATGTTATTTTAGGTCGTGAAGAGCTTTCATGATGGTTTCTGTATGATGGTTGATGAATGGTGATGTGATGGTTCGTGTTTTGTAGCGCAAAATCTGGATCAATCCACTGAGCTGTTAACTTAACATGATCTTTATATATCAAGTGATCGGATCGGCTACATTTGGGAAATATCGTCCGATCGTCGATAGCATATTTTGATTGAAAATCGGCCGATATCGATTTAAAGTCGATCGATCGTCCCATCTCTAATATAAACTATAGAGGTTTATACTTGAACTTGATATTATTTTGGTCTCAGATGTTGTGTAGAGGGAAAATAGATTTTAAGAGCTGAGTCTGGCAGTTTTGAGTGAAAACTGATTGATGTTTTTAGCTTCCCTTACATTTCCTTTCCTAAATTTAAGTGTCTAAGCTGCTGACACACCATTACATCATGGTGTGGCCTGTGAAAAGTTCAAGCTTCCTAAACTGTTTTAATGGACGATTCAGCGTGATTTTTGATGCATTGCCATTCGTCAATCCATGTGATCCATCAAAACTAAATTCAGATTAAAATTGATGGCATCAAGCACTTTTGACCACTCGTGATGCTGGCAGGTCTGCTTTACAACTTGGGCAGTAGAAACACACCCTAGTATTTCATTGAAACAATGAGCTATAAGTGGCATGCCAAGTTTCTTTCAGACTTTATTATCGCCCGTCTTTAAAAGTCTTGTATATGGACCAAATCCACTGTGGTGACTAAATATGGGAGCAGCCAAAAAACACTAACCTATCTAGATGTCCAAACTGTTGGATTGTTATTAAAGATTTGCATTTACACCAGTCGAACAGCTTGTTATTTCAGCAATGTAATCTATTTTCCTTTATGTGGTCATCAGAAGTAGGTGTTGAACAATTAATTCTAGCATTTCTATAACTACAGTCTAGTTTCCAACTGTCAGCCTGTGTTCATCTTCACATTTAGGTCTTTGGCAGTGTTCCTGAACTAGACCATACTTTCTGTCCAACAAGATAAGTCTGGAGAAAGTGAGATTTTGGCCTAAGTGTGTGATTGATCTGATCTGTTAGTGTGAAGCCAAATTCATGTCTTTGAGAGAGCTCAGGGTATTGTTAGTGATTAAAAGGTGCTGGCAGTGTGGAGAAAATCTATATTGATATTATCTTTCTCAAGTGTTAAGGTGTTCAGTTGAGTCTTTGGAAGGAGTCTCTGTAGCGGGGGTAAATGTTAATAACAGAGCTCTGTCTCTGCTGTTCACAATTGAGACCTTGTGCATTTAGAGGGCTTAGGGTTTTTAGCACTAGGCTTATTATTAGAAATAAACCAGTTTTAAACCATTAAAACAGCTTTTAGAGCACTGAGGAAAATGGAGTCTAATTTTTAAAACCTTTCATTTATAAATGTAGGTTTTTTAAAAAGTTGTTTTGCTCAGGTTGAGGATTAAACTTGTTTGGTGTTAAACCACGGCAGGTTTTAGTCTGTGTGCATAACTGCACTAGTTTTTAGTGCTTTTCATAGTTAACTTTTGTAAAGACTTACTGAAACATGATCTGGCTGGAGATTACAGTTCGCCCTGTGTCTCTTACTGTAGGCCTGTTATAAATCTATTCTGATGTATATACAGTGTATCACAAAAGTGAGTACACCCCTCACATTTCTGCAGATATTTAAGTATATCTTTTCATGGGACAACACTGACAAAATGACACTGACACAATGAAAAGTAGTCTGTGTGCAGCTTATATAACAGTGTAAATTTATTCTTCCCTCAAAATAACTCAATATACAGCCATTAATGTCTAAACCACTGGCAACAAAAGTGAGTACACCCCTAAGAGACTACACCCCTAAATGTCCAAATTGAGCACTGCTTGTCATTTTCCCTTTAAAATGTCATGTGACTCGTTAGTGTTACTAGGTCTCAGGTGTGCATAGGGAGCAGGTGTGTTCAATTTAGTAGTACAGCTCTCACACTCTCTCATACTGGTCACTCAAAGTTCCAACATGGCACCTCATGGCAAAGAACTCTCTGAGGATCTTAAAAGACGAATTGTTGCGCTACATGAAGATGGCCAAGGCTACAAGAAGATTGCCAACACCCTGAAACTGAGCTGCAGCACAGTGGCCAAGATCATCCAGCGTTTTAAAAGAGCAGGGTCCACTCAGAACAGACCTCGCGTTGGTCGTCCAAAGAAGCTGAGTGCACGTGCTCAGCGTCACATCCAACTGCTGTCTTTGAAAGATAGGCGCAGGAGTGCTGTCAGCATTGCTGCAGAGATTGAAAAGGTGGGGGGTCAGCCTGTCAGTGCTCAGACCATACGCCGCACACTACATCAAATTGGTCTGCATGGTTGTCACCCCAGAAGGAAGCCTCTTCTGAAGTCTCTACACAAGAAAGCCCACAAACAGTTTTCTGAAGACATGTCAACAAAGGACATGGATTACTGGAACCATGTCCTATGGTCTGATGAGACCAAGATTAATTTGTTTGGTTCAGATGGTCTCAAGCATGTGTGGCGGCAATCAGGTGAGGAGTACAAAGATAAGTGTGTCATGCTTACAGTCAAGCATGGTGGTGGGAATGCCATGGTCTGGGGCTGCATGAGTGCAGCAGGTGTTGGGGAGTTACATTTCATTGAGGGACACATGAACTCCAATATGTACTGTGAAATACTGAGCAGAGCATGATCCCCTCCCTCCGGAAACTGGGTCGCAGGGCAGTGTTCCAGCATGATAATGACCCCAAACACACCTCTAAGACGACCACTGCTTTATTGAAGAGGCTGAGGGTAAAGGTGATGGACTGGCCAAGCATGTCTCCAGACCTAAACCCAATAGAACATCTTTGGGGCATCCTCAAGCGGAAGGTGGAGGAGCGCAAAGTCTCGAATATCCGCCAGCTCCGTGATGTCGTCAAGGAGGAGTGGAAAAGCATTCCAGTGGCAACCTGTGAAGCTCTGGTAAACTCCATGCCCAGGAGAGTTAAGGCAGTTCTGGGAAATAATGGTGGCCACACAAAATATTGACACTTCAGGAACTTTCACTAAGGGGTGTACTCACTTTTGTTGCCGGTGGTTTAGACATTAATGGCTGTATATTGAGTTATTTTGAGGGAAGAATAAATTTACACTGTTATATAAGCTGCACACAGACTACTTTTCATTGTGTCAAAGTGTCATTTTGTCAGTGTTGTCCCATGAAAAGATATACTTAAATATCTGCAGAAATGTGAGGGGTGTACTCACTTTTGTGATACACTGTATGTGGCTTATGAGACTTGCTTTTGATCAGCTTTTTAGCCCAGGTAATAAAAATGCTTGCAAAGCACTGGTCTATGGGAACGATCTAAATATTCCACAGCAGAGAGCGGGCTTTCTTTGTAATTTCTGAAGATTTTGTTTGTGTGCGCCATGCCTCATGCCTTACACCAGGTGTAAAAACTGGCCCAACCATTACTATTTAGATAGATAGATGGATGGATGGATGGATAGACTTTATTTGTCCTGAAAGAAATTATTGGTCTCCGGTAGCTGAACAAGAACAAAAGAAAAAAGAACAGCTAATACAAATGTACAATGTGCATGTATACATTATACAAAATACAAGGAAATGCAAAAAAGATGTGCAATTGTGTGTTCGATACTTTAACTTGAAACCGGCTTAATGTATTTATGATGTTTCCTTTACACTGTACTACTGGACCTTGTTTTGATTAGAGTGTAGAACGGTGCATCGATGAGGTAATATCAACAGTCAGCAGTCCTCTGCCCTTGGTGGCACATTTAGCTTGTTAGAGAGAGTTTGGAGATTGTATCTCCACAATGGCTGGTTTTACGTAACAGCATGGGCCTTCTGTATTTCTAAGAGCCAGTCTAGTAGTCGAACTCCTGGAATGTAGGCAGTCCTGCTACCAGCATTGTGACTCTTACCGTTATGCCAAACCCACCACACTAAACATTGGTTAAGCTGACAGTAGTCATCAATAGGCACTAAAGGTTATATTAAGCCGGTCCGTACTTTTAATCTGTATTTAGTTCCTGAAGAAATAAGCACCCTAGTGGAACGTTTCCTCATTCATGCATTTTAGATTACAGGAAAATGTGCTTCCTCTTTACATAAAACACAAGCTTCAGGAACTGTATCTGTGGGAAAGTGTTTTCCCTGAAACTAAGCCTTCTCAGGAGGGCATTTTACACCAAACCCTGAATAATAATAAACAATGATCACTCATTTATTTAATTTGAAATGTTCATTTAAATTTAAGGCTGTGTAATTGACTCCAGGACTAATACAGATGTGTTGGTTTTATGTTTCATTGACTGTATCATAAAACATGTGTGTTTAAATACTAGAAACAAAATGTCTTGTTTCTGAACTGCCTGCTCATATTTTATTATATTTCAGTATTGACAGACTCTCAAGGCAGACCAATTTTCGTAGGAAATCATCACTTTTAGGTTTAACACGAGTCGAAAAATATAGGGAAAAATAGAGTAAGACTTACATATATTTTCCAATACATGCAGACTGCAAAGTCATTGTTGACTAATGACACCATGACACATGGAAAAGCTAATCTTCACTAAACATAAGCCTTAACATAAGGCTGATATGGCTTCTAAGGGTGGCTCAAGTCCATATTTATGTTAATAGGTTTGTCCAGCAAGCTCATGGTCAGTTGTGTACCATATAGTGTATCTTTTTTTAGCGCACACATTTATTCATTCATCTTTTTTCCAACATGGATATTCTCAGTGTGTACTTAGGGCATTTAAATAGGGTAACCCCTAACCCTGAGCACGGTTTCTAATTCTATCCAGGCATGCCCTGCTCGATTACTGCTTGAAAGCTTTTGAACTTTGTTGGCTGGAAAAGCTTTAATGACCCTACATGTAGAGCAGCAGGGTGAGGGGAGGAGCTGCTAGAGTCCTGCCCAGTTCCCTGTCTCTGCTTCCCTTTTAAAGAAAACCAGAGGTGCTGGCATCTTCTTTAGAGGCCAGCGTGCTGTCACCAGGGTATTTTTAGCAGACATTTTTCTGTCCCAACTTCCCAAACCCTTTTGGTGTTTCCTTTACACTGTACTACTGCACCTTGTTTTGTTTAGAGTTTACAAAGGGCAACGGTGAGGCAATATAAAAAGTCAGCAGTCCTCTGCCCTTAGTGGCACATTTAGTGACCAGTCAGGCTGCCCATTTATCAGCAGTCTGGCAAGCCTGAGTCAGATGGTTCTCACCTCTAAATCCCAATAGAATCTGAGAGAAAAGCCCTGTGTTGACTGTATGTTCTTGTTGTGGTCTTTAATAATTGGGTGGTTTACTTTTTACTGAGTAACGTAAAAGTGGTTGCTAAAACTTTGTTGGTTCTTGAGCTCTCTGATCAAAATAATGAGGGGAAGCCTTTTCGCTGTAAGACTATTTTCATATAATTAGAGCAAAACCTCTTTTTACTGTGAAGTGAGGTGGTGACTAACCTTGCCGCTGTTGCCCACTTTCGCCATGCCGTATTCTTTCTCACAATGTCATTGTTCTGTTCTAAATTTAAACTAAGCATTTCAGGGTTTTGTAAAAGTCAGAATCAGTTTATTCCCACTAGTGTGTGCATTGCTTCTGTCTGTCATATAAACAATTTGTCTTGTTGATGACATTTTACAAAGGTCAGTGGAAAACTGGGTCAAAATAAGATTAAACTCTGAGCATCAAAGCAGTGAATCTGTGCGATGCGAGATGCTCAGAGTAGCGCAGGGGCAAGGTAAGTGGCGTGTCAAGCCACAGGAAAGTTTTCCCATGTTACCACAGTTTTGCCGTGTATCATGTGAACGCAGCCTGAGTGTGCTTTTCCTACCACTGATAGAGAAGGTCTTAAAGTGGTGGACTGCTTTTGCTTACTTGGATCAATTCGTAAAGGATCCAGTGGTCAGGAAATAAAACACAGACTTGCATTATGCAGAACAAGAATAAAGGAATTGGAAAAATCATTAAATGTAATGCTCTTGACTCTTGTCTTCTAAGAGTGCATTGAACAGCAAAGATGACCAATGAATGGATTCTCGTCCAAATCCAACTTTACCTCTTAGTTAAACCCCAGAGAACCAAACTGTAGCTCTCTTAGACTGGACACTTGATAAGAAGAACCAGTTCATTGAAAAAGACAGTTATGATTAGAAGAGTTGGAGGTACAAGAGGAAGAGGACGGCCAGCAACAAGATGAACTGATAGAGTTAGAAGAAAAAACCTGAAGACCCACACTAGAGAGGAACATAATAATCCATAGAGTCACCAGAAGTCAGACTTGACGGCACATAATCACTGTAATCACTGAATTTGCTTATCACATTCTTATGTTTGGCATTAAAGCATGCTGTCAATTTCTTTCTCTCCAATCATTTTCGAAGGATTACTTGTATTATTGTATTGCTTACTGACATAATGGTGTTCGTATTGTTTTACTACAACTTACAATATCGCTCTGCTCTTTATTTCTTTATTTCTCTGCTCTTACCCTTTAAGGTGAAGTTTTACTGTGTGCAAGCTATGCAGCTACCCAATAAACTGTTAACCACCCGTTACAGGAAGTAAAAGCCAAATAAAGTGGCCAAACTTTGACCATGACATGTTAGGTGTGAGTGTGTTAAAGTGTCTCGTAGACCTCATTTAGAACATGAAAAAGTTGCAACAGATGTGAAAGCGTTTCAAATGTTCTTTTTTTTTTTTTGCAGTCTTAGCTTAACTAGACTTTATGGATTTACCTTTATTATCATTGTACAAGGAAATACAGTGTACTTTACTTAGGAAATAGAATATATATGTACACGTTTGTGTGGGTTGTTGTGAACGTGACTCAGCTGTATTTGAAAATGCATGATTGTAAATATTTAATAATGAATTAATAATTAATGTGTGAATAATGTACGAAAAATAGAAATATAAATGTTTTGTAATAGAGATGGACCGATCGGGGTTTTTGGCACTGATTCCGATCTCCGATCTCCTTTCAGGGACATCGGCCGATAGCCGATTCCGCTCGGGGGGGGGGGGGATTAGCAGTAAATAAACTTAAAAAGAGCCTCAGAAGATACGCTTTGTTCACAGTATCGCTATAAGTGATTCATTGATTCATGAGTTGATTCGTTTTTATGTGAAGCGTAAGTTTCTCTTCTCGGTTATCTCTTTGTGTTTACTGTTATTAATTAAATGTCGTGGTTTTAAATAAACACCAGCTACTACAGAACATTTTGTGTGACTCTCTTACATTAAAAAGCTGAATTAAACTGCTATTACCACAGATCTGTAACCGAGTCAGACTCGTTCCGTCTAAGGAGCTAAAAGTTTTCCTAAAGTTTAGCAGATGATCCTGAACTAACGAATTTGGTAATGAATAAACTTTTGCCTCGGATTGGCTCTGTAACGTCTTCTGTTCTCATCTACATCACAAGTAAGAACCGCTTACGATTTACCAAAGTGAACCAGGAGTTTATATAACGTGCTGATAGAATCGACTCAGATGTGACCGGGTTGAATTATCTTTTTAAAGTAAATATTACAATCAGCAAAATTACATCGTAAGAGCTTTCACGATGGTTTCTGTACGATTGTTGATGAATGGTGATGTGATGGTTGGTGCTTCGTAGCTCAAAGTCTGGATCAATCCACTGAGCTGTTAACTTAACGTGATCTTTATATATCACACGATCGGATCGGCTACTTTTAGGAAATATCGCCGATAGCATATTTTGATTAAAAATCGGCCGATACCGATTCATAGCCGATCGATCGTCCCATCTCTATTTTGTAAGATAGTGTCCAATTTATCCCTAAGGAGTTTAGTGGGGTTGAGATCAGACTTCAGTGCAGTATTTCCAGTGAATCTTACTGAGTAAACATCGGTTCTTTTATTCTGGATCAGACAAGGGCCTTGTTTCCTCTGATGCCACAAATTTGGAAGCATAAAGATTTTATACACCTGTTATCACTGGGTATGGCACAAAGATGTACATGTACTTCTAAATATTCGTTTTCACAAATTCAATTTTGTTTAATTTTGTTATAAACAGTATTCCGATAATTCCTTTAAAGCGAATACCTATAGACACCCTAAGAATGCATAATCTTTAAATTCTTCCTCTGTCTGTCCCTCTCCAGTCTTGAACCCAGTTCGTCCGGTGCAGTGTAAAGACGCCACCTCTTGCCATATTGTGTCATAGGATGTCTCGTAGCCCTGAGGTGAAGGAGGACCCCATGGAGTGCCCTCTCTGCATGGAGCCCTTGGAGATTGATGACGTCAACTTCTTTCCCTGCACCTGTGGCTACCAGATCTGTCGCTTCTGCTGGCACCGCATCCGCACTGATGAGAACGGCCTCTGTCCCGCTTGCAGAAAGGTAGAGCTCTATCTGCACTCGTTGTCCAGGTTTGAAGCCCAAACCACTTTTTAAACGAGGTGTTTTAATAAATGCAAACTGGCAGCAATTAAAAGCTGAGCTGGTTCAGAGACTTTCATTATAGGAGCAGTTTTTATATACAGTGGTACCTTAAAACTCAACATCAATTGATTCTGGCAGTGGTGTGTTTAAAGTGCGTCGAGTTTCAAGTTATTTTTCCCATAAGGATGTATGGGAAACCTGTCAATGTGTTCCATGGTCCCGTGGAACTGCATATATTACATGAATATTATATATATTAATTATAATATTATATTTCATCACCAACAGTTTCCAAACACAGTTGGATATGGATTTACACATTCTGGAAATGTTTTGTAAACATACAAGATGGCCAATATCAAGTGAATTATATCACTAATGGAACAAAACACAGTTATAGATTTGGTTTTAATTTGAAGAAGAGAAGCTCAGGTAAGCAGCAGTTATGATTTTATGCTGCTGTGTGGTTGATCTGGGTCGCGGTGCTGCTGTTTATCGTTCGCTTTCAGTTTGCAATGATAGCAAAGCATTATCAAATATTGAACTATTTCAGAATTTTTTTTAAGCTAATTTATTTGAAGTAAAACGCAGTGTCAATGCGAACAAAGCAACAGTCGCATACACTTCGAGTTTTAGGTTAGTCGCATACACTACAGAGTTTTTCAGAAAGCTGCAGCACACCCAGCATTTTGATCATGAGAATGTCAATGGTCAAACCCTGGCACACAAATGCAATTACTTTTTGTTAGTGATCCACCAATGATTATCACTTACAATTAATTGTCATTAAGGATTATTTACCTAAACAAATTAAAATTCTTCTGCAATCTCAAAATGTATTATTCAGATTGTCTTGTTATATTGTTTATTTATTTATATATTTATTCTTCTCCCCCTTTTATGCCGATCCCTGCTCTGACCGAGGAGATCGAAGCTAACCCACTCCCCCTCTGACACGTGGGCAGCAAGCCGCATGCATCTCATCACCCACACATTGACGAGTGTTGTGCCACCTAGCGTTGTGTACGGAGAGACACACCCTATGAGCACTCCTTCCTCATCTCTGCGCAGGTGCCTCTAATCAGCCAGTCTGACAGAGAGACCCATATCTGGCTTAGTCCCGCCCACCTGAACAACCGGCCAATCGTTGTTCATGTGGCCACTCAGCCTTCAGCCGGCAAGGCAGAGCCGAGATTCGATACGATGTATTCGAGATCCCAGCCTGGTTGCAGCATGTGTTTTTACAGCTGCGCCACCTGAGCGGCTGTTGTTATATTGTTAACTTTTTGACGTTACTGCCCACTCCCGGTGATGAGCCATAAGCTAACAAATGACTCTTGTTGGTGCATCTTTATCAGCCAGCTGCACTAAACTTGTATATTGTAGTTTCCTTCCAGTGGCATACTTATTATTTTGACATGCTCTTTACTATGATTAAATTTGATTTGGGACGTACCAGCTGTTATGCCATTCACTTTGTAAGCACAGACAGAAAATTGACTAAGCTGATGTGTGTATAAATGTGTGATTATAGCCGTGTGTCATTTGTGTGGGAGCTTCTGGCATTCAAATGGTTGATTTACTGAGATGGGGGATACCTGTGGGAAAGCTTGTCACTGCTACACTACAAAGCACAGATTTTTCTGGAGCCGTATTTAAGTTCTAATGTCTTTTTCGCTCAGGGACCTCTACGTAGATATTTATAGTTAAGCATTTTATATTCAGGAAAAGCCCCACAGGGGCTGTGGTGTTCAGCACCCCAGCAAGATTTGATGAGATCTTTTTCACTCCATTGACCTAGAATTGCAGTGATTTCATTATTGCAGTTCTTTGCAGATTTCCAGAATAAGCTAGTGTCAACAATCTTACTTTTCTTTTTATCAGCACTTTGCCTCATTTCTCTCTGATCAATATGAGACATTGCTTTAGCTGAAACCAGTGTAGCATATAAGGTCCCTACAGACAGCCGTAGTCAATGTTAGTGTCAATTCCTCCTGGAGTTCTCCGTTTGCTGGCTCTCCGTGTACTGGGTATAACACTGTGATTCCTTTGCTGCAGCCCTACCCGGAGGACCCAGCAGTGTATAAGCCCCTGTCTCAAGAGGAGCTCCAGAAGATAAAGAATGAGAAGAAGCAGAAGCAGAATGAACGCAAGCAGAAGATCACAGAGAACCGCAAGCACCTGGCCAGCGTTCGTGTTGTCCAGAGGAACCTGGTGTTTGTGGTTGGATTATCTCAGAGACTGGCCGACCCTGAGGTGATTTTACATAAACTCAAAAAGAGAACTTATTGTGTACAGAGATTAAAAGGTTGACAATATGAACTCATATCAAGGAGAACATATTTTAGCACTAACTTCCTCAGGGGGTAAAACCTTTTCCAGTTTGCTGAATTTACTGTAATAAATGTGAATATTTTTGGAATTGAACAGTTGTGCTTCCCTACAGTTGTCGAATCTATAAAATTAATATTAACATTTATTGTGATATACACCAACCTGCCACAAACCACTGACAGGTGAAGAGAATAACTTCTTAAATAATTCTTTACAATGGCATCTTTAAGGTGTATTAGCCAGCAATTGAACAGTCGGCTTTAGAAGTTGATGTGCTGGAAGCAGGAAAAATGGGAAAGTTTAACGATCTGAGCGGCTTTGACAGGTCATGTGGATGGCCAGACGTGTGCATTGTTTACTTGTGGAAGAGATGGTACCAGGATGCACTGTAGGACGATCCACCACATAATGTGAAGAAATTGAAAGACTCACTGGTAACCAGATAAACTAGGAGTCCTTGTGGAGGCCGTGTTTTGGTTGGTCAGAGCTGTTTTGCCAGCATTGTTTTGGTTCATCAGTTTACCATGGCACAAATGTAATTCATACCGACTGTGATATTGCAGTGTTTATTAAACAGAAAATAAGACTTTTTACAGGTAGCTGAGGGTGTTCTGGAAAGAAAACAGTGTTCTGGGGTTCAATGGGTTAAAGTGGTGTTCTATATTTTAATTCAGAATGGTTTGTATAGATTGAATTTGAAATTGCTTTTGACAGAAGCAGTACGTTTTGTCAACATTTGCATTTAAATGAACTCTATCCAAACATGTCCAAGCTTTGTGAGGTTTAAAAAAATTACTCAAAGTCTAGGTCTAGATTCAGCTTGTTATTCTATTCAGTATTTAGATTGACACTTTTACTGCCTTCTGGTAGTGAAAAAAATCTGTTTGTGCGCTCATGCTGAGTATAAGAAAATGTTGTTTTCTTGCCAAGGAACTTCATTTAGTAGCCTTAAATGATTTTATGCTGTTTTTAGGTCCTGAAGAGGCCAGAATATTTTGGGAAGTTTGGCAAGATCCATAAAGTGGTCATCAACAATAGCACCTCATATGCTGGCTCACAGGTAATATTTGTTGTTTATTGTAGCCCTTGATGTTATAATATGTAGCTCCTAATGAGCTTTACATTTGTCTTTTACTGAGGTGCCAATTTCATCTTTTTTATCAAAAAGCTTGTGGTGCATTTGTCTTGCCCTACTTTTCCCAATGTGCCTTGTTTTCTTTCTTCTTCAGGGTCCTAGTGCTAGTGCCTATGTTACTTATATTCGGTCAGAAGACGCCCTCAGAGCTATACAGTGTGTCAACAATGTAGTAGTAGATGGCCGAACACTGAAGGTAATACAGTCAAAAACTATCATATCAAATGTTTAATTAGGATGGGCATGAAAAATTCACACCTACGAAATAAAATTCCAAATACTTTTGGTTTTATGGTCCATGTCCCAGACCTCATAGTAAATACTAAATAGATTTTGTCTGAATTATTATTACATTTTTATTTTTCTCTAAAGCACTTTTTATTTGGAACTTAACAGTCTATGCATTTGTTGGTTAATGGCCCTGTTCAAGGGTCCAACACTGGCAGCCTGGCAGCTGTGGGGCTTGAATTGGCAGCCTTCTAATCACTAGTCCAGTATTTTAACTTCTGAGCAACTACTGCCCAATATGTATGTGACTGGTAATGATGTTACTGTTGTGTTCCCATACACACCTGTTCAAGCTGATAAGGTGTCAGCTTGAAAAAAAAAGAAAGACAGCGGGAAACCCTGGTCGTGTTAATACCTTTGTTAATCCTCCAGAAGTGCAAATGGTACACATGTTGCTCCCATTGAGACTGTGTGCGCACACAGGTATAGTCACATGCAAAGTATGATCTGCTCCCAAGCAGGACGTCTGTTATTCATAAGTGTATAAAGTGGCTTTATTTGCTCATAGTGCAGAACATTATCACATGCTTGTTTTTCAGTTTTTAAATTAAAATACATTGTACCATGTCAGGTAAGATGTC
Organism: Trichomycterus rosablanca; assembly: GCF_030014385.1. NCBI lineage: Eukaryota > Metazoa > Chordata > Actinopteri > Siluriformes > Trichomycteridae > Trichomycterus > Trichomycterus rosablanca. Next base: position 69,438,031 of record NC_085988.1, on the reverse strand, counting down.
AGGTCTGCTCTTGTTGTCTATGTTTGAAATACAATAATAGTATACTACATACAGTGGAGAACAAAAAAATATGCTTCTTTATTGCATAGTTTTAAAATACAATCCAATGTTTTATTTAACAATTTAACTGAAAAGTTATATGGTTATCAACATTTTTCATAGTTAGTGTGGCCTTAGGTAAACACGCATCTGATGGGTTGCTCATATATGTATATTTATATTTAGATATATAGATATTTAGATATATAGATAGATAGATAATATACATACACACATGCATGAACTAAAGTGCCAGACAATCAGGTACAGACAAGCCTATGCAAAATACATAGCAACCCCACTTATGCAAGTCATTGGTTGTGTCTGCCAGTGTTTATATAAAGCAATAGACATCGATGGAATAGCTTATCATGGTTAGCACAGTTTAAGCAAATTTTAACATTGCTTGTACTTCTGAAATCCTATGACCCACCTCATGAGCTCCAACCATTAAACAAAGTTTGGATTTTTAAGGGTGTGACTACAAGAATTCTGGCAAAATCTCAAACTTATGAGAGCAGTGTGGCATGTAGGATTGTGTAGGACTTGTGGGATTGTGTAGGACATGTAGGATGTGTAGGACATGTAAGGATGTATTACCAGTTTTTTCTGGCACTTCAGTTTGTGTTATAATAAAAAATAAAAAAATAGTTAATGAACTACTTAAAGGTTTCATTTTGTTAGTTCAAAGCAACTTACATCATTTTTTTCCCTACAGGCATCTTTAGGTACAACAAAGTACTGCAGTTACTTTTTAAAAAGCATGCAGTGTCCCAAACCAGACTGCATGTATCTACATGAGCTAGGTGATGAGGCAGCTAGTTTCACAAAAGAAGAAATGCAGGTAAAGTGTGCTTATATTGATCCAGATATCTCAGAAGTGGAAAGTCAGAGACTGATTTAAAGTGAATTGTGTTTATTCATTGCAGGCTGGAAAGCATCAAGAATATGAACAGAAACTTTTACAAGAGCTCTACAAACAAAACCCCAGCTTTTTGCAGACCTCCACTGGACCAGGGGAGAAGACAAAGAGCAAATCAGGCCCTGTACAGAGGTTTGTAACTGCTTTTAGAGTGAAATAGAAGCATGTTCATGGCTATACCCTTTATTTGTTAATTGTTCATGTTGTAGTCCGGGATATGTTAAAAGTTGTTTCTCCTAGTACACATCAGGCTTAAAGATCTGATAGCTTTAATAAGGGCCAAATTGTTAAGGCCAGACGGCTGGGTTGAAATATCTCTGAAACCGCAAGGGGTGCTCACAGGCAGCATGGTGAGTACCCTCAGACAATGCAACAAGCTACAAACTGCTGACAGGTTGTTGGGTGGCTGACATTCATTGATGCCAGAGGACACGAAGGTTACGGTATCTGGAACAGACAAACAGAAGGGCTACTGTGGTTCAAATTGCTATTTATTTTAATATTGGTGATGAGCTGAATATTTCAACACAGTGCATTGAAACCTTCTGTGTATAGTGCTGCATAGTCACAGGCCAGTCCCCATGGTAACTCCTATCCACCGTCAAAAGCGTCTACTGTTGGCTTGCAGGCATCTGAACTGGACGGTGGGAGAAGGTCGACTGGTCAGATGAATCCTGTCTTTTTCCTAGAGCATCTACATGGCCAGGCTTGTGTGCCGTGTTTACCTGCACTAGAAAGGGCATCTGGATGCCATGTAGGACGATCCACCTTACAAAGTACAGGGCATGCTGCAGATTTTCTGGTACCAGAAATCACAGAAATTCTTCAGATGTTTTGTGGAGTAAAAAGGGTGTGGGTGCGGGTGTGTTGCTATAATCGCTGTATTTACTTTGATGTAAGATGCTTTCCACCTTCTCTGTGTGTGTATCTGTAGAAACCGACAGTCACGCTTTGATATTATTTGAACACCTACAGTGTTTCAGACAGTTTTTGACGTTTTAGTATTGCTGAAGATGACTGAGGGGTTTGCTGGAAGGTTGATGAGGTTTGGAGAGGCACAGACATGAATAAATACATTAGGTTGCACTGTTTTAAATGAATAAATACATCGTTGATGATCTTATTTTTTTATATATATTTTTGTATGTTACTGTTACTATTATTCCTGCATCTAGAGTGAAATAGGCTTCATTCCACTATCACAATACAGAATTGCAGTTTTTAGCTGCCTTATTTTGAACCCATTATGAGAAGAAACGGTTCATTGAAAAAGACTTGCTTGAAAGGCTTGCTTGTTATTCTTGGAAGGTTTAAAGGTAAAAGAAGAAGAGAACAGTCAGCAACGAGACGAATGGACACAATTAAAGGTACAATGAACAAGCCATTAAATATCCTGAAGATCAAACAGAAGATCATTTATGCCCATGCAGTTAGCTGAGGATTCATGCACGCACTAATTTGATGAGAAGTCTTGACTCACAATTGATGATCGAATTCATTCCAAATGTGGTTCATGGGGTTGAGGTTGGGGCTCTGGGCAGTTTACTGGAGTTTATTCACCACGAACTTATGAAACCATGTCTATATAAAGCCCACTTGCATATAGGCATAGTTATGCTGGAAAAGGCTGAAAGCATATTATGTTTTTCAGATAATTGCTATTTTATTAGCACTGGGTGTGGCTGAAAAACTTAATTGTGTCCGTTTTACGTACAGACTATGGGTGTGAGTTTTTACACTTTGGGTTCATGTGTTGGAAGTCTTCTTGATGTATTTTTAATTCATCAGATTTTGATAAAAGTTTTGCACCTTCAAGTTCATTACATCTCTTCATCCCCTCAACATGTGAAATCACTGGTACCTAGAAAGCATTCTTTCCACCCATTTTCCTCCTCTTGCTCATCCTCTTTTTCTGTTTGATTCTCCTTTTTTTTCAAATAGTATCAACAAAGATGCATGGCCATCGTTACAGCCCACAGGAAAGACACCCAATGGGGTTTCAGATCTCTCCAAGAGCCCGCCTATAGATGGAGGCTCAGACTGTGAACACCTGACTCCAGATGGACCAGATTCTGAACTGGGCCTAGGATCCCTCCCAGCCCTCACTTCTTTCTCCTTAATCTGTGAACCTACCAGGTACAATCACCAATAATCACACAGTGCAGTCAGCGTTTTCTAATAAATTTAAAAAAGTAAAAAATTATGTGTCACATATTTTGACTTCATGTTCATGGCTGGGAAGTGTAAATCTCTCTTGTCTAGCCTGAAGGTTTGGCTGTTTTGGGTCATTGATTTATTGCACACTATTGCATTTTTTCTTACCCTAGTATTGCACCATCTATTCTTCAGCAGGCTACTTTTACATTTTCATTACAATAGATATCACATTGCCAGACAAAAAGCACTGCATGTACAGTTGTAAAGAAAATGATTCAACCCTTATTGCAAATTAGGTTTATTTACAGCAAAATTTACACATTTTTAGTTGTTTGCAATGAACCAATCAAAGGGGAACTATTTAAACAGCTCAACACAACAAGTTTTCTCCAAATCCAACACAAAATGTCACTTCTAATGACTACTGCAGTCTCAGAATTATTCAACCCCCTCACGAATCCCTCATAAGAACACATACTTGTATATCAGGTTTGACTAAAGGGCTCAATTAATTGCAGCAGGTGTTATTTGAACGAAACACATTAAATACTATAGCATGTTTAAAATATGTTTAAGTCAGGAGAGTTGTTCAAAATGTTAAGAGATGATTGCCTTGCACAAACAAGGAAAAAAATACAAAAAGATGGCAAAGGCACTGAATGTTCCTAGAGATACAGGTGTGGCACGGTTGCTCAGTGGGTAGCACTGTCACCTCACAGCAAGAACGTCCAGGGTTCAGTTCCCAGGTGGAGGGCTCCGGGAGCTCCGGTTTCCTCCCACAGTCCAAAGACGTGTAAGTGAGATATAAAATTGTCCATGACTGTGTTTGACATTAAAATACTTGAACTGATGAATTGTGTGTAACCAGTAAACTACCTGTCCTGTCATGAATGTAAAAACATGACGTTAAAATCCTAATCAATAAATAAATCCTAGAGATACAGTGAAAAGCACATTTTGCAAGTTCAAAGTTAAAAAAAAAAACCACCGGCTGCACTAAGACTTCTGAGAAGGATGTGGCAGAAAGAAGATGCCGGCTGCCACCAGATTCCTGAGAAGGCAGGTGGTCAAAAACTCTCAAGTGACTGCAAATGACCTGCAGCAAGATTTGATGGCATCAGGCACTGAGGTTTCAACTTGCACAGCATATTTACCTACCACATACTTACCACTGAAGGACTACATAGCATTATTGTGCTGAGATTTTTATTTATTTGTTTATTTTTATGCATTTTCTCCCCATTTTCCTCCCGATTTAGCTGCTGAGAGATACCAGATTGCATCCAAGGAGAGCACGTCGCTGTACACGCCTCTTCCGACTTGTGTACAGCCCTCCTCTTCTCGCCCCTGCATTCTGCACAGGCGTCTCTTCCGCCAATCAGGGTCCTTACACAGCGTATGAGACCCACCCACCCACACATAGTCCGGCCCCCACCTTGCAGATACGGTGGCCAATTAGTATCTGCTGCAGGCACTGCTAATTATGCCTGCCAGATGGCGCCCAGCCGACCGGTGGCAACACCGAGTTTCTAACCGAGGAGTTCAGAAACTCGGTGCTGGTGTGCTAGCGGAATATCCAGCTGCGCCACCTGGGCGCCCCGTGCTGAGCTATTTAAAATGTTTTTATTTGATTGGTTTATTGCAAACAGCAGTTTGTAAATTTGCTAATAAACATTATTTACAGTAGGGGTTGATTAATTTCAGACAGTTAATTACATTTAGCCAGTTCCCAAGCTTTCCAGGACTAAACATCTCTTTTTCTTATGCAGTCCCAGTGATCAATCTCCAGAAGTCGTCAGTATAGAGAACGGAGAAACATTGCCGCAGGTAATTTTCATAACAATCGACCAATTAATGAATCCTCATGTTCGTTCTGATTGCTTTTCTCCTCTCCTAATTTTTTTTTCTGCCTCTCACTGTTTGACTCGCACCATCTCATCCCTCAGATTCCTTGCAGTGACTCACCGTCGCCCCCTCCAGGCCTGACCAAGCCGTGTCTTGTGGTGCCAATCAACGTGCCTGGTATAAAGTCACGGTTGCCCTTTGATGGAACGGCCGCTGAGTCGCATTCACTTTTTTCTGACAACAGCAACTTCAGACATCCAAACCCCCTCCCCAGCAACAGCAGCGCACCAGGTTTTCCCAGCTCCACACAGAGCACTACAGACTGGCCCACAGCTCCTGAACCACAGAGCTTATTCACTTCAGGTCAGCAAGACACATTTCAAATCATACGGCTCTTCTTGATTTCTCATTAGAGACACACAAACACAAGTTGTGTTTATTTCCACACCTTTGTTAATGGACTCATTAACAGTGTTAAGTACAGATGTTTCATATCCCAAAAATCAGAAGGATGTTAGCTAGTATGTTATGCTTTAAATCATCTACATGCAAGCTACCAGTAAACTTATGGGTATTAAAAGATCTGTGTTTACAGTACTGCAGCTTAGCTAACTATATAGAAGGGTAAATCTCATTTCTAGTGGTTCATGTACTTTTAATAATAGTTAAAAGGTTTAAAATCTAACGCTGATTCACACCAGCAGTGTTGCATTAACATGAGGGCCAATGATTAGTCTGTGGCTGTGTCTGAAATCGCATACTGCCGTACTAAACTGTACACGAAAGAAGTGTGCGAGAGCGGGTAGTGTGTCTGAATATGTAGTACCCGGATGACCTACTGCATGGGCAGCCATTTTTGAGTATGGAAACACAGCACACTTGCGGTCCGATAATCTATCCCATAATTCAACTGGAGCTGCAAAGGCTTTCAGAGCGGAAGGAAAGATGCCAGAAAGCGGAGAATCAGAGTATGGTATGATTAAGTACAACCCTGAATAATGTTATGAGTAGCTTTGTGAAGGACGACAGAATTAAATTAGTCCTCTTTTTAATTTGTTATAACTGTGGCGATGAGACGGCATGCATCACGTGACGTTGGTTAGATGGCGGACGTAGTACGTACGAGGTTGCGTGCATACTGCACACTTGCGTACCGACTGAGCAGTTTAAGTATGCAATTTCAGATGCACCCTAGGGTGATGCACTTAACTTGCACTTTATTAGTTACACCTGCATTCAATTTCTGAAAATGAAAAGGGTGAAACAAGCAACTGCTAATTAACAGGTGAATCAGTGTAAAATCTGTGTTGTCAAACGATCTTTCTCGGCAACAATACATGTATTTATTTTTATTTGTGCAAGTTTTCTCTTACACACTAATATTTTACCAAAAAAATTCCAAATGTAGCTAAGAGATCAAAAACACGCAGTTTATTCATGACAAAGGTCATGTTATTTTGAGTATATGTATCTACTTATTTATTTTATCATTTTAATAGCAGAAAATAACATTGCAGACTTATCTTTCCCCCTTTCATCTATTTGGAACCAGAACAAGTGGAACAATTTTAACACCCCACCAACAGACACCAAGTCCACATTAACCTTCTACATAAAAATAGATGGCTAGTTAAATGGAACACACACATCATTAACAAACAGAATGTGTAGCAGAATGACAACTTTTTTTAACACTGATGGGATCAGCTCATGTACGCTAGAATCCGAATCTCACCTACAAGTATAACGCGCACATTCCTGATAAGTGGCAAAGGTCCCCCACAATGCGAATCACGCCAAAGCCCACTCACAAACAAACATGTGTTAATAGAGTGCACTGCCTACAGCCACAAGAGCAGGCACCATACAGTAAATATTCAACCCACTAAAGCAGATTCACTGCTTAAATTCATATCACTAATAAAACTGAAACGCACATCTGATTACCACCAGACAAGGGTGGCACGGTGGCTAAGTGGGTAGCACTGTCGCCGCACAGCAAGAAGGTCCTGGGTTCAATCCCCAGGTGGGGTGGTCCGGGTCCTTTCTGTGTGGAGTTTGCATGTTCTCCCCATGTCCACGTGGGTTTCCTCCGGGTGCTCCGGTTTCCTCCCACAGTCCAAAGACGTGCAAGTGAGGTGAATTGGTGACACTAAATTGTCCAAGACTTTGTTCGATATAACCTTGTGTACTGATGAACCTTGTGTAATGAGTAACTACCATTCCTGTCATGAATGTAACCAAAGTGTAAAACATGACGTTAAAATCCTAATAAACAAATAAACAAACCACCAGACAACAGATGCAACTATTAAGTAATAAACAGTATCCTGTTCTATTCAAACAGTTGCTGCCATGGAAATAGTCTACAAGCAGCCATGCCGTAAAAAACCCACTTAATCATGAAACATGGGTTACATAAAAAATTCTATGCTTTTTTTGCTGATTCTCTTTGGATTTCCGCAATGTGAAAATGACCATCACTAGTGGCTTTTAAAAAGAAACATGTCAAAGCAAGTCTTTCATACGTATATGTAACTAAAATTTGTTTAAATCTGTTAGTGGATAGATCAGCTTGTCTTAGGGATGCCTAAAGAGAGCTACTTTTCTGTGAGAATATTTAAGTACGTTATTAATTGCATTCTGTTTTCATTTGGCAGATACCATACCAGTCTCATCCTCCACAGACTGGCAGGCAGCCTTCGGCTTCGGCTCCTCCACCAAACAGCAGGAAGATGACCTTGGCTTTGACCCCTTTGACATCACAAGCAAGGCATTGGCCGACCTTATGGAGAACGAGCTGTCGTTGCAGGACAAAACCTCAACCTCATTTCCAAATCATGTGCCCCCTGCGCCAGGTTTCCCACCTCACATACCCAACTCGCACCACAGTGCTCCCATTGCCAAGGCTCCTCAGCTGCATCCTGTCTCATCTATACACATTCCCCCGAACTGTGGGCTGACCCTGTGCGCCTTCTCCCAACATCCTCAGCATCCTCAGCATTCTCAGCGACCGGGTTATGCCTCATTCAGCTTCTCTGGGCACACACAGGCATCACGTCACAGTTGGCTGGCAATGTCAGCGCGCAGCAACCTCTCACACTTGAACCACAGCGTCACACAACACAGCAGTTTCTTGGACTTAAGTCTGCCACCTCAACAGCAGCAGCTGCAACATAGTACAGGTCTGGGAGGAATCCCCATCACAGGTGAGTTTATCAGTGGTTGATTCTATTGCAGGTGTCATTGATGTAAATGTGTAAGGCTGCATTGACATCATACACAGCAAAACAGCATTTGTGCTGACTGTGCCATTGTTTCCTATGGAGACAGGCAGTGCTTGCCTTGTCCGCTGTGCTACCATGAGTGTCATGCACGTTTACTGCTTTGGTGCTTGGTTTTTACAGCTTGCCACTGTGCTTGAAGTACACTGTGATTGAACTTTCACCAAGTTTACTGCTGACCTTTTCATTCTTTTTATTTTAAATGCAATACGTCAGTATACATTGGTGTCATTGTTGCCCAGAGGGCGTTCCTCATTGATTCGTTAAAGAAATGATCACATGGTTGCTTCTGGCACTGGTCTTTGTGATGACAAAAGCGATTGTCATACAATTATTTTTAAAAACCATGAAACGTATGTGAATACATCAAAATTTTATCATTATTAAAATGCACTTTTTAAATTAAAATTGCTATCTAAAGTGCTGTAAAATCAGTTCATAACGCAGCAGTCTAGCACGCCCGCCCACCACAGCAAATATCTCCAGTTCTCTAGATGGAATCTTAGCCATGCTATCAAGCTAGCCAGGCGTTCAACAGGCACAGTTGCCTGAGCTCACAGAGGGAGGTTGATGAGGTTTGTCGTTGTCATGGGGTTTGACATTGCTGCTGCAAATGCAGCCTCTGCTGGCTTTGTTGGAGGCGCCTGCACAATGGGTTGGCTCACAGCGGTGAGTCTATTTGTACGCTTTATGGCTCTCTGTGCGACTTTACCTCTATCTGGTGAAAAGGTGTGTTGGAGGGGAGCATGATGGGCTTTACTATCACTAGTAAGTAAAGTGCTTCTCTTTCAGGGTGGAAGTTACAAGTGAGAATTAGAAACAGCTAGATTTGGAGAAACTGCCCTCAATACAAATGTACAAACAAGAACACTGTTTGGTTGAAAGGATCTGGGCATCTTTTTCAATTAGTGAGTCGAGCTAACAAGTGTATAAAAATAAATTAGATAAAATAATTTTATTTTTATAAATTAGATAAAAATATTATAAAATTTAATGCTTCTACCCTGGGTTGCAAGAGTTTAGGGAAGGCCCTTTTCTGTTCTAGAATGGCTGTGCCAAACCAATTTTCATAAATGCTTAATAAGTTTGGTGTGGTTGAACTTCAGTGTCCTGAACAGATTTTTGTTCCTAACTCTACTTAACAACTTCATGATCAATTGGAACATCTACTGTAAGCCAAGTCTTCCAGGGATTCATACATTACAAATACTTTAACATTACTTTATTGGGCGGCACGGTGGCTAAGTTGGTAGCGCTGTCGCCTCACAGCAAGGAGGTCCTGAGTTTGATTCCCAGGTGGAGCAGTCTGGGTCCTTTATTAGTGGAGTTTGCATGTTCTCCCCATGTCTGCATGGGTTTCCTCCGGGAGCTCCGGTTTCCTCCCACAGTTCAAAGATATGCAAGTAAGATAAATTGAAGATGCTAAATTGTCCAAGACCGTGTTCGATAAAACCTTGTGAACTGATGAATCTTGTGTAATGAGTAACAACCGTTCCTGTCATGAATGTAACCAAAGTGTAAAACATGACGTTAAAATCTTAATAAACAAACAAACGTTACTTTATTATTTTAGTACTCTTACTTTTTTACTCTTAATGGGCGGCTGGGTAAATAGCAATGTTGTCTCACAGCAAGAAGGTCCTGAGTTTGATTCCCAGGTGGAGCGGTCCTGGTGTCTGCATGGGTTTCCTCTGGAAGCTCCAGTTTCCTCCCACAGTCCAAGACATGCAAGTGAGGTGAATTGGAGATACAAAATTGTCCATGACTGTGTTTGACATTAGACTTGAACTGATGAATCTTGTGTAAACAGTAATTACCTGTCTTGTCATGAATGTAATCAACGTGTGTGAAACATGACCTTAAATACCTACTAAATATTACTCTTTATATTACTCTATTAATAGGCCCAAATTCACACTCCTTCCCAGAAATGTATAGGCTTTTATGGTTGCTTGTATAGTGGCCAAGGGCGTGGTTTTGCAAGGGGATCTCCAATAGACTCATGGTCAGGAGTCCACATACATATGATCACATTGTGTACATGCAGTGTGTAGTTAAACTTTGTTTTGTTTTTAATTTCAGAAATGGTAATGTTTGGTGTCAGGTTGTAATGCACAACACAGATCCAGTAGGAGGCAGTATGGCACTGTTATATACAACCTTTAGATATTTCTAGAACGTTCTGGTAAATGGTAGTTTTTTTATTTCTTTGAGTATTTCTCATGATTGTAAGTGTTTTCTAAAAGAGTGGAAGAAGTGAAGAGTTTCATATTAAGTTCTTTAGTAATAGGACTGTCAGAATAAGTTAGAACTTTAGGAAATAAAAGCATTTTTCTGGCACGTTTGTCATTAACAGTCTTCTTCCTTCATAATTCATTAAAAGTAAAGTTTAGTTCATTTAGCAAATATTTTTACAAACAGCGAGGCTCAGTAATGATGTCAGAGATCACTCGGTTTACCGACAAGGAAGTCATAATTCGACTAATGTGCTTGGTTAAAAAGCCTATTTAAATTCATTCCCAGCAGCTGAGGCCTCATAAACAGGTGCTATTCGATAGCACAGCCGTGAATCATACTCTGATCTCAGCGGTGGTGGGCTAGCACTACAGACCTCTGCACCACCCAAGCACTTGGAAAAGATTTTGTATTATTTTACCTGGGCAGCACGGTGGCTAAGTGGGTAGCACTGTCGCCTCACAGCAAGAAGGTCCTGGGTTCGATCCCCTGGTGGGGGGGTGGTCTGGGTTCTTTCTGTGTGGAGTTTGCATGTTCTCCCCGTGTCTGAGTGGGTTTACTCCGGGTGCTCCAGTTTCCTCGCACAGTCCAAAAACATGCAAGTGAGGTGAACTGGAGATACAAAATTGTCCATGACTGTGTTTGATATAATCTTGTGAACTGATTAATCTTGTGTGTAAAACATGACGTTAAAAATCCAATTAAACATCTGTATGGAGTCTGACTCCATACGTGTGGACTAAATGTTCTGGAATCTTATTGTTTTTGTTAAGATTTCTTTATCTCTGATAAAACGAAGCACACAGACCATACCCATACTCACGTATTGGGCTTCATTGGGCTAATTTGTGCTTGGAGCCTGGAAATTGCCATTTACTATTTTTTAAATACAAAAACGCACTGATGTTGTCAGGCAGATTTAATATAATGTCTGCATGTCTCGTAATTATTATTATTATGTTTAGTTCTATGTCTGCGTAGACACCCAGCTATTCGATATTCGGTGGACTAGCATACCAGCCTCTGCACCACCCAAGCGCTTGGAAAAGATTTTTTATTATTTTTGCATGTTCTCCCCGTGTCTGCGTGGGTTTCCTCTGGGTGCTCCGGTTTCCTCCCACAGTCCAAAAACATGCAAGTGAGGTAAACCGGAGATACAAAATTGTCCATGACTGTGTTGAATTGATGAATCTTGTGTAACGAGTAACAACTGTGTCTGTCATGAACGTAACCAAAGAATATAAAACATGATGTTAAAATCTAAATAACAATTACAGAGCAAGCTTAAACAATTTCCACCTGAAGTTTGCACATGGATTGGAAATGTCTTTTTAATGTTATACTTTGATCTAAATGTACCCAGCTACCCCCCCTTCCCCCAGTGGTCTGAACATACTTGACTATGGTATTCATACAAGGGTAATTTAGTCAAGTACTTGACAACTATACCGACCACTTGCTACTGGAAAGAGTAAAATTATTATTAAGTGCCGTCAATTCCGACTCATGGCAATCATATGGATAAGGTTTCTCCAGAACATCCTGTCTTCTGTTCTCCAGGCTTCTTAATGGCTCATTCATAAGAGCACAAATGTGCACCATCCTATGCTACAGTGTGCAACACAGAACTTTCTAAACAGTGCCAATGTGCATTTTTGTGTTTGCAGTTATGCCCAGAATTGTAATAAGGCATGGCCTAATATGACATTTCGAAAGCAGTATTGAAAGCAAATATTAAAACAAATCTAAAATGAGACTAGGCACATTTATTCTACACTGATGTTTTATTTCATTGATGTTGGAAGTAGAGATGTACCGATCGGGGTTTTTGGCACCGATTCCGATCTCCGATCTCCTTTCAGGGACATCGGGCGATAGCCGATTCCGATCAGGGGGGGGGTTGGAGGTTTAGCAGTAAATAAAATAAATAAACTTAAAAAGAGCCTCACAGTGAAGATAAACCGGAGCAGCGCGCTCGTGTGTGTGTTTGTGCCTTTAGAAGAGATGCTTTGTTCACAGTATCGCTATAAGTGATTCATTGATTCATGAGTTGATTCGTTTTTATGTGAAGCGTAAGTTTCTCTTCTCAGTTATCTCTCTGTGTTTACTGTTATTAATTAAATGTTGTGGTTTTAAACAAACACCAGCTACTACAGAACATTTTGTGTGACTCTTACATTAAAAAGCTTAATTAAAAAGCTTAATTAAACTGCTATTACCACAGATCTGTAACCGAGTCAGACTCGTTCCGTCTAAGGAGCTAAAAGTTTTCTGATCCTAAAAGTTCAGCAGATGATCCTGAGCTAACGAATTTGGTAATGAATAAACTTTTGCCTCGGATTGGCTCTAACGTTTTCTGTTCTCATCTACATCACAAGCAAGAACCGCTTACGATTTACCAAAGTGAACCAGGAGTTTATATAACGTGCTGATAGAATCGACTCAGATGTGACCGGGTTGAATTATCTTTTTAAAGTAAATATTACAATCAGCAAAATTACATCGTATGTATGATGCACAACGTTAATGATGTTATTTTAGGTCATGAAGAGCTTTCACGATGGTTTCTGTACGATGGTTGATGAATGGTGATGTGATGGTTGGTGCTTCGTAGCTCAAAGTCTGGATCAATCCACTGAGCTGTTAACTTAACGTGATCTTTATATATCACACGATCGGATCGGCTACTTTTAGGAAATATCGGCTGATCGCCGATAGTATATATATATATACTGTATATATATATATATATATATATATATATTTTTTTTTTTTTTTTTTTTTTTTTTTTTTTTTTAATAAATTTAGCACGTCCAATTTTTCATCCCATCTATCATTCTCTCATTAGTGCGGATTGCTGCTCCTGGTTGGGGCTGGTTGAGAAACGTGCACAGCCAGTCGACCGTCTTATCACCCACACTTGACGAGTGTAGCGTGGCAGAGTACTGTGCACGGAGGATCACACACTCCGCCACACCCCCTCCCGTCTCCATACAGGCGCCACCAACCAGCCAGCAGAGGGCACGACCGCCCCGTTCCTGAGAGAGCATCCCCTACGGTCTCAAGTCCCGCCCCTCACCCGGACAACAGGCCAATCGTTGTCCATAGCCGCCCAGCCTCGACCGTGAAGGCAGAGCTGGATTCGAAACGACGCTCCTTCGAAATCCAGCTCTGGTTGCAGCGCGTGTCTTTTACCGCTGCGCCACCTGAGCGGCCCGCCGATAGCATATTTTGATAAAAAATCGGCCGATACCGATTCGTAGCCGATCGATCTTCCCATCTCTAGTTGGAAGCTATCACTTTACCTCGTCTCTGTGCTAACAAAGCTGTGTTTTATTCTAGACCAGGCAATTGGCATTTCTCTTTATTGTGAACATGAGTGTTGATGCTATTACATACACTTTAGACTGCTTTAATCGCATTTGCAGAGAGTTAGCATCAGAGCTTAGCTCATCCCTGTCAAGAATTAAGCACGATCAGTCAGTTCAGATAGTGATCAGTAGATGGCTTGCTGTTATTTATGGATGTTGTCAGCGTTTGCAGTGCGCACTGTGAAAATGGCTTGTCTTGGCTGGACGACTGATTAGTTTGAGGGAAGGTGGACTTTATAATTAGTTTGGCTCAAAGCCATGTCCATCTAACAGTGTGCCTGTGAATATCCTCAACACCCTTTGGAAGTATGTAAAATCTTAAGTAACTCCAGTATGAGCTATAGGAAAGGTCATCAGTATCAAAAAGGGGTAAAAAGGGGTAAATTCAGTCAGTGTATCCCTAATTATAATTACCATTTGCATCTAATTCAGAGCTCACTTGAGATCTTTCATTAACTAGTCAGCAGTTAAACTGTTCTAAACCTAATTATCCTGCAGTCCATGTAATCAAAGCGCTGAGAGCTTATATACATTGATCAACCATAACATTAAAACCAGTCACTGGTTGGTGGCATTAAGCGCAGTCTTAAAAAATGCCGTCTGCAGCAGTCAGAAGCCCACTGTAGAGAGCTTTCAAAGAAAAGCTCAAAGTTTTCCAAGACCCAAATCATCAAAAGTTTGGCAATACTTACAACTGGCACAAAACAAAAAGGTGGTTTGTACACTGTGCCAAGCTTTGATGGTACCACAGCAGCACTAGCGCAATGTTGCACGTCTGTATTGTTTTATCAAACTTATTAATCGCGAAGATCCTAGAATACCGTATTCCTTAGCGAGTTCAGTTAGGGCGCATTTTAACTTCTATATTGTTTCATTAAGCTTCTTAATCGCGGAGATCTTGGAATACCATATTCCTTAGCGAGTTAAGGTGTAGCAGATGACCAACTCAAACAACAGCAATAGATGAGCGATCTTCTCTGATTTTACGTCTACAAAGTGGACCAACTAGGTAGGAGAGTCTAATAGAGTGGACAGTAAGTGAACACAGTATTTAAAAACTCCAGCAGTGCTGCTGTGTCTGATCCACTCACACCAGCACAACACACACTAACACACCACCACCATGTCAGTGTCACTGCAGTGCTGAGAATGATCCACCACCTAAATAATACCTGCTCTGTGGTGGTCCTGTGGGGGTCCTGACCATTGTAGAACAAGGTGAAAGCAGGCTAAAAAAAAAAGTATGTGGAGAAACCGATGGACTACAGTCAGTAATTGTAGAACTACAAATTGCTTCTATATGGTAAGTGGAGCTGATAAAATAGACAGTGCGTGTAGAGACAAGGAGGTGGTTTTAATGTTATGGTTGATCAGTGTATGTCCAGTTGTTAAATGTTTTCTCACTGGGTAGAATTTACAGTTAGAGTTTGTTCATGTCCTAACATGAATTCACAGACACACCCTGTGATGTGAATCAAATCTCAAATGTGACACCAGTTTCTCATCTTGTACAGGGAATAGATTTAGTGTTTCTGTTAAGCCCCGTCCTGCATGTGACTGTAGAATAGATTTTCTTTTTCTTAGGTGTTCTGCACAGCAGACCGACAACAAAACAACATAAATATTCATTCAGCGTTGCTTGAACTGTGCTGTCCTTTCTGTCTGACTGAGATCATAAAAGAAAACATCACAAATAAAACAATACCTTATGTAATACCTTATGTAATTTGGGGCGGGTTACTAAAATCTTTTAGCTTTTTCATAGACTAGGACTAAACCAAAACACAGTGAGAGCCATCATCTTAGAATTAAGGAAACCTACACTAAGGGGGCTTTCCTGCTAAAATAAGGTTGGTGTGGGTGTTTAATAACATCAACAGCATTTAGCAGAGGCGTCTATATACAGCAACTTACAAAAGTGCTCTGTTTCCTTTATTAATCACTTAATCACTATAGATCTGCTTGAGCCATGTTAGAAATGTATTGGGTGTCCAGGTGGCGCAGCGGTATTCCACTAGCACACCAGTGCCGAGATTCTGAACTCCTCGGTTCGAAACTCTGTGTTGCTGCCGGTCGGCTGGGCATCATCTAGTGGGCATAATTGGCAGTGCCTGCAGCAGACACTAATTGGCCATCGCGTCTGCTATGGTGGGATGGCCAGACTATGTGGGTGGGGTCTTTTAACGCTGTGCAAGGACCCTGATTAGCAGATAGAGGCGTCGGTGCAGAATGCATGGGCAGAAACAAGAGGTCCTCTAGGACTGTGCACGTGTCGGAGGAGGCGTGAGTAGCAACATACTCTCCTCGGATGCAATCAGGGATTCCCAGCAGCGGAAGACAAATTGACTACGGGAGAAAAATGGGAGAAAATGCATAAATAAATAGGAAAAAAAAGAAATTTATTTATTTATTTTTGTGGTAGGGCTATGCAAGGTTTGTTTGCATTTACAGTATGTAATGTATTTGCCCCTCTTTTGATTTTGAAGTTTCATCTTAAAATTAATTATAATAAAAGATAGACAACACAGGTTAACACCAAATCCAGCTTTCATTCATTCATTTATTCCATTTATTAAAATAAAGATTTATTTAAAACCTATATCACCCAAGTGAAATGTTAATAATCTCCTAAACCTAATAACTGGTTGTTTCAGCCTTGGTAGTAACAGCAGCATTCATATTTTCTGAAGTGCTTACAGCTGATGATTTCACAATGTACAGCTCCATAAATAAGTCTCTAGTTCTTACATAGTTAGTAACAGTATGCGTACAAGGCTTGGCAACTCACCACAATGTGTAAACTGATGAAGAAGAAATCAAATTACACACAGTATGTTTGTTTTCCTTCAAAGCCAGCACCAGTTTAGTTTATTGAAGCCAGTGTGCTGTAAATTGTACAAATCAGGAAGGCACAAGACATTTACAGCAACACAGAAGCTGGTGTTGGCAGGTTCTAAGTTGTTAAGGAAAGCTTTAAAGCTCAGTGCTGGAGTTTATAGGCACAAAGGAACGTTCTGCTTCTTAGTTTAAAATATACTGTAAGATCAGCTCTTATCTCATCCACATCCATGACTTGTTACCATGTATATGTGTTTACATAGTGAGGGATTTGATTCAGAATATTGTGTGTACTCAGTATTTAGTGATGGTTTATTGATGTCAATATAATTTTATGCTGTGTCAAATGCCATAAGTTCTCATTTTAGGGTGGCACGGTGGCTAAGTGGGGTATCACTGTTGCCTCACAGCAAGAAGGTCCTGGGTTCCATCCCCAGGTGGGGTGGTCCAGGTCCTTTCTGTGTGGAGTTTGCATGTTCTCCCCGTGTCTGCGTGGGTTTCCTTCGGGTGCTCCGGTTTCCTCCCACAGTCCAAAGACATGCAAGTGAGGTGAATTGGAGATACTAAATTGCCCACGATTGTGTTCGATATATATCCTTGTGAACTGATGAATCTTGTGTAACGAGTAACACAATAAATAAATAAGTAAATAAGAATAAATAAGTTCTCAAAACCCCAAAACATGAAGTTGGCACTCTATCTGATCTTTTTAGTCTGTGCTTTAAAATATGAATTTTTAATTACTTGTGACACTTAGACACCCAGTTCAAGTCCTGATTGCTTAAACTCTGATTTTGTGCCAAAAAAATTAAACAGCCCAGTGTGTTTCTGATTTTCTTTAACCTTTAGTTATTTTCCTTCTGTGGTATTTTCATTCCTAATCAGCTTAAAATTTGTTATAGTGCAGATTTTTATTAGTAGTAATAGTCGTGGTAGGTCTGGTTTCTCCGGACTCGCTGTTGACCCTGTCTAGGAAAAGCGGTGGTAAAACAGGAAAATGATGATGAGTAGTAATAGTACATTCATTACACACAATGTTGCATTTCGTAATTTTAGCATGAAAGCACAAAATGACACAAGCAAACGACACACACATAAACATGCACTTGAACTCAACCACCAGCTAACTACTCAGTTTCGTAATAGATGGTACACATACACAAAAAAGATGAAAACAATGGGTGGTTAGGTGGCGCAGCGGTAAAAACACTAGCACAACAGAGCTGAAGTCTCGTACTTGTGAGTTCGAATCTCAGCTCTGCGGCCAACAGGCTGGGCACCTACACCGGCAATGATTGGCTTGTCTGTTGGGTTGGATGCTGCAGGGGTTTCTTTGTAACTGATGAAAAAATGATCTCTTCTGGCTGATCGATGGTGTCTGCGTTAGAGGCGAGGGATAAAGGGCATCAGTGCGTAACTCCATCTGTGGGACTGAGCTTGGTGTAAATATGCAGGAGTGGAGGTTAGCAGCAGTAGAGAGTGAAGCAAAATTCAATCCGGTAATTGGACATGACTTAAATGGGAGGGAAATTGGAAAAAAGAATGAAGGATGAAGAGAATTACTACTGTTAATGACTGCCAGAAAATGGAAAAAGCTGTTAAGTATTATCAGTATCACTTTCTGTAATAGTTTGTAACATGTTTGTATTTCTTACTGGACTTTGAATGTGTTTTAACACATGATTGCTGTTTCTACAAACTATGTGTCAAAGGAAATTACAGCACTAAGGGGAAGTTCTAATTTGCTTTTATGACTCTTTTTAATGTTTAAATTCAGCCACATGCACCAGCATTGCTACCATTTGTCAATCCTGGCTTGCTCCACAGATTCATTTTTATCCTTATCGATATGATGGAGCTGCTGCCTTTTAGTTCAGGGTTACTGATTAATGCATTACACAACTACAACTGCCTGATGTGACACAACCCGTTCTTGATATATAGCCCATTTAAAACTGCAGGTACACATCCTAGTCTTTCTGGAATTGATCTACAATAAAATACTGTTGAAAATGTGTGGTTCATATTCATTACTGATTCATTTACTGATGTACATGGTGTTCTGTCAATACTTGGTTTTAACCTTGGTTTTAACCTTGAACCTTGAATATAATCTTTGTAATCTGTGATTGAGACATCATGAAATATTCAACTATGATATTGAGCTTTTAAAAGAAGTAGAAAGCCTCTTAAGCATTCTGTTACTTGACTTTTCTTTCCATACTTTGTTTTATCCTGGTCAGGGTTGAGGTGTGCCCATTTTCTCCAGAATCATCGTTGCCGTGCACATTTTTGGGTTATTGTCCTAATGTTTTAGCTAATCTGGGTATGTTTAACATATACAGCTAAAATGTTTTTACACTTATGTCAGATTCCATATATCTTTCTTTACACTGCATATGCTCGAATTCAGGGTGAAATACATATATACAAATATGGCGTTTTTATTTCCTACATAGTGGCAGTTGTAGCCTAGTGGTTAGAGTACTGGACCAGTAATCAAAAGATCACTGGTTCAAGCCCCACCACTGCCAGGTTGTCACTGTTAGTCCCTTGAGCAAGACCCTTAACCCCTAAATTAGACAAAATACTGTTTTGTCCACTGCTGAAACATTAGGACAACCACCCAAAATATGGATGGCAACAGTGATTCTGGAGAAAACGGACACACTTCAACCCTGACCAGGATAAAATCGTGGTCAGATATGGAAAAGAAATTGGGGGGAAAAAGCAATTTATTTAAAGTCAAGTGACAGAATGCTTCCAAAGCTATCTACTTTTAGAAGCTCAATTTCATGGTTGAATATTTCATGACGTCTCAATCACAGAGATTATATTTAATCAAGGTTAAAAACGAGTATTGACAGAACACCATGTACATCAGTAAATGAATTATTAAATTATCAACAGTAATTTATTGTAGATCAATTCCAAAAGGACTAGGACGATTTCAAGCTGGTTCAAGCCCCACCACTGCCAGGTTATCATTGTTGCTTATGTATTATTAAAGCTATTTCTCGTTTCAATATTGTAATTTTATACATTTTTATACATAACCAGCGATATCCTCTGTATATGTCTTGTATAACTTATATTCAACCGAGAATGAAACCCTGCTCCTAATGATTTTGCACTACTACTTTCCTTCT
Organism: Trichomycterus rosablanca; assembly: GCF_030014385.1. Classification (NCBI taxonomy): domain Eukaryota; kingdom Metazoa; phylum Chordata; class Actinopteri; order Siluriformes; family Trichomycteridae; genus Trichomycterus; species Trichomycterus rosablanca. The sequence continues at coordinate 69,418,191 of NC_085988.1, read as the reverse complement.
TTCTTTCCTTCCATGCAGAAAACAGCAGTTCAGTAGAAGGTATAAATGTCAAAGAATGGCAAGATGGTCTGCGAGCTCTTTTACCCAACATTAACATCAATTTCGGTGGGTTGCCTAACTCCTCATCTTCCTCCTCTTCATCCTCCTCCTCCTCATCCTCTTCGTCCAGCGTAAATCACACAGGGGGTATTACACACAGTCTGAGCTGGGACGGCACGGCCAGCTGGATGGACCCGGCCATTATCACAGGTATGAAAGATTCTTGCTTACAACTGTAAAAAGTAAAATGTAATTATAAGTTTAAACATGTTTTTTGCTACTACTGTTTAAAGTCTAAAGTTTACATACACTTATAAGTAGGGTCTTACTCAATTCATGGGAAAACTTGCTTAATTTCATGGACCTATTTTAAAAAAAATTACGGATATGATGGATTTTTCCAAAAAAGTGCCACATTTCACAGTAGTCATTTAATTACACTCATAAATTAAATGATAGTATAAATGGAAGCTACAATACACAGCACAGCCTACCTTAACGGTTGAATGTAAACCTAGAACATTCAGCAACTGTCTCAAAGATGAAAATTCTCGTCTATGTTTTGACACAGAATTAGTTGGGAATTTTGTAAACCTAGTTACTCGAGTAGTGGGCGGCACGGTGGCTAAGCGGGTAGCACTGTCGGCTCACAGCAAGAAGGTCCTGTGTTCGATCCCCAGGTGGGGTGGTCCAGGTCCTTTCTGTGTGGAGTTTGCATGATCTCCCCGTGTCCGCATGGGTTTCCTCTGGGAGCTCCGGTTTCCTCCCACAGTCCAAAGACATGCAAATGAGGTGAATTGGAGACACTAAATTGTCCATGACTGTGTTTGATATAACCTTGTGAACTATCGCTCCTATCATGAATGTTACCAAAGTGTAAAACATGACGTAAAATCCTAATAAACAAACAAGTTACCCGAGTAGTGTTTTTAGCTTCTTTAGACTTTGACATCTTGGATATTTTGACTAACCGATTGCTAACTAAATTGCTGTAGGATTGCTCTGACCACCTCAGAGTGCCAGTTAACCAGTAATTGTAAGGCACTTGAATGCTACGCAAATGAAAAATGTAAAACCGTAGCGTTAGCGATTTTCATGGCCGTGAATTAGGTAGGACCTTACTTATAAGGAACATATACAGGTCCTTTTCAAAAAATTAGCATATTGTGATAAAGTTCATTATTTTCCATAATGTAATGATAAAAATTAAACTTTCATATATTTTAGATTCATTGCACACCAACTGAAATATTTCAGGTCTTTTATTGTTTTAATACTGATGATTTTGGCATACAGCTCATGAAAACCCAAAATTCCTATCTCAAAAAATTAGCATATCATGAAAAGGTTCTCTAAACGAGCTATTAACCTAATCATCTGAATCAAGGAATTAACTCTAAACACCTGCAAAAGATTCCTGAGGCTTTTAAAAACTCCCAGCCTGGTTCATTACTCAAAACTGCAATCATGGGTAAGACTGCCGACCTGACTGCTGTCCAGAAGGCCATCATTGACACCCTCAAGCAAGAGGGTAAGACACAGAAAGAAATTTCTGAACGAATAGGCTGTTCCCAGAGTGCTGTATCAAGGCACCTCAGTGGGAAGTCTGTGGGAAGGAAAAAGTGTGGCAGAAAACGCTGCACAACGAGAAGAGGTGACCGGACCCTGAGGAAGATTGTGGAGAAGGGCCGATTCCAGACCTTGGGGGACCTGCGGAAGCAGTGGACTGAGTCTGGAGTAGAAACATCCAGAGCCACCGTGCACAGGCGTGTGCAGGAAATGGGCTACAGGTTCCGCATTCCCCAGGTCAAGCCACTTTTGAACCAGAAACAGCGGCAGAAGCGCCTGACCTGGGCTACAGAGAAGCAGCACTGGACTGTTGCTCAGTGGTCCAAAGTACTGTTTTCGGAAATCAAGGTGCCAGAGTCTGGAGGAAGACTGGGGAGAAGGAAATGCCAAAATGCCTGAAGTCCAGTGTCAAGTACCCACAGTCAGTGATGGTCTGGGGTGCCATGTCAGCTGCTGGTGTTGGTCCACTGTGTTTTATCAAGGGCAGGGTCAATGCAGCTAGCTATCAGGAGATTTTGGAGCACTTCATGCTTCCATCTGCTGAAAAGCTTTATGGAGATGAAGATTTCATTTTTCAGCACGACCTGGCACCTGCTCACAGTGCCAAAACCACTGGTGAATGGTTTACTGACCATGGTATTACTGTGCTCAATTGGCCTGCCAACTCTCCTGACCTGAACCCCATAGAGAATCTGTGGGATATTGTGAAGAGAAAGTTGAGAGACACAAGACCCAACACTCTGGATGAGCTTAAGGCCGCTATCGAAGCATCCTGGGCCTCCATAACACCTCAGCAGTGCCACAGGCTGATTGCCTCCATGCCACGCCGCATTGAAGCAGTCATTTCTGCAAAAGGATTCCCGACCAAGTATTGAGTGCATAACTGAACATAATTATTTGAAGGTTGACTTTTTTTGTATTAAAAACACTTTTCTTTTATTGGTCGGATGAAATATGCTAATTTTTTGAGATAGGAATTTTGGGTTTTCATGAGCTGTATGCCAAAATCATCAGTATTAAAACAATAAAAGACCTGAAATATTTCAGTTGGTGTGCAATGAATCTAAAATATATGAAAGTTTAATTTTTATCATTACATTATGGAAAATAATGAACTTTATCACAATATGCTAATTTTTTGAGAAGGACCTGTATACTTACCCTATTTATACTGGGTACTTCTACTCTCCTAAACCTTTAACTCTTAAAAAAAAAAAAAAAATGATTTCCAATGTTCTCACTGACCAGCTTGAATGTATTTTGTAAATGTAAACAAATGTAGAATTTAATGCCTGCATCACATTTAAATAAAGTTTGGACAGGGCCAAAACAAGTAAAAAGTTACCCCCTGAAAGATTCCATCATAATCAGTGGTAGCGGGTGGGGTGTATCTGGATTTTGTATACAAGAAGGATCCAACAAAAAGGCTGTCTGTTTAAGCAAAAATGGGTCATAGCTCACCATAAACAAAAATAATTATCTCATGAAGTTTGGTACAATCAGTTCAAAAAGAATGTTTCTCAAAGCAAGATGTTGAGTTCTTTGTCTCAAATATGAAAAGGACCATCCAGACTGTAATTAGCGAAAGGTGTAAAAGGCATTATATGTCAAGGTATGGAAAAAAAAATCCACAAAAGTGATTAAAAGTGAGTTCCCTAGTAATTAAAAAGTGCAATTAATGGCATGCATGCGACAAAAGTTAGAGCAGGAGGCATTATATTATGGACAGTGGTAGCCTAGTGGTTAAGGTACTGGAATAGTAATCAGAAGGTTGCCAGTTCAAGTCTTGCCACCACCAAGTTTCCACTGTTGGGTCCCTGTGCAAGGCCCTTAACCTTTAATTGTTCAAAAATCGTGTATAGTCATAATTGTAAGTCACTTTGGATAAAAGCGTCTGCTAAATGCCGAAAATTTAAATATTTAAAATTATAATTAAGCTGGTCACTAAAATATTAAAAATATCTTGTTTTTGTACAAATTTTTTTTATTTTGTATGCATTTTCTCCCCATTTCCTCCCGATTTAGCACACTCAGTTTTGTCTTTCACTGCTGAGAGATACCAGATTGCATCCAAGGAGAGCACGTCGCTTGTACACGCCTCTTCCGGCATGTGCACAGCCCTCCTCTTCTCGCCCCTGCATTCTGCACAGGCGTCTCTTCCGCCAATCAGGGTCCTTACACGGCATATGAAGACCCACCCACCCACACATAGTCCGGCCCCCACCCTGCAGATAAGGTGGCCAGTTTGTATCTGCTGCAGGCACTGCCAATTATGCCCGTTAGGTTCTGCCCAGCCGACCGGTGGCAACACCGAGTTTCGAACCGAGGAGTTCAGAAACTCGGTGCTGGTGTGCAAGCGAAATTCCCCGCTGCGCCACCTGGGCGCCTTGTTTTTGTACTTTTGGCAATTAAAAGGGTTTAAGAGAATTAACAAATCACAGATTCTTGTTTTTATGTCATTTAACAAAATGTCCTAACTTTTCTGGAAATAGGGTTTGTAACTAAAATCATGTTTTCCAAGATGAGAGAAATCAGTCTTGCTTTTTAGATCAAAATCTCTTTGTTCTTGGAATTTTCAGACTTCTTCTCTCATGTAATAGAAGGTTTTGGCTGACCTTTTAAAAAGAGTCATTTGTGTTTTCAACCAAGAAATGACTGAATACATTTTCCTTGTTAGAAACATAAATAATGCATGTAGACCTTTTTGGGAAATTATTTTATAATCTAAAATGTCAGAGATGTAAAGGCATCTTGTAGGTCGTGTAGGTGGACATATTATTTTCTCTTACTACATGAACTGTATGAATATAGCCAAATGAACTAAAACTGAAATAAACTGAAACTGCAGCATTTCATATTACAGAAGCTTTACCAATCTTTTCGGACAACTTTGTAGCTTTTCCTGTTAAAAATCCATTAAAAACCTCGCCTCTGGAGCGCCTTTTGTCTCTTATAGAGATAGTATTGTAATACTTTGTGCATTAGAACAAAGTGGAATACAGTGATTTATGCTGCAGTGTTATGCCGTTTGTGACTATAACGATAACTCTCTGGGAAATGATTGATTAGTATGGAAGTCACGTTTGTTGTTTGAGTGTTGGTGGCAGCTGCCTTGCAGCATCCATCATCTACAAGAGTTTTGAAATTAATGACTTGCAGCTAAACCTTTGAGCCTGAACCATTTTAACAGCCCTATACTAAACAGCAAAGTATAGAGTAACATCCGGTTTCTATGGAAATGAATCCCTTATTGCTACTTCATATATCTGAGAGCTGTCTGTGGCTGCCTGCATTGCCTGCCTAAGTAGACCTGAGATAATGGACTATATGAGAGTTGTGACTAAAAGGAAACATGAAATGTACTTTTTTCAATGGTCACTAGTTACTTACCTAATTTCTTTCTAAATCCCTTTATTTAAAGCAACCTACACTCATGACCAAATGCAGTCCAAACCATTGCTTAAAAGTCCACGTGGCAAGTGGCAGTAGTGGGGCTTGAAACCAGTCACTGTCTTATTACTAGTCCTGTACCTTAACCACTAAGCTAACACTGCCCCATTTTCTTAATTACACTTGATGTCTAATGCCTAGTTCACACTACATGATTTTTGCCCTGATTTTCGTTCGCCGACTGGTCATCACTAGATTTGCCAGCTTGGAGGCAACTCGGCATTTGCCGAGAGATATCTAGCAAGCTCAATATCTGGATATCAGTCGGGCGACTGGCAAGGGAGGAGTTGTAAAACGTAGGACGGGGTGTAGTATAGTTTATCAGAATACATTGGCACACACACATTTTACAGTATTTCTGACCTTATCGTTCTCGACAAACCATAAACCAACGGTTAATTGCAAAAAATATTTGTTAACTTCCAACTCACTACAGAACAGACAATCCCTGCTGGTTGCGTAGCCAAATCAACTCGGTTTCATTTCTTTTTCCTCGTTGCTTTTAGGCTGCACATCAGCGCAGAAACAACTTTGATCACTCGCTTATTATTGACATGCATTTTTTAACGCTCGCGTACAAGTTTATTAAATTATTATTATTTTTGTCTGTGTGGGTGTGACCTAGGTTGTGAAAAACCCTGCACTACACAACCTCACTCTTGACCAAAGTGTTCTGGGGCTACATAGTGTGGAACTATATCATTTAAAGTGAATGCATTAGCCATACTATTTAGTACAGCATTTGAATGTTGTCATAATGTTGAGCTTCACCTACAGGATTCATGGATTGAAGTTCACTATTAAAATTTTTTTCCACCTATCTTCAAGCCTCCATCACCTTTTCTAGAAGGTGGTTACCTAAACAACTAATCAAATGGAAAAAAAAGTTTATGTAATATAAATTTTTTTGTCCCTCTCTGTGTTACAGGTGTTACAGGTGTCCCAGGATCCTCAGCCAACTGTCTGGACTCTCTTCAAGACGAAAGTCCTCCTCACTGGCTTAAGTCCCTGCAGACCCTCACAGAGATGGATGTACCATTAGGATCCACAGTGCCCCCTCAGCCCCCACACAACACACCCTTCAGTGCCCAGATGTCCCTTCACAGAGCCAGCTGGGCACCCTACCTACCCCCAGCCTCCACTAGCGCTCCCAGTCAGTTCCACTCTCCCCCGCCAGGCTTTCAAACAGCATTCAGAGCCTCAGCTCAGCCCCCCACAGACCTGCTGCAGAGTGCTGGCCTGGACCGCCACTAGGGCCTGGGACATTGATGCCTTTTTCCTTTACTCCAGAAAAAAACCAAATGCACAACAAGATTTAAAGAAAAACCATGAAATACAAACCTATTAACAAAGTGATGATAAAATTATATGATTTTTCTTCCTTCTTCTGGCCATTTTGACACCCCACCCCCACCCCACCCCACCCCTTGGTTTCACATTTTCTTGGTTTCACATTTTCTTGGTTTAGTCTTGTTTCCCAGGTGCTCTATCCCATCATCCAAAATAAGGAGGTTCTTTTAACACTGCATTGTTAATTGGGGAATGAAGTAATGTCACATTTTGTAGTAGTATTAGGGTGAAAAATTCATATAACGAGGAAAGTTAAATGAAAAATCATGCAAAAATCATGAGTGAGTGGATTTGTGTATCAGACAGGATTCCATTGAAACAACGAAGAGTGTTTACCTTTCAGGCGATACTATAGTGTATTTTTGCCTGCACAGAAAAAAAGGTTGCTTCTCACTAGCAGTAAAAAATCACTATGATTTAATAAGTAAACCAGGTGAGGTGATGGCCAGATGGCCAGTATTTTTCATGACAAACTTTCATCCGTGTGATGGCTAATGGAGTGGAACAGAAAATGTTCAGCAAGTAAAAATGTTGAAAAGACCAATTCAGATAAGGTACAACCTTGTTTAAAGATACATGTAAACATTTGCAGCCTTTAGCAGACACTTTATCCAAAGCCAATAACAATTATGACTGACTACAGTTTTTGAGCAATTGAGGGTTAAGGGCCTTGCTTAGGGGCCCAACAGTGGCAAATTGGTGGTGGTGGTAATGTAAATGCCGCAAATGGTGGGGCTTGAACCAGCAGCCTTCTGATTACTTGTCCAGTACCCTAACCACTGGCCACTGCCCTATAGAAGTACTTGTGAAGTCAATCCCAAAGCAAAGTCGACCAATCACATCGTCTTAGCCAAAGATAAGTTACTTTACCCATGTTTTTTGCCCTCACACTGTAACATTTATATTTCAGCTCATAGCTGCTTGGTTTGGCTTAGTGCTTTCTACTCTTCAAATACAGAACTATTACGTAATACAAAACTAAGCAAGGTCAACATCAAGTGCTCTTTTATTTTAATCATGAGCCTGCTTTACTCTCTACTATCCATATCATATTCATGCATGATGCTGAACGATTAGTTGTTCAGCTAAAAGAAACCAGTGTTTTTTCTGTCTACATTTAGCCTTAAATTTTTGACTTCAGTCTAGAGGCAGCCTTAACTCTCCGGGTATGGCTTTTGCATCATGCCTTCAAGAACTGCACAGGATGTGTCATCATACTTCCATTGACCGAGTGTTGCCTTTCAGAGCCTTGCTCAAGACCCTCTCACCATGAGTGCTGGGAGGGACAGGAAGCTTTTCGGCTGCAACACTGCACTTAACCTCTGTATCAGAGGACAGTGCATTGCAAATGAAGCCAAAGGCCTTTTCAGGGGGACTGAACCCATTAAAATAAAGGGTAAGAGATGAAGCGCCACTGTGTGGTGTTTTTGTAGCTACTTTTACACAAAAAGAACATCCAAAGGGGAGTGTGCATTACTGGATGAGATGAATAGAAGGTGGAAGCAATATGGTCTGCAAATGGATGGAAGGTTGGATAGTAAGCTTGTTTTGAAACCCACTGGTACAAATGTGTCCTTTGCTTTAGTTGAGAAAACACTGTTGTTTGCACTTGTAAATGTCTAAATCATATCGGGTTGCAATAAGGTGAGCAAACTAATTATATTCAGTTAATAAGATGATCCTTTAATAATGAGCACAAACAAATTTAGCTTATTAGAGTAATTAGTTTGTTTTTTTCTCGCACTTATGGTGAAAGCTGGGATAGAAGCACAGATGGGCAACGACAGTTCTGTCAAGGCAGACCAAAGGCTTTTTAAACCCCCCCTTCCTCGTCTCCTTTAATTTTCTTTTAATGGTCTTAATCCTGTATCACTTGTGTAGGTTCCTGCCAACTGTTCAGTATTTGACAGTATTCAAGAGCAGTGATTAAAAATTAAATCTTGAAATGAACCAATACGGTTCAACTATGAGAAGAAAAAAAAACACAGAACATTTAAAATGAAGAGCTGAAGGAATTGTACTGTGCAGGTCTGGAAGAATAAAACAATCTTTAATAAATGAAAAAGTCTTTTGAAGTCATTTTTTCAACCATAACAGTGAGTTTGTGCTTGTTTTCTTACAAGCATTGTACCTTGTGTATTGTGTGCTTACCTTTTACTTGATGTACTGTAGACTGATATGCAGTGATTATGCAGCATGACTCCAGCCAGCTAGGTTTGATCACAGATGTGCCTTTGGCATGTTTTACCTGCATCTATTTTCTGGCCACTCTGGTTTCTGGAATGATTTTTTTCCCCCTACTTTATTTATACATTTTCTCCCAATTCAGAGTAGTCAATTTGTTTTCCGCTGCTGGGGGATCCCTGATTGCAGTCGAGGTGTGTATATTGCTGCTCACGCCTCCTCTGACCCTCGCGCAGCCCTTCGCAGAACCCTTTTTTTGTTTATGCACTCTGCACTGGCGCCTCTTTATCTGCCAATTAGGGCCCTTACACACCGTTTGAAGACCCCACCCACATAGTCCGGTCATCCCGCCCTAGCAGAACCGTGTCTGCTGCAGGCACTGTCAATTATGCCGACCGGTGGCAACGCCGAGTTTCGAACCGAGGAGTTCAGAATCTCGGCGCTGGTGTGCTAGCGGAATATCCCGCTGCCTCATATGTGATTTGACTATTTTAAATTACCCCCAGGTGGGAATGAGTGTGTATCTTTCATAATTGTAAGGATATCCATTTCTGTCTATCTATACATCTGTAAAAGTTTCCGCACTTTTTTAAACTCTATTAAGAATTTCAAAACAAATTACATCAATTGTCTACATAGTCACCTTCTGATGCATTTTTCCCAGCGTCGTACCAACCGACTTTTGTTAATGCCATCAGCAGAAAATGTTTTTGGTGTAGCCACTAATGCACCACTGCTTTTACATTATCATCACATGAAAATCTAATTTCCCTTAAAGCTTCTTTGAGTGGTCCAAAAAGGTGGAAATCAGATGGCACTAAATCCAGACTATAAGCTCTCTCTCAGTCTCTCGGACACGACCCATTACTACTCCTCCCACCCGCACTAATTTCAACCAAAATATAGAAGTGTGGAACCTTTTTTTCTTGGAATCCTCATACATATTTTCCTTCCTTATTTCATTTTCATGATATAGGAGATATGTGGTTCCAATTGGAAACACTGCCTGCAGAAATACCCTGGACTGGTTGCCAATCAATCACAGGGCACGACATTGGATGCCAACCCATCCCCCAATTTTGGCTCATTCATCTTTGAAATTGTTCTCAGATTTTACAAGCTTTTAAGCTTTTTTCTGATAACCTCAGTAATGTGACATTCTTTTTTAAATTTTTCATGAGATTTAAGTCAGTAGTTTGACTGGTCAGTGTAAGAAAACAAGTTATTTTGTCTGTATATTTAGAGTCACTGATCACAAGATAAGGCAGATATGATAAAATAATTGTATTATATGTCCCAGTGCGCCACTCTATGTTTTTTTAATGACTGGTAATGCCTGGTACCATTCCCAAAGAAACAGCCCTATATGATGATGCTTTAATATCCATACTCCACTTCTGGGTTGATATTATTGGGATTGTACATGCAATCCTTTTTTTTTTTTTTTTTTTTTTTTTACCACAGACAAGAGGGCAGCACGGTGGCTAAGTGGGTAGCACTGTTGCCTCACAGCAAGGTCCTGGGTTCAATCCCCAGGTGGGGCGGTCCGGGTCCTTTCTGTGTGGAGTTTGCATGTTCTCCCCGTGTCTGTGTGGGTTTCCTCCGGGTGCTCCGGTTTCCTCCCACAGTCCAAAGACATGCAAGTGAGGTGAATTGGAGATACTAAATTGTCCATGTCTGTGTTTAATATAACCTTGTGAACTGAAGAATCTTGTGTAATGAGTAACTACTGTTCCTGTCATGAATGTAACCAAAGTGTAAAACATGATGTTAAAATCCTAATAAACAAACAAACCACAGACAAGAAAGTTAATTAGTAATTTCAATCCTGAACATTTTAGAAAGCCCCTTCACGTTTATGATAATTGGTACTCTAATAATTGGTAATTGAGTCCTACCAATCCATGGCAAAGTTTTTTTTAGAATAGAATACTTTTATTTGTCATATATACATATACAGACGTACAGTACAACGTAATTCATTCTTTGCTTGTCCCAGCTTATTTGGAAGCTGGGGTCAGAGTGCAGGGTCAGCCATTGTATGGAGCCCCTGGAGCAGAGAGGGTTAAGGACCTTGCTCAAGGGCCCAGCAGTGGCTGCATGACAGAGCTGGGATTCAACCTTTCAGCTGATAGCCCAAAGCTCTACAGTTTACAATAAAACCTACAAAAGCCATATAACGAGAACTCTTAATGAAGATTTTTATTGTTGCACATTTCCACAGTCTGGGTGGGCTTACAAAATATGAAATTCCAAAGTGTGTCAGATGAATATGGACTCAGGTGAAACTCAACCTCCTGTGGTATTCCAGGCTCTTTAAAGGCAATAAATAAATAAAACATATAGACCACTGACATCGACCCAATAAAAACCTGGATGATGTCTCTACTATGTTGTCAGTCAAATTGCCTAACATGTTTAATCAACAACTGTTTGGGAACTAGCTACATTATATGGCCAAAACACCCTTCTAATTATCAAGTTTACATGTTTTAACCAGACCAACTTTTAACAAATAAAATTAATTATATAAAATCAATAATATTGCTTCAATTTCTGGCAGTATTTTGAAGAAAGCTATTTCCTGTTCCTGCATAACTGTGCCCCAAACCAACATCCATAAAGACATGGTTTGATAAGTTTAATGGAGGAACTTCGGTTGCTGATGAGATCTGGGCATTGTGCATGTCACTGAACACCTTGGTAAATTGAAAAACACAGATTCTACTTGCTGTTAATGGTCTGTACTTCACCCTTGAGTACCTGCACATCATTATTTGTTTGTAGGTATGCTCTTGTAATCTTGTCTATGCTAAAGGCTGCCGTGGGTGATAAAACTGTAGCAAAAGTTTAAACATTCACTCCCATGCACATCACTATGATCCTCAGAACTATACGCTTCAGATACTCTTACTGCAGGGCAATTAACATAATCTGAGTAAGCAGGCAGCAGTTCCAGTGTGCCAAGAGTGGATTAGGTGTTAGCACTAAGGGCTTTTTCCACAATTCCCAGCCACTGCTCTCAACTAAAATTACTGAGGTATTAAGCTTAATGAGTAGGGATCAAAAGACATTACAGGACAGGTTGTGAGATGGAAGATAAGGGACATAAATTTGCTTTTTCTGATATAATGAAGACCAAAAAAAACCCAAATCTTCACTATAGGACCATGTATCTATGGTGATTGATTCTGCTACTAAAAAACTGAACTGTGTGAGAAAAATAAGAATGTCCTGAGTAAGACGTTCAAGCATTTTTTGGAAAATTCTTAAATCATTTGGCAGGATGTTGAGGGGCATAATTATCATAGGGGAAATCATTAGTGAAGAATGAGGTGTTCCTTGTAATGTTTACCAGTAATGTGTTATCTGTTATGTGACCATACGAAAGAATCACTGAACATGATCATTTCCACCAGTTTTCTGCCTCTAACATTATAGATCTCTTACTATCACTCGCTGTCATTTGGCAGCAAAAATGGTTGTTTAAAGACTTATTTGACTTCTTTTAAACTTAGATCTTTCCAGATCTGTATATTGTTTTAGGGGGTTTAGGTGGTGTGCTCTTTACACCTTTATAAATGCCTCGTGCATCAGTGCCTCATATACAACCCCAGATCAGAAAAAGTTGGGACAGTATGGAAAGTGCAAATAAAAAAAGTCAGTGTTTCTTACATTTACTGTGACTTTTATTTTATTGCAGACAGAATGAACCAAGATATTTCAAGTCATTTGTTAATATACATCCATTCCTGCATTTCAGGCCTGCAACACATTCCTTGTTCCAAGTTGGGACGTGGGTAATTTGTGGCTAGTGATGAGATAACAGAAAAAACTAAATAATGATGTGATTTCAAACAGGTGATGACAAACTGGAGATCTTCTGCCTAGGTTTGCTCCTCAAAGACTCAGCCCTTCATAAATACAGTGGTACCTTGTAACTCAACGTCCCCTAAACTCAAAATCTTTGAAACTCAACACAATTCATCGAGAAATTTGTACCCTTAAGCTCATCATGTGTGCGACTGCTGCTTTGCTTAGTGCTCGGCTTGAGTGGTGCGGTAAAACGTCATGCAAACATTAGACGAATCTGCATTCGTGTGGAATAACCGTCAAATTTACTCTAAAAGCATTCACATGTATCTGTGTTTACCTGGATTTTTCTCCCGTTTCACTTTTAAACTTGTGTTATAGCTCGGGGCGCTAAGACATTGTAAGAATCAGCTTTTCCGAGAAAGTCTAACTTAATGTTTAAAAAAAATGACATGGGAACTCTAAACCTCTCTTAATTATAACTGCTTATTTGTTCATTCCACTAATTTAGAAGCATAAGGAAAGAAGTAAAGGTAAAGAGCTGTTTTTTAATTGTATTTCAGTGTTTTTTATATTATTTTTGTGTTATTTTTAGTGTATAAATGTATAACATCATTATTTTACATCAGCCTAAATAATATGCAGTTCCACGGGACCATGGAATGCATTAACAGGCTTCCCAAACATCCTTATGGGAAAAAATACCTTAAAACTCAACGTCTTTTAAACTGTTGATGCATGCTCAATAATCCAGGTACACAAATCCACAAAATCCAGGTACGCATTACCCCTCAACTCTGTGCAGGTGCCATCAACCAGCCAGCAGAGGTAGTAATCACATCAGTTATGAGGTCCCATCCAGCTCCCACCCTGTATGAACAACAGCCAATCGAGAGAGCTGAGTTTTGAACCGACGAGTGCTAGCATGCTTTACCAGTGGCGCAAGACACATTACTGATGGAAAAAGTCCCTTTGTCACTGTCCCATAAAATTTTTTCTGATTCTGCTACTATAAAGCTGACCAGACAAAACATGAAATATCGTGGATTCATACGTCTGCAATTAAATAAAAGTCAAAGTCAACATTTCTTTTATTTTAATTTGCATTTTCCATACTGTCCCAACTTTTGCTGATTTTGAGGTTGTACAATTTCCTAAAGCTTTTGGGACTTATGCACCAGACTTTTTTTATGTGTTTATGGTAAAACACATCATGATATTATGCAGCTTCAAGCTGCGTAACTGAAACCGCCTCCTAAATCACACAGTATTTACTTTTTACATTTACCTTTTAGTGCCCCAGTAAGAACTTTTGTTATGCAGCCTGGTGCGACTCAGCCGTGTTTCCTTAGATGCGCTCCTGGAAAACACGGCTATAGATTATTTATCAGTGTGCATGTAAATGTAAATGCACTCACTAGTGACATAAGCGCCATTTAATACATTATTACTGACTGATTCAAGACGGTCAGTCAGATAATGGTCAGTCAGTAGGTTTAAATTAACGACGTGTTCTAACGCCAAAAAGCTGGTATGAGGAGAAGAAATAGGTAATGAGATGCGGGCTGAGTGCTTGCAGAAAATGGCCCTTTATTACCTTGAACTTCTGGAGCACAAATCAAGAGCTTTCCTTTGATAATCAGCGGCGGCTTTTCACAGTCATGCACCAATTTCAAATGTATTCATGAGAAATTTATTAGCCTTGAGTCTTAAACATGAGATTTTTCATCTGTTTCAATGAGTCAATTAGTTTCCTTATTCTACTCCCATGTACTTGCGACCGAAAAAGCCTGAACACCCCATTTAATTATTAACATTGTTAACATCTGTACATAATCAGTTCTATTAAATAAAGTGTACACGTCCAACATCAAAGCAACAGTTTAGGGAAGGCTTTTTTCTGTTCCATCATGACTGTGGTCCTATGCATAAAGACATTGTTAGACAAGGTTGTCTAAAGGGAACTAGCACAGAACCTTTACCCCAACCCTATTAGATACATTTAGGATACACTTGAGCATTACTAGTGAGCCTCACCTTCTCATTTAACACCAGTGCCTTACTTTCCAAATGCTATTTTGACTAAAAGGGTGCAAATTCCCACAGACACACACTCCTAAAACTTGTGAAAAGCCTTTCAAGTAGAGTGAATACTGTGATGGTTACTTCATATTACACGTTTTTGAAACAGAATGTCCAACAAGCTCAGTTTTGGTAGTCCACATACTTTTGATCATATAGTACTGCTACACTTTGGCTCTTTTTTCATTTTATTTTCATTAACCACCTTATCCTGGTTAAAGCTGCTGCAGGCCAGTATGTATAAATGCCCGGCCAACTGGTAGTACTGCTGAGACTTACATCACTATCCCAGTGATGGTGGGCTAGCAAAACAGAGTGCTGCGGCACCCATATGCCAAGTGCTGTTTATGTAAAGTGGAAATATTAAAGCTCAGAATGAATCTGCTGTGTAAAAAACAATGAGTATTTAGTTTCAAACTGCCTTTGAAAGTAACATCAGAGGCTTAAAGAATGGGTAGGGAGCCAGGATTTGGCTGAAAAGGCAATAAAGCACACTATTATTGGTCTCTTGAGCAATGGAACCATTCCCTTAAGTAATTAATTTTGTTTCACCATGGGCAGTCGGACAGACCAATCTGGGTTCTGCAGATGCCAGAATTGTATTTGTGCAAATGCATAGTGATGATTTAGAAAATTATAAGCTTCCAACTTTTCCTCTGTGCACAAAATAATCTGTCCGTACAGATATTATTTGCTGAATCTGGTGCAGAAAAGTTTGACTGATGTGCACATTGACAGTGAGACAGTGACTATGTTTGACCTTACTGTGCACTGTTGGTGCCTGACTTGACTAATGTGGCAGAACAGAGGTCGATTTTGAAAGTAGTATGAAAATCTAATGGTGAGACTTCCCAAAGGAGTAAAGGCTGTTATAGAAGCCGAGGAAATCCAACTCCTCCTTTACTGAGGGTTTTGGATTTTGCACTTTAGATTCCACTTGAGATTCCAACATGTGGACTGTCCACTCTGTAAACATAATGTGCCATACAAGTAAACACACCAATGCGATTTTATTTCATGGTTTTACATTCCACAGTTTTAACATATCCAGGATTTTTTCTAACATTTTTGTACATTTTTTTGATTTATGCAAGACACATTACTGATGGAAAAAGTCTTTTTGTCACTGTGAAAAAAAATGAACGTTAAAGTTTCTGATTCTGCTACTATTTTACAACATCTGGAAAATAAAAACTCTCACTCATTCAAAATGTCACACTCAAAACAATCAAATGATGAATATACTTCACATGTTCTTTAAAGAAAATTATTAAATGCTTAGGTTTGGCTGTTTTTATGTAAACAAAGACTTTATAGTTCAATTTAATACATTGATTTCATGACATTATCACTATTTTTATGCCATTCTTATAGTGATAAAAACATAATGGCCCCCATTCTGATTGCCTTGGTTATTGCGCTTTAGTTACACTAAATTATTTCAGATCATTAAACAAATCATTACACAGAGAAAACTCAAGTATCAACAGAATACATTTAAATCATTTGTAGGACATTAATTTATTTAATTAAGGAACAAAGTCATCAAACATAACTAACCCCAGCTTCCTGTAAAGAAGTATCTGGTCTATTGGTACCAAATTCAATTAGTAAAAGTGTTTAGACAGTTAAATCAAATTCAGTTCTTAATTAACCTTGTCAAATATAAATATTTCTTAAACCTGACAATCAAAGCAAAATAATCACATTAAAGTTCCTACAGATACACTAAGCCACAATATAAGTAAAGACATCCCAGTGATTCTATGCTGAGATTTGATCCCAGATCTGTGGTGGAGGTCTAGCATAATAGACCACTGCACCACCGAGCGCTAGCTAAAAAGTTATTGTTAACATTTACAGCCCCAAATCAGAAAAAGTTGGGACAGTATGGAAATGCAAATAACATAAAAAATGCAGTGTTCCTTACATTTACTTTGACTTTTATTTGATTGCAGACAGTTTGAACCTGAGATATTTCATGTTTCGTCTGCTCAACTTCATTTCATTTGTTAATATACCCTCATTCCTGCATTTCAGGCCTGCAAGGGATTACTTTGGCAAACCTTTGTCAAGCACTACAATACGGAGATACATGCACCATGTCCAGAAGCGACGTCGACTTCTCTAGGATCTGTGGCATCTAGGATGGACCATCACACAGTGAAAATGTGTATTGTGGTCAGATGAATCAGCACTCCAGTTCTTTCTTGGAAAAAAGATGAAAAGGCGAAAAGGACCATCCAGACTGTTAACAGCAACAAGTCCAAAAGCCAGGGGTATGGTATGGGGCTGTGTCAGTGCCCTTGGCAAAGGTCATTTACACTTCTTCGACAAGACAATGCAAAACCACATACTGCACACATTACAAAGGCATGGCTGTGGAAAAAAAGAGGGTACGGGTACTGGACTGGCCTGCCTGCAGTTCTGACCTGTCCCCAATAGAGAATGTGTGAAGAATTTTGAAAGAAAAATGCAACAACAACGACCCCAAACTGTTGCACATCTTAAGACGTAAGGGCCAGTGATAGCTCAGTGGTTAAGGTACTGGACTAGTAAACAGAAGGTTGCCGGTTCAAGCCCCGCCACCACCAAGTTGCCACTGTTGGGTCCTTGAGCAAGGCCCTTAACCCTCAATTGCTCACTGTGTAAGTCGCTTTGGATAAAAGCGTCTGCTAAATGCTGGAAATGTAAATGTAAATGTAAGACGTGTTTGCAGGAAGAATGGGACAAAATAAAAGCTGAAACACTAAATCACTTGGTATCCTCGGTGCCAAAAACGTCTTTTAAGTGTGGTGAAAAGGAATGGCAACATTACAAAGTGGTAAATGCTTTACTATCCCAACTTGTTTTGGGATGTGTTGCAGGCCTGAAATGCAGGAATGGATGTTTATTAATAAATGAAATGAAGTTGAGCAGATAAAACATGAAATATCTCAGGTTCATCCTGTCTGCAATCAAATAAAAGTCAAAGTAAATGTAAGAAACTCTTTTTTTATTATTTGCATTTTCCATGCTGTCCCAACTTTTTCTGATTTGGGGTTGTTTTATTCTAAATAAAAATGTTACAAAACCATTTGAGGTTTTAGGACTCACAGTGGAAACTATTATCTCAAAATAAAGGATATTGGTAAGAATGGTTATTCTGCAGGAATTTCTACAGAAATAATACAGAAAGCACCTGCTGAGAAGGTGGTGCAACCAAGTTAAGATGCACTGGTTAATCTGCAAGTGCACTTCCTACATATAAAAATATATCGAGAACAAAATTGCTAAAATAAGCTCATTCATGCAAACATATCATAAGACTTGTTTGTTCATTTGTTTCTACTATCATGTTATAGACACATCTACAAAGCTCTCTTGGTGTAATTTGTTTATCTAATGATGTAAAATCATGCAGTGTGACAAATATACAGTATCAAAGGCAATCAGACGGAGGTGGGTTACCTTTTCACAGCACTGTGCTCTTCATTCTGAATGTAGGTTTTATCTATTTAATTAATTAGCAGCATGGGTGTAGTAAAATAATAATCATAAGAAAACCTTATAATAACTGGGTTGTATTGACTGTGGTTGGCTCTGGGGTTCTGTTTTCAGTTTTGGCCTGATCATCAAATCATCTGGAATTAAATCAATCAGTATAACATCCAATGGTGCAAAAAGTCCGATTTAAATAATATTAAAGAACCATTTTTAAATAATCACCAATACAAGTCAAAACTAATACTAGCAAAAATATTTCCAACGCAACACATTTTAATCAGTACAGCTGTATAGTTTATATAACCTCTGATAAACTGAATTTGTCAATCTGTGACTGCTTTGTCCTGCTTCCACTAGGGCCATGGGTCTGAAGCTTAAAAGACACTGGACACAGGGTGGGAGTACACTCACAGAAATATTTACTCATTCATTCCCACCTATGCCTGAGCTAATGTGGCATAAAGGTAAGAGCCACGCTGTGGGTAACAGCAGTGCCCGAGTTCCATGGGTTCAATTCCCAGGCTGGGCTCAAAAATACAGAAGGTGCATGGCATTACTTGAAACTAGCCATATGTCAGTGCACTTTTAGTGTCGGTACATCTGTGGTGACCCCTAACGAAGCAGTCCAAAGGAATAATTAATTCATGCACACCTAAGGGCAATAAAATAGGGGAAAAGTTTAGAAACTAAGGCACCTGGAGGAAACCCAGGACCGTGGGGGTTGTGTGGCCAAATGAAACCTGCAACATGCATGAAATGTTTAGTAAAAATGAATGAATTAATATATGACTTACACTTAGGCGCAATTTAAACTAGCCAGTCTGCTTACTCCTTTGGATTTTTTTTACAGTAAAGCCCACAGACACAGATAGACCACACCAAACCTTTCACCAGAGCTAAGGATCTAATCCAGGTTTCCAGAACTTGGAGCTGTATGGCAGCCACACTACCTGTTGCATTATCTGGCCAACCCTGGCATTATGACTAGGCAAAGCATCATTAATCTGGTGGTTAGTATGGCTGTGCCCTGGGATCATTCACACTCATGCTTTGCATCAATAAGTTAGGACAGTGGTGGCTCAGTGGTTTAGGTAATGGAAATGCCGCAAATGTAAATGTAAATTACAAGATTGATATCTAGAATTTAGACCTGTCCAGGGTGTTTCCTACCTTTCACCCAATGAATTGGACCCACCGCAACCCTGAATAGGAAAAAGCGACCATAAAATAGACAGCAAATGAATGAATTTCTAGAATTTAAATTTAAAAATGTAAAAAAAATATGTTACATTTCAAATATAGTAGTGCCTCATTTTCTCAGTGACATTTACGGCTAAAGCGCTTGCCATACTCTTGGGGATTTAAGGTTGTTTTCTCTAACCTTGTGTTGTTTAATTTACTGAACGATGTGTGCTGAGTCGGGCTGATGTGGGCTGTTTTAGTGTTGGTTTATTTGCTATAAAAATACAGAGGTGCTGTGCTGGCCTTCTGCCTGTGGGTAATAAATGATAGGAAAGAGATGATATGCTTTATACCTGTAAGAACTGGAAGTGACCCCATTTATCTTTGTGCAGGATTGCATAATCCTTGCAGACTGAAATAGCCCGAATATTTCCCTCCTATGTGTGTCACAGAACGCTAGCTTATATAAGGCCAGATGTTCTTATGCAAGTCTTTAAGAGCTGATTACATTATAGATCTATTCTGTTACAATATGTACTAATCAGGAACATGTACGGCCCTATACGGCATGAACCCACTACTGGAGAAACTGCAGACCTTGAAGTGGTTCAGCTCAGGTCAATGTAATTTCATGGCCAATTGCGTACATGTTATCAGTTTGTGACTAAAGGTGAAAACTCCAGACCACAGAGTGCAATTGGATAAAGCCACCCAGGAGTGCACAGCTGTATTAGTACTGTACATTTCACTGATGCCAAGGCCTCGCTGAGAGAACATGGCACCCCTCATTGACTTGTAAAATTGCCCAGATTTCGAACTAGATTTTGGAAATGGGGATAAAAAAACAGCACAAGCAGGCTATGTGTCATTTTTTGCTTAGTCATTCATTTTTACAAATCGCTTAATCCTAGTCAGGGTTGCAGTATGTTTGTGGCCACATGGAAGCACTGGGAGCAGGGCAGGAGCACAGATTACACATAGCATCAATTCATTACAGGGCAAAAAGAACTTAGTCCAACATTTGCATATTTTTGGAAGGTGGAAAGAACCTCTTCACAGATAGTAACAGCAAGCAAAAAGTAAACCCAGGTCTTTAGAACCTGTGTTTTTGAGCAACACTCACTTTACCAGCTGGGTCATTGCTTTGCCCCAAGTATCAAACTTCAAATTATAAAAGGGGGTGAGGAGACAAGGAATCCAGTAATATGAGCGTGGGCATCATGATTTAAATTTAAATACCTCAGTGGCATCCAGGGTTTAGAGATTTCATTAAGCTTGTGCTTTTAAAAGAATTAATCTGCACACAATTGACTGCACATAATTGACTTATTTTAAATTAAACTTCTTTTGTGCACTGAGGTTTTTAGGCTAATGTAGTTTATATTCTTAAAATACCACATACCACTTGACAGGACAGTTGAACATTCTCAGAGAAGAGTCCTATTTAGTGCACATGTGCAACAAGATGCCCTGGATTGGCGAGTGTCTCTCTGATTCATTTTCGAAGTCGTTAATCCTGTCCATAATACGTGGACTGTTATGAACAGTAAAAAAAGCCAGAAAACCAATACATTTGGTTAAACCTGAATGATTCTGGCAAGTAGTAGTTAAAAATAAAACCAGAAAGCTTATTGGCTATTAAAAGTGGATTAAAGTGTAAAGACCTTCAGGTCATATAACCAAATACAGTGGTACCTTGTAACTCAACGTCCCTTAAACTCAAAATCTTTGAATCTCAACGCCCTTCGTCG
This sequence comes from Trichomycterus rosablanca, assembly GCF_030014385.1. Lineage (NCBI taxonomy): Eukaryota > Metazoa > Chordata > Actinopteri > Siluriformes > Trichomycteridae > Trichomycterus > Trichomycterus rosablanca. The sequence goes on along the minus strand of NC_085988.1, from coordinate 69,397,285 downwards.
AAAAATGTGTACCCTTAAACTCAACATTTCCTTTAAACTCAACATGTTCACCTTTAAAAAAAATGATTTATTTAATTTTAAATTAACACTGAACAGCTGCTTTGTTCAGCTCTTCGCTTGAGCGGTGCAGTAAGACGTCATCAAAGTGCGAATATGAGACGAATCTGCATTTGTGTGAAATAACTGTCAAATTCACTTTGAAAGCCCCACATTTCTGTGTGTAACTGGATTTTCCTTCTGTTTCATGTTTAAACTTGTGTTATAGCTCGGGGTGCTGAGAAATTGTGAGAATCAGCTTTTTTTAGAGAGTCTAAAATGCTTATCGTAAAAAAAAAAAAAAAAGCTTAATGTGACAATGTATTAAAAGAACGACATAGAAACACTAAACCTGTCTTAATTATTACTGCTCATAAGTTCTCTCCACTAATTAAATTCCTCACTCGTTTTAGTACAATAAGTCACGTAAAGCTTTGTGCAACAGTTATTTATTTTTAACTGTTTTCAATTGTATTTCAGTGTTTTATTATTATATGTGTGTTATTTTAAGTGTGTAAGTGTCAAAAACAACCCCATTATTTTACATTAGTCTAAAATAAGTGCAGTTCCATGGGACCATGGAACGCATTAACAGGTTTCCCAAACATCCTTATGGGGAAAAAAATACCTTAAAACTCAACGTCTTTTAAACTCAATGCCACTACCAAAACCAATTGATGTTGAGTTTCAAGGTACCACTGTATAAGGTTTGTATAGTTTTACTCACCAGATTTTGTTGTACTTAAAATGATACACAAGCAATATAAATTAAAACAATTGTTGAGATTTTTATACAGCCTAAGAGACACAATGTGTACCAATTAATCAGCTACACAATAAGAAATAATTTGCAGAAATCATTTAAACGTCACGACTTCTAAAACATACATTAAGAAGAAACAAGAATTCACCCACTTTTGTTTTACTTGAATATACTTCCAGTGCATATACAGTATCCATGATAAACTGACATAGCTTTAGTACTTTTATTTCAGGTAATTGTTTCCAAATACAGCTTTGAGGTGTCTAGGTAACAAATAATTACTTCCTTCCCGCATTGTAGTTCAATTTTGCCCAGTGCTTCTCGCAAACCATCTTAAATTCCCCAAGGCCAAATGTAGGTTTCTTTGATAGAACCACAATTTCAACATTCTTCATACATTTTTAATCTTCTTTACCTTCTTTTTATAGAAGCCAGTCTTGGGTTATTTTGGCTGTAGGTTTGGGGATATTCACACAACTTACAGTTGTGACAGTATACATTTAAGCAATTGAGGGTTAAGGGTCTTGCTCAAGGGCCCAACAGTGGCAACCTGGCAGTGATGGGTCTTGAACCGGCAACCTTCTAATTATTTCTGTATGTTACTGTGGGTGTGGTGCTTTTGAGATCATATGAGCGTCTATTCCTTTTCCATATGTGATGATCTGAATTATTGTCAGGGAATTAGTTTTTGTTTCATCTGACTCGTACTCGTTTGATTTAATTTACATTTTCGTTTACACTTTTTGCATTTAGAAGACGTTTTATCCAAAGCGACTTACAGTTGGGACAGTATACAGTCTAAGCAACTGAGGGTTGAGGGGCTTGCTCAAGGGCTTAACAGTGGCAACCTGTCAGTGATAGGTCTTGAACCAGCAACCTACTAATTACTAGTCCAGTACCTTAACCACTAGGCTACAACTGCCCTACAACTGCATTTAATGTTTGTGTGCAAACTTTATAAATGCATCTCTGTGCTTTTTTATTAGCAGATGATAAAGGGGTAAGAAATAAATGTAGTGTAGTTCATTGCTTATTGTTCACTGTGTATTGGTTGTTCCTGTTGCTTTTAGGTCATCCTACAACTTGGAAATATAACTTTGCAAATTATGTCTAGCATTTAATTATAGCTTAGTAATCATTACTCTAAGAGCACTTTGCATAATATTGTGTGTCGTGCCAGCCTGTGGATAATGGCTTGCTGTATCACCAACTTTTTCTTACATGCAGATTATTAAATTCATTCAATTTTTAATTTGTTATAAGTAATAATTGAATCATTTTGTTCATTATGCTTAAGAGTAATAGAAAGGTATCATGTACCTGTATCATGCTGGAAGTATATTAAGTTAAAAAATAAAGTTGATTAAATACTTGTTCCTCTCAATGTCCCTTACAAGTGTATGTAAACGTTTGACTTCAACTGTAGCAAAATGTTGTAGTTACCATGCAAAAAAGCAAACTTCAGATACCATACGGGCGGCAAGGTGGCTAAGTGGGTAGCACTGTTGCCTCACAGCAAGAAGTTTCTGTGTGGAGTTTACATGTTCTCCCCGTGTCTGTGTGGGTTTACTCCGGGTGCTCCGGTTTCCTCCCACAGTCTAAAAACATGCAAGTGAGGTGAACTGGAGACACTAAATTGTCCATGACTGTGATTAATATAACCTTGTGAACTGATGAATCTTGTGTAATGAGTAACTATCATTCCTGTCATGAATGTAACCAAAGTTTAAAACATGACGTTAAAATCCTAATAAACAAACAAACAGATACCATACATTTCTTATCTGATTGGCTAGATTATGGGAAAGAAAAAACTGAAGTCAATTTGAGTTCGTTAGGGAGCCAAGTTAGATTCAAGCTTCACAATAAGTAAATAAGAACGCAATTAGAACCAAACAGGGGCTTCATCGGCTAGACAAAAAATGAGTAATTTAGATGAAATAAGTGCCACCTTACAGACAGATACAGACACTGTGCTGTTTTGTTGTCTTTCTATCTGTGCCAAGTGCTATGACTTTGTGCTTACCTCTCTAAAACAACATATGGCATCTTTTCTTTAGTTGTTTTTTATTATTATTAAAGAACATGCCATCGTTACCCCAAGGCAGGTCTTGTTTTAGACTGTGGCATTTTTGACAGTAGATTTTTCTTAATTTCAAACACAAACATCCTTTTACACAGTTTTTTCTATGAGAGTAAAATGTAAAACACACACATGTACACACACACACTCTCTCTTTTAAGATGCTAGTTTTAGGAAACAAAAGCACACCGATAGGTTTGTTAAAAATGTCATCCTGTTCAAGGATGAACAAATGAATCTGAGATGGTCCATAATTTGTCCCCATGAGAATGCTTTCTTCTTGGAGTATTCTTTACAATTTGCTATACAGCTATTAAGAGACACTGGCACCAACAAATATGCCTCATTCCTCACAATGTCCTCCTTAGAAATGCCAGCTCAGGTATAAAGTACCGATTTCTCGTTGGCAGTCTGAAGGGTTTGGGGTCGAGTCCGATATCCACTCCTGGTGCTTTACCTAAATGGAACCAGTTTGAAACTGTTTTGTGATTCTCATCCCAGTGTTTAGTGTTTTAGCTCACATGTTCATTCTGTTACAGAACGTTGGCACTGTTTCCAATTCTGTCCATTCCAGGTGCTTCTCAAACACAAACAAAAACACATATAGGTATATATATATATTTAGAAGGAGCTTTTTTAACCCCAAAGCACCAATTTAGCAAAACGGAGGCAACAGGAAACATCAAGGATCTCTTCTTACACATCTCATGCTTCTGTTCTGTGGCATATTGATGTCCAAGTCTCCATTATTCATCATTTTAACTTGCTCTTGCATGAAGAGAGTTCTCACGGGCAAAGAAAAAAAATCTTAAATGGTACGTTTTTTGTTTACCTCCACTTCAGCATCTAGTCAAATTCACCAACATGTTAACCTATTGGTAGAGGTTTTATTTAATTTTTCATCTTGTTTTGAGAAATCAGGATACTCATTTGCAGTCACACAAAAATGGCTTCTATGTCCTGGTTAGTGGAATGACTAATGAACACATTGGATTCATAATCAGTCTTTTTTTATATATTGTCCATATATTTTCTGTTTAGCTGCATGAAATGATGGCTTTTTGGCCCCCTGCTCTATGGTGCTTAACAAACAGTGCCATTTTCTTGCCGGGATTTAGGGCAGGTGGAGCGTGGGATAGGCTGAACGGAGGGAGCCAGTGTACAGAAGAAGCCAGCAATGAGTGACAGTCCCAGACCACCCCAGGCACAGAACATGGACCAGCCGTACCCATGACTGATGTCGTCAGGGAGACTGTACAGGTAGCGTGGGTAGCGTGAGAGCTCGAAATTAATCCCTGCTACACAGGTGCACAGCGAGATTATGCAAAAGGTGCCTGAAAAGAGAACAGAAAGATAAATAATGTTATTTGATTTATTCTTGTTTTTGGAAGACAGAAAATACTTATAACAATGTAGTCATGTACTCCACAACTGCAAACATGGCAATTCTCAGTAATAACAATTGTTACAGGGAAAACATGATGTTCTGTAAAAACTGTGGTGATTCCACTCAGAATGAATCTGTGATATTTTTCCAAGATCAAGTTGAATACATTTACTATGTAGGGTTAATGTGATCATTAATGTTGTGAACTTGTCAGCTGTTAGCATAAGTAAATATGTTACTGGTATGTTATTTGAAAAGTCTGTTATTTGTAACCTTAATTTACATAGTAAAAATTGAGAATAATCTGGGAGGCCAGCTGATAAATTCAGCTAAACTAGTAAGCTGAATTGACCTGCAAGAAATAATTCAGTTCTCGAATAAGCTGTTACTATTAAATTTGCTATCTTTGTAGACATTTACAACCACTTTAGCATCAATCATTGAACTATTTGGCATTTTGTGTGTTTGTAGATACATTTGTTATAACATTATTTGACTTACAAAAAGTGAGCAAACACAGAGCTTTTGCCCTGCAATTCTGAGCGGTTGTGTTCTTGTTTCTCTGATCAGGTTAAAATTCCTTGCAATGGTTTATGGTTTCTGAGTTTTGAACAGTGTTTTTGTAATGAGAGTGATGGTTTTTGGGAATACTGTTTGGTGTTGATCTTGCCTGTTTTGAACTCCGAGTTCTGTGTAATAAACCTGCACTTCACTCTTCACTCTTGTTGTGGATTACTGGATGACAAAGCTATACAGTTTACTGTATTAGTGTGGGTACCACATAGCAACATGGTTCCTGAGGACCTGGGTTTGAGATGCTTTCTACTGGTCACTGATTTCGAAGATGTCTGTGTGGGTTTTAATCTGGTAATCCATCACCTTTCCTCCCCCCGCTTAAAACAGGCAGAAGGTGAATTGGTCACTCTAAATTGCCCCTCACTGTGTTAGTGAATGAATGTGTGGGTGTTTGTCACCTTGGATTGGATTGAGTATTAAACACTACACTCTAAATTACCATAAAATGATTATCAATAAGTAAGGCCCTACCTGATTCACAGCTGGGGAAATTGTGTCACGGACCATAAAATGAGGTGTTTTCCATGTAATATGCAATCTGCTGTGTAATTTAAAGTGTAAGGTTTGTATTTAGGTTTAGTTTTTTCCCCTATTTCTTTTTATGCATTTTCTCCCAATTTAGCATAGTCAATTTGTCTTCCACTGCTAGGGGATTCTTGATTGCAGTCGAGGTGGGTACATTGCTGCTCACTCCTCAGATGACCCGCGTGCAGCCCTTAACGGAACCCTTTTTTACCCATGCATTCTGCACAGGCGCCTCTCTATCTGCTAATCAGGGTCACACAGCATCATCCTTACACATCCTTACACAGCATTTGAAGTCCCCACCCACATAGTCTGGTCATCCCTCCCTGCAGGCACTGCCAATTATGTCCGAACCGATGAGTTCAGAATCTCGGAGTGGTGTGCTAGCGGAATATACAGCTGTGCCACCTGGGCACGAATGAGTATTTTCGTATTTTAGATGGAGCCTTGCACCATTGCTGGATGTTTTAGGTTTACATTCAACCATTAAGGTAGGCTGTGTTGTGTATTGTAGCTTCCATTATTCTATCATTCAGTTTATGAGTGTAATTTAATGAAAGGCACATTTTCCAGTGAATTTAGTAGGGCACTACCAATAAGTGCCAGATAGACTGTGACCCTGACCAGTAAGAAAAATAAATAAATGTAATTTTTTCTTTGCTTTACTTCTGTATCATGGTTTTAGTTTCTGCCCTTGGTTCTTGACCTTGATCTTGACCTGCTTTTACACATGTACAAAGTTTTGTTAGAGTTGTGTTTATCTGTACCTACAGTATGTCAGTGTCCTTGTTGAAGTAGATTGTGTTTAAGTATCTATTTTCTTGCCATTTGAATGATATTTTCCTATCATTTTAAAGTTGTATTTTTTTATTTTTCATTATTTGGTGTTTCCTATTTTTTCAAGATTTTCCTTCTTGGTTGCTTTTTATGCTACTATTTTCCACCTGTGAAATGACCCTTGCACTGGACTGTGACTGGAAATGCCCCAACAAATTTCCTGCCAAGTATAACCTTTGTCTCAAGATGATAACAAAGGTATCATCTTCACCATCTGGCTTTTGATATAGCCCAACTGTGCCTCCCTTGCTTTCGTGAGACCATTACAGCACCTCCTTGCTTGCACAAGGGCAGTGTGGCACCTCTTGGCACCACAGAGGGCATCCCTCCTGCATACTGGCTCTTCGGATGCTCAGTTATTTCCTAAACTCGCTGCCGGACCACAAGTCCTGTTCAGTCGCCCATGCAAACAAGCTCTACTTTCCAGTCCACTTAATCTTCAAAGACTATATAAGTGCCTTCAATTTTCTTGCCCACCAGTAACATTCTGCTCCAGTTTTTAAGACTTTATTCACATGCTATATGTACATTCCCATAGCCATGTGCTACATGTACGTGTGTGTGTGTGTGTGTGTGTGCTACGTTTGGTTTAGTGTTACTCTTTTTTGGTTTAGTTTAGTGGTTGTTTCTGTACTGTCTAGTTTGTACATGAGTTTAGAGTTTTGCCATGATCGTTCACCGTTTTTGTCACAGTCATTAATTTGCTTCATGTTGTTTTGTGCAGATGTTTCCTGTTGTTTTCTCTCTTGTTTGGTGTTTTCCTAGCTTTCCAAGTTTTCTAATCCTCTACATATTTCCTGTGTGTGGCCTGTTGCCTCTTACTGTGTTTGAGTATATATTTGTTGTTCGTTGTCTTCCGGTAATATGACCCTTGAATATCCAGTATATCTAATTATAAACAAGATGACCCTTGGATGTGTAGTACACACTTATATTCTGCATTACTTTATGGTTTAGCAGTACACTTAAAATACCTTTAAAAGCTTTAGCAACCAGCTCATATGTTGGAAAGAAAAAAATATTAAGATGTGCAATGCTTTTGTAATGTGTGCAGCATGTGGTTTTGCATTGTCATGTTGAAAAATGCATGGACGTCCCTGGAAAAGACGACGTCTTGAAGGCAGCTTATGTTGCTCTAAGATCTCAATGTACTTTTCTGCATTAATGCTGCCATCACAGAAGTGTAAATTACATTTGCCAAGGGCACTGACACAGCCCCATACCATGACAGACCCTGACTTTTGGACTTGTTGCTGATAACAGTCTGGGTGGTCCTTTTCGTCTTTGGTCCAGAGCACATGGCGTCCATTTTTTCAAAAAAGACCTGGAATGCTGATTCATCTGACTACAATACACGTTTCCACTTTGTGATGGTCCATCCTAGATGCCTCCGAGCCCAGAGAAGTCGACGCCGCTTCTGGACATAAGGTTTCTTTTTGTGCACAGTAAAATTTTAAGTGGCATTTGTGCATGTAACTCTGTATTGTAGTGCTTGACAAAGGTTTGCCAAAGTAATCCCTCACCCATGTGGTTATATCAGCTATTGCTGAGTGGTGTCTGAGGGATCAAAGATCACAGGCATTCAGCTTAAGCCTTTACTCACTGAAATTCCTCTTGATTCCTTGAATCGTTAAATGACATTATGCACTGTAGAGGGAGAAATATGCAAATCCCTTCCAATCTTTCTTTGAGGTACATTGTTTTTAAACATTTCAATATTTTTCTCACACATTTGTTGATAAACTGGAGATCCTCTGATCATCTTTGCTCATCAAAGACATCACCTGTTTGGAATCACATCATTATTTAGTTTTTCACCTCATTACTAGCCCTAAATAGCCCCCATCCCAACTTTGTTTGGAATGTGTTGCAGACAAATGAAATGAAGTTGAGCAGACAAAACATGAAATATCTTGGGTTTAAACTGTCTGCAATCAAATAAAAGTCAAAGTAAATGTAAGGAACACTGCATTTTTATTTTATTTACATTTTCTATACTGTCCCAACTTTTTCTGATTTGGGGTATAATTAAGTAAGGTTTCTTGAGACCAAACAGGCTTTGTTGGTTGACACAAGGATACACTCCAGCTTTGTGGCTCTATTATCAGCTTCACAAATGATGCCATTGTCTCAGCTTTAATTGTGGACTCATTTTGTGCTCGTTTGGTGTGACCAAGCAGGCACTCAGCTGGGACTCAGCCCTCCGTAATCTGACCCTTAGCGCAACCTTCTGCTTTTATGACTTGGCATCTTAATTGGCTTTTTAATTGCCTTCTTATTATTCAGGAGCAGGCTCCGCATTAATGGCAGCAATTTAAATTGCACCTTCGCTCTGTTTCCCACAGTGCTGGAGCTGTATGTATCATGCAGTAGAGGCAGTGTGATGTGACGAGAGGCAAACTGGCATGTTCACCAAAATTAACTTCTATAATAGAAGCCATCGGCAGACATCTTACGGGGACAACATCTGGTTAGCTGTGCCAAACAACACATATTGTAATTGCAGTAAAACTACCAGTTGCAGAACAACTACACTAACAAAGCTTGTGATTGGTCAGTGCAAAGTATCTGGGCAGAATAAACCTGGATTCCAACCTAGAATTATGTGATTATTTCATTTATCACTGACTCACATGCAATTATGCAATACTGTCAGTGGTAGCTCAGTGGTTAAGGTACTGGTCTAGTAATCAGAGGGTTGCAGGTTCAAGCCTCACTACTGCCAGGTTGTCACTGTAGCCCTCATTTGCTCAAACTGTATTCAGTCGCTTTGGATAAAAGCCAATGCTGAAAATGTAAATGTACTGTCAGAGTGTATAAATAGGACTTTTCCACAGGGTGAAGAAGAGTTAGTCTTAAAACCTAAGATGTGTAGTAAGAGTAAATTAATCCCAAGATGCAGGTTAAACTATTATTAAAAAACTATTTATAGGCAGACTACACAGCCATACGTAACAGAATACCTGCTACCTGAACTAAAGTCTAATCTTAGCTCTATTCAACACATTTGGGATGGATTGAAGGGGCAGCAGCTATAAACCAGGTCTCATTACCCATCATTGAAGTCATATAATCATCTATAGGACAGCGTATTTAAGCTAAGCTTTATATTCCGTCACTATAAAAGGTGCTTGTGTAACCTAAGGTGTTCTGTTTTCTGACTTTTAATTTAAACATATAAAATATACCTAACAGACTGCATCCTGCTGCTGAAATAATGGGTTTAGTGAAGAAAAAGAAAACATGAAAAAAAAAAGTAAAACACTAGGGTGGGCCCTTTATACGTACGTCTGAACATAAGTGCTTTCTTGAACACAATGAACTTCAAAGAAAATGACTGAAATGTTTATGCGATTGTTCTTGCGTACCCTAGTCATGTCTGTCTAATCTGTAATTTACATTTACAGCATTTAGCAGATGTTTATTTTCAAAGTGATTTACAATTGTAACCGAATACAATGCATTTGAATTTGACTAAAGCAACTTGGCAGAGGTGGTGCTTGAACCAGTGATCCTCTAATTGCTAGTCCATGATCTTAACCAGAAAGCTACCACTGCCCTACATACATGTAACTAAAATGCTTAAATAGGTAACGGGAAAATGATTAAATTCCCAAAGAACTGTATTTGGACAGAACCTTCATCATTGCAGGCATAAAGCTCTTTTTTTTTTTTATGTAATATTAATCAATATCAATATCAATATCAATTTCTGTAAGAAAATTCACAATTTCCTTCAGGTATTAGGCTTAATTATTACTATATAAAATGTACTTGATGTAACTACAATCAAGGTTTTGTCCATAGGAATGGTGCCTCATTTAATAAATTATTATTATTTCAATTTTATCCACCGATTTATTTTGGTCAGCAGTGGTGGGCTAGGGTAATAGTCTGCACCACCACCAGAGTGCCTATTATTATTATTATTAGTAGTAGTAGTAGTAGTAGTAGTAGTATTATTAATTATTAATAATAATAAACATAAAAAATTAGAGGATTACGAGTAGTAATGTAGTGTGTGTCATGTTTTGTTAACATAAATGACTTAAAATAAGTGTAATGCCTAGTTCACACTACACAATTTTTGACCTGATTTTCGCTCGCTGACTGGTCGCCTGACTGATTTGCCGGCTCGGTAGCAACTCGGCATTCGCTTGGTGATCGAAACTTGGCTCTCAGTCGCTATGTGTGAACTGTTCAACAACTTGATCCGAGTGACTCGAGAAAAATATCTATCATGTTAAATATCTGGACCAGTCGCAGACTCAAAATCGTGTAGTGTGAAAGGTGTTGCGAGTGACAGCGAGTGCTATGTCGAACTACAACCAATGAGAACGGCAGATACAGGGTGAGGGTTAACCCCGGGGGGAGGAGTGTAAAAATGTGGGACAGGGGCATAATATAGTTTCTATCAGAATACATCACAGTATTTGTGATCTTACTGTCCACGCCAAACCATCATACCCACGCTGCATTGCAAAAAATATTTCTTAACCTCCAACTCACTATAGAACAAACAATCCATGCTGGTCGCATTGCCCAATCCACTCGGATTCATTTATTTTTCCTACTTGCTTTTACGCTGCACATCAGTGCATAAAAAACTTTGTGTGTTTTTGTGACAAAACTGTAGTTTGGGAGACCGGATAGACTTGCCTGCGATTCCTCCTGATGGTAAATCATGTAGTGTGAAACCCCCATCACCGCTAGACTCCCGATTGCAAGAGATCATCAAGTGTGAGCTGTACAGCCATCTGAACAACTTGGAAAGTCATGTAGTGTGGACTTGGTATACGGAATCTAATCTACATATCCTTACTGACATAAAATTTGATTTAAAATAAAAATGATAAAGGTACCTTTTAAATAAAGGTTTGTTTTCAAAGTCCATTTTCTTAAATGATCATTCCCTGGATTTTAAAATGACTGTGGCATTACTTTTTTTAGGGAAATGCAGCCAATTTGGCTGGTCTCCCATTTAATTATCTTTATTTATGACATGTTTCTCTGTTTGCTTGGAAAGCAGCTATATGATTTACTTTTGTTTTATTTAATTTGGAACGTTAGAGTTCACATATTGTCTCTGCAAGAACAGTATGTGAAGATTGTAGTGTTTTAGTGGCTCATCTGCCATATCTTTGCAGAATTACCTAATTTACCTAATTTGTAATATTAAAAATAAAATATTAAATAAAATTCCACCCAATGCAGCTTTAAAGAGAAACACACATTGAGACTTGATTCATGAAATGTAATATTGTGGTACAGGATAAGACAAACACAATGTCTTTATCTGTGTGTGTGTGAGTTCTACTTAACTTACCGCCCATTAGGAAGAGCAGACCTGCCACATACTGCATGAGGCCGCGGTCCCAGCAGCAGCCAAGCATGCCGATGATCCAGCCGAACAGTATGATGGCCACAGCCATGCCCATGAATCCTGCTGTCATCCTGCGTAGGTCTGTATGAACACGCAAAAATACAAACAGCAGGTCAGATCCACTGTGAATCAGAATTTATTAATATTTAGCAGTGCACTACAGACCAGCGTCTATTTCAGCCTTCAGTTTCCTTCCAGTTTGCTGCAAGAAGTCAGTGCTATATTATTTTGGTAAGAACTGGATTTTGCATATGTCAAAAGTATATATATTCCACTGAATAATTAGTGCATATCTGTCTGTCTGTCTGTCTGTCTGTCTGTCTGTCTGTCTGTCTATCTATCTATCTATCTATCTATCTATCTATCTATCTATCTATCTATAATTATTTTTCACGATTTAAGTTTGATCTCCTAATTTCTGAATTACAGTTTTTCTCAATTGCTTTGGTGCATTTCTCTGATCAGAATTAAAATTCTCATAACTGTTAGTTCAGCCTCCACAAGATTTAGTCATTTGTGCACATCATAGTAGCAGTTTATCATTCCTTCCAACAAATTACAAATGCTTTTGGACATGCATCAATTGCTTCCATACAATTCTCTGCTGTTTTATAACATTATCATTTGCTTATGTCATGTCAGTCAAAATGAACTATACTTATGAATGCTGAATAGTCATTCCCTATGAAACTAATAGTCCTCATTTCATTGCTTAAATCATTACATACAAAAATGTTGAACTAGTTGTCAAAATCAGTCAAGCAAATCTTACCAAAACATTTGCTGACTTTTTTAGACACTCTTTACAGGGACATAATCCCTGACAATGAGAGGGGTCTAAATGGAGACCATCTGAACAAGTATGTTGTAATATGGGATAATGTGCGTTTTCACCACTCAGATTTGGTCAGACAGTGGTTTGCAGCACATGAAAGGATGCTGGTGGAATATCTCCCTCCCTACTCCCCATTCCTTAATCCAATAGAGGAGTTTTTCTCTGCCTGGAGGTGGAAGGTATATGGCATCCACATACCCAAATGGCCCTGCTAGTGGCCATGGATGCAGCATGTGATGACATCACAGCAGAGTCCTGCAGAGGGTGGATTCACTATTTGAGGAGATACTTTCCTTGCTGCATTGCCAGGGATGATATTCGCTGTGATGTCGATGAAAATATGTGGCCAGACAGACAGGAACGTCTGGATGTGCAAGAATGATTTACAGTACTGTGTATGTTGTATGTTCCAATTCAGTTCCAATATGTACTGCAATATTGTTTACAGTTGTGCACAGCTCTACCCAAAGGGTGTTTCTTATGTTTGTTGTAAATAAGTTTGTACTTTGCTATAGCACAATGCTGTGAACAAATTAGAATTGCAAAGAGCATATACAGTAAAAATGTGAAATATACGTATTGAGTGTCTTGTACTCATTTACCTCACTAAATACAGTAATGTGTAACTTAACTGTAGATTTCAAATGGGTGTGCTAATAGTGTACAGTGCTGTCTTGAGCATTTTCAGGTAGTGTCACCATGATCTGACTTTTTTGCATTGGAAAACACTTACAGAGTGAACTGTCATAATGAAAACATGACAAAGCCATTTGACTATCTTGTTCATAAACAATGGTGTCAGGACTTTTTATTTTGATGACACTGACACTTTCATTGACATGAATACTTGCTTTTGAGGAATGAACTTTCCATTTTGAGCAAGTGACACGCTTTTGCAGGTTATCAACTAGGTTTTGCAGTTTGTACTAATTGTTTTGAGAAATGCACGTACTGTTGTGCAAATGTTAATAGTGATGTGAGAAATGCACCAAAGCGACTGAGAAAAACTGTAATTTACTTCTGCTTATGCCTTCCCTGTGCCCATATAAAAAAACCTGGGTTAAAGGCACCAATTAGACTGTTCTGTGAGCATAACAATTGGAAAAAACACAAAGCTTTGTACAGATCTCAGAAATTGGATAATAGAATTTAACATTTTAACCCAAAAATCTTACATGAAGCCATTTTGAAGCAAATTTAAATCCCACTTGTAACAGGGTAGGTCATGCCTAGCAGGTGTAGTGTGAGATGAAGCCCTGCATTAGCAAGAATAAAAATGAAACCAAGTGCAAAAAGCTTGACCAAGGTAGAACAACACTGTGGCTAAAAAGCCACTAACAATGAATGAGAGGCACTCCAACCCCACCAAATGGCACAGCCTGCACATACATTTATGAACAAGGTCTGTTATGGAAACAGGGACGTCACGCTGTTGGCCTGAAAATGCTGTGACACAGAGTGTGCTGGCCTCACATGCCAGCGGACAACCAGACCAGACTGAAAAGCAGGTTTTAGATTCATTAATTTTTAAGACTGACTCTTCTTCATCATGTGGAAAAGTGCTGATATCAGACATGTTTATTCTGCCCAGATACTTTGCGTTAACCAATCACAAGCTTTGTTAGTTCCTGAAAAGCAAGTTTTCCAGACAGAGAAACTGGAAAATGTGTGAAAGAGAAACTGTCATATTTGACTGTGAGGTAAAAGAAACTGACACATCAATCATGTGCGCCTCTGTGCCCCCTCTGCTAGCCAAAATTGCAATGCGGAAGGACACGACTCCAAACATGGCTCACTGCCAAACTCATTCAGGATCTGAGCAATGTTATACCACTATTGTCCTTGAGTACAAAGTCCATGAAACTGTCTTCTCTGTGGTCAGGAAGAAAACCCAAACTGTCTCCTTATGCTGAGAGAAATGTAATTATCAAATAAAACCAATGAACTAACAAAAATACAGTGGGGCCAAAAAGTATTTAGTCAGCCACTGATTGTGCAAGTTCTCCTACTTAGAAAGATGAGAGAGGTCTGTAATTTTCATCATAGGTACACTTCAACTATGAGAGACAAAATGAGAAAAAAAATCCAGGAAATCACATTGTAGGATTTTTTAAGAATTTATTTGTAAATTATGGTGGAAAATAAGTATTTGGTCAATAACAAAAGTTCAACTCAATACTTTGTAACATAACCTTTGTTGGCAATGACAGAGGTCAAACGTTTCCTGTAAGACTTCACCAGGTTTGCAGACACTGTAGCTGGTATTTTGGCCCATTCCTCCATGCAGATCTCCTCTAGAGCAGTGATGTTTTGGGGCTGTCGCTGGGCAACACGGACTTTCAACTCCCTCCACAAATTTTCTATGGGGTTGAGGTCTGGAGACTGGCTAGGCCACTCCAGAACCTTGAAATGCTTTTTACGGAGCCACTCCTTCGTTGCCCGAGCGGTGTGTTTGGGATCATTGTCATGCTGAAAGACCCAGCCACGTTCCATCTTCAATGCTCTCACTGATGGAAGGAGGTTTTGGCTTAAAATCTCACGATACATGGCCCCGTTCATTCTTCCCTTAACACGGATCAGTCGTCCTGTCCCCTTTGCAGAAAAACAGCCCCAAAGCATGATGTTTCCACCCCCATGCTTCACAGTAGGTATGGTGTTCTTGGGATGCAACTCAGCATTCTTCTTCCTCCAAACACGACGAGTTGAGTTTTTACCAAAAAGTTCCATTTTGGTTTCATCTGACCACATGATATTCTCCCAATCCTCTTCTGGATCATCCATATGCTCTCTGGCAAACTTCAGACGGGCCTGGACATGTACTGGCCTAAGCAGGGGGATACGCCTGGCACTGCAGGATTTGAGTCCCTCTCGGCATAGTGTGTTACTGATGGTAGCCTTTTTACTTTGGTCCCAGCTCTCTGCAGATCATTCATCAGGTCCCTCCGTGTAGTTCTGGGATTTTTGCTCACCGTTCTCATGATCATTTTGACCCCACGGGATGAGATCTTGCGTGGGGCCCCAGATAGAGGGAGATTATCAATGGTCTTGTATGTCTTCCATTTTCTTACAATTGCTCCCACAGTTGATTTATTCACACCAACCTGCTTGCCTATTGTAGATTCACTCTTCCCAGCCTGGTGCAGGTCTACAATTTTCTTACTGGTGTCCTTCGACAGCTCTTTTGTCTTGGCCATGGTTGAGTTTGGAGTCTGACTGTTTGAGGCTGTGGACAGGTGTCTTTTATACAGATAACAAGGTCAAACAGGTGCCATTAATACAGGTAACGAGTGGAGGACAGAAGAGCTTCTTAAAGAAGAAGTTACAGGTCTGTGAAAGCCAGAAATCTTGCTTGTTTGTGGGTGACCAAATACTTATTTTCCACTTATAGTCTTTTTCGTGCACTTAAGCCTCTGTGGCCATAGTGATGTGAAGCTTGCACTGTAATTATGTTCCAGCAGCTTCTAATGCATGGCAGACCTGTTTCATGGTGGTTCATTGTTTAACATCTGGCTATCCATATAAATCTCCTCTCAGCATAGGATATGTTACGAATGTGGCATTCATGTAGTATGTGGACACCTCTCTTAATTATTGAGTTCAAACTAACAGGTATATAAAACAATATATTTTAAAAATGGGGGTCCATGTAATTGGTATTTATATACTTTCAGCCATGTAATATACACCGATCAGTCATAACATTAAAACCACCTCCTTATTTCTACATGCACTGTCCATTTTATCAGCTCCACTTACCATATAGAAGCACTTTGTAGTTCTACAATTACTGACTGTAGTCCATCTATTTCTCTGCATGCTTAGTTAGCCCCCTTTCATGCTGTTCTTCAATGGTCAGGACCCCCACAGGACCACTACAGAGTAGGTATTATTTGGGTGGTGGATCATTCTCAGCACTGCAGTGACACTGACATGGTGGTGGTGTGTTAGTGTGTGTTGTGCTGGTATGAGTGGCTCAGACACAGCAGCGCTGCTGGAGTTTTTAAACACCTCACTGTCCCTGCTGGACTGAGAGTAGTCCACCAACCAAAAATATATCCAGCCAACAGCGCCCCGTGGGCAGCGTCCTGTGACCACTGATGAAGGTCTAGAAGATGACCAACTCAAACAGCAGCAATAGATGAGCGATCGTCTCTGACTTTACATCTACAAGGTGGACCAACTAGGTAGGAGTGTCTAATAGAGTGGACAGTGATTGGACACGGTGTTTAAAAACTCCAGCAGCGTTGCTGTGTCTGATCCACTCATACCAGCACAACACACACTGACACACCACCACCATGTCATTGTCACTGCAGTGCTGAGAATGATCCACCACCCAAATAATACCTGCTCTATGGTGGTCCTGTGGGGGTCCTGACCATTGAAGAACAGGCTAAAAAAAGTATGTAAAGAAATAGATGGACTACAGTCAGTAATTGTAGAACTACTAAGTGCTTCTATATGGTAAGTGGAGCTGATAAAATGAACAGTGAGTGTAGAAACAAGGAGGTGGTTTTAATGTTATGGCTGATCGGTGTATGTGTGTGGTTTTGCCATATACATTACGAAGAAAATCTAGCATTATTTTTGTGATATCCTGCATTACAGATATGGTTAAACGTGATTAAAAATAAAAGCAAATAGAAAACAGCATTAGTCTTGTTTTGCTGGAGGAGAAACAGCTCTTCAGCTCTCAGCAGGAGGAAATTCCCTTACATCTCTTGCATAGTGTTTTTCTGTAAGTGTGGGTGTGAGGGTGTAGAGAGAAATGAAGACACATGCTGTGTATTTATTAGGATCAACTCTCTTAGCTCGAGGCCAGGTCATAGAATTTCAGTGTTTATGTACTCTTTTTAATCTCACACTTCACTTCTCTCAGTATGGGTGGCCTGTAAGGCCTGAGCCAGCAGCTGACTGTGAAAAGGTCACAAAGTTCTAAAGGGGGAGAAGATCTGATGTTAGTGGATGAAAGCTGAGGGATAGGACCAGATAGCTGGAAGGAGGAAAATGGCATTAATTCTGACCAGGTCTGGTGCTTGGGGTTTGAGATTTAATTAGACCTCTGAATTAAGAATTTTGGTTTAAAAGTATGATTTAATGAGTAATATGAGTTAATGAGTGTAATGAGAAAAGTAAAATATTCTATATTCTAAAGCTGGGGGGGGGGGGACATAATTCAAACATGCTTATGAATTGTACTACTCAGTGGCTCAGTGCATGGGCAGTGGTAGCTCAGTAGTTCAGATTCAGGTCCCTGGTTCAAGCCCTACCATCACCAAGTTACCTCTAAGCAAGGCCCTCAACCCTCAATTGGTTGGTTGTCTCAACTGCAATTGAAAGTCATTTTGGTTACAAGCATCTGCTAAATGTCATAAATGTAAATGCTCAAAGAGAATAATATTTTTAAGCGTTTGTGTTAAATCTAAGATCATTGACTATAATCAATGCAAAATGTTAAATGAATTCCTCTGCTGTTCCCACAGAGTTTAACAGCTTCTTAGTCAATTAGACCAGTCATGTTTCAAGTCTGACATTTGCTTCTTTAGTTTTGCATTAGAGCTTCAAGGATAATGAATAGAAGTCTACATTACTTGATTGGCAGATTACTTGATTGGCAGAGTATGCAAGGTTAATTTTTCATATCCTCCTTCAGACACACAAGTCTCAGCTCGTATCTCAGCATGTCTGCGAGATATCTCACAATGGATGTCAGCTCATCATCTAAAACTCAATCCCAGCAAGACAGAGCTGTTACTCATTCCTGAAGAGTAAAGAGATCAATCTCCAACCCAGGACCTAGTCATCTCTCTTGATGACTCCCAGATCAGACCATCTGATAAGGTAAGAGGCCTTGGTGTCGTCCTGGATAACCAGCTGACCTTCTCTTCTCATATAGCCAACATAACAAGATCAACATCAGGAAGATTCGACCATTTCTCTCCATGGAAGCTACCCAGATTCTGGTCCAGTCAATTGTAATCTCACAGCTAGACTACTGCAACTCCCTCCTGGCAGGTGCTCCCACGTCCACTACTAAACCCTTGCAGCTCATTCAAAATGCAGCTGCTCGCCTGGTTTTTAACCAGCCTAAACACTGCCACATCACCCCACTGCTGCGTTCTCTTCACTGGCTTCCTGTAGCTGCACGCATTCAGTTTAAAACACTGATGCTCGCCTACAAAGCCAAAAATAAACCAGCCCCAAGCTACCTTCGTGGTCTAATCAAACCCCACGCTGTACCGCACAACCTCCGAGCCACTAGTCTCGCTCGACTTGATCCTCCACCCAGGACTAGAGGAAGACAAGCATCAAGGCTTTTCTGGCACCCAAGTGGTGGAACGAACTTCCCTTGTCTGTCCGAACATCTGAGTCTCTCGCTGTCTTTAAAAAACGATTAAAAACCCACCTCTTTACTAAGCACTTAAGCTGACATGTACTTACTTACTAACACTCTTTTTCAATTCTTAAAAAAAAAAAAAAAAAAAAAAACAGGTTCTAACAGGGTTTCAGCAGATTTGTGTTCTTGGACTGTTGTTTACTTGAACTAGAGTAATGAAATGTTTACTATGGAAGCACTTCTGTTAGTCGCTCTGGATAAGAGCGTCTGCTAAATGCCGAAAATGTAAATGTATAACACTTAACATATACAATTTACCTTCTAAGCCTTGTAATATACCCTAAGATATATGAGACGTTATATAGCTATATACTGTATGTATAGGGACCTTGACAGTGAGATTGTTGGACATCCCATTCCAAAAAAATAATAATAAAAATCAATTTTCTGTTTTACCACCCAAGGGCGGCATGGTGGCTCGGTGGGTAGCACTGTCACCTATAGCAAGAAGGTCCTGGTTTCGATCCCCAGGCGGGGCGGTCCGGGTCCTTTCTGTGCGGAGTTTGCATGTTCTCCCTGTGTCTGCGTGGGTTTTTTCCGGGAGCTCTGGTTTCCCCCCACAGTCCACAAACATGCAGTCAGGTTAATTGGAGACACTGAATTGCCCTATAGGGGAATAGGTGTGTGTATGTGTGTGTATATGTGTGTCTGCCCTGCATTGGACTGGTGCCCCGTCCAGGTTGTTACTGTGTGCCTTGCGCCTATTGAAAAGCTGGGATAGGCTCCAGCACCCCAACGGACCCTAAATGGATAAGCGGTTAAGAAAGTGAGTGAGTGAGTGAGTAAGTAAGTGAGTGTTTTACCACCCACCACTTAATTCTATTCAGGGTCAAGGTGGGTACGATTCAATGGGAAAAAGGCAGGAAACTCCCTGGACAGGTCACCAGTCCATCACAGGACACACACACACACATTCACACACACACACACACACACATTCATACCTAGAAGGACCTTAGTATCTTCAATTAACCTGACTGCATGTCTTTGGACACGGGAAGAACATGCAAACTCTATACAGAAAGGACCTGGACCACTCTACCTGGGAATTGAACCCAGGATCTTCTTGCTGTGAGTCACTGTGCCACCCTAATAATAATAATAATACTATATTGTGGTTGTATTATTATCTAATTGGCCAGTCATGTGGCAGCAGCACAATAAAAACATACAGACACAAGTCAAGACCTACATTTAATCAAAACTGAAAAGACAGAATTGAAAAAAATGGACGAAGACATGGATCAAGACAAGCTACTGCTCAAGTTTCCACATACTTCAGACCATATAGTTTATTTACAGACCTGTAGTTTAAATACCTGCTTATTTGTTCCTTTAAGAGCGCACACGACACAATTTAAATATAAATGCTGTGAATTCACTTTAAGATTGGCAGTGATTAAAAACAAAGCCCACTGCAGCAGTTCTGTAGCTGCTAGTTCATTGACAGGCGCTGCTGTTTGGAGCACTTATCCAGGTTGAAGTAGTATTTCACACACCATTAGTAGAGACTTGGCTGCAGCACTGGGGGGTTGTGATAGGTTTGCTCTAGCAGAAGTGCAGGATTATGGCCTGCCAATTTCGTAAGTGACTGCTGGCTCACCTGCTAGGTGAGATTTAATGGTACTTTCAGCGACTGGGCACATAATCCTGAAGAATTACATATCAGCTGAGAACACATGGAGGAGGGAAGTCTGCACAGAGGTTATGGGAACATTACATCACATAAAGCTGTTAATGGAAGGTACATTCTGTAACCAAACCAGAGCGGCGTCAGCATCTTTTCTGATGAACAGCGTAGAAGGATAGTGAATGAAGCAGAAAGAGAAAATGCCTCAGTCAGTAATGACTTTGGACATGAGCCAAATTGACTTTCCATAGTCTTCTTCTCCACTTAATTTGCAACCCGGTGACAAATTAAAGGAAAAATCAAGAACCGAGTTCCATAAGGTACCAGAAAAGCTTTAATGTGACTTTGTATAGATTTTCTGAAAATGCACTGGATGAATGAACAACCAGTGAATGAATGATTCCTTTCAGCTGCTTCCATTAGGGGTTACCATAGTGGATTATTTGTCTGTACAAACGATTTGGCACAGTGTTTTACGCCGGAAGCCCTTCCTGAAGCAACCCTTGTATTTATACAGTCTTGGGACTAACACTAAGGGTACTGATTTGTGTTCCCCAATGGCTAGGTTCATGTAATGTCATGCACCTTTTGTATTTGTGTGCTCAGTCTGGGATTTGACCCCTGGAACTCAAGAACTGCTGTTACTTGCAGCGTAATCTTTCCATTATGGCACACAAGCTCACTACTGGAGGAATAAACACCATTCTTCCAAAATAATGTAACACAGGTGGGTACTGGGGTCATGTCCACCAGGCACTGATTGGACATTGGCCTTCTCATATGTAAATAGTTGATGCTACGAGGGATAATCTACCAGGTGTAAATAGTTGGGTTACTTGTGTTGAGTACTTTTTGCATGATTGGTAATGTTTGCTTGATTCTTGCACTTAAAGTTGGTTTTCCTGGTTCCAGTAGTAATTCCAATTTCTCTTAAAGAGCTTCCTTAATAAAAAGAGCCACAAAAGAGCTTACTGCATTGTCTGATTCTTTAAAAGAGCATTCTGTGCTGCAATATTTTAATGAAGATGGTATAAAGAGATTTTGATGTGGACATTTGTCAGAAAAAGGCATTTATTTTTATGCATATTATATGCAGTATATAAGTATTCTTCAAAAAGTATTTGCATTTTTTAAAACTCCAACTTTTTAATGCCATCACCAAAGAATATTTTTGGTTGAGTGTATAGCCACTGATACACCGCTGCTTTCACATCATCATCACATGAAAATCATCTTTCCCTTAAAGCTTCTTTGAGTGGTCCAAAAAGGTGAAAATCAGATGGCGCTAAATCCAGACTATAAGCTCTCTCTCAGACACGAGCAGTTACTACTCCTCCCACCCTCACTGTTTCCAACCAAAATATACAAGTGCAGAAAGATCCCTTGTAGTATTGCAGAAAAGTATTGAAATAGTAATGATACTGTCATGGAAAGTTCAAGTCCAGGATCGGTTTCTGTGATAGTTACAAGAATGCTGACAAAAACCACTAGAAAGCTACCACACAACCTGTGGACAAAACACATGTCCAAAATGGGTTTCTGTAACAGCTACAACACTGGAATTGTGCCACTGTTTACCTGAATAAAATCCCCATGCCAGCACCGGTACATCACAGATATTAATTCATGTATTTCCTGTAGGACGTTTTGAACTGACCATACCCAGAGATGCATGTTGGCTCCTTTTTCCAGTTTTAGGCAAATGCAAACTAAAAACTACTTGGTAAAACATGCATAAATATACCAAAAAATAAAAGAAAATCAAAAGTCAAAAGAAAAATCTAATTTTAAGAACTAATTTAGGCAGTTTTCAATGCAAACTAGATTAACTTGACTACTAAGACTACTGATATTATGTCACAGCATGTCCTGTATGTTCAAATGTTGAAACCTGCTTAAATCTTTTCTGATATTCAATGAAGCATCCTTAGACCATTATCCCTGTCACGCTTGGAGCCTCACCCCCAATCCCAATCCGCTTCCTACCCACTCCGCCTCTCCACTCCGCCTCCGTTTGCGCGTTCACGTGGAGTGCTCGCCACATTAAGGGCTGTCCCAAAGTAATTACGACAGAGGGGGAGTGCACTATACAACCCTCCAGCAGCGAGTGTACACCAGAGCACACTCAACCACCACACTCCACAGAAGTGCAGCTAGAAAAGGTGAATAGAGGAAACACCTTACAAATATAGGTTCCAACATCATTTTCAGTAAAATATGATATTAGGTTTCCTCATAAGTGTTAGGGCAAATTTAGGCACAGTCTTCTTCAGTCTTTTTAAAGAAAGTAATAAAATCTGTGATCGGTGAACTTAAACTTTATAAATGGCAAAATTATTTTACCCCAACAATACTATCACTAACATTATTATCATATTTAACACCATTTTTTGGAGAATTAAAACATAACTATACATTTATACTAGTTATAAAATAGCAGGTGCTTGCGTCTCCTGAGCTTGTATTCCCGCTTGGAGATGCTGAAATGATAACGGAGCGCAAGACATGACAGCAAGGCGAGCAAAGCGTCTATCTCTAGCCATGGTGACGGCAGCTTCCTTCTTCCGCTCAAAAGCAAAGAGGGCGTCCCAGAGTTGACTCCTGAATTTAGACCCTCCCCTTAATTAGAAGTTCCCTTCACAGCACAGAGTGTGACTTCATATGGAGTGTCACTCTGTAGTGGAGTGTTAGTGAGGAGGGAACGGTTTGGGAAAGGCCGTCAGTGTGCTCTGAAGCTCCTGTGTGCCACGCCCTCCTCTCCATGAGCACACTCAGTCTCCAGCCAGCTCCCCTCTCTTGATTGGTTAGCTGGGGCTAATTAGCTTCTAATTGTGCCTCGGTTTGGTTTGTGCCTCTGATACCTGAAGTTCTGTCTGAACTATTCTGCCTTGCTCTGTTCTGTCCCATCTGGTTTGTTTGTTCTGTTCATGTCTTATTTGTCAAATGTTCCTGTCTAGTTAGTTCATGTTCCTGTCTGTTTAGTTTATTTAGCCCTTTGTTCATTAGCTCCCTGTATTAGCCTTAGCCCTTTGTTTGTTAGCTCTCTGTGTTAGCCTTTTGTTAATTAGCTTTAGTTCTGTTAGTCTCTGTTCTGTCCTGTTTAGTTACTGTTTAGCTTAGTCTTTGTATGTTTAGATTAGTTAGCATTTAGTTTAGTTCCTTTGTGTTTAGTTTAGCCTGTTAGCCTTTTTGGTCTTTGAAATTTGTTTAGCTTTGTTTAGGTCTTGTGTTTCTCTGTCTTGTCTTTAATTATTAATAAATCCTTGGTTTTGTTTACATCTCTGCATGTGTGTCTGCCCCTCCTGTCCGTCTAGCCCACATACCGTTACAATCCCACTGTTCTCATTAAAAAGTTGCATCACATCCTAAAATGCATTGGATACTATACTATACAGCACGGTGTGGGTAGCACTGTCGCCTCACAGCAAGAAGGTCCTGGGTTCGATCCCCAGGTGGGGCGATCTGGGTCCTTTCTGTGTGGAGTTTGCATGTTCTCCCCATGTCTGCGTGAGTTTCCTCCAGGTGCTCCGGTTTCCTCCCACAGTTCAAAGACATGTAAGTGAGGTGAATTGAAGACACTAAATTGTCCATGGCTGTGTTCGATATAACCTTGTGTGAACTGATTAATCTTGTGTAATGAGTAACTGCCGTTCCTGTCATGAATGTGACCAAAGAGTGTAAAACATGACGATCCTAATAAACAAACAAACATTTATAAATATATGATGGAAAGATTTTACTGTCAAGCCTGCTTTATTTAATGCTTTACAAAAAACTCATTTTTATTTTTTACTGTATTGTTCCCTGCACTTGGTACACACGACTTGACACTTAACTGCCATGTGGTAGCTCAGTTGTTAAGGTACTGGATTAGTAATCAAAAGGTCGATGATTCATGCTCCACCACTGCCAGGTGGGTACTTAAGCAAGTCCCTTAACCCTCCACTGCTTGGATTGAAGTCATGTCTGCTAAATGCTTAAAATGAAAATGCTATATGATGATTTTTTTTATCCAGGCTTATATTCATGGGTATGACCAGCATCCTTGTCTAGAGATTCGGCTGTGCACTATAAGTAGGCAAATTCAACACAGCTCTTGTAGTAGGTAGTCACAACGGTCAAATGGCAGATGATCAGCGCTTTTAGGGATAAGCAAGTGAAACTGGTGCGGCACTTCGAGTGTTAGCAAAAAACTAAACTGTATACTGTTTTCTATGGTGTGTAACTATACTATTTATAGTGCACTTGTTAGGCATACTATTTTGTATAGTAGTGTGTGATTACTTCGAGCATCACCTTCAGGAACCACAAATTGCCTCAGAAAATTTGGTGCAGTCCAATTAAAAGTTTGTTCCCACCTACAGAACTTTTAAGCCATTGCATGTTTCCTTCAACATCAAATCTTTTTGAAAAATGGCTGGGCCTGTGAGACTATTGTTACTAAAGCTTCCGCCATCTGTGTCTTAATAATCCTTCAAACTCACTTAGATCTTAATCCAAATTTGAGGTAAACTGAGCCAGTTCAGCATTTTATAAATGCCACAGACTGTTCAAAAGCATTTGCACTTTTTTTTCCTCTTCCAAATAGCATTTTTTTTTGCTTTTGATATTTCAACTTACTTAAACCCTCTGTAATGACACTGATATAAACTTGTCATGTCAGATGTCATAAGCTCAACAGATCAAAATAATTATGCTGTACAGCATAATTCAGACATCATAATGTGGGATGTTTTGACAGTTTTCTGTTAATGTTTTACTGAAGTGCTTGAGTGTTTTGCTGAAGTGTTTGCATAAAGATAAATGCTTAACATCACAACTTAGAGTGTGTTACTGAAGCACTTGCATATAGATAAATGCTTAACATCACAACTTAGTGTGTTACTGAAGCGCTTCCTGGTGACCTGGATCGTGGACTACCTCACAGAGAGACCACAGTGTGTCAGGCTAAAGGACTGCTTTTCAGATATAGTAGTCAGTAGCACTGGGGCACCACAAGGGACTGTACTTTCCCCTGTCTTGTTTACCCTGTACACCTCCGACTTTAAATACAACTCTGAGTCATGCCACATGCAGAAGTTCTCAGACGACACTGCAATTGTGGGGTCTATTGTGGCGCGGGGGCAGGAGGAAGAGTACAGGTGCCTGGTGGATAACTTTGTGTCATGGTGCACGTCAAACCATCTACAGCTGAACACCTCCAAAACTAAAGAGATAGTGGTGGACTTCCGGAGGCACAAGCCCCATATTCGACCTATCACAATTGAGGGGGCTGACGTTGAGGTGGTCAGGACCTACAAATACCTGGGACTACAACTCAATGATAAACTGGACTGGACAGATAACACAGCCACTATTTACAAGAAAGGACAGAGCCGTCTCTACTTTTTGAGAAGGCTTGGGTCCTTCAAAATATGTAAAAAACTCCTGCTGATGTTCTATCAGTCTGTCGTCTCCAGTGTTCTTTTCTATGCTGTGGTGTGTTGGGGAGGCAGCATGAAGAAGAGCGATGCCACACAACTGGACAGGCTGGTAGGGAAAGCTGGCTCTGTGATTGGCACAGAGCTTGACACTTTCATGCAGGTGGCTAAGGAAAGAACTCTAAAAAAACTCTTATCAATCATGGACAATACACAGCACCCTCTGAACAGCACCATCACCAGACAGAGGAGTGTATTCAGTGATAGACTGCTGTCTCTGTCCTGCTCTACAGACAGGCTGAGAAAGTCTTTTGTACCCCAAGCAGTCAGACTGTTTAACACCACACAACGACGGGGTCGTTAAACTGAATCAACAACTCAAACATACATTTGTATTGCCACTTTATCCGTACTTACATTCTTGTTTTCATACCTGTATGTATATATATCGGTTATAATTTTATAATTTTATCTACATACATTGCTACTATTATTATCTGTATGTTACCACCACTATTCTCATCCATACCTATGTCCAACATATTTTATATCTGATACACAATCTCTATTCATATTCTATTTTATATACATATACAGTGGGGGAAATAAGTATTTGATCCCCTGCTGATTTTGTAAGTTTACCCCCTTACAAAGACTTGAACAGTCTATAATTTTTATGGAAAGTTTATTTTAACAGAGAGAGACAGAATATCAACAAAAAATCCAGAAAAAAAACATTAAATAAAAGTTATAAATTAATTTGTATTTAATTAAGGGAAATAAGTATTTGATCCCCTACCAACCAGCAAGAATTCTGACCCCCACAGACCAGTTATGTGCCCATGAGGCACACAAATTAGTTCTGTCCTTGTATAAAAGACTCCTGTCACAGAATCCGTTTCTTCCGTTCAAATCTCTCGACCACCATGGGCAAGACCAAAGAGCTATCAAAGGACGTCAGGGACAAGATTGTAGACCTGCACAAGGCTGGAATGGGCTACAAGACCATCAGCAAGAAGCTTGGTGAGAAAGAGACCACTGTTGGTGCGATAATTCGAAAATGGAAGAAATACAAGATCACAGTCAATCACCCTCACTCTGGAGCTCCATGCAAGATCTCACCTGGTGGGGTCAGAATGATTCTGAGAAAGGTGAGGTCAGTCCAGAATTACACGGGAGGAGCTTATCAATGATCTCAAGGGAGCTGAGAGCACAGTCACCAAGAAAACCATTAGTAACACACTTTGCCGTAATGGATTGAGATCCTGCAGTGCCCGCAAAGTCCCTTTGCTCAAGAAGGCTCATGTACAGGCCTGTCTGAAGTTTGCCAAGGAACACCTGAATGATTCAGAGAAAGCTTGGGAGAATGTGATATGGTCAGATGAGACCAAAATTGAGCTCTTTGGCATCAACTCCACTCGCCGTGTTTGGAGGCAAAGAAATGCCCGGTGGGGGTCATATCCAGCATTTCTCTGCTCCCAGCTCCCTTCAGATCATTGACAAGCTCCTCGGTCTGTCCGATTGCGCTAGCCCAGGTACTGCTGCTGGGGTATGTGTTGCTGGCAGCTGAGAGGACGTGTTCGTCTTCTTGTGCTCTGCCCACTGATCGAGTCCGGCCGAGGAGCCACCCAGTGAACGCTGGTGAGTTGGTCACCGGGTCGGTTGACCATTGGGGAGGGGGCAATGTAGCGTCACCGCTAGGGGGCCGCCACGGGCTTTGCCTGCCTGCCTGCCTGAAATTTTTCCTAATTTCCTCCCAATCTAGTCGTATCCAATTACCAGATTACATTATGCTTCCTCTCTACTGATGTTGATCTCCACTGCTGATTGAGGAGAGAAAGACTGAAACATGGCCCCTCCGACACGTGTGCAGTAGCTGACTGCATCTTTTCACCTGCACGAGGCGAGTTCATATGCGGATCAGTTTTGTGTACGGCGAGCCACACCCTGATCGACGCATTATTCCTTGACTCTGTGCAGGCATCAATCAGCCAGCGGAGGTCGTAATTGCATCAGTTATGAGGTCCCTGCTCTGGCTCCCACACTGTAAGAACAACAAGCCAATAGTTGTTAATGTAGCCGTCTGGGATGGCAGAGCTGAGTTTTGAACCGACGAGTTTGAAATGTCAGCTCTGGTGAGCTAGCGTGTTTTACCGCTGTGCCATCTGAGCGGCTGCAAATTTGTGTTTCTTATTTATTTATTGTTTTCTTATTTGGAAAACATTTTGGTTCCTGTAAAAGAGGTAAACATGGCAGTGTCCAATGCTGAGCATTTGAGCAAGGCCCTTAACCCTCAATTGCTTGCATTGCATCAGTCACAATGGTAAGTTGCTTTGGATAAAAAGTGACAGCTAAATGCCATAAATGTAAGGAATGTAAAACTTATTTTCACTTATAAAACAAACAAAGCAAAAAATAAATACATAGCACTCCCCATAGTGTCCAGACGTGTGCATAAGACCTAATACATGACATCAAGTCTTATGACCAACCTGACATACAGGTGTATAACATGTTTACATGTGTCATAACTGCTATTTTTGTGCTGCTGAAAGCTCCAGCTATCCATCAGTGTGTCTGTCTATTATATTGGCTTTTCTAAAAAGGCTGAATTAAAGTGTTGACAGTTGCAGCTCTTCTGTGCTCGAAGGGTAGGTGTGTAATTACATGTGCAGAAGGATCCGGCAATTAGATTCTGTCTGAATACGGAGTGAGTGACAGCATGAAAGAGTGAGATTCTGTTCTTCCTGTCATTACCTGATCCCCGAGGCTGGATATTTTCAGTAGCTACACCTGAATCTGTCCACCCTACTGTTTCCTGTTTGGATCACGCACAGTCAACCTGAAACATGTCATGCAAGAACAACAACTATTTCCAAAATCGTGTTCCTTTACTTGTATGTTAATCTACTCTGGATCTGACTGCTTTCTTTAGACTGATCAGTTACTATAACGTCACAAACCACTCATTGGTTATTACAGAGCTGTTAGCATAAAGCTTTTTATTAAGCAATGGTTTAGCTTTTATTTAGTTCCTTGCCTTGTTTTTAAATACATGGCTCAATGGGTAGCACTATTTTCTCATAGTGAGATGGTACTAGATTTAATTTCCAAGTGGAGTAGTAAAGGTTATTTTTGTCTGAAGTATCTTCCGGTGTCTGTGTGGGTTTCCTCAGGGAGCTCTGGTTTTCTCCCACAGTCCAAAGACATGCAAGTGAGGTGAACTGGAGAACGACAGTTGTGACATTGTTTGACATTGGACTTGAACTGATACTGATGAATCATGGGTAAATGTTCATGACAGGTAAATGTCCTGTCATGAATGTAACCAAAATGTAACATGACCATAAATCCTAGTAAACAAACAGTTGTTTTAACTTCATTCATGTTTTCATCTATAATAACCATTTTATCATGATCAGGGTTGTGGTGGGTCTGGCACCACCCAAAAACATTGATTGCAAGGCACCTTAAGCAGGAAGGTTGCCAGGCCACTGCACTACAATGTACACTCTCTTACTTACTTACGGTTAGGGACTTACTATGCCAACATGAAGGTTCCTTTCTCTAGTTTACAGTTTTAAGTTCATCTAAACATCTATCTGGGTACAGTGTACCATTTAACACCCCCTTCCCTCCTTTGAGGAGCTCCATTTGGTCACTCACTCACTTTCTTAACCGCTTATCCATATTAGGGTCACGGGGGTGCTGGAGCCTATCCCAGCTTTTCAGTGGGCACAAGGCACACAGTAACACCCTGGACGGGGCGCCAGTCCATCGCAAAGCAGACACACATACACACACACATACACACACCCATTCACCTATAGGGCAATTCAGTGTCTCCTGTGGGAGGAAACCGGAGCTCCCGGAGGAAGCCCACACAGACACAGGGAGAACATGCAAACTCTGCACAGAAAGGACGCAGATTGCCCCGCCTGGGGATCGAACCCAGGACCTTCTTGCTGTGAGGCGAGCCACCGTGCCGCCCTCCATTTGGTCACATGAAGCTTAATTTACTCTATAGGGCCAAAAGTATGTGGACACACCTCCTATTAATTGAGTTCAATTGTTTCCACTACACACATTGCTAACAGATTAATAAAATGAATTATATAAAATAAATGATGTGCTTTCAACTTGTAACAGCTGTGACTACAGAAAAAAGCCCATTTTTATTTCAGCATTACTGTCGCACAAACCAGGTCCCTAAAGACACGGTTTAATAGGTTTGGTGTGGATTAACTCCAGTGGCTTGCATTGATCTCTGACCTAAACATTACTGAAAATTTTTTGGGATAAATCGAAACATTAATTGTGAGTCAGACCTTATCAACCAACATCCATGAATTTTGTGGAAAGCTTTCCTAGAAGAGAGGAGACAATATTATTACTTCCAAAGTGGGGATGGGGATGCAGCTCCATATTAATGTCTACGGTTTTGTTAAAGTATGGTTAGATGTTTCTTTTTTTGGTGCTGCATCATGATAACCAGCTATTATGCAATGACAAAATACTAAAATTGTTCTGGACTAGACATTAACCCACACTTAATCACCTGCATATTTTTAGTGGACAGGGACTAACAGTAAAGCAGAATGAAGTGACCACTATTTACATGAAAAAACAGAGCATGTTGTTAAAAAAATAGCAACATAAAATGCAAAACGCATACCAGTATACCACCTTTATAAAGAAAAACATAAAAAAAGTGAGAGATAGCAACTGTGGCTAGCCTTCTAGTCATCCACCCACAGTCATCTCATACAGGTCAGACATTTCAGAGCTGTGCTGTTGTCTGATGTGAAAATGTATTTGATAAAACCTGATCTTTTCTTTCTTTTTCATTTCCCAAGACAGGTAAGACACCAGCAGGTTTTGTGCAGCCACAAGGGCTGGTCCACCTGCCAAATGCCCATTCAACAACATTATTGTGTGTCTGTCTGACTGTGTGGTATCATTGTTTACAATCAACAGAAGCAGAAAAGGAAAATACAAGCCTCCTTTATGTTTGACATTTCCCACATGATACAGTGTAGAGTACTGGCATTAAGATGATGATAAGACGAGATGAGATGCTTTATAGAGAGAAAATGCTCTGCACAGTTATATTTTGAGAGCTTTTGTTATATTATTTCAAACGGTTTCATTAAAGTTGACAGTTCTGTTCAATTCTACACAATTAAATCAGTAAGTTGCAGCTTCATGTGGATAAAAGTCACATTCATTTATTTACATATCGGCTGCTGGGAGGCCAAATGCAGTTTCAGGGTCCTTGTTAGTCTGCATTGTTTAAGCCCGCACCAGCGTCTTCTTTTAATGATATGCTCTCAAAGTTGTCTTTGTAAATAAAAGGCTCTTACAGAGAAAATTGTGCGTTTACATAAAATGACTTGATTTTTTTTGTGCTGCTGCACACCGATATATAATAAAGAAACTTCAAATACTCATATGTGACGTCTTTGCTTCTATATATGTATGCCTCACAGCACAAAGAAGACTTCCATAATGCATAATGCATAACAGCAATCCATAATGAGTAAACTGATTCTAAACTTAAAGTTAAAACTAAATGTCTGTACTGTACATGTACACTATACACCGATCAGGCATAACATTATGACCACCTTCCTAATATTGTGTTCGTCCCCCTTTTTCTGCCAAAACAGCCCTGCAACAGCGATGTACTGTGTATTCTGGCACCTTTCTATCAGAACCAGCATTAACTTCTTCAGCAGTCTGAGCCACAGTAGCTCGTCTGTTGGGCCAGCCTTCGCTTCCCACGTGCATCAATGAGCCTTTGCCGCCCACGACCCTGTCGGCAGTTTACCGCTGTATCCTTCCTTGGACCACACTAGATACTGACCACTGCAGACCTGGAACACCCCACAAGAGCTGTAGTTTTGGAGATGCTCTGACCCAGTCGTCTAGCAATCACAATTTGGCTCTTGTCAAACTCGCTCAAATCCTCACGCACATTTTTTTCTGCTTCTAACACGTCAACTTTGAGGATAAAACGTTCACTTGCTGCCTAATGTATCCCACCCACTAACAGGTGCCGTGATGAAGAGATAATCAGTGTTATTCACTTCACATTTCAGTGGTCATAATGTTATGCCTAGTCAGTGTAAAGCAAAAAGAATGTGGACACATTTAGTCCCTCACCTCTTCTTATTCAATTACACCAGCATCCCCATTTAGACACATTGGTGAGGTCAGGATGTTGGATGAAAAGGTGTATAAGATTGAGGTCAGGGTTCTGTGCATGCCACCCAATTTACTCTCCACAAACTTGTCCTTTATAAACCTTTTATGTACATGCCTTATGCACAGGGGCACAGGCATGTTGGGAGAAGACAGGGCCTTCTCCAAATTTGTTGCCATGAACTCAAAACATATAATTTACTTTATATAATAAATAGTTATACAGCTGTTAGCAATGGTTGTGGCTTAAACAGCTGAAATTAATAATGTGTAGAATGTCTGCCTACTTTTGGCCATCCTGTTAATGGCATGACAGTGCTTGGATTGTATTGATTTCTTCAAGACTTATTTGTCCTGTGTTTATTGTGGGTTATTTTATAAATATTTGTTAACTACTGGCTCAGAATATGACATTAAAGTTGCTGTATGTTTAGCAGTCAAACGTGCCAACCTGCTGTGCCCATAGCCTGCTGCAGGCGCATACTCATGAAAAGTGCAGTCTGCGCTTAATCACATGAGGTTGACTTTTATATGTGTATTTAAGACTAAACTTGTGGTCCTCTGACTATCTGTTACTTCTGTTTGTTAGTCCCATATATCTGGCTGATATGTCTCGCTCAAGGTCGGACTTAACAACCTGTCGGCTTCTGGCGTTTTGCTGACGCTCCTTTGTTCTGGTTTCCAGAGGGCACAGCCAGTAAACACTTTCTGCTTCAGTGGAAGGCCATTTTAATCAACTTTAAGCACGAAGAACATCTGTACAAACAATTGTCCATAAAAACAAAGAGCAAACTGTCGGGAAGTACTAACTGCACAAAGAAACAGAAGAACAGATTGTGCTGGA
This sequence comes from Trichomycterus rosablanca, assembly GCF_030014385.1. NCBI lineage: Eukaryota > Metazoa > Chordata > Actinopteri > Siluriformes > Trichomycteridae > Trichomycterus > Trichomycterus rosablanca. The sequence continues at coordinate 69,364,365 of NC_085988.1, read as the reverse complement.
GTTGGATTTGTAACACTCAGGCACTGCAAGGGACCCGTTTAAAAGCCAGTTTTCAAGGGCCAGATGGAGGAGCATTCTTAAATGTAAGTTCCATATGTTGTAATGTTGTGTTGTACAGTTATTAATCTACTTCTAATGTGTATTTTGTAAACACTTATGCAAGGGGTGGGTGCACTGTGTCAGGTAGCCTAGCCTCAAATTCAGAAATAAACGTCCAGCATTAGTCTTGTTTATTCACCTAGAAAACTAGTTAAGGATAGGTTAAGGACCAGTGCTTAACACTGCTCTCAACTGAAAAGTGATATAGAGATAATTTGGAGTTCTAGCAATGCTAATACTTGCTAATACCAGCATACACTACAATGTTACTACCATATCAGTGACACTGCTATGCTGAGAATGGACCACAACTTAAATAATACAAAAATTGTCATTAACAATTTTGTCTCCAATTCACCTCACTTACAGGACTGTGGGAGGAAACCGAAGCTCCTGGAGGAAACCCACGTGGGAACGGGAAGAACATACAAACTCCACACAGAAAGGACCCGGACCACTTCACCTGGGAATCAAACCCAGGACCTTCTTGCTGTGAGGCGACAGTGCTACCCACCGAGCCACCGTGCCACCCAAATGCAGTAAAGGTCAGCTTACATTGTGAATATTAACAGAAAGTAATTACATACCAACAACCTGCACCAAGTGTATGTGGTCGGTGCAAAAGATTAAAGGTCCATTACGATTAGATACGAAGTATATGTACCTAAAAATTGGCTGTACGTTGATTTATAATGACTCGGCAAATTCAGTGGTTGTGCTTCGTGTAGCTTTGCTCTTTGCGCAAAAAAAAATGCTGACTTTCTGTACTGGTATGTTAGTTTCTATCTGCTTCGCTTGTCACAGACAGATTAATTTCATTACCCCATGTCAAGCGCCGCCAGTAAGAGAACAGTCACAGGCCCAAATCAAATTACACTCAGCAGGGGAGAAGGTAGCAAAGAGAGCACTGTCCCACATGCTGCATTTCCCGACGGAGCATTTATGTGACAGTTTACAAGTGAAGGGCCATGACATTGCTTAGAGTTATCCCTGCTTACAAATCGAGCTCTGCCTCCAAAGAAAATCAGAGGGTGTAACAGCTGTTGCAAAGAACAACCATTAATTTAACACCTTAGATTGTATAGTACATTAAAAAACGTAATAGTTTTAGATAGCAGGTGTCAAATATAGTAAGGTTTTTCCCCAATTAATCCATAAAACACTGTATTTTGTGCCTTTTAGCAACTTGAAAAGGTAAAAGTTGAGATTTTAATAGTATTCTCATAATAGTTAACTTAGCTTTATCACATTATGCTGTGCACTTTTAATAGACTGCACCTGTGCAAGAAATTTGTGGATCAGCTGTTTTCAATTACAGTCAAGCTGCATCTAAATCAACTTTGGGACCTATTTATAGATAATTACTGAGTTGGTGAGTCAGAAGTAAGTAAATACCCCTCCAAAGTATTTATAGTTCAGGTGTTTCAGTTAAACTCATTGCTTACAGGTGTATACAATCAATAACAGTGGTACCTTGTAATTCGACATCCCCTAAAATCTAATTCTTTGAAACTTGACGCAATTCGTGTGAAATCTGTACCCTTAAACTTCACATTTCCCTTAAACTTGACATGTTTATTTATTTAATTTCAAATAAACAATAAACAGCCACTTCGTTCAGCACTTGGCTTAGCGATGCAGTAAGATGTCATCAAAGTGCGTACATGGGACAAATCTGCATTTGTATGGAATAACTGTCAAATTTACTTTGAAAGCACCCGCATGTATCTGTGTTTAACTGGATTTTCCTCACTATTTCACTTTAAAACTTGTGGTATAGCTGTTTTAACACAATAAGTCACATAAAATTTTGTGCTCTGCCACACTCCATAGGAAATAACGACAGCAGTCAGCGCAAAAGCTATTCCAAGATCAAGCGTCTCCATGATTAAGAAGAGTAAGGAAACAATAAAGAAGTAAAGCTAAAGAGTAGGTTTTATTGTATTTTTATATTGATTTTTAACTGTTTTCAATTTTATTTCAGTGTTTTTTATTATTATTTGTTTTATTTTCAGTGTAAAAGTGTCAAAAACAACCCCATTATTTTGCATTAGCCTTAAACATATGCAGATTCCATGGGAGCCTTAACAGGTTTCCCATACATCCTTATGGGAAAAATACCTTGAGACTCAATGCCTTTAAAAGTCGACGCCACTCCAAATTGAGGTACCACTGTATGTAAAACAAATTATACGCTTCCAACTTTGTGGCAACAATTTGAACCATTCCTGTCCTGGCATGACTGTGCCCCTGTACATATGTCTATAAAGAATTGATTTGAGAAGTTTGCTGTCTGGCCTGCACTGGGCCCTGAACTCTACCTCATTATACCTTCCTGTCTAACACCAATGCCTGACCTTATGAATTCTCTTTTGACTATAGCAGGGGTGGGCAATTAAATTTTCCAAGGGGCCACATAAGAAAATGTTACTGTTGTGGAGGGCCGGACCAATAGGGTGAACTTCATTCTGCTCAATATTAATAAGATTTCTTTTTATTGCCTAAATTTTACAGTTCTGATAAGCTGTTACTGTTAAGGGTAGATGTTAAAATCAGAAAATTAAAAGCATCAACATTATTACACTATTTTATCAACTTTATTGAAAACAAATGTGAACAAAATGTGCATAAACAAAGTGCTATTGCTATTTAGAGATCACAAAGCTGATCTTAACTACTCTAGTCCTGGAGGTGTAAAACTTTATAAAAAGTAGTGAAGCTGCAGATGTGATGCTCTGCGTCGTTCAAGTTCTTGTATTTCTCTGTGTTTACTCCCCTAACGGCGATATAAACCCTAGATTTAAATTGTGATTCTTGAACAGCTTTAGAACTGACTTTTGAAGTTCATGTCTTGTTTAAAACTCTATCATCTCTGTCAGTCACGCTCAGTTCTGTTCGCCGACACTCTACAGTGAAGCTGGATACACTCGTCTCACACACATGTAAATCCAAACTTGCGGAAATGTAAAGACATAGCGCTCCCGTCAAAATAAAAACAATCCTGTTATATGGTATGTGTGATGTACATTTATTTACGTCTGATTTGTAATTGCCACTGACCTCATGCGGGCCGGTTGGGGTTGGCTCCAGACCTGGGCATTGCACAGAAAGGCTTTAATAGCTGCAAAAGGGTTGAGAGGAATAAATGTCCATGGTTGTGGTCACACAAAGTGAGATCTATAAAGACATGGTTTGATGAGTTTGATGTAGAGGAACTCCAAAGACTTTTTCATTCAACATCAGCGCCTGACCTTGTGTGTGTGTGGGTCATTTTACATTCATGGTTTTTCAATAAATAATTTTTTTTTACTACTTCCTAGTTAAATACATATTTTAGGCTTTATCATTTATTATCCCCAACTGCTTCACCCTGGACAGGAAAGTCAAGTCAAATTTATTTATATAGCGCTTTTTACAATGAACATTGTCTCAAAGCAACAAGGAAACCCACTGGCTCTTGGAAATATTGTGCAAAAGGCAGGAATACCCTCTGGCCAATCCATGCAGAACAAAACACACTCCCACAATCATTCATTTATTTTCCCCATAGGGGGGCAATTTACATTAGCCAATCAACCTTCTGGCATGTTTTTGGGATGTCATAGTGTCCAAATATGTATAAACAGTTGGGCGCTAAACACTTGTTCAAAGCACTGAAGCAGCTGTGATGCATGGTTGACAGCTTTGATGTTGATGATGCTGATATGATTTTCTGTCCTAAGGGATATGCCAATCAGAGAGTACAGTGTGGCACTGTCCACATCTTGGTGGTACAGAGAAAACATTGTGTCTAAAGGGTGATGAAGGTTAGGGTGTGGAAAGAGGCTGTCAATCAAAAGCTTGGTGACAAAACCACTGAGAGTAGTGCGAGTGACAGCACAGCTGGCATTTTGGACAGTCGCTATGGTGACATGCTGTCAATCACCAGCATCGGGATGGTGAGAGGAAGTGATGGGCTTACTCCTGTGTGTATGTTTTATCAGATACCGAGTTTAGCAGTGCAGCATCTTGTCATGTTCTTGTCTCGTAGTCAGATTGTAGGAAAGACAATTAGGCAGCGGCACAAATATTTCTGCCACCCATTTAATTAGTCTAAATTGTAATGATTGCAGGCATGGAGCGCACTGATTGCATCCATCGTTCACTGTCTTGCATTGAGATATTGCTGCCTCATGTAATCAGGATACAGCAAGTGATAAAATCCTGCTAGGAAATTGTTCCACAAAAGATATACTGCAAATTCCTCAACCATTATTCACAGACTGGCCACTTTATTAGCAAACCTATTACAATAGTGAATAAAACACGCTTTCCTCTATGAACAGTCTAAACTTTGGATGGAGAAAAAAGCTAAAAACAGTCCTTAAAGCTGTGATATGCCCCCTAGAAAGTGTGTCCATCAAACAAGGGAACAGGTTGTAAACAAGCAGTGGTATTGAGTAAACAAGTTACAAATTCTAGAGGCTTTATGACAAAAGCTTGACGTGGCTCAATGCACCAAATCCCATACGAGAATGTCGTCCAACAGAATGTCTTGTGAACTTTATAATAATCGCTATTTTTAATTACTGTTTATTAATTACTAATAAAACTGTGTTGTGCATAAAGCCACAACAAGCTGCTTTCTTTATATTGGGTTTATAATAGGAGTGGAGCTTAACAGGGTTGTCAAAAAAGGGGATACATAGTTTTCCTATCAGCTCAAACCAATCCAGACATCCTTTCCAGGTTTTTCTTATAAACAAGGCATTTTTATCCTACAGAACTGCCACTCATAATGTGTACGGCCATTGAAGCAGCATCTAAGATCCAGGAAAACATGAATAAATGTGATGCTCACTCACTCACTTTCTTAACCGCTTATCCAATCAGGGTCGCAGGGGGAGGGGGGGGGGGGGGGGTTGCTGGAGCCTATCCCAGCTTTTCAATGGGCGCAGGCACACAGTAACACCCTGACTGCATGTTTTTGGACTGTGGGAGAAAACCGGAGCTCACGGAGAACATGCAAACGTCACACTGAAAGGACCCGGACCGCCCCTCCTGGGGATCGAACCCAGGACCTTCTTGCTGCGAGGTGACAGTGCTGCCCACCGAGCCACCATCCCACCTATAAATGTTACAGTAAGTAAAAAACGTTGTCGTTAATTTAGGAAAAAATTATATTTATTTATTCATCTATTTAATTTATCCACTTATTTAGTCCTGTAAATTATATACAGAAACTAATTATTTTCTAATGATTAAAGGACTGGCGACCTGTCCGAAGTGTTTCCTACCTTTTGCCCAATGAATTAACCGAACGCAATCCAAACCAGGATAAAGTGGAGATGAAACAAACAATGAGCAAATAAATAAATAATAATAAAGTAAGGAAATCTGTATCCATTTAGTTATTTCTTTTTAGTAAGCACTGTATTTTAGTCAGGGTTAGTGTGAATTCAGAATCTACCTTAGAAACAAGGTTAATAACTGTCATTCAAGGCTTGCTTAGCTAAAGTCTGGTAAGTTTCATATTTTAGATTTTGTTTCATTTTATAGTGAAATATATACAAAAACGAATTGACCGCTATGCTCAACCGAATCCCACATCACATCCCAGTAATAGTTAACCACAGCACCTGTATAAACAAGTTTTAAGTTTTTTTTTCCAATAACAGCTCAATGACCATTAACTTAGCTTTGGGCTATTTAATCATAAAAATTTAACTAGGTTTAGGCATAGGCTCACATTTCTCATGCATGAAATCCACTATATAAGCTTGCTTCTTGCACATAATAAACTGGAAGATTCACTCTGACTGTCTGTGTTTAAAGAGTCTCTTCCCGTATGCATACCTAAGATGAAGAGCCGACTCCTTCTCATATTCAGCAAATGACACTGGAGTAGAAGATCTGAGCAGCAAAATTTATTTGAAAGAAATTGATGTTCTAACAAAAGGACTTAATGATGAATTATTAATTGACATGCACCCTTTAGGTAATTGCCAACTTGATGGGGACTTTATGTAAAGACAAAGACAGAATAAACTCTGCTTCCTAACTTTAGTTCCAGTAAACACTTAAAGATTCGATTATTACAAAAAATCTGTATATAACACAAAGTGAGATCCTTTAGATCAGATCTATTAAGTTGATCTGGTTTTGTTTTAAAGACATGGCTTGATTGGTATAGAGGAATCACCTTCAACCCCACTGAATTTTTCAGGATGTATTGTAAGGTTTCTTGTGAGCCAGGCCTACATATCTAACATCTTCTGCCTGACTTCACAAATTTCTTTTTGACTAAATAAGCACAAATTCCTACTGACACCTTCCAAAATCTTGTAAAAGGCCTTTCCAGATTAGTTAGAGCTGTAATATTCACAGAAAGGGGGTGCACTCCTTATTAAACATAATTTTGAAATAAAATGTTTGTTGTTAGGTGTCCTCATACTTTAGGCCATATAGTGCGCATGTCAATATCTGTTTTAAGAAAAAGACAGACATTTTACCACACACCCAGGTCGAATGAATGTACAAGAAGTACAGGTCGATTAACTGCTGTGTGTGCCAGGCTTTGATTCATTTAATGTCTAATCTTACAAATGCAAAGGTCATATTGAATGACCACAGAAGGTCTGTAGGACAATACACTGTAATCCATATCTTTTCAGTTACAGATCCCTACCATATCAGTACTTTTAAGCATCCACTGCTGTAAAATCAGCATGTTTTTCTTTTATTATTATTATTATTATGTGTGACAGTGGGTAGCGCTGTCACCTCACAGCAAGAAGTGCCTTGGCACGATTTCCTGGCCGGGCCATTAGGGTTCTTTCTGTGTGCAGTTTGCATGTTCTCCCTGTGTCAGTGTAGGTTCCTCTGGGTGAGCCGGTTTTCACCCCAAAGACATGCAGTAGGGCAAATTGGAGCTTCTTATATTGCCGTGAGTGTGTTTGTGTGTGTGTGTGTGTGTCTACCCTGTGATGGACTGGCGAACTGTTTGGAGCATTTCCTACCTTTTGCCCAATTAATCAGACCCATCGCAAAAATCTGTACATAAGTAAGTATAGGATGAGCTTACTTGCATCCTGACCCAACAAAGTGAATTAGTAGGTATTTCCTTTGACCAGTTGGACTGGATTAATTAAAATACTGAGGAATAAAGGTGACAATGTATGTGCTGAGGAACATTATTATTCAAAACCATTATGTTGGATGACTTGGCAGTAAAACCAGCCAACCAGTTACTGGAGGATGTCTGGAGGACAGTCAATAATTATGAGTCGGACACATAAAATTCAAAAATAATCTCTGACACTCACACCCTATATTAGGAATAAATTCAAATGTAACTGGTTTAACTGTGTTTGTCCAGAGATCAGTTTTGTTTGAATGCTTGATCAACACAAATACAGACCAAGCAAACAGAAATGCTAATGGTTTCCGATTTCAAAATTTAAAAGAGGGTTTTTTTAATCACAGATGGTACAGTGGTGCAGCTGGTAGAGTGGATGATGCACAGAAACATGAGTGTTATGAACACTGATTTAATCTTTGCCTCTGGTCACATGACTGCTTTTCTCCAAGTTCTTCGTTTTTCTTCCACCCCCCAAAAATGCAAAATATTAGTTACTTTAAATTGCCCACATTTGTATGTGTGAGTCCCTATGATGGATAAGCACGCTTTCCAGTATTTTCTTATAATATTGTCTATTTAAAAGCAGCTTTTAGGCCACTCAGAACTCATGATTAACAAAGAGACTCTAACATGACAGTTCAGGCAGGTAAAACTCAATGTTACGTTCAGTGTTACGTTTATTGGCTTTAGCATAATGTTATGTAAATGCTTCTTAGCAACAGTGACTGGTAGTCTGGTCAAAATTGACACCAGTTTGACTATAAACAAGGAAGAATGTGGAGACTGAAATCTTAGTGAAAACGTTTTGTCAGAAACTGCTGCTAATTTTGACAGTAAGAAATGTTTTTATCAAACATAATTGATTTTTCCCTGTTTGACTGCAAGAGCTAACTGGGTACACCCAACCATCCAAACCCTGCCCCATGGATTAACTCCCACAAACATTAAAAACTCATTATGCATCAACAACTTGCACAGCATCTGCCTTAATGACTCATCAAAATATTACGCAGATACAAAAATGTACAAAATGTATACACTGAAGAAATATTTAGTGCTAATCAGAGTCTCTGTATATCAACTGCTTTATAATGGGGCAAAGTGCATGAAGGAATTAATAACAATTCAAATCAAATGTCAGGGTTAAGAGGTTTATTGAGCCATGAATGGCTGAATCAGTGCTGATAATGGTAGGAGTGATATAATGGGCGAGTGTTGGTGCTAAAAGTCTGTCAATCGAAATATGCAGCAGCCGATACACATTACATCATTGATGGGTTTATTTGCATTAGCTGACAACCAGATTGTCAGAAAAAGTATTTTGGGACAAGGACCATAGCTTTTTAGCAAAGACAGTGAATGATACATGGTTCAGTGCTTCTGTGTGAAATGCTTTCCCATTTCCTTTTCTTATTGGTGATGAAAACAACAACTACATTTTGTTAGGCATGAAATCTGGCAAAGAACACAGTGATAAATATAGACCTGCTGCTCAATTTCCATGTCATTTGGTTGAGCTTTCCTATGAAGCAGCATCTATGAAAATTCCTAAACACTGCTAGATGTCAATCACTTCATTTGCCCTTTATCTGCTGTCATATAAGCGAGACAGCAAGGGACAAATCAGTCAAGATGGTCACGAATAGCAGTGACAGCCGCTTGACATTGTTTATTCTAATCCTCCAAGCTGGCTCAAACTGCGAGGTAGGGGACACACACAGTAAATCTCCTGCACTGTGGAATTTTTTTTTCACAGTGCCTCAAGGCAAGGCCATGCCAAGTCAGTGCCCGTCCACCTTAATGCCAATGATTGTTGTCATTCTCCAGTGGCATTTGGCAGTGGTGGATGATGCTGTGGCATCACGACAGGCGTGGGATTGCGGGAACTTCGAGTTTACGTGTTACTGTGAGCTGGCTTGGTGCTGGAGTGCTCATGCATAGCAAAGGATTTGCATACTGAGAGGTGGACTAAGCTAAGGGCGAGAGAAAATACGAAGAAAAACATGAACAAGATGAGATGGGAAGAGAATGTGCTAATTACTGCCCTCACATTAAGGGAGTATAGGCTTAAGAAAGGAGAAATGTGCAGCAATGTGCCAAGAGTCATAGTAACCATGGTAAAAGGTGTCTGATTTTAAATGTTAATTTGTTTGATTTTCTGCCTCTGTGCTTGCTTTTGAATGAAGACAAACAAAGCTTGTTTACGCTTGTCAATGTCACTGCAAGACTAATAACAGCCCCAGTCCTTTACCAGCTTCAGACCAGCAGTGGTCAGCACCAGACCAATACAAGCCGGCACCAAATGAATCTTAAACATCTTAGCACTAAGCAAGAACTAAACTGATTAACTAGTCTAACAGGCACCAGACATGTTTTACCAGCACCAGACCAGCAATGTACAACAACCAAACCAAACTTACCAACACCAGACAAGTTCTATTCAGCAGCAGACCAATCAGCAAGCATAAGAACAGCCACACCAAAACTAGACAAGGACTAACCAGCATGAGACAAGCTAAACCAACCAGTACGTTTAAATTGTCACTGACACACCCGGATTTGCAATAAATTACACTTGTACACCTTCATACAAATTACAAATCAATGACAATTAATTTACATTTGAAAAGAGCTCCATCGTTGCTCCGCATTTGGCCGCCATATTTCTATTTTTTGTGAGAACAGTTGTGCCGCACTGAATGCTGGGATTGCTTTCACCGCTAAGGAAGCATCAGATGCTCCCTCGTCATTCAGTCAGTTTATAGCTTTGAAATAAGGCATCTTAGTAGGCAGCATTTTAAGGTATCTAAGAATTCAGGCAGCCTTCTTCGGGAGAGTGCATAGGATGACGTAAAATGCTGCCTATGTAGTGAGCTCACTAGGTTTTTAGACAGACCCTAAATGTCACTCAGAGTTATAAAAGCCAGTGGCTGTGACTGGAGGTGATGTCCAAGATTTAAGCATATGCCAAGTGAACAATGTCCTGGTAAAACTAGGTAAAACCATGTCCATCCACCAGTTAAAACCATGTCCAATGTTAAGTATAGTGGCATTACAGGAATGCTTGGGGTGGCACGGTGGCTAAGTGGGTAGCACTGTCGCCTCACAGCAAGAAGGTCCTGGGTTCGATCCCCAGGTAGGGCGGTCCGGGTCCTTTCTGTGTGGAGTTTGCATGTTCTCCCCGTGTCCGCGTGGGTTTCCTCCGGGTGCTCTGGTTTCCACCCACAGTCCAAAGACATGCAAGTGAGGTGAATTGGAGACACTAAATTGTCCATGACTGTGTTCGATATAACCTTGTGTGAACTGATTAATCTTGTGTAATGAGTAACTGCCGTTCCTGTCATGAATGTAACCAAAGTGTAAAACATGACATTAAAATCCTAATAAACAAACAAACCGGAATGCTTTTCAGCAACAGTGGCTGGCAGTGTAGTCTAGACCCAGACAAGGAAAAATAGGTATGAACCTAAAAATCAAATCATCTGTTTGGATGGATTAAGAAACTAAAATTCCTATCATCTCTGCTCCCCTACATTATACGAGCTGCAATACAATACAAGGGACATTCAAAAAGCCCTGAGTAGAAAGCAACAGACGTTAACACATTAGCCCTTAAGAACCATCTGACAGCATGTGCAAGCCTTTGAATCATAGTTGAATACAGGAAAATCAATAAAGTGCAAGAAATAAAAATGGCATTCCCAGAACAGTGGATTCTGCCATTAGGGGTTATGGCATAAAGCGAACACACACTGTGTAATGAAGTGATGGAACACTGGAAGCTTGTTTCAGTCGTGTATTTGAACAGCTATGCCAGTGTGTCAAATCATTACCTCCTGTGATGCTTGGTAGCAGCTGTGGTGCTACAAACAGGCTCAACAGACTCTACAAAGCAGGACAATGAAGGAGAAACACGGAGAAAACTTTACAACATCCTGGATCATAGCTTACATGTGTACAAGGTAGCGAGTGTTTGTGTTTTTCCACCCATCTACAGGGTGGCATGGTTCTCCTTTGCTAGAGAAAAGCTCAGTAAACCACTGCTTGCTTCAACAAGGCTTCCTTGGTTTACTGACACCTGATGAAATGGATATATTCTTGCTTTAATTGTGACAGATAATGATAAATGAGGATACTGCCAACGTAAATAGGTCACAGCATGTTACTAAGCACTTCTTTCAAACTAAAGGGACTTTCTAGGCTCTGCTAAGGCTCTGTCACAGTCAAGACTTTTGATTAAAAGGGTGACCCATTCCCAGGAGCTATTCCTCACTAAATTTAATTATTGTTCTCTTTCTCTACTACTAATCTGGCTCAACCTGCCTCTAAAATTATTCAACTGTCCCTAGACTTAAAACGACCATTTAACCATGGCTGTAGAAATCCTACCTTATATTACATTCTTTGCCAACAACCCTAGACTAATTGGACTAGACTGGGAGGATGGAGTATAGAGTGAGACAGTTATTATGCCCTAACTTTTGGAGCTGTTTTTGTCCTATTGTTTTCGTCGAGTGTGTCCTGCTGCCATCACTGACCAGGATGTATTTCGGACAGTCTATATATACACAATGGAACATAAAATAATGTCATCACTAGCTAAAGGAGAGACAAATGCCTGAGAGGAACTAGGAGGAGTAAATGCTCATATCAGATGTAATGTAGGGACCATGGAGGGTCAGTGGTCAAACCTCTTAGCTATTGGTCAGAAGATTGGGTTAAAATTAAAGAAAGCAAGTTTAGTTCTTGAGCAAAATCCTTAACCCTCAGTTGTTTACATTTTATTCTTTCTAAATTGAAATGATTCTCTAACAATTTAAGACAGAAGCAGGCTTGAAATGAGAAAGAACCTTAGTATGGTAGTGAGAGCATCATGATATGGGGCTGCTATGGTACTAGCGCATTACACATCATTAAAAAAAATATATAAAATGATCAGGCATAACAAAACAGCCTTGCAACTAATATGTGTATTCTGACACCTTTCTATCAGAACCAGCATTAACTTCTTTAGCAATTAGAGCTACAGTAGCCACACGGGCCAGCCTTCGCTCCCCACTTCGCCGGTTTACCGCTGTTCCTTCCTTGGACCACTATTAATAGATACTGACCACTGCAGACCGGGAACAACCCACAAGAGCAGCAGTTTTGGAGATGCTCTGACCCAGTCGTCTAGCCATCGCAATTTGGCCCTTGTAAAATTCGCTCAAATCCTTACATTTTTCCTGCTTCTAACACATCAACTTTGAGGATAAAATGTTCACTTGCTGCCTAATATATCCCACCCACTAACAGGTGCTGTGATGAAGAGATAATCAGTGTTATTCACTTTACCTGTCAGTGGTCATAATGGTATGCCTGGTCGGTGTACATCGCAATATATAGAGACATATTAGAAGAGACGTATAGGTGAAAATTGGCCATAAGAAATAGGTCAAAATAAACCACAATGCTACATTGTCATTATTTCCTAAAGTCGATGTCTCAAAGCTAAACAGCTTTGCAACTACTGATATTTATTATTTATATGTGATGATCTGAATATATTTGCCCAATTATAATTATTTTAACATATCAACAACTCTATCATGGCACTTTCCAACCTTTGAGGTTTGTGCTTAAGGAAAACTACAACAGAATTTTCTCTCTCTCTCATTTCGATCTTTAATCTGCTTGAATTTAAGCACTTGCTCTATAAAGATAACAGAATTGCTCCAAGCAACAACACAAGAGCAAAATAACAACAGCACTTACAGAGCCCTTAGAGAAACAACAACAACAAAAACCCTCTGGGTATGAACGCTGTTATAAATGTTCTGTAACCGCAAAGGTGATAACATTTGTGTATGCTTTAAGTATCTGGTTAAAGAACACGACAGTAAATGTGTTCTAATTTCTGCAGGACATAATCATGATGTTCCTCATCTGTGGCTGAGATGGTCTCTAATTGCCTTTTCCACCCTCCTAGTGGGCAATTAAGGAATCATGAGTGCTAAACATGGCAGATAAACAGTGGATATAAAGAGTATTAAGTTCCCTTGACTATATTGTGTCATAGATTTGACTGTGAATAGATGTAATGGCCATTTCTAGTCATCAATCTCTACTTAATCAGTCATAGTAATGAAGTGAATTTTTTTCTTTTTAGTTCATTCTCGTTTAAATTCATTTTCTCCCTTTTTCTCCCGATTTTGGTGTAGTCAGTTTGTCTTCCGCTGCTGTGGATCCCTGATTGTGTTCAAGGAGGGTATATTTGATGCTCACGTGCCCTTCTTTACCCCTGTGCAAAGCCCGTGCTTCTGCACACACGCCTCTATCTGCTAACCAGGGTCCCTGCACAGTGTTTGAAGACCCCACCCACTTATTCTGGTTATTTCCCCAAACCCAGCAGACACTGCCGCCACTGCCAATTGTGTCCGCTAGATGGCACCCAGTCAACCGGTAGCAAAGCCGAGACTCGAACCGGGGTGTTCAGAATCTCAGCGATGGTGTACTAATGGAATATCCCGCCGCACCACTTGGGCACCTTTGTAATGAAGTGATTTTCAAAAAATGAATTAAAAATCCAATTTTCATACAATATTAAGACTCTTCAAAACTTTGTAGATGCCCCTCTGGCAACAATTATTTCTGCGAGTCTGTTTGGATATGTCTCTATTAGCTTCCAAACCAGAGAATTCTTCTTCTGAAGTCAAATTCTGTTATATCCTTTATTACTTAACAGGACTATTGAAGAATGACTCTTTGGTTCTTTCTTGTGTCCCTATTAAGGCCCTTCATGTCCCGATGCCCAATTCAGACTTAAGGCCAACTCTAAAAAAGGACAAATGAAGGGGCAATGAATTGGTGCCCTGTCCAGCATGTTTTCTTAGCATTGGCCCGATCATTAAAGGGTAGAAATGTTTTAAATATTAGTTCTGTTCCTAAACTAAAAAGTTTTCTTGGTGAGTCACTATACATATTTCAAATCGGCCTGAGACAGGGCATAAAATGTACTTTAAATGGCCACATCATTTGAGGTCAGTACTGGTTTTGTGTAAAGGCTAATCTACATTTAACGGCTCTCAGTTCAGAAGAACAGTACATTCACAGAATGACAGTGCAGTTCATTTTTAATTCAGGAAGGCACTGTGGGGTACATGCAGAGGGTAGAGGCAATCTACTTGGCACATGTCACAACAGACATTAGCGCAAGCAATTTATCACTAGCCGAGCTGGTGTGAAAGCTCACTGCTTACAGCCATTCTGCACTTCTGTCTCTGTATGTGATTACCTCTGTTGCTTTATTCTCTTCTTTACTAAGATCATTTTCATGGTTTCTTTTTTTTAATAAGAGTCATTATTTAAGATGTTCATAATTTAGCATTCAGTTAATGTTTACATTCACCTTTAACAGACGTACACTGTAGGGCTAAAAGTATATGGACAATTCTTGTAGTTATTAAGTTCAAATGTTTCAACCAACCCACTGGATTACTACAGAGCAGGATATTATTTAGGTGGTTGATTATTCTAGGCACTGCAGTGACAATGACATGGTGGTGGTGGTGTGTTAGTGTGTGTTGTGCTGGTATGAGTGGATCAGACACAGCAGCGCTGATGGAGTTTTTAAATACTGTGTCCACTCACTGTCCACTCTATTAGACACTCCTACCTAGTTGGTCCACCTTGTGGATGTAAAGTCAGAGACGATCGCTTATCTTTTGTTGCCGTCTGTGTTGGTCATCTTCTAGACCTTCATCAGTGGTCACAGGACGCTGCCCACTGGTTGGTGGACTATTGTCAGTCCAGCAGTGACAGTGAGGTGTTTAAAAACTCCATCAGCACTGCTGTGTCTGATCCACTCATACCAGCACAACACACACTAACACACCACCACCATGTCAGTGTCACTGCAGTGCTGAGAATGACCCACCACTCAAATAATACCTTCTCTGTGGTAGTCCTGTGGGGGTCCAGACCACTGAAGAACAGTACGAAAGGGGGCTAACAAAGCATGCAGAGAAACAGATGGACTACAGTCAGTAATTGTAGAACTACAAAGTGCTTCTATATGGTAAGTGGAGCTGATAAATCTGTCTCGCGTGTGTCAATTGAAGGATAAGGGCCTTGCTCAAGGGCCCAACGGTGGCAGCCTGGCAGTGGTGGGGGTTGAACCACCAAACTTCTGATTACTAGTCCAATACATTAACTGCTTGGCTACAACTGCCCAAATTAATGCCCATGGTTTTGGGATGGGATGTTCATGGTTGAATGTCCACATACTTTTGGCTATATAGTGTTTTTTTTTTCTGGAAAGTATATATAGTGGGTTTTCTGGAAGTATGCAGGACCAAATTAATACATACAACAATTAAGATGATTGGTTTGGTTGTGTAAAAAAGTTACATAAAGTCATAACCTCCTAGATCCTTTACAGTGATTATTAACTATAGTTGATAACATCTGTGCTTTATAAAAAAAAGGGCTAGTTTGACTGCACCATTAAAGAGTACAGTATAACTATAGTTATACTGTAGTTGATAACTATAGTATAACTATAGTTGATAACTATAGTTGATAACATCTGTGCTTTATAAAAAAAGGGCTAGTTTGACTGCACCATTAAAGAGTACATGAAGCAATAGGGTGGCATGGTAGCACAGTGGGTAGCACTGTCACCTCACAGCAAGAAGTTCCTAAGTTTGATTCCTAGGTGGATTGGTCTGGGTCCTCTCAGTGTGGTGTTTGCATGTTCTCCCAGTGTCTGCATGGGTTTCCTCCCACAAGTCCAAAGACATGCAGTCAGGTTAACTGGAGCTACAAAAATTGCCCTAGGTGTAAATGTGTGTGTGTTTACCTTGTAATGGACTGGTGGTCAAGTCTGGGGTGTTTCCAGCCTTTTGCCTGGTGAATAGTATCCATGGTGACTCTGAATATGACAAAGCAGTTCTAAAACAGACAATGAAAGGATTTTTCCCTTTTTTCCCAAATTCAGTCATATCCAATTTCCTCTGATTGCAGCATTACTCCTGCTGCTGCAGCCCCCCACCCCTGATCGCAGTCTGTCAAATTACAGAATGTAATTTGACATACTATTTAGTACAATGTAATGCACTAGTATGTGGATTGAGAAATCTGGAACTGGCTTCCTGCTGGTATTGGGTAGCAGAATGACATGTAGTGTTTCCAAAACATTATGGTATTTTTGATGTTTTGGTATTTTTAATTGTTATCTTCGTAGAAATCAAAAACATGCTAAACTAGTCATCATTAATTCAATTAGGAGTTCACTTTAAAAATGCATCAGTGTACTGAACAAACCAGGTTGTATTTCACTGTGAGTTCTCTAAAGCAAGAGTGAGATCGAGACAACCTTGAGCAGTAAAAAAATGTCCTTCAGCCGCATGTGCCAAACAGATAAGGATGAAGCTGCTGACGCTCGCCTCTTCTCCAAACAACGGCCACAAGCTTTGACAGAGCGAGGACGTATGCAAAGGCTGTTTATATCAGGGAGAGGAGAATGATGAATCTGTAAGGCTGTTCACAGAGCTTCCTCTGGTACTGGCCACTTAAGGTTCACGCCGAACAACTTTGTTCAGTCTCGCACCAGGGAAGCGGCTCTTATCTGAGACTTCCTGCTGTGCTTCTTATCCTTCAACAGCTTCTATCAGAACACGCACTAATGTTTTCATTTTTGGTTTGCATTTTGTGCGGGAGAGATTTTCAGTTTTTTGTAGTGCGGGAAGTCTTTTGTGATAAGAAACTCAGTAGGGCAAACTTTAAAAGTTGTATTGCTTGTGTGTTTAGTTTATGTATTTCTGTTATAATCTGCTCTACACTTATTTACTATCTACAATCTACTAGGGCAGTTGTGGGGCAGTTGATGTCACTGTTGGGCTCTTGAGCAAGGCCCTATATAAACATATACTATATAAACATAGTGCAAATAGTTAAGAGAATCTAACTTTCCAATGTTGTCCTTAGCTTTTGTGTGTGTGTGTGTGTGTGTGTTTGTTTTTCTTTATTTGAGAAGTTAAGTTATATCATAAACAGTTCTGGTTGTAATTGTGTATATTTTACAGATGCACAACAGGTCAGAGCTTAAGCAGTGAATTCTCCAATTTGCAAACGTTAATATGCAAGTTGTAGCTGTCCTTATCTCTTCCTTGCTATAATAGAAGTTCAACTAGCAATTCTTTTATTCATTTTTACTGATTATTTTATTTTGGTTAGAGTCATAATTGGTCATAATTTAGTAAATGAGTCTTTATGTGGCAAGAACAATCATATTTGCAGTTTGTCAACATAAAAAAAAAAAATTATTTATGCATTTTCTCCCATTTTATCGTAGTCAATTTGTCTTCCGCTGCTGATTGCAGTCGAGGTGGGTATATTGCTGATCATCCCTCCTCCGAACCCTTTTTCACCTATGCACTATGCACAGGTGCCTCTCTATCTGCTAATCAGGGTCCTTACACAGTGTTTGAAGACCCCACCCACATAGTCCGGTCATCCTGCCCTAGCAGAAATGTGTCTGCTGCAGGCACTGCCAATTATACCCGCTAGATGAGGCCCAGCCGACCGTTGGCAACGCCGAGGTTCGAACCAAGGAGTTCAGGATCTCGGCGCTGGTGTTCAGTATTTCAGTATAACAAAATTAAAAGAAATATGATAACTCACAAAGACACGTGAATATTAAATATTCGTGACCACTAGTCTTTAGAAAAAATATTTGTCTTCTTTATCTGTCACAATTTCAGCCTCTATGTGCACCTACCACGCCCACCTCTCCAGGAGCACATCTTAGAGGAAAGTTTGTTTTCAGTGGCAAGCCAACGGTCCCTCATCGTGATTGGTCCCCAGCTGATTGTGCCCAGCTGCACCTCGTCTGAGCTAATTAGCTTGGGGCATTTAAGGAGGCAGTTTCCATTTGGTCTTGGGAGACTATTTTGAATTGAATCTGGGCTGTTGGTTTGGTTTGTTTGTCAGTTTGCCCTTGCCCTTGCCCTTGCCCTGTTTGTTCCTGTTAGCTCTGCTCTCCATGTTCTGTTTGTCTTAGTCTAGTTCTTGTTTAGTTTAGGATTCATGTTTAGCTTTAGTTAGGTTCATTGTATGTTTAGATTATCATTTAGCTTAGCACTTAGCATTGTTCCTGTTTAGATTAGCATTTAGTTTAGCATTTAGCTTTTTTATGTGTGTTTAGTTTAGTAGTTAGCTTAGCAGTTAGCATAGGTTGTGTGTTTGTGTGTGTCTTGTCTTGTTCCAACCTATCTTGTGTAATCCCTGTCGTGTCTTTTGGTTATTATTAAACTCCTTGCAAACATCTCTGCATGTGTGTCCACCCCTCTTGTCTTGTCTAGTCTTAAATCAATACAATATCTCTGTATTAAAGAGTGTTTACAATACAAATGTAAAACTGTAGAATATGAAGATTTTGTTTTGTCTATTCTTACTTGATAAAACTACAGTAGCTCAACAATTTTATTTAATTATTCTATTTATGGATGCACCATTTTCAGTAGGAGAGGACAGTCACGCACATGCATGTGCCTGTGAAGCCACGCTGTTGTAGCAGGCGTCGCCTTGATGTCAGCATATGCCTCTTTTAAATCTCTCTAAAAATCTCTCAAAACTATATGTTCCTCAGAGGCAATGGCACTTTCACACATATGCATGTCACCATGACAGATGCCGTCTTTTGTACCTTTTGCTGATAACAGTCTGGATGATCCTTTTTGCAAGAAGAACTAGATATCTGTTTTTCACAAGAAGCTAGAATGCAGTATTGAACCGTGACTCTTGAATCTTTTATGCTGCTGACCCCCTCTTCCCTCGTCTGTAAAAGAAATAGCCTAGTTTACTGTGTTCTCTTCAAAATACTCCCCTCCCCTAAAAATAATCTAGCCTTAGAAACAGCACAGAGAGGATTATCACCTAATTAAAATAGCTAATTCTTAAGCAAAATCCAAACCTCCTAACAAATAATTGCATCACCAAACAAGCTCTGTGTGCACTTCAGAGGAATATGGAGACAATTACAGTCACGTCCTCCTACCACACAAAACCAACAAAATGTTATAATAAGCCTTCACATCATAATAGTGTGCACACAGCCAGGCAGCTATTAGCGACAGACACAGAAAAATGACACAGAAAAATGACCAGTAATTCTGCAGTAATAGCCTTTTCACAAATAAACCTTCACATTACACAAAGACAGTCGGCAGCCGCCAGAATAACATTAGCTGGCACAGCAGGAGGAACTTGTCATAAAGTTAGCAATAACAAAGCCCATACATTTAGAGGAAAGATATGATTGGTCAATTTTACTCATATAAATTAACTATTGCCTGACCACAAAATACTGATAGGAAGATGGGGGGCTTCTTTAATTTAACCCTTCACATTTCAACACAAATTAAATAGTCAGGTATGAGAGATTGATTTGCTTAGAATTGCATTAGTTTAAATGCTTAAATTATAAGTAAACAATACTAAATTGCTCACTTTTAAAATATTATGTTTCAAATTTCTTAGGCTCTCTGTGGATGTAAAGGGCCATGACAGTTCCCCTCTGCTGGACAGCATGTTTCCACTCTCATTTGGACCATTTAAGATAAGCTTGGGCACAGAGAACTGCCGTATTTCAGCACAGAGTTGATGAATAGCTTTTTCTTTGTGTAATAGAGTTTCAGATTGCATTTGTTGAGGCAGTTAAGTAACAATCCTTTTTCAAAGTACCCATGTGGCTACATTTATCACATCAGCATGACAGCTTCTCATGCGGTGCCTTCTTAAAGTGCTTGAAGGTCACAATTATTCAACAGTCTTTACCTACACAGACTGAGTTAAGAATCTTTCAGATTTTTTTTAATGCTTTTCAGAATATCATGCATTGTAGATGGTAAAATACCTGCATTATTTGCAATCTTACATTAAGAAATATTCTTCTTTTCTTTTTGAACTGACAATTTACCTAATTTGCCTCCATTTACCTAAATGGCACTCAAATTAAACAAGTCCAGGAGTTCAAATATTTCGGGTCACTGGTTCAGGAAAAGAAGGTGGCATCCTTAAAGGAGACCCATGCCCGAATTGGACAGACTGCCACAGTGTTTGCCTCACTCAACTGGTGCTTATGGAAGAGGAAAAGTATATCTACAAAGACCAAGCTCTTCTTTATGGATCAGAAACGTGGACCCTGCTCAAAACAGACTTGCACAAACTCGAGGCTTTTTAAATGCTATGCCTGAGACACATCCTCGGAAACACAGTTGTGACCTTATTAAAAATGGCACCATCCGAGCCAGATTTTCTCAACAACCAACCGTTGAGGATGAGATACAGAAGCAGCGGCTGAGATGGTTTGGACATGTGTGCAGTATGGATGTGAACCGACTTTCATACCAACTCCTATGGAGGAAACGACCCTTCCAGTGAAGAATCCAAGAAAACATGGTCCAAACAAATTAAATTAGATTTAACAAACCTTTGGCTCACTCTCAGCCAAGCTAAACACTTGCCATGGACCGTAAAGCTTGGAGAAACATCATCGAGCAGACTCAAAATCCTACGGGACCCACAGCAGCGTATTGGTTACGGGACCGCCCCCACCCATACGCTAGCTAGGGACCTCAGATCAGATCAGAAATGTAAAATTTTTAGGGCTGTCAAACGATTAAAAATTTTAATCGCGATTAATCTCAGAATTTCATATAGTTAATCGCGATTAATCGCATTAAATAAAATCTGTGTAAATGTTATAGAAAACAAGGTTTTTTAAGTGAAATGTGAAAAGTGGACGTTTCTACACGAAGTGAGTGTGTTTTGACCCTTTTGGGGCTTCCATAGTTCATGGACTAGCGTGCTTGACTCCGGTATTCAGTGCCGTAACAGATTAAGTTAATAAAGTGTTTTGCTCCCGACAACTTGTGAATATACCGTGTATTTATTTCTTTATTATGCAAGTGCATCCCTACGACGCTCAGTTATATTATTTTAACAAACCGCAAATGAACAACGGTGGCAAGTCCGACATTAAAACGTTGGTTCTACCAGTCAAGTCTCAACATGAACTAGAATTTGCGTTAACGGCACTATTTTTTTTTAATCGCGTTAAATTGAGATTGCGTTAATGCGTTATTATCGCGTTAACTTCGACAGCCCTAAAAATTTTACATTAACATCATAACAAACACCTTGTGCACAAATGCTTACAAATGTCACAGAATATTAATCTGCCACCTAAACACATTAGACTGAACACAATGTAATAATTAGTAGGGTATAGTATACTGCCAGTGGTGTTGTTACTACTCTGACATAAGCTTAATTTCTGCTGGCAGGGATGGACAGACTGATAAGAACTGATAGACAAATTAATGTAGCAAAATACAGGAACATCCTGAAAGTAATTAACCTTTAGAGCTAATGCAAACTCAGACTAGGGTGACAGTCCACCTTTCAACACAACAATCCCCCAAAGCATAAAGCTAAAACAATCTGTAATGGCAAGTCTTTAAATGACCTTGAGTGGCTTAGCCACAGCACAGACTTGAACCTTAAATTTAACTTAAATCAAACATCTTAGACCTGAAGATGGCAGTTCACAGATTCTGACCCATCAATCTGATGGAGCTTTAGAGAATTTGTCAGAAAGAATCAGATAAATCGCCCAAATCCAGTTGTGCAAAGGCTTGCAGATGTAATTGCTGCAAATTGCAGATGTAATTGCTGTAATAAATTTTGAAAAGTCTAAAAACATGTTTTTCCTTTGTTTTCACTCTCACGTTATAAGTGATTGAGTGTAGATTTAATTGTATGTGGAGACTCGCAATTTTAATTTTAATTCTAACAGGCTTAAAATGCTATGATTAATAAAATAATAAAACCTTCCTTAACTCTTTGATGCACAACCTGGGTCAAAAGTGACCCAACTGAGTTTTTATTTTCTATATCTTTGCAATAAATTAATTTTGTCATTCAAGCTTCCATGAACTTGTTTTTGATCATCACAAATCCTTATTGTAGTTTTATATTTTTTACTTTTTTAATAAAAATCATTTTTGTATCACTACCCTTCTAATGCACAACATGGGTCAAAAATGACCCTTATGTATTTACTATGGAATTTGACAGAAACTACTGACATTTGTAAGTGTTTGTAGTCAAAAACATATTTACTGATCTTTTGAAAGACAACCAAAGATTAGGCTCTTGTATCTTGAATATGTCCAATACTATTTGCTTGCTAGCTGTTTACATATTCTAGTATAGATAGCTTTTATTAGCTAAGACAGCAAATACATGAATAACTGAATAATGTGCATATGAAAATATTCTTGAATGGATGAATATGGGTCATTTTCCACCCATGTTGTGCATTAGAAGGGGTTTGCTTAGCTTGTGCATCAAAGGGTTAACACCCCCCACCCCCCAAAAGTGCTCAGTAAAAATATATTTTAAATGGAATAACATGAGTTTTACAGTGCTTTTAAAATTAAAAAGGTGTTAAAAAGAGTTTAGGACTAAAAAAGAGTTTAGGATATTGGTCCAATTTGGACCAATATATTGTCCAGCTAAACTATTATTATTACTATTATTAACAATAATTTTCTTCAGGATAAATAAGGTATCTGTCTGTCTGTCTGTCTGTCTGTCTGTCTGTCTGTCTGTCTGTCTATCTATCTATCTATCTATCTATCTATCTATCTATCTATCTATCTATCTATCTATCTATCTATCTATTATTATTATTATCAATAATTTTCTTCAGGATAAATAAAGTATCTATCTATCTATCTATCTATCTATCTATCTATCTATCTATCTATCTATCTATCTATCTATCTATTATTATTATTATTATTATCAATAATTTTCTTCAGGATAAATAAAGTATCTATCTATCTATCTATCTATCTATCTATCTATCTATCTATCTATCTATCTATCTATCTATCTATCTATTATTATTGTTATTAATATTAAGCACACTATTACATCCATTGGGGCTGGGTTCGATCCCCAGGTGGGGTGGTCCTGGTCCTTTCTGTGTGAAGTTTGCATGTTCTCCCTGTTTCTGCGTGGGCTTCCTCAGGGAGCTCCGGTTTCCTTCCACAGTCCAAAGACATGCAAGTGAGGTGAATTGGAGACACTAAATTGTCCATGACTGTGTAATGGACACATGACTTGTGTAACCAGTAACTACCTGTCCTGTCATGAATGTAACCGAAGAGTGTAAAACATGACGTTAAAATCCTAATAAATAAATAAATATTACATCCATCCTATTTGTCTTTTGTTTTTTGTTGGTATGTCTCGCTAATCCTGACGCACAGATGTAAATGTTGATGTAACTCCCCAGAGGTACCCGATCTGTACCACACAGATGTGTTTCATTTCAAAACACATGCTAGTGTTAGACTGTTCTATCTATCATGTACCCAAATTAATCATACTATAATCCCACAAGACCTGTCATCAGTCATTTACACTATTTGACTCATGTAGTCATTTAGACTTTTTTTAGACTCATTTAGAACATTTAGACTATTTGACAGAATCTTACATCTTCAGAGGCCTTAATTAAACAGACCCCAGCTCTAATCAATTGACTATTTCTTTCAGCTTTTAGTGATTGTGTGTAAAATCTAGAGGAAAAAATAAAATATTTTGGTGACTCAGGCTGTTTTAATATGAGTGGTCAGTGCTAAAGTGCATCCGCATGTAAGCCATGTGGAAGAAAACCAGTTTAACAGACACTTGACCTGTTAGAGTTTACCGCCATTTAACACAGATTTGAAACATGTCCTTCTACCACAGTATTCAGTAAACACAAAAGCATCAGAGCTTCAGCACAAGATGTCTTTATATCCAGTATTGCAAGCTGTTGGTAATTAACTAGATGTATTTTTAACTAGACTTTTTTTCACATTTCATTGTGTTATGGATTTGATTTTGAATAGAAATTATTGCATATTATTACTGCACTTAACTTGGATAATAGCATTCCTATGGGAAAGTATGGTGGTGGCAGCCTCATGCTATGGGGTGCTTCTCAACAGCAGGGACATAAAGACTGGTAGGACAAATACAGGAACATTTTTGCAGAAAACATCCCCCAAAATGTGCATTAACCCAGACTGGCTTGACAATTCACCTTTTAACATACAAGTAAACCAAACCAAACTGGAGTGGCTTTAGAACAAGTCTCTGAATACCCTTGAGTCTGGCCACAGAATTGCCGCTTACTGGATTTTTCTGCTGTATTCTGTGTAATATATGTCTCTAAATACTTTTTGTGCATGAAAATTCTAAGAGATCTGGAGTTTCAGATAAACTCAAACAATCCTGTGTGGCACCAACAACCACAATAAGGTCAAAGTGTACTTTAATGTTTGATGTTACAATTTTATGCATTTCTTTGCTGCCACATAATTGGCCGATTAGATAATTACATTAATGAGATGTACAGGCCTTCCTTAGGTACACAGTGAATATTTTTAATGTTTGAAAATGTAATCTAGGTCTCATAGCCTTGAAAGTATGTTTAGCCCCCTGAAGTCATTTGCATATGAACCTCTTGATATTATATCACAGCAGAGTAAATGCTTATCTCCACTATCTAAATAAGGTTTTGAGGAGAACTCGGTGACCTACTTGTCTTTAGTGGAAAATATGAGCAGATGCTAAGGTTTTGAGAACAAAAATACATTTTCCCCTTACCATCCCCCCAAATCACATGCAGTAATCTGATCAAATCTAATACAGGCTGAACATGGTAAGGGCTCAAAGAGGTTTTTTAAATCAATGGTCTTTTTGGCTTCAGTGTCCTTTATACTGCTCTCCAGCTTCTAACTGCACAGATTCCACAAATGTGGAGCTTGCAGCACTGTCTTTTCTTTTCTGCACTGGGGAAATGGTATGATAGTCTCGAAATGTCTTTATGTTAAGGTAAACATTACTGTGCTTTTCTATTAGGTTTGCAATGCATTTGGTTGAACAGAGCTTTTATTTGCATAAAATTCTGTAAACTTCACAGTGATTAACAGTTCTGCATTGTAGGGCAAAGTAAACTGAGCTAGGAACACAAATACACAAACCTAACACTTGTGGGTTTTTTTTAAGTAACTAATTAATTCAGAATGCACGCTGACCTTGCATTGCCACTTGTTTTTTTAATGCATTTTCTCCCGATTTTAGTGCGTCCAATTTTTACCTAACTGCGTTATGCTTCCTCTCCACTAGAGCTAACCCCCACCCCGATTGAGAAGAGCGAGACTGTCACACGCCCCCTCCGACTGCATCTTTTCACCTGCACGAGGCGAATTCATATGCCGATTAGCTTTGTGCACGGAGAGCCACACCCTGATCAACGCATTATTCCTTGACTCTGTGCAGACGGCATCAACCAGCTAGCAGAGGTTGTAATTTGCTCAGTTATGAGGAGTCCCTATTTGGCTTATCTTACCCTATGAACAACAGCCAATTGTTGTTCATGCAGCCGCCCAGCCCAGTCGGATGGCAGAGATGAGATTCGATACGATGTATTCGAAATCCCAGCTCTGGTGTGCTCGCGTGTTTTACCGCTGTTTTGCCACTTGGTTTTACGTAATAAAAGATATTCATCTGTTTACAATAACCGCTGCACATCCTAGAAAACCATTTTCACATAGAATAAAACTAATTAAATATCAATGTTATTTGTATCCTTTTTGTCAGTTAGGTGGTATGATGGCAATATGTGGGTTGAATATCGCCATTAATTATGTTTGTTGTCATTCTTACATTTCAACGATTTAGAACCATAATTAATTGTTTAACCAAATCTATTTTGTGTTATGCTGTTATAAGAATAATTGCAATGTACTCTGTGACCATAGTGGCTGGTATGGGCTACACATTTAAGACAAAGTTTTGTCTAGGATCACTGACCTTGAACATTTACCTATAACTAAACAGCCCAACCTTTTTGATTATGTTCATAAATCAAAGCCCAACCAATTCTCAAGACCAGAAATTGTTTTATAAATACATGTAACTTATTTATAGTAGATATCAGATAGACGCTGCTTATGCTCTGGTTACAGTTTACTCTTGTTAGTTACAGTGTTACATTTTGCTGCAAACAAGTACAGAGATGGTAAAGTCATGGATCACCATGGTTTGTATATTAAAAAGTATATTAAACAGGTTAATGTGTGTCAGAATTTAAAGATTAAATATTTTATATAGGGCTACATGCAAGCCAACTAAATCACCACAACTATAGGCTAAACATTGTGTGTATAGTTATCACTGGAATTGGAGTTGCCTTAACTGGACCTAAATAATAGATTAAAAGGTTTAAGCTTGGATTACACATACCACAGGATTATTTGAAAGGATAATCATATAAGACCGTCATAAAATTGGGACACAGCAAAATTGCTCTGATTAGTTTGTAATTAATCAGTCATTTGCCACAAGCAACTGCAGCCACCACGGGGGCCATAACTACCACTGGACAGTTACCATGTTATGTTGTAAATAAACAACTGATAAGCTTAAAAATAAAAATGAGTTGTGAAGGTAACAAGTTTCTAATGTGACGGGCTTAATGTGTATTTGTGTATATTATCTTAATACACTTAGAAAACTCGCTTTAAACAGACAGCTACATTATTGAATGCTTTTCTGTGTATGGGGTAATTATTTTAAACAAAATAATTTAGGCATTTTTTAATTCATAAAGCATATGCGTGCACAGATTGCATACACAGAGTGCATAGCATTATGCAGCTTCAGTTCTAATCATTTTTTAATTTTAATAAGCATGTCAGATTAAGTGTAGCTCTGGTAGGTGTCTATCACAAGCATTAAACCTTTCAGTCATGGGACGGATCTGCAAGAAAAGGTTTGATCTAATGACAGTAAATAGAAGAGAATTACCAACTCATGAATCTGTGCTGTGAAATTCTATGTGGCAGCAGCTCGGTGTAAAACCTCCTTCTCTTATTTAAAGTTTAAATTAGGTTGGGATTTGACCATCACTGGACAGGCTTTGCAACGTGCCTAACCAGATTACTGCTACACATTAGAAAAAAAGAAATCTGCCCTGGAAAAGGCAGCAGTGCAGCTAACAGAAATGTTTAGTTCATTGAGTGTTAATAAAACCAATAATATGTTGTATTAGTTTAGTAGTTTGTTAGTTTAGCAGTGTTTTTTTTTTTTTTTACATCAGTGCTTTTCTAATTTCTTACAGTACTGAGGGCTTCATTAGCAATAATGTTTGGGCTCTGGATGCTCTTAATGTGCTACATTAACATGTTGTGAACTTTTATTAACATAAATAGTATTACTGTAAATAGAGCTGTGCTTTTTTAGTGCTCTACTCAACATCGACAACCTACTGGTGTGTTAGCATATTTTAGCTAGGGAGATTATAATTGTAGCACAGAAATTTTGTTTAGGTTCTGTCATAGTTTTATTATGGGCTTTTAAAAAACATGACAAAATCTGCTCGTTCAAATACATATACATAGAGCATGGTTTTCTAACATGTTGATATTGATGATTAGCTGGTATATCTCTGCACCCATAGACATATGGCTAGTGTGACTGTGCTTATTAAAAAAGTAGATGAAAATTTAACATTTTACCATATGATGAAGGGAAATCTCTCTGGAGGGTTGGATATTAGTTATTTGCTATCAGTTAGAAGCTAGTGTTGTGTACAGATATGTGTGATTCAGTGCAAGATGAAGCTGCTGTTCCTTGTTCTTTCCCATTTAGTCAAACTTATGGTGCTGCCTTTGGAGCAGAAACGTCTTGCATGGCAGTCTGTAAGGTCATGGCAATGAAAGCTTGACTGTGGACAGTCCCACCGATGTTCCAGCAGTTTTTAATTTATGGCAGGTTTTAATATATTGACAACCTTAACATTAGATCTTTTAGATCTTATTAAAATTCTAATTACTTCCAATCTGTTCAAAACATCACAACTGTCATCCCATGTGTAATAGTTTCTCACTAAATTTCATCCCATTTTTGTTATATGATAAGATGATAAGCTCTCACGCCTCCGGTATCATGGTGCAAAACATGAGACATAATAAGAGCACCAAATACAGCAGTAGGAAAACAGAAGTGGTATATAAATCCAGACATACACTGTATGGCCAAAAGTATACTAAAGCGCTCATATACTGGGATGAACAGAAACAGTACTAATTTAAGTAGGCATGTCAATAGTGGCCATGTTACGGGTAATTATTCAAATGACACCCACACACACACAGATGATTTGTAAATGAAATTTCTGAGTGTGAATTCTTCTTGATAACCATTTCAAATTTAGACCATGGACCACAAAGCAATGTGATTAAAGCAGGTCATGTGTCTGAGAGGAGCGCTTTAGAAACCCTGCAGTATCTACACATACTACCGGTGCAGGGTAAAAAATGATCTGCTGTAAAAATGGGTCTTTTCATGCTGCTTTTTTCCGAAAGTGAAGACAAAAAGTCATAAAGAGATGAAGCAGGGCAGCGGTTGCATTTCTTCTAAAAAGTAAAACCACCATTAGCTTTTTTAAATTGGTAAAATATTTACACCTCATACCAGCACAGCATATACTACCATGCCATTGTTACTGCTGTGCTGAATATGGTCTTTAATTCTGAAAATATCTGGCTTGTGGTATTGTTATGATGGTGCCTTTCCACAGGTATGCTTAGCAACAAATAGGATGCAGTGCACCTACACTCACCAACCACTTTATGAGGAACACCTGTACATATGTTCATTATCTGTATCTAGTCAGGCAGTCATGTGGCAGGACCACAATGCATAAAATCATTAAAGCTTCAGTCATTGTTTATTTTGACTGTTGGTATCAGACAAGGTAGTTTAATAATATCAAAAGCATCTCAGAATGCACAAGGCATAATTCCAAAGTGCATGTTGTCGGCAGTAACAGCAAACGATCACATCACATTTCACTACTACCAACCAAGAACATGAAATCTGAAGCTACAGTTGATTTCTGCAGCAACTTGTTAATGGTATGGTCAGAATTTGGAGTAAACAACAGTTCATGAGCAACATTGTGTCCATAGTTCAAGCTGCTGCTGGTGGTCACACATCAGGCCCCATAATAGCAGTAAAGCATTGTTAACATGCAACTTGTCCATCTAAATATTGTTGCTAATTGCTTTATGGCCACAATTAACCATCTGAAAATACTTTCAGCATGATAATGTGCCATGTCACAAAGCACAACCCATTCCAAACTGGTTCTATGAACATGACAATACGTTCAGTGAATTTTAACAGGCTTTCCAGTCACCAGATCGAAATCTAAAAGAGCATCTTTATCAGGAGGCGGTAAAACTGGTGTTCTGCATTATGAAATGTAGCTTGATGCAATCATGTCATTTAACCCAATTATTAACAGACTGTTTCCAACACTGAAAAAATAAAGCTACAAAAATGTATTCTGTTTAAAATGGGTTTTAATGTGGCGTTCTTAATAAAATGGCAGATATAGTGAGTGTATAAAATTTGTGTGTCTAATGCTTTCACAATGGAATAAATACAATGTTTAGCTAATGTTGCTCTGGTGTAGGATTTTGCTACTATAAATAGTTTAATACACAGCTGGATAAAAATATGACACACATGTAGAGAAAGCTGTGCTGAGCTTTTTAGAGCCTGGCTCTTAGTCCTTTCTATAGTCTGGAGCTTTGTAAGTGAGTCACTGTATTAGATGTACTCTGTGAAGAGATTGTTCTAGGATTTTCGATTATACACCCTACACAATCTTGGAGAAAAGAGAGTACTGGGACAAAGTAAAAGCCAAAGTTGATGAGAAAAGCAATTATCCATGTAAATAAATCCAGAGGATTAACAAAAGTATAATCTATATATAAATTTTAAATCTACAGTGGTTGCTTTTAAGTATACACTAGTACAAACCCAAATCTTTTGGGACAGTATGGGAAAAGAGCATAAATGTGTAAATTTTGCCCAATGGTGGACTGGCAACTTGTCCAGGGTGTTTCCTATCTCCGCCCAGTGAATTGTACCCACCACGACCCTGAATAGAATAAAGTGGTGGTAAAACAAACAATGAATGAATGAATGTGTAACTTCTTTACAGGTATTTAGTTAAAACCAGCACAAAAATATATTTACTGCTTTACTGCATCCACATATTTTTGTAAATATATGCTACTTATTCATTTGATGCCTGCAGCACATTCCAAAAAAGATTAGCCAGAGGCAAATCAAGACCATAAATACTGTGATCTAAAAAACCACAACATCTAAAACAGATGATGATTGCATATAAAAAGCAATAATGAAAGACTTAGTTGTTTACAAGCAAGGATGGATCGAAGCTCGCCACTTTGCAGCAAACTGTGTGAGCAAAGAGTACACTAGGAACATTTCTCTATGTACAAATGTAAGGAATTTAGGGATTTTACCATCTACAGTTCATAGCATCATTAGAATATTCAATGAATCTGAAGAAATCTGTGTGCATAATGTGCAGGGCTGAAAACCAATACTGA
Source organism: Trichomycterus rosablanca (assembly GCF_030014385.1). Taxonomy (NCBI): domain Eukaryota; kingdom Metazoa; phylum Chordata; class Actinopteri; order Siluriformes; family Trichomycteridae; genus Trichomycterus; species Trichomycterus rosablanca. The sequence continues at coordinate 69,333,609 of NC_085988.1, read as the reverse complement.
ATGCACATTACCTTTGATTCTGCAGAAAACATTTAAAACTGACATGGGTCCTTAATAAATACTACCATGTGTTCAGGAATACTTCTGTGCACCCTTGTAACAACAGTAAACAACAATAATTTAACAATAAAAAAATTTAGAGCAATATGGTTTAAACAAAACAAAGACAGCAAAGCCATCTCCACATTGGGCCGTGCATTGATTGCATCTATATAGCACTGCCTCTTGAACAATGAATCTGAATGAAAAATGACTTACTGATTTTCATTAATAAGTCATAAAGACTGAAAATTCTTACCCTTGGCAATACACATCAACTCACACACAGTTCAAGTCCATTGATTTTGCTTCTACCTGCTGAAATATAAATGAAAATGATACTAAAGCATTTTAGAGACTTTCTGTACCATCAACCACGACTCTTCCTAAAGCCCAGTTAAAGATTTTTCACAAAAGGAAAGCTACATTTAAAGATTTTCTTGGAAAGCCTACCATCAGATAACTAATTATTCTGGATTTAAAAGCATATCTAAGTCCAATTAATAGATTTTTGTAATTGCCTGTTGACCTTTAAACACGTTAATTTAAGGCTAAGCCATGTAGCTTGAGAAGTGCCAGACGCTTCACTTATTCCTTACTGAGAAAAAATAAGTGGATGAGTCATTAAAACATTTGTCATTAGGATGCCACACTCAAGTGCTTAATAAACTCATAAAGCCAAGGGCCAAAGTCAAGCAATTTGGCTAATCCACAGTAGTCTCTCAGGATGTGGCAGCCAATAGTAACAAACCCTCTGTCCCTTATTTATGAGGATGGAGGTGATAAAATCTGCTACTTAATTCTCACCCTCTTTTATGCATTGATGTTATAATAATCTCTCCTTTAGCTTTTGGAAATATATGAAAGAAAAAAAAAAAAAAAAAAAAAAAAAAAAAAAATATATATATATATATATATATATATATATATATTATATATTATTATATTATTATATATACTGTCATTACTATGTACCATCTTAGATAAGAGGACAAATTGTGAAAAACATTTTGTTCACACAGTTTAGTTTCAGTACTTTCAGTAAGAACAGTTAATTTATATAAAAATATACACAATATTTATACAATAGGAAAATAAATATTTCTAATTTTTCTTGGTTGGTGCCTTAGCTGAACGCATCCAGTTAAATGTGACTGGATGCATCATTTGTGGTCAGTGATCCCTCTGGTACATGTGTGTATTGCATGCAACAAGCAGACGAACATTTCAACAAAATAGTAATGACTGAGTATACTCTGTAGTACTGTAGTATGTGGTCTGGGACACAGCATTGCAGGCACTTTTACAGGGTTTAAGTGAGAAGAAGTGAGAAGAAGTTTTTCCCTGCCACTGTCGCCCTCGGCTTGCTCAACAGGGGGTTTTGGTTTGTTGGTCCTGGAGTCTGTAAATTTGCTGAAAATGTCCATTGTAAAAAGTGCTATATAAATAAATTGACTTGAAATGATAAAAATGTTGGAAGTTGGATTTAGACAGCTTAGTACTAATGTCTATGCTTTGCAGCAGTGCCCTGAAGAGCCATCCAATACAAATCTTTTAAATCTCGTGCCCTTAGTTAATCCACAGTGGTTTTCTCCAAAAAGTGATGTAAATGATTGAAATAGGATGAGGAATTCAAATGAATTAGTATTGGCAGTATTAAGCTAATACATTTTGGATGGCATATTAGAGTTACTTGTTATGCTGCTAGTGTATTACAGACACTTATTCCTGCTGTTTCTTAGGTTCCATATCTGTTTTTGGTGCAGGTAGTGTAGCACAAAAGTGTGTTTACATATATCACAGTAAAACATGTTAATGACCGGAGGCTTACCTGTTTAGATTGTTGGAATAGAAAGAAAATGTGTTTATGCTGACAATATAGTACAGACAACTACATATTTTAGTAATGTGGTACACACATCAGTTTATGCTGGTGGCATTGTCGAACATTTGTTTATGCTGGCAATTTAGTGCACATGTTTGCTCTGATAATGTACATATATTTGTTTATATTGGCATAATATTACAGGCACCTGTTTAAGATTACTTTGTACAGACACAGGTTTAAATTAGTGGTGTACAGGTAAACACTGGTAATACTTCTTAAACCATATGTACCATCCCATACTGCATACTACATACTAAGTAAGTAGCATGTCAATTTAGTTATGACATCACTGATGATGTACAAATATGGCATACTTTTAAGTATGGTAGTATAAGGTTTGGGACATTTATCACACTGAAAATCTTTCTTTTTGGGACAGTGACTTCTGTACATATCCACACGTCTGAAAGCCTTGTTAGCCTGTTAAAATATGAAGAAGATTCCCCAATGATAGGCATGAGTCAGTCTTCGAAAAGGTCAGCGGTATCATACAGAATACATAACACAAAAAACACTGGAAAATATCACAGTCAGAAATGTCAAAATGCCAGAGCATTGCTGAAAGATTTCCCTTTACTCCCCCTTTTCTCATTCCTTTTTCAACAGTTAAACTGTCAGCCACAGCTGCTCCCAGATGTGCTCTGAACCCACTTTCTATTTTCATTAACATCTAATGCAAAGGGCTTGTGAAAAAGTCTTGTTAAGGAAAATTAAATCAGCCAGAAGGACAGCGCGATAGCTGGAATGTGGCAAAAAAGAATGATTTTAAGGAGGGCTGCAAATATGAAGAGGGCTTTTGCACCTCTGAACTGGTATTTAGGAGCAGAATATGTTAATAATGGGATCTGCTTCAGTGTTGAATAAATTGCTTTATCACACCTTAAGAGCAGCTGATTATACTGCTGACAGTTAATTAATCACAACATGCTATTTCCTCCGAGTATCACGATCTGGGGTAAGGAGACTAAATTACAGCCTGCACTGTTGTCATTACAGATGGCTGTACTCAATTACAATGCTGAGTAATGGGATAGTATTAGGGCCACAAAACAACAGCAATGAAACAGTTACAAGCTTTATTAAAAATGCAGTGCAGTGCAGACTCTTAAGGTTAGGGAACTATTATTAACTTTATTTATTTGTGCAATTATGGTTATTTGTTGATAAAAAAAGAAGTTGTGTAAATATTATGTTTGTTTATTGTAACACTGGTCTTGATATATGTACCTTACTGTTACATTACCCTTATATGTAGTTTGTTTAATAATACAACCAGCATGGAAAATGCAAATAATAAAAAACACTTTTATTAAACACATTTATTAATAAACATCTATTCCTGCATTTCAGGCCTGCAACACATTCCAAAATTCTGTTTCAAAATTCTCCACACATTCTATATTGGGGACAGGTCAGGACTGCAGGCAGGCCAGTCCAGTACCCGTGCCCTCTTTTTCCGCAGCCACGCCTTTGTAATGTGTGCAGCATGTGGTTTTGCATTGTCTTGTGGAAAAATGCATGGACGTCCCTGGAAAAGATGACGTCTTGAAGGCAGCATATGTTGCTCTAAGATCTCAATGTACTTTTCTACATTAATGCTACCATCACAGAAGTATAAATGACCTTTGCCAAGGGCACTGACACAGCCCCATACCATGACAGACCCTGGCTTTTGGACTTGTTGCTGATAACAGTCTGGATGGTCCTTTTCATCTTTGGTCCGGAGCACACGGTGTCCATTTTTTCAGAAAAAGACCTGGAATGCTGATTCATCTGACAATACACAATACACGTTTCCACTGTGTGATGGTCCATCCTAGATGCCTCTGAGCCCAGAGAAGTCGACGCCGCTTCTGGACATGGTTAACATAAGGCTTCATTTTTGCACAGTAAAGTTTTAAGTGGCATTTGTGCATGTAACTCTGTATTGTAGTGCTTGACAAAGGTTTGCCAAAGTAATCTCTTGCCCTTGTGGTTATATCAGCTATTGTTGAGTGGCGGTTCTTGATGCAGTGGTGTCTAAGGGATCGAAGATCACGAGTGTTCAGCTTAAGCTTGCACCCTTGGCCTTTACGCACTAAAATTCCTCCCAATTCCTTGAATCATTTAATGATATTATGCACTGTAGAGGGAGAAATATGCAAATCCATTCCAATCTTTCTTTGAGGTACATTGTTTTTAAACATTTCAATCATTTTCTCATATATTTGTTGACAAACTGGAGATCCTCTGATCATCTTTGCTCATCAAAGACTCAGCCTTTCCTGGATGCTGTTTTTGTACCAAACCATGATTACAATCACCTGTTGACATCACCTGTTTTTCACCTCATTACTAGCCCTAAAATGCCTATGTCCCAACTTTTTTTTGGAATGTGTTGCATGCCTGAAATGCAGGAATGGAGGAATATTAACAAATGAAATGAAGTTGAGCAGACAAAACATGAAATATCTTGGGTTCAAACTGCAATTAAAAATGTAAATGTAAGGAACACTGCATTTGTATTTTATTTGCATTTTCCATACTGTCCCAACTTTTTCTGATTGTGTCTCTCAAGTGCTACTGAGTCTTGAACACTAGGATTTGCATTGGATGCAAATCACTTCATTAGTGCTTCAAAACACAAGCAAGAGAACTGAATCAGAAAGTAAGTCAATTTCTAAAACGTACAATTTAAAGAGTTAGGTTGTTTATTAAACTTGGAGATTTGGGTTTGTTTGGGTTGTGGATTAAACTACTCGGGTGTTAAATAATAATGGTGGAATTTATCTGTGGGTTTTCTAGACTACAGTCCTGTTCACTGTATAACACAAGCTTTAGCAAGGTCATGGTCATTAACCACAAGTTAAAACTTCTCCCCTGTAGGAATTTAGTAATAGTGTTTACTTGTTTGTGCTGGATTGATTTACTTTTGTGGTAGAATATATTTTACATACATCTTTAGCAAGGCCCTTGAGCAAGGCCCTTAACCCTTTCTGCTCTGTACAATGGCTGACCCTGTGCTCTGACCCCAGATTCCAAACAAGCTGGCATATGTGAAAAAATAATTTCATTGTACTATACACGTGTATATATGACAAATAAAGGTGTTCTATTCTATTCTATCCTATTCTATTCTGTTCTATCCTATTCTATTCTAATCATCACAGTATAAAACCAAGTAAAAACAACTGCAGGGATTTAATCTGTCTAGGAAGCAAAAAAATTGAATCAATTTTAACTGCTTTGATGTGATTTTAAATCCAGGCCCTAATGCGTTAATTTTGGTTTCCACTGACCATCATTATGCCATTTTATTCTGAACAAAATACACAATTTATATAGAGTAGCATGCAAGCGCCTCACAGCAAGAAGGTGCTGAGTTCGATTACCAGCTTGTGCTTTCTGTGTGAAGTTTGCGTGTTCTCCCTGTGTCTGTGTGGGATTTCTCCGGGAGCTCCAGTTTCCTCCCACAATAATAAAAAAAGAACATGTAAGTGAGGTGAATTGGAGATACAAAATTGTCCATGACTGTGTTTGATGTTAAACTTATACTGATGAATCTTGTGTAACCAGTAACTAACTGTCCTGTCATGAATGGAACGCTTTAAAAACACTATTAAGATTTAAAAGAAATATATATTTTCATTTCAAATCTCGTGGTATTTTACTATGTCCATGATGCCATGTATCCTAACAAGTGTAAATGACTTTGAAGAAAACAAAGCCTCTAACAAAAGGTTTTTCTGCATAATTAGTGGTAGGTTTTAGGTTCTTTCCTGTATAACTTTTTCAAAAGAAACACACCCAAGTGAGTCCAAGTAACTGCTGTCGACAGGCTTTTTGTGTTATCTGACCACAGAAAACAATTGTCATGCTAAATTAGCATCTAGCTAAATTCAGGTGATTGTATTGCATGCAGCATTGTATTGTACATTTTATAAATTGGTAATCCTTTAATGCTTTTTCAAATGTCCAACCTTCTCTCTTAAACAATTATTGTTACATTGTGTAGGGTCAAAAAACAATTGCATCTTATTTAAACCTGGTTCATTAGCCTTGTTTCACGTTTTAGACAACCAATTTTTACTCCTCTTTTTCATTTCTGTTTATTATTGTTTACCTATTCATTTAATTTCCAAGTTGATCATAGCTGTAGTAAATAAGATTTGGTTTGTGCTTATATCTATAAATAATTCAAAATTTAGAAGACCAAATGTTACATAACTCATTACATTACATTTGTTGGTCTAAATATAACCACTAGCACTGCCCACTCCTCCTGAATGTACTCCCAAATCTTGGCACCTAATACACTCTATGAGCTGCGATGAAACTGTGCAGCTAAAAATGAAAAGCAAGCTCAAGGCCAAGACACAAATTGCAAGTGGATTGTTTATAACCCAACCCACTGGGGCATGCGGTAGCAGTAAAGTCCTGCCAACAGTTTGAAAACTTTATAATGTGGAAAATACATTTTAAAACACTGTGCACTGAAGCATATATTCTCACTGTGTTTTGAAATGTTATGTGAGCTAGCCATAAGTACCATAAGCTCCGCAGTAATAACCTCGATCGGTTATTTCAAGCTGGCATATACTGCGAATGAGATCAGAGGCTTCATTAAAAAATTGTGCAAAAGATGTAGAACAGTAGACATAATTTAAATAAATCTACAGCGAGTGGACAAAACAACAGGAACAGTACATGTACTGCTGCCAGCTGTTAAGGACAGTAAGGGATTTATAATGGTATGAGCAGACCAACGATTGCTTTTCATTGTCTCATAACAGCCAACAAATTTAGAACAGTTTTACAAAACCAGGTGCTCAACATTATTTTATTATGGTGCTTACAATTTTCATTTCCTCTTTATAATGTGATATTTTGTAAAGCTGGGATGTTTAAATGCAGTAAAAACAAAAATAAAATCTGAGATTTAACTAACAAAAGCACAAATACATTATGTTTAATGTTTTGGCTGATGAAGGTGAAAAAAAAGAATGCTTGCAACAAAGTTGGGACAGGCAAATAATAAGTCTTGCAGCATTCCACAATGAGAATGTGAATTTGAAACAGGTTAGGGTATCATTATTGGTAAAAAAGGAGGATCTACTAAAGACTCAGTCTTTGCAAGCAAAATAGGTTGTGCCTTATCATTGTTGACATCTGAGCCCCCAGTTTGCATTAGAAAATGTGTAGCTACTGTAATAGATGTAGTCACATGAGCTATTAGAATACTACAGTATTAGGAGTACTTCTAAAAATCATTGTCACTTAACACAGTTTACCACCGCATCAGAAATGCAATGTACAATGTTTCAGCTTGTTTTTGCAAAAAATAAATGGACATCTAGTTCTTCATGCCAACAATGTTTGTTTTTTGTTTGTTTTATTATGATTTTCACGTCATGTTTTACACTCTTTGGTTACATTCATGACAGAAATGTCAGTTACTCATTTACATTTACTCATTACACAAAGTTCATCAGTTCACAAGTTTATATCAAACACAGTCATGGGCAATTTAGTGTCTCCAATTCACCTCACTTGCATGTCTTTGGACTGTGGGAGGAAACCAGAGCAGCCGGAGGAAACCCACACAGACACGGGGAGAACATGCAAACTCCACACAGAAAGGACCCTGATCGGCCCACCTGGGGATCAAACCCAGGCCATTTTTGCTGTGAGGCGACAGTGCTACCCACTTAGCCAAAAAGTTACAAATGCCAAGGTTTGGTGTACATAAGTTTTGGCCATATAATGTATCTTGGAAAAGAGGGAGCAAATAAATAAATAAATAAATGATGGAGGCAGGATCTGAACAATCATCTGAAATTATTTAAATAATTTTCTAATTAAGAGATTTAAACTTCTTCCAATTCACACTTGTAAATCTGACTAAATCCAACTGGATTTTACATAAAACATCAAAGTAAAAACACTAGAAATATTATGAATAATTATTTACATTTTATTTCTAAAATAGCTGGTTTGGATAAGTAATCAGCGCCTTACAGTAACCATAATAAACATGCTAAGGTACATTTGAAATGCTAAATGTGGACAAGCATAAGACACATTAAAAAGAAAGTTTCCAGTTATCCCTCTTGAGCACAGTTCAGTTTAGGGGATTATTAAGTGGAAATTGTATGCACCAGTAATAAATTGACTAGATCAGATTGTCCTTCTAAGGATGTTGTTCAGGGAAGTTATCAAGAGGCCAATGGTAACTTTAAAGGACTTACAAATCTTTCGGACTGAGATTGGTCGATATGTGCATGTGACAACAGAATTATTTTTTTGCAAGGCTGGAGACAGAGTTAGCATGCCCTCAGCATCTTTAACTAACTGGCTGAATAGGTGGTGAATTGCTTTTTAAAGATGCTGGTGGGTATTTATTGCTCTGCACTGCTAAGCACAGCCATACTGTCTACCTGGGTACTAAAACAGCATTTTTAAGAGTTTAATCTGCTCAAGTAAGTCTCAGAATGTACTCAGAGAGCCTTCAAGTCTTCATAACAGCAAAACCACCTAAGGGTCATTTCAAGGGTACAATTTCCCCCACTGGCATTTTTTTACTGTGCCTCTGTGCCTTCTAGCTAGAAAATATGATTGCCAAAACTGTAAGTAAATACTGGTTTAATTATAATTGGTTTAAGGGTTTCTTGAGCAATCCGCCCTATGAGGTTAAAATGCTTAGATGTGGGGATGTCAGCTTCCAGAGAAACAATTAGTGTAGTTTGACACATTTAAACATCGTGCCTGATTTTTTTTTTACGTCGTGAAATGCTTAGCAGCCGTATTTACAGAGCAAGTCCTTCTTCCTCAGAAACAAAAAAGAGAAAATCCATAGCATTACATATGTTCAAATAAATATTCACTCGCTTTGTGGAAACAAAAGATGTAGCCATGTGTACGTATGAAGATAGAGAACCGTCTAACCTTCTACTTTTGTTTTAACTCATTAAAAGTAGCATTATTTGTAACTTAATTTCTGCCAAACTTACATTCAAGGGCTTGATTGACTGGTACAATTAAGTTCTATGTACAAGTAACATGCTTTAAAGCTTGGCTACTGCCAATCAAGAAGCCATTTAAATGTATTATGCTTTCATTTAAATGTACACACTTTTTGAAGAGCTAAGCTGGTCTTTTAAAGGAACACCTGTCAACCAGAAAATGACATCAGCAGGTCTAAATTGGTTCAAAAATAATGTTGTCAAGTCAGCAATATTCACTCAGAGGTGTGATTTGTTTTGTGGCTGGGTACTGCATTAGTATGTCCTTATGAGCTTTCAGCCAGACAATCTGGCATCTGGCCAGACAATCAATCAGAACAGGAAGTGGCAGCCTGCTGGGGCTTAGTAAGTATTTGAAAGTATATGTCTATGTATAGGCCACACCAATGTTCCCAGTAAAAATGTCCATCTGTTTGTTTGTCTGTCTGTCTGTCTGTCTGTCTGTCTGTCGGTCTGCTGATCGATTAACTTATGTCATTATCTGCATTATTAATAACTAATTCTAGGCATCAACCTTCAGATTCATGGCTATTTAATAAAGAGGCATGATTCATCTAACTTATTGATACACTCAACTTGTATATACACCAATGAGGCATAACATTATGACCACCTTCCCAATATTGTGTTGGTCCCCCTTTTGCTGCCAAAACAGCCCTGACCCATCGAGGCATGGACTCCACTAGACCCCTGAAGGTGTGCTGTGGTATCTGGCACCAAGATGTTAGCAGCAGATCCTTTAACTCCTTTAAGTTGTGAGGTGGGGCCTCCATGGATCGGACTTGTTTGTCCAGCACATCCCACAGATGGTTGATTGGATTGAAATCTGGGGAATTTGAAGGCCAAGTCAGCACCTTAAACTCATTGTTGAGCTCCTTAAACCATTCCTGATCAATTTTTGCATTATCCTGCTGAAAGAGGCCACAGCCATCAGGGAATACCGTTTCCATGAAAGGGTGTACATGGTCTGCAACAGTGCTTAGGTAGGGGGTACGTGTCAAAGTAACATCCACATGGATGGCAGGGCCAAGGTTTCCCAGCAGAACATTGCCCAAAGCATCACACTGCTTCTTCCCATAGTGCATCCTGGGTCCATGTGTTCCCCAGGTAAGTGACGCACACGCACCCGGCCATCCACGTGATGTAAAAGAAAACATGATTCATCATACCAGGCCACCTTCTTCCATTGCTCTGTGTTCCAGTTCCAATGCTCACGTGCCCATTGTTGACGCTTTTGGCGGGGCACCTTGACTTGTCTGCTGCTATGCAACCCCATACACAACAAACTGTGATGCATTGTGTATTCTAACACCTTTCTATCAGAACCAGCATTAACTTCTTCAGCAATTTAAGCTACAGTAGCTCATAGCTGTTGGATCGGACCACACGGGCCAGCCTATGCTCCCCACGTGCATCAATGGACCTTGGCTGCCCATGACGCTGTCGCCGGTTTACCACTGTTCCTTCCTTGGACCACTTTTGATAGATACTGACCACTGCAGACCAGGAACACCCCACAAGAGCTGCAGTTTTGGAGATGCTCTGACAAAGTTGTCTAGCCATCACAGTTTGGCTCTTCCATTTTTCCTGCTTCTAACACATCAACTTTGAGGGTAAAATGTTCACTTGCTGCCTAATATATCCCACCCACTAACAGGTGCCGTGATGAAGAGATAATCAGTGTTATTCACTTCACCTGTCAGAGGTCATAATGTTATGCCTGGTCGGTGTATATCTAGGCTATATCTGGCTTAACTGTAAAGACGTAACTGACACTTCTGACTGCCCGTCTATCCGACCATACAAAAAACAAGCACGCACTAATACTCCAACTTCAATCAGACTGCCTGATATGCCTCACTGTAACATTGATGGTGATGTATCTATTTCCTGAATCTTGCACAAAATGCTTCTTTCCGTATAGTTCAGTGTTCTTAGGGGATACTGAACCACAGTCTCCCACACATGTGGGTCAGGAAAAATAGTCTCAGCAAAACTTTTTCAGTCTTTGTAAGGATTTCTCTGTTTACTTCCCACATCATTTTGTCTTATTCCTAACATGAAGTGATTTTCAGCTTGATTTCGTTTTACCAGGCCTTTCTGAACTTTTCACCGTCTGGGTCATTGATTTGGCATTTTCAGAAAACATAAATTTTTTTGTTTTCATTATTTAGCCTCTCTATTTTTATTTCTTCCCTTTTTGGTTCTGCTGTCATATGGCAGCTCGTCTATCACCGCAGTACTGTCTGCGTGGATGAGAAATGGCTTGGCAAAATGACTGGTAATAAAGACATTAAACTTCTCAGCTTACTGCTAGCCTTACTTTGAAAGTGACCTTCACTTTGAGGATGGCAGTGAATGTTTTTATTATCTAGATCGAGAACCTTTAATCAGACACCCAATTTCATTTGATCTAATCAAGTGAATGCTCTCGGGGGCAGTATATTGCAAACAGCATAGCAGCATTCCAGAAGTAAAACGTGGTTGTTGTGTATTAGTTTTCTTTCATTCATATTTCTTCACAGTGTGCATTATGACAGCTTCAGGGACAGCTGTAGCCTAGCGGTTAAGGTACTGGACCAGTAATCAGAAGGTTGCTGGTTCAAGTCTCACCACTGCCAGGTTGTCACTGTTGGGCCATTGAGCAAGGCCCTAAACCCTCAATTTCTTAGACTGTATACTGTCACAACTGTAAGCCGCTTTGGATAAAAGCATCTGCCAAATGCCGAAAAAGTAAATGAAATGTAAATGATCTGCAATACCAGTCTAATAAAGAAGTCTGGACATGGATGTAAATCCTGGGTTGTGCTCACAAATACAAGTAAAGTGAATGCCCTAACATGAACCCAGTTATTGGGGGCACATATCAGTGTACTTTTAGTGCCAGTGCCAAGACTAGATGAATAGGATGGTTGGGTCAAGAAGGGAAGCTGACATAAGTTCTGATCCGCTTTAGTGTCCCCTAATGGAAGCAATTGAAATAAATCATTCATTTAGATAATGACAATACATGTGCAGACTTTTGTTCCCTCTAGAGGACAAAAATCAATAAAAAATGATGTTTTACTGGGAGTATCCAAACTTCTGTATGCTTTTAAAGAAAAAAACAGCATCTATTTTTAAGTTTTTGCCAATAAGTACAGTTTGTTGTCGTTGTATGAACATTCAGCAGTGCAAACAACATTACTGGTCTAAAAAGAAGTAAAAAAAAATGATGGTCAGAGTCATCCTTCTGAATATTTCTCAAGTTGGTCAATGCAAGTATGGCATACACCAAGAAAATAGTCCAGATTTGAATGCTTGACCACTAAAAGTGGAGGTCTGCTGGCTATTTGGAAGGATGTGGGAGGACCGTGGGGGTATTTTGCTGTCCCCTTAGATAAACAAGTCACTTTATTATTATATAAAAATAAGAAATAGGTTTCCAGCTTTGTGGCAACATTTTGGGAAAAGCTTTTACAACATGTTTCTGAGGTCCAGAATTGTATCCTTGCTTTTGGATGTTTTGCATGCTTTTACTGTGTTCACCTCCCTAGAACATGCAAAAAGTGGCTGCTTATAATCACCCCCAGTGTTTCAAGTTTTACCTCAGTATACCTTGTACTTGACTGCACTGTATTTCTCATGGGTTACTTCTAATTGGAATAAATAAAAGTGTATGTGCTGAGATCACCAAACCCTGTTCCTCATGGAACTGGCATACACATGAAAGCCTCATTAAATCAGACTATGTCGAGTGAAAAATGAAGGCTATAAGAATTGTTTCCCACCACAGAACACACACATTTATCATTGGAAGCATTTTTCTTTCTGTATATTTGTCTCACTATCTTTTCTTTATTTTTTCCTCAATCCCATAATTTTTTCTTTCTTCTTTTTCTGATTCATTTTGTCATTTTGCCTCTGTTTTTTGGTTTACCAAAATCAGTGACTCTTCATCCAAAAGAGAGCATCTAAAGGTTCGTGGGTTAAAAAAGGCTCATCCCGTCACCTGACAGGAGTTGATCTTCGTGGCTCACTGAAGTGTGACGGTCTGACAGTTTGAGGCCATGATGCATGCTGCCCTGCAGTCTTCAGTAGGTTTATGGACTGGACTATTTACATGTGCTTCTAGTTTTACATGCAAATCTTTTAAATGACGTCCCATGCTGGCTATTTCTGTTGCAAATGATGGTTCTTGGTTTACCGTGACTAATAGCCTGAAGAAAAGCTTGAAGTGGATTTTTTTGTATACTGTTCATTATGATGTAGTTCCAATTTGTACCTACACAGTTTTCAAGGTACACCTACTATATACATTTGAATTCACATATTTTTTCATGTTTAATGTTCAGACCCTGACTAGGACATCATTGTTCCAAGACATGTTTTAATGAATCCAGTCAAACTAGCCCTATTTTTATGAACAAAGAAAAGTCATATAGGCAAATATAATTACTAACAAGAAATTATGAGACCACGCCACAAAGGTAAATGTCATTATTAAACGTTTTACATCTATAAACAATAATCTAACCTGCTGTAGGTATATTTTTGACCTATCAGATATTGTCAGGTTTTCAGAAAACCCACAAAAATTATAAAAGCACTCAAATAGGTAAAGTTTTCATGTATTCAGTGCATCATTCGTGTGTGTACAATTAGTGAGTGCAAATACAGTAACCACATTCATAGTGGAGACAGTAAAGCAAACTCTTATCGTCTTAAATCACACACTTGGCAGCCACCCACCCTTGAATGTAAAAGGACCAAAACAAGAATACCACAAAACAGATATTTTTGGGTGCTGGATGATTTTATCTCCTTGGTGTAGCCCTTGTGATAAAAAATTTTACATAATGACAAAACCATACAAGATATTACAATCCCGTTTAAAACCATGGGCACCCCTGGAGAACTTACATTGTGTTTTACTTATCCTTCTGATCTTGTTTCAAAACAAAAAGATTAGCTTTATTAGACATACTGTGATTAAAATATATATATAAATCTTATAAACGCTGGCACCCTTTCATTTAGCACTTTGTGCAGATGTCGGTTTGTGTTCCTCCTTAATTATGCTTAATGAGACTGGAGAACACATGCCAAGGGATTTGAGACCATTCGTCCATACAGAATATCTTTGGATCATTCACATTACACAAAGCCTGTCCTCTTCAGACTGAATAGTTAAAGGGTTTTTGGTTAATATTTTGTATTAAAGATCATAACAGTATGATTTTTTTTTCTTTTCAGGTAATTTGTTTTTATGTGACATATAATCTTGCAGCTTGCAAATTTTTTTGCTTATGGCTGTAAGTTTACAAGTGTTTTTTACACGAGTCATGGTCCAAGCGTATAAACTTAAACTTATTTCTTTTAGAAATAGCTCATTTCTGTTTTATCCATTTCTAGTATGCTCCAGTGGATATGCACTCTAGGCTATGTTTAATTAATGAAATATGTAAGAGGCTTCTTCACATCATTTTTGATCCAACCAAAGTGCTTAGCATAAATAAGGTTACTACGGCGTATTTGGGACTTGTGTCCTATTAAAAAAAAAAACACACAAATTGCCATGACTGTGTTTTGGTTCTGTTGGCTCCTCCACTGGGAGCTCACTATCAGGCATGTTTGACTTGTTTTTGTAGCTTGTCATTTATATTTTGGGTGGATTTTATGAACTAACTAAGTAGACTAAAGATAAAATAAACTATTGTATAGTTGGAGAATGTTAGTATTATAGTATAAGGTTGGTATTACTTAACACTAAACATACAGGTTAAGCTTTATTGTCCAGTATCATTTGAGTCTTTGAGAAATAAACAGTCTATATGGGAACAGTCATGTTTGTAAAAATTACGGTCAAACTACACATTATAATGGATCAAGTACAGTAGTATGTGTATTGGGACTTAGCCTGAGATTATTTATAATTATTTATAACCACCTCCTTGTTTTTACACTCATTGTCCATTTTATCAGCTCAACTTACCATATAGAAGCACTCAGTAGTTCTACAATTACTGCCTGTAGTCCATCTGTTTCTCTGCATGCTTTGTTAGCTCCCTTTCATGCTGTTCTTCAATGGTCAGGACTCTCACAGGACCACCACAGAGTAGGTATTATTTGGGTGGTGGATCATTCTCAGCACTGCAGTGACACTGACATGATGGTGGTGTGTTAGTGTGTGTTGTGCTGGTATAAGACACAGCAGCACTGATGGAGTTTTTAAACACCTCACTGTCACTGCTGGACTGAGAATAGTCCACCAACCAAAAATATCCAACCAACAGCGCCCCGTGGGCAGCGTCCTGTTCCCACTGATGAAGGTCTAGAAGATGACCAACTCAAACAGCAGCAATAGATGAGCGATCATCTCTGACTTTACATCTACAAGGTGGGCCAACTAGGTAGGAGTGTCTAATAGAGTGGACAGTGAGTGGACACGGTATTTAAAAACTCCAGCAGCACTGCTGTGTCTGATCCACTCATACCAGCACAACACACACTAACACACCACCACCATGTCATTGTCACTGCAGTGCTGAGAATCATCCACCACCTAAATAATACCTGCTCTGTGGTGGTCCTGACCATTGAAGAACAGGGTGAGTTTCAAAGCCAGAGCACCTTAACAAAGCCTTGTACAACTGGTTTTATAAGAGTGAAAAGTTCATGAAACCATAAAAGATTTCATAACCTTTTAGACTGTGATACAAATTTTGCCAATTTCTTGTAACTGATATCCTACTATTATTAGTTGGCAATTAACCACTAATCAAGTAAGCGTAGAGAGACCAATGAAAATATAAAACACTTCACTGACTTTTAAATCAACAAGTCTTTATGCGTTTTTTTAATAAACAAAAAGAAAAAAAGCATTGTGAATGTGCCAGTAATGCAGAACAGTAAGGTGCACGTAAACAGTTTGAACAGAACTAGTTTAGAATGCAGTACAGCATTTATAATGTAGGTTTTAACCAAGGTAGGTAGCAAGCAGATCATTACAAGCGCAAATTAAACATGCAGTTAAAAACAGAGATGTAGTCTGGTTATCGTGACTTTTCTGATCTTTTTCTCTAACTGCAAAAACCAGACTAACATGCTAATCATATAATTATAATCACATAATCATGAATTAGCATGCCAGGTTTACATTTACATTTTCAGCATTTAGCAGACGCTTTTATCCAAAGCGACTTACACAATGAGCGGAACACGATGAGCAATTATGGGTTAAGGGCCTTGCTCAGGGACCCAACAGTGGCAACTTGTGGTGGCGGGGCTTGAACCGGCAACCTTCTGCTTACTAGTCCAGTACCTTAACCACTAAGCTATCACTGGCCCACTGGTTTAAATGTTATTGCTAATATAACCACTCTTATACTCTCATATCTTAAACATTAACACATAGCTGCCAGTAGCCAGTGAAGCTAGGTATAAAGAGAAGACATATTACTTACGCAAAGAGTGCCACTCATCTTGCCGGATGGTCTTGGTGATGTTGTAGGACAGGTTCTTGGGTATTGTGCCTGAGGAGTAGTGGTACTTGATGTAGGAGCATCTTGCGATGACACCTAGAAAACACGACAGCCATAGTTTTACAGATTAAACTCACATAATATCAAGGTTACTTTAGTGTAAGTTATTTTGCCTGGGATATTATAATGTCAGCACATACTGTACAAATATTTAGAGCTATGCAAAATTAATAGATTCAGCTCCATCTGTCAAAACTCAGTAGTATATCACTGAAACTGACTTTCACTGTGAATATGACATGAAGCCATTTTTTAAACATCTGTTTTGACACACTCTTTTGCCAGTGTCATAGCGTGTTTTGAAAAGATCTAAATAAGAAAGTAACTCTTTCTAACATCACATTTCTTTCTGCTCCCTTAACCTGAATATCTGCACTTTACTATAACGTCCCAGGAGACAGAATCAAAAGGCAGTGTGTCTCTTTCATTTTTCTCCTCTCCGTGGAACAAAGTAAGTAGATTGCATGTCTGATTATTATAATTATCATCCTTAGGCTGGTTTTAACTGCCTGTATCTTACGTCAAACAAAATTTTAGCCTTGGAATTCTAAACATAAGCAACTATTGTATTGTGAATCATGTAAATGCATTTGAATAAAAAAGACAGATAATCCCAGTGCTGTTTTATGCTGAGGTGATTTTACTTTAGACCATGATTTATGGCTACATAAACACTGTAAAGTAACATGTTTTGTTCATTCTTGTTCATTCATTATGTAAAATCTTATATCAAACAACAGCTCACACTCCTACACTAATCTGTGTGCTCGAAGGAACAGCATACCACCTGAGATATCTGACTAGGACTGCCAAAACTAATTTACTCTGTATGTACTTTTGCTATGATAAGATGTTTAATAAAAACATTTACATTTTCAAATTCCAGTTGTCGTTTGTATTTTCACATGTGTTTCCTAAACCTATTGGCTCAATAAGTCATGATTTAGTAAAGATATACAAAAGTTATTTAAATGAAGTTCTTTATATTTCTATTTAATTACCCTCAAATAATGTATTTTTATTTTTAATAACATTTTTTTCTCTCTTTTTCTCCAATTTTCCCCCAATTTTCTCCCCTAATCAATTATCCTGATTGCATTACGTTTCACCTCTACTGATACAACCATCCTTTGCTGACTGAGGAGCTTCGCTACTGACACATGCCCCCTCCGACACATCTGCAGTACCGACTGCATCTTTTCACCTGCACAAGGTGTACACGGAGAGCCACACCCTGATCAGCATTATTCCCTCTGAGCAGGAGCCATCAATCAGCCAGCAGAGGTCGTAATTGCACCAGTTATGAGGAACCCTGATCTGGCTTGTCCCACCCAGTAAACAACAGCCAATCGTTGTTTATGTAGCCGCCAAGCCCAGCCGGATGGCAGAGCTGAGATTCGATACGATGTATTCGAAATCCCAGCTCTGGTGTGCTAGCGTATTTTACTGCTGCGCCACCTGAGCGACCTTTAATAACATTTTTTTAAAAATATAGAAACATGGCATTATGTGTATTTTACAGCCACTCCTGGATACACTACGTATATTGAAATGACATTTGGTTGCGGATTAATGGTATTTTTGACGTTATGGTGTAGCTCCGGAAAGAGTTCTTTTTGCTACAGGATAAAATAAAGTTCTAAAAAATTGTGCTTCCAGTTTTGTGAAAACAATTTGGCTGAGAACATTTTTACTGGTTTTAACATGACAATGCCCTAATGCATAAAATAGGCTTTGGATAAAGGAGTGTATACAAAGAAAGCTGGAGTTCCGTCCGACCTTAACCGACCAACAGCCTTTGGGATTAATGCTGGCTGTGGAACATACTTTATCACCCAACATTAGTGCCAGAGCTGACTAATACTCATGTGCCTATATATATATTTATATATATATAAAAAAATCTACTGAAAAGCTTTCAGAAAAAAAGTAGAGACTGACAAGTTTGTATTAATGACCATTATTATGGAATGAGATATTCAACAAGCATATAGACCATGTTCTGTACATTGTGTGTTTGGCTGCAGCATACGATGATTTTACAAATTATATCAATTAATATGTTCATAACATCAGGCATATGCTTTGCTGTTTGATCTTTGGGATATGGATTCTGCTGTTGGAAGCTTAGCAAACTTCTCATGTAACCCAGCTGATATACAATTTCTTTCTTTCATGGCAAATGATTTGCCTAATAGTTTCCATTACATGTTTTTCCAGTGGTTATCACTCCTAAAAACCAACACACTTCTGATTTGACTATAGAAGCAGCAAATAATGAACGTGTGTTTTCTCCCCTTTTTCTCCTGACTTTTAGCGTATCCAGTTACCCAATTGCATTACGCTTCCTCTCTGCTGATGGCGATCCCCACCCTGATTGAGGAGAGCAAGACTGCCACACACCCCCTCCAACACGTGTGCAGTTTTTCACCAGCACGAGACGAGTACATATGCGGATCCGCTTTGTGTACAGAGAGCCACACCCTGATCAACGCATTATCCCTCTGTGCAGGCACCATCAATCATCTAGCAAAGGTCATAATTGCCTCAGTTATAAGGAGTCCCTATCCAGCTCCCACCCTGTATGAACAACAGCCAATCATTATTCATGTAGGCGCTTAGCCCAGCCGGATAGTGATGGGTCGGTCGCGAACGATCCGGCTCTAAG
Source organism: Trichomycterus rosablanca (assembly GCF_030014385.1). Lineage (NCBI taxonomy): Eukaryota > Metazoa > Chordata > Actinopteri > Siluriformes > Trichomycteridae > Trichomycterus > Trichomycterus rosablanca. The sequence goes on along the minus strand of NC_085988.1, from coordinate 69,314,490 downwards.
AGTCGGCTCTTTAAAGTGAACGACGGGATACGGCTCCTGATCGGGAGCCGATTCGTTTTTTTTTTCCGGGTTTTTTTTCTGTTAAAGCCGCACATGATTGGTCAAGATGCGTAGCGGTGTGCACACGAACAGGAGAGAGAGAGAGAGAGAGAGAGAGAGAGAAAACTTGATGAAGTTTGACATTGCGCTTTACATACGCAGACATTACACGCTGGAAAGGTGAGGAACATGAGTGAGAGGAAACAGTAAAGTTTGGACACGAGAAGCCCCTTTTACAGACCCACTGAACTGGTGTATTCAGTCTACCCACATCTTATACATGTGATGGCACATAGACTGTGTAATGTAGCAACATCTGTCCCCTCAAAGAGAATCTTTTCAAAAAAACAGGGCAGATGAAAACAGAAGGAGAAACAGGATCTTCGCTAAAGACTTACAAATACCTGGATGCTGCTTTTTTTTTTTTTTTTTTTTTGCACATTTTCATTTATACTTTGTTGAGTGATGCTTTGTTGATGTGTTCTTTTACTCTAGATGCAAATGTACAAATAATATACACAATCAGACCTTTTTGTTTAATTGAGATGGGTCTTTGTTTTTGTATTTTATAATTTATTGTTGTAGCGCTCTTCCATGTTGAGTACATAAATAAAACAATTTAAATAATAAACATTTGATACAATGTTTTTACATTAGTAATACATTTTACATGTAATTTGGTAATAAATTAATTTAAGAAAAAAAAAAATCTAAGGAGCCACTTGGGAGCCGAAAGAGCCGGCTCTTTTCAGTGAGCCGAGCCAAAAGAACCGGCTCTCTAAAAAGAGCCAGAATTCCCATCACTACAGCCGGATGGCAGAGCTGAGTTTTGAATTGACAAGTTCGAAATGTCAGCTCTGGTGTGCTAGTGTGTTTTACCACTGCACCACCTGAGCGCAGGATTGTTTTTATTTTAATAACATTTAATAACATTTCGGTCAGATTTATCTAGATAATCACAGATAATTGTGTATATTAGCGCCTTCTTGTATTATTGCAGTTTGAAGTCCTAGATCAAATTGTGGATCTGAATACTGATGTGATAGTTTGAAAAGATGTAATCCATTATACATCACACAAACTGTTATTTCACAACAAAAGCTTCTAAAAAAGTAATCACAATACAACTCACAGAAATAAAAGTATGACAAACAGTATTGCCTTCACCTAGACACCTGACGAACTGACATAAGATGAAAAATGTTTATAGTTTGGGGAAAGTGACAGTAAAAAAAAGCTTATGATGGAGCAAAGGTATTACCATGAGAGATGGGAAATGCATCAGGGAGTCAGAGGACTTAGCCCAAAGCATTGCCCCAAGTGTAGCAAGTAAATCTAATGAGACTCTGGGAATGCTGTGAAATGTAGTTCAAAAAAACTACACTTACTTTCTTTTTGTGCCCTACAATTGTAAATAAGTAGCATAAACCAAGACCACTTCTTCACCATGGTATGGATTTTCTAATGGCTGCCTGAGCTGGAGAATAGCCAAATAGATTTTGTATCGGACAGTGAAGGTTGAAAACCCCCGGTTGAAGTCAGAACAGCGCACATGAGTCTGAATTGCTGACTGGGTTTATTTCAGGCTCTTATAAGTGTTGGTCGACTTTCTTCCAAATGGAATCTTTAACAAGGCTCATTAAGAGGCTATTAGGTCATTATGGAACCACATGAGAGAAAATGTTGTTTTATTATTTATTTTTTTAATAAGCAGTGGTTTAGAATGTGTGCAGCATAGCTGCTCTCAGAATGTAGTACTTTATTTTTTCCATCATGCTATAATAATTTGCACCTAGCACTCCTCACTCATCTGCAATTTGTCGTGCTGCTATGAGTCCATTAGTGAGTTTTCTCACTGTAGTGCTGAGTGGTTATCGTTACCATTTTGTGCTGTTCAGTGCCAGTGAGAGCTTATGAGAACTGCAATTTACCAGAAATAATGATCACACCAATTTAGAAAGCAGTGTTTGTCATTAAATTGCAGTACAATTATCTTAATTTATATTATGATTGGCAGTGTTTACTTCAGTGGTTCTATTCCAAACATTGTACAGTCATGGCACCCCAAAATCACAGTTATCTCTTTTTTTGAATTGCATAATTGCATTATGCTTCCTCTCCACTGGAGCTGACCCCCGCCCTGATTGAGGAGAGCGAGACTGACAAATACAATAACCCCTCCGACACATTTGCAGTAGCCAACTGCATCTTTTCACCTGCACGAGGCGAGTTCATATGCGGATCAGCTTTGTGTATGGAGAGCCACACCTTGATCACATTATTCCTTGACTCCATCAATCAGCCAGCAGAGGTCGTAATTTGCTCAGTAATGAGGAGTCCCTATTCGGCTTTTCCCACCTTATGAACAACAAGCCAATCATTGTTTATGTAGCCACCCAGCCAAGCCAGATGGCAGAGCTGAGTTTTAAACAGAAATTACAGTTATCTTTATGTTATTGCTGTTTTATCTATACAAAGAATTATTATCAACTGTTACTGTCAGGCATCTGCTCCTCCATGCTCCCTGCCGGTTCATAATGACCTGGGAGGTGACCTGGTAGGTGGGCATGATACTGTAATCCGCACCCTCTTCTGAGTTATACAGCTGGAGGAAATGTGATAATCATATTGTGAGGTTTGTTTATATTAAAAACCCTGACCTCAGGTTAAAAAGCCTCTGGAACTGTTACTCTTTATACTCTAAAATACTTTGAAGAATTTGGCTTTACAGTACCATAACAGGACCACCTGCTACATAGCTCTGCTGGATGGAATGGATTACAGTACCATGTCAATTATGCCATTAATATCTAGTAGGTGTGCACAGAGGCCCGGATGGCTCATAGTTTTGGTTCCTTTAACTCTTATGACCAGGCCCTACAGATGGATACATGCTGGATGCGGGTTGTGTCAGCTGGTGGAGTGGCTGCCATGCTACTTTTATAGTTACTTTTTACTGGGCTCCATCTCATTTTTTATAAGAATTTATATTGTTGGATTACTTGGATTACACATCCTCCATGTTGGATTTATTTCTTAAACTATTTAGATAAACCTTATAACAAGCCTTTAATGATTTTTCAAATGTACTTGGGGCGGGAAGAAAAGTACAGTTGTAAAAAATGTACTTCTGAGATTCTTTTAACCTTGATTCTAAAGATTGCGTTAAATCTATGCTTATCTCTTATCAAGAATCTTTTTATCTACACTCATAATTTTTCACACAAGCATTCATCACAGCTAATGGGACTGCTCAACCAAATACAAAAATAATTAACCACGCTTTCCTTATTAATACTGGATTCTATGACATATCTCAAAGACACAATCTGAAAATCAATTAACCTTGAAATATCAGTTTACATTTTCTTTGGATCATCCACGGTTACTTATTTGCTTTTCTCCAGTTTAAATAAGTGTCTATTTTCTGTTACACACATCTCGCACATTGAAATGATCGTAGATCTAGGACTAAGCTAATCATAATCCTCTAACAAATAAAAAAGGCAACACTATTAAAGTATTTTGTTACAAGGTTACATGGCCAAGATGTGGACACTCCATTTAGTTCATGGGTCTTGACAGTTTCAGTCATCCCTTGCAATTAAACATTGTGATTTTAGGCCTGTATGTGGGTCCTTGGCCAGGGAAATCCATTATATGAAGCTTCTGATAAATTGGACAGTTTGAAGCTTCTATCATGGCAAAAATGTACTCATTGGAAAGATACCTGATCTATTGAGCTTGATTCATTCATCTTATAGTCATTTATGTTATGTGTGTACAGTGCTACCTTGTAACTCAATGTCCACTACACTCAAAATCATTAAAACTCAACACCCTTCGTCAAGAAATTTGTACCCTTAAACTCAACATCCCCCTTAAACTCAACGTGTTTACCTTTAAAAAAAAAAAAAAATAAATAAAGATTTATTTAAATTTAAATGAACAATGAACAGTCGCTTTGTTCAGCACTTTGCTTGAGCGGTGCACTAAGACAGCATCAAAGTGCGCATATCCACTCTGAAAGCTTCACATGTATCTGTGTTTATCTGGATTTTTCTTCTGTTTCACTTTATAAACTTGTGTTATAGCTCAGGATTCTGAGAAATTGTAAGAATCAGCTTTTTTTGAGAGAGTCTAAAATGCTTAACTTGAATGACATAGAAACACTAATTATTACTGCTCATAAGTTTTTTCCACTAATGCAATTCCTCGCTCGTTGTTTTAGTACAATAAGTCACGTTAAGTTTTTTGCAACAGTTATTTATTTTCAATTGTATTTCAGTGTTTTTATATTATATTTGTGTTATTTTTAGTGTATACATGTCAAAAACAACCCTTTGTTATTATTTTACATTAGCCTAAAATAAATGCAGTTCTACAGGGCCATGGAACGCATTAACAGGTTTCCCATACATCCTTATGGGAAAAAATACCTTAAAACTCAACGCTACTCCCAGAACCAATTGAAGTTGAATTTCAAGGTTCCACTGTATATAGATTTTATGTATGGTATGCTTGATTTTATACATCTGAGTAAGACTGATACAACTAAACTTTCTATTTGAATGTGGTGTTTAAATAACTAACTATTATTATATAATAAACATAAATGCACACAACACCAGTTTAAACAGAAACCACAGCTCTCTCTCTGCTCTAAATTCTGTTTAGGTAGATAAATGTAGAAAGCACCATTATTCTTGTTTAAATATTTATAAAAGAACCTTGATTCACCTTTTCATTTGGAAACAACCCCAATGAAAACAGTTCTCAGCAGCTCAGTGTTCTCTTCAAATATTTATACAAGCTCAGCCAGTTACACATTCTATGTCAGAGGTTCTTTCTCAAAATCGTTAGAAGATTGACAAAATCATTAAATGATAAATTAAATGATGAATTTTTATATATGCCTCATAAATTTTTACATATGCCTCATGTTTCTTAAAATGAGGATGAATGAAAACTATGGACTTAAATACAAGGGCACAAGATATTGTTCATTACAAATCTGACTAGATTTAACTCATGTTCATATAAAATTGATGGTTGAACTTTTTAACTTACACATAAGGTGTTGGAAGGGGGAGGATTGGACAAAGATGTCTACAAAGATGAATATGTGGTAGACAAACATTAATATGTGGTAATAAAATTAATAAATCTCTGTCTTTTTACTGTTGTCCTACTTCTTTGTAATGACTGCTTGTTGTTGTACAACTGTTGTTGTTTCTACCAAGTTGACTGCATGCACAAATGTGAATGCTGCACTGGTTTCAGTATTCCTGCTTATTCACAAAGCAGAGATACAAAGGAGGAAACAGGACTAATCAGATGTAGTCGTTTGTATGATACTTCCCATTAATATTACAATCAATCAGAAAGCTCATGCTAGGCTTACAACAGGAGTCAGTATGTATTCTGTATTCAGGTAGATGCTAGATAAATGCCGGTGCATTTAAAGCTAAATTGAGGATCTATATAAAGTACAAACTTCATTTACTGGAAAAGTTGAAAATGCAATACATTTACATTACATTTTCTGCATTTAGCAGACGCTCTTATCCAGAGCGACTTACAGAAGTGCTTCCATAGTAAACATTTCATTTCTCAAGTTTTAGTAAACAACAGTCGAAGAACACAAATCTGCTGAAACCTGTTAGAACCAAAGTGAGAAGAATGTTAGTAAACAAGTACAAGTCAGCTTAAGTGCTTAGTAAAAAGGTGGGTTTTTAGTCGTTTTTTAAAGACAGCAAGAGACTCAGATGTTTGGACAGTACAAAGAAGAATTTGGAATTTAGTCATTCTCTTCAATATTTATTTAACTGACAAAAGTACAAAGATTTCCAATGCTTAATTGCTCAACTGCTTAACTGTATTTCATAAATACAAATGTGGAATCTAAAGCCTGCATCATTTAAAAAAAGCTGACTATGTAACATCACCTTTTGCTAGAAACATCAGAAGGCTTTTTATCGCAGTAGTGTGATGCGTTTTAGCGCTTCATGCACACTTAACAGTGGTTTCTATTCTAGCCCTACACAGATTGAGATTTCTCTAGATGTGCTGAATCTTTCCACAATATTATATATGGTGGATGGTGAAAGACAAATTATTTGCAATCTCGCACTAAAAAAAAAAAAATTCTTTTTTAATTAATTAACAATGTTCTCATAAACTTTGACACTAAGTGTCCATGAGGTAGGAATGTTTGTAACTTAAATATAAATTTTTTCTATACATTTCTTAATATTATTTTGCCCCATAACAACCTTTTAAGTGTGTTACAGGCATCAAATATAAATCTTATTTATTATTTATTTCCAAAATTCAAGCAAGTTGTTCAGTGAAAATATTAAGTAATTTATTTGTTCTTTTGTGTGTTAAATAATATTTAATAGAATCAACAAGTCGCAAAACCTATTTTTTTAAATGCAAAAACACAATTTTCTTGAAAAAATGGAGAAGGTATCATTATCCTAGATTTTTTAAAGTCATATTCCTACATTTTACTCTTAGACTAACATTATTGAACAGTAAAACTATAAATACTAACTATAAAAATAGTAATTATTTGCAGCCTATAGTGTGTGACTTTGCTATTTCCTTGTACTGAGACCCTAGTAATTTTCAAAGTTTTATAGGTTGTTATATCAAAAACAGCAGTATAGTTGTTTTCTTTGTTTCTTAATGTAATGGTTAGTGTAGCAGTTGGAATGTGCCTTTTTTATCTTCAGCAGTTAGTCTTTTAGTAGCAATTAATTTAGCCTTAAGCATATGTTAGCATTAGCACACCTTATCTTTAGCAAAGTTCATGTTATTGTCACTGGTCACTAGCTTTAGTGTTTAGGTTTTTTGCCTGCAGCATTCACATTGATCACTGCACATTGTATAGAGTAGTGGATTTACCTTTTTTGTGTTTGAGTATGTGTTTTTTTATAAATCACTGTGAATACATACATTGCACAGCTGTTTAAGCTTCATTATTACAACTTCTGGAAAGTAAATTTTACAGAGATATTTGTAAAATTGAAAAAAAAAAGAAAAAACATTCAAAGCATAATATGTGTTTTTATTTCTTCCTTCATCATCTGTATGTGTTTTATATGGTTGTTGGTGTCCAGCCAGGAGTGCACAACATGAGCTGAAGTCCAGCACTGTTTGCTCTGTCACACCTGGGAACCTTTTAACTAAATATCTGATTTGTTCAGTCAGTGTTTGAGCAGAGAATCAACAAACTCTGCAGGACCTTTCCGACAATAAGTCAATCAAGTGTCTATACCAACCAAATGTAGAGAAATTAAACTTTTAAAGAGGGAAAGGAGTATAAACCAGCCAGCGGCTAGAGTTAAGTAGATATATTTACATAAGCTAAAGCTTACATATACTAAAAACATACACCATTTAAGTAAGTCATCATATTTTTTTTTCATTGTAGATTACTTTCGAATCTGTCAAATTAGTAAAATTACAAGTTTATTTTAGTCTTTGGATATAATAGAATCATGTAATTAAACTGAATGTGAATTTCACATTGAGATCATGTGGTCAGCGACAGAAATGCAGCTGCCCTGTCTGACAACCAATAAGAAAGAATCAGAATTGTTTTATGTTAGTGATGTACTACTGTAGTATTGTATGAATCATACAAAAATGGTTCACATAAATGATTAAAATAAAAGTTAGGAAGTTAAGCAAAATAAAAGCATTTTAGCCTGAACAACTATGAATGGAACATTACAATAAAAATATTAAAAAAACACTGGGTCAATGGCCAAATTATTATTATGAAACAATTATTTGTGAAGGTTGGTCTCTGGTAAGCCTCTATTGTTTCAGTATAATAGATTTTCTTCAATTGACAATCTTTTAAAAGTTTTTTATTTTTATAATGGTAGTACTTCTTTTTACAGTTCACCAATTTAAACTATTGTTAGTTTGATTTCAGCCAATCAGACTATTAATGTTGCAGTTCTCTTAGTGCTTGTACCACCCCCGCGCTGGTCAAGAAAAAAACTAAAACTATCAGACACCTGTTCTGACATGCACAGACGCTGGCCGCATGAAGAACCAAGCTATCAACTCCACAAATATCCCACTGCTAGAGCAAGTGGCAGACAGAAGAGACCACAATAGTACACTGGCAGCCCATTTGAACAACCCCTCCACAGGCACAGTCAATTTTCAGCTGTCAAGCACATTAGTCCACTGTGCCACTTAGGCGCCATGATAGGAGTACTTGTGATAAAGATGATGAAAGTCATTTCAAGTGCAGGAGTTGAGAGTGCGCTTGGAGCCACTTTATTTTGTCATCAGTACCCATATGTGTGTCATAGATCACTGTCACTGCCTGTACTAGAGCACAAGCTGCTTCTGCTAAAGCCTTTAGGCTAAAGTGCTTGATTAATCTGCATCCTTGTTTTTGACCATTAATGAATAAAAGCTTTGTAATGAATATAAACTTTAATGAAGGTGGATGCAACAAGACAAAACACACAAATAAATAGATAGAATAGTTTCTTCTAAATAACTAGATTACTGTCCAGACCCTATCTTTATTGAGATGCTGTGACATGTTGGAAAAGGCTGTTACTAAAAGAAACACTAGACTTACAACAATTTCATCCTCACTGGTGTGCAGGTCTAATCAGCAGCTACAGAAAATTATTATGTTGCTGAGGAAGGTGGTAACATTTAAATAACAGGGCTGGTTTGTAAAAGAGTTTTTGTGTTATAAGTGTAGGCAGAATTTGTTTTTCTATTTTTATGACTTGGATGAAGATCAGACCAAATTTTATAAATAACTGATGCAAATTCAAAAGAATCTTGCAACTGAACTCATTTTGTTACATAGTGCCTTGTACGACCCATTGTACACACTGATTTAGTACAAATACTCTTTAACTTGCTGATTCTATTTTAAAAATGAAATTACTCTCTATTTGCTGTAGTTCTACCTAACATCATCATTCTTTTAAAACAAAAGACCCTCTTGCCTTGTTTATTTTCAAGCCATGGGGAAAATTTGGCTCACATAGCTGGCAGATGTATGCTGTAATGCAGTTCTCACTGTGCCCTCATTATTTTGTGACCTAGTTTGTCTGTGGCCCCAGCTCAAGATTAATGTACTGAGGTGCGCTAGTTCATTGGGTGAGGAGACACGCCACAACAGCCATAACATGGACGCTCAGCTAAGCTGGTGTGTCTGTCTATCTACATTATCACAGCTTTGTGCAACCCAAATATCTGACACACAGGTAAATCGCTTAAAAATACTTTGCCATGCTTATTATACATCATACAGATAGAGAAATTAAAAGACTAACAAAAAAAGACTAAAAAAGAATCTTAGATTCTGTGTTAATATCTAAAATTGTCTTGTATGTCAGATGAATTTCTTTGTCACCAACCAAACCGTGAATTAATGGACTTGGCTTTCTGGCAAAGAGACACAGTCTTGCTGAAATAAGAATGGTCCTTCCTCAGGTAAAGCCTTTTATGGGTTGCCACAAATGTGCAAGCATATAATTTATTTTATGTACATTTAATAGCAATAATTATGGCTCAAAAACCCAAAATATAAGACCTAGGAATGGTGTCCATATACTTTTGGCCATGTAGTGTAGATTGTACTAAATCTGTGCCAAAGAAACTACCAGTCGGCCAGTCATGTGGCAGCAGTGCAGTGCAGTGCATAAAATAACACAGGGCAAGGACTTCAGTTAATTTTCTCATTAAACTTTAAAATTGGGAAAAAATACTTTCAGTGAACTTGATAGGCCTGGTTTAAGCCTCTAGTCTACACAGAATGATGCAAAAAAGTAACAGGCAGTTATGTGGATGGAATAAATGCCTTTATTTGTCATATACATATACAGGTGTATAGTACAATGAAATTCTTTCTTTGCATATCCCAGCTTGTTTGGAAGTTGGGGTCAGAGCACAGGCTCAGCATTGTACGGCGCCCCTGGAGCAGAGAGGGTTAAAGGCCTTGCTCAAGGGCCCAACAGTGGCTGCAAGGCAGAGCTTGGGCTATTAACTCAAAGCCCTACCCACTAGGCTATCACTGGATGGACATGTCTTGATAAAAGAGGTAAAATGTAAATTGTCATTCAAAATTTAAATAACATAAAACTTTTCATAACTGTATTAACCACACTGAGAAATCAAAAGATGCAAATGCAAAAGATCACAATAGCTCAAAAATACAGTGGATACAGGCTTACTGAAATTCAACAGTGGAAAACTAAAGAAAATGCATGCAGGTCTGGTCAATTTTTATTTCTGCTGTGGCATGCAGGTCTCAGGGTTCACTTTTTGTGTAAACAGCAGAAATCCATGGACTCATGGACTCTGCCTTATACCAACAGTTCAGGCTGGTGGTGGAGAAATTAAGGTTTGATATGCTGTGCGTTCTAAATTGCTTTTCTGCCCGTCATGAGAACGATGATGAATGTAACTGCTGGCATGTGGTCTTTATCCTCCTGCTGCATTTTTCAGATTTAGGCAGGGAGCCAATTTTTGAAAAAAGATATCAATTAAAAAGACATTTCATTCACTCATCAGAATCAGTTGGTGGCCATTATGATTCATCTTTCTTCTGCTGTGCTCTGGAACCTTGGAACCTTTTTCTTTAGTGTAAAGCCAAAAGTCTGAAATGTACGGTCTTAATTAAAATAGTATGTGTCTGGATAGTTCCAGGGCCATTAATAAAAACATATAATATGATACAATACAAAATTAGATGTCACATTACAGACAGAAAAACACATTGTAAAAATCTTGTCCCAGCATGCAAATGAAGCAAATGGTCTAAAACAGAATAGTATTAAACACTGTTCCAGTCTGTTTTTTTCTTCTGGTGAGTGTCTGGGTTGAAACATGTGCTGGTGGACCACTTATCTTTTGAGGCCCAAGTGCTTTATTGGTGATTCTTAAGTCTGTCTCTTTGCCTTTCAAATTTCTGAGGATACCTTGTGTTTACTGAAAACCGGCTTTGGCGTTTTTCTATGCCAAACACCAACATTTATGGCACTTCTCTTTAGTGCTCTATCACGGTTCTTCTCAAGCACCATGTTTGACTGTTTATTTGTTAGGGTTTTTTTTTTCTATTTATTTATGCATTTTCTCCCTTTTTCTCCCAATTTAGCATAGTCAATTTGTCTTCCGCTGCTGTGGATCCCTGATTGCGTTTGAGGAGGGTATATTTGCTGCTCACATGCCCTCCGATGCGTGCACAGTCCTAGTGGACCCTTTCTTTTAAATCCGTGCTTCTTCACTAGTGCCTTGGCCTGCCTTGGTCCTTGCACGGCGTTTGAAGACCCCACCCACTTGGTCTGGTCATTTCCCCACCTAGCAGACACGGTGGCTGGCACGCTAGATGGTGCCCAGCCGACCGGTAGCGGAGCCGAGATTCGAACCAGGGTGTTCAGAATCTCGGCGCTGATGTGCTAGTGGAATATTTCGCTGCACCACCGTGTGATTTCAGGTTATTTTGTTTATATTATTTGCTTAACTGAGGTGTGTTTAATATGTTAATAGATCATTATAAGCTTGTTGGTTAACCACAGCAGCGGACGACAAATTGACTACACTAAATTGGGAGGAAATGCATTAATAAAACAGAAAAAAATTGCAGTATGTGTGGTTAAGATAAACATGCTAAAAAATAAGGTGTCCACATAATTCAATTACTGTGTCTGTAGAAACTGTGTTTCTTAAAACTGTTTATTTGTTAGGGTTTTTTTTCTATTTATTTATGCATTTTCTCCCTTTTTCTCCCAATTTAGCATAGTCAGTTTGAGGAGGGTATATTTGCTGCTCACATGCCCTCTGACGTGTGCGCAGTCCTAGTGGACCCCTTCTTTTAAGCCCGTGCTTCTGCTAACCAGCGTCCTTGCACAGCGTTTGAAGACCCCACCCACTTGGTCCGGTCATTTCCTCACCTAGCAGACACAGTGGCCAATTTGTGTCTGCTGCAGGCACACCAATTGTGCCTGCCAGATGGCGCCCAGCCAACCGGTAGCAGAGCCGAGATCTGTTCAGAATCTCGACACTGATGTGCTAGTGAAATATCCCGCTGCGCCACCATGTGTTTGCAAGTTATTTTGTTTATATTATTTCCTTTACTGTTTTTTCTTGGTTAACTAAGGTGTGTTTAATATTTTAATGGATTATTATAAGGTTGTTGGTTAACAGTTATCCTTTGACTAATTGCAGTAGGTTTTAAAAAAGATGGTAAAAGTTTTTTCAACACATAGCAAGTCATATGTGTCTTATACAGATAAATAAAAATGCATGCCAGGGAAGATTGGTTTCTTATGAGCCAGAGGCTTTTATTCATTATAATATCTACTCATGCTGCCTGTTAAAAGGATGGAGAAAAAGACTTCAAATCTCTTTTCCATTTTAGCACTTATTTGGAGAATTTGCTGCTGCACTAAAGCTCTCAGCCTCAGGCTATGGCTGTTTTTGAGGATGTAGTTGGTAAAAATTATGGGACTTAGAGTCAAAGCATGAGAGATGCATGAATTCAGCAGATTACCCGCCATCAAATATATTTAAAAAAGGAAGGGCTATAGGCAATGTGGGGGCAATGCGACAGTCCTGAAATACATTTTTGATATAACCCTTATAAATTATCTCCCACCTTCAGATAATGCTCTGCATACAAAATGAGAAAGTATTGTTTTATTTGAAGCCAAATTCAGACTTATCCCAGAAGGCAATTTGTTAAAAGTTATTATTAAGTAGAGTTGAAACAATATACACCACAATGCCAAGAGTAAGTAAGAACATGGGAATTCAATCACTGAAGTTTCTGATTAGTCTATAGTCTAGTTATTTTACACACAAAATAGCAATATGTGGCACACAGGTGGTGCAGCAGGATATTCCTTTAGCACACCAGTGTCGAGATTCTGAACTCCTGGGTTCGAAACTCAGCGTTGCCACCGGTGGGCTTGGTGCCATCTAGCGAACATAACTGGCAGTGCCTGCAACAGGCACGGTTCTGCTAGGGCGGGATGTCTGGACTATGTGGGTGGGGTCTTCAAACACTGTGTAAGGACCCTGATTGGCAGATAGAGAGGCATCTGTGCAGAGTGCATAGATGAAAAGGGTTCTGCTAAGGGCTGCGCGCGAGTCGCAGGAGGCGTGAGCAGCAATATACCCACCTCGACTGCAATCAGGGATCCACAGCAGCGGAAGACAAATTGACTACGCTAAATTGGGAGAAAATGCATAAATAAAACAGAAAAAAATAGCAGTATGTGTGGTTAAGATAAACATGTCAAAAAAATAAGGTGTCCACATAATTTTGTTGAATGACTGCGTCTGTAGAAACTGTGTCTCTTAAAACTGAGATTATATTGTGTAATCAAACTACCACAACCAATACTGATACCATTGATTTGGACTGCACTTCACAATAAATGTCTGGCATCATTTTGCCAACCGTCCCCACAAAAGCCAAAATCAATGTAACGCTCATAATGACAGCTTGATAATCTGGATTTAGAATACTGTGCGGTGGTCACCGTGCTGAACAGAACATTATTCTCTGATGGCCTATTGAGATGTAGGTCATACTGTTTGTATGTCTCACGCATGAGTGGATTGAGAGGCTGGAAGCAAAAGTGGCACTGAGCTCAGGCTCTGTCAGACCGAGTTGTCATGACATGGTGTGTTTGCCCCATAGCTCTGCAGTTACAGCTATGTTTTCTTTCCAGTGCACTAATGTATTCCAAACAATATGGGCCATCTCCCACAGCAGACCACACATCCACTCCGACATCAGTGCTTCCTCATGCAGAAATTCCCTCACAGACAGAGAAAGATTTGAAAGGCATGCAGATGTTCTTCTCTGTATAGGTTTAGAATAATTATACACTTTATGGCCAAAAGTATGTATGGGACACCTGACCATAAGCTTGTTGGACATCCCACTCGTCCATAAACAAGTCCATAAACATATGGTTTGATGTGTTTGGTGTGAAGTAATGACAGTGGTCTGCACAGAGCCATTCTCACAAATTATCTTTATCTAAATAAACATGAATTTCCACACACACTCCAAATACTGTAGAAAGCTGTTCTGGCAACAAGATTATATCTCAATGTCCAAATATTTCTAACCATATAATAAATGTTGTTACAAGACAAATGAGACAAATGTTTTTACTACTATAAACCTACTGTAAACCACTAAAGGATGTCGTTTTATGAATTCGGTCTTCTAATAAAGTAAAGTCACTGGGAAGAGGAGACCCTCAAATAATCATTTTTACAGCCACAAAGAGACAACTCACAACATTCACACATACTGGCACTTTTACACTAACTCTAAGACATGTCAACCCAGAGTGAACCTAAATTAAATTAAAAATAAGAAAGTTCTTGCTGTAGAAAGGTGGTCCCAGAATTTTGGTTATACATATAATATCTACATACACTGATTTACTGAGAATGTGTTTAAGTAAGATTAAGCAACAGCCTACTAAATTTAATTCAGTTGCTTGTACAGAGGGTGGCCAAACTGACATTAAAGCGCCTATATCACAATTACATACACCGATCAGGCATAACATTATGACCACCTTCCTAATATTGTGTTGGTCCTCCTTTTGCTGCCCCTTACGCAATAAACTGCGACGCACTGTGTATTCTGACACCTTTCTATCAGAACCAGCATCAACTTCTTTAGCAATTTGAGCTACAGCTACAGTTTACCGCTGTATCCTTCCTTGGACCACTTTTGCTAGATACTGACCACTGCAGACCGGGAACACCCCACAAGAGCTGCAGTTTTGGAGATGCTCTGACCCGGTTGTCTAGCCATCACAATTTGGCCCTTGTCAAACTCGCTCAATCCTTACGCTTGTCCATTTTTCCTGCTTCTAACACATCATCTTTAAGGATAAAATGTTCACTTGCTGCCTAATATATCCCACCCACTAACAGGTGCCATAATGAAGAGATAATCAGTGTTATTCACTTCACCTGTCAGTGGTCATAATGTTATGCCTAGTCGGTGTACACTGCTGCAGATTTAAATGGCAGCATAGTATGTTGATTAACAATAAGCACCATGTTTTTTTTTTGTCTTTAATGTACATGATTATTAAAAATCTGTTTGTAATTCTTATTCTAACCCAAGTCATCTCATCAGACTAGAAAATGTTTCCCTATGTTGCCAGACTTCTGCTGGCTGTTTTACAAACTCCATGCAGGCTGTCATAAAAATGTTTATTCAAAAGTGGCTTCTGAACTCCCACTCTGCCAAAACAGGTTCCATCCAACAGGTTCTTCTATCTCTGCACAGGACTTTTGGAGCTCTTTAGAATGACTTGTCTTCTTTCGTACCTCCCTGACAAAATACTTAAGAAGCTCAAAGTCTGTGCCAAGCTTTCTCCTGGGAGCATCTCAGTTATTGTTGTATATCCTTGCCCGGATCTATGCCTTGCCAATATTTAATCACATAGACCCACAGACAGTTCCTTGGACTTTGTGGCTAACATTTTGTCCTGTCAGTGCAGTGCACGAATGGATGTACTGTATATTAACAAATGAAATAAAGTTGACCAGACAGAACATAAAATATTTTGGGTTTATGCTGTCTGCAATATTTTTTATTTGCATTTTCCATACTGTCCTAACTTTTTCTGATTTGGGGTGCAAATAGAAAAGAAAGAGATATATAACACCAAATATACAGCTAATTCAGGGAGATCAACGTTTGCAATTTTTGCAAATGTCTTGTTTTCTGTTGGTAAATGACTAGAACCTACTTCATTAAAATATAACTTATTATGGGATTTCTGAATAAATGTTCCAAAACTTGTTGTGAACAAAAGATGTACATTACCTAAGATAATGCATTCTATGGTTAAAAACTTAATGTAATTTAGTTTTGTGTCATGGTCTCTTAATTATCCACTAAATAAAGATTCCAGTATGTAGATTATAATGTTCTACAAATCAGGAGCATTACTTGATGCCATTTTAAATCAACCTTAGTTTCCAAGATTGTTATGGACATTTCTGCTAATCACATGAACATAGAAGATCATTAAAAAAGAAAGTTTTATTGTTTAATGAAATTAAAATTTAATTATCTCACCACAATGACCCAAAGTATGTATCGAAAAAGAACATGTGAAAGATATAAACCAAGTATGACTGTGCCTACTGTCAGATATGGTGATGGTGGTAATGTTATTATGCTCCAGGGATGTTTGCTGCAAATGGATCTGGTGCATTGAAGAAAGTAGATTTAATAATGGAGGAAAATTACCTTCAAATCCTTTAGCACCACATTAAACTTTCAGCCAGGAGGTTAAATCCTGGATGCAATTGGGTGTTACAGCAGGACAAAGACACATTTAGGCTGTTTTAAAGGGCTAAATTAGGTCAAATTAGATAATAGAGGAACATCTTACTCAGAGAGCATCACTGCCTTGCACCCAGTGTTTACTGTATATGCTCCAGACCTACCAGGATTAATGAACTGATGAATAAATGAATACATAAATAAATGAATGATGCACACAGACAGAACATTAATGACCTTCTCAACTTAAAGAGATTAAGAGCCAAAAATGCTTGAAACAGTTAAAAATGTAATCAATGTTTCTATATACTCTAGTACAATTGTGGTGCTCATCATCTAAAGCTCATCATCTAAAACTCAATCCCAGCAAGACAGAGCTACTACTCGTTCCTGGAGATCAATCTTCAACCCAGGACCTAGTCATCTCTCTTGATGACTCCCAGATCAGACCATCTGACAATGTAAGAAGCCTTGGTGTCATTCTGGATAACCAGTTGACCTTCTCTCCATGTGTAGCCAACATGACAAGATTGTGCCGGTTCCTCCTCTACAACATCAGGAAGATTCGGCCATTTCTCTCCATGGAAGCTACCCAGATTCTGGTCCAGTCACTTGTAATCTCACGGCTGGACTACTGCAACTCCCTCCTGGCAGGTGCTCTCACGTCCACTAGCAAACCCTTGCAGCTCATTCAAAATGCAGCTGCTTGCCTGTTTTTTAACCAGCCTAAACACCGCCACATCACCCCACTGCTGCGTTCTCTTCACTGGCTTCCTGTAGCTGCACGCATTCAGTTTAAAATACTGATGCTCGCCTACAAAGCCAAAAATGGACCAGCCCCAAGCTACCTGCGTGGTCTAATCAAACCCCGCTCTGTACCGCGCTACTTCTGAGCCACTAGTCTCGCTCGACTTGATCCTCCACCCAGGACTAGAGGAAGACAAGCATCAAGACTCTTCTCTGTACTGGCAACCAAGTGGTGGAACGAGCTTCCCTTGTCTGTCCGAACATCTGAGTCTCTCGTTGTCTTCAAAAAAACGATTAAAAACCCACCTTTTCACTAAGCGCTTAAGCTGACTTGTACTTACTTACTAACACTCTTTCATTTCTTTAAAAAAAAAACAAAAAAAAAAACTATTGATTCTATCAGGGTTTTAGCAGATGTGTGTTCTTGGACTGTTGTTTACTTAAACTAGAGTAATGAAATGTTTGCTATGGAAGCACTTCTGTAAGTCGCTCTGGATAAGAGCGTCTGCTAAATGACGAAAATGTAAATGTAATGTAAATGGTGCAGCTGGTAAAGTGGGAGCCACACAGCAACAAGTCCTGGGGACCTTATTTGATCCTAGCCTCTGGTCTTTCTACATGTCTTTGTGGGCTTCCTACAGGTAATTCGGTTTTCTTTTACCTCCTTAAATCACACAAACCAATGATTTGCTGCTCTACATTTGTTCTAAATTGTTTCTAAAGAGTAAGTAAATAAATAAGGGTGTGAGGCCCTGCAAAGGATTGGCACCCTTTTCAAGGTGTTTTTTTTTTTGTCTCGCATCAAGGTGGCACCCATCCCATCACAACCATGACAAGTATAAAGGGCTTAGTGAAATAAATGGTATTGTTTACAGTACACTGGATTTGGAAACATACTACAGCAAAAGCATATTTATTGTTCATGAGTCTAGTATTTATTATTGCTTCAGTCAATGAAATCAATATCTTTAAGCCACTGAAAAAGGAAACATGCTTGCTTTGGATACTACATAGCCAAGGGGTCGAAGCAAGCAGCAGACACATGCATTATTAAAACTGTGTTACACCAGGGCATCCCTCTTATTTCCCTGGCTGAACTCTGTTTTCTGAGTTAGTTTCAGGCTTCAGCCTAACAAATGGTGAAAGCAAAAAGTTTACTTGTAGCTACAAGAAACTACTTGTAGAAGAAAATGTATGGTGTTGATTGAACCAAAATTTAAATTTAAAAGTCCAAAAAGATTTTTATTTGTTAAATTTCCCCCTTTTCTGTCTATTAAGTCATTTTAAATTCCCTATCGCAATTTTTTTGCCACTCGCACCACCTCCATGCTGGCAGAATAGAACCACAAGCACCTGCTCCATCTGATACGTGTAAAGTAGCTGGCCAGGGGTTGATTCTTACAAAGAGTTATAATTTATATTTAGAGTCACACCTCTGTGTTACTCCACTACTTCTGCTGGCTTTTTAACAAGACCCTGAGAAGAGACCCTATCCGACCTTTCCTGCATGGCCTGGCCATGGCCAATTATGTATGTTGGTTATCCGACCAGGCCAGAAACACTGAATATTGTCATTATTCTGCTAAAATTCTGTCCAAAATATTGAAGTATCCAACCTTCTTCAATAATTTATTTATACTCTTTAATAAAGCATGTTCACTTGCAGCATAATACAACCACTGTAGTAGTTGTAGTATAAAACGATAGTAAGACAATCACATAGCTTGATGGTGTGGACACGTCCTAATAAATGTGTTTTCAGCTACACTTATTGATTACAAGTAATAAAAGCATCATTTAAAAAAACATTTGGGAAAGGCTCTGATCTTCTCCACCATGACTGAACTGAAGTAAAAGTTTCTAAGATTTTATAAAATACTTGGTAGTATTTGCATTTTTGCAGACAAACAAGCATATTTTTTAGGGAATGTAATGTACTCTACAGGCTTTCCTTATATTTAGTGTCCATTTTGTAGATTTTTTTTCTTGTTTTATTACATGGTTCATAATGCAAGCAAGCATAAGAATGGAGGGCCACTTAACTCAGAGTAAAAAAGGTTGCGATAAGAGTAATGGGATCCTGCAAAAAAAGTGCTGGAAAATAGAGCAGCTTAGAAAAAAATCAAAAGCTATCATTTCAGATGCTCCATTTTTATAAATGAATTCTTTTGGTGGCTGATGTGATGTGTAAGGTTATTTTCTCCCTTGTGCTGTGCTGTTTTTTTCACTCAGCACCTGGCTCAGAGTGTTGTTATTCTGACGGTGACCAAAAGTCTCTGGTAAATTACCTGTGCTCCGTTTTTGTTCTCGCTCCCTAAAAAGAAGGACTCGTGGGCCAGAATAGCAAACAGCCGTAAATACAGACACTAAGTAGGCGGACGCCGTAGTGAGTGCCATCTTTTGACTGCAGTCTGGCAAGATGGCTTCTTTACTTTGCATCACCTCACAGATGGGTGAGGTTACTACAGGACTGTCAGCCTATTTGTAAACCAGAACCAGAATTAGCATCTAATTATAGAGAGTCACGGGTCCTCTAGATGTCATTGTAGTTGTAAGGCACCTTATGCTCATAGTACAAAATATTACATGTGTTGTGTGCTTTATATGTACAGTTGCAGGTAAGTTTGTGCCCCCCAGTTTGTGAATTACCAAGATTATTTAATTAAAGACCTTATTTAATTAATGTAATCTGATTAAATAAACCATGATAGTAGGCAAACCAGATGCCTTACTAGAATGTCATCTTTGGGTGGGCATTTAAATGATTTGTGTGGGCAACAATAAAAATGTTGCTTTTTCTAAATAGGCAATGTAAATAAGTGCATAGTTCAGTTTTAGGATGGGGGCAAAGGGAATACAATTACACCATCCAGTTTTACCATGTCCTTTACCATAAACAGAAAACATAAATAATAAATTCTGTAAAATTTAGTTTTAGAATTTATGAAGAAGAAGAAGTAGAAAGGAAATGGTTTGGATCTTAAGTAGGCTACAGTAGAAGAGAAAGCTCAGGGTTAGGCAGCAGTGCCTGTATAATGAATCTGGATAGTGCTGCCTAGAATAGAACAATGTCTATATCTTATATGATTAATCAGATGCAATACAAATTTTAAAGTATTTTTCTTTTTATTCATTTTCCTCCCAATCTAGTCATATCCAGGTACCCAATTGCATTACACTTACACTCTAATGATGCTGACCTCCACTTTGACTGAGGAGAGCTGTGACTAACACACGCCCCCTCCAACACGTGTGCAGTAGCCGACTGCATTTTTTCACCTGCACGAGGCGAGTTCATATGTGGATCAGCTTAGTGTACGGAGAGACACACTCTGTTCCTCATTATTCCTCGTCTCTGTGCAAGCGCCATCAATCACCCAGCAGAGTTCGTTATTGCATTAGTTATCTGGCACCCCCCTTTGAACAACAAGCCAATTGTTCAAAAGTGTAGGCACCCAGTCTGCTGAATGGCAGAGCTGAGATTCAAGCCGACAAGTTTGAGATGTCAGCTCTGGTGTCCTAGCGTGTTTTACTGCTACACCACCTGCGCCTCTTTTTCTTTGTATTAATTTGTAATTTTTGTGTGTGTGTTGGAATATACTGTAGAACGCCTAGAATGCAACTGGTAGCCAACAAGGGTAAACATCAGTGAAGATAAACAAAGACAAAGGTGAGTAAGCTAGAATAGAGACAGAGGAAAACGTTCTGTTGTCCTACTGAGTGCAATTAAATCACACAGGTTACTTCCTGGGTGCTGCATTAAGCTCTAAGATGATGGTAATTAAAAGATTTGATCACCACATAAAACATATGATGGCAATGGGGATGCTACAACAGTACAAATGCAGTAATGTCTGTTGAGAGCTAGGATGGCAGTTTCCAGCATACATAAATTAATTACAGGACTAGTCTGCGGTTAGCCTGATCCAGATTTTTTGTGATGATTTTTGTTGAGAACAGACATTTGCTGTCCCAGACACAGAGGCAGTAACACTCTGCTCTTTGTTAGCAGATGTGCTAGGCTTGACAGTGGAGACATCATGTCCTGGGATTGAGGGTGTCTTTTTAATGAGCTATCTATCCACGCTGGAAGATTTACCTAGCTAACTAAAAACAACTAATCCTGTGAGCCTTCTGTAAACTTATTTTATACCTTTCCAACAAGCCAACTCCAGTGACTAGCAACAAATCAGCCCCAGCTAGCCTAGAGCTGGCTAGTTCTTTGTCCAATCACTAAACCAGTTTCTAAGTGAGCTGGTAACTAAAAAAACTCACAGCCTGCAAACGTGCAACCGTGCAACCTCAACTGTAAAACTATACAAGACTATTAACTTTATAATAACCATAGAAAAAAATAAGCAAAAATTAAAGGTATGAACAGTTTTATTTGGATAGCTGAGAGCAGCTAGCTACAAACAGGTTTAGTAGTTCACTTTTAACCAAGTTAGTGCCACGTCTTAAGAAGTGTCGTGGTTTGATGATAATGTAATGCAGGAGCACTAATAAAGCACACCCACAAATTCAAAACAGCGAATAGGAATGCAGTGCATTTTTCTCCCCAATTTTCTCCCCTAATCTAGTCGTATCCAATTACCCGGATTGCGTTACACTTCACCTCTACTGATACAACCCTCCACTGCTGACTGAGGAGCTTCGCAACTGACACACGCCCCCTCCGACATGTGTGCAGTACCAACTGCATCTTTTCACCTGCACGAGGCGAGTTCATGTGTGGACCAACTTTGTGCACAAAGAGACACACCCTGATCAGCATTATTCCTCAACCCTGTGCGGTCGCCATCAATCAGCCAGCAGATGTCGTAATTGCACCAGATGATGAACCCAGTCCGGCTTTTCCCACACTGTGAACAACAGCCAATCGTTGTTTGTGTAGGCGCCCAGCCCAGCTGAATGGCAGAGCTGAGATTCGATGCAACGTATTCGAAATCCCAGCTTTGGAGTGATAGCGTATTTTACCGCTGTGCCACCTGAGCGCCTACGTGCAGTGCATTTCTGATGATCAATGACAAAATGACTAAAAATGATGGATGCTTAAAATATATCTATAATAGAGATTATTTTGAGTTTTTATTGGCCGAGAAGACGATTCCTTTGGATGAACAGTTTTTAACTCTGGGTGGGCTATGCCCAACTCAGCCTATCCGTAGACATGCCCGAGACAAACTGGCTATACTGGCTTGACTGATTTTCCAAATCATTATAAAAATTTTAAGTTCTGTAGTTCTGCCAACAAATGAATAAATATATTTGTCAGAGGACAGTTTATTAGTAGTTAATGCAGAAAATTCTAGTGGATTACAAACTTCTGGTTTTTGTGCTTACATTTTCCTTACATAAAAACTCTCCACCACCAAATTAAATTTTACATATTTAAACTAAGTAACTTGGAACTGGTATAACATTATGTGTTGTAGTATAATCTAGTAATTGTATCTGTATAAATACTTTTGCCAAAAAAATTTAAAAAAAACTACCTCCTCTGTAGCTCAGCTAACACTTTTATTCTACAGCCGGCCCAAATAACAAATGAGTACAAGCCAGAACTTGCTGCTGTCTCCAGACTTTTATTCCACAGTGTTTGTGGTGATATATCAGGCCAGTTTTATCCCACAAGGCTTAACTTAATGAATTCTGGACCTGGACACACAACCGTTAAAGATAAGAGAAGGCTTTAAATAATCTACCTTTAATGAACATACAAGACGAAAAGCCCAGCAGTAAGTGTGCAGATCCTTAAAATTTCTGTGTTAAAAAGATATAGTGATTGGATCTAGATCAATTAAGACAACTAGCAGGTGTGATAATTTACAGCATCTATAGACAGCATCCAGCAAACTATTAGCAAAAACATGTTCTAACTGGCTGCGTCCGAAATCGCATACTTAAACAGTACGTACTAGATTCGAGGCGGTGCGCACTGCTCGGCCGGTAAAGCAGTACGCTCTTTCAGTACGCAAGTGTGCAGTATGCATGCAACCTCGTACATACTACGTCCACCATCTTACCAATGTCACGTGATGCATGACGTCACATCGCCACAGTTATAACAATTTTAAAATCGGACAAAATTTATTTTGTCATTCTCCACAAAGCTACTCATAATGGGGTTATTCAGGATTGTACTTAATCATAATATTTTTGATGTTCGTCTTATTCGGCTTTCTGCCATCTTTCTTCTTCGCTACGAACACCTTTGCAGCTCCAGTTAAATTATGGGATAGATTATCGGACTGTAAGTGTGCATCGTTTGCATACTCAAAAACTGCTGCCCAGGCAGTAGGTCATCCGGCTACTGTTCAATGAATACTACGGATTCTGACATACTAACCGCTCTCGCATACTGCTTTCGCATACTGTTCAGTATGGAAGTATGTGATTTCAGATGCAGCCACTGTATTGGTCAAAGGCAGGGAACGCCCCAAACAGGTCGACATACACACACACACACACACACACACACACACAAACTCAAGGGCAATTTTTAGTAGCTCCACTTGGCCTGACTGCATGTCTTTGGACTTGTGGAATGAAACCAGAGCACCCAGAGGAAACCCACGCAGAGAGAGTAAGAACAAACTCCGCATAGAAAGGGCCCTGGACTCCCAGCTGGGGGGATAAATTCCAGGACCTACTTGTTGTGAGTAAATAAGTAGTTAAAAAGCCTGGCCGATTAGGTCCTTCACATAATATAATTTTAATATAATTATTCACATTATATAATAATAATAATAATAATAATAGATATTTTGAAATGTTCATAAAAATGATAATATGTTTGTATTCTTCTAAATTTGCTGAATGTTCTTTTTTAAAGTGATTTATGTCGTTTGTTGACATAAAAAAAACCTTTTTTCAATCTAATACTGATTATTTGTATCAGCTGATACTGACCTAAATACTTAATCCCTGGATTTATTTCATTATTTTGATGACATTTTAAATCATAAAGAAATCTGAGCTGTTGGGTAAAATACATGAACAGATTTCATGATAATTAGTGCAGCCAATTCCATCACTACATTTTTGGCAGGTGGAGGGAAACTAGAGTACTTAGAGGAAACCCACACAAACACTAAAATAACATGCCAAACTCCTTACAGTAGTAGTTGTGGACTCTAAAACTGTGTTCTGATTACTCATATTTATTACTGTTTTATTCTGCAGATTAACCATTTGAACAAAGAACTCATATGAAGCATGCCAACATGACGACTAAAAGTATTTGCATAACTAAAACTATCCTGTATGGCCTAAAGTATGAAGACACCTCTCCTAATTATTGAGTTTAAATGTTTTAGCCACACCAATTGCTAACATGGATATAAAACAATTATATAAAATGGTGCTTTTATGTTTGTGGCAACAGTTTGGGGAAGGTCCCTTTCTGTTTCAGAATGACTTTGCCCTTGTGTACAAAACAGGGTCCATTAAGAATCGTCAAATCAGCACAGAGAACCATCAACACTCAGCTGCCTTCACTAGAGAACATTTACAGAACCCGATGCCTGCGCCGGACCACAAACATCATTAAGGACTCACTTCACCCTTGTCACAACCTGTTCTCCTTGTTGCCCTCTGGTAGGCGCTATAGGAGTATCAGGGCACGCACTTCCAGACACCTGAAAAGCTTTTACCCCTCCGCCATAAAAACACTAAACTCTCAAAACTTTGCATCCTAGTAAATAATGTGCAGTTTATAGGGACTGTGCAATAACTCTCTTCTTCCTTTCTTTAAAGTTCTTTAAAACCCACATGTGTATTTTTGTATCTATATGTGTATATGTTTATTTGTAAATACATGTGTATATATATATATATATATCTATATATATATATATATATATCTATATATATATATATATATATATATATATATATATATATATATATATATGTGTGTGTGTGTGTGTGTGTGTACATACATGTACCGTCAGGGAGATGCTCAAAAATTTCGTTGTGCACTGTGCAATGACAATAATTATATTCTATTCTATTTAATAATTTTGGTCTGGAGAAACTCCTGCCCAGAATCTCTGACCTCAATCCTATTAATCACTTGCAGTTACAGGTTTAGGTCAACTTATTATTAATGCTTTGTTTTGAATTAGGAAGCTCAACAAATTGATGGTTAGGTATCCACTATGATTTTTGTTTAGATAGGATGTTTGCTGCCCCAGAGCACCCATGTGAGATCAGTTTCTAACAAATTGTCTTGTCTGGCACCAAAATGTTCTTCACCTGATACAGTTATACAAGTACAACACATCTAACACACCGTATTTTCCAGCAGTGTGTGGTCTTCAATGACCCATGACCCAAATTGGGTCGATCCCCGGGAGCACATGGACTAACTCTTCTGTTTATGCTCCATGCCTCTTCCGTCTCCGCCCCTGTCTCCTTATTTGCCCTCATGTCTATGAGCCCCAGCTGTTCCTTGTGCTTCAATGATTGTCTTGTGTATAAGTAACCCCTGTTTTTAATGCTTATGTTGAGAGCTGTGGCTTTTATGGTCCTTGGTACAGCCTAGATGTTGTTTAGCCTAATTTATTGATCTTGTTTTTTAGACTTGTTATATGGCAACAGTTTGGGAAAGGCCATTTTCTGTTTCAAACTCACATATTGACCATACATGGTGAAGATGTTAGTATCAGTATAGGCTGAAAATACAGAGAGCTCTGATATTAGAATCTGATCAAAAATGTAATAAAAATTCCATTAGGACATTATTAGTTGTAAGTGCAATAGGATTCTGTCAAAGTGATCTTACAATAAAACACTTAAGGCACAGTACTAAGTTTGCCATAGATCTTGATCAAATAAACTCTTCAGTTTCGCTGTTAGGTCATTTTTTATTACTATTCACAGGGCATGTGTATTAATTCAGAGTGCAGGTTTAAGACACGCAGACTGATGAATGTGAACATTGGATACCAATACCAATTACACAGAACCCTTACTAGCCTTGGGGAAAGAAGCTGAGAGGAAATCAATGACCTGGCTTGATCGGGAACCCAGCTTGGTCCTTTTGTCACAAACTTGCAGATAATTGTGTCTCCGATGTGCTTCCATATGGTATATAACTGTCACGTATTTGCTTTTGTAATGTGCCATTAGCAGGTGTATTATGGGTATCCTTGTTGAGCGAAATTATAGCACTGCAATGCTGACCGAAATTTTATAGCTTTGATTTTCCCTCTGCAAATTATAAAACGTTGCAGGACTCCGAATGAGCTGTTGTTAATGTCGGCTAGATTGGATAGACAGTTTCTGATTGGTAATAATTATGGTCTTGGCAGTAGCATTTAGTTTCATTTAAAAAACAAAAAGTATTTCTCTGGGAAAGCAAAAAGTTGTTGTTTTAGCCTCTGGGGTTTTTGGATGGCTTTTAGAAAGCACACTTGATTGAATCATAACAAGCAATCAGACTGAATTAGCTAAACACTGGCTGGTCATATTAGAGTGCTTTAGCTTGGACAATGTTGGCCTGTGTCAATCAAATATTGTAGATTGGATGCAAACTCAAGTAGTTTAATGCAAAAGAAGCGTAATGAGAACACTTTGCTTTAAGGTTCATGCATTCATCTTTAATAACCACATCATTCTGTTTAGGGTCACAGTGGGCTAATTCATCACAGGGCACCACAAACTCACCCAGTCACTCACCCGCACACCAGATTCAAGTCCAGACAAAACACTGCCAGACTCCTTACAGTGACTGACAAGGATCGACCCAGATCAAACTTCAGGATCTCAGTGTTAAAATGTAAAAAATACATTTGTATAGTGCATTTTACAATAGACATTTTCTCAAAGCAACTTTACAGAATCTAGGATCAAAATGGAAAAACCCCCTGTAGTGTGGCTCTCAGCACTCACTGACTGAAGCCGTCGACTGCATCTTTAGACCTGCCAGCTGTGAATTCAAACAGTCTTAACATGCATGAAGGACTACACTTCTTCCTACTCATTCTTCTGCTGCTCATTCATCACAACCAGACAGCAGGAATTGCTGTAGAGCAGCACGGAGGTGAATCCCCATCCACCACTGTCTCTTCTCATACACAACCAATCATGTCTGTTGAGCACTCGGCCAGGTAGGTGGCACAGCCGAGACTTAAACTTGAGAGTAACAGGCTAGCCTATAAGACGTTTTAAAACAGAAGTACTATAGCAAAGGGTATATGGCTCTCCAGGTGTTTCAGCCACACCTATTGCTAAGTGTAAAAAATCTAATTTAGTGGTAATAGTTTCTGAAAGCTCCCTTTCTCTCCTTTTAAAGCATACTTGTGTCCTTTTACCAAGCCATGGCTTGAAGGGTTTGGTGTGGAGGTATTCCAGTAGCCTGCACAGAGCCCTGACCTCAACCTTATGAACACCTTTGGGATAAACTGAAACACTGGAAAATCCATATTAATGTCCATAGTTTTGAATTGGGTTGTCCAACAAGCTCACATACTTTGGCCACTTGGGGAACATGCAATTCTTATAACACTATATTTATGTCACATAAGACATGGAATGCCAAAACCTGACAAGTACACGATTTGCATAACTCTTATTAGCCTAGTGGTTAGGGTACTGGACTAGTAATCAGAAGATCGCTGGTTCAAGCCCCACCACTGCCAGGTTGCTGCTGTTGGGCCCTTGAGCAAGGCCCTTAACCCTCAATTGCTCAGACTGTATACTGTGACTGTACTGTAAGTCGCTTTGGATAACGGCGTCTGCTAAATGTTAAAAATGTAAATGTAAATGTATCTGTAAGGACTTCCACAGGTTATTTTGGTGTTTAGATAGATTTCCTTCAGGTACTACAGGGTTTTTTTTCAGTTTCCAAAAGTGGATTGGCTTCTCTAAATTGCCCCTAGATATGGGTGATTGAGTAAAAAGGGAGTGTAAGGGATACCCTGCTATTGACCAGCACCCTGTTTAAAATAAATGTCTGCCTTCTACCAAAGGTTTCCTGGTAGGATCTGAAGTAAATAAATGAATATTACTATATTCTGTAGGCATGTTTGTCTTTAATATGACGGACTATTTGTTCTTTTCTCTTTAAAATTAGATTTTTACATTTTATGTACTTATTCATTACTAATCCATGTCCTTTCACACATTAGGTTGCTAAATAAATAAACAAATGTCAACAGTGTAAATGAATTATATTTGTTTTTTCCTGCTAAAGTGAAATAGTTAAAGAAATTAGTGTAAACATGACTAATTATTGCTCATACACTTTCTGTGGTTGTGGCACCAAACATACAGTGCTCACAATCATTCTGGCTGTGTCCCAAATTGTATAATATTCTACTAAACAGTATGTCTATTTAGTATGCTGCCAATGTTTTTTTTTTTTTTTTTTTTTTTATGCTGTAAAAACACACAGTAGTATGCTGTGTTTATGGCACAGACAAAGGGTCTATTTTATTGATTACGTTTTACTTGTACACGCTCTGCTTTTTGATTAATGCTTGGTCATTTAATGTCTTTTTGCACGTCTTTGTTGTATGGTGCTGTGTAGACGGGAGGAAGGAAACCAAAAAAAAAAAAAAAGAAACGGTAGCATTAAGCTAGACCTGATGGAATATATCAGGTGGTATATCACATGGGTAAATAATTGGAAAAGGAGAAGTGAAGCAGTTTGAGGACAGAGAGCAATAGCCGAGGTTTAGATAGCCTGGAAAAGACAATTATTTAGAGGGCTTCCTGCTGATGGAGAGAAGATACATCTAGACAGATTGTATCTGCCATACCCTCATTATCATACAGTGAGAGAAGACAGAAATAGAATGCTTCTCCATCACAAAACATCTAATTTGTTCTCCACTGAACTGCCTTACCAATCTCCCTTGTTTTGATTTATTTCATCTCTCTTAGATTTTCCTCCCTCCTTTGTCCTTAACCCAATGTGTTTATTGTTTTATTTTCTCACTTGAGAGATTCCTAAATGATTTTAATTTGGTGCTTGCAAAGCAGAGTTTAAAATGACATTGTATAAAAATAGAAAGTTAGTAATCATTTGATCTTGTAATTGCTGCTCAGGAATTAGATATTAAGAATGGTTGGATTTGGGAAGATGGCTATTAGTTAATGGGGATTATTTTCTGGACACAATATATGAAGTGTACAGAGCAACAGATGGGCTACAATGGGCTATTCGGTAACTGTATAACCACCAGAGTTCATCTGTATGGTAGGTGTGGCTTACAAAATAACCAGTAAATGTACAGACCAGATGGGTGTACCTAATAAATAGCTCTCTGAGTGTACATACACATCATCATCTACATACAACATATTGTTGCTAAAAAGTAATTGCCCTCTTTTAAACTGCATAATGTTATACATAATGTTTTAAATGTGTTTACATTTTACTATGTAAGAGTCGTGACTTTACCTGATTTAGAATATTTGTGCAATACTGTAAAGAATAACTTGCACAAGATTTTGATTTGATTGAAGTAAATTTAAAAAGTAAAAAAAGATAGAGCTCTTTGTCAGATCTAATCATTCTGTTCTCCTGCCCATCAGTGAGTGCCTGTGGCAATTCATTTGAGTAAAAATGAATTTCATCTCTTTTCTCTGCATGAGGGAAATCAAGGCCTCCATCACCTGATAGTTTGAATTTACAATAATGCCACTCTGGTTGCTTTTTAAATATAGTTTTTATCATAAACCATGCTCCTAAGAGCTAATGAATCATATAATATTCAGGACAGAGTCAATATGAAAACGTTTTTTTTTTCACCCGGTTTGTTCTATGTAATTTTTGACATGAAAACATTAAACCCCCTGCTTGGTCTGTGCATAGCTGATTTTAACTATGGTGAAATACCAAGGCAATATTTCAAGTAAAACTGGGCAAAATTTCCCATTTTTCCCCAAAACTAATTGCAACAATTAGTATCCTCGGTTACCAAATGATTTAAACATGTAATTAACAGAAATCATTGTTGTAAACATGCCTCTGTCCAAACTTTGTGCAGACATAACATTTTTTCCACTTTTCAATGATCCAGTGTGTAATAATAACATACATTTAACACAGCTTGTGCAGCTTCTTTAAGTAAAGTTTGGATACCTCTGCCTAAAGCAATGCTGGAGTTATGGAGCATTTCATCATCCATAATTTGATGGCACATGAATATTCAGCCTTCAAGCACAGCCATGTTCTGTCAGACATAGAGGCTAATGGTGGTGTTCTTTCTCAACTGAATCTTTCCCCACAAAAGAGGACTCTTATATTTTGGGTCACCGATTAAATTACATACTGACGCCAAAAAATAGCCATTGCGCAATAAGTGACAGTGAATGACAAATTGCCGTCTTTGAAACAAGAGCAAATGGGACATAATGATAAATTTAACAACGGAAAGAGCTAGCACAGCATTTCCTGTTTATGTTTTCTCAATAATATACTGTAACCAAGATATAATATGGGGTACTTTGTTTCCAGTTGTTCTTTAGTATAAAGTGACAGAATAATGCACAGTCTGCCGGTCCATTATCTCTTTTATTATCATCACTGTCAGGGACTAAAGTAAAAAAAATACACTATATGCACATAAATATTTTGACACCCCTGTAAAAATGATTAAGTTGTTTTAGCAGATCTACTTAAATAAATAAATGATATGCTTCCAACTTTGTGGCAGTAGTCTGGGGAAGACCCTGGGTGAGGTACAGAGAGTTTGATAGCCTCCAGTAGCCTGCACAGCCCTGATTCCAACCCCACTGAACACCTTTTGGAATGAATTTGCATATCAACTGCTGCATGATTATTCCACTGTGATAAAAATATTTTTCAATGGCCCAATAGGCATTCATATGCGTAGGAATGCATAACACTGGTTGTCTAAAAGTGAAAATCCAGCACCAAGTTTGCACCAAAAGTCTAACACAAAGAATATCCAGTGTTTACAGACAATGACTTGCAGCAATTTTCATTTTAGCCTAGTGAAATAAGGCTTTATGTTGGTGTGTGCTTATGCCCACATAATGCGAGTCCAGTAAGAAACAAAGCCATACCACTTAGCACTTATAAAGGTCTTTTCTCAGCTCAGTTAACACTATGTCATTTTAGATTCCCATCAGGATAAAGCGCCAGTCTGCCTCTATGTCTTTTAACCTCTCTCTATCTCACTCTCACACTGTCTTATCTTCCCGCACTACTCTTTATAAGTGGTATATTAGTGTCAGTAAAAACTTATTTGGTCATGTTAACACTTTATCTGACACCTGTATGACTGTATCACTTCTGCTTGCTTATTTAGCCCTAAAAAGCATGACTGCAATACATCATGTAACGCTGATAGGTAGCATTAGGTACTCACAGAAAAGCACAATACATTCAATTTCTGGCTCTCTCAAGCTTTGTACATACCAGAGCAATTAAAAGGCTTAAGGTGGAAAATAAATGTCTGCTTCTGAGAGCGGAAATAACATCTGTCAAACAGTGTCCCCATGTTGCCATGCCAACAGAGGCAGGTGGAAATAATCCACATTCTCTTTCCATTCCAGATGATGTTGTTCAACTTCCTACTAAAGCCTTGCTCTGATTACTCCACTAAAGAGAAGAAACAAACATCAACATCCATTTGTTATTTTTAAACACGTATGCTTTACTATTAGTGGTCAGGCTTGATCAGTTAGAACTGCATTAGTCATATGGCATGTTAGCGCAGCAAATGCTGTTAGTGCTCCAAAGCTCTAAGATCTGGGAGTGCTCTCTGTGTTCCATAGGTTTTCTCCAATTAGTCCAGTTTTCTCCCCCTGTCCAAAAATCTGTGAACTGGCTAATGTAAGTTGGCCCTAGATGTGAATCACTTTGAATGAATGAGCATGCAATACCTGGCATTAAACTATACAGAGAGTCTAAGAAGATCAGTTACCAAAAATATGTTAGAGGTTTTGGCTTCCTGGAGTGGGAATGGATTCTTACTAGAGCAGAACCAAACTCAAAGAAATGGCAGTGAGAGGAAAGGGTGTCAAACTGCACTCTAACATACTGAATGTGCATTACCAATAGAGCATTAGTGCATTACCAATAGAGTAGTTCCAATAGTGTAGCACATAAGGTGTGGTTTTGGGTAAAAGAGTGGGTCCATCCGAGAAAGGCAGACATATGATGGACCAGAAACCTGCCCCCCAGATCTCAGGGATGTTTTAAATAGGCAAATCTTGTTAAAGGAGCTCAGCAAAGAGCCTTAGTAAATTTGGGAGCAGCAGGGAGCTTCATTGATGCTGCTCTAGCTAGAGCCCTGGGATGGATGGATGGATGGATGGATGAATGGGTGGATGGGTGGTAGACTAGCAGACAGACAGGCCACAAAATGTATATAATTCAGAGAATCCTGAAAAATACCTGGCCTAAATATAGTCACATGGGCTTGACAGTATGTTGGAAAATCATTGTCACCTTAGACAGTCAAAAAATTCTATCTAAAATTCTTTGCATACACAAATTATATGCAGAAATGCTGAGGTCACAAGCTCATCTAATACAGAAGACATTAAAAACATGTGGTCAGATGAGTCCACGATTCAGCTTGTTTTTGGGAAAAAAGGACATCAAGTTCTCCATGCCAAAAACAAAAGAACCATGCAGACTGTCATTAGCAAATGGTGCAACAGTCATCATTGAATTTATTTGTATTTTTATTCGTTTTTTATTGATTACATTTTTTTTTATTTTATTTGTATTATTTTGTATAATTTTTTTTTTTGGTTTATAAGGATGATTTTTAGATTGTCCCAGAACTTTTTTTGAACTTTTCTGAAAATGTAGATTGTATTTACTAAAACTGAACTTGCATTTGACCATCTTCCTTTCCCCAGCATTAAGCTCTGATTCAATGACTCAAAGCCTACCTCTATCTGTCAAAGCAATAAAGTTAACTGGAAAAGACTAGGTTATCCTTTACTCCACCATAAACTCTTTGGACTAAAAAGCTCTAGCAGCTGTATGACTCCTCGGTCGGGTATAATTCTTGCTTTGTAGGCTGACTGAAAGGCCCCCATTCAGCTGGGCAGCTGGAGAGGACGTGAGTCTCATTAAACTGGCCTGGCTTTCCTTCTACACAGCCATGAACAAGTGTCTCATCTTTTCCCTGTTCTGAATAGGATGCTGATTGGTGGTATCTCCCAGTATGCTTAGCCCTGGTGAAGGCCAGCCCTTCTGATGAACCATTGATTAAATGAGAGCAGAGAGAGGACTGCAGGAAGAGGGCAGGGAGAGAAAAATCCACCTGGAGGTCATACATTAGTGATCAGTGCTGGTTTGAAATCCCAGCCAAGAGTTCAATTAGGTTCATTGAGGCCTGTTCAAAACTGCAGGAAGTGCACAAGGGAGAGGGTAAAGTATCAAAGTTTCTATCTGGTTATGTGGCACTAGTGGGCATCTGCTGTATTGTTTGTTGGTTTGTCAGTAGTCTCTAAGATTTGTAAACTTTTTAATTTAAATGGAATTTTATTTTTAATCTTGAAAAAGATACTGAACTGTGTCATATTATTTTAGGACATGAACATAAAAACTATTAATCTTTGGGACACCAGATGATTACCAGATGACAAGATAAGATAATAATTGTTTTAGAGATGCTAAACATTGCCTTTATTTCAGTCTCATTGTTCTACACCTAAAAGTGAGTAACATGATAGATATATTCGCCAGACACTCTAAGAAATGCTGACCTGTCTAGAAGTTTATTATCCATATCATTTTAAATGTAGCAGTACTTATATTTACCCAGGAATGGTTGTTGTTATTATTATTTGAAATTATGTGCTATGGTAGAATATTACAGTTTGCATTTTTTTTTCATTACAAATGTCAAACCTCAAAGCCAAGCACTTAGTACATTATAGAATGCTCTCTGGAATATTGTGATATCAGGCTGGGACAAAATGTATTATCATATTTTCCACTGATTTAGTAAAGTCCATGCCAGATCGGGTGCCTGCTGTCAGTTGTTATGATGATTGAATTATTTGAAACCACTATATGAAGTTTAAGAAAAAATAAAAAAACATTTTCACAATGTTTTAGAATGTATATCATGTTAATATCAGTACTTTATTGTAGAGTCCAATACAAAAGCTTTAACCTCACAGATCAAATACCACATTTTGTTAATTTTCTAAATGTAGTTTTAGTTTATAATTTCCACATATTGGCAGAGTTTACTATAATGCAAAAAATAACATTAAATATCAATAGTTTCATAACCTAAGGCATGCTTTTTTCCTTTATATTCTTTACAGTATTACTTTCTCATAATAACTTATGGAGGACATATGGACTGTCTTACAATAGCCTAGTGGATGTATAGACTGTCTTATAATAGCCTAGTGGATTTATGGACTGTCATACAGCAGCTTATCAGATGCATGGACTGCCTTTCAGCCTTGTGCACATATAAACTTATAGTCTTACAATGGACTATAGACTTTAACAATGGCTTTGTGAATATATAGACTGTCCTACAATAGCTTAGTGGACGTATAGACCTCCTTACAATAGCTTAGAGGACCATAGACTGTTTTCCAATAGCTTATTGGATGTTTACACTGTATTTTTATAGCTAAGTGGTCTAGACTGTCATACAATAGCTTAGTAAACTATAGACACTTGGCCTTCATAACTTTAAATTACTGCAAATTAGTTTCATTGTCAGTTGATTGTGTATCTTTGGTGTATGTGGTAGTCAGTAGTGTACCTTCTCATAGCTAATTTAAAATGCTTGCTAATCTGGTATGATGGTCATGCCCTAAATAAAACTAACATGCTTTTGATGCTTTTGGTATCAGGTCACAAATAGACTATGGTGCACTGTCCACTGATGGGATTTTGAATATATTAGTTTTGCTAAAATTGAAGTAACAAGAAAAAAGCAGCCTGATTAGAAAAGCAAAAATGTTAGTAAAAAATAACTAAAATATTATTTATCTCTGGGGATCAGTTACGTTTCCCGTCACTTGTTCTTCTAATTGTGAAAATAAGCTGTGTAAATCCCAATGTTCCATGAGTGCACATGTGTCATGCATGTTTAAGCATTTACTGCAGTCAGTGCCTCCACTCAGTCCTCCTCGAATAATTGGTGAGTTTTACATCATTGTGTCTCTGCAATGTCAGGTAACACAGTGTGCACAGTGTTTCACTTTTATGGCTCAGCAGGCTCTTCACAAAACAGTGGCATTTTTACATATACACCAAGTAGTGTAAAATCTTCATCCATTACTCTAAAATTAGCTATTTAGATTAGTTAATCTTAAATAAAACAGAATAGAAAAATAGAATGGAATAGTACTTTTAACAATATATCCATCACTAAGCCAAAGACAACAGTAAGAAGAGAAAAAAAAAGAAAAAAACCTTGCCACTCAGTAGGGGAAGTCCATCCTTCTCTGGCTGGCACAAGGAATCAATTATTATCATATTTAAGAGTCTGGGAGTTTGGTTTGTATATATTTAGCTATAGAAGAGGGAGATGGGCATGCCCTGATCAAAAGTTTGAGTATGAGGTAGGAACAGACTAGAATAGAGTTACAGTTACAATTGGCTAATCAATAACATCTATGCACATCTATGTAAACTCATGCTGGTTTTACCAGCTCTGTAAATGCAGTTAAACTCGCCATAGTTATTTAAGAAATAATATCAGGTCCTACATATACTCAAAGTATACAAAAGGGGGTGATTAAAATCATTTTAAGAGTCATTACATTTCCTCTCTGTGTGTTTTTAGAGACTTTAATGATCCTGTTTTAATTAACACATAAAATAATATCAGGGGCTGGCAGAGTTTGTGTAGAATTATAAATATGACATGGAGAGATACAGTAGCTTTTTAATGGGGTGCTAGAAGCCAAAGCTGATGGAGGAGTTGCACCAGAGCACATTATTGGTTGGGGACAGCTCTGCTTATTTTTGTGTTCTTTTGAACCAGACTGGACTGGTAATGCACCCCAACCCCACCAACGTGGATTAGAAGTGGAGTCTGCTTTAAAAAAGGGACATCTTTTTCTGGGTCCCATCATGAGTCCCAAAAATGCTGAGACACCATGTGAATTCTCAAATAAAAATAAGTGTGCTGAGCCACTCAGCAGCGGTAAAAACACATGCTAGCACACCAGAGCTGGGATCTCGAATACATTGTATCGAGTCTCAGCTCTGCCTGCCGGCTGGGCTGAGCAGCCACATGAACAACGATTGACCTGTTGTTCATATAGGTGTGGGGCATTAAGCTGGATAGGGACTCTCTCATAACTGATGCAACTATGACCTCTGCTGGCTGGTTGATGGCGCCTGCACAGGGGCGAG
Source organism: Trichomycterus rosablanca (assembly GCF_030014385.1). Classification (NCBI taxonomy): domain Eukaryota; kingdom Metazoa; phylum Chordata; class Actinopteri; order Siluriformes; family Trichomycteridae; genus Trichomycterus; species Trichomycterus rosablanca. The sequence continues at coordinate 69,278,035 of NC_085988.1, read as the reverse complement.
GAAAGAGTGCGTTGATCAGGGTGTGTCTGTCCGTACACAGAGCTGATCCGCAGCTAATCTCGTCTAGTGTAAGGGACAAAAATGCATACGGCTGCTGCCCACATGTCAGAGGGGGCATGGGTTTGCTTCGTTCTCCTTAATCCGAGCTAAAGCTGGCATTAGTGGAGAAGAGGCATGACGCAATCGGGCATTTGGACATGCTGAAAGTCGGGAGAAAAAAGGGGGAAAATGCATAAACAAAGAAAATAAAAATAATAAGTGTGCTGGAAGACTGGACCGGAACAAGTTCAGCATCACAACTTTAGAGAAATTGCAGGTTCACCAGACAGAAGAACTGAGAAATCTGTAAGAAAGAAACTGTGATATATAGAAAAACTCCGACCAGAAGTGAATTAACGCTATCAAGGCACAGATGACTATCTATTCAAAGGAACCAAAAAAAATCATTCATCTGCACCTCTGTGCCCTGGGCCAAAAATGGCAATGCAGAAGAACACAACCTTAACGTGGCTCACTGCCAAACTCATTCAGCAGCTGCCATGTTACAAGTGTAAGTGACAAGTGTCATTATTCTGTAGTCTCAGTCAAAATGATCAGTTGTATTTTCATGGAAGTTTGTTGATTTTAAAGCATATTGTCATTAAAAATAGAACCCTCTGATTTCATATATGTAAATGCAGACTTTTGGCTGGCCAAAAGGTGTCAAAAACATGTAATTTGAATAAGCAAACACAAGATGTGATATTAAAAAACACTGTCGCCACTCTCCTAACAGTAAAAAAGGACATCCAATGCCCCACAGATCTCTGGAACATGGATCAATACAGCTTTGCACTGCATTATTCATTCTGTCTCTGCCATGTCAGGTTACACAGTGTACTGTTTTAAAAGTGTCACTTTTATGCTTTGGCACATGTCTCACATACGTATGAGTGCCAAAACTATACATTTATAAACAAAAAAAACAAACAGAAAAAGCGAGACATTGCTTATGTATTCAGTGTTTCCTTCATCAGATTTGTTTAATTAAGTCTCTTAAGAGCTTAACCAGGCCGGTGTCATCGGTGACACTAAAATTTGGATCTAAAGAGGGGTGGGTTAGCATAATAAACTGATGCTCCAGTGGGACCAGTTGCTTCTTCCCTGGCCATAGTTTGTCCTTGATCCTATCTGATGCTTTTTACCTCAACTAGCTGGTCTACAACTCTTTTTCGAAATCTTTGCATGTGAATGACTACATTGCTTTGATTTATTTTGCTCTGTTTAACATATCAGTATAAAAGCATTATTTATACAGGCGCCTGGGGTTGAATCATGTCTCTAGTGGTTACAGAGTAAAATACAGTTGCAGGTCATTCCTCGTCTACAGCCATAGTATCAAAAGACACTTGCCATGTTTTTATTAATAAGCAGTAAGCATTAAGGTTGAGTGAAGGCATCGAGATGGCATGTCTATAACAGGATAAACAAGAGCAATGTAAACAAACCAGCCCTTTGTTGTCGCTGTTTTCTAGGTCTTAACACACATGGTTTGATAATTCATTGTTATCATGTTTACCAGATATTTTGACCACAGTAGCAAAAGTAAGAACAATAGAACATTGAGCAGCTCTTTACATTGGCAAATTATTATTGTCCAATGTTTTGCTCTATTTGATGGCAATTTTTAGTCACTATTAAATTTTACAGTAAGGTGAAACACGGATGATAAGATCTATTTTTTAAGTAACAAGCTGTAATCGAATATATTTAGTGGACAAAAATCAACTGGATGTATGTAAGCTACTAAAAATATATAATGTTTGTATTTCATTACAGAATTATTGCACTAGAGATGCAGGTAGCTTCCCATGACATTACAATTTGATTAGTGTCATCATCTAGCTCCCATTAGAGTTTCCTTCATGAGCCAAGAGGACAGAGCATCCACCTCCCTCAGTGTCCAATTTAGACAGCCATTAGATAGGGAGATCCCTATGGAGCTGGAGGGTAATCCCATCCTCATCTCATCTAGCTACCTCTCCTTCCTTGTCTTTCAGTCTCTCATTAGTTTAGAGGACAGGCTGTGTGGTTTAGGTAGGGGGTTGCCTACCTCTACTTTAGCTCTACTCTAATTGATTGAGCTCTAAAGTCTGAACGTCTTTATCATTTTGTGATGGGCTTCCTGCAGAGAACTGGGGAACAGATGGTGGACAGTGTAAGAGGCTGGATTTCCCTCCAGATCTGTTCCTGATTTTTTAAATTTTTTCAGGACCTGTTCATTCATCATTCCTCCATTATTTGTCTGTCAACATCTTCTACTTCCACACTTCTGTAATGCTCCCACACATCCTTGTCAATAAATTCATCTTCAGCTTGTACACCTAAAGTAACAACTCACTAGTTTTATGTATTATATGTACATGTACAATAATTTATTTCTAAGGTATGTTCACAATGGACATACTACACAGGGTTTATATGTTCACACTGTCTGTATTGCATGAGTCACTTTCATTCATTCTTTCTTTTCTGTTTCCATTCCCAAATTGTACCCTGGATAGCATTTTTTTTTGCTCATAAAAGGCATCCATTGTAAACGTACACTTACACTTAATAAATTATAAACACGACACCAATTTTTTTTGTCTGACCCAACATTGATTCTGGCAATGTTATTACTTTTAGGTATATTTACTTAATTCATGCATTGTATTTTAACTTAGTGTTTCAATTGGCACTGATGAGTCATTCAGGGAGCGAGGAACAGTAAGTACTAATCAAACTGCATTATGAATTAATAATTATGAAGCAAAACATTATCCAAAATATTTCTTGATAATAATATAAAATATTGTTGATATTACCCATCTTATCCATGCACTTCAGTTCTATTTTGCCACTATAATATCTGTTTGTGCAATAAAACATGGCAGTTGTAAGGAAATTTGTGCAAACTGAGAATTAACATACTGTCTACTGTTGCTTTTAGTAACATTTACATTGTAGTAACAAATTAGTATTAGATATATATAATTTTAACAGTATTTGTTTATGCTTTTAAATACAAGTACCAACTTTTTCAAATGGTTTTTAGATTTAAACTGAATACATGTATATAACGTGTAGTGACTAAATAGGTTTTACATTTTACACTCAAGTACCCTATTTTAAACCACCATTCTTTAACACCAAGCCTTTGACCTTCATCAGCTCTCTCTCTCTCTGCTCTTCTATAGCTCTGGTTCATCTATTACACTACCGTCCGCCCAACCCCCTTGCTCTTTCTCTCTCTCTCTCTCTCTCATGGGTATATAAAATGTTTTGTAGAAACAAAATGAATTTCCTCTGGGAGTGGGGGATGACAGGTTGAGTAAAGTCAGCAGATTTCATGCAAAGATATGCTGTTTTGTCCAGATAACAATAGGGAATAGAATTCAGCTGTAAATGTACTCACTCACCCACTGATATCAAATTTTCAGGCGCTTTTAAGCAGGCTGTGACAAACGTGACATCAGATCATTTTACAATACTCTGAATATTACATGTCTTATTATACCTTATTATGCACTTTGCAGTCGATACGTCTTTAAAAGCACAATGACCACAGATGACTACAAGAGACAGTTTGTGGTTTGGAAGTGTTTTTTGTGAATCAGACTGCCAAAGAAAGTGTGTAACTGGCAGTGGCTCAATGTGGGAAGATGAGCATTTGCTGATCAGACAAAACATAGACAGCTTGTGCTACACACAGGCTTGTAATATTCACAACTAACAAAGACATCTCCTCATTACAGTTACATAATGGTCCACATACGTACATATTTGCTTGTAAGTGTATGTTGTACAAAGGCTATTCATGCTGCCACCTGCAGATCCAAACATTCACCTCCGCAGAAAGAGCTGGAAGGCCTGACCTTGCCAGTGTTTTCTGTTGTATGACAACTGCCCATGCTGGCTCAGCATACTAATTAACTGATGATGTAGAGAGGTTTACATGAACTTGTGTGGGACATCAATGAAGGATTTTAATACATTTTTTAAATAAATTGTAATAAATAAATATGTATAAAGCATAATGTCTCATAAAGTTTTATTAACAGAAGTGTTGGCTGGATAAAAACATACATATAAAACTTTTGTGGGTAATATAGAACGTTTCATAATGTTATTTTAATTTGTGGCATGGGCTGGGTTTCAGCTGGGCTTCTGTTTGTTCATAAAATATAGGGAATGGTGGTTTAGCATTTAAGGTACTGTACTAATGTTCAGAAGGTCAAGGGTTTAAGCCCTACCGCCCCAAGCTGCCACTGTTGGGATAAACAAAGCCCTAAACCCTAAGTTGCTTGAAATGTATCCTGTCTCAAAGTATCAAAGTAAAGTATACTTATATAAAGTATATAAAGTAGGGCTAGTTACAAAATTGTCTTTTAGTTATTTAGGTAGTATACTGTATGTTAGATTGGATTGTCAAGGATTCATGCTGCACTTCCAGTTTCTCTGTATTACATACATTAATCTTTCTTTGATGTTTGAAGTTTGCTTTGTTTTTTTAAAGATTTGACCATAAAAATCATATGAACATCTAACACTAAACGATGACTTGGCAGTTCATGTTTTGCTGTACACTGTGTTTTAGTGGATGAATGCCCATATATCAACAAATGTGTCGTTACCAATGGTCACTAGAAAAGAACTTATTTAAATATGTAGTTCACATATTTGAGATTATGCATTAATCAGATAAACAGCACAAAAAATATGTGAATTAATCATGTACTTACATTACTCCTTATACTACAATAAATATCATTAATGATGTATCTGAAGACAATGCATGAAACAATCTACCCAAGCTTCTGTTACTTTTAAATGTTGACCCAGACAATTATGGGAAATTGTATGGTTTTAATTGTTAATACTTAATATATACTGTAAATACCAATATTTACTAATGTGCAATGAATATTGATGTGCAGTATCAGGCATGTATCCAGTGGCACATTATTCAGTAATTTAACACCATCTACCATGCTTCTTGAAAAGCCTTAATGTTCATGCAAATAAATTGCTTTGTTTTTTGAAAGAGTGGCACGATGGCACAGCTGGTAGACTGAGTGCTGCACAGTAACATGAGTACTGAGGACATGGGTTAGTTTCTCACCTGATTGTGAGCGCTTTACCTTAGTTACTTCCCTCACCCTAAAACATGCAGAAGGTAGACCTCTATGTGTGATGAAGTGACTTAGTGAGTGCTTAAGTAAGTGTGGTTGTCACGCTTGGAGCCTCAGGGTGATCCTGTGCTCCAGTGTGCCACGCCCTTCTCTCCCCAGTCTCCAGCCAGCCTCCCTCTCCTGATTGGTTAGCTGGGGCTAATTAGCCCCAGCTGCTACTATTTAGGAGAGGCTCAGGGAAAGGCTGGTTGGAGACTATTTTCATGGTAACTCTGTTTGCGTCTGTTTTCTCTGCTCCTGGTACTCTGTCCGTTTGCTCTGTTTGCTCTGTTTGCTCTGTTTGCTCTGTTTGCTCTGTCTGCTCTGTCTGCTCTGTTTGATCTGTCTGATCTGTCTGCTCTGTTTGACCTGTTTCGTCGGTTTAGCCTGTCCGTTAGCCTGTTTAGCCCCGTTAGCCTGTTTAGCCTGTTTGTTTGCCCCGTTAGCCTGTTTAGCCCCGTTAGCCTGTTTAGCCTGTCCGTTAGCCTGTTTAGCCCCGTTAGCCTGTTTAGCCTGTCCGTTAACCTGTTTAGTCTGTTTAGCCTGTTTGTTTGCCCCGTTAGCCTGTTTAGCCCCGTTAGCCTGTTTAGCCTGTTTGTTTGCCCCGTTAGCCTGTTTAGCCCCGTTAGCCTGTTTAGCCTGTCCGTTAGCCTGTTTAGCCCCGTTAGCCTGTTTAGCCTGTCCGTTAGCCTGTTTAGTCTGTTTAGCCGGTTTAGTCTTTGTTTCGCCTGTCCGTTAGTCCTGTTCAGTCCTGTTCTGTCAGTTTACCCTGTCTTGTCTTTATTATTATTAAATATAGTTTCTATTCCACATCTCCGCGTTTGTGTCCGCCCCTCCAGTCCGTCTAGCCCACATAACCGTTACAGAATAGTCTCCCTTATAGGACACAGCGAGATGTTACTGGTTTATACTTTCCCAGACTTTGGCTCTATGAGGTTTCCTCAAGTCTTCCCGCTTAGTAGGCCGGCTCCTTATGATGGAAGCAACCATAGGGTTGAAGGCTTCCTTCTACAGAGCCAGCTCTACCTGCAGAACCTTCTGGACCCCCAGCCAACTGAAATCGACAAGGTTCGATTTATGATGTCTCGGCTGAGGGGTGCTGCTCGTGAGTGGGCTAAGCAGCTTTGGTCTGACAGGGGAGTTGAGCTGAACTCGGTGAAGGATTTCGAGGGCCTCATAAGAACCAAATGTTCATGCAGCAAAGCGCCCACTGCTAATGTGGTCCGGGTTCCAGTGTCTCCAGGGTCCAAACAGCTGACTTCTGACGCATATCCAGGGTCCAAGCAGCTGATTCCGGACGCCTCTCCAGTGTTTTCGCAGCTGACTCCAGTGTCTCCAGGGTCCAAACAGCTGACTTCTGACGCATATCCAGGGTCCAAGCAGCTGATTTCGGACGCCTCTCCAGTGTTTTCGCAGCTGAGTCCAGTTTCTCCAGGGTCCAAACAGCTGACTTCTGACGCATATCCAGGGTCCAAGCAGCTGATTTCGGACGCCTCTCCAGTGTTTTCGCAGCTGAGTCCAGTTTCTCCAGGGTCCAAACAACTGGCTTCTGACGCATATCCAGGGTCCAAGCAGCTGATTTCGGACGCCTCTCCAGTGTTTTCGCAGTTGAGTCCAGTTTCTCCAGGGTCCAAACAGCTGGCTTCTGACGCATATCCAGGGTCCAAGCAGCTGATTTCGGACGCCTCTCCAGTGTTTTCGCAGCGGAGTCCAGTTTCTCCAGGGTCCAAACAGCTGGCTTCTGACGCATATCCAGGGTCCAAGCAGCTGACTTTGGACGCCTCTCTAGTGTTTTCGCAGCTGACTTTGGACGCCTCTCCAGGGTCCTCGCAGCTGTATGACGTTTCTCCAGTGTTTTCGCAGCTGATTTCGGACGCCTCTCCAGGGTCCTCGCAGCTGAATGACGTTTCTCCAGTGTTTTCTCAAGTGACTTCGGACGCTTCTCAAGGGTCCTCGCAGCTGACTCCGGACGCCTCTTCGCCAGGGTCCTCGCAGCTGACTCCGGACGCCTCTTCACCAGGGTCCTCGCAGCTGACTCCGGACGCCTCTTCGCCAGGGTCCTCGCAGCTGACTCCGGACGCCTCTTCTCCAGGGTCCTCGCAGCTGAATGACGTTTCTCCAGTGTTTTCGCAGCTAACTTCGGACGCCTCTCCAGGGTCCACGCAGCTGAATGTTTCTCCAGTGTTTTCCCAAGTGACTTCGGACGCCTCTCCAGGGTCCTCGCAGCTGAATGATGTTTCTCCAGTGTTTTCGCAAGTGACTTTGGATACCTCCCCAGGGTTCTCACAGCTGAATCAAGGAGATTCTCAAGGATTTGTGCAGCTGATTAATGACGTTTCTCCAGTGTTTTCGCAAGTGACTTTGGACACCTCTCCAGGGTTCTCACAGCTGTTTCAAGAAGTTTCTCAAGGGTTTTTGCAGCTGATTCCGGACGCCTCTCCAGGGTCCTCACAGCTGAATCAAGTAGATTCTCAAGGATTTGTGCAGCTGATTAATGACGTTTCTCCAGTGTTTTTGCAGCTGACTCCGGACGCCTCTTCTCAAGGGTCCATGCAGCTGACTCCGGACGCCTCTTCTCAAGGGTCCACGCAGCTGACTCCGGACGCCTCTTCTCAAGGGTCCACGCAGCTGACTCCGGACGCCTCTTCTCAAGGGTCCACGCAGCTGACTCCGGACGCCTCTTCTCAAGGGTCCACGCAGCTGACTTCGGACGCCTCTTCTCAAGGGTCCACGCAGCTGACTCCGGATGCTTCTTCTCAAGGGTCCTCGCAGCTGGCTCCCGAAGCCTCTTCGCCAGGCTCACCGCAGCTGACTCCCGAAGCCTCTTCGCCAGGCTCACCGCAGCTGACTCCCGAAGCCTCTTCGCCAGGCTCACCGCAGCTGACTCCCGAAGCCTCTTTGCCAGGCTCACCGCAGCTGACTCCCGAAGCCTCTTCGCCAGGCTCACCGCAGCTGACTCCCGAAGCCTCTTCGCCAGGCTCACCGCAGCTGACTCCCGAAGCCTCTTCGCCAGGCTCACCGCAGCTGACTCCCGAAGCCTCTTCGCCAGGCTCACCGCAGTTGATTTCTGTTCCCGAATTGGCGTCCCTCGGCGACGCTCCTGTTCCCGAGTTGGCGCATCCCGATGGCGCTCCTGTTCCTGAGTTGGCGCATCCCGATGGCGCTTCTGTTCCTGAGTTGGCGCATCCCGATGGCGCTCCTGTTCCTGAGTTGGTGTCCTCCGACGGCACTTCTGTTCCTGAGTTGGTGTCCTCCGACGGCACTTCTGTTCCTGAGTTGGTGTCCTCCGACGGCACTTCTGTTCCTGAGTTGGTGTCCTCCGACCGCACTTCTGTTCCTGAGTTGGTGTCCTCCGACGGCACTTCTGTTCCTGAGTTGGTGCCCCCTGATGGCGCTCCTGTTCCTGAGTTGGTGTCCTCCGACGGCACTTCTGTTCCTGAGTTGGTGTCCTCCGACGGCACTTCTGTTCCTGAGTTGGTGTCCTCCGACGGCACTTCTGTTCCCGAGTTGGTGTCCTCCGACGGCACTTCTGTTCCCGAGTTGGTGTCCTCCGACGGCACTTCTGTTCCCGAGTTGGTGTCCTCCGACGGCACTTCTGTTCCCGAGTTGGTGTCCTCCGACGGCACTTCTGTTCCCGAGTTGGTGTCCTCCGACGGCACTTCTGTTCCTGAGTTGGTGCCCCCTGATGGCGCTCCTGTTCCAGAGTTGGTGTCCTTCGAAGGTGCTTCTGTTTCCTCATCGGCACCCACCGACGGCGTTCCTGTTTCCTCGTCGGCACTCCCAGATGGCGCTCCTGTTTCCGAGATGACGCCCCCAGATGGCGCTTCTGTTTCCGTGTTGGCGCCCCCCGATGGTGCTTCTGTTCCCACGTTGGCGCCCCCCGACGGTGCTTTTGAACTCTCGTCGGCGCTCCCCGACAGCGCTTCTGGTCTCCTATCATGCCTACCGCAAGGCATATTGAATGACTTCGAATTTGCCCCTCAAGGTCCAGGACCTCCTTTTTTGTTTTTGTATTTGGGCACGCCAGGAGTCGTGCCTTCGGGGAGGGGCCTACTGTCACGCTTGGAGCCTCAGGGTGATCCTGTGCTCCAGTGTGCCACGCCCTTCTCTCCCCAGTCTCCAGCCAGCCTCCCTCTCCTGATTGGTTAGCTGGGGCTAATTAGCCCCAGCTGCTACTATTTAGGAGAGGCTCAGGGAAAGGCTGGTTGGAGACTATTTTCATGGTAACTCTGTTTGCGTCTGTTTTCTCTGCTCCTGGTACTCTGTCCGTTTGCTCTGTTTGCTCTGTTTGCTCTGTTTGCTCTGTCTGCTCTGTCTGCTCTGTCTGCTCTGTCTGCTCTGTTTGATCTGTCTGCTCTGTTTGACCTGTTTCGTCGGTTTAGCCTGTCCGTTAGCCTGTTTAGCCCCGTTAGCCTGTTTAGCCTGTTTGTTTGCCCCGTTAGCCTGTTTAGCCCCGTTAGCCTGTTTAGCCTGTCCGTTAGCCTGTTTAGCCCCGTTAGCCTGTTTAGCCTGTCCGTTAACCTGTTTAGTCTGTTTAGCCTGTTTGTTTGCCCCGTTAGCCTGTTTAGCCCCGTTAGCCTGTTTAGCCTGTTTGTTTGCCCCGTTAGCCTGTTTAGCCTGTTTAGCCTGTCCGTTAGCCTGTTTAGCCCCGTTAGCCTGTTTAGCCTGTCCGTTAGCCTGTTTAGTCTGTTTAGCCGGTTTAGTCTTTGTTTCGCCTGTCCGTTAGTCCTGTTCAGTCCTGTTCTGTCAGTTTACCCTGTCTTGTCTTTATTATTATTAAATATAGTTTCTATTCCACATCTCCGCGTTTGTGTCCGCCCCTCCAGTCCGTCTAGCCCACATAACCGTTACAGTGGTCGTGTCTGCTGCCCTGTCCAAAGTGTATTTCTGCCTTATGACCAGCTCTTCCGGATGCTACCAGACCTACTACTACCCTAATCGGGATAAAGTATTATTAAAAATTATTCTTTACATATATTGGGCGGCACGGTGGCTTAGTGGGTAGCACTGTCACCTCACAGCAAGAAGGTCCTGGGTTTGATCCCCAGGTGGGGGTCCGGGTCCTTTCTGTGCGGAGTTTACATGTTCTCCCCGTGTCCGTGTGGGTTTCCTCCGGGTGATCCGGTTTCATCCCACAGTCCAAAAACATGCCACCAGGCTAACTGGAAACACTGAATTGTCCTATAGATACCTAGCCGCTAGATGCACAAACCAGTGCATTGTAGTGCCAGTCCCAAGCCCGGATGAATAGGGAGGGTTGTGTCAGGAAGGGCATCCGGCGTAAAAATGGGACAAAGGCTGAGGAACAAGAAGAAAATTCTTTACATATATTGAAAGCAATTTTGGAGGATTATTTATTTATTCATTTAATTGTTTAATCCTTTATTTATTCCGTTTATTTATTTTTACAAACTGCTCATGATCAGGATCCCATTGGGTCTTGTGTCACCTGAAAAAACACTGAGCAAAGGGCAGGAATAAACCAGGACAGGGCCAATCTATCACAAGACATCATTCACTCATCCATTACATTATTTACTACACCTAGGGGCATTTCAGCAGTCAATACATTTACATTTACGGCGTTTAGCAGACGCTTTTATCCAAAGCGACTTACAGTATACAGTTTAAGCAGTTGAGGGTTAAGGGCCTTGCTCAAGGGCCCAACAGTGCCAACCTGGCAGTGGTGGGGTTTGAACCAGCAACCTTCTGCTTACTAGTCCAGCGCCTTAACCACTAGGCTACAACTGCCCAATACAATCAATACAATACAATTGTCAATACAATCCACCTCCTGAGGTGTTCATCCGAAGGTAAGAAAAAAACAGGGTACCTGGAGGAAACCCATTCAGATATGAGAATGAGAAGCCTGTGCACACCCAGTCTACCAGCCCAGAATATCCATATGCCACTGTGCAGGGTATTTGTGTGTGTTTGGTCAATCAGTATTGTATCACTGACTACATTTTCAAGCTCTTACCTTTTCGGATGAGGTCCTCGATGTCCTTGTCAAAGCCGAGCCTGTGGCATTTGCTCCACAGGCCCATGTTGGTGGAGTTGTACTGGCGGCTGCACTCGTCCGTGGCGCTCATGGCGAAAAGCTGCCTCCGATTGCGTGTTACCAGCAGTTTTCCTTCCCAGCGATCGAGTCGGGAGCGGCTGGCGCGCAGGGGTAGGCTGTTATTGGGGATGTAGATGAATCCCGGGTCCTTACGACGGCTGGAGAAGTTTCGGCAGCGCTCCCGGTAGCGTCGGGCGTCCGTCTCGTACCAGTGATCGGAGCAGACAGCCACGGCAAGCATGCCGAGCGCGCACAGGGACAGAGAGAGACCGGCATAGAGCAGCAGCTTCCCGGCCGCCATGCTCTCTCCGATCGCGGCTTGTGCTCAGCACCACAGACAGCTCCGGATACACACTCGCATCACCGCCTGAGACACCGCGATTCAGAAAGCTCCACACATCACCTGATTCCTGGAGATCTGAAAAATATTCCTGCGTGCCCTGGAATCTGTTTAAGATGGAAAGATGCCTACAGTCGCCCAGCTGAAACTGCCATCCGTTTACGGGCTGGTGGGGGCGGGGGTCCAGTACCTTTCAGGAAAAAACATCACCATTGTAAGCCTGGTATACGAATTATCTAGGCTACACTATACAACCTATAAGCAAAATAGGAAAATAAAGCAAATAAACGTAAATGAGAAGTTTCATAATAAATGCTTATAATAATAATTATAAAGCTTGACTGAAATAAATATACATTTTTGTATAATAGATCTATATATTCTGCTCAAAATGAGAATACATGTTCCATACTATATCCTTATTTTTAGTATAACAGAGTTATGTATATGTATAATGTTTTTGTATAATAATTTTATGTATATATAATATAGCCCCAACTGTAATTTATAGCATCATAGTCGTACAATCACCTATTACATATTATTGTATCCTTCTGGACATTTTATGTCAGGTTTTACATTACAAATCACTGTGTCAATATGGACTCTAATTGTAAACATAATCAGCAGACATCAATGATTTGTTTTCGTGCTGTCTGCAAGGACAGACCTGATCAATAATTAAGTCCCATTAATGCCAGACATCATGATTTTTAATAAAACATTGTAATGACTGAAATCCATCTAACATCTGTATTCACAAAACATCCGGCATCTTTCGAGTCTGAATATCCTCTGTAAAGGAACCTTTAGTCCAAGAGAAATCTGCTGTCCACACAAAGCATTCATTCTTGTGGATCGTTTGTTTTTACTGATCTACTCACCGTGGGGTGGTGATGATGCTCAGCAGCGGTCCTAAATCCAGGCCATGGAGGTAAATCCTGCTCGCTTTGCTGCTGACGCCGATGCAACCATCACCAAACATAAAGGCAGAACATGTCAGTTCAGTTAAAGCTGAAATGTACTTCCACTATAGGCACCAGTTCATTTGCTCCTCTCACCCTGAAGAAAGACCGATACACTGATTAGAAGAATGGTGTTGATGTTGCAGATTGAGTGAATATAGATGGGATCAGCGCTGTCTATTCGCGTTTGTGTCTCCAGACTCCAGGCTGCTCATACAGCGGTGATGTCATGCTGCTAACAGGAGCCGCTCATTGATTATTAAAGCACCTTCTTAAAGGAGCAGTGCAGCTCTAACAGCCCCCGGCTACAGCTTTGTGACGTCATATGGGGGAACTTTTTGAACCCCCTGTAGGATTATCCAGAGGTGGAAAGAGTACTAAAATATTGTACTCAAGTAAAAGTACTATTACTTTAATTATTTTTTACTTAAGTACGAGTAAAGTTACTAGTCTAAAAATCTACTCAAGTAAAAAGTAACTCGTTTAAAATGTACTCAGAATTAACGTTACTTAGTTACTTTTTTAACAGCAGGGGGGGGGGTCTCTTCTGTGCAATGCAAACAGAACAATTGGATATAAATCTCACACTACTCACAGTGCTTGAAAGTTTGTGAACCCTTTTGAATTTTCTATATTTCTGCATAAATATGAATTTTCACACAAGTCCTAAAAGTAGATAAAGAGAACCCAGTTAAACAAATGAGACAAAAATATTATACTTGGTCATTTATTTATTGAGGAAAATTATTCAATATTACATATTTGTGAGTGGCAAAAGTATGTGAACCTCTAGGATTAGCAGTTAATTTGAAGGTGAAATTAGAGTCAGGTGTTTTCAATCAATGGGATGACAATCAGGTGTGAGTGGGCACCCTGTTTTATTTAAAGAACAGGGATCTATCAAAGTCTGCTCTTCACAACACACATTTGTGGAAGTGTATCATGGCACGAACAAAGGAGATTTCTGAGGACCTCAGAAAAAGAGTTGTTGATGCTCATCAGGCTGGAAAAGGTTACAAAACCATCTCTAAAGAGTTTGGACTCCACCAATCCACAGTCAGACAGATTGTGTACAAATGGAGGAAATTCATGACCATTGTTACCCTCCCCAGGAGTGGTCGACCAACAAAGATCACTCCAAGAGCAAGGTGTGTAATAGTCGGCGAGGTCACAAAGGACCCCAGGGTAACTTCTAAGCAACTGAAGGCCTCTCTCACATTGGCTAATGTTAATGTTCATGAGTCCACCATCAGGAGAACACTGAACAACAATGGTGTGCATGGCAGGGTTGCAAGGAGAAAGCCACTGCTCTCCAAAAAGAACATTGCTGCTCGTCTGCAGTTTGCTACAGATCACGTGGACAAGCCAGAAGGCTATTGGAAGAATGTTTTGTGGACGGATGAGACCAAAATAGAACTTTTTGGTTTAAATGAAAAGCGTTATGTTTGGAGAAAGAAAAACACTGCATTCCAGCATAAGAACCTTATCCCATCTGTGAAACATGGTGGTGGTAGTATCATGGTTTGGGCCTGTTTTGCTGCATCTGGGCCAGGACAGCTTGCCATCATTAATGGAACAATGAATTCTGAATTATATCAGAGAATTCTTAAGGAAAATGTCAGGACATCTGTCCATGAACTGAATCGCAAGAGAAGGTGGGTCATGCAGCAAGACAACGACCCTAAGCACACAAGTTGTTCTACAAAGAATGGTTAAAGAAGAATAAAGTTAATGTTTTGGAATGGCCAAGTCAAAGTCCTGACCTTAATCCAATCAAAATGTTGTGGAAGAACCTGAAGCGAGCAGTTAATGTGAGGAAACCCACCAACATCCCAGAGTTTAAGCTGTTCTGTACGGAGGAATGGACTAAAATTCCTCCAAGCCGGTGTGCAGGACTGATCAACAGTTACCGGAAACGTTTAGTTGCAATTATTGCTGCAAAGGGGGGTCACACCAGATACTGAAAGCAAAGGTTCACATACTTTTGCCACTCACAAATATGTAATATTGGATCATTTTCCTCAATAAATAAATGACCAAGTACAATATTTTTGTCTCATTTGTTTAACTGGGTTCTCTTTATCTACTTTTAGGACTTGTGTGAAGCCCTGAATTTCATATTAAATATGCTTTAATATTGACAATACCTTCCGCCAAAAAGTAGTTCCACAATGAATATAAAGTTTAACACTACAAAGCAGACATCCCAAGTTGCAAAAACTCATTTTAGGGAGGTAAGAACAACAACAAGAAGAAGGCAAGAACCTCCGAAGGGAAAAAAAGAAATAAAAAACCTCTCACACACACCAAAGGATATTGGTGATAACAGAACTCTTAGGAGCTGCTAACTGGGCTATTAAGCTAACTGTTTGCGTTACAAACACATTAAAGTTCCCTACATAGTGCACTAGATTGTGTATCAGATCGCGGATTTATGTTCCCTACATAGTGCACTAGATTGTGTATCAGATCGTGGATTTATGTTCCCTACACAGTGCACTAGATTGTATATCAGATAACGGATTTAAAACGTAATCAGGAATAAAGTCTGTGTCGCTGCATGCGTGTTTGTGTGCATGAAGCTTGTCGTTACTGGCAACGCGTCAGCGGAGTAATACAGTTGTGGTGTGAAAAGGCCGTGCTGTTATCACGAATATCAGCACGGTTAGAACGCTTCTCAACCAATCAGATTGTAAGGTTGGAACTAACTGTTGTATAATGTGTAATTTTAGTCCCATAAAACTTTCAAACTGTTTAACCATTAGTGATGTGTCGTAGAATGATTCGATTTTATTGAACGCCCCTTTAAAATAAAAAACAAAAGAACCGAGTCGCGCTTCTGGGAGTCGTTTTATATATATACGGCTCTTTAAAAGGAACCGAGCCAAAAGATCCGACTCCCCGTCACAAAATTCACTGCAGCAGTTTCCCAGACGCGATTTTTTAAGCGTTTTTTACTCAGTAACGGATGTTATTTAAAATGTAGCGAATTACAATTCTTAATACAAAACATCCAGTGCGATCCGTAAACACTAAGAGCAAAGCAGGAATTCACCCCAGACAAGGCACCAGTTAGAATAGAATAGAATAGAATAGAATAGAATAGAATAGAATAGAATAGAATAGAATAGAATAGAATAGAATAGAATAGAATGCCTTTATTGTCATTGCACAGTGCACAACGAAATTTTTGAGCATCTCCTTGACGGTACACATATGTACACACAGACATACAGTATATACATGTATTTACAAATAAACATATACACATCTAGATACAGAAATACATGTGTGCGTTTTAAGAACTTTACACAAAAAAAGAAAGTTATTGCACAGTCCCTATAAATTGCACATTATTTTCTAGGATGTAAAGTTTTAAGAGTTTAGTGTTTTTAAAGCGGAGGGGTAAAAGCTTTTCAGGAGTCTGGAAGTGTGGGCCCTGATACTCCTATAGCGTCTACCAGAAGGCAACAAGGAGAACAGGTTGCAACAAGGGTGAAGTGAGTCCTTAATGATGTTTGTGGCCCGACGCATGCAGGCATCGGGTTCTGCAAATGTACTCTAGTGAAGGCAGCTCAGTGTTGATGGTTCTCTGAGCTGATTTGATGACATTTACATTTACATTTACATTTTCAGCATTTAGCAGACGCTTTTATCCAAAGCGACTTACACAATGAGCGGAACACAATGAGCAATTGAGGGTAAAGGGCCTTGCTCAGGGACCCAACAGTGGCAACTTGGTGGTGGCGGGGCTTGAACCGGCAACCTTCTGTTTACTAGTCCAGTACCTTAACCACTGAGCTATCACTGTCCACTGATGACCCTCTGAAGAGCCTTCTTGTCAGCCTCAGAGCAGCTGGCATACCACACCAGAATGCCATGGGTGAGTATGCTTTCCACAGTGCTGCGATAGAAGGACACCAGTAGCTGCTTGGACAGGTTGGCTTTTCTTATTGTCCTTAAAAAGTAGTCACTTCCTTTTCACTAGAGAGGTGGTGTTGGTAGTCCATGTGAGGTCCTGGGAGATGTGTGTGCCTAGTTTGAATTTAAAATTAGACACTCTCTCTACTGTGTCTTCTCCGATGTATACGGGAGTAGGTTCCTCTCTCTGTCTCCTGAAGCAGATGACCATCTCTTCTGTTTTAGAGGTGTTGAGTGCCAGGTTGTTAATGGAGCACCATTCAAACAGTTTGAGGACTTCTGCCCTGTAGGCAGACTCATCTCCAGTCTGTATTAGTCCGATTACAGTGGTGCCATCTGCAAACTTGATGATTGAATAGCAAAGCCACATACACATTCACACATACACTCACATACCCAGAAGAAATGTAAAACTACAAATTCACCCACTGCATGTTCTTAAATGTGAACCATCCCCACAATCACAGTAAAACTGTCACAGTTGAACCCAGATCCCAGGGTGACATGTTGCTGTGTGGCACCCACTCTACCAGCTCCACCACTGTGCTGCTCATAACATGTTGGCATTGAGTATAGCTGGCTGCTTTAAACATTTACTGATTTTCATTTTCACTGACACCTTATCCTAATCAGGGAAGTGGTAGCTTAGTGGTTAAGGTACTGGACTAGATACTAACAGGAGTCACTCATTGATTATTAAAGCACCTTCTTAAAGGCACAGTGCAGCTCTAACAGCCCCCAGCTACAGCTTTCTGACGTCATATGGGAGAACTTTTTGTACTTTCAAACGCATAGTCATAAACAAGATGGTACAACCCCAGTAGGATTATCACATCTTCTTACTCATCCATTCATTCTTTCATTTATTTGGGTCCAGTGTGATACGTAAAAACTACAAAGCGGATTCCAAAAAAGTTGGGACACTAAACAAATTGTGAATAAAAACTGAATGCAATGATGAGGAGATGGCAAATGTCAATATTTTATTCGTAATAGAACATTACGGTGGCCGAGAAGTGCAAAACAAATTTACATTTCAGAAAACAAAATTACAAAAAAACAAAAACAAATTTACAACAAAAGCAAAAACAAATTTACAAGTGCTCGGGTACCCAGTGTTTGTAAATTTGTTTTGTCATATGTAAAAGTGTTTCAGCACTTGTAAATTTATTTTCGGCATATGTAATTTTGTTTTCTAAAATGTATATTTGTTTTGCACTTCCCGGCCGCACATTTCTGACGGAAAAGGCAGGGACAATAAACCGGAAGTGCGTGTTGCTTACCTGCTGTCAATCAAACTGTTTCTCAGCGATAAAGTGAACGGAGTTTGTGATGGTGACGATAAACAAGGTTTTGTCTAGTTTGTGGAAATCATTTTATCCAGTTGACCCGCTATTGTTTTTCTTGTGGAAAGTTTTGTGCAGATGTTTAGACGTGGCGTGTGCATCTCTATTTACCGTCCGCTCTTCTAAACATCTAAGGAATTCCCACAAGAACAACAAAAGCGAAATAATGAAAATAATTAACACAAAATGGACAAAACATTGTTTATTAGGGACGGAACATTTG
Source organism: Trichomycterus rosablanca (assembly GCF_030014385.1). Lineage (NCBI taxonomy): Eukaryota > Metazoa > Chordata > Actinopteri > Siluriformes > Trichomycteridae > Trichomycterus > Trichomycterus rosablanca. The sequence continues at coordinate 69,259,987 of NC_085988.1, read as the reverse complement.
ATACCGAGGCTTTAAAACTTGTTTCACTTTTGTAACACTGGACTCAGTGTATCGGAGCTTATATTAAAGCAGCAGCATGTGCGGGACTGATGAAGCTTTGGTGCTGTGTTTTATCTCACTCACTATATAAGAGACAATCAAACCAGGGTTACCCACCGTCCTGTAACATACACAATCCTTCTTTATCTGGAGACCAAACACCGCGTTCAGTACTGAACTGATACAGGACGCTTTGTTCCGTATTTTTATCAGTGGGAGACGGTGTGGTGTATAAAACAGAAGGAAACTGCTGCTTAATTCATTATATTAAGTAGTGTTCACTTTTATTCTTAGTAACGTGACATAACCTGTTTAATAAACCGCTGTATGTGTAGCACAGTGGGAGGAGTGCGTTGTTTTGCCTAAAATATGGTTCTGACTTATTATAAAGAATGAAAATAATAAATTTTAAACACCATAAATAAAACCTTTGTTCTCATGACTGTGTAAGGTCCCCCCCTGCTGCTATAACCAGCACACACACACCGTTACTAAGAATAAAAGTGAACACTACTTAATATAATTCCCTCAGTCTCCCACTGATAAAAATACGGAACAAAGCGTCCTGTATCAGTTCAATACTGAACGCGGCGTTTAGTCTCCAGATAAAGAAGGATTGTGTATGTTACAGGACGGTGGGTAACCCTGGTTTGATTGTCTCTTATATAGTGAGTGAGATAAAACACAGCACCAAAGCTTCATCAGTCCCGCACATGCTGCTGCTTTAATATAAGCTCCGATACACTGAGTCCAGTGTTACAAAAGTGAAACAAGTTTTAAAGCCTCGGTATCAAATGTTCCGTCCCTAATAAACAATGTTTTGTCCATTTTGTGTTAATTATTTTCATTATTTCGCTTTTGTTGTTCTTGTGGGAATTCCTTAGATGTTTAGAAGAGCGGACGGTAAATAGAGATGCACACGCCACGTCTAAACATCTGCACAAAACTTTCCACAAGAAAAACAATAGCGGGTCAACTGGATAAAATGATTTCCACAAACTAGACAAAACCTTGTTTATCGTCACCATCACAAACTCCGTTCACTTTATCGCTGAGAAACAGTTTGATTGACAGCAGGTAAGCAACACGCACTTCCGGTTTATTGTCCCTGCCTTTTCCGTCAGAAATGTGCGGCCGGGAAGTGCAAAACAAATGTACATTTTAGAAAACAAAATTACATATGCCGAAAATAAATTTACAAGTGCTGAAACACTTTTACATATGCCAAAACAAATTTACAAACACTGGGTACCCGAGCACTTGTAAATTTGTTTTTGCTTTTGTTGTAAATTTGTTTTTGTTTTTTTGTAATTTTGTTTTCTGAAATGTAAATTTGTTTTGCACTTCTCAGCCACCGTAGAACATAGATGACAGATCAAAAGTTTAATCTGAGTAAATGTAACATTTTAAAGGAAAAATATGTTGATTCAAAATTTCACAGTGTCAACAAATCCCAAAACAGTTGGGACAAGTAGCAATAAGTGGCTGGAAAAAGGAAATTGAGCATATAACGAACAGCTGGAAGACCAATTAACACTAATTAGGTCAATTGACAACATGATTGGGTATAAAAAGAGCTTCTCAGAGTGTCAGTGTCTCTCAGAAGCCAAGATGCCACTGTCAAGGAAATAACAGAATGGGCTCAGGAATACTTCCAGAAAGCATTGTCAGTGAACACAATCCACCGTGCCATCCGCCGTTGCCAGCTGAAACTCTACAGTGCAAAGAGGAAGCCATTTCTAAGCAAGCTCCACAAGCTCAGACGTTTGCACTGGGCCAGGGGTTATTTAAAATGGAGTGTGGCAAAATGGAAGACTGTTCTGTGGTCAGATGAGTCACGATTTGAAGTTCTTTATGGAACACTGGGACGCCATGTCATCCGGACCAGAGAGGACAAGGATAACCCAAGTTGTTATCAACGCTCCGTTCAGAAGCCTGCATCACTGATGGTATGGGGTTGCATGAGTGCTTGTGGCATGGGCAGCTTGCATGTCTGGAAAGGCACCATTAATGCAGAGAACTATGTTCAGGTTCTAGAACAACATATGCTCCCATCTAGACGTCATCTCTTTCAGGGAAGACCCTGCATTTTTCAACAAGATAATGCCAGACCACATTCTGCAGCAATCACAACATCATGGCTATGTAGGAGAAGGATCCGGGTACTGAAATGGCCAGCCTGCAGTCCAGATCTTTCACCTATAGAGAACATTTGGCGCATCATAAAGAGGAAGGTGCGACAAAGAAGGCCCAAGACGATTGAACAGTTAGAGGCCTGTATTAGACATGAATGGGAGAGCATTCCTATTTCTAAACTTGAGAAACTGGTCTCCTCTGTCCCCAGACGTCTGTTGAGTGTTGTAAGAAGAAGGGGGGATGCCACACAGTGGTAAAAATGGCCTTGTCCCAACTTTTTTGGGATTTGTTGATGCCATGAAATTTTGAAACAACATATTTTTCCCTTAAAATGATACATTCTCTCAGTTTAAACTTTTGATCTGTGATTTGTGTTCTATTCTGAATAAAATATTAGATGTTGGCACCTCAACATCATTGCATTCAGTTTTTATTCACAATTTGTTTAGTGTCCCAACTTTTTTGGAATCCGGTTTGTAGGTGCAAGGCAGGAATTTACCCCAGACAGGGCACCAGTTCATAGCAAGGCCACATACACATTCACACAGATGTAAAACTACAAATCAATTCACTGCATGTTCTTCATAATCAGTGTAACAAAAAAAAACCATCCACACAATTGAACCCAGTTGAACCCAGATCCCATCAGGGTGCCATGTTGCTGTGTGGCACCCACTCTACCTGCTTGCACCACTGTGCTGCTCATAATGTGGTGGCATTGAGTATAGCTTGGTGTTTTAAACATTTATTGATTTTTATTTTTACTGACACTTATTTTTATCTATCCTAATCAGGTCATCGGTAGCTTAGTGATTAAGGTATTGGACTAGTGATCAGAATGTTGCTGGTTTAAGCCCCACCTCTGTCAAGTTGCCAATGTTGGGCATTTAACCCTTAATTGCATGCATTGTTTCAGTCACCATTGTAAGTCCATTTGGTTCAAAGCATTTACTAAATTCTATAAATGTAAATGATCAGGGTCATGGTGGGTCTGGTAACACCCAGAAACTCTGGGTATGAAGCAGAAATACATTCCAGTCAGGTTGCCAATCCATTTTAGGACAACACAGACTAACACAGTGACCCATGTACTTACTCACACCTAGTGTGCTTTTAAGTGCAGATAATTTACCTTCTGGATGTTGTGCATGTGTGAAGACTTGAAGTATTCTGAGAAAATCCCTGAGGATATAGAAAAAACACATGAAACTTCTCACATTGATCAAAGGTAAAAATTAAACCAGGGGTGCCACAGTGTAACTGATGTTATGTCATTTGTCAATTTAGGCAAAGTGATGTCATGTTATTGGTCATTAATTGTGTGACTGGGGTAAGAGGGGTTAAGTTCTCTAGAGCGCCATACCAGAGAAACAACCTGGGAAAGAAAAAACAAAGTTTCAGAAGAAACCTAGGTGGACAAAGATTTGTGGAGGTCCTCACGTTCTTGATTTTGCAGAACATTCCGAACTCTGCATTTGAAAACAAACTAAAGCCAAATTCAAGTGGGCAAAAAAAAGCTTGCACACTTACAGTTTTTTTTTTACTTGTATTTTTTTTTTCCCGTATTGGAACAGGACTGTAAAGGACATGCTGTTTTACCACTTTTCCAGCAGATGTCACTATGGTAATGTCTGGTGCCATCTGGAGTTAAAGCAGGAGAATTGCATTACTTGCATGAAAAACAATTCTAAATTCAGGTATCTTTAAAATCCTAATTTTGTGAATGATACTATAATGTTAGAAAACCCAAATGCCTTAAATAACATTCTGATCACATCACTGTTAATACAGGTCTACCTGTCATTAGTTATTATTGCAGTGTTTTGTGGGATGGCCTATAAGTGGGGGCTGGCATTAGTTTGCAGCAGAACTGCAGATTAGAGGGTAAGCAGAATTTCTTTTTACAGATTTTTTTAAGATAAAAATGTAAGCTTTTGTTGTACACAGCTTATTTATGTGATAAATGTATAAATTTGTCCTTCAACTGATTAAAAAATATAAATGAATTAATTCAAAATGATCAATATGATCAAACATTTCCTTTCCTAATAAAACTGATTTTTGACATTAAATAGTTTGAAATGTATGCACATGGTGTAAATCATTTCAAGAGTCAAGAGTCAAGAGAGGTTTATTGTCATTTCAGCTATATACAAGTACATATTGAAACAAAACAACATTCCTCCAGGTCCAAGGTGCAACATAGAACAAAAAGTGCAAGACAGTACAGTACAGTGCAGATAGACAACATTACAATAATACGAGAATGCTTAAAATAAATTAAGGAAGACAAGACTAGAGACAAGTGTTGGTTAGTACATGGTACTGAGTAAATAATGGTGAGGTAGATTATACACAAATTATGTGTATCAGTCAAGTTAAATCAGACTCATTTATATAACGCTTCTTACTATGAACATTGTATCACATCAACTTTACCCCTCTACCATTTGCTAGAGCCCTTACAGTCACCTGTGTAAAACCTAATCAAACACTTACGGGAGCTTTTGTACAGATACAGATATTATTGCACTTTCCATCGCCACCATCATCAAATAACCTGTTCTGATGGCTCACGGTGCACAACACCTTACAAAAACAGTTGGCAGGGTTTTTTTTATTTTATTTTACCTGTCAGACATTTGTGGAAATTCCAAGCTAAATGACCTTTTAAAATAATTTTAAAGTCATCGTTAGTCTTAAACACAACATTTTCAGTTGGCCTTATCTCTCATTATAAATGTAGTTGTTTTATGCTTGGCTGAATCTTTCCAATGTACACCCACTGTACTGCAGCATATGTTTAATGGGCACTGTGATATGATATGCCTAAACCAATCCATTGCCCTAATCTAGCCATTATAGAAAACCATTGTACTGTCCACAGACTGCAGATGGCTATGTTGCTGAATAATTAATGAGGTTAGTTGACATTTGTCAGATACTGCAGTGATAAATGAGTGAACCAGTGGAGTAGTTTTAGAACACTTCTTAAGCGTAGATCTGTCACTTGTACTTTTAATGTACAGTACATTACTCAACATGCACTACAACTAAAAAACGGGTCATTCTAAAAAGCTCAATAAATTCAGACATGGCACTGTAATAGGATGCCACCTTTGCAACAGTTTCTTTCTTTGTAGATATTACATGGCCACATGTGAGTGGTAGAAGCATTTTGGAACCACAGCAGTGGTATTTTGTTTGTCAATATAATATTTATAATATCTGGGCAATATCCATGACACAGTGAAATAGTTCACATGATTAAATGTTTTGTCTATTTTCCAAATAGAATTTCAAATGTTTGGCAGTATATCCAGATGACTACAGCTGGATTACTTCCTCAGTTAATGCATTACTTATATTTGTTTTATGATTTAATGATGATTTGATATTTATAAACTTATTTTATCAACTGCTTTTATGTTTTAAGTTTACGGAAATACTCAACTCAAAGTGAGTTCATCCATTGACTGTTTTGGGTAGTGGAAAGAAACTATGGATACATATCAGTACCATAAAAAAAAACTCTAAAAAGACAATAACTAAATGTAGGAATGCATTATTATTATTATTATTATTATTATTATTATTATTATTATTATTGTTATTGTTATTGTTATTGTTATTGTTGTTGTTGTTGTTGTTGTTGTTGTTGTTGTCAATAATAATAATAATAATAATATAATATTAAATGTTATATAAAATGCTATTAAAAAGAATCTGTAATTTGTTAATTTTGTCTTTATTTAACTGACAAAAGTGGGAAAAAAATGTCAGTGTTGTCACTGATCAGCATTGTTGTAAATATAAACACATTTAAAATTTGATGTTTAATACACTTGGGACAGAGGCAAGTTTAGCACTGTGTTTTATAAGCTTTTTTATTAATTAGATTTTTTAATGGTTTTGGAACTGAGGACACAAATTTTTGCAGTTTTGCAGGTAGACTTTTTGTCCATTCTTGCTTGATATGAGACTTTAGCTGCTCAACAGTCTGTAGTCACCTTTGACTAGTTTTCAACTATATTATGCACCATACATTTTTAATAGGAGACAGATCTGGACTGTATGCAGGTCATTCAAGTACATAGACTATGTGTCTATGTTGTAGCATGTACAGAATGAGGCCTGGCATTGTCTTGCTAAAATAACTTCCGGGGTAATTATGTCATGCTGATAGTAGCACATCTCTCTGAAATCAAAAAATACACCTTCGCATCAGTCAGACCTTCACACATATGCAAGCCACCCATACCACAGCCACTGATGTAGACAGACTAATGTAGCCACCCATACCATGGGCACAGTTGTAGATATTTGCAGACATTTTTCAAAAAACAAGCTGAAACATGGACTTATCTGACCACAGAACATGTTTCCACTCTTTTTCAAGCCATCTAAGATGAGCTTGGGCCCAGAGAACACCAGAGAACAGTGTTTCTGCATAGAATTAATGTTTGACTTTATTTTTTTGTAATAGATTTTCAGGTTGCATTTCCTAATGCAGCAAGAGACTGTTAAGTGACAATAGTTTTCTAAAATACTTCAAGCCCATGTGTCTATATTTATCATAGTAGCTTGATGTCTGAGGGCTGGAAGATCAAGCACATTCAGTACTAGTGTCCATTCCTGCCCTACACAGACTGAGATTTGAAAAGATTCCCTGAAACTTTTCACTATATTATGTATGGTGGATGGTTAAAGACCTAAATTATTTGCAATCGTGCATTAAGAAATCTCAACTGATTGACAATTCTCTTATTAAGTTTGACACAAAGTGATGCCCCATGACCCATGATTGCTTGTACAGAAACAGCCTTTGGTGGATCATCCTGTTATACCCAATCGTGATTCATTCACCTGTTACCAATTCACCTGCTCATTGTGGATTGTTTCAGAACTATGTAACTTCAATGTTCTGTCAACTTTCACTATTTTGAGTTGCAGGCATGAAATTCTAAATTTGTTTATATTTACGAACTACAATGAAATTGATCAGTGAAAATTGTTTTTCTACTTTTTGTAAGAGAACTAACAAATCACAGATTTTTCTTTTTATTGCATTGTACAAAATGGGCCTTATCTTAATAAAATAATAACATTCCCCACAGCGACCCTGACCAAGATAAAGTGGTGGTAAAACAGACATTGAATACAGTGTGCTACTTATAAATATGTATTAGTATAGTGACCCAAATATTCTGTGCATAATGGGGGATAAAAATCACAAAATTAATGAAGCAAAGCGTAATCATCACTGATTTTAATAGGTGTAGATATTCAATGGAATTTATGCTTATGTAAAAGCATGAAATCACAGGCTTGTCTCCTTGTGCTACATATGCTGTTATTTTATTTCCTAGCTTTAGACCAGATTAAGAAATATTAAAGAGAAAAAAAAGAAGAAATTACAGAGGCAGAAGAAAACACAGAGGCAGAACCAAGCAGGAATTTAGCTTTGGGTAGACATGGGGCATTCAATAACCACAGAAAAGCCACTACAGATTTAATCAATAATGAATGATGCATCAGCACTAGATAATAAAGGAGGAAGAAAGTACATGACAATAAAGGTGCTGAAATGTGTCAATGAGAAAAGTCAAATCCTGCTCACATCCAATAATACCACAAGTACAATAATTTCACAAGAAAAGCCTGCTCACAAATAAAGGTTTTTAAATGGTCTTTGGTACTTTTGTGGTAGAGTAAGCTATTTTTTATTTATTCAGTTTTATTACTCATTGCATTCTTATTGAAGTTGCTTAGGGTCTAGAGCCCACCCCAAAACACCTGGTTTAAAACATCTGTTCAAATACATTCTGGATAGAGGAACAGTTGGTCACAGAGCATTACACACTCATTTTCTTAGTCACACCAGGAGGCAACAGAGCAGTGATCCCACCAGTTGTGTATTTTTGGGAGGTAGGAAAAAAACAGAAATGTTTTTGCAGCTTTCAAAGGTCTAGTCTAGATGGTTCTATTCATCTTCATTACTGATGTTCGTTATTTCTGAAAACAAGCTGAAATGTGGACTCATCTGACCAAATACATGTATTAACTGTCTTTTGGTCCATTTCTGCATTGAATTGCGATATGGTTTTCTCTTTGCATAATAGAGTTACAGGATGTATTTCATAATGCAGAGGAAGACTGTGTTAGGTGACACTGGTATTCTAAAGTACTCCCAAGCCCATGTATCTATATTTAGATAGTATTATAATGGTTTCTCTTGCAGAAGGTCACACATGCAGCAGTTGTTTCCTGCCTTGCACTACACAGACTGAGATTTCTGAGGATTTCCTGATTCTTTTTGCAATTGTATGTAAGGTAGATGATGAAAGATCTAAACTGTTTGGAATCTTGCATTAAGAGATGTTCTATTTACATTTTCAGCATTTAGCAGATGCTTTTATCCAAAGCGACTTACACGATGAGCTGAACACCATGAGCAATTAAGGGTTAAGGGCCTTGCTCAGGGACCCAACAGTGGCAACTTGGTGGTGGCTGGGCTTGAACTGCCAACCTTCTGTTTACTAGTCCAGTACCTTAACCACTGAGCTATCACAGTCCAGTACCTTAACCACTGAGCTATCACAGTTTTTAAACTGATTGACAATTTTCTCACAAAGTTTGGCACAAAGTGGTAAGCCACAACTCATTTTTGTTTTATCCATCTAAGCCTTTGGTGTCTCCTTTTATACCTATCCATAATACCCTCACCTGGTAACAATTCACTTGCTTATTGTGAAATGGTGTGAAATGTGTATACACTTTTCACAGGTCTTATCACCCATCTCAACTTCTTTTAAGTGTGATGCAGGCATCAAATTAAAATTTTGTTTACTCATACAAAATACAATTACGTTGGTAAGCCAATACAATTGCAAGTCATAACTTTGTGCTTTTGTCAGTTAAATAAAGGTTCAAGGGAATGAACAAATCACAACTTTTTTTGTTGTATTTTACAAAATGTCCCATCTTCTTTCAAAATGGGGTTTGTAAAAGATACATGATTTATTAGTAAAAATGCATTCGAGAGAATATAAGGGGACATGTTCTCCCCTTGCTTGATACAGACACAGTAAAATTAATGGTCTGGTATTCTCCAGTTTTTCTTCCTTACAAATGGTTGTGATTTAAATCACAAAGCTTTACACAGCCTTCTGCTATTTAAAATAGCCAAATATGATGTTTATAAACTGGACACCAACTGAATCAACTTCTTCTGGTGTGTAAGTGATTAACCTAATTCAGCCATTTTTTAATTCAAGAATGAAATCAAGCTGGACTTGAATTTAAAGCACTTCTTACACTGCATTTCAAAGGGACTTTGAGAAGAGAGCATCAGCTTTAAAATGACCTGACACAGCACCTCGAATAACAGATTTTTCATTTTATTATTTATTTATTTATTTTTTGCACTTGGCAGAGTAGTCATATATTTAATGTGGCATTCTAATAATCTGTGCCCTGCGGCACCAGATACAAGTAGGTAAAATGACTTTCCCTGCTTCTTTGTTCACAGTTTAAAGTGAATTTTGACTATGCAGCAGTAATTTTCTGTAGGAAGGTAAGAATGACAGCTAAACTGTGGAATTTTAATTATTTTTTAGGCTAGCTTGGAACTTATCTGCTGTGCTTAGGGATGTGGCACAATGTAATCTGACAATTCAGTAGATACATAAGTGCAATTTATCTTGGACTATGTGACAGAGTCTTATCTTGGACCCAAGCTGCTTTTTTGTTCCAGAACTGTGTTAATAGATACATCCTCTGCCAGAGAGAAAAACAACGTGACACTTATACTAATATAAAGAATCATCTATCAAAGTACTGTGCGTACTTTATGCTGATCGTGATTTCATGAACAGATCTCCATCTAGTGGACTAAAGAATACATGGCAAAAAGGTGCCTGCTCTCAGTAGGCACAACTGTTGTCAAAACAAACGCTCCACACCAATAAAATTAATTATTTATTATTAGTATTTTAACGTCATGTTTTACACACTTTGGTTACATTTATGACAGAAAAGGTAGTTACTCGTTACACAAGATTCATCAGTTCACACGTTTAATGTCAAACACAGTCATGGACAATTTTGTTTCTACAATTCACCTCACTTGCACGTCTTTGGACTATGGGAGGAAACCGGTGTCCCCGCAGACACGTGGAGAACAATGCAAACTCCACACAGAAAGGACCCTGACCACCCCACCAGGGGACTTAACCCATGACTTTTTTGCTGTGAGGCGACCAATAATAAAAACAAAGCCCTTGCCGCTCAGGTGGGGTAGCGGTAAAGTACGCTAGTGCATCAGAGTTGGGGTTCTGAATGCATCGCATCGAATCTCGACTCTACCTCTCCGACTGGGTTGGGCGGCAGCGTGAACAACGATTAACTGGTACAACTGCGGCCCCTGCTGGCTGACTGATGGCGCCTGCACAGGGCTGAGGAATAATGCTGATGGGGGTGTGACCCTCCGTACACAGCGTCCATTAGTGTATGAACTTGACTCGTAAAGGTGAAAAATGCAGTCTGTACTGATTGCGTACCGGAGGGGGCGCAAGTCAGTTGAGAGGCGTCCTCAGTCAGCGGTGAAGGGTCGAACCAGTATAGAGGACGCAATCAGGGTAATTGGACACGACTAAAATAGGGGAGAAAAATTGACTGAAAATTCAACTTTTTAAAAGCCAACAAGGTTGGAGAATTTGTGAACTTGCTTATTTGTGAATAAGTACAACACATGTTTATATATATACAGTGTATCACAAAAGTGAGTACACCCCTCACATTTCTGCAGATATTTAAGTATATCTTTTCATGGGACAACACTGACAAAATGACACTTTGACACAATGAAAAGTAGTCTGTGTGCAGCTTATATAACAGTGTAAATTTATTCTTCCCTCAAAATGACTCAATATACAGCCATTAATGTCTAAACCACCGGCAACAAAAGTGAGTACACCCCTTGGTGAAAGTTCCTGAAGTGTCAATATTTTGTGTGGCCACCATTATTTCCCAGAACTGCCTTAACTCTCCTGGGCATGGAGTTTACCAGAGCTTCACAGGTTGCCACTGAAATGCTTTTCCACTCCTCCATGACGACATCACGGAGCTGGCGGATATTCGAGACTTTGCGCTCCTCCACCTTCCGCTTGAGGATGCCCCAAAGATGTTCTATTGGGTTTAGGTCTGGAGACATGCTTGGCCAGTCCATCACCTTTACTCTCAGCCTCTTCAATAAAGCAGTGGTCGTCTTAGAGGTGTGTTTGGGGTCATTATCATGCTGGAACACTGCCCTGCGACCCAGTTTCCGGAGGGGGGGTTCATGCTCTGCTTCAGTATTTCACAGTACATATTGGAGTTAATGTGTCCCTCAATGAAATGTAACTCCCCAACACCTGCTGCACTCATGCAGCCCCAGACCATGGCATTCCCACCACCATGCTTGACTGTAGGCATGACACACTTATCTTTGTACTCCTCACCTGATTGCCGCCACACATGCTTGAGACCATCTGAACCAAACAAATTAATCTTGGTCTCATCAGACCATAGGACATGGTTCCAGTAATCCATGTCCTTTGTTGACATGTCTTCAGCAAACTGTTTGTGGGCTTTCTTGTGTAGAGACTTCAGAAGAGGCTTCCTTCTGGGGTGACAGCCATGCAGACCAATTTGATGTAGTGTGCGGCGTATGGTCTGAGCACTGACAGGCTGACCCCCCACCTTTTCAATCTCTGCAGCAATGCTGACAGCACTCCTGCGCCTATCTTTCAAAGACAGCAGTTGGATGTGACGCTGAGCACGTGCACTCAGCTTCTTTGGACGACCAACGCGAGGTCTGTTCTGAGTGGACCCTGCTCTTTTAAAACGCTGGATGATTTTGGCCACTGTGCTGCAGCTCAGTTTCAGGGTGTTGGCAATCTTCTTGTAGCCTTGGCCATCTTCATGTAGCACAACAATTCGTCTTTTAAGATCCTCAGAGAGTTCTTTGCCATGAGGTGCCATGTTGGAACTTTCAGTGACCAGTATGAGAGAGTGTGAGAGCTGTACTACTAAATTGAACACACCTGCTCCCTATGCACACCTGAGACCTAGTAACACTAACAAATCACATGACATTTTGGAGGGAAAATGACAAGCAGTGCTCAATTTGGACATTTAGGGGTGTAGTCGCTTAGGGGTGTACTCACTTTTGTTGCCGGTGGTTTAGACATTAATGGCTGTATATTGAGTTATTTTGAGGGAAGAATAAATTTACACTGTTATATAAGCTGCACACAGACTACTTTTCATTGTGTCAAAGTGTCATTTTGTCAGTGTTGTCCCATGAAAAGATATACTTAAATATCTGCAGAAATGTGAGGGGTGTACTCACTTCTGTGATACACTGTATATATGTTGGAACACAGATCCAAAGAATGTTGGTACTAAACCTTAATAGGTTCTTTGCATTATATTGTATGAGCCTGTTCTCCCCGTGTCTGCGTGGGTTTCCTCCGGGTGCTTCGGTTTCCTCTCACAGTCCAAAGACATGTAAGTGAGGTAAATTGGTGACACTAAATTGTCCATGACTGCATTCGATATAACCTTGTGAACTGAAGAACCTTGTGTAATAAGTAATTACCGTTTCTGTCATGAATGTAACCAAAGTGTAAAACATGACGTTAAAATCCTAATAAACAAACATATTGTATGAGCCAAAACATTAGTACCACCCCCTAAAATTGTGCATGGAAATGCCTGTTTCTGGACAATTGTGTACATCACAATGATGGATATACAAAATATTGGGCTGATGGTAGTAACTCAAAGTAAATATGTTGAATGCAGCACATATGAGCAGCATAAAGACCTGAGTGACTATGATAGGGGGTAAATCATTATTGACAGACAAATGGAAATATCTCCAAAACAGCTTAAAGGATGCTTAAAAGGGAACCATGGTGAGTACCCACAGACTTTGGTCCAAGGAGGGACAAGCCATAAACTACCATGACTCATTGATTGATGCTAGAGAACATGAAAGCTATAACATCTAGTACAGATCAACAAAGGGGCTACTGTGGCTCAAATTGCAGAAAATTTTGATATTATGATATTGCTGATCAAACACACGGTGCAATGAATTTGCAGGCCAGTCTAAGTGCTCATAACTACAATGGGAATGCTGGCATCTGAACTAAAAATCAGCATTATTAAAGAAGTTGCATAGCTCTTTTGACAGCATTAGTTAGACACACACACACACACTATATGAAAGTATTTGGATATCTGACCATGAGCTTGGACATCCCAAAAACAATTGGTATTAAAATAGAATGACCTCTATGTGATACTATTACCTGTAATAGTATCCTCTAATAGTATCCTCTAGACCTCTATGTGAAAGTATTACCTGTATTACCTGTTAACAATTGTAATTTTACAATAAAAATGAGAATCTGTGTATTTTTATTTACCTAATAAAAGTAGAAAGAAAATATTTTTAATGTGTTCACTGATTAATTTAATTGTATTTTGTAAATATAAATACATTTAAAATTCAAGCACATGCATTCTGTGTCTGCCAGTCATGCATGTCATACATACAGAATGAGGCCTGGCTTCGTCTTGTTGAAGTAATCATGGACTTTCAAGGAAAATATATTAATGTCATACTGATGCACCCTATACCATGACAAATGTTGGCTTTTGCAGCTTTCACTGATAACAGTCTGGATGGTTCCTTTCATCTTTGGCACAGAAAACTTGATGTCCATTTTTCCCAAAAACAAGCTGACACGTGGAATTACCAGAACACAGCACATATTTCCACTGTCTTTATGACCACCTCAGATGCGCTTAGGCCCAGAGAACTCTAAGGCGTTTTTGCATAGAATTGATGTATGACTTTTTTTGTGTAATAGAGTTTCAGGTTGCATGTCTTGATGAAGCGGCGGAAGTACTCTTGAGCCCATAAGGCTATAATACAGTATCATGATGATTGCTCATGCAATGCCGTCTGAGAGCTCACATTCAGCAGTGGTTTCCGGCTTCAATTTTCATACTGGGCGAGAGTTCATCTTTCAACAATGAGCCAAAGCATATAGCCAAAACAACACTGTAATGGCTTATGGGCAATTCTCTAATGTCCCTAAGTGGCCCCGCCAAAGTCCAGACTTAAACTCCATTGTGCATCTGTGGGAAGTTTTGATCATGGCAGTTCACAGACACTTGCCATCCAATTTGATTAAACGTATCTGCCAGGAAGAATAAGATGAACAATAAAACTTGCAGTTGTAGTTGCTACCAATGGGACCTCTACAAAGTTTTAAATAAAAATCCAAAATACTTTTGGGAATATTTTTTTCTCTCTAACTCTTTAAGTTTTCACTTCACTCTTACGAGTGATTAAGTGTAGATTAGTGGATAAAATGGCATTTAATTTCATTCTAAATCAAATGTATTAATCCAGTAATCAATAATCTTAATAATCTGTTTTCTTGGCTTTTGTAAAACTGTCTATCTTCTCCCAATTAGTCTTCTTGATTGTCCAGCTTTTACATCCATACATCGTTGGGAGCACCAGACAGTTTACTAGCCGTACCTTGGTTCTAAGTCTGTCTTGCCTATAGCGATTCTTCGTCTGATTTCTTCTGTATTCAAGGCCTTGTTGTTTACGATTGATCCGAGCAGGGTGAAATCTTTGACTATTTCAATGGTTTTCCCATCTATCTATCTATCTATCTATCTATCTATCCCATCCATCCATCCATCCATCCATCCATCCATCCATCCATCTATCTATCTATGTCTGTCTGTCTGTCTGTCTGTCTCTATCTATCTATCCATTTATCTATCTAACTGTCTGTCTCTATCTATCTGTCTGTCTCTATCTATCCATCTATCTATCTAACTGTCTCTATCTATCTCTATTATCTCTATCTGTCTATCCATCCATCCATCCATCCATCAGTCCTAATAGTGGTCCATAAAGCACAAAGCGACCTATTTTGAAATATAGCTACAAACGTTTTTGTCAAATGTAGATTTTACACATAATTAAAAAAAAAACATAAAGTTGTAACACAGAGACGGTTGCAGTGTAACCAGCATTAAATTGGAAAGCACTGGAAATAGAACAAAAGAGTCGATTCTTCACTTAGATTTGGGTACTGAGAGAATCGATTAAAAGAACCAATATACGTTGGCGCAGCAACATGTTTTATGAGAAGCTAAATTCGATCCTCGCCTCCGGTCACTGTTTGTTTAGCATGTTCTCCCGTGTCCACGTGGATTTTCTTCACAGATTTACAAAAAGTGGATTGGCTAGTTGGTTGAGTTGTACATTAGTCTAAGTAAGAAAATTAGTAATTGTTTTTCTGTTAAGACTTCTGTGGTAAACCGAAAAATCACAACACTTTGATTCTGAATCAAAGAGTCGACTCCAACTATTCTAGAATCTGAACGAGCATGCTGCGGGTTCGTCGTTTCACCAATCAGGAGCCTTTGTTGGCGGCTGCGCATTTCGTCCTTACACATGCTGTGTGTTTAGCTAATGCTGAAGGTTAGCTAGTTTAGCATGTGTATATTTGTGCAGTAGAACAGCCACTGTAGACTGTTAATAATGTTTGTTATATAAGTTATATTTTTGTTGTTAGTGTTTTTTATATTTTGGGGTGAGATATTGGGAATTTAAGCGAAAGGTAAGTGTTTTATCTTTACAACTGTGGGAATGACCTACCATACTGTAGCTGTCACAGTGTCTCTGTGTTAAACACTCATTGTACAATTTATTTTCTATTTATTCTTGGCTACAAAAATTATGGTTTTTGATTGGCATGCAGGTGTGTGTTAATTTCTTATACGAAAACTGCTCAAAAGTACACATCTTGGCCAAAAGTATGTGGACCTCCGAATAATTGAGTTTATTGATTCAAGGTTTCGCCCACATCATTTGACTAAAATAAATTATATGCTTCCAACATTGTGTGGCATACAATGTGGGTATAAAATGAAATGTAAAACATTAACAGGGTGCTATAGTGGATAGCACCGTCGCCTAACAGCAAGAAGGGCCTGGGTTCGATTCCCCAGCCGGACGGCTTTCTGTGTGTTTGCATGTTCTCCCTTTGTCCACGTGGGTTTCCTCTGGGTGATCTGGTTTTCTCCCATATGTCGAAAAACATGCTGTAAGGTCAATTGAAGCTACTAAAATTATCCTAAGTGTGTGTCTGTCTGTCTGCCCTGTAATGGACTGGTGACCTGTCTGGAGTGATTTCAGCCTTTCTCTCAATGAATCTGACCCACTGGGACCCTAACCAGGATAAAGCGGTGGTAAAACGGACAACTAATGAGCGAATAATTAACAGTAGCAGGTTTATGCTAGCCTATCACTGCTTATACCCAGGTTTGGGTCTGGCCAGGTGCTCTAAAGACCCAATTGACTCTGTTGAAGTAAGGGCTGAATGGGGAATCACTTTCTTGCTCCTGCGATAGCAACTACTGGTGTCTGGTCGAGGCACCAACACGAGACATAAGAAGTACTCACCACTCTTATAACAGAAGATAGGATTTGTCTAAATAAAAGTGGCAAAAGGAGAAGTTGCAGCTCACCACATTTAAGAACTACATATATGAATACTGTTAAGCAACTGATGATGGAGAGTGGGGTACAGATAGTTTTAAACTTGGATTTGTTACTAGACCATGCCATACTGCACTGTCTGGTAAAAAAGTGTTATTAGTAAATGTGTGAGCTGGATTGCTATTATGAAAAACTAACTCTTTTTGTCTTCTTTTCAGCTAAACATGGCGAATATGTCCAGTTACGCCGTGCGCATGGCTTGTCTTAGTGCACGCATCTTCGGAGACGTGGCACGACCTACTGACTCCAGGTCCATGAAGGTGGTGCAGCTGTTTAAAGATCCTCCCTTAGCTCAGAGAAAAGAAGTGTATGACTGGTACCCTCAACACAAGATCTACTATTCTCTTACCCAGAAGCTTAGATTCTTGGGGCTTTTCAGGTAAGGGAGACAGATTTCATTATGGTGGTGCAGGGGTCTACAAATGGATTTGTTTTAAACAGTGGGTTCAGAAAGCATTCAGGCTTTTTGCACACTTTGTATTGTGGATTTGATTTTGAATGGATACATTTGCCATTTTTACCCATCAATCTATGATTAATCACCCATAATGACGAAGTAAAAACATGTTTTTACATTTTATTGCAAATGAATTTTATACATTCAATACTTTGTAGAAGCCCCTTTGATAGCAATTTCAGCTGCAAGTTCCCTTAGATATGTCTGCACAAGCTTTTTCACTTCCAGATTTGGCTCATTCTTTAGAGTAAAGCTTTCAAGCTCTATCAGATTGGATTTTAAAATTTTGTGAACCGCCATCTTAAGATGTTTCCACAGATGTTTCCACAGAACTTGCTCTAAAGCCATTCCAGTGTGGATTTGGCTGTATGTTTTATGCCATAGTTGAAGGGTGAATTGTCACCCCAGTAGCTTTGTTTCTGAGTGTTTCAACATTTGGCTGCATTCATCCATTCCTCAGTTTTTTCCAGTTTCCAAACCTTTCCTGCCATGAATGTAACTAACAAGAGTAAAAACGGCGTTAAAAGATAGATAGATAGACTTACCAGTTTCCCGGTCGCTTCTGCTGAGATGCACATTTCAGGCAGAATCAGGCATAATTCAAGCAAACAGGATGCACCTGACCACAATTTGTAGTGCCATAACAAAGGGTCTAAATACTTTTTTTTTTTTTTTTTTTTTTTTTAAATAAGAATTTTCAGTTTTTATTATTTTATTTATCATTCTTAAAAACTAAAACGAAGTGTGCAAAAATGCAAGGGGCCAGAATACCTTCTGAATGTGCTGTATATAGAATGTGTATTTTGGATGCAGAGTGATTTCTGTGCAGTGCTGGAAATTTGGTATTGCATTGAATTAAGGACAGTTCCCAAAATATGTGGTAACACTTTGCCACCTCTCTCTAACCCCTTCATCAAAAGAAAGAAACTCCAATAGGACCCAAACTGACCATATATTATTTGGGTGGTTGTCCATTCTCGGCACTGCATTGACACTAACATGGCAACAACATGGTAGTGTTTGTTGTTCTGGTATAATTATATAATTTGCAGAAGTGTTGTTTGTCTTAGTCAAAAATATAAAGCCAAAACTGACATGTGATTAGAAACTGTCCACTGTTAGAAGGCAACTGTACACTGTTTAAAGGCTAGAAAACGATAAACACACATTACACACAAATAACATCTCTTTACAAATCAGTGCTTTCTCTTTTTATTTGCATTTTAAATTCCGTTTTGACTTTTGAAATTAAGGTTTCTAGATTATAATATTTCATGTTTTTGGATCACCTGCCCTGTGGGCTATCTTCTAGTTCTGTGATTTGTGGTTTGTGGGAGCCAGACTTTATTAGGTTTTGTGTCTTTCCTCATGCAGAGATGAGCACCAAGACTTCAAGGAAGAAATGCAGCGTCTCAGAAAGCTACGTGGTAAAGGAAAACCTAAGAAAGGAGAAGGAAAGAGAGCAATGAAGAAAAAGTAGACAAGGACATTCTGTATGTAAACGATGGGTGTGGTAAAGATGAAGATGAAGATGAGAACTTGCGTGGACAGAGACTTTTAGAGACCCAGGATGTTCATTATGAGTGTAGTGACTTTAACATCCTGCTTCCACAGTGCTAACAGTGACTATGCAGTGGAGAAAATAGTCTTTGACTTGAGTGTTAAGTCATTTTGTTGTGTATTAAAAATTTCACCTTTATACAACTCAGTATGACAGTGAGTGTTTACACGCAGGTTCTTAGAGTAATCTGATTATTGAAATGGTCACATAGACAGCATAATTTTATTATGTTAACTCATTGGGGGAGTGAAATAAATCAAAATTTTTAGCCCAGTAATCATTTTATATCCATACAAGTCATGTCAAATGTATTTTAGCGCTTTTTACAATAGGTTTTAAGTCTATTGTAATTTGAATGATGTTAATACAGACATTATAATCTACATGAATTAGAATAAATAAACTACACGTGTAAAAATTAAAATTAAGTCTAACAAATGTTATGACAAATAAAAAGCGTGAAGAATGTCAATAGAGTTCATCCTTCAGTTCAGTCTGTGGTAAGTTCTGAACATTGTGTGTAGTCACTGCAGAATGGCTTTGTTGGCATAATAGCCTCAAACCTTCCTTCTTCAGCCTCAGGTGGGTGAGAAGGTTCACATCTGAACCACCTCAGGGTAAAAAATGGATGTAGTTTAAATGTGATGTGAGCAAAATCATTAATAATAAGAAGTCAACTGTGCTGAGCATAGCGTGAGACTCCAGCACCTTTAATCATTACAGCATAACTAACATAATTTAGATGGCATTCCCCCCACTGTCAACAAACCTGAGTGGTTGTATGTGAGAGGCAAAACATCAGCAACCTAACATCCCTAATCACCACAACTCTGATCATAAACTTCTAAACTCTGTACCTTTGTCTTTAAAAAAGCAGATAATCAGGACTGGAGCCACACATCTCACATCAACTTATAAAGACTCTTCCCCTGCTGTGATTTTTTTTTTTTTCTCCAAGAACTAAAAATAGCCTGGCACATTGTGAGCAAAGTAAACACACTTGGTTGTAGTGTTCAATAAGTTCACTTAAATACTGCAGAATCAGGCCATGTAGTGCTTTATAGGTTAGTATTAGGAGTTAAATTGGCAGCCAATGCAAAGATGATCGAGTGTGACTATATATCAAACTTTCTAGTTGGCACTTGGGCTGCATTTTAAACCAACTAGTGCTTTTCTATGGATCTTGTGGAGCATCTGTGTGAAGGGCATTGCAATTATCTAATTTTAAAGTTATAAACATATGGATGAGTTTATCAACATTATTAACAAAGTAGGTAAATTAAAGAAAGAGTTTAAAACGTTATTTTACATGTGCATTGATCAGATGATTCAATGTAAAAGAGGACATAAATATCCATAAATCGATAACTGGGGAGCAGAGTAACAAGAAGAGCTTATAAAGGAGAGCTATATTTGTAATTATATGCACTAATTATTTTCTCATTTTTAAAAAGTAGTTTTGATTAACAAAAACTGTTCATAATCCAAAAAAATCTAGCTTGTTGTCTGTGGTTCTATGATCACTGGTGATAAAGTTGATAACTTTCAAATCATTACTTCTTAGGTAGTAATAAAGTTAAATGAAAAGTGCACTTTACTAATAAATCAGATTACAGAATCATGCAAGTTCACATAATCAAATTACTGAAAATTACTGAAGCAGAACCCTTTTAAAACAATGTACTCGGCAGAAATGAAACAAAAACCTAAATCTACCTAGCAATAAGTTTACTTTCCATGTGTGGTGAAAGTATGTTGTGCATAAGAACACCAATAGGTACGTCATTACATGTCATTAATGTAAACATGAATGAAGCCTTGTATTGGGATATACTAGAAAAGAAAATAATAGGCCAAGAGATATTTCAATAAGAGTGACCCTCGAACATTCTTCCAAAATAATTCAAGAAAAACTGAAGCATGATTTTAAAATTGCAATTCCATTAGAGACACTCTCATAACTTTGGGAAATTAAATAAAATTAAATAAAATTATATGTGATGTTTGGTGATTGAACGAAACCTCGGTTCTCGTAGGGTTATAGGTATGTTTTTATGTAAATTAATTAAATAAAAGCGTTTACATAATTTTGCATGTACTTTAGTTAATCATCTGTTTTCACATATATTGAATTGTATGCCTTGTTTTAATTATATAATCTCAGCAGTGCTATCACCAGCCGGGGTTCTACAAAAAAGAAAGTTCCTTCAGCGTTTAGTATTCGTCTTCCTGTGCAAATTAAAACCTCAGTGTCCGCTGCCATCAAATCTGCTGCAGATCTTTTGCAGTTGCTCAAGAGTTTTTGACCACCTGCCTCCTTAGGAATCTGGTGGCAGCCAGTGAAAGCATCTTCTTTCTGCCACATCCAGGTAGTGTAACTTTGAACTTGGAAACTGTGCTTCCATCTTCATATCTAAGAACATTCAGTGCCTTTACTTTCTTTTTGTATTTGTATGCAAGGCAATCATATATCATATACTATATCTATATACACCGATCAGCCAAAACATTAAAACCACCTCCTTGTTTCTACACACTGTCCATTTTACCAGCTCCACTTACCATATAGGAGCACTTTGTAGTTCTACAATTACTGACTGTAGTCCATCTGTTTCTCTACATATTTTTTAACCTCCCTTCACCCTGTTCTTCAATGGTCAGGACCCCCACTGGACCACCACAGAGCAGGTATTATTTAGGTGGTGGATCATTCTCAGCACTGCAGTGACACTGACATGGTGGTGGTGTGTTAGTATGTGTTGTGCTGGTATGAGTGGATCAGACACAGCAACGCTGCTGGAGTTTTTAAATACCGTGTCCACTCACTGTCCACTCTATTAGACACTCCTACCTAGCTGGTCAACCTTGTAGATGTAAAGTCAGAGATGATCGTTCATCTATTGCTGCTGTTTGAGTTGGTCATCTTCTAGACCTTGATCAGTGGTCACAGGACGCTGCCCATGGGGCGCTGTTGGCTGGATGTTTTTGGTTGGTGGACTATTCTCAGTCCAGCAGTGACAGTGAGGTGTTTAAAAAACTCCAGCAGCTCTGCTGTGTCTTATCCACTTATATCAGCACAACACACACTAACACACCACCACCATGTAACTGCAGTGCTGAGAATAACCCACCACCCAGATAATACCTGCTCTGTGGTGGTCCTGTGGGGGTCCTGACCATTGAAGAACAGCATGTGTTGTGTTTTGAACAGAAAACCAGCACAACCAGTCTAAACCAGCAACTGTCTGACAGAAACCAGTAAAGCCTAACATTCTGCTAATCCAGCTGAAAAGGAAGTGAAAGGGCGGATCGATCCAAATATCGATAGTATCAATACCAACATTGTTATTGGAATGGGATCGATACTTTAGTTTCATTTTTTTCTCCGCTACATTCAGTACGTTCCTCCCGTTTTATCAAAAAGTAGACGTGTCTGTGTAGAAACACAGCTTTTTTTACATCTAACATGCACACTATGCTCCTCTCTATGGCAAACCGTTTTAGCTTTTATTTCTTCTTTTCTCTATATCAGGAATTCAATTTTTGATATCAATAATTCAATTCTTACTAGTAAAAATTTAAAATTTTGATTTCAAGAATTTAATTCTTACTTACATCTTAATTACATTTTTACTAGTAAGAATTTCATTCTGGATATCAAAAATTTAATTTTTACTAGTAAGAATTCAATTGTTACTTGTAAAAATTACATTTTTACTAGTAAGAATTTCATTCTGGATATCAAAAATTGAATTTTTACTAGTAAGAATTCAATTGTTACTAGTAAGTATAATAATTCTTGATATCAAAAATTAAATTTTTACTAGTAAGAATTTAATTCTGGATATCAAACATTTAATTTGTACTAGTAAGAATTTCATTCTGGATATCAAACATTTAATTTTTACTAGTAAGAATTCAATTGTTACTACTAAGTATATTAATTCTTGATATCAAAAATGAAATTATTACTAGTAAGAATTTCATTCTGGATATCAAAAATTGAATTCCTGATATCAAGAAAAGTAGGATTAAAAGCTAAAATGGCTTGCCATACCGCTCTGTTCCGCTGTGTTTAATTGTCGTGCCGTCACGTGACTAAGCGACACTGAGAGAAAATACGTATAGCAGTAAGTGAAAGGCAGAGAGAGAAAGTGGATATTTTCCATCAGTACATTAAAAAAACTAAAATAAATGAAAAAAATTGTTTTAAAGTTTTAAAACATTTGTTCTTTAGTAATAATTTGTTGTACTGTACTTTGTTTTAAGCCAGAGAAGTGCAGTGAAAGGAATAAATGTAGTTTTATTATATTATTGTTTATGAACAAAAAAATTTCACTGAAAAAAGAATTGATGTTCTTTAATATTTTTGTGTACTTTATTTTACAATTGTTTGTTTGTTTATTAGGATTTTAATGTCATGTTTTACACTTATAAATTGATAACATTCATGACAGGAACGGTAGTTACACAAGGTTCATCAGTTCACAAGGTTATATCGAACACAGTCATGGACAATTTAGTATTTCCAATTCACCTCACTTACATGTCTTTGGACTGTGGGAGGAAACCGGAACACCCGCAGGAAACCCACGCGGACACGGAGAGCATGCAAACTCCACACAGAAAGAACCCAGACCACCCCACCTGGGAATCGAACCCAGGACCTTCTTGCTGTGAGGCGACAGTGCTACCCACTCAATTTTACAAAAAGCCAGAGAGTGCAGTGAGAGTCGGAATTATGTTTTCTTATTATATAATTGTTTCTGAACAAAACCCCCAGACTTCATTAAAGCTTATTACATTAATAAAATTACTTTTTATTCACTTAAAAACTGTAGTGAGTTTTCACATGCACATAATTAGTTAATTAATACAAAATCATTTAATCGTCAAAGCATATTGATGATACATTCAGCTCATAAATCCTGACACACTGCTCTTCCCTACATGAAAGTAAATAAGCTGCTTTATAAGTAAAAAGTATCGGTATCGGCGAAACTGGCTTTGTATATACTTGGTATCGGATCGATACCACATTGTGCAGTATTGCACACCACTAGTAAATGGTCCCAGTTTGCGGCAGTGATAGTTCGCTTTTCTTGACACTGTCTCCCCCTCCTGTCTCAGTCAGTACCTTTCCTCCTCTCTTTTATTTTTTTTTCCTCTTCCCACTCGGTGTCTCGTAGTTTAAAATGGCGGCGTTGAGCAGCGCCGAGTCCCCACCGGCCGTCTTTAACGGAGAGCCGATGGCGCACGACGCGGAACGGGAGAGATATCCGGACCAGGAGACGGGGCTCGTGGCTCTGAGCGCGAGCTTCAGCTCGGTTTGCACCACCTGCTCGTCCAGCAACGACCCAGAGCATCGGCACGACATTCCCGAGGAGGTAACAACATTACGCGGCTTACAGCGGGGGGGACGTGAGAGCTGCCTGGATGGAGGAGACGTTCAGGAAACACCGGCTCCAATATGGATCGCGGGGGATGCGTTGCAGAGGAGGGGGGTTTAGATAATAGATGATGCACTGACATGCATCATACACTATAAAACCCGAATTTGTACATTTGTGTTCATGGTGCAGATACGGATTTAAACCGGGTGCATTAGAGAGATAGAGGAGTCGTGGTGGTCTCTATGGTTGGTCCATTATTCTCCCGGAGCTGGTGTTTGTTACCGGGGCCTGGCCGGCTTTCTTCTCGCATTTTCATGCCATTTATTTTCCTTCAGCCCAATGCAGCTCTAGTTAGCTCGTTAGCATCGGTTAGCCTCTGAGCTACTAAGATTAACACAACACATGATCAGCGTTTATCAGCAAGAAAACCTGCGACAGTGGCAGCAGCTCCGTTTTATTCGGACCAGTTTTTAAATTGTTGTTATTTTGGAGAATAAAGCGTTCGTAATGTTTACAGTGAGATTTTGGGTTAATTCAGATGTTCTTCAGGTTTATTCAAATCTGAGGGCATCATGATTGTTGGCAACTAGCTGCCTGTCAGTACTGGCCTTCGGTTGGCATGGCATTTGTTGTGTGCACTAGCTGCATCATTACTGATGTACCCGTTTTGCCATGCATGTATTGGCATGACTCTGGCACTCAGGGAAATAATGCCAGCATTATGACACCGTTAAATAAATATTTTAATCCTACATTGTCTCAATACCCAACTTTATTACATGAATCATCTTTACCATAGAGAATCTGATAGACTTGATAGGAGACCTCCTTATTATGAACTCCCACAAAGAATGTATATAATAAAACCAAACCAAAAACCAATATTGAAATCAAGCAGAGCAATCAGAGGCCTTGCTGTGACCTTTAAAACAGTGTTGAATAGTGACCACTCACTTTTTTCAACAACCTCTAGTCTAGAAGTAACAAAAATATCGTCAAAAATATTGATCTATTTTGTTAGAAAATAAAGCAATAAGCCACGAGAGATCGTGCGTTACTGCGATTTTATCACGGGGAAGGAAACGTCTCGAGTGGTTTATTGCTTTTATAAAACGGCGGTCAACGTAAAATATAATAAAAATACAACAAGGTTCAATTTATAAATGTTTTTACTTACAAAAACACTTACAAAAATCATTCTTCCGCGAAATCAGGTAGTTCGTTAACAGTGTTGCTAGGCAACACGAGGGCGAACATAACATTCACTTTTTCTTTTCAGTGGCGTATTAATATGGAATGATGTGAGGTGGTCCTAGGTGTGCGTATATCGGGGATTTTACAACGGCTTCGAACGCGGCTCAGCCAATCAGATTTTAGGACCGGAACTATCCGTTTTATAAACATCTGTAATCACACAGCAGCAGGACTTGCAATAGGGTATTCAAGACCTGATCTGACCGGAAGAACTTTTTGTATGTATGCATATAAACCTGCGTATTATAATTAAATCTTCTTTATGCAGTATTGAGAGGGTTAAGAGTCTTGTTTAAGGGCCCAGCAATGGCTGCTTGTTGTGGGTACAGTACAGTATAATTTTCCTATTGTACTAGACAAGCAGAATTATGAGCAAAATAATAGCATCCACTATGCCTCTCCGAAAGTGTTTTGTGTCTGGATTTGTCTGATGTACTTTTAACTGTGACCGACAGCACTGTACTATTAACAAGCAACACAGTAGCCCTCATAATCTATTTATTCTGTTCTATTCTGGCCTCCAAGACAAGGATTAATGACTGAACTTTATGTTGACTTGTGTTTTGGCTTAGCCAGGGATGTGGGCGGCACGGTGGCTAAGTGGGTAGTGCTGTCTCCTCACAGCAAGAAGGTCCTGGGTTTGATCCCCAGGTGGGGCGGTCCGGGTAGGGCTGCAACTAACGATTATTTTAGTAGTCGACTAATCTGACGATTATTTTTCCGATTAGTCGACTAGTCAGCGATTATTTATGTCATACCCTTTATCTCTGCCTTAACATAAAACCCTGTTATGTTATTTAAGTTCCAATATCAAATTAAAATAATGACCCATGAATGAAACATGAATATTAAATTTAAGCTTGATAGTTTAATTAAATATATTTGAAACATTAATACACAATCACAATAAAAAAAATTCAATTAAATAAGAAAGCTTTGGACAGCATTAGAAACTGTTATGTTTCAGAAGTTATCACTCTGGAAATCAAAAACATATATAACGTGGTTGAGAAACATGTGAATGCTGTCTGTGAAGACCTCAGCCATTTGAGGGGTGCATAAACCTCTTCTCATCACATCCACACTCCATTGCTTAGTGCTATTAATAGAAAGCACAAAAGAGAAAGCTGTATTAATTATTACAAACTGAAGGCTATGTATCATAGTTTATTACAAATAGTTTACTGGCTATGGGGGGGGGGGGGGGATTAGCAGTAAATAAACGTAAAAAGAGCCTCACAGTAAAGATAAACCGTGTGTGTGTGTGTGTGTGTGTGTGTGTGTGTGTGTGTGTGTGTGTGTGTGTGTGTGTGTGTGTGTGTGTGTGTGTGTGTGTGTGTGTGTGTGTGTTTGTGTTTAGAAGAGACGCTTTGTTCACAGTATCGCTATAAGTGATTCATTGATTCATGAGTTGATTCGTTTTTATGTGAAGCGTAAGTTTCTCTTCTCGGTTATCTCTCCGTGTTTACTGTTATTAATTAAATGTCGTGGTTTTAAATAAACACCAACTACTACAGAACATTTTGTGTGACTCTCTTACATTAAAAAGCTTCGTTAAAAAGCTGAATTAAACTGCTATTACCACAGATCTGTAACCGAGTCAGACTCGTTCCGTCTAAGGAGCTAAAAGTTTTCTAAAAGTTCAGCAGATGATCCTGAACTAACGAATTTGGTAATGAATAAACTTTTGCCTCTGATTGGCTCTGTAACGTTTTCTGTTCTCATCTACATCACAAGTAAGAACCGCTTACGATTTACCAAAGTGAACCAGGAGTTTATATAACGTGCTGATAGAATCGACTCAGATGTGACCGGGTTGAATTATCTTTTTAAAGTAAATATTACAATCAGCAAAATTACATCGTATGTATGATGCACAACGTTAATTGTGTTATTTTAGGTTATGAAGAGCTTTCACGATGGTTTCTGTACGATGGTTGATGAATGGTGATGTGATGGTTGGTGCTTCGTAGCTCAAAGTCTGGATCAATCCACTGAGCTGTTAACTTAACATGATCTTTATATATCACACGATCGGATCGGCTACTTTTAGGAAATATCGATACCGATTCATAGCCGATCGATCGTCCCATCTCTAGACGTTATCGATTGCAGCCCTAGGTCCAGGTCCTTTCTGTGTGGAGTTTGCATGTTCTCCCCGTGTCTGCGCCGGTTTCCTCCCACAGTCTAAAGATATGCAAGTGAGGTGAATTGAAGATACTAAATTATCCACGACTGTGTTCGATATAACCTTGTGAACTAATGAACCTTGTGTAATGAGTAACTACCGTTCCTGTCAGGAATGTAACCAAAAGTGTAAAACATGACGTTAAAATCCTAATAAACAAACAAACAAACAAACAGCCAGGTATGTTTGTGATGCTGGCTGCCTTGTGTTTTAAATTGGGATAAGGTGGGATATAATTCTGAGTAGCATTATGACCAGTATAGTATCAGTTTTTGTACCATCCACCAATTGTATTCTCCTTGTCTAAGGCTTTGTTTTTGACCCCTTGAACCCTATCAATTTTTTTTGCTGGCAACCGCAAGGTTTATATTCTAGACTTATTAGGTGTTACTTCTGAATAAGTAACACCTCAGAGAATGCAGATGAACTGACTGTTTTCTTAGAAACAGCATTAACTAGAGTGAAAGTAGTTATATTCAGCAATACGTCTCTCTGTGTAAATACAATTCTAAATTAAAGGCAAAATAAATTGGAACTGGTGCCTTCAAGTTTGTTCTACAATTTTGACATGTAACTTTATGCATGTTTAATATAGTTAATCAATACATTACATTTATATTTTCAGCATTTAGCAGACGCTTTTATCCAAAGCGACTTACAGTATGCAGTCTAAGCAATTGAGGGTAAAGGGCCTTGCTCAAGGGCTCAACAGTGGTAACCTGGCAGTGGTGGGTTTTGAACCAGCAACCTTCTGATTACTAGTCCAGTACCTTAACCGCTAGGCTACAACTACCCATCACACTTTTATGCACAAAATAAATCACATCAGCATAGTTTAATCTACACATGTGCTGTGCAGGAACTAACCTAAACCACATATTTATTGTTCTTGGTTCTAGACACTACATACAATGCACTATGCTGGCTACTTATACAAATACTACAATACAAATAAGCTATTTAATGCATGGTTTACCACCTGTATGCATCTAGTTGCCCCATCCAAGTCCTGTTGGGTTCAGAGGGTGTAGGCAAAAAAAATCAGAACTTGTAGTAAGCTACTTTGTGCTCGTTCTGTTAGTGCTTTACTATAAAATCTTTATTTTTTTGACCAGTTGCTTATCTCTGGTTCATATCTGAAGCAATACATTTAGAGTTGCATTTCAGAATGCTAGACGAGTAGCTCACTAAGCAATATATTAACATTTGTTGTCCCTCTCCAGAGGTGTTTAATTTTTGTGTCTGGATTTGTCTGATCTACAGAGTGCATTGGAAACTAGTGACAAAGTAGTCCCTATAAGCTGCTTATTCTGATCTTTAACTGGATGACTGGACTTTATTTAGTCAGTGTGTTGTTACCTTAGGTTCTTATGTGTTAGCTCACATAGGCTGTTTACAGGATAATAGCTGGGCAGCATTGTTTTATTGAAAACCAGTGACAAAGTAGCGATCATCTAACTACAGATAGGGCTGGGTGAATGACTTCATGATGTAGCAGTAGTAGAAGTAACAAGTAACTGATTGCCCATTATATATATATATTTTTTTATAGAGAACCGCCTATTATATTTATTGCTTCTTATAAATCAGTGTGGAGAACAAACTTTTCACAGATAGAGGTGAAGATCAAACCCAGGTCCTCCACACCCACACTGTTGTACAGCATCCACTCCACCAGATGCACCATTGGTAGCAGTAGCAGCAGCGAGAAAAAAACCTCCATCAGACACAAGACAATTGTGTCTTTTGAACTCCCGGCCACGCTGGTAGCACTGCTGAGACTTAAACTTGTAAAATGCAGATATTTTTAATACCGCTGATGAAGTGAATGTGTCACAACACACAATGCATTAAACCAGTGTTTCCCAACCTTTTTGACCCGTGGCACATATTTCACATTAGAAAAATCACAAGGCACACCACCAAACAAAAATGTCACAAAAAGTATTGTTGTACTGCCCTCTAGTGGAAGAGAATGTAATTGTTCTGCCTGTCACTACACGCCGCTCGCTTAGAGTACCAAATTGGATAATCTTTCACGGCACACCTAATGATTTCTCACGGCACACTTATGTGCCGCGGCACAGTGGTTGGGAAACACTGCATTAAACCCTTCTCTGTATGCGGCTATGTAATTGCAGGCCTGTCAAAGTGCCCATACTAACTCTTGACCCAAATCAGCACCTACAATGGGCACACAGGTACCCGGAACTGGACATTGAAGCAACAGATGAAGGTTGACTTGTCTGACTAATACCGCTTTGTCCAAGATCATGACGACCAGGCGTGCATGCATCGTTTACTCGTAGAAGTGGTACCCATGTACCAGGATTCACTGTAGAATGATCCACCTCACAATGTACAGAGGTTAATGGACCTGCTGGTAAAGTTCTTGTTCCAAATATTACACAACTAACAAACAGTATCTGTGTATATTAAACCATGTTGCTTGCTGATAGGTTATGCTGAAAGCAAAATGATGACTAAGTAATTCAGCATGCTTTGGTTTTCTCCTACTGTCCAAATCATGCAGGAAGTGGATTGCCTGTGCATGTGTGTGTGAAAGGCTTTATCCACATACACATTCATCAGATTGCTGCTGTTTGTGGAGTTTACTTTCCCACATCACTGGGAAGCTTGTTTTGAATGTCATACTACATACTGAGCATTAGTTAGAATAGGATGAACTCTTATGCTGGTGTGCTCATTTATCATGTATTCAGTTCATGAAGGTGTTAATTGGGACACAGTAATAGATCTTTAAGCTACCAGCTTTTCTGGTTACAAGGGCTGAAAAGAACGTGCTGTTATAATTGGTAATAGATTTAGAAAAAAAATCAAATGTGTGTAGAATAATAGTTTTAGCACTGAATTGAGCTGTTGGGATTTTGAATTTGCCTTTTCTTCATGTCCATTACTGACATGGATGAATGTGGCTTGACATGATTACTTGTGCTGCCCCAAAAGGTAAACCTGATGAAGCTTAAAAGATGATGGAGCATCATTGTTAACATTTTTTTTATAAAATCAGTGGAGACAGTAAACACAGCCTGTGTGTGTTACCCTGTGCTGGACTCACGCCCTTGTGCAGTGTGTATTTCCCCTCCGTACCCAGTGTTTTCGGGCAGCGCTAGACCCAGTGCGACCCTGACCAGGATTAGGTGATTTGTTAAAATGAATGAATCAGCAATTCCAATTTGTTTTAACCATTAAACGACTGTATTAATGTTAGGGATGCATCAATACCATTTTTTCCCAACCGAGTACGAGTACAAGTACATGTATTTTAGTACTCGCCGATACCGATACCGATACCTATTTAGAATGATGCAATCTGGAGCATTATGGAATAGTGTAGTTTTTAGTGTAAAATAGTGCAGTGGAACAGTTGCTTGGGTTGCCATCACTAATTGTAAAAAAAATAAAAATAAACACCGCACAGCCATCATTGAGAAAGCTTCTGACAAGCTAACGTTAACGTTCATTAATAAACGCACGTAATTAACGCTGTGCACATCATACATGCGATGCGATTCTGCTGATTGAAATATTTACTTTAAAAGGATAATACAGTCCGATCCCATCTGAGCCGATTCTATCAGCACATACATTCGTGGTTCACCTCGGTAAATCGTAAACGACTCTGAGTCGGCTCTCGCTCTGTGGTAATAACCAGTATAATTAAGCCTGAGCTTTATAATGTAAGCGAGTCACACAAAATGTTCTGTAGTAGTTGGTGTTTATTTACAACCGCATCATTTATTATAACAGTAAACACGGAGAGATGACTGAGAAAAGAAGCTTAAAATGAGTCGACTCCTGAATCACTTGTATCGACACTGTGAACAGAGTATTGAACACAAACACGTCGGTCGCTGCTTTTGTAACCGGTTATCTTCGCTGTTAGCTCTATTTTGAAGGGTTTTTTTTTTTGCCAAACGGAACTAAATAACATTAAACGTGCGTGTGAGCGTGGTCAGTGAGAATAATTCAATCTGTCTCCCGTGGGTGAAAAATGAATTGCTTTAGTTTTAGAAGTAAAAAAATCTCGCAATGTCGCGCCCCCCCAGACAAGCACTGCCGCCCCACAGGTTGAAAACTCCTGCGTTAACGCAGCAACGTGCACTAGGCACAAGGTATCGGATGTTTAGTATCGGAGCCTCGTTTACGAGTACGAGTACGAGTTAATGAGCGCGGTATCGGGCTAATACCCGATACTAGTATCGGTACTCATGCATCTCTAATTAATGTTGATGGTTAATTAACAAGCAAATAGTGTCCCATTAAAATATATAAGGGTGTCTCATGTGGTTGCCTCTTCACATGTCCAAAGTAACGTGACTTGCAGGACTTAATGTGGTTCAGTAGCTCTGTTTCTGTTCTGGCCATCTTGTAAACTTACTCAGTGGTCAACCTCCTCCATCATCCTCTTTCAGAAGTTTTCTGATGCACTTGTTCTCAAAAGCCTGAATGCATTTTCTACCTCCTTTATATCCATATGTGGCTAACGGCCAGACCAAGGCTTTCATCAATCATAGGTTGGTGATTGTGATAATTGTATTTCCATATACTTGTCAATTTGACCACCATTGTCATGCCCGACTAGTAGAAATGAAGTAGTTTGGGATTTCTTTTTATATTTATTTACTGTTTATTTATCTACTTCTTGCCTTAGCTGATGGGGAATTGGTTTATCATGGTCATATTATTCATTTATTTAATCAGTCAAGCTGCTCCGACACGTGCACAGCAATCGACCGTCTTATCACCTACACCTGACGAGTGTATCGTGGCAAAGCACTGTGGACGGAGGATCACACCCTTCCACCGCACTCCTTCCCCTCTCCATGCAGGCGCTACCAACCAGCCAGCAGAGGGCATAATCGCACTAGTCTGAGAGAGAGTCCTCATCCGGCTAAGCCCCGCCCCTCATCTGAACAACCGGCCAATCGTTGTTCATGCAGCCGCTCAGCCTTCAGCCGGCAAGGCAGAGCTGAGTTTCGATACCATGTATCCGGAATCTCAGCTCTGGTGAAGAGCGTGTGTTTTACTGCTGTGCCACCTGAGCGGCCAGTCTGCTATTTCAAAAATAAAAAAAATTACAACTTTGCAAAAAAGATATGACTGTATTAGTGGCTGTTTTTCTTTTCATCCCTGTCAAATACCTCTCCATTCTGTAAATCTAGACCAGGAGTGCCCATACTTTCGTGGCTTGAGATCTACTATTTCAGTCTACAGGTCATCACGATTTACTTTTTAAGGTCGGCCTCATCATCAGCTTTGAAGCTTTTTAAATGTGTTTCAGTTCCTATAATGATATTCAGCTTTACAGGGCAAGTGACTGAAAAATCACACTGACCTCATTCTGATTATTTGCTCTATATGGTGTCGGTCAGGTTTATGTAGTCTGGACAGGAGCTGCTGTTAGTGATTCTCAAGCAGTTTTTCAAGTGTTCATCAGTAAGAATGGACCCATATTTAGACTTA
This sequence comes from Trichomycterus rosablanca, assembly GCF_030014385.1. Lineage (NCBI taxonomy): Eukaryota > Metazoa > Chordata > Actinopteri > Siluriformes > Trichomycteridae > Trichomycterus > Trichomycterus rosablanca. Next base: position 69,226,828 of record NC_085988.1, on the reverse strand, counting down.
ATTATTTTCATGTGGGAAAAGGCTGATTCACACAAGTAAGTTGATCCAAAAAAGCTGTCAAATATGTGGCAGTCAAATATGTGGAAGTTCCAAAATTGATGCTGATTCTAATTCTTTTATGGTTACAGCATCTTTTTATGTAGAGTTGTAGAAATGTAGTTTTTACAGGATCCAGTGAAATTTTCTACATATATTAGTCATTTAAGCGTTTCATATGAATGTCCGGTTGTGGGGTTAAAACGTCTCCGTCAGCAAACTGGCTAAATGAGAACTTTCTAGATTAGCGGTGTTTTAGGCGGGCTGAGGCATAGCTGTGGTAACAAGCCGCAAATTAAAGAAACAGTGGCCACATTTCATGTCAGTCACGCTGACCTGTTTGAATGAGGTGCGATCTACCAGCGTGCACTGTGCAATCGACATATTGGGCACCCCTGACGTAGACTCTCTGTCAGAATGAATACTGCTAACCTGAAAGCACGGTTTGTTTATTCTACACCGTGAAAAAGATTCCGACGTTAAAACATTTCTTCATTTCTCCGCCCGTCTGACGCACCCTCCCGTCATGCCTCTGCACCCCCCAGAGGGGGGCGCGCCACACACTTTGAGAAACGCTGCTTTAAACCAAGCTATTCTTCATGTCTTTATAGAGCTTGCTTTGTGCACAGGGGCACAGTCATGCTGGACCAGGAAAGGGCCTTCCTTAAACTGTTGCTTTAACTGTCGTGCCTGATATACATTAATTCAGTAATTAGAAGGGGTGTCCCAATACTTTTGGGAAGTCGGTTATGCTAGAGTACTCCTCACAGCCCTGTTTTTAAGATGGGGACAAAACCAGACTGTTTGAAGTAGAAAACCCAGTAGAAAGTGCTCAGTGATAAAGAGGAAAGGCCAAACTACCTACATAGTGACCTGAGGTGAGGATTGAAAGCTGGTCTCTAGACCCATGGTGATGTGGAGCTTAATCTACCAGCTGTGCCACAGTGTCTGGTCCTATCATTGCCCTGTCTGGTTCAGGTCATATCTGCTGTTGCAGTAGTGCTGTTGTTGCTTCCCAGCATGTTAGACTCATGTGGCCTGCTGTCATGGGATGGGTTGCAAATGAGCTTCATTTTACTCTCAAATTGTACTCAGAAGTTACTTTTACTACGACTTGAAACGTTTCTTGCCTAATTAACAGAGCCAGTTTATCTAGAATTGGGATCAAGCACCAACATGCACAACTGTCAGAATGTTGGCTAAAACTGGCTTTTAATCAAAAGAAGCAATGTATGTGACTCCTAGCAGTTTTTCACACAGACAGGTGTGTTAGATCTGACCCCCGATGATGTGTTTCACTTGTGAAGTATTACAGTATTCCACAGTTTTTGCTCCAAGCTGTTTTTCTGACGCTTTTCTTATTTTGCTCATGCATCACATGACACTAAGCACATGTCATAATGCAAGAGCGTTTTGAGTGTGTTAGCTCTGATTGTAATCGGACACCCCTGATTTTGTTTTCTTAACTTTGGCTGTAATGCATGTTTATTTAAGAGACCTTCCAACTGGTTTGACTATAAACACTGTCAACAGCATCTGTATGGGAAGTTACAACAGCTGTATTATTATTTAGTTTTCCTATAGTGAAAAGTAACTTGAAAACCTGTTTCGGTTAGGGGCAGTAAACCCTTCTGTAAAAGTCTGTTTTAATATTTCGCTATTACTGTTCTGCTATTTGGAAGCCCATATTTTAAAAAGTAATAAAGTAAAATAGTTCAATAAACTATTCATTCAGACTAGGGATGTTAATGATATATCAATTTGCCAGAAATAGAAAAAAATAGTCCTGAGTTATTTAATGCTGGCAGTTTAAAAGATCATTAAAATCCCAACAGTTATTGTTAAAATTTCATTTAAAATCTGAAGTGTTGGTTAGAGAAACAACTAGTGTTGTACTATATGCTGACTCGGCAGATTTTTTTGCCCTCTCAGCATGCATTGGTGTACCAGTTCACCACAGCACATCTTACCCACAACACCAGGGTTATTCTGAAGGTTGCACCAAGTTGCTTTGTAAAAGAACAAACCCTGGTGTTCTGGTTAATGCACAAACTTTCATCCAGTATCTTAGTTTCTAATGTACCAGTTTAAAGCAACACTTTACCCACAACATCAGGGTTATGCTAAAGTTTTGCAGCCTGTTGCTTTGTTTTTAAACATAAGTTATTTTATTTAAAGAATGAAGTTACACACTTTACAACATGTTGCTAACAGTTCCAAATTGCATATCATACTCATAAAAAGTAACTACATGTTTGGTTCAGTTTAGCAGTTCACAATGACGTGTCTTTAACATTAATATAAAAATCAACCAATCACGTTCCTTTTCACAACACTGCCACAATGTAAGAAACTTCCAAATGAGAAGTTAGAAAAGCTCCTTGGTTTAGGTTAATGGTTTGGGACTCTACTGAACCAAAGTAAACGCCATTTACGTTTGATATTAGACTATGCTGGATACCTGGACATTGCAGAATATCAGGAAATGAAAAAGCTGACCAGTTGGCAAGAGGAAGAACACCTCAAACTTCCATCAAACCCCTTATAAATGATTACATTAATTTAAAAGCAAATGGCACCTTCAATGGAACACTAACAAACAATAAACTACATGAGATTCACCCCTACATCAGGATAAGACAAAAAATACATTATGGAAAACATACAGATCAAGTTATATACACTAGATGTAGAACAGGCCATTCTAGATTGACACACAAACACCTAATTCTAGGAGAAGTCCCCACACTTTGCAAAGACTATCACAAATCAATCACCATAAAATCTTGAACGAATGCCCAAAATACAAGAGCGAAAGACAAAGTCTACATATGCTCAATACATTAAAAGGAACTCTCACACAGAATAATGCAGATGTAATTATCAATTTCCTTAATAATATAAGACAATAGTACAATAATCAGGGCCCAGCCACAAATTCCCTTAAATTTCCTTCGGGATCAATAAAGTATCTGTCTGTCTGTCTGTCTGTCTGTCTGTCTGTCTGTCTGTCTGTCTGTCTGTCTGTCTGTCTGTCTGTCTGTCTGTCTGTCTGTCCAAATTCCCATACTATCTTATGGCCAGGTGTCCAAATACTTTTATATAGTGTATTTTCTGTCAATGAAGAGCTATTCATGTTTAGCAATACTTTTTGCAAGCATAACATAGCTTTTACCATGGCTTAAATGTTGAAAAAAAAAAAAACGTTTCTGTCCCTTGTACCTTGAAATTGCTCGTTTAATTGATTCCAGTTTATCAGTGTCATCCTTAAATGAGCTTTGATGTTTTGTCTTAGAATGGCAGTGCACACTCAAGGTCCGACAAATGACACTTTGGTAGCACACAGCACACACAGCTTTTTGTTAAATAAATCCATACAAATCTATCCACACTTGTTGAAATGAAAGAACGTCCACTTTAGAACGTCCAGCTTTCGTATTATACTAAGTTTGCACAACCTTGAGACTAACTCACGCCTGACACCTTGATTATCCTACTTAACTAGCGTAAATTACTCCACCCTAAATTAACTGCTCACTGTGAGGAATGATCCAACCAATAAGAAGCAGCCCTGAGTTTGAAATACATTTATTGTCTTTACTCTCACAAATCAGGTGCCAGGCAAACTTGCACCACATGCCAGCTGTGCCACGTGTGCCAAAGGTTGCCGAGCCATGGTCTGGTTGATTAAAAAGGTTAAAATGGTTGAGAGCCACTGCTACCACTGAATGTTTTATTACTGGGTACAAAATTAGATGTGCTGTCAACAAAGCTGATGATTTTTTGGTGGACTTGAGGATATTTAGTCATTGCATTGTATTTAGCATCATTGCTGAAGTGTTTTTGTTAAGCCATGGTTAACTAAGTGGTGTATACACGTTTTTATATGAGCAATTCAATTACAGCATCTCTGTAGTCTCTTGTGTCTGACTGAATGTGTCTTCCTTTGTGTGTGTTGCGCTGTCTCCACTGGAGAGCTGTAGTTGTCTTGTTAGGGCTTGAAATTCAGAGCTTAGCCCCCTCTTGGCTAAGGATCCTTAAGTTCTTGCAGCTTCAGACCAGTCACCAGAACTTTTCTGTTAGCTATTAGACCAAATATGGCATTTTGTTTGTAGGGCTAGTCAGTAAGCAGGCGCAATATTAGCACAATATTGTTCTTACATGTACAGCATGTATGTTTTTGGGCCTATGTTGCCTAAATTGCTGCATTATGTTACGTACTGTTGGGATGGTTGTTGAGATCTTTCTGTGCAGCTAGATGTTGTGCTACATTTACTTAACAACACCCAATAAACAAATCTCCATCTTAATTCAAATTTAAATTCAAATGTATTTATTTTAAGCTCAACGGGGCACTCATTCATCTTGGAAACGTGTGTCTAGTGAGTTTATTAATGTCTGATAGACTGGTTTCCCATCCAGGGTCTATTCTGGTTGTGCTAGACCTCTAGCTAGCTCAGTGGGTAGAGCTCTGGGCTATTAATTGAAAGGTTGTGGGTTTAAATCACGGCTTTGCTAAGCAAAAGCCCTTAAGCAAGACCCTTAACCCTTACAGCTCCCTGCACTCTGACCTTAGCTTCCAAACAAGCTGGTGTATGTGGGGGAAAATAATATTAGACCAAATGTAGTGATTCATGACATTTACATCACAAAGGCATTATATTTTGTTTATGTGAAGAATAAATCACTAGATTATGTCTTTATAATCTAAAAAAAAAAATACTTTTTCACTGTACTGTATTTAAAAACAATTAAACACTAAAGCAAGTGTAAATAAATCTGAGAAATCAGTATCTTAAAAAACAGAGCTAGGCTGGCTTGTTTACATTGCTCCTGCCAATTATGGCTGCTAATCGATTGCCCCCAGCTGCCTTTCACATTACCATAGTCTTTATTGCACACAAATGAAAACATGCCAGACACCATTGCTAAATTGGCTATATATTTCTTGTTTCTGCAGATATGGAATATCAAACAGATGATCAAGCTGACTCAAGAGCACATAGAGGCACTTCTGGAGAAGTTTGGAGGTGAACACAACCCACCATCCATTTACCTAGAGGTAAGTTGCCTAAATATAAACTAAAAGAAATACGTGCTGAGAGGGAAAACTTTTTTGGACAGGGCCTTGTGTATATAACCCAAGACTTAAAAGCAGGGCTTTAAGGATTGTTTAACCAGTCACGTAAACAACTTAATAAATACTAGTTTTATAAACATCAGCTCACTCTTATAATTAAGGCCATAATTAAACTATTGTTTCTAGGCTTGTTAAGGTGTGACAGTTACTGCATTCGTTGGTGATTTAACAGTTACCTTCAGTTACCTTCACTGTCATAGATGCATAATCAATGACTTTCACATGTCAGACCAACATACAGTTATTGTGAATTCTATAGTGACACGACAAAAACTACCAATAAGGTCAAACTAACCAATTGAATGATGTTCCACTGCTGGTTTATGATCTCTTCTGTCCAGCAGCGATTTTTCATCTTTTGTCACCCTAGTCGCTCATTGTCTTTGTTCACACCAGAAGCGTCATCATCGCCTGTGGCCGTTTGGTTGGCATGGTTTAAATGATGCCAAGCAAAAAAAAAAAAAAAAGGGAAAAAGCTAATTTAATGGCAGTACTGCAAACTTTATAATTGCTAGTATCTGTGTTTTACCACAAATCAGATTCCCGCTAAATAATATCTTAGGGTAAAATTGTTTGTCTACAAATTTCATCCCTGCGTAGTGCATCACTGTCTGTGCAGTCAACCTGACATGAATATTGCAATTGTTTCTCGCAATTGCTGGCATCTTTTGCAGAAGGTTGACATTAAAGTTTGACAACTTTGGGAATCGGCAGTTCTAATTGAAAATTAATGACAGTTGCTTTTTCATGTCACATCGCTGCCATTCTGAACGTAGGGTAAGAATTAATGTGTCAGTGGTGCATTGTAGTAATTTGTAGCTCAATTTGGCAAAGTACAACATTTAAAACTAGTTTTAAAAAATGTCCTTGGATAATTCCAGTGAAAATGTAATCTGTGTGTAAAATAAAAAGCATTGTACGACTCACTACACCTGGTTTCCAGTACAGGATCATTGGGCCAATAGTGGACTCAAGTTTTAGACTCCTACATGCTGGCTTTCCTTTTCACAGATATCAAACCTGATAATTACTTAATAAATTTGGAATAAACTTCATAAAATATGCCCAAATATACAATACAAACCAAGAACACAATTAGAAAGAGGAATTGATGAGGTAACATACACAAGATGCCGTATTAGACACACCTTTTAAACACACTTGCACCAAACCCCTTATGTGAACCCTGCCAAACACCTATGTCTATAATACACATTTTCATAGACTGCCTCAGGTTATTCCCGAGAACGTCAGAAACTGTCCATACTTAATACAATGAATAAAATCTTCAACCAAAGAAAGCGTTTTAAAACTTCTTTGTTTAGAAAAAATATTGATCTCACCAGCAGAACAGCATAATGTCTGCACAAAGACTTTAAAAGGGGCTTACTAATCTTTCATGCCATGAATGTAACCAGTGGCTTAACATGGCGTTAAACATCCAAATAAACAAACTTGATAAAGCCCCATTCAGGACTAGACTTGTAGGAATTAGGGATCTTAGATGTAGGAAATTGATCACACCACTGCTTCTTTTATAATAGTGCAGTTTAAGGTTTATTCAAGATTCATGCTGATCTGTTTTTCTCCTCCCAGGCTTATGAAGAGTACACCAGTAAGCTGGACTCTTTACAGCAGAGGGAGCAGCAGTTGTTAGAGGCTATTGGGAACGTCACAGAGTTCTGTTCCTCTCCCACTCCTGCCTCACTGGAGATGAGACTTGGGGCACCCCAGACCTCTGCGACTGCACCCAACACCCTTGCAGTGCTGCAGACACCCAACGACGTATCTCGCGGCAACCCACGCTCGCCACAGAAACCCATCGTCAGAGTCTTTCTGCCCAATAAACAAAGGACAGTGGTAAGTTTCAGCTAATGCTCATTCAGCTATGGATTCTGTCCTGTTGTCACCAAAAGCATTAGACTTTGTGCATGATTCATAAGCAAGAAACCAGACTTACGTTAATGGATTTTGATTTAGTTTTTTATGACTTGCTTTATATTGTAGTTTAACTGTTTTGTAAACAGCCTACCCATTGGGAGGTGCACTTGACAGTGCATTGTCAGTGTTGGTCCCACACCTAAATAAAAAGGGTTAGTCAGGAAGGATCTGTGTATAGTACCAGGAGGTTTTAGTCTATACTTACCCATACTGACAGATAAGATGAAGTCAAGTACAGAGCTTTTTCCTACCAGATGTTAGAGTGGTGGAAGTGCACAGTAAACAAGCAGATCTAGGTGACCCCTTTTTAAAAAGGGTCTCTTTAGCCAGACTATTTTGGGCTAGTTCAGAGACACTGAGGTACAAGGCTTGCTCTAGATAACAAGCCTAAAAGAAAATGCCTGTTTTTTAGCAAAAGTCAAAAGTCTCATTAATTATGTGGTCCTTGTGTGTTTTTAGGTCCCAGCACGTTGTGGGATGACGGTGAAGGATTCTTTAAAGAAGGCTCTAATGATGAGAGGGTTGATCCCAGAATGCTGTGCAGTGTACAGGATTCAGGATGGGTAACAACACAAAACATGACTACATATAGACCCAGTCTGGAGTTTGCATGTTCTCCCCGTGTCTGCGTGTGTTTCTTCTGGGAGCTTCGGTTTGCTCCCACAGTCCAAAGACATGTGAGTTAGGTGAATTGGAGATACAAAATTGTCCATGACTGTGTTTGACATTAAAAACTTGAACTGATTGATCTTGTGTAACCAGTAATTACCTGTCCTGTCATGAATGTAACCAAAACTAATATTTACATTTACATTTACGGCATTTAGCAGACACTTTTATCTAAAGCGACTTACAGTATACAGTTTGTAAGCAATTGAGGGTTAAGGGCCTTGCTCAAGGGCCCAACAGTGGCAACCTGGTAGTGGTGGGGTTTGAACCGGCAACCTTCTGCTTACTAGTCCAGTACCTTAACCACTAGGCTACAACTGCCCAACAATAAAACCTGATGTCAAAATCCTATTAAATAAATAAATAAATCAGTCAGAACATTTGTAAACAAAGGGTACTAAATAAAATTCATACCTTACCAAGGGTGTTTGTTGGTATCCTGGCTCATGGATCATGCAGCTGCTGTTTGGCCCTTAACCCTCTTGGCTCCAGGGGTGCTGTACAATATGGCTGACCCTGTGCTCTGACCCCAGCTTCCAAGCAAGCTGGGGTATGTAAAATAAATATCATTGTATTGTGAACATGTATATCTATATATAACAAAGACATTCAATCTTCTCTATATTATTATTATTATTATTATTATTAATTATCTGAAGCATCTGGTCAGTGTTTGGTTTTGTTCTAGTTCATTTAAAAAAAGTCAGTTGTTAATTCCATTAACTAATAAAATGTATACAATTATGTGAATATTAGAAATATTTTTAAAATAGTGTAACATTATACAGCTGTAAAGCCATCTGTAAACAAATTACAAATGAAGTTTTAAGGCTCACACATGGCTTATTACTACTGCTGGGGTGGGACGGTGGCCTTTCCAGGTGGAGTGGTCCGGGTCCTTTCTGTGTGGAGTTTGCATTTTCGCCCCATGTCTACGTGGGGAGATTATGCAGTTCTACCCACTCATGTACCGTTTTTTTCCCACAATCCAAAGACATGCAAGTGAGGGAAATGGAAATACAAAATTGTCAGATGAATCTTGTGTAACGAGTAGCTACCATGAATGTAGTCATGAATGTAACCAAAGTGTGTAAAACATGATGTTAAAATCCTAATAAATAAATATATACATTACTACTGCTACTGCTCATTATTAGACTTCTTTTATGTGTCACTAATCAGCACTTATTGTAGAGGTGAGATGTGACTACAAAGAGTGTACAATTTCAATTCCATTTTCTGTCTTCGAAATCTTGTTTAGAAAAGAAACTAACCATAACCTCCTTCTGCCATACTCAGAGAGAAGAAGCCTATTGGCTGGGATACAGACATTTCCTGGTTGACGGGAGAGGAGCTTCATGTGGAGGTTTTAGAGAATGTACCCCTGACGACTCATAATTTTGTGAGTGTTTACTGAATTAACCGTCAGAGTAGATATTAAATCTATGTGGATTAATCTATTTGAATTCACAGTCAAATATGCATTTTATTCCTGTCTACAAAAATGTGACTCAGCTAGAATGTTAGGGATGTGCTAATTCCACAATTTTCTTTTTCTGTGCTTACAGCTGGCACGTTCACACCCCTACAGTAGTCAGGGACTTGTCACTAGGTCTTTAATGTATTATTTGACCTAACCATTATTATTGCTGTTGTTGGCAGGTAAGGAAGACATTCTTTACACTGGCCTTCTGCGATTTCTGCCGAAAGCTGTTATTCCAGGGCTTCCGGTGCCAGACATGTGGCTACAAATTCCACCAGCGCTGCAGCACTGAGGTGCCGCTCATGTGTGTGAACTACGACCAGCTGGAGTGAGTGTCTATAGGAAACAGTGGGTCTGAGGCTTGCCATGCAGTAATAAAAGTTCACAAAGTTTATTCAAACAGGAGAAATATTTTACATGTGTATACTTTTAATCTGTTTTAATGTGCATACTGTTAGCTACTACTATTACAAACATTACTTTTATAAAATGGCACAAACATTTTGCTATAATAATAATATTCCTGCATTCTTTCATTAATCTTTCTTATTTTATTTCCCTTTTCCTGCAGTTTATTATTGACATCCAAGTTTTTTGTATACCAAAAGCCACAGGGGGATGTTTCTTCAGAGGGCACCACCCCAGTGGTAGAGTTGTGTCCGTCCATCCCACCGTCTGACTCCACGGGGTAAGGTCAGCCATGGGATACCATGTAGCCCCCGTAATCAGACCAATATGCTTATAATTTTGTTTGTATATCCTTCAGGTCTCTGTGCCACCCAACTGTGTCCCCATCCAAATCTATCCCCATCCCAAATTTCCGGCCAGGAGAGGAGGATCACCGTAATCAGTTTGGCCAGAGAGACCGCTCTTCCTCAGCTCCTAACGTACATATCAACTCAATCGAGCCAGTCAACATTGAGGTGAGCAAATGAACACACAAGCAAACAAGGAAGTGTATGTGTCAGTATACTGGCACTGTAAATTTCAAAACTTGTGTGCTAATATTCATTTCCTGTTTTAGGACTTGATTCGTGATCAAGGTTTACAGAGGTCAGATGGAGGTAAGAGTTTCTCAGACGCTCTACGCCCAATCATACTCACTAAACAGCTTTTCCTTATCTAACATCTTAGTGTCATCTCTGCCCAACAATCCAGCCATACCTTGTCTTATGTTTCTTTGCACAGTAAAGCTAATATATGTGAACACTTGCTCTCTTTTTCCCATGTTGGTGGTCTTTAACAACAGCTTTTTGCTATACAACTGCTACACTTTTAATACCCACCCCAGTACCACAAAATCAGCCCAGAGTGGCCTTTTATTTTTCGTTATTACCTCAAATAGTCTTTGTTAAGGTCTCAGAAAAATAATAATTCTGTCAGAGGTGTGACATGTTTTCACCACCAGGACATGCAATACATTGAAATCAGAGCAGTATCTGCATAAACATTTGTACCCTAATCTGTGCAATCTGTGCAAACAAAAGCAGCGAAAGCCAAAACAGCATTTTACTGAGCGTCATTACATCGAACCAAACCCAGGTGAAATACTTGATGTTATTTATTTTGTTATGCTGTACATTATTTAAACATTTTTATTACAATGATGCATCTTTGTAAACAAACAGAAATTTACTTTTACTTTAATTTTCTTTTATTGTAAAAATCCAAATTTCTTTTAAAATAAGTATATTTTTTATATCTTTGGTGTAACAGCTGGTGGGCCGCCACCCACGTGGATAAAATTTCACTGTATTTTGTTTTGATATTGATATTTGATAAAGGATTGCTGGAAGTAAATATATTATTGATTGGTGAGACAGCATTATCTGGAGATTGGGGCCTTTTGTTTGAACAATCCACTGCTTAAGAAAGTTGAAAACACATTTCTCTACTGCTTTCTAATAATGCTAACCTGGTCACGTAATGTATGAAGCCAGATAGGTCTCCCTGTAGCACCGCAGGTATGCTTGACTGCTAAGCTAACCCTTCCAATAATTATTTTTTTTACAATAAACATATAATACAATAAATACTTAAACAACCTTTTTGGTTTTTTAGTTGCTATACCTCAAAAGTGCAGATCTATAATTACAATACCATATAATGCAATTAACCATTGCAGATGTCAAAATGCTTATTTTATTTTAAAAAATTAAGCTGATGACATCCATTGATTTTTAGCAAATAGAGAACAGATGGATCTAAAGGATGGATTAATCTTTTCGTCTGTAAATATCATAGATAAGGAGCTTGTAATTTAATGTACCAGAATCAATAATATTATTTTTAATTAGCATTTAGTAAACTTTAGCTGAACTTGCCAACCATTATATTTATCATGTCTAAGTGGAGTGGAAAATCTAATCATAAATATGAATATTTTGTGCATAGTCTTCATTCTCTATAAATGTGCTAAACATTGATGTGCTAAAATAAACATTCCATTGTGATACCAGCTTGATTTTGGAACATATAGCTTTAATGTAAACAGCTGTTTTAGAGCGGTACTAGGCGAGCCTTTAAAAAAAAAAACCTAGACTTTAGTGTATGATCATCATGAAGTTCACATGTTCACTCATTTAGCCACTTGCTTTTATTATTTCTTGTTTTGTCATATTTGTATGAATCAAACCTGTTTTGTTTCTTTTTTTCATATTCATATTTAAGGCTCCACCACTGGACTCTCAGCCACACCCCCTGCCTCCCTGCCCGGTTCCCTGACCAATGTGAAGATGCCACAGAAGTCACCGTGCCAACAGCGGGAGCGCAAATCGTCGTCCTCGTCCGAGGACCGCAATAAAATGGTAAGCAGATACTGCTGTGATTGCACACTAAATCCTCCTCACTGCTGCACCACGATTAGTCTGATCTTGCCAGGCTACCAGACATCAGCTCTTAAGGTTATGTGGAGCAACTCCCCAGTGTCCTCTGCTTTTTAGCTCAAACACACTTTCTCATTTACCCTACTTACAGTAGTTAGTTCCAGTCTTGTTTGCATTCATACATTTTAATTATGTTCCAAATACTTTGAAATTTACTGAAGTGGCACATAAAGTAAATACACAGTAAATAGTGAAAATATTCTGTTAGAGATGATATTTGATATTGGACATTGTATTCTATATGTTTTATTAATTGGGGTTTCCTCTGGTAGAAAACACTGGGCCGACGAGACTCCAGTGATGACTGGGAGATTCCAGAGGGACAGATTACTCTAGGCCAGCGGATAGGATCTGGCTCTTTTGGGACAGTCTACAAAGGAAAGTGGCATGGTATGTCTTTATAAACTTCAAGTTCAGAAGTCCGGAAATTATAAAACAAGATATGGCAGTTATCAACATTTACACCACTGTTATGTACTCAACCTCAGATATTCCCCTTTACTTAATGTATGTATTGCAAAAATGTTTGGTAGAGCAAAGAAAAAGAGAACTAACTATATATAGGTACCATGTATCATGCTCTGTGTGTTGTGTATTGTACACAGAGATGTAAATCTTTCAGATGTGGATTCCTAAGTTTGCTTTTCAAACTTAGTGGTCAGTACATGTTTTGTCCTTACAGGTGACGTGGCAGTTAAGATGTTAAATGTCACTGCTCCCACTCCTCAGCAATTACAGGCCTTTAAGAATGAAGTGGGGGTCCTCAGGTAAGGAACGCATGTTCACTTTGAATACAAAACATGTTAAATTGACATTAGTAGTACAGACCTCATTTCCAGAAGAGCTGATATACTTTCTAAATGCAATAAAAACAGAAATCTGTAATTTTTTAATTTACTTAAACTGTTAACAGACAAAAAATTTAAATCGATGCCTGCAACACACTCAAAAAAGTTGGGACAGAGGTATGTTTACCTCTGGGTCATATCACCTTTTTTAAATTATACTTTTTAGTAGTTTGGGAATTGAAGATACTAATTAATGTAGTTTTGCTCATTTTTGTGAAAACACAAGACTTTAGCTGCTTGTATAACCTTTGTCTTATTTTGCCTCTGTTCCAACATTGTACTTTTAAAGTTCAAGCTTTTTATCCATTTACAGCTTTACATTTTTACTACATTTTACTTTTCTGAAAATGGGTTTTGTAAAAGTGCATGATGAAAACATCACTGTAAAAAGTCTTGCACAGTGTTCTGATAAATAAAAAGTATCCCAACTGCCGATCTTTGGATTATTTGGGACTGGCTTCCAATATGGTGACAATTACCAATCGACCACTCAACTTTCTTCAATTGCTCCAATGTTCAGATCTGATGTTTGTGTGCCTATTGCAGGTGCTTATAAGGAACCTAGTCACCTCACCAGTATTAAAATGTTTTGCAAATTGAGCCACAGTAGCCCTTCTCTTGGTCCCTGCCGTGCCCTGATCTGAGTCCTGGCTGTCCAACAACCTGTCGGCAGTTTGTGGCTTTTCCCCCTTTGCACCACAGTTGGCGGATTCTCACCTGCCTGTGAGGACCCATAGCTGTTTAAGAGATACGTCAACCCACTCATCTGGCCTTTATGAGGTCTTAAGTCTTCTTGCTGCCCAGATTTGCTTTGTGTTTTTACCAACATATTTCTGATATGTACACTGCCTGGCCAAAAAGTTGCACATGTTAATATTACCTTGAACCACTCTAAACCTTGATTACAGGTTGCATTTGCCATGTCATTGTTTTGACAGTTTTATGCAATATCACAACATTTCATTCCATTCAGTGTTGCATTAGTTTTTGGCTGGGATTTTGTATTGATGATGAGTTAAATTTCTCTCCCAGAGCCTTTCAGTTGTGTTAAGGTCAGGACTGGTGGTCAATGCATGTGTAAAAAGGAGTCCTCATGCTCCCTGAACGAACCACAATTTGAGCCATAGAGTGGGCACGATGCATAATGGGTACATTGCTTCACACGCTTTCCTTCTTATCCTGATGAACCCATTGTTATGCTCCTTTAGCAAATAAAAAGTTGGTTCTTCTCCTCCCAGACAATGAACAAATAACTGATAAAATACATGAGGGCAGTATTTCACATTCGTTAAATAAAGTGAGACCCACCATGCTTACCCCTCACTTTTTTACTTTTTGTTTGCGTAATGTTAAGTTTCTGAATAACATTTTGTTGTTGCCTGCCATTTTCCCCTGTCACTGTACAATATTTGCTTTCTTTAAAAATAGTTGACTTTCAGCTATTTTTTGTATCATGTAAATTATTTGTATCAAATAATTTTAATGCTGTTGTTTGAAAAGGCAAACAAGTATTTCCTTTTTTCACACCTTGGTTTTCTCCCCCACATGTCCCTTACAACTCAGTCTGTCTTGTTTTCAGGAAAACCCGACATGTCAATATCCTGCTCTTCATGGGCTACACCACTAAACCACAGCTGGCTATTGTCACGCAGTGGTGTGAAGGCTCCAGTCTTTACCATCACCTGCACATCATCGAGACCAAGTTTGAGATGATCAAACTGATCGACATTGCCCGTCAGACAGCACAGGGCATGGAGTAAGTTCCTGAAGCTCAAGAGTGAAAGACGTGCAAGATTCTAACATTTAACTAGTAATATTGGCAAATGTTTTTATGTCCTGTTATGACTCTATACTTGTTCTCTGCAGCTATCTGCACGCCAAGTCCATCATCCACAGGGATCTGAAGAGCAACAGTATCCTTTCTAAACAGCATACCGGTTATTTACTAGGCGTGTTTATTTAATCAAACAGAAAATGATTTTAATCATAAACATTATGCCTGTTTTCTATTTTCTATTTTTTCTCCCAATCTAGTCACATCCAATTACCCAATGATATCCAGTCATCTGACAGCATCATCTGAGTTGAGATTCAAACTTGAGAGCTTAAGATCTCAGGACTGGTGGACTAGCATATTTAACAGCTGCACTTTTTTGATCAAATTATGCAGCAGGACTAAAAGATAATAAGATGATAAACCCATCTGCGTTTAGAATTTGTGAACTTTAACATCACCTCTCTCCAGATATCTTCTTGCATGAAGATCTGACAGTTAAGATTGGTGATTTTGGTCTCGCTACAGTAAAATCACGCTGGAGTGGATCACACCAGTTTGAGCAGCTGTCTGGCTCAATCCTGTGGATGGTAAGTACACCAGTAAGATTCATACAAAATAAAAGCCTAAAAAAGTAAATGAATGATGCAGTATTTTAAATTAGCATAATATTTTGTCAATACTGTAATGTCACATTCAACCCCATAAAATTGCTGATCTTGGGGCGGCAAGGTGGCTCAGTGGGTAGCACTGTCGCCTCACAGCAGAAGGTCCTGGGTTCGATCCTCAGGTGGAGAGGTCCGAGTCCCTTCTGTGTGGAGTTTGCATGGGTTTATTCCGGGAGCTCCGGTTTCCTCCCACAGTCCAAAGATATGCAAGTGAGGTGAATTGGAGGTACAACATTGTCCATGACTGTGTTTGACATTAAACTCGTAAACTGATGAATCTTGTGTAACAAGTAACTACCGTGTCTGTCATGAATGTAACCAAAGTGTAAAACATGATGTTAAAATCCTAATAATTAAATAAAATAAATAAATTTGCTGATCTTAAATTCTATTGCTTTTAAAGCATTGAAAACTCAATAACAACCCTTAATTTGCTGCAGCAGTGATGCGTTGCAACCATGCTAAACACTAAAGCTCTGTATAAAATTTGTTGTATAGAAATTGATTTCACCAAAAGGGCAGTGGGTAAAATGAGTTGTCCAAGACGAGAAATTTCCAGACGTTTAAGTCTTTTAATAATGCAGCAGCAAACCTGCCTGACGATGAGATACGCCCATAATTTTATACAGAGGCCTTAGCAATCTCATCAGGGCAATGAAGAAAACACTTACAGAAGGACCTGGTGAAGGCTGGGACAAATGTGTCAGTGGAAACAATACAAAGATCATTTAACAGACAAGGACTTCATGGCTGGAATTCACCACGCACGCGTTACCAAGAAGCACAGGGTGGGTCGACTGGAATATGCTAGAAGGTATTTGGGTAGGCCTGCAGAGTTCTGGGACACAGTGATGAATCGAACTGGAAATGTTTGGCTTTTTGAATGTTTAAACACAGGTTTTTGTTGTGGAAATGCTGCTAATACTCCCAGCAGAACATTTATTTACGTATATTTGTATGGTGATAATGTTCTCATCTTTTGCACATTAGTGTAGTAGTGTTCTGTAAACAATTATTTAGTATGATGTCCTTGCTTTTTGAAACTATGAATTCTGTGCTTTCTAAAAGAATCTCACTAGTGCATCTTTTACTATACTAGCCTTGGTTAGATCTAAATAATAAACAAATTCCTAATACGGTGAACTGACAAACACTTTCTACAAGAGATCAGCAGTTTTATAAACACTCCCTTTCAGAGTGTTTCAGTCTGCTTTTTAAAGTCACTAGATGACCTTTATGATGGCCTAGAGCCCAGAAGAACTTATTCAACTCCTCTGCCTGAGCTAAAGTCAGAATTGCACAGCTTACCACCTTGTATGATTTCGACCTGTAAATTCAGCTCACAGTAAGACCAGGTACAGTAGGGGTGTGTTTCTTCTCTAAGACAACTGACATTCGTGACATCTTAATGTGTAATGAGCAATTGGGCTGCAATTAATGACTGGAGATCAAGTTGAATTGACAGGATGTAAGTTTTTATAGTTAGTGACAACATATCCTAGCACAGCACTAACTGGTATTGTATATTGCGGGCCATATTTGAACTGCATGGCAATTTGTAAAATGTTTGTACTGCTCCATCCTTATTTTAGAGAAATCTTTATTAGTTTAGTCAATCATATAATAAACCAGTATCAGTGTCACACGCGTTCAATACAAATTTCAGTTCAGTGTTTATCTTCTAAATTGGTCGGACATAGGAAACAGAATGGTTTTCTTAATTAGTGACCTGTATGTTTTGTTCAGGCTCCTGAGGTGATCCGGCTGCAGGATAAGAACCCATACAGCTTTCAGTCAGATGTCTATGCCTTTGGCATTGTGCTGTATGAGCTGATGTCAGGGGCATTACCTTACTCTAACATCAACAACAGAGACCAGGTGAGAGGCTTTTTACAACTCAAGAATCATAGGTGTTTTTATTTACATCAATAACTGTTTCTATTTATCTAACTGAGTATACGCTGCTTAACCAGTTAACCCATAACTGTCAGAAAAGCCATTGTTCAATTATTGATGTCAGTTAAAATGCCATTTAAATTCAAATTCATGACTGATTTCGGTTCAGAGCAGAGCTGCACATCTGGTCAGAGAGTGCTGATTTGTAATGCACTTTCACCCATCCTCATTGAGTGCCAATGCATTCCAAGATTATAACTTGAACACACATACTTTTCTTATTTATTTATTTTATTTTAAAAATAAATGTCCTAATACTGTTTGTTCAGTATTAGATGACACTGAAATCACAGACAGTTTTGTGTCAGTATGGAGTCTGACTGCATGTTGAACTCTGCACGAGGACCTGCGTGTAACATTTTCTCTTTACTGAAATTACGTGGATATTCTGCATCATATCCCAGTACAAAGGTAGAAGTCTGCCGCTCATCTTATAATAAATACACTAATGCTGTCAGGAATAGCTTTATGCCTAGTTCACACTACACGTTTTTTGCCCTGATTTTAACTCGCCGACTGGTCGGCACTAGATTTGCCGGCTCGGGAGCAACTCGGCGTTCGCTCTGCGATCGAAACTGGGCTCTCAATCGCTGTGTCTGAACTGCTCAACAACTCAATCCGCTCGGCCGAGTGCTCGGCGTCTAAAGATAATTATCTAGCTTGCTAGATATCTGGATATGAGTCGGCCGACTGGCAATGAGTGCGGTGTCGAACAGCCAATGATAACGCAAGATATGGGGTGAGGGGAAACGCAGGGGAGGAGTTGTAAAAAGGTGGGACAGGGACACACACAAGTTTTACAGAATTTCTGACCTTATCGTTCCCTACAAAACATAACACCAATGTTGAATTGCAAAAAATATTTATTAACCTCCAACTTACTACAGAACAAACAATCCAAATCCACTCAGATTCCTTTATTTGTCCTACTTGCTTTTATGCTGCACATCAGCGCACAAGCTTTGATCACTCGCTACTTGTTGACGTGCATTTTTGGACGTGGTATCATTAAACCCCTCGTCATTTCTCGCGTTTGTTTTCATGACAAAACGTAGTTTGGGAGACCAGAGAAGCTCACCTGCGATTCCAGTTGGTGATAGATCGTGTAGTGTGAAACCCGCTATCGCCGATCAGTCGTGTAGTGTGAAAGCCACAACAACTTGAAAGACCACATTACAAGAGATCCAGTTGTGTAGTGTGAACTATACAGCGACCTGACAACTTGGAAAGTCGTGTAGTGTTAACTTCGGTGTAGTGTGACAGTCGGTTATCGGTTTAAAAGAACTGGCGAAATCTGCAGCCCCAATCACCAGTATGTCCGAATGTATTATTAACACTGCAGACGTCTACACGTTTATAATGTATTTTATGCCACTATTGACTGAAGGTCTTAATTCTTTCGTAGATTATCTTCATGGTGGGCCGAGGTTACCTCAGTGCAGACATTAGCAAAGTGCGCAGCAACTGCCCCAAAGCAATGAAGAGACTAATGGCTGACTGCTTAAAGAAGAAAAGAGAAGAGCGTCCTCTTTTCCCTCAGGTAATTAAGTATGGTAGATTCATGCGTGATTAAAAGTATGTGGACAACTCATTATGAGTTTTTCGAATATCCTCTCCCAAAACCATGGGAGTAGATCCTGGGTTCGATTCCCAGGTGGCGCGGTCCGGGTCCTTTGTGTGGAGTTTGCATGTTCTCCCTGTGTCTACGTGGGTTCCTCCTGAAGTTCGGGTTTCCTCCCACAGTCCGAAGACATGCAAGTGAGGTGAATTGGAGATACAAAATTGTTCATCACTGTGTCTGACATTAAAGACTTGAACTGATGAATCATGTGTAACAGAATCTGAATCTTTATTTTCGCAAAGTACCAGGTGTACAAGGAATTTCTTTTGGTGCTGGTGTCAACATATAAACATCTAATTAAATAATAGAAAGTTGTACTATATATAAACATAGAATAAAAAAATATAACAGCAACAACAACAGTATAGCATCCAATGAAGTGTGCAATACAGATGTATAGTACAGTACACTGCCAGACTTCAAGTATAAAAAAAATTGTGCAATAGATATTCAAGTAAAAAGGTGCAAATGTGCATACGAAACAATGTGGATGGCACGTGTGATGTGCAGCATGTTTGTTGAAGTCCGTGTGCGATTTTTAAAGCAGTGAGGACAATTTACCCGTCCTGTCATGAATGCAATCAAAGTGTGTAAAACATGACATTAAAATCCTAATAAATTAATAATATGAAGTCCCCCTGCTTCCCCACAAACAACTTTCCTCTCCCTGCTGTGCCTATAACAGCCTCCATTCTTCTGGGTGTCAGTCAAAAAAGTGTTTGTAAGCACAATTACTGCTGTTGGACAAGAAGGCCTGGCTCGTGTTTAATAGGAACAAGGTCAGGACTTTGTGCAGGACACTGGGGTTCCCCAGATTAGGGATTTCCAATATTACAAAGCATTTGTTTATTTTATACAATTGATTTAGCCACATCCACTGCAAACAAGTGTATAAAACACCCAAACTCAATAATTACAAGTGGTGTCCACATACTTTTGGCCATAAAGTATACATGTTAAAATGTATGCCATACAATGTCTGGTAGTTTAAAGACCAGTGCATGATGAAAGTATTATAAGAAATAGAGAGTGGTAACTGGTTATCATACATTATCATACAACTTACACCCCAGGCAGAACACACTTCTGCTCCCATGTTACAATGCTGCAATTTCAAAAGCAGCACCTAATTAGAAAATAATAGTTTTTGGGCCATCAATCCAAAGGTTGAGTGTTTGAGGTTGAGGCCCTTAACCCGCTCTGCTCCAGGGGCAGGTACAATTGTTAACCCTGCGCTCTGACCCCAACTTCCAAACAAGCTGGGATAAGCTAAGAAAGAATTTCGTTGTATTGTATGTCTGTATATGTATATATTCTACCTATACCATAATGCAGTCAGTGTAATCCTGGCCTTTTAGCACCACATCACCATTCCTGACCATGCCTTGGTTCCAGGTGAATCACAATGCTCTCAGCTTTCATTCACCTGCTTCATGTCTTCTCCAGCTCATAGTTCAGGTTATAATCTTGCTACTGATCTGTGCCCACCACAAGATGGCACCAAAGTATATTAAATAGCTTTATCTTAATAGTCCTAGCCAAGGGTTTTCGAGATACTGCCCGCTGCCATTTGTAGCCTAAATTGAAAAAAAAAAAAAAAAAAAAAAACTTGAAGGTGTGGCTCGCACTAAGGTACTCTACTAAATTCCTGTTGATCCTATTCAATAATAATGCATTTGTCAAACCTATAAGACCATTGTTGCATCCCATTGTGTCCCAGCTGACAAAAAGATTAGGAACCACTGATCTAAAAAAGTAATCTAAGAAAGATGTCTGCCTATTTTCAAACATCGAGGACTGAAATAAAAAGGTTGACTGTACATTTGTGGGGTATACTAGCACGATACTGTTGTAAAACTGCTCTAAATGGACTAAAGTATTGGGAAACCCTTTTAATTTTTCAATAAGTGTGTTTTAACTTGACTTAATTCTCGTGAGAAGCCTTTTCCTGATAAGTGGAGTCCGTTTTAAGAGCAGTGTGGGCTGAAGTATAAATTAATGCCTCTGCTTTGTTCCTTGTTTATAAATCAGTGTGAACTGTGGCCTTAAATGTATACTTAAAAAGTATCATGTGTATTTAATATCCTGCTGACTTTACAGTTTCTTCAGTTAATGCACTGGACTAGTAATCAGAAGGTTGGTGGTTCAAGCCCCACCCTTGCTGGGTAATGACGAGTGGGCCCTTAAACCTCCAATGCTCAAATTGTATCCGGTTACAATTGCAGGTCACATTGGATTAAGGTGTCTGTAAATGTAAATAAAACGCACCTTGAGTTTTCTGAAGACGTCCTGTAGAAGATGCTTTTGATAACCATCAGCAAGCTTCTGGTGCATCTCTGGTTTGATTTTTGACCACCCTAGTTGGCACAATATGTAAACCTCTGCAACTATTTTTAAAAATAAACACTTTGGCATAAAAAAGTACATTTGTTTTCCCCCCAGATCCTGGCCTCCATAGAACTGCTAGCACGATCTTTACCCAAAATCCATCGCAGCGCTTCTGAGCCGTCACTGAACCGCGCTGGCTTTCAAACAGAAGACTTCAGTCTGTATGCCTGCGCCTCGCCAAAAACACCCATCCAGGCTGGAGGTTACGGTAATCATAAACACAACATCTGTATAATTGTATGATCTGTGATCCTGGTCTTGCTTTATTCCTGCTTTTGGTAGGAACTCTCAGTGCTAAACATGTTTTATTTTTTCTTTCCTGTAGGGGAATTTTCAGCATTTAAGTAGTGATGCTGACTTTTGACTGAAGCTCACCCCTGGTCTTGTGTTCCTTCAGTGGGTTCATCTTTACTGCATAAAACAGAAAAAAACACCTAGTTTTAAAGAATGTGCTGTTGTTCCTCTCTACATGAAGAGCGATGGTATTGATGGAATTACTAAGAACATTTTTAAAAAGGGAAAAACGTCAGCCAGACACCATGACTGATTAAAAAAAACGTCACAGCCTGAAAACCTGAAAGGATGCACATAAATAGAAAAGGACATTGAGTTGCGAAACCTTGAGGATGGCAACTGAATGAAAGAAGTGGACCAATGCCAGGAGTATGAAGTCTCGCCATGAAGACTGATGATGCTGAGTATGATGCATTGCATTGCTTCAGTTAATGCACAGGATCAACACCTTTACTAATGTCATCACTTATTTTAGTAGAGTGGGTGTTCTGCACAGTGCACAGTGGGTGACGAGCAGGAATTGGTTTTAGTTGAGCCCAGTGTCAAGCCCTTTCACACAAAGCCAGGACATTACTAGGGTGCAATTACTAGTTTGGTTTTCTTCACATCTGCAGCCTTAATGCAGTTTTACACTAGTTAGTACCTTGTCAATAAAAACCTGTTCCATGATGTGGCAAATTGGAACCCCAGATGCAATGAATTAAATTACGCTTCATATGCATGAATCTTCTCCTACTACTGAGTTCTTGAGTTACTGGTACACCATATGGCCAAAAGTTTGTGGTCACCCTTCCTAATTATTAAGTCCATGTTATTGACGTTTTCATTTAAAATAAATGATATGCTTTCATTGTTGTGGAAACAGTTTAAGAAAGGCCCTTTCACTTCCAACATGATTTAGTGCACAAAGCTGGTCCAGTAAGGCAAGGTTTGGAACTCCAGTCGCCTGCACGGAGCTCTGAACCACATCTGCATTGAATGACTTTTGGAGGAATTTAAATGTCTTTGCTTGCCGTTTGATTTGGTCATGGGATGTCCAACAGTTGTGTAACCTTTAAACTCGCACATAAATACTGGAGTGTAAATCTTCTCCTTAGTGTTGACCAGTGACTGAATCTGCATCCAGACCTTCTCTAGATAGTTGTCCATGACCATGCCTGAGTACATTATGTCAAAAGTAAATTAGACCTAACTGAGGGCACTTAATGCTCCCTTTTGTATATATGACCTTACATTTTTCATTGACAGAAATGAGGTAGACAGAAATGCCCTTTTTCTTTGCCGGTTATGTACTCTTGGACTACCAGTCTCCAACTACCCTGTTGTATCTTTCCTCCACTGGTACAGACTCCACCCTGCAGAGATAAAGGAATCCCTGCGACCATCCTGCCCAACAGACCCAGTACCCAATTATGACTGTTTACGTACCTGGCTGGTCAACATTCTGATCTCAGCTTTGGCCACCAATTGTTTCCGGAAGTCTTTGGCTGGACTCACCATCTCCAAATGAAATATTTATCTTTTGTGCTCTGGTTGGGCTGATTTTGCTGTGTTTGAGAATATTCTAGAAATTCTGTCCTGGTGAAACGTGTTGACAGACTCGGTTTTGTCACTGAAACTCATGGCGAGGAAAGAACTTTTTATGGAAACTCACAAATGGTTTCAAAATATGTTCATGGTGTCACCAGTGTATTTGGTAAATAACATGTTTTAGTTTCGGTGGATTAGATGTTTAAAATAACCGAAGGTAGGATCACTTCAGAAATATAGCTTTCTAAGAAGGACTGATCCTACATCAGTAGGTTTACTTTTTGCATCCTCATTGCTGCTGCCTCACTCACTGTGAAGTAACTGTGTGTAATGTTGCATTTGCGGACACGTTCTATTCCACTTTTATTTCCTCCTGGCTTTAGACTTAAGAGACAGGCCATCCTTAGAGGTCTTTGAGGTTTGATATGTGCATCAACTGTCTTGTTCCTGTGTTGTTGTTTTTTTTTTTTTTCTTCGTTTTTTTTTTTCTTCGTTTTTTTCATTGACAGGCAGGCCTGCAGAGATTAGATTTATTTATGTAGCTTTAATTTTATTGAATTTTTTTCTCTTCACCTCTCTAAGAGGTTTATTTTTAGCCATTTGTTTTTCTGTGGTTACATAAATGGATGTTAAGCTGTGTGTCCTTTGCACTTTTGTAAAGTGGAATGATGCAAACAAGCAATTTGCCTTTTTACAGACAGAGCAGTTTTTAGAGTGTTCAAAGCATGACAGTCTCTGTTACAATGGGATTTTAATGGGGGGTGGTTATAAAAGGCAAAGCTAAAGGAATAAGGAAAATGGACAAGATCAACACCTTTTGCAAGCTGATGCAACCTTTTGCAAGATATTTCAAGGCAAACAGTGTTCTGCTTAATTGTCCACCCCACTAAATCAGTATTCAAAAAACATTTGCAGTAGTTTATAAATATATAAATAATTATAAAGAAAATCTGTTCCTTCATTTTACCAAGATCTCCTGATTTTTCTGACACCCTGCTGCCCTCTTTTTTAAAAAGGTGTGGCTGTTTTTCTTAATATGCCCTTGTCCTGGACTTAATTAAAAGTCTGGCATATTGAAATTACATAACATCGTCAAAAATTACACCGTGTATGACAAACGTAATGGCTTTTATCAGGGGGCACTGTTAACAAAACAAGCAAGTGAAGTACATGCAATTCCTGGCAACATCACTGCTAATACAGTGGAACTGCATGTCCTTCATGATTTATCTGTAGTAAATGGTGGTAATACCACAAGGCAGACCAGTTATTGGCACACGTAGAAAACACGTGCAATATGTGTAAGTCAAAAAGCCGATTTATTCACAGATTTGAAAATTATTTTAAAACCAGACTAAAACAGTATAAATGTCTTCTTTGGCTTAAATGGCTGAGGAGACAAACTACTTTTAAATGTGAAGCACTTTTTTAACAAAACTCAAATAGAGCTTCTCCTCATTCACTCTACATTCATACACTATGAAGAGTACATCAAGCTAGCTTCAAAGTATTCCTCTATGTAGCTAAAATAAAGTCTCTTAAATTCACAAATTTCATCTGTGTCATTAGTGATTCTGGCTATACAGTTTATTACCATGACGGTTATGAATTGGAACTAAACTAAATCTGAAGTGTAAGAATATGCTAGGGCATCTTTTTACCCTTACTAGAAACTTTTAGGACTGCCTTAAGTTGTACTTTATCTGTCTCATTATCACATTTGGTCACATGAACCAATCCATGTTTTTAATATTAATGTATTAATTTGTTTGCTTTTGCAATGATAAAGTGTGAGTTTATCTTGCAGAATTAATGAATTAGCTTTACTAGCTTATCACACCAGACCATTAAAGCACAATGTGGATGTCTTACTCCAGCTGCTAGTAAAGCAGTAGAATTGCATGTCCTTCATAACATTTCTGTAGGATTTCATAATGGAATCATTGGTCCAGATTTCTCCAGCATTTTATTTTCAGATATAAAACGTTAAAGATCTTATGTCAGTGCTATTTCAAAGAGGATGCTTTGAGTCTGCTTGATTCAAATGAGTGAAATATATTACATTAGTTCAATTATTGCCAGAAGTAAGTACATTAAGGACACAACTATGTTAAATAGAGATTTACGTACACATTTGAATCAAGTAAATTCAAAGCAACACTTTTCCACAACATTATACTGCATTACATAGCTTAAAAAGGTTAAAGGTTCATTCTTACTGTTGGGATTTGTTGTTGTTTTATTTGTGTACATACTGTATTTGCCTTTGTGTTGCCAGCTGGGTCAGTTTGCTGCAATCTTTCTTGACGTACAAAACTACGCACCTCACACCACAACATGTTTACAGATAAAAAGCTTCAACGATTTGTTACTTGCACTCCGTTACATATAAAGATGTTTACCCACCGTCATACTTCTATTTCAAAGAATGATTGTCATTTTGTGTGTCTTATTTTTTTTCTTAGATTATCAGTGATGATCTGCAAAACCATAAACAAAACAAAATGAATTCTAAGGACATAAAACTGTCTGGATTTGGATGTTTAAATAAACTGATTCTTGCTCTCCTCATGTTCTAGCTTAAATTATGGTTAAGCCTGGCTAAATGAAGTGAGCACTGGTGGAGTATGAGTGCTGTATTTCCTTTTGAGGTTTTCTTTATATGAATGTTACTAAAGAACGTTTTTTTCTTTTAAAGGACTGCTCTAAACATAGACAACTTTCTGTTATTTGGCTTGCAACAATACTTCCTTGTCATATCTTCCTTCTCAAACTAAGTCTGTTTCAGTTTTGCTTTTGTGCCTCCCCCAACAGCTTCCTTTATTTCTTTGCTTTGCCTGCACATTAAAGCTGTCTTACTATAAATACATTCACCTGAGAACTATCACTGAAGCTTTTGGGAGACTCATTTTCACCTGTAAATAGCTGTACAAATGAAAACACTGTCCGTTTGCTAGGAGGCATGGAGATAAACACAATGAAATGAGTTATATAATGTTTCGAATAAAGAAATAAAGGTTATGAAAAGAGATTTTGATAGATGACATTCTGAA
This sequence comes from Trichomycterus rosablanca, assembly GCF_030014385.1. Lineage (NCBI taxonomy): Eukaryota > Metazoa > Chordata > Actinopteri > Siluriformes > Trichomycteridae > Trichomycterus > Trichomycterus rosablanca. Next base: position 69,200,542 of record NC_085988.1, on the reverse strand, counting down.
AAATATTTCTGTGTAAAAATATTTAAGCCTGTGTAATATAAAAGGAGAAAGAGCTTAATGTATTTGTTGTGAATATCAAAAACTGATATATTAAAGAAGTGCATGAAATTCTGCTTGGATTTGTAATTGTTTTTATTTCGTTTGGACTGTTCCTAGGCTGTAAACTCCTTTTTTTGCAATTTTTTCCAATCTAATCATAGACAATTTTCCAGTTGGATTTTGCTTTCTCTACTGCTGCTGACCTCCACTTTGACCAAGGAAAGCTGTGACTAACACACGTTCCCTCTGACAGCCTAGCCATTAAAAGGTGCACTTGTCAGTGCGCTTTCAGTGCTTGTCCCATTCCCAGATAACAATAAGGAGGGTTGAGTAAGAGAGGTTATTGGACATTAAAACTTCCAAATCAGGTATGTGGACCGGAATGATCCACTGTCGCAATCTCTGAATACAGGAGTAGAAGTGTGCTTTGTAGACAAAAAGTATGGGTGCTTGACTGGCCTGCCCACAGCCCAGATTTTTCTCATATTAAAAATGTATGGTGCATCATGAAGAGGTGAATCAGACAATGGTGAACACAGACTGTTGAGCAACTGAAGTTTTGTACCAAGCAAAAATTGACTAGTTTCCACTAACAAAATTTCAACAATTAGCATCCTAAGTTCACAAATGATTAAAAAGTCTAATTACTAAAGAAGGTCCCAACTTTATTTCAGTGTGCTGGAGGCATCAAATTTGAGTATTTACAAAATAAAATGAAGTTGGTCAGTAAAAACAGTAAAATTATTTTTAGATACTTTTGTCAGTTGAAGATTTTTAGAGAATCTACAATTTAAAATGTCCCAGTATTTATTTTTTAAGAAATCTCTTAACAACAATAGTATTCTGACCCTTTGCTGTGGACCCTTGCTTCCAAAAGCTCTACAAACATTTTTTCCACTTTTTTTTACTTGATCATTGTGGTTAAGTGTAGCTGGATGGGTAAGTAACGGCATCTATGTACTGTATATTCATAATTAAATCCACAATAAAATGTGCAAAAAGTCAAGTGGTCTCGCTACTGGTGAACACAACTAGTGTTTCAACTGGCTGAATCCTAATGGTAGTCATTCAATAAATACATTATTAATATAGACTACTTATTCTTACAGCTTTCCATAAGACTTTGAAGTGTGTCTGTGGGAATTAGTGCCTATTTAGTCAAAAAATATTTGTGAGGTCATGTACTGCTCAACCTCCAAATTCTCACATTGATGTCATTTAGCAGACTTACAATAGTGACAGTGCAAGCTGTTTAATATTTAATAAAAACAAACCATTAGGTAGCAGAAATACTTCTCTATATCTCTACCTCTTTCTTTAAAAAGAAACACTTTTAGGACCATTATAGCTGCATCATCTACTAAATGTACATTTAAAAATAAAAAATACAATCACTATGCTTTTAATGCAAACTGAACACATATTAACCTTTTAAACCTTTGTTTTACTTATTTATTTTATTTTTGCTATGGCATACCACTGCCATGGTTGTTATGTTACTGTTTCCATGCCACCACAGATTTATGGCAAGATGGTCAGTACCACCCCCTTGTAACAAGTGGCAACACACACTCCTATCGTAAATGCAAAAACATCATGTGCTTGGTCACCTCAGAATATTGAAAAGTATGCACAGGACTGCAAGCATGGATTACTGCATTTGTTAATGGATGACTTTCATTTAAAGGTAAGTTAGAGAATGCATGATGCAGTTGATGCACATTTTTCCTTTTTACTAAATATTTAACTGAATATTTATTTATCTGACATATGCTTGAATTTCAAATCCTAAGATTATTAAAAACTACTGCATTGTAGCACGTATATATCCATTCTTTGCCATTTTATTAATTTAATCTGCAAAGGGTATGACACTGGAGGCATTACGTAAGTTTTAATGGTTAAAATTTGTATCTATATTGTTTCTGCTGTGTTTAATTAATTCAAATCATCGTAATTGTAAAGATTAAAATGTTTAAAAATGACGTCTTTCTGGGTTTTAAGGTCATTTTCATTTTACTCACTCTCTGCTTTTGGATTTTTTTTTTATTACATTTAAAAAAAAATGTTTTCACTTAATTATTATGGATGAGTAAGTGTAGATTAATAAGTAAAAAGTGCTTTTATATACATTCATAATTAAATGATATGGTGCTTCCGAGCATAAGTGAAGCAGATGCCTGAAGTTTTATTTTCTGTCATTGTCTCCCATGACAGAAAGGTCTTAGCAGAGGTGCCAGACTAAACCTACCATCTATATTTGGCAGCAGCAAAACAGGATGATGCCAGAGGCGAATAATCACTTCAAAGAAAAGTTAAAGAACATAGAAAAAGATGGGACTTCAGCTCATTATGAGGAAGACTACAATATGAGTCATGATAACAAGAAAGATCAATAACTTTCATTGATGGAGAATGGTGGACAGCTTTCATCTACTTGGATTAATTATTAACAGCAAAAGGATTCAGCAGTCAGTGAATACAACACACACTTCACTTGACAGAAGGCACTGTAAAAACATCTTCAGATGTGAAGATTTGTCTCTCCAAATGAAAAATTGTCCAGGTTATGTTTTTCTCTGCTTCTTCATGGTTAACCAAACTGAAGCTCTCTCTTATGAGAAGAACCAATTAAATGGAAAAGTCAATCTTGCTTCGAAAAGTGAAAAGGGAAAAAGGGAAAACGACGGCCGCAGTTAGATTAATGGATACAAAATAGAGGAACAATGAACAAGCCATTAAGAAGATCTAAAGTGAAGACAGGATATTTTGGGGAAACACTATTCATATGGTCACCAGAAGTCAAAACTAACTTGATGGTCAAACGTCTGTGAAATGAGACCAAAAGTGTAAAACATGACGTAAAAATCCTAATAAATACAAATTCAAGCTATGGAACATTAGGTCTTAAGATCTGTACAAACAATTGTCAAGCAGTGATCAAGTCTAAGATAACTCAAACTGTCCTTACAATGAAAAGACCTTACATCTCTAATTTTTTGATGATCATGAAAATCTAGCTTCTAACTCATTCTTATTCTTCTTTTTTTGCAGATATTTAGTGTAAATCGTCTTAAACTCACCCTGAATGAACATGTCCAGCTTTACAATTCTGGCTACAAGCAGGAGAAGACATAATGGAAAAGGTATCATACATAATATAGATATAGTTTATTTCTATTATTATTACAGTTTTTTTGCCCATGGTTTTGGAAAAAAAAGCAAATACATATTGATGTAATATGTCATTGTCCTTGAATAAAAAATCTAAACATGTTTTTAAAACATTTTTAGGAGATAAAGTTAAAATATAATTGGTGAGTCAACAAGTCGAACACAGTTAGCATCTTTAACTATCAAAGTCTTTGCAAAGTGCCAAGAGGAACACTATGCCATAATCTAAGGCAATAAAAACGTTGTTAAAAGCTGCTAAAAATGGTTACAAAGCCACATCCAACACCATGTCTAATGCAATAACAAATTATAGAAAGTGTCACTATTGCAGTCATTGCTGTTAAAGGTGGTGCAAGCAGTTAGTAAGGTACGATGGCAATTACTTTATCACAAGCATGAAATAGGTTTTTGGTTATTTATCTTTAATAAATTAAATAATGTTTTACAAAATGTGTTTACTTATTTTCTTTGTACCTGTTTAATAACCTAAAATTGTTCAATGTGATAAACATGCAAAAACATTGGGACTCATAAAGGAGACAATTCTTTTTTTTTAGTGTAATGTAATATTTAAACCACATTATGTTCATGTTCACAGAGCGCTGGGTGACCAATGCCCTGCGACATGAGAGTATACAGTTGCACCGTCAGTTGCGCCTTATTGGCCTACAGCAACAAAGAGAACTCAGTAGAGTTCGGATGGCCCAGCAAGAGCTGACTAGGACCTTAGACCACTTCAAGGAGTTTGGATCGCCAAAACATTCTGTTCTGACCCAGCCTGGCATTAACCTCATCCATGACAGACCTCTTTGCCTGAATGGGCAGTTCCCAATGCAGTCGTGCTGCCCTAATCACATTGTGTGCTCTAGCTGTAACCTGCGTCTCAGGCTGGTGGACACCATGACCCACCGCTTCACCCCATCACTCTGGACCATGTACTGCCACTCTCTACCACCCACCAGCACTGGGGATTCTCAGTACAGTGCGTACCACATGCCAAGCTTTGTAAAGCAAAGGAATCTCTCAACCATGAACTCACTCAGATACTTACCTTTTCTGTAGTGCACTAAACAACATGCTGAGAAATTAGCAAATCTGTCTGTCAAGGCTTTTGACTTTTAGTCTTTTTAAAGTGGCCAGCAGTAGCCACATTTGTTTATAAACACCCTGTCACAGGTCCTACAGGTTAAACATGAATAAATGAAAATTGTTATGGGTTCAGGACAAACTCAGTTGCTGTGGTAGCGGAGTAGCAAAAAAACTCAAGTAAAAACTCTGCAACATCTAAAAAATACACAAGTAAAACTATAAAGCATGCACATATTTTTATCTTTGATTATTTTTATAAATACCTTTGTTTTATGTAAGTACGTACCTGCTTACAGTATGTACAAGAAAGCTCAGTGGTTAAGGTACTGTATCAGTAATCTCATTCAAGTTCCACATCTGCCAGGTTGCTGTTGGGCCCTTGAGCAAGACCCTTAACCCTAATTTGCTTGGATTGTATATAGTTACAATTGTAAGTTGCTTTGGATAAAAGTGTTTGCTGAATGTGATAAATGTAAATCTTCCCCTGCAGAGAAACTTTTAAATGACAAAGATGAAAAAGAATAAAGCTTTGTATATGAAGTTCTAGAGGTTTGTAATAAATAAATGTTGGGCCCCCTCAACAAATGTCATATTTATGTATATATATACTGTATATACATAGTGGTGTTCAAAAAAATAGCAGTGATTTCAAAAAAGTGAATAAAGCACAAAATCATTAGAATAACATTTATTTCCATAAATGCAAATGCACTGAAAATACTACACTTTCAATTCTAAATCAAAACATTAACACAATTTTGCCAGTTTGTGTTAATCCTTTACAGGAAGTTAAGAAAAATTAATATTAGGCTGTTCAAAAAAATAGCAGTGCCAACATTTTTCTGTAAAAACTCAAAAAATGTATCTATAACATGAAAAAAATGTTTGAGGTTTCACTTTACTTTAAATTACTGAACTAATATTTAGTGGCATAACAATTGTTTCCGAGATCTGTGTTGCATGGAGTCGACCAACTTCTGGCACGTCTGACCAGGTATTCCAGTCCAGGATGATTAGACTACATTCCACAGTTCTTCTGCAATTTTGGGTTTTGCCTCAAAAAACGCGTTTCAGACGTCAGAACACAAGTTCTCTTTGGGATTGAAGTCAGGTGATTGGGCTTGCCGCTAGACCCAAAAAGAACAATTTTGCTTTCATCAGTCCACAAAATGTTAAGCCATTTCTTTTTGGACCAGTCAGTGTGTTCCTTGGCAAATGTTAACCCATTCAGGACGTGTCTTTTTCTTAACAACGGGACTTTGCAAGGAGTTCTTGCTGGTAAATTGGCTTTACTTAATCATCTTCTGTACTCACTGGTAACTTCACATGTTCCTTGATCTTTCTGGAGGTGATCACTGGCTGAGTATTTGCCATTTTGGCTATTCTTTGATCCATTCGAACAGTAGTTCCATGTTTCCTTCCGCATCTTTCAGGTTTTGGTTTTCACTTCAAAGCATTTGAGATCATTTTAGCTGAGCAGCCTATAATTTGCTGCACTTCTCTGTATGTTTTGTCCCTCTACAATCAACTTTTTAATCAAAGTACGCTGTTCATCAGAACAATGTCTGGAACAACTCATTTTACCCAGTACCTCAAAAGGAAATGTGCTATGACCAACCTGTGCAACATTTGCCACCCTCCTAAATTAAATAATGGCCAAAATTGACACCCGTTCTTCTGCTGAATGAATGACTTCACTTCACTTTGTTTTCATTACTCTACTACACTTTCAAGTAAATTATTTGCTACATAGAAATAGCATTTCTACTAAAAACAGTGATTTATCAGGTTAATGGTGTTGGACTGCTATTTTTTTGAACACCACTGTATACATATACATATATATATATATATATATATATATATATATATATATATATATATATATATATATATATATATATATATACAGTATAGGCTAATGCAGCCAATAGAGGGGCAGTGAGGTAAGTGGTTGAGTTCATGTCGTGGAGGGCCCCCCTCTGCCATGGGCCCCAGTGCACCTGCCCCCCCTGTAGTTACGCCCCTGATTATTATACACCATTCTGTTCTGGTATCTGGTGAAATTAGCACTATTCCACCACACACAGATGTGTTAGTGAATACATTTACTGTCTGAATTGAGGTCTTGAGGTCATTTTAAAGCTTTTGGCCTTTGTGTAATACTAAGGCACCAAAAAGTCTAAAGAAATTTCAAAGCCCTTTTGTGCCTCTCAGGGGGGTTATTTTTCACTCTGAAATAACCTGATTGTTCTTACTGCAGCCTTTATTTGCAGTTTTACTGCCACAGACATTCCAAAGTGCTCAGAGAAGAGCTTGGCTGATTTTCCTATATTTTACCTAGTGTTCACACATCAGTGGTCTGCATACATCACCAATTATTTGGACATGTAATAAAGAAGTGTCAGTCAAAATGCTGTCCAATGTCTACGTGCGGTTCCAAGTTGTCAAGGTGATGGACTACATGCCAGCTCAATCATTTACACAATGTATACTTTCATAAATCTAACACTCCTTTTTCTTCATTTTACAGCTTCACAGTTTAACAGACATTGGCTCCCAGAGTAAGTGAGATGTAAACTGTCAGTATGAGGGAGAGTTTAGGGCAAAGCAAACTGGAAAAAATGGGCCAATGTATAATGAAGGGGAAAAAGCAAACAAAATAGCAAAACTTTACTAAGACCTAGGACACAAAAGCTCAAGATCACATCATTAGCATTTTTAACAGTGTTTTCAAATTTAAGTTGTATTGCATTTTTTGTTTACTAAATAAATTTAACCAAGCCCAGTAGTTTCAGATAGATATGGCTTTATTTCTAGACTTTTAGCATATCCAATTACCCAGTTGCATTATGCTTCCTCTCTACTGATGCGATCCCCGCTCTGATTGAGGAGAGCGAGACTGACACACGCCCCCTTCGACATGTGTGCAGTAGCCGACTGCATCTTTTCACCTGCACGAGGTAAATTCTTTGTGAGAGCCACACCCTGATCAACGCATTATCCCTCAACTCTGTGCAGGCGCCATCAATCAGCCAGCAGAGGTCGTAATTGCCTCAGTCATGAGGAGTTCCTATCAGTCTCCCATTTTGTATGAACAACTCCAGCTGGATGGCAGAGCTGAGTTTCGAACCAACTAAGTCGAAATGTCAGCTCTGGTGTGCTAGCATGTTTTACCGCTGCGCCACCTGAGCGCCACAGCTAATTTATTTTTAATCATTTCTTTTTTTCAGAAGTGATGCAAGTGATGCACACCAGTGATGCACACCAGAAGCTCTATTTTAGATATGGTGGCACAGTGGCTTTATTCATAGCATACAAATCATAAAGTTAATGTAGAGGCTAAAAATACCAGACTAAATTTTTTGCTACAGAAGAAAATATAAACAGTGTTTCAAACTGATTTTATATAAGAGCGTTTGCATTTGCATTACTGAAAAAGTAAATAGTAACATTTAACTGAAATCTCATGGTATTTTAAAAGGAAATGTCTTTGTGTGGATTCAGTTCCTAATAAGAAAGCAGTTGATCTGGTGGAACATCACAGCAGCACACCCAATCACACCTTCTAATAAAATATATTTGATATATCCAAACATTTTAAAACTGTGCTGCTTTGATCCAAGTTCCTGTCAACATTAGTTTTACAGAGCCAGACGTGATCCCACAACAAGCACACACGTTATAAAAATCATACACAGATATTCGTCTTAAAAGTGGATGGAAGTAGAATGATTTTGCAAGACAAGAACTGTGCTGTTAACCTGGTGGATGTAACCTTGTGAGTGCTTGCTTTTTATTTTCAGTTCCTTACTAACTTAATTCTTCAGACTTTTCTGCTCCTGTTACATAATCATGTCTGCTTTCAGCAAGGCTCAGCATGACAGATTATCATGACAGTCATGATGTTGGAAATGTTAATAACATTATTTGAACAGGTTTGCAACATGGATCCTGGGGACCTGGTTTTAATTCATACTGGTCAATGTTCTAATTTAGCCCTATATGTAGGTGAGTGAGTAAACATGTGGGTATGCATTACCCTGTGGTGGATTACTTCCTTCGTATTGCCCATTGTTTCGAATGGCACCGGACACACTGCAGTCCTGACCAGGATGAAACAATTGGTGTAAATAACAGAATTAAAATATAGACACAGAAAGAGGTGGTTAAATAATGATCATTTTATTGGCTGTACACAAATGCATGTCATTAAACAATTGCACTGTAGCTGACCTGTAACACTCTTCTTTTACACTGGTAAAGTCGACCACGTCCTTTATATTTACACTTAGTTTAATATAGATTTATATATATATGTCTCCTTTGTACAATGTACAAGATTGCAACTGAGTGAGATAAAGTTAACAAACAAACTCCCATAAAGTCAGACTCAGTTAAAGCATGCAGGTTTGTTTGAGGGACATCAAAGGAAAGCAGAGCCAGAAGCTGCTGTTTCTGTAAGCATGTCTTAGTAGCAGCCAAAGCAGATAAAGTCAAAGCCAAGACACACTGAGCGAGTTGATATTTAATCTGAAGAAGTGTTTTAAAATTCCACATACAACACAATGGCCTCTAGTTCCACAGGTCTTTAGTGAATATGTAATTAGGGTAGTACTGAACTACAGGACTAATCCACTAATTAAACAGCTAAAGACAACTGTTGTAAGTATTTATTATTTCTCAATTCTGTGTATGCAAAAGATCACATAGACTAATTCCTGCAGTTGTGTAATATTTTGATATACTATTATAGCTCCAGAAGTAAATGAAATCCATCAGTAGATGTGTCCTGAAGCATTTTCATTAGTAATAACGGCAAGTGTACACTTGAAATGTACATTTCATTTTGACACACATACATAAGAACAGACACAACAATCGACTAAAAAGTGAAGACATTTAAAAAATAAATATGATTGTCTTATCTACAACAACACAGCTCAGAGAAATATGACAATACAACTGATATTCTAAGAAAATAAATCTACTATGAATTCAAATAAAATTATTTTCACAGTTTTAAATTATTTGCATTGTATAATTCCATTGTTAGCTACATATGAATAAACTTTGCTCTAAATCTTATTATACACTGAAAACAGGAAGATAAGCCAACCTTTTTATCAAATCAAACGAACTGATCTCTTTTTGTACAGCTTTCAATTAAAAACTATACAAAATTAAACATGTCATTATACTGTATTTCATTAACTCCTTCAGTGGGTAATATACCTGCCATCATCACATACTGTAGAATTAGAACAGTACATAAAATATATGATACAGTGAGTTTTACTGGGTTACAAATGTGGGTGCACATAATAAAAATCACTGATTATACCAAAACTTAAGGTTGTTTCTCATTTTGCTACAACACCTAAAAACATCTGCATGACAACCTACACAAACTATCTATAAAGCTTATTTCAAGATGTATCAGCTGAAATGAATTTAAATTCTTTGTGTTTTGGCCTGAATATGAATCATTAAGACAATTAATCTATCTCCAGAACACAGAGGAACACTTTGTATAAAAGTGTTCCAGAGAATACAGCTATTAACTGTTAAATATGTGCCCTTCACTTTAAGCTGATGCAACTTTGTACCTTATTTTGCATTCATAGCCACCTACTCAAGCGAGAGAGCAAAGCAAGATCTTAATCATAATGATAATTAAAGCATAATGATGCAGGTTTTCATACTGATGATGCACATCATCTTTTGAAAGTGCATACCTCTCTGTTCATCTTTCTAATAAACCTCTCTTGGCAAACTGTATCACATCATCACTGAGATAACAAGCTGGTTGTCATGAAGTTCTGAAGTAAGCCAGTCTGGAAAATGTCATAACTCACACTTTCACTTAAAATCTTTTACTTAAATGTGCACTGGTAATTTTTTGAGTAAGTAAGTGAAATAAGTGAAGTGAAAAAATTTGGGAATTTTTTATATGACAAATATGACAAAATCATAGTGTATTTGATCATATTATTGAAACAGTTCAATCAAAAGAAATGTGTTATATGTCTGAGAAAACAGTGCCTCAAAAATAAGTCCATTCCTTTTAGTGTTTACATCCCTTATGTTAGTCACAATGTAGAAATACCCAAACGCCCAGCATTCGTTGCCAATATGCATGCTAGGGTCAAAATTAACATAGTGTTACTGTGATTTTTTGAGTTTATTTGTATCCTAAATTTTACCAGCTGCACTTTAACAATACATGACAGCTTGCCATATCAAGAAATATGTCTTTATGACAGATGATGTCTGTTGTAGTAAGTCTTTATAAATGTTTTGCAGGTCATGAAGTTGTCATGAAGAGCCTCTATAGGTGTCATGCAGCCTTATTAAAACATCGCCATGAAGTAATACCAAATAACCTAACAAGAACAACATTTTTGAGCATTCTTAGCACTGGCAGTACATGTTCTTTGGATAAAGTGTCTTATTATTTATCCTTATACATCAGATACTTTGGGTTCAGCAAGTAAAAACACACACCCACGCTGGTATTACAGTCCTAGGATAGGTTTACATCAACAGTTAATGACAGACATACATTAAACATGAAAACAAAACAGAAATCTAACACCAGACATGCATTTTGACAGAAACAGAATTGCACAATTAAAACAGCAACATTAAAGCTTGACATTATCAAACCAAAGCAGTGGTAGAGGTGAAGAAATCCACTTGATCATGATGATGACGACCAGTGTATTTGTGCAGTCATGATTGTGTCTAGCACAGTAGCGAGTAGAGAGTAATCCACAGTTTGGAATGTAACAGAGAATCCTATATGGAGTCATATATGGAGTTAAACTGAATTGTTTTTTCTTTTTATATTTATTACAAAATGTAAAGGCTGCAAAGGGCCCATGCAGTTTATTGACATAGAATATTCATTTCCCACATCCTCAAGGCAATGATGAGCTGCTCAGTTTTCAGTGTACTAAGCACAGTGGTGGTTTTGCAGGTCGTTAAAACTTAGACCAACACACTGAGCGCAGGATATGCTATAGTCCTACAACTAATGCTGTTGCCTAGGAAACAACAGCTAGCAAGTGTTGTATGGCGCACTTGTTTACCATTAAATGTGAACAAAGGAAGCCAAATGAGATACTGTACAGAATATGCACTGTAATCAGGCAAGAAATGTGTTTTTACAGAGCTTGCATTTAAATCCTATTCAAAGCTACAAACCAAACACAAAACAGATCTGAATATCATTTGTAAATGGCACATTACTACCAAAATACAGTACAATTCTAATTGTATGTAGCAAATTGGTTTAAATACTTTTACCACCACATGTCTATAGAGCATTTTGCATTGTGAATGGTGACAGGAACCTTTTTAACAGTTGGTTAAATCCAGATACATTATATCTATTACTGCTACATCTCACTGACATTCTGACAATAATCAAGCTTATATCAAGCTGCATGTTATAGGTCAACAACAAATGCTTTTCATTCTTTTATTAAAAACATAATTGTGATGCAATTTTGTATCTTAAATACTTTATTTAATGTGTTATTATTTGTTTTATATTTATGAATTGTAGAGGGCAATTTCACCATTCAGAAAATGTTAAGCCCATGTCTGCACTGATTTCCACAAGTCCAAAAACATGCAGTCAGGCCAACTAGAGCCACTAAAATTGGTCTAAGTTAATGTGTGTGTGTGTGTGTGTTTGATGGACTGCCAACCTGTGAGGGCTGTTTTCATCCAATGGACCCACCTGACCAGTATAAATCACTGGTTAAACAGACAACCAATTAAAGAATAATGCACATTGTTATTGACCCATACACACATTATGCATAAAGTTCTAGATACACTGTTGAGAGATATTTCAATGATTTCTGCATTTCTGATCTCTTTGCATGGTCCACCCCTCATGTTCTTTTAATTACATTAAAGTTATTTTTATAATGTTAGCTGTGTTTAATTGCAATCAAGAAATTTTTTTCTTTGACCTGCCTACTTGACAGAATTGATTTAAGTTCCACCAAATAACATGTACAGCATTTACCAAATGCTTTTATCCAATGTGAATTGGTTGTAACTGAAGGTTAAAGGCATGGTTAAGGGTCATAAATAGTGGGGAGTTGGCAGAGGTGGGGTTTGAACCAGCGATGTTCTGATCAACAGTTTAGTTGAGCCAAACACTGAGCCACCACTGAAATTAGTCTGTTTCCTTGCATGGACTTTAGATTCAGAAACCTTGGGGTAACCTTCCTTCTTCATTATTGCAGCACACCTAGTTCACCGTCAACAAAACAGCCCAAGATCACAAAGTTCACTGTCTTTCAAATAAACTTCTGGTTTTTGTGGTCAAATAACTAATCTTTGTTTTATTTGACTACAGTACTTTTGTCCATAAGGCTTTGTTTTGTCCACATTTATATTTCCACCTGTTTAACCACCTGTTTTTTTCTGGACAGATCATCTTCCACAAAACATTAGGCGACAGTTTGGATTTTCATTCCAAACCTTGGCAGAGTACTTTGTACTTGTTTATACTGCTACCTTAAGGCAAGAAATTGCTCCAAAAAGTGACAGTTCCTAATTGAAAATCTATAATCTGGTTTCCAAGATTTGTTGACTGAACTTTAAAGTAATAGTTGTGGCTCAGTCTCAGACATTCTGGTCTGTCACTAGCTGTAATCAATCACAATTTTCAATGAGTAATTTAGAGGCCATGCCTTAAAGTTAAATGACATCATGAATAACATTTTGCACTAGTAAAAGAATAATTTTTGTTGGTGTGTTTGTTTTTGACACAGATTTTTTCTGAAAACCTAATATAAATACGAGGGATCTTTAAAAAGTTTCTGCACTTTTATATTTTGGTTGGAAACGGTGAGGGTGGGAGGAGTAGTAATTGGTCGTGTCCAAGAGAATGAGAGACAGCGTATAGTCTGGATTTAGCGCCATCTGATTTCCACCTTTTTGAATGCTCAAAGAAGCTTTAAGGGAAAGAAAATTTTCATGTGATGATGATGTGACAGCAGCGGTGCATAAGTAGCTACACGCTCAACCAAAAACATTTTTTGCTGATGGCATTAAAAAGTTGGTACGACGCTGGGAAATTTGCATGGCAAAGGAAGGTGACCAAGTAGAAAAGTGATGTCATTTGTTTTTGAAATTCCTAATAAATAGAGTTTTAAAAAGTGTGGACACTTTTTAAAGAACCCTCGTATACATACATATGTAATCAAAGGAACAGTTTCAGAAATCATTGAAATCAATGACATGATGAAACACATCAGAAGGTAAATACAGTATTTACTGTAAATACAGACCATAATGCCATTACTCATTACCAGATGGAAAAATAATGATGAAAATACAGCCAATAAAAGCCTTTTTATATAACATGTAGCAGGGGCTCTTTCATAATCTGCAGATCCACTCAGCATAAAAAAACCTTGCTTTTCCCAGCAATTATAATGTCAGAATTCCATCAAGGTATTTGAAATGTAACATATGTTTTAGAAGTGGTGATGGCGAATCTTTTGCAATTATTAATCAGTTGTGAAAACAAAAACAGACATAAAGTAATGCCTCCTGGTATACAAAACCCCGGAGTTTAAATCTCTGAATGCTTACAAAATCAGATGTGACAGTTCATCCACAATCACACAGTAATCCAGAGACGGTAAACTCCTGCATGGAATCAGGTTATCAAACAACAGAGCCTTTGGAGGAGGACAGGTGGATGGAGTGGATGCGAGTAGCCAGGGTTCCCTCTAGGTCATGAAGGACATCATAGGCGGGGCCAGGGCTCTCGGGAGGAACCTCATACAAGAGCTGCTTAAAGTTTTCCAGCTCGATTAGGAGCACCATGTTCTTCAGGAAGTAGCCCTCGATGAAAGCTGCCAGCTCGGTGGCACACAAGAACTAGGAATAAATTTTGCATTAACTCATTTCACAGACTCAGTAAAATATTTATGGTGTAGTGAATAAATTAGAAATGGCTTTGAAAGAACCCTAAACATTTGCACTAAAAGTATTTTTTTAATGGAAAACTAATTTACACCTGTATATTGTTATATATGCAAATAATTTGCATTTAATTTTAGAATAGTTTATCCTGGTAAACAATTTACATGTTATAATCAAAACCAAATATATGATCATTCAAGTAGTTCATGTTAGATTTATAAATCAGATTTTTAACCTTCTCTACTTTTTAAAACTGCTTCTAATAAAAATATAAAAGAGCTGAACATGCATGGAGAAGAAAGCGGAAAGCTCTGTTTTCAAAGCATTTATTAAAGATGCTGGAGAATATAATCCTCTTCATCCAGAGAGCCAGATTATGCTTTTTTTTCACTCACAGTTATCCTGGGATTCATTATATTTTAAAGGCCATTTTTGTGTTTTAGATCAATGTTTACAATTACTATTATGCTGTTTTTACTAACAAACTTATGTTTCCCCCCCAAAACATCCCTGATCCCTTTTTTGTTTGGTATTTTCAATCCAGCAGATTAGTGGCCAAAGCTGAGATACAAACTCAGAAAGTTCGGAAACCCAGCGCTGGTGCACTCGCAAAATATCCTGCTGCGCCACTTGGGCACCTATTAATGAAATTTTGTTTGCAATCAGTATGTTAAACTGGCCCAGACATTACCTCAAACCAAACCTAATGTAACCTTTGTAAGCCAGTATATGACTCCTAAAAGCATATACAACAGTAATCAAACAAGCTGCATTCTAACACACAGTCCTCCATATTAAATAGTTTATCTGATTAATACACTGCTAATTATTTAACATAATAAAATACGGTTTGTGTTGCAGCCAGAAAATCACTTATAATAATAAACAGTGTAACATAAACAAAGGCCACCTGTCAAGCTCCAATGGCAAAAAAAAATTTAAGCATGTCATTTAAGTGTAAAGTTGTGTCTTGTTTTAATAACACATTTAGGGAGAAAATTAACACATTAACACAGTGTAAATAACACATTCAGAAAAAAAAAAGATACCTCTTGCGGGAACTGTTCAGATGTTAAAGCATTAGAAGAAATCTTAATCAGAGTTTAAAATAAAGGATGATGTGTTTCTTTGTTGATCATAATCGAGACCATGTAGTAAATAAATACTAAAAAACATCTGAATTGAAACTCAACACTGTGCTATTACCTACAGTAAAGCATTTGATAAACTTTAAAACACCTTAAAGCAAACTAAGTAAAATGGTTAACCAAACTGTAAAACTGTCACAGAGTTGTGAGCAGCTATATTCTTTAGTTGTCAATTTTCTAAGTTTCTCTGTTTGGTTTTTTGATGAGCAGTTGATTTGGTGGACTGGGTAGCTGGTGTGGCTGCACTCAAAATTTTTTGTTCTTTTGGAGTCTGTTTGCTTTGATTTACGTGTTTTCTGGAGATCCTGCCAAATGTACACAGCAAAAATTGGTGTTGAAACTTCAGAGTTAAACATTTCAGAGTTGATTTTCACTCTCAAAGTGTCATTTTAACACATTTGGATTTAAATTGTGTTCAGTGTTGGAGTTGTTTGGCAGAGTTGATTCGATCGGTGTTAACCTAACTCCACAGATATGTAATTAAACTCCGCCCATGCATTTAGATTTAATTCAACTCCACCCATGAATTCAGATTTAATTAAACTCCGCCCATGCATTTAGATTTAATTAAACTCCGCCCATGCATTTAGATTTAATTAAACTCCACCCATGCATTTAAATTTAATTAAACTCCGCCGATGAATTTAGATTTAATTAAACTCCGCCCATGCATTTAGATTTAATTAAACTCCGCCCATGCATTTAGATTTAATTAAACTCCACCCATGCATTTAAATTTAATTAAACTCCGCCGATGAATTTAGATTTAATTAAACTCCGCCCATGCATTTAGATTTAATTAAACTCCACCCATGCATTTAGATTTAATTAAACTCCACCCATGCATTTAGATTTAATTAAACTCCACCCATGCATTTAGATTTAATTAAACTCCGCCCATGCATTTAGATTTAATTAAACTCCACCCATGCATTTTACTTCTTCGGTTGGAGACAAGGAGAAGACGGCGCCATTTTCTTTCTTTCAAATTTACATGGTAAGTGTAATTAATTCAGTCTTAATGAAAGTGTATATTGATGATGATATTGTCAGTCTAAAACATAGCTGTACTGAAGGATGTGTGTGTGTGAGAGTGAGAGAGAAAGTTTCTGTTTTAAGTACGCTCCACAAATTGACTGCAGCTGATTGCTGCCACTTAAGTTACATCAGCTGCTTTAGGTCCTGTGTGATTTTCTGTTTACGTATTTAGCCATCTAGTCAGCTAGGTTAGCAAGCTAAATGACTTGTTCTCTCTCTGCCTGCTGGGGACCTGTGTACTGTGGTTGTTTTGTGTTTTTTTTTTCAATTATTATTCTGGGCAAATGGTTGACATATTGGTGACTCATATGATTGATAATCATGGGTATGTGTGTTCCATATTCTTTTTATTTGTGCCAAATAACTGCATGACAATTGCATAAATTTAAATTAGATATTTAATCTCTTTTCAGATTAAATGAGAATCTGAGAAGATGATGAGGGAGATTTTTCAGCACCGCCAGAAACTTGTTAATGATCCAGGCAGAAGTGCTGATATCCTTTCCACCTTCCCAAGATTTCTGGATACAAAAGGATTGGTAAGTTTGGAATGATGTTTATACTGGGTTGAAATTAAGCATTTAATGTAGTAGTACAACTAGTAGTTTAAAATTAATTATTTATTAAAGCTTGATCAAGACTTCACTCTCCTGTTTTGATGACAAGATGGAATGTGTTCTTCAAGCCAAATATCATAAAAGAGGCCAAGAGGCTCACTTCAACTGTTTTGGGGGAAAAAAAGTGACCAATAGATAGACATTACAAAACTCAACACCTCTGTAAAAGTATTAAATTTGATGAATTTTCCATTATTTGATTGTGACTTTGTCTTCAGTCTATGACCAACAACTGGCCTCCCTGTTGTTGCTTTTGCATTTTCACCTGCCACCACCAGGGAAAAATAAATGTTATTTTTGAAAATTATTTGGTGTATTGGAATTAATTCTTCTAATTATTAAAAGAATAATTTAGGGAGTTAAATGAACACTACTGAAAAAGTAAAATATAACTCAGAGCAGTGTTATTTTTAGATAGGACCCAACAGTGGCTGCATAGCAGAGCCTGGATTTGAACCGCCAATCTTCCGGTTGATAGCCCAAAGCTCTACCCACTAGACTACCATGGTCCAATTTTGTCAAAATTTTGTCCCCTTAGTGTTACTTTAACTCTGTTTTATGAGTTATAACACAAACCCTGACATGGTGTTAAACATTTAACTATTTTGAAAGAGTTGATTTAACTCTGCAGAGTGTGGAGCTATATAAACCCTGAAAAAGTGTTAAAATCAACTCTGTGGGAGTTAATTCAACAGTGGACTTTTTGCTGTGTAGTGTCTCTGCTGTTACATATGCTGTCACCCTGCACCTGAGTTGTCAAACTATAGAACCCAATTGCAGGAGACTAAACCAGGAAACAAAGGGAGGGGAAATAATAACTGACCAAAGAAACAAATATTAAAACTTTGGGAAAAAGTAACACAAAATTAACCAAAGCAGCAGCCAGAATCAGGACAGAAAAAACATAAAAGCCAGATAACCACATTACAGGAGCAGAGACACTACATTTGGCAGGATCTCCAGAAAACACGTAAATCAAAGCAAACAGACTTCAAAAGAACAAAAAATTTTGAGTGCAGCCACACCAGCTACCCAGTCCACCAAATCAACCGCTCATCAAAAAACCAAACAGAGAAACTTAGAAAATTGACAACTAAAGAATTCAAGACACTGGCAGCACATCCATGGAAAAACTCCAGCTACAGAAACCAGAAAGCCACTATTGTTTACCAAAAGATTTCCAGAAAACAAAAACTCGAGATTGCTAGTGAGAGAACTAGCAGAAAGGAGATCTGCACGTTGTCAACCTGGTCAGTGTGGAAATGATAGGTCAAAATGTTACAAAAGCTTTTACTTGTTTAAGATTTAGTGTCTGTGCTGTAAATTAAACTCATTTGGTGTTAAACAGGTTTAGATTTTACAATAGTGGAAGTAGCCTGTCCTCATTTTCAGTGCAAATTATTACCAACAACTTTCTTGTTAAAGAGCACAGCTAGCCTTGCAACAAAATAATAAATATGACTAATGACCAGTCCCAGTTCCAATTTCATACAAATATTTATATAGTAAAGGAAATATGTAAAAGTTTTCTGCTGAATAAAATAAAGATAAATATTACACTACAGAATTAATCTCAAGTGTTTCTGAAGCTCCTGGTAGCTACAGAGCCCTAAGCAGTTCTTTATGTTGTTTTTGGGTAAAGCTAACACTGACTACTGTTAAACCGTGTCCATAATACCTGATTTTAGCCATAACCTTAATATTCTCATTTCTATAATAGTATTCTAGCTGAGCAATATTCATTAGTTATTCATTACTTTCATAAATGAAAGTAAACAGCTGAACAGTTGTAAATAGCGACACAAAGCATTGTCTGTAACGAAACATACTGCCTTACCTTTGCATGTTTGTAAATGTCAACACACGTCTCTATGGTGATGTTCTTAGAGCAGATAATCTCACAATGATGCTGGAGGGCCTCGAGCTGAAAAAACCTGGCTGCAGAGAGGAGCTGTGGAAGACACAGAGGACTATAGCTCTACCACATAAATCCATAAAAAGCACAATTAATTATTATTGTGGATTTACAGATTTAAATAAAGGTTTATTGATCTAAGGTGGAAGCATCATGAGATAATTCAGGTAAATTAAGCATTTAAAGGTCCTCTATGTAGACAGTTAATGCACATTTTGCCCATCTAATAATTACGGACATATTCCTGGATGACTAAATAAATGATCATATTTACGAGGCAGAAATGATTCAGAAGGTGTGGGAACAGTTGGCAAAGCCTGGCAGTCATAGCTTCAGAGCTGGATACTTTCATCATGTTTTATGACACATACACATTAGCCAGTGAACAGACAGATGACGAGCAGATATTGGATGAGTAATTAAATAACATGATAAAAACAAACAAAAAGAAAAACTGTTATAATACCTCCATGACTTCAGTGTTTCTGATATGCAGTGACTCAGTCCCACCACAGTACAGATACTGCATCACCAACTACAACACAAAGCACACTTACTTAGTGCACACAGGAAATTGGTTGTGTGTATATATACAGATCAGCCATAACATTAAAAACACTTCCTTGTTTCTACACTCACTGTCTATTTTATCAGCTCCACTTACCATATAGAAGCACTTTGTAGTTCTACAATTACTGACTGTAGTCCATCTGTTTATCTACATACTTTTTTTAGGGAGGCACGGTGGCTAAGTGGGTAGCACTGCAGCCTCACAGCAAGAAGGTCCTGGGTTTGATCCCCAGGTGGGGCGGTCCGTGTTCTTTCTGTGTGGAGTTTGCATGTTCTCCCCATGTCTGTGTGGGTTTACTCCGGGAGCTCTGGTTTCCTCCCACAGTCCAAAGACATGCAAGTGAGGTGAATTGGAGATACTAAATTGTCCATGACTGTGTTTGATATAACCTTGTGAACAAAGTGTGTACAACACGATGATAAAATCCTAATAAATAAATAAACATACTTTTTAGCCTGCTTTCACCCTGTTCTTCAATGGTCAGGACCCCCACAGGACCAACACAGAGCAGGTATTATTTGGGTGGCGGATCATTCTCAGCACTGCAGTAACACTGACTGGTGTGGTGGTGTGTTAGTTTGTGTTGTGCTGGTATGAGTGGATTAGACACAGCAGCGCTGCTGGAGTTTTTAAAATACCGTGTCCACTCACTGTCCACTTTATTAGACACTTCTACCTGGTTGGTCCACCTTGTAGATGTAAACTCAGAGACAATTGCTCATCTATTGCTGCTGTTTGAGTTGGTCATCTTCTAGACCTTCATCAGTGGTCACAGGACGCTGCCCACGGGGCGCTGTTGGCTGGATATTTTTGGTTTGTGGACTATTGTCAGTCCAGCAGTGACAGTGAGGTGTTTAAAAACTCCATCAGCACTGCTGTGTCTGATTCACTCATACCAGCACAACACACACTAACACACCACCAACATGTCAGTGTCACTGCAGTGCTGAGAATGATCCACCACCCAAATAATACCTGCTCTGTAGTGGTCCTGTGGGGGTCCTGGCCATTGAAGAACAGCATGAAAGGGGACTAACAAAGCATGCAGAGAAACAGGTGGACTACAGTCAGTAATTGTAGAACTACAAAGTGATTCTACAGTATATGGTAAGTGGAGCTGATAACATGGACAATGTGTGTAGAAACCAGGAGGTGGTTTTAATGTTATGGCTGATCGGTGTATCTATATAACATCACAAAAGCATTCCAAACCTGAAAAATGTTGTACTTCACATGGCTAATTTCAATGCATGTGTTCTCAGCAGCTGGTCTGTTTGAAAGCAGAGACTTAAATCTAAATAAAAGAAATGGAGAAAAAAAAGAATAAAACATTTTTAATTTAAATCAAACCTTTTATTGCAATCATATTTCTAAAGCATAAGGATACTTAGTACACTTTACACTGTGCTGTAAGACTGTCAAACACTTGTCATAAACATGACATGACAAGTATCTAATGAACTGTGATGACTGTCTGTGTCCAGTGTTTTAGGGCTCTAGTGTTTGCTCAACCAGTAAATAATATGATAGCTGTCACAATTTATAATGCATGACAATTCTTATCCAGATGACAAAACATATTTTGTTAACATTCGGTCGAACTATAATATCATTTGTTTTTATGATATTTTCCCATAAAGAATTTAGATGATAAGTGTAGTTAACATTTGTTCTTTTTATTTGTTGTTTACTTAAATAACCATGCTAAAATCTAGGCAAAACTTTCTATTTGTTTATATGAAATTGCAAATCCATTTCTTAAGAAGTCTGGACATTTCGTAAAATGCAGTAAAAACAAGAATCTGTGATGTGAGATTTCCAATTTTTTCACTGGCCAGCTTAGACCTATTCTGTAAATACAAACAAATTTACAATTTGATGCCTGTAACACACGCAAAAAAAATCTAAGACAAGAGGTATGTTTACCACTGTGTTACATCACCTTTCCTATTAATTACACTTTTTAGGCGTTTGGGAACTGAGGGTATTAATTGTTGCAGTTTCGTGAGTGAAATTTTTGTATTTTCTTGCTGTATACAAAACTTTAGGTGCTCAACAGTCAATTTGCATTTCACCTTTTCATGATGCACCACGCACCTTCAATAAGAGACAGATCTGGGCAGGCAGGTCAAGCACACATACACAGTGTCTACATTGTTGTAGAACATATAGAATAATGCCTACCATTATCCTGCTGAAATAACCTGTGACGTCTTCCTGTGAAGAGAAGTCTTGTGGTTGTATTTATCTATCAAAAATCCCAATATATTCCTCTGTGTCAATGGTACCTTCATACATATGCAAGTCACCAACTGTGTGGGTACTGATGCACCATGACAGATTTTGGCTTTTGCACCTTTTGCTGATACAGTCTGGATGGACCTTTTAGACTTTGGCACAAAAACAGGTTGAAACATGGACTCATCTGACTTCTGTATAAAACTGATGTATAAAGGCCTTTATGTGAAGAATGGCTGTATGTAGTATCATATTACTATATAACACAATAGCATGACGGTTTCTCATGCAATGATATTTAAGAGTTCACATTCACACACGTTCAACACTTGTTTCCAGCCTTTCCCTAGATGGATTGAGAATTCTTTCAAGATTTTTTCTTTCAAGATTATTTGCAATCTTCTGTTGAGCAGTGCTCTTTTGAACATGATAAACAATTACCTTACAAGTTTGTAACAAAGTGATTCTTTTATACTTATTCACGATATTCTAACTAGAATGTTCGATTTAATTTTGACTCTGATTTTACCTCTGTCACAACATTTTTTAAGTGTGTTGCAGAGTGTATCAAATAAAAAATTTGTACATATTTACAAAATACAATGTAATCGTTTACTAAAAACATAGGACCTTGGATCTTTTCCTTTGACCTTGACCAAAGGTCCACTGGCTGATGAAAGCAATTACACAAAGAAGAAAGGAGCACACTTCCTCCACAACTACATGAGGTTGTAGTTGTTGCCACTAAAGGTGGCACGACCATTTTTTAAACATTAAGGCAGCTGATATTTTTTTTCTTTACAGAACCATATGGTGTGTTAGAGCTTTAGTTTTTTCCTCAATAAATACTAAGATAATTTAAAACCATATTGTGTATTGTATGTTTACATAGGATGTCTTTATATTGTGTTTACATTTAGTGTAAGAATCTAAAATAAATGTATATGCTAAAATAGTATCAGTTAGGCAGGGGGCAAATATTTATGGCACTTTGTTATTTGGTTGTCAAATTAATTTAGTTACATTTCATCACACTGTACACACATTTGCTCTATTCTGACACCATAATCTTACCTGGCAGATGCAGTAAAGAGCAACACCTTGTGAGCATAAAACGGTTTTCCCTCCACCAGGAACGTTACGTCAGACATCTCTTTATTATTCAGAAAGTGTGGATCTAAAGAGGCATTCAAATGAGAGCTTATTAAACTAAAATAAAGACATTTTCATGTTCAGTGAGCATGAACACACTACAGATCACTGCACTACTTACTGCACTACAGCAGAAGAAAAAAAAAAAAAAAAAACTTTAAAAAAGACTGTAAGCAGTTCCTGTGTGAGGTAATATCTGATATCCTGTCTAGGTGGCAGTAGTGCTACTCCATAGCAAAAAATACTTTCACTGCACTTTTACTAACTGTAGCAATAAAAACCACTTTTTTTATATTAAAGTTCAAAAATAGCTTAAACAGATTTTATATTTCACTGTGATAAACAAAAACACTGACAGCACTGACACAGCATTCTGCTATTTACAAAATTCCAGGCTTCTGGGAATCAGAAAATAATTTCACAACCACAGCTGATGGCAATGAAATTGTGCTGGCAAAGCTGTACTGAAGTCAGTGTTCCGAGCTCAGATTTAACCAAAGCAAGAGTATTTGTACTCACCCAGTCGGGAGGTCTGTTTCTTTTTGATCTCTGTCAGCTTGGGGATTGGGAAAGGCCCATAGCATTGTGTAAAGATCACAGACAGCTGCTGGCTGATGACTTCATTCTGTGGATGAAATGCACATACACACAGAGGTTTTATTGTAGGTATGATTGTAGGAGTGATGACTTACACGCACTTACTGCTAAAATACATTTCACTAACATTGAGACAACAATACAGGTAACTGAAGTATATAATTTGGAACATAAATATACTATGTGGCCAAACGTATTTGAACATACATCTTAATTATTAAGTTCAGGTGTTAAAGTCACATAAACTGCCAACAGGTGTATAGCATCAGTTTAATTAATGGCCCATATTGGCAATTCTGCACTTTTTTCAGAAAATGCACCACTTCTCCCTCAAAATTGTTGCACAACAAGTATTTTGATATTTGCATGTTTATTTTTTCCATTTGGGTTGGAAAACACAAAGCTGAGGAAAAAAAATCTTAACACTATTCTACACAAAGCTCTAGA
Source organism: Trichomycterus rosablanca (assembly GCF_030014385.1). Taxonomy (NCBI): domain Eukaryota; kingdom Metazoa; phylum Chordata; class Actinopteri; order Siluriformes; family Trichomycteridae; genus Trichomycterus; species Trichomycterus rosablanca. The sequence continues at coordinate 69,176,557 of NC_085988.1, read as the reverse complement.
AATGGACTGGACACAATTATTGGCACCTCCTCACAGAACAACAGTGTCGGCTCGCAATATCCATCATGGTCTGAATAAAATGACATGCTATGGTAGGAGACCCAGGAGGACCCTACTGCTAAAAAAGCATGCCAGAACTTACCTAAAAGTCATTTTGAGGCCTTTAAAGAAAAAAAAAACATGGTTCCTACAGTCAAACATGGTAGCTCAGTGGTTAAGGTTTTGTACTAGTGTTAAGAAGGTTGCTGGTTCAAGACCTTTAACCCTCAATTACTTGCATTGTATACAGTCACAATTGTAAGTCACTTGGAATAAAAGTATTTGCTACATGCCATAAATGTAGTAAACACACTGCTTTAATACATCAACAAATCTGAAGACTAAGTTTTGGAGCACAATGTAAGGCCCAGTGTAATAAAATTGGATTTGTTAGAGCTCATGGTTCTTCCAGCAGAACTATGACCCAAAGCATGAAGACAATGGTTTAAGACAAAGTGCAGAAGAGTTCTGAAGTGGCCTGCAATAAGCCCAGATATAAATCCCATCAAACACATCAAAACAGCAGTCCGGTGATGGCTCCTTTCAAATCTGAGAAGAGTGGTACCAGTAGAGAGGTGTAAGAAATTTTTTATAGTTCCAGAAAGAGATCATTTCAGTTATTGTTTCCAAAGGGAACAACCACCCAACCAACCAATCACTCACTCACTTTCTCAATGGCTAATGCTGCTTTCACATGATAAGTCTTTTTTGCTTTGTTCACCACAAGACCAGGTCAATATTACGGCTTACCAATACAAATTTGCTTTCTGCTGGATGTGCAACTTAAAAACAATACAAAATATTGACAAAAATGACCAACTGTTCTGTTAGTGTATTTCCATGCAGTTTGTATGAAATGTATTTTAATTTAAAACAAGAAAGTTCTGGCAATGGTTGTCATTTGGAGATATTTGGTGAGAATATCAGGCAACTGCCGTTTGGGAGAACAGGCCTGACTTGTGCTCATCCAATTTCATCATCAAGCTCAGACAGACTTTTGACAGTTCAGTGGCAGGGAGGGAGTTCTGCCAGGAGGAGTTATCCAACAATCTCAAAGATGAGTCCAACAAACTCAAAGAGCTTTCAAATCTGGCCATTCATCTAATCCCAGACCTCCATGGTATCCTAGCCTCTTTACCCAGATCTACTGATGCAGAGGGGTGAGCCAATGCAACTTGGCAATATCCGCTTCCCAACTCATGCTTTAGTTAAGACCTTTATGGCAACTAAATCCAATGCTTTTCAGCTCTTTTTTGGAACGTGTTACAAACCTTTTTAATTTTCATCTTTCATACTCTCCCACCTTTTCTAGTTTGAAGTTGTATCTTTTCTCAACGCTTGACAGTGAGTAAAACTAATTATGATGTGGGAGATAAAGAACTGCTAGCAGTCAAGTCCGCACTAGAGGAATAGAATCACTGGCTTGAGGGAACCACCGACCCATTCCGGATCTGGACGTACCATAAAACTTGAAATACATTTGAGACGGAAAGCGGTTAAGTCCTTGTCAGGCCAGGTGGGCACTATTCCACTTCATACTATTCTATCAATCGGGCTTGAAGAATGTGGAAGCCCAGCTTCCTCTCCAGACAGTAAGAGCCTTCAATATCGGTTACCCCCAACAAACCAATCATACCAGGATTGTAAGTGGTAAAAAAAGTGGTAAAAAAGTAAAAAAATAAGAAAAAAAAAGAGAAAGAAGGCATTTTTTACCATACACTCCAACTAAGGAGGAAACCTTGAACCTAATATTGGTTTTCTGTGAACATAAGCAGTGTTTTCTGGGTGATCTGAGGGCTACACAAGTCCCCTTATTTATATCTAATTTCAGTATAAACTCAATCATCCATTGTTATAATCTGCACGGATTGATTTCAGTGTTCGGCTCCTTTAAGCAGAATCAATTTATGTCAGATGTCTCTTTTGAGTGCTTTATGCCTCGCAACATGCAGCCGGATAGCACTCAAGGTGGAGAGCTCATACCTCCCAAGGTCCCGAGTCTGAATCTCGCTTTGGGCAAGTGAGAGAAAATTAAGGATTGATCCATCCAGTCACAAGCACTCTTTTAACATTCAGTTCTCTATTTTTCCACCATGTCGAGGTGGTGAATAAACTTCCAGCATGATCACCACCACTTCTATTACACAAGAATTAGTAAACATAGGATTGCTATCTAAAAAGCAAACCCGGGATTCCTATTTTACAACTTCCTAGTCGTCAGGCTGTATTTTTCTTACAACACAATGGTTCTAATGTAAAGTGAAACAGTTCAGGGATTTGTGAAACAATGAGAATGAGTTTTTCCTCGCCATGCATGTGCTTCGCTTTTTAATCAGGACTCTGAGTGCTGCAATAGCTGTAAAAAAAACGAGAATCAAATCAGTACAGCTGCATAGTGTGTGACGCTCAAGGTAGCGCAGTGGGATTGTAAGCAGCTCCATATCTTTATAGAAAACATTCTCACAGCCAGCACAAAAGAGGTTTGCCACAAATGTTACCATACCATACCACCTTAAAAAAATTACTACATCTCTACTTACATCTCTACATATACCACAGCAGTGTAATTATATCTGTATTATGCTGTATTACACAAAATGCTAAAAGATAAAAACTATTTTTAGGATAATTTCTGTCAGGTCACATGCAAGGTTAAGTGTGAGCATGCTCAGACAAACCTTGTTGGCTCGGAGGATCTGAAACATGAGTGGCAAACCATGCGTGATGAGTTCTTCAGTGTATTCATCTTCCTGAATGCAACTAAAGTCTTTAAGCAAACCCTGGATCAGTGGCCGTCTCTGCTGCAGAAAGCACGTCTTTAGAGACTCCAGCCATGTGTGGAGAGTCCACGGTACACCTGCACACAAAGAAAATTCACCTGTCATTCAGTTAGAATCTGATATTGTCAAATATTAAGGTGAATTTAATGATAAGAGGGTTTGTGGTCAGTATATCGGATTACATATACAGTGTCTTGAAAAGTATTCAGCATCCAAATAACATTTCAAATTTTGCAGCTGAATTAAGCAATGCACATTGTCAAAAATAATAAAAAAGTAATTAAGTCCATTATTTATTTATTTATTTATTTATTTATTATTAATGTATTAAGATTTTAATGACAAGTTTTACACACTTTGGTTACATTCATAACAGAACAGGTAGTTACTGGTTATGCAACATTTATCAGTTAAAGTTTTTAATGTCACACACAGTCATGGACAATTTTGTATCTCCAATTCACCTGTGGGAGAAAACCGGAGCTCCCGGAGGAAACCCACACATACACGAGGAGAACATGCAAACACCACACAGACCAAGGACACAGACCTGCTCCACTTGGGGATCGAATGCAGGACTTTCTTGCTGTGAGGCAACAGTGCTACCCACCGAGCCATCGTGTCACCCCAATGACATCCATTAAAAATAGAGATTTTTAAATAAAGAAAGTTGATGATCATAAGTAGATTATTTGGTGTCCTGATCTTAAGTTCATTAATCATCTGTGATGGGCTTAAGATTTCTGTACATCACTGTATCTGAACGAACTTGTCTTCACAGATTGAAATGAATGTACCAAAAGGAATAAACCAAACTTGATGAATCCAGTTTTAACCAAAAGTGCTTCTGGCTGTAACAAATGTCAAAAGGGACTAATTATTGAACAAGAGGGGGGAAAGTTGTTTACATTTAAGTTATTGATTTTGTTTTATGGTAGATTTTTTGAGAACATTTTAAGAATGAATTCAAATGATTAAATGACTGATTCAAATACTGACATTCTTAATCAAATAAGATAAGATCATTTTTGAGAATTGCTGGGAAATAATCATTTTTCCAGACACTGTAAATGACATGCAATAATAAAAGAAGGGTAACCCCACCCCTTAAATTGAATGTAGTGGATTATGATGACTGGTATGAACATGCAGGTATCAGACCATGTTCATTATACATTCATGCAGCTGTGCTAAATCAGTGCTAACTCATGCAGTTAGCATCTGTGGTGAACCACACGGTGGATGTCTGCGGTAAGCCGAGGAAATCAGCGCTAACAGGCGGCAGATGTGGATGGCGCTCGTGCAGTGTAATTACTAACCCAGACTGCGGATGTCTATGGTAATGTCCACATGGCCATGTTCGGCGCTGTGGTACATGGCCTCTTGAAGGGCCCTCAGTTTGGCCTTGCCTGTGCGCAGTGTGCCTTCTGAGTGACACGTTCGTTTCTCGCTGCCAGCTTCCGATTCCTCAGCCAGAATCTCCTCCAGAGACATCATATCAGCCTTGTCCTTCTCGACCTGGGACAGAAGCTTCCGGAAAACATTTCTGCAAAATCACACAGACTCAGTTAGATTAGACCATTTTTACAAATGAATTATTCATTCAGGAATACATGTAACCAGTGACAGCTGTACAGGGTGTCCCTAAAGTCTGGACACAAAGGAAATATCACTAACTATAACTAACTATATGTTTACTAAAATACACACACATACATATTGCATCACAAATAGAGGAAAACACATTGAAGATGTCATTAATTATATTTTTAATGAAATACAATGTCGAAAAATGTCCAGAGTTCAGGGACACCCTGTACAACAGTGGAAGTCATATTATTAAAAAATCTTAACTCTAAATGCTGTATGCAAAGCTAAAGCAGAGTTAAAATGGTGTAAAATATAATGTGCCTTTTCAAAGCAAGTCCTTCGATATTCGAAACTCATTATCAAGGCATGAAAATTATTTTTCCACATCTTTTCACTGACTGCTCTGGGTCACGATTAGAATTCAAGCAAAGTACACCATAAACATGCCTGGTTTGATTTGTAAAAAGTTACAAATCATAAGTTGCACAGTCTAAAAATTGTCAGGGCTTTACTTGGTCTAGGTTACTGTTGGACTGGTATGGGTCATGTTCTTGTCTTGGTTAGTATTGATCTAATTTGTGTTGAAATCTCTTGGTCTTGGTTCATATGGCCCTTGGACTTGTTTTGATCTTGGTTAATATTAATCTTAGTCTTGTCCTTGTTCCGGGCGGTATTGTTCACGGACTTGTTTTGGTCTTGGCTTGTATGAGTCATCGTGTAAATGTATTTCACTTTTTCCTGAACCACAAATTCGTTATTGTTTTAGGATATATGACGGCGTGAAGGAAACAAGGCACTGTGGTGCAGCGAGGAGAGTGCATCTTAAAAAGCTCTAGTTCTAACTAGGGGTTGAGCCTGCTGTAACTGTCCGTGAGAAGTAAAGAATTTTTGCACATCTGCCACCGCTAAGAAAGCCGGTTGTTTAGAATCACTGGATTTTGTTCAAATTGCTGCACTGTAAATTTAAATACGATTTTATTATGCAGTGCTGGGCATCGGTGCGAGTGCCTGAGTGGGTGTCCACACTCACACTTTGCAGTCCCCCTGCAATGGGGAACGATGATTCTGAAAGTGGAGAAAAACACCAGCTGGTCTTTTATACCTGGCACTGTTAACAGGTCAGTGGTTCACGCTTGTTGGATGGGAGTTTAATAATTATGATAAACAGCAGAAAATAAACAGCAGTGATGTGAGAGATGAAACAGACACATTGTGAAAAATGAGCATTATTTGTATTCATGATGCAGTATGCTGCACTTGTAGCATTGTGTTGGTATATGTGTGTTTACCTGTGTCCATGTGATGCAGCTAGGCTGTATGAGTTCATATCTCCTAAAGGAGCTGAAGTGATGCCATTCCGATATGTGGTGCCAATCAAAGGGTCTGCACCTCTCTCCAAAAGCAGGCTGACCAGCTCAAAATTGCCTGTAGATACACCCAAAAAAGTATAAAACAGTTGTATTTACAACTGATCCATGAACTACAGTGCTTTATAGTAAATATAGGCCTAAAAAATGTTAATTGTGATGCAGATACTGTTCATAGTAAAGCTGTCAGACTGTGTAACATTTTGTCATCAAATCAGGACTAGCAGGCGACAGAATAAGTCTTTTATTTAGGTGCTATTAGCCAATGCATTTCAAATGTGGCAAACATCAAGTTGAAGAATAAATTCCTGTCAGTATAATTATGGGATACTGTTTTGTGATTTATATATTTTTTTTTCATAGCTGGCACGTTTAAAATTTAGCACTATTAGATTTTTAAATATGTAGTACTGAATTAGACCAACAACAATCAACATCTAATTACTGAGATAATCTTGTTTGCATTACTTAGTGTTCTGTCTCTACCACAGTTATTCTTTTCACAAATTCTAGACCTTTTTCTTTTATACAATGCACAACTTAAGTTCAAATGAACTGCTCTAATACATAGATTTTTTTAACTTTCCTTTGTATACAATGCACTTGTTGGATACAATTACACCCACAAGCACGCTTCTTAAAGGTTCTATAATGTTCCCCTCTTTATATATTCTGCTGGCTCCATCACTGGTACTATTTTTATACCTTTTTTTGCTTAGCAAATGTTTATGGATATTTTTTTATATGTATTCAACACCTGAAACCTGAACTTGAAACAAACCTTGTGTTTTTAAAAACAGTTTTCCAGTTTCTATTGATATTTAGGCAGACTAATGTCTTAATGTACTTAATTAAAGCATAGAACAAAAAAATCTATTAGAAACAGTATGAAAAAGCAATCATGTAAGGATTTTGTTAAACAAAATTAGATCAGAGACTGGATCACTGACTCAAAGCATAGAGGTATGTTTTGGGTCATCACCGATCTGATGTACACCAGAGGATACTGACATTACAAAATGCTGTAATAGCAGATTTGGGTCAGAATTCCAATCATTTTGTGTTAGTTGCTGACTCTAGATGCAAAAAACCATAAATCATTAATTTGGTGTCAAATACTGAAGAACCATCCTTTTTCTTACTCAGTGCTATATAAAAATCCAGCATGACAAACTGAAAACACAATCCTCAGTAGTCCACGGATTACTGATTACAGTAGACAAACATTCTTTCTTTATACAGTGTACTACAGGGCCGGCGCTAGGGGCTTGCATTGCTTGCATTGCCCCCCCAAATTGTGTCTTTGCCCCCCCAAGCACAATGCAAGCAACGGCTATTTTTAAAATGATCTCTGAACCAATCACAAAAATGCATTTTGTTTTACAGTTTGAAGATATTTCCTTGCTTATTCCTGATTGGCTCTTTGAGTCATATAAAAATCGGCAGACTGCCCCAAACAGTTCAGTTCGGCAGTATATGTTCTGTTAGTGTGAGCGAGAGGCAGGTATACTGGTAAACACTTTTTTTTTACAGAATTAGTATTCTTTTGTTTTCTTTATATTTTAATTTCCCAATAATATAAATATTCTCACTCATTCCTATTTCCACGTTTTGAATATTCTCAGTCTGTGTGTAGGTACATTTGTCAGCTTTGACTTAAATTTGTATTAAAGCCTTTCAAGAAATAGAGTTGTTCTATTAGTAATGGCAATTTAATTAAGGGGGCGTATTAAAATGAAATACAATTAGATAATCTTTTTTCTCCATTTACATAATCAACATGTATTTTTTAATCATTGGGTTTTAAATTTAAGTTCGAAAACATGCATTTTTATTTATTTACCTCATACATCACTTTAAGCCAGTATCAATAGCTTGGCTGTCATCATTCATGCACAAATCAAGCCTTGAATATATTTCTGGCTTCAAAAACATGACTATCAACATGCCCCCTCATTAGGTTTTACTGCCCCCCCAAGCAAAGCAGTCCAGAACCGGGGCTGGTGTACTAGCTCTGCAAGGTTTTGGTTTTTTTACCTCCCTAGAAGCTTCTAAGCCTTTTTGCTTCAACATCATTACATAGCGATTTTAGAATATTTGAGTGCCATTAGAAATAAAAACAAACTTCAAAAATAAAATTAAAGTAAGAAAAATTACAGAACTAAACATGTTGCCAGAAGTAACCACTCTTTTCTTTAACATTTTTCTTTACATTTTAAGAAATAGCTCAAGCTCACAGAAAGCCAACATGGATCACACACACATGACATCACAACACAGAGACAACCAAAAGCACCAGAACACACAAAACAGGTACTACCCATAAACTTTTGGGACAAACAATAGAATAACAACTATTTACAGCAAATCAGAGTCCAGCTCAAAGTTAGTGTGGTGTCAACACGCCGATGCTACATTATACACATAAAACAAATTCTAACCATGAATAACCACGAATAACATTTATCCAAAATGAAAACTGAACATACATAAACAGAATTTGTAACAATAGCAATTCAAAATAATGCATTATATCAACAGTTATCAAACTGATTAAGAAAAATCTAAAATTACTGTATTCTCAATGTATAGTTCAATCTCCTGCACTAAATAAATAAATAACGTATGGAAGCTGGTAGCAGTGTTTTCCAATTATCCTGGAGTAATGCTGTAGTAAAAAAGTAAAACTTTATTTCTGCCATAATACGCTAGGTTAAACTCTGGAGGAGGTAATTAATGAGCTGATCAGATGAGCTGAGTCAGGGAACACACTTAAAAATGCAGGGAGGGGATATTCAGGACTAGGATCGGTAACCACTAAAAGACTGTGTTAGAAACAAAATGACACACTGAACTTAAATCATTGAATCAGTTTAGTCAAATGGATGTGAATTTTTAATACTTACATTAAGTTGAAAACTGTACTTGAAATATTAAATCAGCACTTTCAGTGTAAATACTGCTAGACCAAATGAGCTTAAACCGAATGTGTGACATGGGCATGTTAATGCTGCCAATTTACATAAACACAGTGCAGAGGCATTTATTTGAATAAAAAAGAAACTGTATGGATTTAGTAATGTGGATTTTTCTCCACACTAGACTTTAAATAAAAAGTTTTTTATGTTGGTTAGAATAGTTGGATGTAACCTGCTTTCCAGGTTATCTACGCTGATAGTCTTGCTGTGCCAGAGTTCTGTCTAACAAAATGTCCAATAAAAAATAATCTTTGCTTAAAGGTGGGAGGTGATAAAGTCTTAATAGGGTTCAGATTTATGCCCCTCTTAAAGCAGAGCTCAAAGAAACAGCAATAAAAACTAGTTGTGTTTTAAACTGCATTCTACTATACCTGATAGACCTTTTTACACATGCACATTAAATCAGGAGTTTAAATGCAGAACTAAATGACATGGCAATTACCTGGGTCAATACCTCTGGTATTTACAGATTTTTGTGTGAATATTACCCAGGAGAGTAAAATGCTGAGGCTAGTAATTGAAATCATTATTAGCTAAATTCAAGTGGGTAAATGTTTTGGATGTGTGTCCACTCTGTATCTGTAAAGTAATGTTATTAAAGGACTTCCGTAATCTTTATAATAATAGACAGATACTTTATTGATCCCAAAGTAAATTAAAGCCTGAGTAACATTATACAACAATGAAGGTACACACTATAAAAATTCAACTGTACAAATTTGAAAAACAGAACAAGAAAGATTGAAGGGTACCTGTACTTTGCATAGACTGGATAACTTTTAAAAAGGCTTCATATCCATAGGATACACACAATACACACTAATCACAGTGGAGAGAACAAAAAAGAAAGAAAATTGCAGTAATAAGCACCACAAACACAGAGCTACTGAGTAGGCTGCCACTCAGTGCTGCACCAGAAGTGAAAACCGCAAGTCAATCTACTTGTCCAAAATATTTGTCTATGCAGAATATTATTATTATTTATATCATGGAATTTTTTCTGTCAGAAAGCTGGACTGAAGTTTAATGAAAGCACAATTGTGAATTCTTACATACAGCATAGAAGCATACCGCAGTAAGAACAACTAAGTAATTTTACATAGGTCTTTTATACCTCTATTGCCCTCTCCATCGCCAACCCCTCCTCCTTCTTGGAGTCGCACACACAAAGCGAATCAGTAAGATGCTATGAAACATATTCAAAAATAAGAAGATACATATTGGCACCATAGCATCTGCTATGTCTTACATATAGGTCTTGTGATTCGATAGCTTGTCTTTCTTGGATACACTTTGTTTTTACATCCTTGCCATGTTTATCCTCGCATGTTTATCTGATTGTTCTGTTCTTTCTGTGATCTCAGTCTTCTTGCTGGATATGTGAAAGACATCTTACACTTAATGATTACTAAATATGTGACAATACATTATATGATTTATAAGAAGCCCCTTACTTATATTAATTTCTATCACATTTATTATGATTTTAACATCATGTTTTACACACTTTGGTTTTATTCACTCGATACACAAGATTCATCATGTCAAACACAGTCATGGACAATTTGTATCTACAATTCACCTCACTTGCATGTTATTGTACTGTGGGAGGAAACCGGAGCTCCCACAGGGGTTCTGTGCAGATGCAAGTAAAAAACGTCACGATTAAACTGACAGTGGCAGATGAAAGAGAAACAATAAGACAAGCATTACCAAATACAAAAAGATTGTATTACATTTATGTGAATTAGGAATAATGCAGTTCAGTGATTCCAGTTATTGGCTACAACAAAACCAGTGGACTAGCTATAAGCAGCAAGCTTTGCTAACGTTTGCTTCCATTTAGCTGCGTGCTGGCACACGAACAAAAAAATTATTTCCTTGTTTATAGTAAGGCATTAAAAGGATTTTTTAAATCAAAGTAAAAGTGGTATGTAAATATTATTTAGTATTATTTGATATTTTTTGACCATAAGCATTTCTGTCAGTGCAGCCTCCAAGCAACAACAACATTGGCTTACAACATGCCCAACAAAGCCAAAGCATAACTAACATAGCACAACTGCTGGTGTGAGTCAACATAAACTTGATAATACATGTACATGTCATTTAGGTTAAAACATATCTACCTAGACAGCATCCACAGTAGAATTTAGAAAACCATACTTCACAACATATTGGTGTCATGCCCAATTTGGCCCAGTAGGTAGACACCACCCTCTGACAATATGTTCATACAAACTTTGTATTACTCAGGATTCTGTTTTTATAAAGTTTATTTAAGTTCATAATAATTATAATGTAATATTAGTAATAATTAATGCCTTTAAATTGCCTAGCCAGCTACTCAGTCCACCAAGAAGTCACAATCCAAATCCAAAACCTTTCTACAGAAAAATTATCTCTTTCATTTTGCAAAACAGCAACTGGAGATTGTTTAAGAAAACTGTTTAAATGCTTAATAGGTCACATAAGTGATTGTAAGTAAAGCGCTGGGCACAAGGACAGGGACGGGCACCCTCACAGAGACATTCTAGAAAGGTTTATTTACAAAATATTAAGACAAGACAAGAACAAAACACAGTATTAAGGACAAGAACAGGAGTGAGGCTAAGCTAAGCTAACACTATGCTAAAGGCTAAATGCTAATCTAACTGTAAACATATAACAGATTCCTAGACTAAACTACTCTACCACTAACTCAGGCAAACAGGGATGCTGACACAGATGCTAATAATTAAGCCAATGACAATGCTAAGCTAGGACAAAAAAGACACCAGAACTAAGACATAACAAGCATGGACAGTAACAACATTAGCACGGACAAACAAAGCATAGCAATAAATCACCATGAGAGGAGCCAGAATGAGCATTAAAAAAAACATAAACATAAACAATGATTTACATTCATAACATTCACTGAACAACCCAGGAGGTTATAAATACAGGGGTTTATATACTCATGCAAATCAAGACAGACATGGGGAACAGGAGGTGATTACACAGGGATGAATCAGAAACAAGAGGCGGAGACAAGAGGGGTGTGTACACAAAACAAACACCTGGCTGTTATCATGACAGTAAGGCATCGGCTCAGTTGAAACAGATAATGCTAATAAGATGCAAGAACTTCTGTGAAATGTAGTTCTTAAAGAACTACACTCGCATCATCTTGCACCTCCTTCTGCTGGACTGACTGGGCATGGCAGGTTGAGATGTTACAGTACCCCTCGTCAAGTAATTACTTCAGGCATTTCTTATCCTCCTGGACACTCACAGTAACTGTACTAATGTACTACAATCTGGGGTCCAAAATGTGAGGCCAGTGTGGGAGTATCAACATTAGAAAGGAAAAATAGGCCGGAAAAAGGTTCATGGTAACTTTTGGATAAAAGGTAAAGCGTGACTTAATTGCAGAACCTGTGCTCTAACTTCAGAGACATAAAGAGTTCCAGGAAGAACCCCATGTGGGAAAGGCTTTCATTTAAAGTCCTTGTTAATAGTTCCCAACTTAAGGGGGCCTGAAATACAAAACCAATGACTATGAGTTTGGACTAGTGTTGGGCAGCAGATTTAATTGAGCTAAAAGTCATTTGGAAACCACTATCTATTACGATACAATGTGGATGAGTTGTGTACCCACAAATTAAATCTGACACTGAATTACACTTTTTATTTAAATGCTTTTAAGACTTGGCTGTTTGGTATGCATCATGTACTACTGTTCAATACATTTAAAGGTTGTAGTTCAGATAGAACAAAAATGATTCTTCATCAGCTAACACTGCTCTGGTTTGTGCAGATCAGGCAGTTCCTGGGTTTTACTGCAGAAGTTCCTGCAACCTCCCATTAACTGTTTTTTTAATGTGAAACAGTGAATTGTTTTAAGTACTTCCCACAGAATAATGTGGGGAAAAATGCTGGGCGTAATTGACCGGTTGTACATCAAATGGGGTGTGAGGAATAAGGCTTGATGAGCTTTGGATGTGATGAGTCTCAAACAACCCTAGTGTCAAACACTTCAGAACAAGAACATTAGTGCATTTTCACAGAGTGCAGGAGGATGTTTACGTATAATCATCTATTATTTTTTTCAGATGAATAAGTTTAAAAAACATTTTCCTTATCACACAATGCCACCTAACTTCATAAAGTCAATGTCTAAATAAATGTATTTTGGGTTCATTGATATTCATGGAGATACGTCATAGGGGTTTCTAAAAATAATTCAGCTTGCATTTGTATATTTTGTCTGTCCTGTACATATTTCATGAAAAAGTTTGCAACGTAAAACAAACTGCTTGCCGAGAAGGACACAAAGGCTTGACTGACATCTGGCAAAATGTGGACTGATAAATCAGAATGAAGAAAAACAAAGCTAATTTAAACTATATTAAAGACAAGGCTAAGAACATGATCCTAATAGTCAAACATGGTGGTGATAGTATTATGATGTAAGGATGCTTGCTGATGTATTGCCTGAGTAACTTGTGGTTATTGACAGAACCATAAATTTTGCTCTCTACAAGAAAATCCTGAAGAATATAAAGCAACAACTCAACAATCCAAAGAGCAGGAGAAAGTTAATTTCTAAATAGCTTAAAATAAAAATAAAATAAAATAAAATAAAATAACATCAAATAAAATAGAATAAAATAAAAAAAATAAAAAAAAAAAATAAAATAAAAAAATAAAATAAAATAAAATAAAATAAGATAAGATAAGATAAGATAAGATAAGAAAACAAAACAAAACAAAACAAAACAAAACAATACAATAAAATAAAATAAAATAAAATAAAATAAAATAAAATAAAATAAAATAAAATAAAATAAAATAAGGCTTTTGGAGGGGCACTGTTAAGGTCCTTATTTGAACAGTATAGTACCGCTGTGGCAGGACCTAACACATGATCATAATTTTAAAATGTTATTTTATGCTTTTTTTTTGTCTGTTTTGTATAAAATAATACAAAAAAGTGTAAAATATTCAAAAACACAAGTTTCCCAGAAATGTGTCCCAGTCACATTTCCACAACCTATGGAAAAAGAAATGGAAAATAATAATGTTTAGAAAGATTGTAAGTTCTGTAATATGTCCTATATTGACTATATTGGGCCCATAGCCTATGTTTACTTAATTATTTATCTTTAAGTGCTGTTATGACAAACCTGTAGGTTTGCACTTGTTTGTTTATAAGAATCTTTATGTCATGTTTTCCACTTTGGTTACATTTATAACAGAACATGGAGTTACAGGTCACAAATGATTCATATTTTTCACGTTCAATGTCAAAGACCGTCACAGGCAGTTCAGTATCTTCAATTTCACCAAACTCACGTGTCTTTGGACTGTAGGAGAAAACCCTCACAGACATGTAAAGAACATGCAAACTTCACACAGAAAGGGCCCAGACTGCTTCACTTAAGAATCAAACTCCGGACCTTCTTGCTGTGAGGTGACCCACCACACCACCAACATACCATACAACTGAGTGTTCCCAAAGCTCTCTAGTCTCGAGTGTTTAGGATTCATGGTATAAACTTTTTTATTTGTACTATATATGCTCTTTATTGACAAGCAGCACCACTTTCTGACAAGCTGTTGTAATAACTATATTTAACCACAAAATGCATGTTAATAGCAAGAAAATAAACAAATATCTAAAGAATGTCATTATTTAATAGTCACAATAAATCTTTTTAATAATAGATTTTTTTTTACTGGGCACCCTGGATAGGTATTTCACAAGCTAATTTACCCTTCAAATCTTCCTTTAATGTTATACAATTATTTTTACTCCAACTTATTATTCCAAAGAGAAAATATTACATTTTGTGTTGGTGCATCCATGTTCATCTGTAAAGATAAACTTTTAAACATTCGTAATACAATAACTTCAGTCACAGTAACTATAACCGAATGCGTTTCTGTGTAAAAATGCATTCTAGAGTATTCCTTTTCTCAATGTAAGGTCTAAAAGAACATGATAACAAATGTGTCTCAAATAAAGAAGGGGGGGGGGGGGGCTCCATATTGATAACCACCCCCACCATATGCTTCTGACTCAGTCCTACGACTCAGGCCTATGACTAAATCAGGACTGCTTTTATAACTGTACAGTAGAGTTAAGCGTACACTATGTGCCTAAGCGTGGTTATTACAGTTTATTACTATAGTAACGAATTATGTCTACATCAAAACGTACTATGAAAAAGAACTTCTTTATACTAATATAAAGGAAGTAAAATGTGACATGAAGGTACTGTGCTACCTGCGGCAGAGGCAAGCTGGAGTGGCGTTTCAGCATAGTTCTCAGCACCATCCTGCAGTGCCCCCTCCACGTTGGCTCGAGCATCCAGTAGCAGCTGTGGTGGTTGGAGCATACGAGAGATATCATCATTATCAAATACACTCACTACTATGTTTTAAAACGCTGATACCATATAAGTGCACTTCGGATGTATATTAGAATACATTTAAGTTAAAACCACTGACTTCTTCTCTAAATGATGTTCACTTTTACTGTCCAGGAGAGTTTAGCCCATAACTAAGGATTAAAACTTTAGAGAACAAGTGAAGAACATTTAGCTAACCTATTTAATATTTAACAAGACAAATTAGTTCTCCAGGTATCTTCTAGACATGCCTTTAATGTGCTGATGTATTATTTTTGTAGCCATTTAATAAGAAATATGGCAGGGCTTTATTATAAAAGTAACTGAGGTATTCAAGGTATGCTTTAATGCCTTTATTTGCTTTGGCAACCATAAAAATCTACTTTTTATTCATTTCCGGGAGGTTTGTTTAATGCACAAAGAAGTAAAATCATTAATATTTATCAAAGCAAAATATCTTTCTTTCTAAAAGCTAAAGCTGAAGTCTAAAGTCTAAAGTTTTAATAATCTTGAAAATGACAAAATGTTACTGCTTTTTGTCATTTTCTTTTTGTATGTATAAATGATGTCTTGCTTATTTTATTAGGATCTTAACGTCAAGTTTTACACACTTTGGTTACATTCATGACAGGACAGGTAGTTACTGGTTACACAGTCATCTCCAATTCACCTCACTTGCATGTCTTTGGACTGTGGGAGGAAACCGGAGCTCCCGCAGGAAACCCACGCAGACAAGGGGAGAACATGCAAACTCCACACAGAAAGAACTTGGACCGCTCCACCTGGGAATGAAACCCAGGACCTTCCTGCTGTGAGGCTACAGTGCTACCCACTGAGGCATTGTGCCGCCCTACATTTATGATAATTACAGGCTTGTTATAAGTGGGGCCAATTCAAGAAATTAATAAGACAATAATGACAATATAATAACTATATTGCATTCTTGGAATATGTAGAGGACAAAAAAGGACAAATATGAAATGTGCACTTCGTACCTGTGCCACTCATTTGCTCATCATTATCTTAATGCTGTAATTTGCCACTGCTGCCACCTTAAACTGCGTGCAGGGTGTTTTTTAACTACTGTAAGTAGCTTTGGATAAAAGTGTCTGCCAAATGCTGTACGTTTGTGTACTGGTTGCCATTAGGTGGGGAAACTGGATACAAGGAAATTCATTTAAATAATCTTATACATGAAGACAAATTTTTGAAAAAAGATTTAAATGTTCAACATTTTCCAAAAATATATTCTGGCTTCTTTTTTTGTTTGGCCAGGAGTGTACATTCTAATTCGTTACTTACCCACTTGGCCAGCTTAAGAGGACTCATAATTGTTAGGGCATTGTGTATAGAGGAAAACCTTTCCTGTTATGCATGTCCAATGTGGGAGAAATAAAATGTTCTGAGTTAGTGAGGGCAATTTTATCTGCCTGCAGATTTGAAACTTCGGGAACATGATAATTAATTTAAAGTCAGAGCTCCTTTGTCTGATCTGGTACACAGAAACCTTTTTAAATTGTTTTGCTCTGGCCTGCATAATAAAAATTTAATCTCATCGTTTTGTGACTGTACATTGTAAAATGGCTCATTAAATCCAGCTTGGATAAGAACAACTAGTCCACATCAGTATAACCGGGGTACGGCTTGCCATTATTTCCAAATTGGACCATAATAATGACTGAAAGGGTGCACAGATGGAAGGCATTCATTATTTACATCGTCACTACCTGCACGACAGGGACGTGTCCGTGCAACACGGCGAAAGTGAGTGAAGTCGCCTGCCTGGTGTCTGGATAAATTGAGGGGTATCTGTGTACTGAGCTGGGCACCTGGGAAGTCATACAGGGGAGGTTCAGGGAGAGAATAAGTTTAGCCATTAAACTTCATTCGGACGAGGAAGAAAAAGAGAAGCAAGGAAATTAGTGTGAGTGGAGCGTTTGAGTGTTATTGTGGAAAGTTGGAGCTTCTTTCCTATCTGCCCCTGTATAAACCTTAGTTTTTAAATAAAAACGATTTTATTTTGTTTTTTATTCTTTTTACATATCTCAGTCCGAAACATGGATATAATTGAGGTATCATACTGTCCAAATGCTGCGTTCTGGGAATTTTAAAAGTGATGGATAAACTGCAAAAGACTGCTGGCATGGAGCACCAACACTGGAGCATCACGTAAGCAGTGACTCATAAGCAAAGTGCCAAAAGCTGCAAATTGATTTGTCAGGCTTAAATGTTGTCCTTTTCTGAGCGAGCTTCACTAACAGGCAGAAATATTCATGGATATAACGTTTTGTTAAAGTAGGAAGCTTTTAGCAAACACTAAACAGATTTGACCTTTTAGCAATGTGCATATGCATGCTTAAAGTATATACATGTCAATGTATATGTCCATTCTAGATGCATAATGAGTAAGGCCCTACTTAATTCACCACTGTGAAAATCACGTCACAAACTGTAAATAGAGCCGTTGCCCATGAAATATGCAATTTGCTATAAAATTCAAAATTTAAGGTTTGTGTTTAGTAATTTAACATTTTTCATTCTCATATGAGCTGCATTATGCAATATGAGGCGGTCCTAGCAATCTTACAGTAATTAAGTTAGTGAAATGTGCTGACGATGTTTGATGTATGTGTTTATGTATTGAGTGCATTTTGTCCCTTTGGGGATTCCATAAAGTGTGCTTCTCTACACATGTGATCATCTCTCTGTAGTCTGTGCTTAACCCTTTGATGCACAAGCTAAGCAAACCCCTTCTAATGCACAACATGGGTCAAAAATGACCCATATTCATCCATTCAAGAATATTTTCATATGCACATTTGTCAGTTATTCATGTATTTGCTGTCTTAGCTAATAAAAGCTATCTATACTAGAATATGTAAACAGCTAGCAAGCAAATAGTATTGGACATATTCAAGATTCAAGAGCCAGTAAATATGTTTTTGACTACAAACACTTACAAATGTCAGTAGTTTCTGTCAAATTCCATAGTAAATACATAAGGGTCATTTTTGACCCATGTTGTGCATTAGGAGGGTAGTGACACAAAAATGATTTTTATTAAAAAAGCAAAAAATATAAAACTGAAATAAGGATTTGTGATGATCAAAAACAAGTTAATTGAAAAATTAATGGAAGCTTGAATGACGAAAATTAATTTATTGCAAAGATATAGAAAATAAAAACTCAGTTGGGTCACTTTTGACCCAGGTTGTGCATCAAAGGGTTAAAAGAACAAGCCAGTAAAGTTTGCTTCTAAATGTTTGTCTATGTACAACTTATTTCTTATTTTATATACTCAGCAAACTCTAAAGACGAAGGGGGTGGGTGTGTGTGTCAAAACACGGACAAGTATTTTGGTCTTTGAGATGGAGCAATTAAGGTAGGCTGTGTACCACAGCTTCCATTGATTCTATCGTTCAATTTATGAGTATAATTTAATGACTGCAGTGAAATGTGGCACTTCTCTTTGAAAAACAAGGTTCGTGAAATTAAGCACATTTTCCCGTAAATTTAGTAGGGCCCTAATTATAAGGATGATAAACAGTATGGTGCTGTAAAATCATTTCCCCCCTTTTTTCTTACTTTAATGTTTCAGATATTTGAATAAACACATACACAAACTATAGTTTATATAATATTTTGATCATTGAAAAATATCTAAATCTTTGAAAAATGGCCCTGTGTAAAAAAAGTAATTTCCCCATTAGTTACTTATTCATCTAACTGACCTAACATAATTGATAATATGGTTAAACTGTTTCATTTAAATTTTACTTCGAGCTCCTCCAATAATGTAAATTAGACTAAAAGGTCTCAACAATTATCACACTATCCATTTAGGATAAAAAGGATAAGGATAATATGGGGCAGATGGGATGCATTTATTTGCCATATATACTTATACACATGTTCAGTACAATTTAATTCTTAATTCACATATTCAGAGGGGTCAGAGTACAGGGGCAGCCAATTTATGAAGCCCCTGGATCCTAGAGGATTAAAGACTTGGTTAAAGAACTGGGATTTAAACTCAAACCTTTTATTTGGTAACACACAGTTTCTCCATTAGGCTTCCACTGTACTTAAACAAAATAAATTCTGCAAGAGAAAGTTCCTACAGGAGCACCTTAGTTCCACCATTAGAAAGTAACCGAGGAGAAATGTCATATGAGTGTTGCAAAGCAAAAGCCACTGCTACACAAACAAACATGTACCCTAGACCTGCATAAGACCTCATGCCTCTTTAAAGATGTTCTGTGGACTGATGTGTTAAAATTCTAACTTTTTTAAAGAAATATGTCTTGCTGCATCTGGTGTAAAGTTCCCACAGTATTTCACAATGCTGCGCCACAGCATTTGGTAGTGTGCCAAAATAATAACAACAATAACAAGAACAGGTCTATCTGTAAATGCATTAAAAATTAAGGTTAAGGTTTTTCTACTGGCTTGGTCAAAATCTTCAAGTGAGCCTCATTGAGATGCTATTTTAGAAACTTATATTTGCAGTTCATGTTTGAAAACCCTGCAGCTAAATGAAAGATATTATGAAAAAAACTGTGGGCCAGATATCTTTCAAGGTGATGTGAATTTTTAAAATCATTTGGTAGCAGAACCACTAATGAAGTTAGGGGCAATAACTTTTATTCATAATACAAGTCCAGTAGGTCTTTTTGCTACAATAGATGCTTATTTGCTTGCAATAGATTTGTAAAGTACTTTGTAAATAACATAATGAATTATCATGACAGTTTATTTTCAGTAGTATGTTCATTATTGTTATTGTTTTTGTCCTTTTGTGGTAAATGTAAGATAATACTGTGTCAGAAACCAATAGGCCCTACAAAAAGTAGCTGGAGTGAAAAATGTTTACTCTTACAGGAGTAGGCAGTCATTAAGGAAACTCACAGCACAGGAACAGATTTAATGCTGTATATTAGAATCCTAAAAATAAACCCTGTTGGTATGAACTTAGAATCCAAGTATAAACCCCCACTGGAATACTTTGTGAAAGACAAGAATTTATCCTTTATTAATTCTTTTAAACCCAAATTAAGGTCAAAAGAAATGACTTTTAATGTTAAGGCTGACCAGCATAATTGTGCTACCGTGACAATTTCTGCTGATAACATATACACATACAGTGTATCACAAAAGTGAGTACACCCCTCACATTTCTGCAGATATTTAAGTATATCTTTTCATGGGACAACACTGACAAAATGACACTTTGACACAATGAAAAGTAGTCTGTGTGCAGCTTATATAACAGTGTAAATTTATTCTTCCCTCAAAATAACTCAATATACAGCCATTAATGTCTAAACCACCGGCAACAAAAGTGAGTACACCCCTAAGAGACTACACCCCTAAATGTCCAAATTGAGCACTGCTTGTCATTTTCCCTCCAAAATGTCATGTGATTTGTTAGTGTTACTAGGTCTCAGGTGTGCATAGGGAGCAGGTGTGTTCAATTTAGTAGTACAGCTCTCACACTCTCTCATACTGGTCACTGAAAGTTCCAACATGGCACCTCATGGCAAAGAACTCTCTGAGGATCTTAAAAGATGAATTGTTGTGCTACATGAAGATGGCCAAGGCTACAAGAAGATTGCCAACACCCTGAAACTGAGCTGCAGCACAGTGGCCAAGATCATCCAGCGTTTTAAAAGAGCAGGGTCCACTCAGAACAGACCTCGCGTTGGTCGTCCAAAGAAGCTGAGTGCACGTGCTCAGCGTCACATCCAACTGCTGTCTTTGAAAGATAGGCGCAGGAGTGCTGTCAGCATTGCTGCAGAGATTGAAAAGGTGGGGGGTCAGCCTGTCAGTGCTCAGACCATACGCCGCACACTACATCAAATTGGTCTGCATGGCTGTCACCCCAGAAGGAAGCCTCTTCTGAAGTCTCTACACAAAAAAGCCCGCAAACAGTTTGCTGAAGACATGTCAACAAAGGACATGGATTACTGGAACCATGTCCTATGGTCTGATGAGACCAAGATTAATTTATTTAGTTCAGATGGTCTCAAGCATGTGTGGCGGCAATCAGGTGAGGAGTACAAAGATAAGTGTGTCATGCCTACAGTCAAGCATGGTGGTGGGAATGCCATGGTCTGGGGCTGCATGAGTGCAGCAGGTGTTGGGGAGTTACATTTCATTGAGGGACACATGAACTCCAATATGTACTGTGAAATACTGAAGCAGAGCATGATCCCCTCCCTCCGGAAACTGGGTCGCAGGGCAGTGTTCCAGCATGATAATGACCCCAAACACACCTCTAAGACGACCACTGCTTTATTGAAGAGGCTGAGGGTAAAGGTGATGGACTGGCCAAGCATGTCTCCAGACCTAAACCCAATAGAACATCTTTGGGGCATCCTCAAGCGGAAGGTGGAGGAGCGCAAAGTCTCGAATATCCGCCAGCTCCGTGATGTCGTCATGGAGGAGTGGAAAAGCATTCCAGTGGCAACCTGTGAAGCTCTGGTAAACTCCATGCCCAGGAGAGTTAAGGCAGTTCTGGGAAATAATGGTGGCCACACAAAATATTGACACTTCAGGAACTTTCACTAAGGGGTGTACTCACTTTTGTTGCCGGTGGTTTAGACATTAATGGCTGTATATTGAGTTATTTTGAGGGAAGAATAAATTTACACTGTTATATAAGCTGCAAACAGACTACTTTTCATTGTGTCAAAGTGTCATTTTGTCAGTGTTGTCCCATGAAAAGATATACTTAAATATCTGCAGAAATGTGAGGGGTGTACTCACTTTTGTGATACACTGTACATATATACACCGATCAGCCATAACATTAAAACCACCTCATTGTTTCTACACTCACTGTCCATTTTATCAGCTCCACTTACCATATAGAAGCCCTTCGAAGTGCTACAATTACTGACTGTAGTCCATCTGTTTCTCTACATACTTTTTTAGCCTGCTTTTACTCTGTTCTTCAATGGTCAGGACCCCCACAGAGCAGGTATTATTTAGGTGGTGGATCATTTTCAGCACTGCAGTGACAATGACATGGTGTATGTACGTATGTATGTTTGTATGTATGTATGATATGAGCACAACACACACTAACACACCAACACCATGTCAGTGTCACTACAGTGCTGAGAATGATCCAACACCCAAATAATACCTACTCTGTAGTGGTCCTGGGAGAGCCAGGGAGAGTAATTGTAGAACTACAAAGTGCTTGCTAAGTGGGGTAAATGGAGCTGAAAAAATGGACAGTAAGTGTAGAAACAAGGAGGTGGTTTTAATGTTATGGCGAATCAGTGTAGATACATATACAGTATATACATGATATGTATGACATTGTTATGTCAGCTTTGTGTTTTCAATAATAATCTTTAAAGAAATAAAAATCCACAGCACTTGGCATTTTGTTTAGGACTCACACTTTCTCCACAGGAAGACACAACAGATCACAAAACAGTCAAATCCATGAAGTTTATTATATTACAAGATGTCTTTTATTCCAGTTAAGTCCAATTAGTCTAATTTACATAAAATGTAAATAATACACTTCATAAATTTGATTAAACTGTGACATGTGTGCCTACTTGAAACCATTAGAGCAAGTAAGTAATGAGCATTCTTAAGCGATGCTAAAACATTATTTGTATCCAACAGTACTGCAGAAACAAATGGGTGAGAGAAAAACCACAATAAAAGCCACAATGACAATTTTTAGCATTATAGGTTATTTACTTAATAAATTTAATTTAAGTTCTCACACTTAACAATATCAACTCTGTGAAATGTGATTGTTCACTTGTTGATATCATTATTATTACTGTTAAATTAGGAGATTTGTTGAGCTGTGTAAAAATGTAATGTATTTGTTTAAATAGTCATATTTAAATTAGAAAATTGCAGAGACAAATTAAGGCTTTTACTTTTGCAGCTGTTTATTCTATAACTGTACACAATATGGCCAAAAGTTTGTGGACACCTGATTATGAGCTTCTTGGAGACCTTTTTCAAACCACAGGTTGCTCCCCACTTTGTAACTAGTTTGTGGCCTTTTTTGGGAAAGTTTTTTCACCCATCTGTAAGTTATTTATTTTTCATAGCTATAATTAATTTTTAAGTAGGCACACTTTATATACTGCACACTTCACTGACCAACTGACTCATGCTGACAGAAAAGGAAAGAACAAGAAAATACATAAAATTATTGTGTAACACGGTACTGTAAAGCTTTCTTCAATCAACTGATATGCCATTAGCACATCAGTCATAATAACAGTTGATGCCAGGTATTATAAAAGTGTTACATTGGGTGTTTTTTTTTTTTAATTGCATTGTAATTTGAATGTATTAAATTAATCTTAACCTTTGATTATTCTTACACTTCCTGCAACATGTTTATGGCTGCTGGCCATGTCTTACAGCACATATGGAGGACTACGCTTCTCTCCGTCATCATGTGTGATGTCACAACAGCTTTGGTCACAAGCTAATTACCTGTTATGACACTACATATTTCAATAGTTGGCATGACTATTACTGATATTAGTCACATGACACTGTTATAATAGCTTACATCAACTGTTATGACAACTCATGACAGAATATGACATCTGGCATGACAGGGTTTAAAAAATGCTCAATTAATTGTCATGACAGATGAGTCAAGTAAAGTGTTACCAACAATTTAAACAAGACAGGCTTTACAATCACGTCACATGTATAATCAACAAAAAAGCACTGACCTCACTATTGATATCAGCTCCAGCGTCCAGCAGCATCTGTACCATGGCCTCATCACCACGAACACAGGCGTACATGAGTGGAGTCATCCCCTGCAAACACATCAATATACATATTGCACAGTTATGTTAAGTACTCAGGGACTAAGCTGAAAGAAAGAAAGAAAGAAAGAAAGAAAGAAAGAAAGAAAGAAAGAAAGAAAGAAAAAGAAAGAAAGAAAGAAAAAGAAAGAAAGAAAGAAAGAAAGAAAGAAAGAAAGAAAGAAAGAAAGAAAGAAAGAAAGAAAGAAAGAAAGAAAGAAAGAAAGAAAGAAAGAAAGAAAGAAAGAAAGAAAGAAAGAAAGAAAGAAAGTTTGTAACAATGAGACAAAATAAAACTGAATCATTACAAAATCCCACAATAAGATAAACTTTTAAAGCTTAATCATCATTGTGAAATGAGGGGGTTAAATAAATCTGGAACGTCTGAATAAAAGCACAAAAATTACTGATTATAATAATATTGGTATTTACAGTATTACTAGTAGTTCTTCTAATTTATTTTTAAAACATTTAAGTTGACTGAAAGACTTTCTGGATTACAGTAATTAGTTAATCTGAAAAAACAATAGTAATAGTTTTAAAATGTACTGTGTAATCTACTAATACTAGTAATACTTTTATAAGGTTGTGGTATGGAAAGATTAGATTTTGTGCCTAGCATAATCTAAATATTAGTATTATGCATTTGTGCATTAAAGTCCAGTCATGATGTTGCTTGAGCCTGGGAGTGAAAAGTACAGAGATAAGCAACATGTCTGTTGTTAAGCTGAAGCAAGATGTTGTAAGCAGATAAGGAACAACAGTTACCACAAAACGAAGGTTCCAAAGGCTTACACCCAAACTTTAGAGGAAGTGCTAAAACTGTGACATGACTAGAGCAGTATAAAGAGAGGCCCACAGTTCTGTTCTTTGTTCTTCAGCTTATACACTGATCAGCCATAACATTAAAACCACCTCCTTGTTTCTACATTCACTGTCCATTTTATCAGCTCCACTTACCATATAGAAGCACTTTGTAGTTCTACAACTACTGACTGGAGTCCATCTGTTTCTTTGCATGCTTTTTCCCTTTCATGCTGTTCTTCAATGGTCAGGACCCCCACAGGACCACTACAGAGTAGGTATTATTTGGGTGGTGGATCATTCTCAGCTCTGCAGTGACACTGACATGGTGGTGGTGTGTTAGTGTGTGTTGTGCTAGTATGAGTGGATAAGACACAGCAGCGCTGCTGGAGTTTTTAAACACCTCACCATCCCTGCTGGACTGAGAATAGTCCACCAACAAAAAAAATATCCAGCCAACAGCACCCCGTGGGCAGCGTCCTGTGACCACTGATGAAGATCTCAAAGATGACCAACTCAAACAGCAGCAATAGATGAGTGATCGTCTCTGACTTTACATCTACAAGGTGGACCAACTAGGTAGGAGTGTCTAATAGAGTGGACAGTGAGTGGACACGGTATTTAAAAACTCCAGCAGCGCTGCTGTGTCTGATCCAGCAGCACAACACACACTAACACACCACCAACATGTCACTGTCACTGCAGTGCTGAGAATGATCCATCACCCAAGACCTGTGGGGGTCCTGACCATTGAAGAACAGCATGAAAGGGGGCTAACAAAGCATGCAGAGAAACAGATGGACTGCAGTCAGTAATTGTAGAACTACAAAGTGCTCCTAAATGATAAGTGGAGCTGATAAAATGTACAGTGAGTGTAGAAACAAGGAGGTGGTTTTAATGTTATGGCTGATCAGTGTATACTGCTGTAAGAACCCACAATTGTGTTTAAATAAATCTTCATCAGTCCAGTCTGTTGGTACTGTTTGACTTCTTTTGCATTCTCACCACATTTTTCCATGACAGTTGTAAAAAGGTCTCTAATGAATATGAAATTTGTGAACACTCCATATATGTTTTATAGAATTCTATTCACTAAGATGGCTTAGTTGTGCAGTCAACTTCACCTTTTTTATTTTGGCTGTACGTTTAAAGTTAGTGTATTGTTGCATTGTTTATCTTCTCTACATGCTTTTGTTAATCGATGATATTAAATCCTTCTGTAACACATTATTCCAGTCAGGATTTGTTCGTTGATGTATGATGTACCTGGATGTCCTTGTACTGTTTGCAGAGAAAAAGCTCTATACTATGATACTTCCATTTCCACAGGATGTGGCCACAGGAGAAGTTTATATTGTATAAGTGTGTGCTGATTTGTGCTAAGTGGGTAACAGAGAAGAGAGCAATTGCTGCACGATGTAATTTGTGGCTTTTAGGTTTTATATACAGTATAATATATTGAAAAAAAAAGTGGCTAAATACATGTTTCTCCGAAGTGTACAAGACTACCTCATCCAGCTGTTTTAAAATAAATAAACAAATAACAAAAACATTGAGCTTGGAAAAGAATATGGTGCAAAAAGACCTTACACAGCTCTGGTGTTTGGACAGGGTTTGAACCTGTGCACCAGTTACTATCAGTGTGTTATATTGCATGTGGTTTTCCTATGAGTACTGTAGTTTTCATTTCACCTTCCTAATACATGCTTGTAAGTGGATTACTGACTGATGGTGTGAGTGTGAATTTGTGAGTGTATAATGCCCTACAATGAAACAGTGATAAGTGATGTTAAAGGCATACATTAATAAATAAAAATATTTATTTAATGACCCGTATTTACTCTTTTACCAAAATAAACAAATAGCACAGCCTTAAACTGTGATACTGTATGATTTACCAGAGCTACTGCCATACCAACCAGTGTGATTTAACCAACAAAGCAATTTAACCAAAAAAATAAAGCCTTATTATTATGATATTGTTGTAAAAACATTAAAACAGCCGCTCGGGTGGCGCAGTGGTAAAAAGACACGCTGCAACCAGGACTGGATTCTGAGTATGTAGTATCGAATCCAGCTCTGCTTCACCGGTTTGAAGCTGAGTGGCTGTATGGGCAACGATTGGCCAGTTGCTCAGTTGGGGGGGGTGGGACAAAGAACCGGATGTGGGTCTCTCTCTGTCAGAATGCGATTACAACCTCTGCCAGCTGATTCGAGGCGCCTGCACAAGAGATGAGGAGGGGTGCCCTTAGGGTGTGTCTCTCCGCATGCAACGCTAGGTGGCGCCAAACTCATCGATGTGTGGGTGGCAAGAATGTATCTGGCTGCTGCTCATGTTTCGGAGGGGATATGGGTTAGCTTCGATCTCCTCGGTCAGGGCGGGGTTCGGCATAGACAGAGAGGAAGCACGATGCAAAATTTAACAATGGGATGCGCTAAAGGGGGAGAAAAACGAAAAAAAAAAAAAAAAAAAACATTAAAACAGCCCAAAACTTTTGGCTGCTCAGGTGGTGCAGCAGTAAAATATGCTAGCACACCAGAGCTGGGATTTTGAATACATCGTATCAAATCTCAGCTCTGCCATCCAGCTGGGCTGACAGCTACATGAACAACGATTGGCTGTTGTTCACAAGATGGGACAAGCCGGGCCAGGGTTCCTCATAACTGGTGCAATTACGACCTCTGCTGGCTGATTGATGGCGCCTGCGCAGAGTTGGGGAATAATGCTGATCAGGGTGTGACTCTCCGTGCACAAGGCTGATCCGCATATGAACTCACCTCGTGCAGGCGAAAAGATGAAGTCAGTACTGCACACGTGTCGGAGGAGGCGTGTGCCAGTTGCGAAGCTCTTCAGTCAGCAGTGGAGGGTTGTATCGGTAGAGGTGAAGTGTAACGCAATCAGGGTAATTGGATACAACTAGATTAGGGGAGAAAATTGGGAGGAAAAAATGGAGAAAAAGAGAAAAAAAAACAGCCCAATACTTCACATAATGTTTAGGGTGTTTTATGTGACAGATGAAGTAACAGGATGTTAACGGTGAGAGAGAGGAACCCCAGATATATTAAACTGTCTCTTAAAAACAGAGTTTGTTTCAAAGTTTGATATATAGTCTCACAAAAATGTATTTAAACTTGTCTTTAGGTGCTAAGAATGGTGCTTTGCTGCTTGATTCTAAAGATAGAAAAGTGTAGGATAGGGAGCACAAAATAAAAATAGATAAGAAGATGTCAGAGCAGAGATTCCTGATGCAACATCAATTTGTCCGAGCTAAATAGAACTGAAAACAGAATAATTCCACCCAGACTCAAATAAAATCCTCCCTCAACAGAGATGAGGATCAAATTCCACACTCTGAGGCTGCACACCACTACCTGCTATGCAACCATGCCATTTTACTACTGCTACAGTCACTACCTTTCACTACTCAATTATAAGAATAAATTTTTAAAAAATCATACAGTATTACACAGTAGCTAAAACATTTACTGCTGCTAATGCCTAGTTCACACTACACGATTTTTACCCTGATTTTCGCTCGCCAATCGGTCGCCGCTAGATGTGCTCGGAGCTCGGAGGCAAATCGGTGTTCGCTTGGGGCTCGAAATCGGCTTTCAATCACTATGTGCAAAATGTTTTGCCGATCGCTCGCATACTCAAGAAAAATATCTAGCATGCTAAATATCTGGACCTGTCGGCGACTCTAAATCATGTAATGTAAAAGGTGTTACGATCAGGTTGTGATTGTTGTGAACGCAAGATAAAGAAGGGAAACCCGGGGGGAGGAGTTGTAAATATGTAGAACCTGGGCACAGTATAGTTTATAGCAGATTGCATTGGCATACACACAAGTTTTACAGTATTTGTGACTTATCGTCCACGTCAAACCATAATACTAATCTTGCATTGCAAACAAATATTTATTTGACTTCCAGCTCTTTCTGCAGAGCACACAATCCCTGCTGGCCACGTAGCCCAATCCACTCCTTCAGACAGATTCTTTTCTTTTTCCTACTTGCTGTTACGCTACATATCAGCTCACAAACAACTTTGATCACTCGCTTCTTGCTGGCATACATTTTTGGACATGGTATCACTAAACCCCTTGTCACTTCTTGTGTGTGTTTTCGTGACAAAACGTAGTTTGGGAGACCAGACAGACTCGTTTGAGATTCCTCCTTGTGATCGTGTAGTAGGGCTGTGTGATATCTCAATATGCTTTTGAGAAGTGGCGATATACGATACAATATAATGTAAACTTAAAGTACAATGGCAGGCCACTGCCCGTATTTTAGCTTATTTTAAGTTATCTTAAATACACAAAATACTGTAGTTCTGGTAAATTCTGACAGAATTACAGTGTTTATATTTTGTATTATTACAGGCTGTATTTGTATTCATACTGACAATATTAAACAAACCAGCAGAATCTTACTATAACATTTATGCTGTCCAATTTACTTCAAATAAATGAGCATAAAAAAATTCCAAAAATGTTTAATATTTAATAATGCTTTGCTATCATTGCAAAATAAAAGCGCATGGTAAACAGCAGCACCACGACCCTGATCAACCTCACAGCAGCATAAAATCATAACCGCTGCTTACCTGAGCAGACCAAATCTATATCCGTGTGTTGTTTCACTAGGGATATAATCTACTTTTTGTCTTCTTGGAGGCCGTCTTGTATGTTTCCAGAATATTTCCAGAATATATAAATCCATTTTCAACTGTGTTTGACCACATAACTAATGTAAACTGTTTTAGATCATTTATTCTCTCGGCTTTCCTGGTTAAAAGCTGAAACTGGTAATTCGTTTACTAAACTGTCACTTATACAACAACCAATGAAAAGAGAGATTGAAATTCCGCCCAAAATCTAAATTCGGGAGCTCTGATTGGTTTATACATCTGAATCTCTTTAACAAATGAACTGATTCATAGAGTTGTTTACGCAAAACAAATGAATCTTTACCATAGATAATAGAACAGCTCCCTGATTCGATTCCACATTTCGAATAATTTGTTTGAAAAGAGTTGTTTCTGACTTGTTGACTCAGCGATTCAGTTTGCATGTGTGTGCGTGCACGCGCCCACCCGCTCTGCGCAGTGCTTTTGTGCTGTTTTCAATGGTCTCAAATGGTAACCTTGTGTATCCTAGGCATACTCGATATATCGAATATGGTCATTTTGAACATAAAAAAGTAAAAAGTACCCCCTATCGCTGATTACTCGTGTAGTGTGAAGTTAAAGACTTAAAAGATTCTCATTTACAAGAGATCAAGTTGTGTAGTGTGAACTGTACAGTTATCTGAACAACCTGAAAGTCGTGTAGTACTTTGCAACGTGGTAACATTAATATAAAATAAACAGTTCTTTACTGAAGTCATCTAAAACTCAGTGGCCCTAACTGGAATGTACTTTCAGGTGTCTGATTAATGAACCTGTAGTACGTCACAAAAATGACAAATGACTGGAGCACACATGCTGATGAATCAATAACAAATACCAAGGGTGTGAATAAATCAAGGATGATTTGCATTTGACCTCCCTCATACTAGCATCATTTATACAAACTATTATTCATTAATCATTGTTTACACAATTAATCATTTAATCATTTACACCAAACACGTATTTAATCATCATTGTTTAATGAAGAGGTGAAATAGATATGATCAGTCTGATTATAATCACACTAAGTAATGATTATTATAACATTGGTATTCATGATGGCTTCCTGTGCCCACTGAGAATGTCACTCCACTTGCTGTGTCCACAGAGGACATCACGCCATCTTCTCTACCTCTAACGTCACTTCATCTCCTCTACCTCTAACGTCACTCCATCTCCTCTACCCCTAACGTCACTCCATCTCCTCTACCCCAACGTCACTCCATCTCCCCCACCCCCTAATGTCACTCCATCTCCTCTACCCCTAACGTCACTCCATCTCCCCCACCCCCTAACGTCACTGCATCTCTTCAACCCCCAAACTTCACTCCATCTCCTCTACCCCATAACGTCACTCCATCTCCTCTACTCCATAACGCCATTCTATCTCCTCTACCCCCTAACGTCACTGCATCTCTTCAACCCCCAAACTTCACTCCATCTCCTCTACCCCATAACGTCACTCCATCTCCTCTACTCCATAACGCCATTCTATCTCCTCTACCCCCTTGTCACTGCATCTCCTTTACTCCATAACGTCACTCCATCTCCCCCACCCCCTAACGTCACTGCATCTCTTCAACCCCCAAACTTCACTCCATCTCCTCTACCCCTAACGTCACTCCATCTCCTCTACCCCTAACGTCACTCCATCTCCCCCACCCCCTAACGTCACTGCATCTCTTCAACCCCCAAACTTCACTCCATCTCCTCTACCCCTAACGTCACTCCATCTCCTCTACCCCTAACGTCACTCCATCTCCCCCACCCCCTAACGTCACTGCATCTCTTCAACCCCCAAACTTCACTCCATCTCCTCTACCCCTAACGTCACTCCATCTCCCCCACCCCCTAACGTCACTGCATCTCTTCAACCCCCAAACTTCACTCCATCTCCTCTACCCCTAATGTCACTCCATCTCCTCTACCCCTAACGTCACTCCATCTCCTCTACCCCTAACGTCACTCCATCTCCCCCACCCCCTAACGTCACTGCATCTCTTCAACCCCCAAATTTCACTCCATCTCCTCTACCCCATAACGTCACTCCATCTCCTCTACCCCCCTTACGTCATGCCATCTTCTGTACCCTCTAACTTCACTCCATCTCCTCTACCCCATAACGTCACTCCATCTCCTCTACCCTTAACATCACTCCATTCTTCTCTACCCCTAAAATCACTCAGTTTTTCTCTACCCCCAACGTCACTCCATCTCTTCTACCCCCTTACGTCATGCCATCTTCTGTACCCCCAAACTTCACTCCATCTCCTCTACCCCATAACGTCACTCCATCTCCTCTACCCCCCTTACATGATGCCATCTTCTGTACCCTCTAACTTCACTCTATTTCCTCTACCCCTTACTTTACTCCATCTCCTCTACCCCCTAACATCACTTCATCTCCTCCACCCCCTTATGTCACTGCATCTCCTCTACTCCATAACGCCATTCTATCTCCTTTACCACCCTAATGTCACTCCATCTTCTCTACCCCTTACTTCACTCCATCTCCTCTACCTCCTAACGTCACTTCATCTCCTCTACCCCCTTATGTCACTCCATCTCCTCTACCCCCTAACGTCACTTCATCTCCTCTACCCCATAACGTCACTCCATCTCTTCAACCCTATAACGTCACTCCATCTTCTCTACCCCTAACTTCACTCCATCTCCTCTACCCCTAACGTCACTCCATCTCTTTAACCCCATAACATCACTCCATCTTCTCTACCCCTAACTTCACTCCATCTCCTCTACCCCTAACGTCACTCCATCTCCTTAACCCCATAACGTCACTCCATCTTCTCTACCCCTAACTTCACTCCATCTCCTCTACCCCTAACGTCACTCCATCTCTTTAACCCCATAACGTCACTCCATCTTCTCTACCCCTACCTTCACTCCATCTCCTCTACCCCTAACGTCACTGCATCTCCTCTACCCCTAACGTCACTGCATCTCCTTTACCCCCTACTGTCACGCCATCTCTTTTACCCCCCACCCGTCACTTCATCTCCTCTACCCCCTAACGTCACTTTATCTTCTCTACCCCCTAATAATATTTCTCTGCTTCCTGTGCATGCTGAGGGCGCTGCTCGCTTACTGTGCCCTCTGAGAATGTCGCTCCACTTCATGTGCCTGCTGAGGTCATTGATTGAACAGTTGAGTTTGCTGACCCTCCAGCTTGAGGCACTTTTTTCTTTTCTCTTACCTGCACATTGTTTGCTTTCTGATTTTGACTAAGTCTGGCCTGAGCCGCCCGTGGATTTCAAGTGGCCTCTGTTGCACCGTCTACTAGCTTTAATAAGGTCTAGCTTTACTCCACAAGTCAAACTTAGATCTCCCGGTGTCTGACCTGTATCTGCCTACTTTTTAGGACTATAGATTTGTCTGCCTGTGAACTAGCCCTTGCTGTGGACTGGAACCGTGATTTTTGGATATGTTCTAATAGTTACAAAATTTCCCTTGGGATAAATAAAGTATCTGTCTATTTAAAACAATTACTGATTATACATTAATACATCTTGTCACTTCCATGTCCCAGGGGATAGGACAGCCAGATGTTTTCTGGTAAAAAAAAAAGATTGTGAGTAAAAACATTAAGAGAGTGAAGTATGTACTATTTTGCAATTATATTAAACTGCTGATTTAAGCATACTCCAGGTGAAATCCACTTCAGGTGTCCGAGGTGTCCTAGATAACTCATTTACTTGTTATTTGCATCTGATTTTCCCTAATTTATCATCATTCACATAAAACCCACATACTAATTTATAATAACAATAAAAGTATCAAAAATCACTTTTTTATGTAAAATCACTTCAATGCTTGGAGTGTATTCAGTCACAGTTGTAAGTCATTTTAAACGCGTTGGTTAAATGCTATAGATATAAAACGTACTGTAAATGTAACCAGGTCATTGCACCCTATTAGGTTGTCAAAGTACCAGCAGAGTATGCCCCTGACATTTTGATATCATCACAACAACAAATAACGGTTACAGCATGTCACTTGTTGTAATGCATGAGCTAAGCTTGAATCTCGATGAAAATAAATACAAAATAAAAGGAGTGGCATGAGAATGAAATCTGGCGCTCATGGAGTCTCATGGGTAATGTGGGTAAGTCTATCTTAATAATTGGTTAGCTGGTAGTATTGGTGCCACACAGATCCATGTTCAATCCTGAGCTTTGGCTGTTTGTCATTTGGTTTATTAATTATACACCAATTAGGCATAAAAATATGACCACCTTCCTAATATTGTGTTGGTCCCCCTTTTGCTGCCAAAACAGCCCTTACCCATTTTTTACATACAGCCCTGCCAAAACAGCCCTGACCCAAGGCATGGACTCCACTAGACCCCTGAAAGTGTGCTGTGGTATCTGGCACCAAGATGTTAGCAGCAGATCCTTTAACTCCTGTAAGTTGCGAGGTGGGGTCTCCATGGATCGGACTTGTTTGTCCAGCACATCCATGACCCTGTCGCCAGTTTACCACGGTTTCTTACTTGGACCACTTTTCATAGATACTGACCACTGCAGACCAAGAACACCCCACAAGAGCTGCAGTTTTGGAAATGCTCTGACCCAGTCGTCTAGCCATCACATTTTGACTCTTGTCAAACTCGCTCAAATCCTTACTCTTGCCCATTTTTCCTGCTTCTAACATCAACTTTAAGGATAAAATGTTCACTTGCTGCCTAATACAATATATCCCACCCACTAACAGGTGCTGTGATGAAGAGATAATCAGTGTTATTTACTTCACCTGTTAGTGGTCATAATGTTATGTGTACTCTCTTATATTATCATACCCCAAAGTTTGGGCAGCATGTTGGCACAGCAGGTAGAGTGGGTGCAGCACAGCTCTAGGGTTTTGGTACATGACTTCAAATCTTGCCTTTAGTCACTATTTGGCACATTTTCTCCATGAGAGGTGGGTTTCCTACTTGCTCCACAATGGTATAGGACACTGTCTAGGGTAAATTCCCACCTTGAGTCCAGTGTTTCTGGGAAGGCCTAACAGCCCCAACACTGATCCGGATAACGATGCCACAAAACTTAATGACTGAACTGCAGTACAGACAAAGTCAGAATATAGATTTCTTGTATCTGTGAGACCCACAAGGCACCCCCCTCACCCAATTCAGTTGTGCCTGTTTGAGACTTATACCGCTCTTTTCGCTGCCACCACCTCCACCCCAATCGAGGAGAGCCGAGGCCATCACGCACCCCCTCTGACACACAGGCAGCAGATTGCTTCTTTTCACCTGCAGGGTTGCACAGAGCACAGTATCGTGTGTGGAGAGCCACACACGGCCAGCAGTGGTCAGCTGTCATCTGTGCAGGCAGATTAATCAGCCAGCAGTGGCCGCACTTACACCAGAAACAAGCAATTTAATTTCAGCCAATGTCTCTTCCATACAGACACACAGCCAATCAGCCGCCCAGCAAGCTGAAAGCAGAGCTGAGAACTGTAGAGCTTGAGATCTCAGTAATGGTGGGTTAGCCTGTTTTACTGCTGCACCACCTGAGAGACACTGCTTTCTCTCGCCAGGCATTTCCACCTCAACCACAAAAAGCTGCATGTATACAGCTAAAACTTAGCTTGCAAATCTAGGCTGCACCATGCACTTAGTGGGGCTCCTGATTAGTACATACTTTTGCATATAGAGATGTGGATTTTTTCTTTGTTATGCTATTAAATTTAAAATAGCATTTATTCAATGCACAACAGGGTGAAAAAGCAGTCTATTAAGCTAGCCCACTGCTGAGAACCAGGTTTAAATCTCAGTGGTGCTATTGGTTGTCTGGGCATCCACACAGGCATGATTAGCTATGTCTGGGCTGGTTGAAGCCCTACAGTGGATTCGTGCCCTGTCAAGTGAATTTATGTAATGCAGCAATCAGTGAAAAAAGACTAATAACTGTCTCAGTGGTGAAAGACCAGCTGCACGTACACTAATGTGTGTCAGTTTCCATAGAAATGTGCTAGTAATAGAAATAAGCATTAACACCTACCTATAATACATCCTGGGGACAATTTAGAATGCCAGAGGAAAGGGGACTGAGTTTTTAAACTGATTTCTATTTTAAAAACATGTTTTCAGTTTGTCACTATGGGTAATAAAGTTGATGTGTTAGTTACATTAAATTATAATTATAAGGTCAAGGTGCTCGTCAGCTGCCCAATCCAGCACCTAAACATTATCAATATAAGGGACTATAATAAAAACAATCTGTTATTTATAGTTATGCATCTTTTACCAACTAAAACATGTTATTTTTAGTTCCTGCTTCAGGTCTACAAATTAGCAGGTAGGTTATAAGCATATATGACATATATGTCCCTGTCCACATTATTCTGTACTAATACACAAGTAAGTACACAAACATTAATGTTGTTACTATTTTTTATACCGGGGTGCCCAATACGTCGATCCTGATCAACCAGTCAATCGCACAGTGCACGCTGGTAGATCGCGCCTCATTCAAACAGGTCAACGTGATTGACAGGAAATGTGGCCACTGTTTCTTTAATTTGCGGTTTGTTACCATAGCTATGCCTCAGCACGCCTAAAGCACTGCAGAATTTAGAAAGTTTTCATTCATCAGTTTGCGCCATTTTTGCATTTTTCTTTTTGTAACCTATGCTGTTTGTGAAGATGAGTGCGCAACCAAGCACAAAGAAACCAAAAACGGTTCGATTCGGGCAAGAACACTGCAAAGACGGCTGTTTCTTTCATACGTGTAAGAAGCTGACAGAGAATAATCAGATCTCATGTTACATACAGAAATTTAACCTTATAATCTGACATTCATATGAAGTCAAGGGCCTCTGCTGCACAATTTTAGAACTTGCTGGCAGAGGAAAAATATCCAAACATAAGAGAATGTGCCACATATTTAACAGCATTTTTGGATCAACCTACTTGTGTGAATCCGCCTTTTCCCACATGGAAATAATTAATTCTAAATATTGGTCCACCCTTACTGATGAACACTTGGAAGCCTGCTTGAGAATCAGTATCAGCAGCTTTTGTCTAGACTATACAAACCTGGCTGGCACCATTCAGAACAAATCGCCAGAATAAGTGTGATTTTTCAGTTGCTTAACCTGTAAAGCTAAATATCAATATAGGGAACTGAAGCTTTTTTGAAAAATGATGAGGCCAACCTTTTTAAAAAGTAGATCGCAATGACCTGTCAACTGAAATAGTAGATCTTAAGCCACAAAAGTGTGGGCACCCCATTCTATACTATTAAGTACATTGTAAGTGTTTTAAGATGCTAGTTTCCTGTTGATGTGGGGTAAATAAACTCCACCCACAAACACACCAGTTACACATATTAATAATGGATATTCTGACAGATGCCAAGAACAGTCATGTGAATGCAGCGTTAGTATTAAGTATTAAGAGGCTTGTGATCAGTAATTTGCTTTTCAAAATTGGCTGTTTTAAAATAGTGGCAAAATGTCTTACTGCCCAAACAACGGTCCATAGCTCTTGTCACTTTCTTACCTTATGGCAACATGACTGCCATATTTTAAAACAGTGTAATGATTTACAGATTTTTGAGGAAGTACAGCTCTAACAGCAAAACAAGTGTATAGAAGTATAATGACAAAGAAAAACTAGGGAATGCAATTTTGTGGTAGGCCAGCCTTTGACACGCAACATTCTGTGGCTCTGGCTATATTTTATCTTTGAAAACATTACTGCCTAGAAACAAGTTCTTTGTGCTGGAAAGTACTTTGCAGGATTCAAATGAAGGCAACCATTTGCCTAAAACCTGGACAAAAAATCTGGACAATACCTCCTCTATGCTAAAATTGCTTATCAAAACAGCTGAACGTACAAAACATCATTCAAATACACCAGGCATGTTTTCCCTTTGAAACTGCATAGAACCAATACCAGCAGATCTTGAAATGTTAATGTTAGTGCATTAGTAATCCCAGAAGCATGACATTAAAATGCTGCGGGGCAGTGCCTGTAGTAAAGCAAGCTGACAACCAAGCAGTTCCTTCTAATTCATTATGTGCATATACTCTTAGTAAATATAGAGGCATTGTGTGTGTGTGTGTGTGTGTGTGTGTGTGTGTGTGTGTGTGTGTGTGTGTGTGTGTTTATTCCAGACCAGGACATTATTGGTGACTATAGTTTTAATGACTTTACTTTTACCTTCTATTCTAGTGTCATCTATGGGCTCTTTAAAGTGCTCACTAAAAATTTACTTCTTAAGCATTAACCTCTGGGATTAAATTTGAGAATGTGACAGGTTTAATAATCTGCACAGGTTGTGTGGTAGAAAAAGAACCCAGATGTTAACCTGGTTGCTTGACCTGATGTTTAGTCATACAATTCCTCAATTTACTAAGTCTATGGGCTACAACATTGCAAGTTGGATTACCTATGAGATCCCCAA
Organism: Trichomycterus rosablanca; assembly: GCF_030014385.1. Classification (NCBI taxonomy): domain Eukaryota; kingdom Metazoa; phylum Chordata; class Actinopteri; order Siluriformes; family Trichomycteridae; genus Trichomycterus; species Trichomycterus rosablanca. The sequence goes on along the minus strand of NC_085988.1, from coordinate 69,138,687 downwards.
AATAATCTGTCTGCACTAAAGAAAAAGCTGCAGTTCTAAGACACATGCTGTGATGATGGATTTACTCATAGCCATAAGTGTAGTGGATACTTACACAAATACCTTACAGCAGGCAGCTACGTTTTTTTTTTGTAGGAAATCCCACCCTATAACGGGATGGGAATGTGATTGGGCAGTGGGACCCTCTGACAATGTAAAAAAATTATGATGCAACAGTTTTTTGCTACCCTAACACCCAGAATTAAGATGTTTAAGATGTCTTATTCAGTACTGTAATCAAACATATACTTACCCTGTTATTAAACCTGACATTAACTGTTCTGACCAAGTATGATAGCATATGACATCTGGTATAATAAATCTGTGACTTTTTTTGAGGGTTTGTGAACGTTTGTAGATTAAGATTAAGCCTATGTGAATCTACAACATATTTGACTGCTTAGTAACTTATTACATTTAAAAAAATATATTTTCTGTATTTATAATATAGACATTCAAACTGGTTTACTTAGTGTTGATAAACATATTTATCCATAAAGTAAAAAATAAAAACAAAATCTAACACATAATTAAAGACAGCACAACAGCCATAGAGACTGCTAGTAAATAGGGCTGTCAGGTAAATACAATAAGGTCTGTTATTAAATGTTGGCAGGTGCACAAGCTTTAAAGCAATGAATTTCACATGAATTTCACATTTTAATGGTTAAAAGGCCTAATGATGACACAAAAAATGTCCTCTAACTAAGTGGTAAACATGTGGGTAAAAATACTCACTAGCAACCAGCAAACAGACAAAATATGCTGATGTGAATGTAGGATAAGGCTACTAGAATATTACAATATTAAAAGTTGATCAATGCAACAAATTTAGTAAGTTGAAAGATCAACAAACATATGTCTAAATAAAATAAAATATTCATAAGTATAATGCACAGTCGCTCAGGTGGCGCAGCGGTAAAATACGCTAGCACACCAGAGCTGGGATTTCAAATACATCGTATAGAATCTCAGCTCTGCCATCGGGCTGGGCGGCTATACGAACAACGTTTGGCTGTTATTCATCCAGGGAGGGAGCCGGATAGGGACCTCACAACTGGTGCAATTACGACCTCTGCTGGCTGATTGATGGCGTCTGCACAGGGTAGAGGAATAATGCGTTGATCAGGGTGTGGCTCTCCGTGCACATGGCTGAACGCATATGAACTCGCCTAGTGCAGGTGAAAACATGCAGTCGGCTACTGTTCACGTGTCGGAGGATGTGTGAGTCAGTTCGCACTCCACAATTGGGGCAGAGGTCATTACCAGTAGAGAGGAAGCATAACGCAAACTGGATGGTAAAAATTGGATGTGCTAAAAATCGGGAGAAAAAGGTAGAAAATGCATTTAAAAAAAAAACAAGAAAATATAAGTATAATTTACACCAGTATTTGTACAAATAAGAGTACTTAATGTAATAAAGTAACCTGCTCGCTCATGCTGTTTATGCCATCAGGTCCCAGCAGATTGACCGCTTGCTTGACAAGGTCAGTTCGGCCACAGTTGAGCATACGAAAGCCCAGGTCCTGCAGAAACTTTGCCTCTGTGGAATTTGCGTCCAGCTTTCGAGTGGCACAGAAGCAATCATCTGCTCTAGAGAGAAAAGTAAAGATGTAATTAATTGACTGGTGCATAAAAAACTGGTGGGTATAATGACAAATAAATAATAATATTTATGACTATTTTGTTCACTCCAAAGCTGTTTTCAGAAACAAATGCAATTTTTTATTTGCAAAACAGATTATGGTCACATTACAAAACACATAGAACATAGTCAAAGCATGTAGACTTCCATGTTTAGTTCTCTTTTGCTGATCTAACAGCCCACAGTCATCTTGGAACGATTACAACTGGATTTTGTACAATTACTGAAGTTTTAATTTAGACACAAATGCATTAGAACATTTCTTTAATTAATTGCCTTTTTGTAAAAATTTGGTGGGTCATATTATCCAGTTTCTTCTGTAAACTTTACAGGTGGAATTATCCAGGATGGAGAATGTAAATATGGAATTTTGCATTGTAAGGTCATGTACTAAAGGTGGACAAGAAAGCCTGGCTTACAATCGACATTCCAAATCATTCCAAATTTGTTTAGTTGGGTTAAGGTCAGGGCTTCATGGAGTTTGTCCACATTAAAGTCATCAAACCACACATTTATGGATCTTGCAGAGAAGCACAGTCATTCTGAACATGTAAAAGGCCTTTTCCAACCTGAATCATATGATTTATTTTACATAATTATTGCTATATGCTTATTTAGCCAAAAAAAGTAACAGCTCTGATACTTCCTGCTATATAGCTAACTACTCTCATAGTACTTACATGAAATGTATTGCTATTTAAACAGAATACTGTCAGCTTTTGATAAGTTTGGATTTTAACAAACTATTGTAATGGGAAAATGCCTGAATGCAGAGCTCTGTTTCTCTGTTGGCTTTATTACCTACATTTATCAAAAAGCTGGATTAGCTGTTTGTATACAGCAAGGTGCCATCATGTAGGTAAACCTCCTGGAGACATGACTCATTTTGTAGAGATGACAATAAATAAATTATAACTTATGACTTATGATACAAAATTGCAGTTTGAAAAATAACATTTTGTGTGTCATGATTTGAAATTATCAAAGTACATGATAAAAGCGCTGAAAAAGAAAATGAAGGATTTTAAGTGTATCTCTAATTGCTGTCCAATATTTAAATAAAACTAATAATTATAAACCTACCATAAAATACAAATTGTACTATTTAGTTTATTTTATTTATATTAAAAGGAAGATATGCGCCGCTCAGGTGGCGCAGCGGTAAAAGACACGCGCTGCAACTGGAGCTGGATTTCGAAGGAGCGTCGTTTCGAATCCAGCTCTGCCTTCACGGTCGAGGCTGGGCGGCTATGGACAACGATTGGCCGGTTGTCCGGGTGGGGGGCGGGACTTGAGACCGTAGGGGATGCTCTCTCAGGAACGGGGCGGTTGCGCCCTCTGCTGGCTGGTTGGTGGCGCCTGTGTGGAGACGGGAGGGGGTGTGGCGGAGTGTGTGATCCTCCGTGCACAGTACTCTGCCACGCTACACTCGTCAAGTGTGGGTGATAAGACGGTCGATTGGCTGTGCACGTTTCGGAGGAGGCGTGGAACGGCCTCGTCAGCCCCAATCAGGAGCAGGAATCCGCACTAATGAGAGGATGATAGATGGGACGAAATTGGACGTGCTAAATTTATTAAAAAAAAAAAAAAAAAAAAAAAAAAAAAAAGGAAGATATGCATTTCTGCAGCTGGTTAAAAATACAGTAATCCCTCCTCGAAAGGTGAAAATCCGCGAAGTAAAAACCATGCGTTTATATGGTTATTTTTATATATTTTAAGCCCTTATAAACTCTCCCACACTCTTATAAACATTTCCCGCACAGTTATACAGCATAAAGCGGAATCTAATGCTTCTTTCCTTCGCTGAGCCAATCAGCACCCAGGATACTTAACCGCGTGCTCTGATTGGGTAGCTTCTCAGCCATCCGCCAATAGCGTCCTGTGTATGAAATCAACTGGGCAAACCAACTGAGGAAGCATGTACCAGAAATAAAAAGACTCCTTGTCCGCAGAAATCCGCGAACCAGCAAAAAATCCGCGATTTATATTTAGATATGCTTGCATATAAAATTCGCGATAGAGTGAAGCCGCGAAAGTCGAAGCGCGATATAGCGAGGGATTACTGTAAACTGTTTTAACAAACTGCAATTCCCAGCAGCCTTTGTTCTGTTGTTCTGCCTACAGCTGTGCGACTATAGCACTTAACATTACCTGTGTATAAATGCCTGAAGCTCATTCAGTTAGCTTCAGGTGTAGATGTGCTACAAAAGCCATCTACTCCAGCATCACGTCAGACTTCATTATGCTTCCCTTGCACATTTCCTATCATTTAAAGGCTGGAGTACTGCAGCTGCCTACTGGCGGGTCTTCCCATGTCCGCTATTAGACCCTTGTGACTGATTTCAATTGCAGCTGCCTGCCTGGTTCTTAATCAACCCAAACGCTGCCACATCACCCCACTGCTGCGCTCTCCTCACTGGCTTCCTGTAGCAGTGACAAATATCAAGGCTCTTCTGTGGTAAAATCAACTTTTCCAGTCTTCTGCCATCCTTAAAAGATAATGATCTCAGACTACGCCTGCATTTATTAATTGTCTTTATAAAAAATCTTCTATGATTTTATTCCAACATAGTTTCAGCAGATTTGTTTTGTTAAATTATTTTGTATATGTACTAGATAAAGAAATTTGACTTAGGAAGCACTTTTGTAGGTGGCCTTAGATAAGAGTGTCTACTAAATGCTTACCTGCATTTTGCAACAACGTGTCAGACCCACCACGACCCTGACTAGGATAAAGTGGTGGTAAAACAGTCAATAAATAAATGAATGAATGAATGAATGAATGAATAACTACTACATTAACTTTGTTTTATTATTAATGCAAGACGTACATTCTCATGGGTTGAAAAGTAGCCTACTAGGTATTGCCACCACATCTAACACACTATGTTTTTGTAATGGTGTTAGATTAAATTTAGTTTCTTTTTACAGTACATGTGATTTCTGACATGTCAGTCTTTTACTACAATTTTCCCCCAATTTTCCTCCCAATCTAGTCATATCCAATTACCCGATTGCATTACGCTTCCTCTCTACTGATGCTGACCTCCACTCTGACTGAGAAAAGCTTTTCACTTGCACAAGGCGAGTTCATATATGGATCAGCTTTGTGTAAAGAAAGACACACCCTGATCCCCATTATTCCTTGACTATGTGCAGGTGCCATCAATCAGCCAGCAGAGGTCGTAAATGCATTAGTTATGAGGTCCCCTCCGGCGCCCCCCCTTGAACAACAGCCAATCATTCTTCGTGTAGGCACCCAGCCTGCTGGATGGCAAAGCTGAGTTTCGAACCAAAGTGTTGAAAATGAAAACTAGCGTATTTTACCGCTGCGCCACCTGAGCGCCCTTTTACTACAAATTTTGATGTTCATTTCTTATGTAACTCCTGAATCCAAACTACATTTCTGGTCAGCATAATTTGCCAGGTATTAGTATTTTGAATAAGTGTCTTGTTTTATGGTCTTGTTTTACTCTCAATCACAAGTGAGCGTAAACCTAATAAACATAATTCCTGAAAGAATCCTTGCATCATTACCCTTTACCACATGCAGTGTTTGCTTTTCCAGGTCTATTAGAAAAGTTGGTACTGTTTTGTTAACCTAGATGCTACCTGACAAACCTGCCAAAGTCTCAAATGTGTCTTGGCTAAGTAATTATGCTGTTCTTATCTATCAGGAAATCCAGAGTGCAGTGAAGGATTGTAACGTTCCTTCTTTAATAACTAAACGCCTCTCTGAGGAGAGATTTTTGGTGCTCTTGAGAACCTTCATTACTGGCATGTACCGAGAAGTGTGGTACAATTTAGACTTGAGTGTTTACTGAAGTAGTTTCAAGGCGTACTTAATTATCTTCCGAACTGCACAGTGCATACTCAAGAGGGCAATGATTTTCACACCTGCTGATTGCTTGTTTACTTATCTTTCATTTAAGACAAATGAAAAAGAGAGAAAACACTTTGTCCTGTACTCAGAATTCATTAAAAACAGCAGAACATAAACCTTTACTGATAATAAATAAACCCAGTAAATATGTAAGGTTACAGTACTGTATATGTATTCTTAATAGTTCATCATGTTAAGTGTATTTAACAGACAAACAAAATGATCTGTAATTTTGAATAAAAGTAGTTGTAAAAATAATTAAAAAAATGTTTTGCTTCTACTTCTAAGAAACTGATTAGATATCTTGTTTTCCTTATTTATTTAAGCACTTTAAAAAAGCTTTTATTACATATCCCAAATTATAAAAGCCTATGATTTACTTTCTCCTGATTGTCTGAAAAAGGTGTAATCAAGTACAGAGGAATTAGTCAGACATCTCTCCCACACAGAGATTTAATTCTACAGCAGGGGTGTCAAACTCAAGACCCGCGGCCCAAATCCAGCGAGAGCTTAAAAGATGTATGATTGTTGTGATGGTTCCAGTAGTTACAGAGACGTACTTATAATTTAATGGGACACCTGCGCCTTTAAGCACCAACCAGTGACATTGTAGTCATGGCAACTAACTTTGACTTTGCTAAGAAGCCATGTCACTTTTACGTTTTAGCGGCAAAAGAACGCGGGGTAAAGTCAGTAGCGTAAACAATAATAAATAGAAGTTCATTCTCTTGCAATCCAATACAGAAGCATTTATATTCTCAGTTGTCTGTAAATGTTCATCAAGTATGTTACAGCGTTTCACGAATTTACCGTAATTCCATAAATAAATACGGTTATTACCGTTACTATAGCAATTCGTATTTTCACGCAAAATGCTAACTCTTAGCGCTATTTTACGTTTGATACGTTAAATTTCATATTGTACTAGATGTAACACCTAACTACAGCTGTGTGCATGTACTGTATTAAATTTTTTATTCTTAGTATTTTGTAGTTTTACTCCATTCTGATGCACACAGTGTACAGTTGGGAAGCAAATAAAACCAATGTAACTATTTTGGAGGGAGCTGTCTGTCTGTCTAGCTGAGAAAGGGGGAAAACTCTTAGCAAGGGCAGAACAATTGTCTTAAAATACACTGTATCTAATCATCAAATCATACATTAACTGCATCTCACAATGCATGCTAATTTTGTGACCTGCAAAGTGACTACATGATGTTGAGAAATATTTACAAATAATCCCAAAATGTACAAGAAGAGGAAATTGAAGCAGAAGGAAGAGAATTTAATGAAAGATGGGAAAGTGAATACAAGTTTGTGCTTCAAGAAGTATAAATTTGACATTTTGACACCAAAATCAGAATTTAGCCTCCAAGAAAAACAACAAATTGTCAAAGACTTAAAAGGCAGACTGCAATCACAGCAGGATACGATACAATCGGCCCTTTGAGGGCCACCATAATGCAGATGTGGCCCTCGGTGAAAATGAGTTTGACACCCCTGTTCTAAAGCATTTAGTAAAGACAGACATAACAAAGGTATGGATATGATTTAAAATATTTTTTTTTGTTTGTATATCAGCAATTATATAGTTAGGTAGGTATAGGTAGGTAGGTAGGTAGGTAGGTAGGTAGGGATGGATGGATAGATAGATAGATAGATAGATAGATAGATAGATAGATAGATAGATAGATAGATAGATAGATAGATAGATAGATAGATAGATAGATAGATAGATAGATAGATAGATAGATAGATAGATAGATACTTTATTTATCCAGAGGAAAATTTCTGAGCAAATATATGCATTTATATGCATTTATATTTGTAATTTAATTATATTTCATTAAAGTAACATGCACTACATCTGTACGTATAATGATGTACACGACTTACTTTAGCTGCCGTGGTTCACAATCCACTCCAGGTAAAAGCAGTCTGGCAGTCTGTCGTACATCATCACTATCTACAGAGACACTGCACCGGTGTTCAGTATGTGCTACAGCCACCCGGATCCACTCCATTAACGGAGGCAGCACGATGAACGGCCTGCAGGTGGGAACATAAATAACCACATTAATTGTGTGACAACAGTACTGCAATATCAGGTCATGAAAAACTACAATCAGAGGAATGTGTCTTTAAAAACCTCTCATACAAAAGAAAAATCCAACAGTAATTAACAGGTTCATGGGTTAAGGGGTGCAAAGGCACATGAAAATACAACACACAGGTCATAAAGGAAAGGTGCATGTCTGAAAACAAGCTGTTACATTACTGGAAAAAGCACGCTAAGCCCTAGTGAGTGTTGTAAAAACATATTAGCACCACAAAAATAACATAAAAACACAAATCTGAAAATGTGACTGATTTCCCACATATGTGTGACTCTCTGTGCACGATACGACTCTCCATATAAACCCACCTCATTCAGGTAAAAAGAAGTGGTCGGCTACTGCACACATGTTGGAGAGGGTGTGTGTTAGTCACAGCCCTCCTCATTCAGAAGTGGAGGTCAGCAGTAGTAAAAGAAGTGAACTGGGATGTGATCATTGGATTGGGAGGAAAATTGGGAAAATGCTTTGAAAAAAGAACAACTGTTAAAAATGACTTTTTCTAAAAACTTAGAACAATGCAAGATTTGTCTGTGAACTGATAGTTAGAGAGCAGGACAATTCCATTCAAAATACAAAAGCAGGTTTACATCTTAGTTTTGTTAATAAAGGTGGTATGATTATTTATGCAGACACCAGACATTAAGCTTGTTGGACATCTCTTTAAGAACCATTAGCATTAATATCTATAACAGCCTCCACTCCTTTGGAAAAGCTTTCCACAAGATTTTGGTTTCTGGACAACTGGGTGCCCTGTACAAATAATGTACAACTGTTGCAATCAACATTCAAATTCATTCCAGATGTGTTTAATGAGGTTAAGACAATGGATGGCAGTTGTAGCCTAGTTGTTAAGGTGCTGAACTAGTAATCGAAAGGTCACTTGTTCAAGCCTGACCACTGCCAAGTTACCACTGTTGTGCCCTTGAGCAAGGCCCTTAACTCTCAATTGCTTAGACAATATACTGTCACAGTACATAAGTTGCTTTGGACAAAAGCATCTGCTAAGTGCCGAAAATGTTAAAGATGGTGTTAAGACAGTGGTGGGCAAACCATGGGCTGTGGGCCACATATGGCCCGTTACCTTACCTTCGTTAAGGTAGTGTTAGGTAAAATATTAAGATGTCCGTAAACTTTTGGTAACTTGTCCTTCTCCTCTGACTCTCCTCTCTCCTCAGTAATAGTTAACCACAGAACCCGTCTCCCCCTCTGAATGTTGAACAACCCCAACACCCCTAAGCATTAACTTGGTTCTGCTTGTAAATAACTCTCTTTGGTCCCTGACATCTACCCACTGCAAGAAAGCCTGCCAGGAATTACCGCCAAATAAACCACAAGCCCTTCTCACCCCTCTCAAGACTGAGTCACACTCTGCTCTGTTCTCCACCCTTTAAAGCAATGCCTACACATGGACCACACAGCACAATCCACAAACACCGTCCTCCTGCCAAACCAGGTGTAAAATTAATGTCACTGGATCTGGACTCAAAATAAATGTGCCTATGCTTTTTCAGAGACCTGGTCAGATACAAAACAATGGTAAACAGAAAGGAAATTAATTCTTCTATTCTTAGTAGAAGGGCAGAAAAATCTCAAAATGTTACTACATGCACTATATGGCCAAAAGTATGTGGACAGCCCTTCAGGTAGTCAGGTGTTTCAGCCACATTCACTGCTATCAGCTGTATTAAAATCTCTTCCAACATCTGTGCCTGATCTCACAAATCCTCCACAGGGTGAAGTGAATGCCACACAGCAACATAGGTCACAGACAGAGTCATAATGTACTTGTTTTGATCCCCAATTCAGATAGCTGCCAGTAAAAAAGTTTTTCAGATTCTACCATAGTGTTTTCCGGTCTTTTACCACCAGCAAAATTAGTGAGTGAATGTGTCGCCCCTGTGATGAATTGGTGCTCTGTCTGTGGCCACTCTTTTTTGGGTGGCGCTGAACTTACTGCAACCCTGAACCCTGAAGTGGCTGGTAATGAATTTAAATAAATATTAAAATGATATTTCTTTCTTTTATTTTAACATCATGTTTTATACGCTTTGGTTACATTCATGACAAAACAGGTAATTACTGATCTTAGGTTACTAACTGAGGTTATTACTGGTTACACAAGATTCAGTTCAAGTCTTTGGACTTTAGGAGGAAACCGGAGCTCCAGGAGGAAACCCACGCAGACACTGAGAGAACATGCAAATTCCACACAGAAAGGGCCCAGACTGCTCCACCTAGGAATCAAACCCAGGACCTTCTTGCTGTGAGGCGACAGTGCTACCCACCAAGCCACCGTGCCACCCTATTAAAATTATAAAAACACTGTGGCTAAGCTGGTGGAATGGGTGCCACTTAGCAACATGGATCCTGGGGACCTGGGTTCACTTTTGGTTACCGTCTGTGAGGAAATTCACATTTTCATTCAGTGTGGGCACGTGTACTGCAGTTTTCTCCCACCTTTCAAAACATGCCGAAGGTAAGCTGGCTGCTCTAAATTTCTCCTAGGTGTTTGTGATTAAGCAAGTGTGTGTGTGTGTGTGTGTGTGTGTGCACAATGCATTGCTTCAACTAGCAATGGATTTCTGTGCTTTTCAGAATATATTTGTGCCCAGTGTTTCCTGGTTGCAGATCCACCATGATTATGACCAGGATAAAAAGATAAGTAGATATAATTAGATCTTAGAATAAAAAGTAAATCTAGCTAATCTGCTTTAGTAGTGAAGTAAATTAATTTTTTTCTCTTGGGCTCCAGTTGATTTTATCTCAAGCTTGTCTTGGTGTTGACCAAATGTCATTTTTCCTCTTGAAATTATATTCTAAATCTGTAAGTTAATGTACTTTTTTATTTTTTATAATAACATACAGTGGACCCTCGATTTAAAGGACTTCCATTTAATGGACCTCGGATTTAACAGACAAAATCTGGAAAACCAAATGTCCGATCCGATTGTTTACAATTCCAGCAAGAAACGTACCAAGATGAGTAGTTCAGTAATTGTCCGCTAGCCGGCGCACGTTTCTCTGTTTACATGAGTGATAGGCAAAGTGAGAGGCTCACTTTGTTCTCGCCTTTTTCTCTGTTTTATGCTTAATTTTTGCAAGTTCTATTGCTTAGTTATGTACCAGCACTGCTCCAGTAGCCACCAGCAGTGCTTTAGACTCAAGATACCCAAGAATAATAGATACTCTGAGTCCCCACTATACGATCACTGCAACAAAAACATCTCCACCACAGAGTGTAAATGAAATTTCTCCCCAGTAGCACAGTGCATCAATTTTAATATTTATTTACAGGTTTTACATTACATATTTACATATCTATTTACATTGTTCATTTTACTGCTTATTATATGTGCATGTTTAGCACTTTTCTGGACTTTAGCTGTGTTTTCGTATATGTTCGCACACCCTAGAAAAAAACCTTGCTGTTTCAGACAATCACATTTTACGGACCAGTGCACCCCTTTTAGTCTGTTAAATCGAGGTTCCACTGTACTTGTATTTTATAATTAAATAAATGATTTATTTATTTTTATTATGTTAATTCCACTCAAGTATTTATCCAAAACAATCTTACCAATTTAAATTCAGTTTAAAGAGATCTGAGCACCCTGTATTTGCGCATCCTGATTGGCTGAAGGCATTATTATGTTTATAGAAGTTTTTTTCTGGACTTCATTCATTTTTTGTTGGATTTTTAAACAATATCAATTCCTGCACCTGACTACCAGATCTTGAACCCTACAGCACTGCAGGGCTGTACCTTACAACAAATCAAATACTAACAAGTAATGTATTGGCTAGATTTGTCTACTGCTATGACACTCATTAAGGTTAAACCAAATTATGTTAAAATATTATTTACTGACACAGAACCTAAGAATAAAACTGTTTTGCAGGGCTTTTAGAACATATGAACACAAAAAGTTTCCTACAATTAGGCCCATTTATACCGAAAACCGCAAATAAAATGCATTTTGTGCAGATGTACTAATATACACACCGTTTAAATCCAAGCTGTTTAAAACCCGTTTAAAACTTTTATCAGCTAAATTTAGTCCGACCTTTCATAAACTTTCACTATAACTTCATTTATAATGGGTTATGAGTTACTTGGCAGGAGGTTGAGAGTTGGAAGAGCGTACAATAGAAACAGAGGCTATAATATGTGAGTGTTCTGCAGGTCAGCAAAGTTCAACAGACAGCAGTCAGTTATACAGAACCAGCAATCTGGCTCACCTCTCAGCATCTCTTGGATTCTGTCTTTTAGCATTCGCCTCTAACCTTAAAAACCCATGACATATTATTTCTTGAAACTTGCAGAAGGGAATCTTGCACAGGAACTGTTTTACAAACATTTGCAGGGTTTGTCTTTTGTACTGGGAATCTGACAACAGCAAAACCCAAAGCAAACAAAGACTTGTAAAAAACTCAACCCAACAGCATCAGCATTCTTCTTTACATCATTATAATAGCATTTTCAAAACTCACAGCAGAACACTGTGCTTTAATGTATTTCCTCTGAATATGCCAATGCTAATGCCTTTAATACCTGACAGCAAATGTTAAGTGAATTATAGTTAAGTATTTAATCATTTGTTTTCTTTTAAAAAATACAGGTAAAAGTAGTTTGGGAATGTTTTTTGCATGGACTGAAATATAATTTTTATTCAAGTGTTATTATCCAGGCGGCAGGTGGGAGGGAGCGTGAGGCAGGTGAATATACCCTCCTCGGACACGACTGAAGTCCCCAGCAGCGGAAGACGAACTGACTACACTAAATTGGGAGATAAAGGGTAAAAAGCATAAACAAGCCGCTCAGGTGGCACAGTGGTAAAAACACACGCTGGAGCGTGGGTTAGCTTTGTTACTCTCAATCAGAGCCAAGGCCATCATTTGTGGAGAGGAAGCATGATGCAATCGGGCAATTGGACGTGCTAAAAAGTTAGGAGAAAAAGGGGAGAAAATGCATAAACAAAATAGCAAAGTGTTATTATCCAACATGTAAGGGACATAGCTAGTGAAAAAGAAGAATATACCTGTATGTAGATGTATATATAATACAAGCTAAATGTGGTAAGATCCATACATGACAGCAGCTTAGATGCTTTGTATACTTTTATTTATTACCCTCATAGTAATAATAATAATAGTAGTTATAATAATAATAATAGTTATAATAATAATAATAATAACAATAATAATAGTAATAATAATAATAATAATAATAATAATAATAATAATAATAATAATAATAGTTATAATAATAATAATAGTAATAATAATATTAATAGTTATAATAATAATAATAGTAATAATGTTAATAATAGTTATAATAATAATAATAATAGTAATAATAATAGTAATAATAATAGTAATAATAATAATAGTAATAATAATAATAATAATAATAATAATAGTTATAATAATAACAATAATAATAATAGTAATAATAATAATAATAATAATAATAGTTATAATAATATTAACAATAGTAATAATAATAATTGTTATAATAATAATAATAATAATCGTTATAATAATAATAATAACAATAGTAATAATAATAATAATTGTTATAATAATAATAATAATAATAGTAAAGCTATAGACCTTTTGTATTATTGGCTTTTCAAAAAAAACTAAAACCAAACAAGTGGAAAACTGGACTGTCTAAAAACTAAAGGTCTGGCAACAATGAAAAAAACAAATCAGAAACAGGAACCTTTACAATAAAATTAATTTCCTTATAATTCACTGAGCTCAAGAAATAGAGTAACATAGTTTATTTTTCTCACAGTCTAGCACTATTTTAGCTATCACTAGCTTTTGTGCTGTTCTGCAAAGCCAGAGTGATTATAGAGTCACAACACAGCACTGAGCATTGAGGATGTGTATACCAGGGGAAGAAAAGCTTTAAACTGCAAGCATGTACAAACAAAGTGGCGAGTTATCAGAGCAGAACTAATAAAATTGCATTTTTGCTTCTGTGAGCTCTGTAATCTGTAGCTGCTGAGCAAATAATACAGAACAGTCATTCACACACACTGTCATAAGAATGTCGTAAACCTGTCATACCAGACTGTACACGGTCATGATTAGTCATAACAATTGATGTTAAATATTAACAAGAATGATCAATTATTTAAAGTATTAAAATTTACATTTACATTTTCAGCATTTAGCAGACGCCTTTATCCAAAGCGACTTACATTACAGTTACAGTTTACAGTCTGAGCAATTGAGGGTTAAGTGCCTTGCTTAAGGGCCCAACAGCAGCAACCTGGCATTGGTGGGGCTTGAACCAGCGACCCTCTGATCACTGGTCCAGTACCTTAACCACTAGGCTACAGCTGGCCCACACAGGAAAACAGTGTCATGTTACCACTTCCAATAACTGTCATACTAAGTTATGTCATGACAGCTTACGTATATTGAATAATAATTTAGGCTACATGCCAGTTCCTCTATGACAGCTGCATAAATGAAAGCAAAACAGTTTTACATTAGCAACAATTGCTATGATATGACACAGTCGAGTCACACGTATCAGGAGCCATGCTGTCCTGCAGTGAATTCCACGGCTGCTGGAGGATGTGTGGGGGAGGATCCATAGAACACGATAATCGAGGTGGGTCTACAGATGCTTGATTAAGTTAAAGTCTGGGGAATTAGGGGGCCAGGGTAATACTTTTGAGGTCATGCTCCTCCAACCAGTGTTGGACATTTCTAGCCGTGTGATATGTCGCATTGTCTTGCTGGACAATTCCATCCACCCCAGGAAAAACAATTTTACCCATGGTAATTTACCCATGACAGCAACGAGGGATATATGCACAGACAGTCTATCACACAGCTTATATACCCACCTACCAGCTCACGAAACATGACTTTCTTCATGAGCTACACGCTGCCGCCGTCGAAAGTAGGAGGTGGTCATAATGTGACTCAACTGTATATTTGTTGCCAGCATAGTAGATCAGCAATTGTGGTGTGTTCTCCTATTCAACTTATATAATTATAATGCTGTCATAAAAAGCTCAAGAAAATATCAAAAACATCATGGTAAAGTGTAAGTAAAGTTTAAAGTACAAGTATTATGCTATAATGCTATTATGACACCTTCTTGATGCTCTTATAATACTTCTTTTTTCTATGATTAAAATAATTAGCAAAGTCCTAACACTCATATGACAGTCATATTAAAAATATTATACAAAGTATATACAAGATTAAGGCATGCTATACCATGTCACTGTATGTGCAGTAGACCTAATCAGTAATCAGTCATCCTCATTCCAGTCTTCAGCCAGCTTCCACTTTACCTATTTTATCTGTAAAATCTGATCTTTTCCTAACTCACTTGCCTCTTTTTCCTGCCTTTTCTATTTTTCTGAAACTGATTATCTGCAGCTCAAATGAGCCCTAAAGGGAATGGAAAAAAGAGATCTAGGGAATCAGGCAACTTATTGACGTGTCTGACAGGCACAGAATGGATCACTTGTGGGATATTTATAGAATTTTCTATAGTTCTTATAGAATTTTTGGAGACAGAAACTCCATCCAGATATAGGTAGGTAGGTAGGTAGGTAGGTAGATCACTAACATGTCAGGACTGCAATTCTTACACAGACCATAAGCTGGCATTACCTAGCTGTTTGTGGTCATGTTCATAACCTCACACTGTGTAAATACAGTAGAACATGTGTTTATTATTATTATTATTATTATTATTATTATTATTATAAAAAGACAAAAAAAGAAGAAATGTATATTGGACATACAGTACATATCCTATTCCCATAGTTTTTTAACGTACACTGTAAAAAATAAACATTTTTTTACAGGTTTTCCCAGTACATTTTTACAGTTTTTCCCTGTATTTATAAAAGACAGAATTTTTTTGTAAAATTACAAGAATAAACTGTATATTGAAAAGTGTCATGTGATTTACCATAAAAAATCTGTATAAATGAAATACATAAAAAATCTGTTTTTTAACAGTTTTTAGATGACACTTTTAACAAAACTAACTGTAAAAATAAAGTAATCTTCATTGACAAAAATAGCAGAATCTTCTGTAATTTTCAAAAAAAAAAACTTTTGTATACCGATATATCACTGTCAAATAAATAAAAATACTGTTAATAATGCATTTAAAAATGTACAATTGCAAAAAAAATATGTGATCAAAGAAAGAAATATTTAGTAATTTTGCATTTCTTAACCACTACTTTACATACATAAATTGGAAAAACAAAGGTATTGTCTACCTTATTAGACAGGCAACAATACAATTTAAACAGATTTTAACTTTTACTTTATTTATGCATTTGTATTAATTTAAAGATTGAATTGTTAAATAAGTGCATTTATACAAACTGTGTAAAACCATAGTCAAATTTAAAACGTTATTAACTGTGATTTATTCTCACATTTATAATATTTAAATCAAGCATAATTTACACATCCCCACATTCACAGGAAAAATGTATTACAGTCCATCTGTGCAACATGTTGGGTGCACATTCCAACCAGAGCACCACAGATATATAAAATGATGCTCTAATTTACCAGTTACACACTTTTGAGTGCCTGTTGGTTTCGCTTAAAGAATATATGCTGGTGTGACACAAATCAATTACATTTTAGATTTAAACATGACTGCATTGTGTTTATTAGTTAACTTAACTTAGTTGCTTTATTTCCCTGGAACTACTTAATGCAATAAGTTTATCAGGTGAAACCGGATATGACGCACCGGGGATTACGCAATACATCGTGAAGGCACATTGTGTTTCAATGGCATCTCAGGTAATGTGAAGCTTTACAAAATCTTTTTCCATATGTCTAATTGCATGCTAATCATGATGTTTATCTTATTATATTGTTTAATATAGCTCTTTAGTTGAATAATATTCAAGTTTTATTGCTGTACATGCTTTATTTGTTTAAAAATGCTAACGCTAATTCGCGCGTGCTAACGCTAACGGCGGACCTGCTTATAGTGATTTATTTATTAACATCTTTCCAGGGTTTCTGTGAATCATATTGGAGTCTTGAGGCAGATTTTAATAGATTGCCGTTGGCTGACTGTATATTAAGTCCGGCTGCGCTGTGTGTGATAACGTTGCATTGCCGTGGTGCTAGCTAGTGCTAAGCTAGTCAAGTTCAACAGCCAGTATTCTCAACTTGTGGCAGTAAGATTCTTTCCCGAAAGGTAAAAATGGCTTAAATTACTTAATGCAGAAGTATATTAGAAGAAGGTAGAAAATAAAAAGATGTGTAATATTTGCTGTGCCAGTGCATTAAAAAACATGGACACACAACCTAGCTAGCTAAGCTGTGAGCAGGCAGCTCGAGCCTGAGGGGAACTTCATGCTTTATGTTTGGCGCTCACGTTCTGCACAAACTTAAAAACAAAGTGATTCTGTAACGTTAGTATCATTACAAACCTGAGTTTTGTGACTGTTATCCTCGAAAGCACACACATGTGAACAGTATTGGATAATCAATGAATTTGTAATGTTAAAGTCTTTACTATAGAAATAATATTTTAGTTATTTACAACAAAACAACTGATGTCTTGTATCTTCTGTTTACAGATGGTTGGAAATGTGTATTTGCAGTTGGACTGACCTTTTACTGGTAATTTTTTTTCTACATTTTATGCTAAATTGAAGAATATTGAGCTACTTTTGACTGAACACTGAGTTAAGTTTAGATTAAGTGAAGAAGAAAAAATGTGGAAATTCTTATTATTTATTCTGTTTGGTTCTTTTACTTACTTTTTAGTTTTATGTATTTTATGTCTTTTCTTTTTTAAGCTGGTAATTTCTTTATAAATATTTGTCTTGCTGATTTTGATTTCCTTTAGTTTTCTTTAGTAATTTTTTATTTATATATCATTTTAATAGTATCCAATTTCATCTACAGTTTAGGATTCCCCCAATCACGCAATACCATCAGTGCTAGGAGGGTGAAGGTAAGCACAAGTTTCCTCTGAATTGTTACAGCAACCACCCCATCTTTTCGGGCCAGTGTACGTCTGAGTTAAAATATAGGTTGAAGTGAGATGTCAGATATGTTAAGTCCTAAATGGAAATTTGTGTACTGTTAAGTTTAAGAAAGTGATTTTCCCCCTCTGTTCCATTGTAGGATGGTGATATGGCTGCAACTGAACGGGTGATTGAGGAGACTGTTCTTGGGATCTATGTGACTAGAGTTGAGGGAGCTGAAGCCATGGACCCACCTGCCAATACTGGAGTGGTATTAGGTGGTGTGGTTCTAGAAGACCTGGGCAGTGTGTTCCTTGCCTTTGCAGTTCGGGCTGATTTATGCCTTATATATTTATAACCTTATGATTTAGAACTTGAGTTACCCTCCTACATTCAGATACACTTTTGATGCACTCCAAAAACTGTTTCTGGAACTAGATGCTAACAAACTGTCTCATAAAGCTCAATTACTAAATATAAAGCTATTCAGTGAGATGTAGTCCATACTGAGTATTACACTTGTGACGTACTGTTTATCGAATCCCACTGTGGTTGCACTTTCTGAAAACTTTAATGTTGGCACTGACTTTTGTACATAATTCAGATTTGTTCAGAAGTGTTTCATGCCCATGTTTTGTAGACATTTCACTTAACTGTGTGCTGCTTTGTTAAACATTTTCCATTTAAATGAATTTTGATTGCACTTATTGTATGCTGTATTGTGTTAGACATCTGATTTTTACACTGATCAGCCATAACATTAAAACCTCCTTGTTTCTACACTTACTGTTTATTTGTGTGAAAATTATTTGGGTCAAAAATAGCTGAACTGTGGTGGATTTTGATCCATTTTGAAGCTGAAATTAACAAAAGCTATTTATATACTGCATTTATAAAGTTCTATATATGTTCTAAAGTTCTATGTAACATGTAACAGCTGCAAAATTTCACAGTATTATGCAGACAAATCTTAACCTACTTAAAATTTTTGTATTTTGTATATTTTTTTAAATGAAGAATAACAATTTAAAAATAGTTAACTTATGTTTTAGAGAAAGAAAATGCTTTTATTTTGACAGTTTATTAATGTATTTAGATAATAAAAAAAGACAATTTAACAGATATTTTTTGCAATACCTCTGACAGTTCTTTTAAAATTGGGCTTTTGCTAAGTAAAATTACAGGGGTTTTTTTGTTTTATATGCAAATATTTTGTGAAAACAGTAGTAATTATCTGTACTTAAACTTTTGTTTATCATTTATAAAGATAATTATTCTGTTTTTTTAGAGGTGTATGACTGTTCTAACAATTAATATATGTTGAAAGTAGAAGATTTCATAAAATTATAGGACAATTTCCTGTAAAATTACAGTGATAGATGTTAATTATGGTAAATATAATTACCGTTTTTTTTACAGTTTATCTCTGTTTTAAATTTTACAGTTTTTTCCTGTTTTTTTACAGACATTCTCTGGCGCCCCTGCTGCCAGAAAAATACCGTTTTTTTACGCTTTTTTTTTTTACAGTGTACAAAACTAAATAAAAAAGATTTTTAATGTTTTCACCAACCAACTTAATTCAATCACTTACTCACTTTCTTAACCGCTTATCCAATTAGGGTCGTGGGGGAGACTGCAGCCTATCCCATCTTGTGCAAGGCACACAGTAACCCACAGTAGCACCCTGGACAGGGCGCAGGGCAGACACACATACAAACACACATACACACACCCATAGGGCAATTCACTGTCTCCAATTAACCTGACTGCATGTTTTTGGACTGTGGGAGGAAACCGGAGCTCCTGGAGGAAACCCACACAGACACGGGGAGAACATGCAAACTCTGCACAGAAAGGACCCGGATCGCACCGCCTGGGGATCGAACCCAGGACCTTCTTGCTGTGAGGCGACAGTGCTACCCACTGAGCCACCGTGCTGCCCACCAACTTAACTGCATTTAGTAAATCTAAAAAATATATCCCTAAAACACACTCAAAAACAAGCTGGATCAGGGGCAAAATAGAACTGAAAAGTTAGAAATGTACTAATAAGGTAAGGTCAAAAGTAATATGGTATTTATGGTAGAAATGTGTTTACAGGTAGAGATTTGTCCAACTGTTTTAATCTCAGTACCTAGCCAGATCCTTCAAAAAGTGCTGTAAACTGTGTTTTCTACCTCAATCAGTTAAGCAGACCTGTACAGGGTGTAAAAGCACCGTATGGGGCTTTAAGTCTCCCAAATCACTCTTAGTCTCCCGGAACAAAAATTTACAACTGCTTGCTTAGATCAGTTAATATCTTCCATAAATGGTTAGAAGATCAAAAACTTGGGCCCTGCAACAGATATTAAAGTGAGCTAATCTGTTTAAGATTACAGTTCACTTTGCTAAATATAAAATGATTTTACCATCTCTATGTAAGATAATGAATACAGTTTAAAGCTTAAGCTATTGCTTACTGTCTGTAATAACCTAAAATTGTCATGATTATACTATAAGCGACAAATTAAATGTTTTGTAACTAGTAGAAAATGTCATCAGAGACTTTATTACTTCTACTCCATTCTAATATTCATTCTTTATTTTAATCATTATTATATTGTCACCCACCCACCTCTACTGATTATAATTACTGCAGTAAAACAGAGAAGGACAGAAATGGTTGAGTTGTTTAAATGAAGAACGGCACAAAGCTCGACTGAACAACATTACATCCAGTTTACAAAATACGTCAGCTTTTGGGAGTTCTTACCTTTCTGTGTGCAGGGTGACCTTTGATGGCTCCACGTTGGGGTTCTCCCACTCTATCTGTGGACAGTGCATGAAGTAGCAGAGAGTGTAGAGAGCCTCTGGTTCCCAGTGTATGTTTTCACTGCATTTCTGGTGCACTGGTGTGTCATTATCGGGGATCTTGATGTGGGGCTGTAGATGGTGCATGGCACGTGACACCAGATCACCTGCAAGAGGCGACATACTAGGTTTTAAAACTGCACACTCATTCACATGCCCTGAAGCTTAGAATTTGCCATTAAGTATGTGGAAACTTTTCGGTAGCTAATGATCTGTAAAAATATAATCTTTCAAGGTGGTGCTCGGTGCCCGAAGAATCATGTTAACCATTTGTAGGCTTACCAGTACAAACTGGTTTTATATATTTATATTTATGTTTTACCATTATAAACAACAGAACTACAAAACATTCTTATGCTTAACCACAGATACTTCTCCTGTATGATGACTGAACCATACAATCAGCTGACCACAATAATCAGAATTTTGTCAGTTACGATCCTTTGGTGCAAACACTTCTCTGCACCATTTCTCAGTCTAATGCATAAACACTTGACTAATAAATGAGTATATTGTATATGGCATTGTAAGAGCTAGCTGCTGTTTCATTTATTCAAATTTCTCCTCCATGGAAAAAGTGGGCCGGGTTTAGGCATAAAACTCCCGGGCTAAAAAGGGGCCCACTCCGGCCCTGTACATATACCATATTTGTCCATTTTTTGTTGCCATGAGCAATGTTTTGGTAATGAAAAACACAAAAAAAGACATTCATCACAAAGATGCATAAAAATGTATATACCTCATCTTCACAGAAACCATAGCCAATATTTAACTCACAAAGTGCCTAGGTGGCACAGCGGGATAATCCGCTAACACACCAGCACTGAGATTCTGAACACCCCAGTTTGAATCTCGGCTCTGCTACCGATCGGCTGGGCGCCATCTATCGGGCACAATTGGCAGTGCCTGCAGCAGACACAATTGGCCACTGGGTGGGAAAAGACCAGACTAAGAAGTGGGTGGGGTCTTCAAACGCTATGCAAGGACCCTGGTTAGCAGAACGAGGCGCATGTACAGAAGTGGGCATAAAAGAAGGGGTTGAAGGACTGTGCACGCGTCGGAGGGGGCATGGAGCAGGTAAATATACCCTCCTCGAGCGCAATCGGGATCCTCAGCAGCGGAAAATTAATTGGCTATGCTAAGTCAGGGAAAAAAGGGAGAAAATGAATAAATAAATAGAAAAATATTTAATTCACATGATGATTAGCTAAAATGCAAGTAGTGGCATGAAATGGTGCAGTTATTAATATACTAAGTATTGGAATTACTCCAGCGTTCACATGTTAATGTATTTCTTATCCCGAGCAATTACAATGTGAATTACTGAGTTGTATAATAATTCATGTGTTTAGTTAATGGGTCTATGCTAAATCATTAAATTAAAATGTCAGATGCAGTAATTGCACTTAAAGAAAAACACTAGGAAAAAAAACATTTAAAAAAAACACATTTAAGAAACTTTTTGTAAATAATGATACATTGTGTAGCAAATGAGATCCATCAAAGGATGAAGGGTCAGTTATTTTACTTCTGAAAAGCTGTTACAAGTAGCCAACAGCAGCAGAACATGAGTATGAGACCTGCACAGCAATCCCAGTATTGTGTAAGGGAAAACAGCATTGCTAGATGTCCTTCAGTCAATTGAATTTATAGTATGTTTACAAAACCTTTCATCAAGTGCCAGCACATATTTAACATCAATTCTAACAGTAAGTGGAAGAATGCATCTGATTCTAAAACGCTGAAAGATCAGCCATAACATTAAAACCACCTCCTTATTTCTACACTCACTGTTCATTTTATCAGCTCCACTTACCATATAGAAGCACTTTGTAGTTCTACAATTGCTGACTGTAGTCCATATGTTTCTCTACATACCTTTTTAGCCTGCTTTCCCCCTGTTCTTCAATGGTCAGGACCCCTACAGGACCACCACAGAGCAGGTATTATTTAGGTGGTGGATGATTCTCAGCACTGCAGTGACAATGACATGGTGGTTATGTGTTAGTGTGTGTTGTGCTGGTATGAGTGGATCAGACACAGCAGCGCTGCTGGAGTTTTTAAATACCGTGTCCAATCACTGTCCACTCTATTAGACACTCCTACCTAGTTGGTCCACCATGTAGATTTAAAGTCAGAGACGATCGCTCGTCTATTGCTGCTGTTTGAGTTCGTCATCTTCTAGACCTTCATCAGTGGTCACAGGACGCTGCCCACAGGGTGCTGTTGGCTGGATATTTTTGGTTGGTGGACTATTCTCAGTCCAGCAGGGACAGTGAGGTGTTTAAAAACTCCAGCAGCACTGCTGTGTCTGATCCACTCATACCAGCACAACACACACTAACACACCACCACCATGTCAGTGTCACTGCAGTGCTGAGAATCATCCACCACCCAAATAATACCTATGTATTAACTATGTAGAAAAGTATGTAGAGAAACAGATGGAGTGAGTGTAGAAACAAGGAGGTGGTCATAATGTTATATAACAAAACTTTGGTATATAACAAAACTAGCAATATGGAGGCCAGCATATCATTGGAGTTTTGTTGTGAATATTGAACATAAAACTTAAATGATCTATGAGTGAGGCTGTTATAGCCATTTATCATTAATAATCAAGATAAATTTTTAAATTGAATATCCAAGTTAATGGTCAGGTGTCCATATACTTTTGGCCAAATTGAAATAAAAACTCTAATGGTCTTATGATGGTCATATAACTCACGGCATTTTCTCTGTAGTTGTAAAGCAACCTTCCTTTTTTATTTGTTCATTAGATTTTATTTGGAACATTAGGACAAAATTAGAATGTGATGTAGAATCTGATCATATTTTATGCAAACAGGTTTCAGGAGAGCTTTTAATCCTGGTAACATAACACTGTTATAATACCTGCCATCCACTGTTATGAGTGATTATAATGGCATCACACATAATAGGTTTCTGACATGTTTGTCATTTTTATGAATTATAGTAATTAAAGTGTGTTAGATGACAGTGTTAGAGTAAATAATAAAAAATAAGTATTGCTCATCTACAAACCAGTCTTTGGGTTATGATTCATCTCTAAAATTACTCCAATTAAAGTTCTAAAAATGTCCCACACAGTCCTCTGTTCTCACAAGAGCTGGCCTGAATTGTACCTTTACAATGTGACCTTTTCTTAGCTTCATTCTTTTTGTAGCTTGTGCTGTTTAGAAGAATGTAGGGGGCATGGATCCGGTTAGTGAGGAGCATTTGCTCTTCAACACTTTGCAGTAATTATTCTCCAAATTGTCCCCTAGTGCACCTCTCTCTCTCGTCGTACATTAATCATCAGGAATGGCTCTGTGGATCTTCCTCTCTCTATCTTCCCGTTCAAGGCCCTGTAATAGCAGGTGTAATTATGGGGAACAGATCACGCCCCCGTTGAAACCGATAGCAGAAGGATGATCCCCATGAGCCATTTGTATGCTGGGACACCTGATATTCAGACTTTCAAATTTCACTGTATAATTTTACATAATAAAATGAAAGGAAAGACAAATGATAAAGATGCTTTTCATTTCTTTTAAAAAGCTTTTTTCTACACTGAATAAAAAGGTTATCTCCACTCCTGAGACACAATTATTTTGTTAAACACACATTTAAATACAGTTATCTACAATACACAACGTCTAATATTATTAATATTACAAACCCAATTTAAAAAATGCACTAGTTTAACACACTACAATGATTTGCAAACAAAAACAAAGCCTAGCACCTGCAAAAATAAAAAGATAACCTAAGTGCAGAATGGTGGTGGTGTGTTAGTGTGTGTTGTGCTGGTATGAGTGGATCAGACACAGCAGGGCTGCTGGAGTTTTTAAATACTGTGTCCACTCACTGTCCACTCTATTAGATACTCCTACCTAGTTGGTCCACCTTGTAGATGTTAAGTCATTAGTCCAGCAGTGACAGTAAGGTGTTTAAAAACTCCATCAGCGCTGCTGTGTCTGATTCACTCATACCAGCACAACACACACTAACACACCACCACCATGTCAGTGTCACTGCTGTGCTGAGAATGATCCACCACCTAAATAATACCTACTAGTGGTCCTGGGAGAGTCCTGACCATTGAAGAACAGCATGAAAGAGGGCTAACAAAGCATGCAGAGAAACAGATGGACTACAGTCAGTAATTGTAGAACTACAAAGTGCTTCTATATGGTAAGTGGAGTTGATAACATGGACAGTGAGTGTAGAAACAAGGAGGTGGTTTTAATGTTATGGCTGATCAGTGTATGTTTGCCTGTATTTATTGTATCTGCCTGTAAACTGCCTCTTTTCTCCATCTGAATTTACAACAGCATCACTATTGGAAAATAATCAAACAATTGTTCTTTTAATTTGTTTACTTAGTTTCAAGTCTTTTACTGCCTCTGTGTGAACTTTTTTTGGAACATGTTGCAGTCATCCAATTGTTGACTAGTACATACCTCAAAAAAGTACACAAGATTCATCAGTTCAAGTTTAATGTCACACAGTCATGGACAATTTAGTATCTCCAATTCACCTCACTTGCACGTCTTTAGACTGTGGGAGGAAACCGGAGCTACCAGAGGAAACTCACACAGACACAGGGAGAACATGCAAACTCCACACATCATTGATCAGTTAGAGAAATCCAAATCCATTTTTGTGGAAGATTGGCTGTTTACTTTCTATAAAAGGTTTTGTTTGCTGCAGTGAGCTCAGTCAATAACAATCTGCAGAGTGATATCAAATACTGCAGTGCATATTAATGCATAATAATGCAGGAAAACAAGTTGTGGAAGACAACTGCATCGCATCTCACACCATTTCTATCACACCCTATATAATTAAAAGATTCAGCCGTTTCAGACACACCCTATACTAACAGCCTACAATTGCATATACACTCTTGTAATATTTATATAGAGTTATAGTAATATAGTAATATAGTATACGTAAATCTTTCTTTTAGAGCTGCCCTGGTCAACTGTACATACTCTATCAGAAGCACATTACAACAAACAACAACAGTTCAGCCACAAGCTACAGAACAAAGCCATGAAGGGCTGAGGCATGTAGCATATCTCTGTCCTCAATTGTAACAAGTTCTACTGAGTTATAGGATCTATCTGTAAACCTAGTGAGCTCTTGTCATCCTATGCGAGCTTTTGAGAAGTTTTTAGATGCCTTAAAAAGTGCCTTAATTCTGAGTGATAAACTGACTGAATAACTAGAGAGCATCCGATGCAATCCCAGCATTCAGTGCGGCACAACTTTTCTCACAAAAAATTACAAACATGGCAGACGAATGCGAAGCAATGAATAGAGTTCTTCCTAAATGTAAATACATTTTCTGTATAAAGGTGTACAAGTGTACTCTAATTTGCAAATCGGGCTCGTCAGTGACAATTTAACCGTTTTCGGTACACAGAGAGAGATGTTAGCTGTCATGCTAGCGGATGTGGCTGCCTCAGCCCATTGGTTTGAATAGCCTGAGGCTAACTGTTTTAGCTTAGTAAGCACAAACTGCGGTGACGTAATCACCGTAATCACTGTCTACGTAGTGGGTGTGATGGACAACCTAGTGAGCTGCCTTGCTGTCTTACTGCCTACATAGGCAGCTGCCTAAGTAGAGAGGATTCTAATAAGTCATTGACTTATAAGGCAGGTTATTCGAACGCGCTACTTAGCGATTCCATCAATTTTCACTAACTAAGCTAATACAGTTAGCCTCATGGCATTCAAACCAATGGGATGGGGTGGCACAACGCGCTAGCTTGTCAAATAACATCTCCCTCTGTGTACCGAAAATGGTTAAATTCGCTGACAAGCCCGAATTTACAAATAAATGACACTTGTGCACGTTTATACCAATTGAAAATCAATGATAATTTATTTACATTTGAAAATAACTTGTTCTTTTCTCCACACCGTCTGCCATATTTTTTATTTTTCTGTGAGAAAAGTTTGCCTTCACCGCTAAGGCAGCATCGTATGCTCAACCATTCTTGAGTCAAAATAGCGTTTAAATTTTAAGATACCTTACTAGTGAGCATATTAAGGCATCTAGCATTTCAAACAGCCATCTTCTCTGGAGCGTGCATAGGATGACATAAAATGCTGTCTATGTAGAGAGCTCACTAGGTTTTCGAACACACCCAGTGTGTCTAAATAATCTGCCTTATGAGTTCAATGTCTAATTAGAATCCTTTCTACTTAGGCAGCTGCCCAGGTATGCAGTAGGCAGCAAGGCAGCTCACTAGGGTTTCAGACAGACCCATAAACTGACTTTAGAAGCAACATTAGAATAAGAACCAAATATCTGGAGATTCTACACCTGACCACCACATACAAGCCTAAGATCACTATGTGTAAGACGTAAAGCGCAATCGCATTGGATTTCAGAGCTGTGAAAAAGCTGATGAATCTCATTTCATTGTTTTCATCTGGGATTTGGTAGATGCCAGCAGAATGCAATTGCAAATGCATAGTGTTCACTGCAAAGTTTGTGAAGGAAGAATATTGGTTTGGAACAGTTTGAATTGGGTCTCAATACTGAATGAATTGGAAGCATCTCTATTATTTCTACAATATATACATTGGTTTATATTTATGTAAACAAATAATAACATATTCATGCTCCGATGGATTTCCTGTAGATTGGAAGCCACAATGTTTAATATATAGCAATACATCTGCAAGGTATAAAATGCCAGTGAGAGATTGGCTGTTTACTTTTCTGTTTGCTGAAAGGAGCTCAGTTGATAGAAATCAGCAGTAGAATACTGTAGTATATAATACTGAAGGTAAAAATGTTGCAGAAAACACCCTATGACTATCAAACATGCAATCTTTATACACATGCTATAGCAATAGAATCGTTAGTTTGTCACATTTTTTTACTGTGCAAATGGATCATAAGACAGCTATATACACAAAAAACTCAATATATAGAAGTTTCCAGAAACCAGATTAAAAAAACACTGGTAAAAAGGGGCCAGTAGAAAAAGCAGAGCAGGTTGTCGAGTCTGACCTTCACCCCGGCATATCAATCAAGGACCAGCCCCAGCTGAAGAGAATCATGTTTAATTAGGTGCAGAGACTGATTCTGAAGTGCCATTTAAAGAAATGGTCCCATCAGTCAATCTGCACCTCTATTCTCACAGTCGATCTTTATTGGCACTGCACGTCACTCTTCACTAATGCTTTTGTGGCTGAATGGAAAGAAATCCACGCAGTCATGTTTCAGAGTCTAGGTAAAAGTCTTCCCCAAATAATGCAGGAAAAAGGTAAACAACTTCATATTTATTATCACAGTTTTATAATGAGATGTTTAACATACATGGATGAATGTGATGTTTTGGCTATGCAGTATACCATGTTGGAACCCATTGTTGTGTCAGTATTACAAGGCCGGTGTTACCACTGTAGAGAAAATGATCCACCAGCCAAGATAGATTTGTTTTGCCTCAGTCATGTTTTATTGATGGATGGGCAGAAGATAAGCTGATATAAAGAAGCTTTATAGCAACAGATAGACTTCAATAAATTATTATTAGATTGTATTGCATTAAAACCCATGCCAAGCTTTAAAGTCAGCAGGGGATTGTACAAAAGCCGGGTTTTACCTTGTGATGCTTCTCAGTCTGAGGCTTCAAAGAAGTCCCAACAGACCAAGTCAAAGCAGTAAACCTCAGAGAAGCACCCTTTCTTCCATGGTCGACCTTTTATTAGTTTAGTGGTGGCAGCCTGGACCCTTTGAAGGTGGTATCAGAGGTCTCTTGTGATAAAATCACTCTACTGAGCAGTATTTTCTAACCACCCGGGGGACAAACAAAATACACTCATATTTCACTATTTACTATTAAATACACAGTAAGAAAAACCGAAGCATATAATTCATACATAGTCTTCTGCTGTGTTGTTAAGCATACTGGTGTAATTCTGGTCTATAAAAAATTTCTACATGTTGAAACAAACAAAAAAACAGTGACATCTATAATTATTTTCACTAAAATAGATAAACAAAATAATTAACACATTCATCTTGACTTTTTTTCAGTTGGATATGTAAATGTTTTACAGTTGTAAAACTACCTAGGTTAAAATGAAAAACACAGCTGCACAGTTAAGTTCCTGTAATGTCACAGCTACTGACATGTCCTGCTGTGTTGCCATTTTGGCCATCAGAGGGTGCACGGAGGCATCTCATGAGCATTACTTCGCTATAGGTGGAAGTGTTTCTATATATCACGGTTTCTCCTATTAAAACTGGCCAACTCCTCCCATATTTCAAACCCATATTTTTCTGAAAATATGATACTGGGCTGCTCAGTCTCCAGTCTGGTTTTCCCAAAGATCTCCGGTCCTGAAAGACCTAGACAATGCCTTCAGTTTACAAAGTTGGCTGTTAACTGGCTTGAGTATAGTAAAAAGATACATTATTGTTTGGGAATCGTCTGGTGGAAATCTTTGGGTTCAAAGATTGCTTAGCACATTCGAACAGTGATTTTGCATAAACAAGTGCAACTTTTGATGCAAACACTCCTTCCAGAATTATAATTTACATTTGTGGCATTTGGCATTAATTACTTACAATTATAAGCAATTAAGCGCCTTGCTTTGGGGCCCAACAGTGACAACCTTTGATCAACCTTTTGATTACTAGTTCAGTACCTTAACCACTGAGCTACCACTGTCCCCTGGATGGTCCATATACCATGCCAAGGGACAGTGTTAGCCTAGTGGGTAGGGCTTTGTGTTATCAACTGAAAGGTTGAGAGTTCGAATCCCAGCTCTGCCATGCAGCCACTGTCGGGCCCTGAAGCAAGGCTCTTAACCCTCTCGGCTTCAGAGCTGCCATACATTGGCTGACCCTGCGCTCAGACCCCAGCTTCCAAACAAGCTAGGATATGCAGAAAAATAATGTTATTGTACTGTACACCTGTATACACCAATTAGGCATAACATTATGACCACTTCCTTGTTTCTACACTCACTGTTCATTTTAACAGCTCCACTTACCATATAGAAGCACTTTGTAGTTCTACAATTACTGACTGTAGTCCATCTGTTTCTCTACATACCTTTTTAGCCTGCTTTCACCCTGTTTTTCAATGGTCAGGACCCCCACAGGACCACTAAAGAGCAGGTATTATTTAGGTGGTGGATCATTCTCAGCACTGGAGTGACAATGACATGGTGGTGGTGTGTTAGTGTGTGTTGTGCTGGTATGAATGGATAAGACACAGCGCTGCTGGAGTTTTTAAATACCTCAATGTCACTGCTGAACTGAGACCCGTGGGCAGCGTCCTGTGACCACTGATGATGGTCTAGAAGATGACCAACTCAAATAGATGCAGCAATAAATGAGCAATCATCTAATAGAGTGGACAGTGAGTGGACACGGTATTTAAAAACTTCAGCAGTGCTGCTGTGTCTGATCCCCTCATACCAGCACAACACACACTAACACACCACCACCATGTCAGTGTCAATGCAGTGCTGAGAATCATCCACCACCTAAATAATAACTGCTCTGTGGTGGTCCTGTGGGGGTCCTGACCATTGAAGAACAGGGTGAAAGCAGGCTAAAAAGGTATGTAGAGAAACAGTTGGACTACAGTCAGTAATTGTAGAAGTACAAAGTGCTTCTATATGGTAAGTGGAGCTGATAAAATGGAGAGTGTGTAGGAACAAGGAGGTGGTCATAATGTTATGCCTGATCGTGTATGTATATATGACAAATAAAGGCGTTCTATATACAGTGAATTCAGAAAGTATTCAGACCCTTTTGAGAGCACCTTTAAGTGTGCTAGAGTTTTGATTTGTATGGGATGCAATTGCTGTAAAGCTACACTTTATATACTGGGTCAGATGACAGAGTCAGAGCACAGAGAAGTTTTTAGTCTAACTTTTAGCTTAGCTTTTAGCCAGGGCCGGCTGTTTAGACTTTAATTTTAAAGTCTCTTTTAGCTTTAACCTTCACCCTTCTGACTTAATCTTTAACCTTATGGTTTAACCTGATTTGAGTTCTTGTTTTACATACATTGATTTCCTGGACACACGGCTTGGAGCATGAGGGCTCTGAGATGTTTCGATCAATGCTGCGAAACATTTTATGGATGATTTTATCTGCATAAAGGAACTACAGGAGAAATTGACTGGCTTGCACATGAAACTCTGTTAGATGTCAGAGCAATGTGTTACAAGAGACATCCAAACACTTTTAACTTCACAGTTTTAATGGGATCAGCTGGCATGGGAGCATAAAATTTAGCGCTCAGTATTCTGACATGATTGATGTCGAAACCTTCAGAAAAACAATAACAAAACTGAAGCCTTTCATGAGCTCCCCTGACTCAATTCCAACCACCCTTTTAAAAACTATTTCTAATTTTATATCTGAAGACATTCTTGCTCTAGTAAATCACTTCTCACTGTGTGGTGTTTTCCCCACTGATTACAAAACAGCTTTAGTACAAAACAGCTTTTACAAAAACAAACAGCCAGCATCATTTGTTAACTGTAACAGTATAAAATAAAACAAATACAAATAAATGAAATGAAGACGAACTGTACTGTACTGTGTAATAAAACTATATCTGTGCAGCACAGACCTGGGCATTGAACGGCCCGAGGGCCACATCCGGCCCACGAGCCATCCCCAACCGGCCCGCATGAGGTCAGTGGCAATTAAAAATCAGACGTAAATAAATGTACATCACACATACCATATAACAGGATTGTTTTTATTTTGATGGGAGCGCTATTTCTTTACATTTATGCTATTTCTTTTCCATTTACATGTGTGTGAGACGAGTGTATCCAGCTTCACTGTAAAGTGTCAGCAAACAGAACTGAAGGCGACTGACAGAGACGATAGAGTTTTTAACAAAACATGAACTTGAAAAGTCAGCTCTAAAGCTGTTTAAGGATCACAATTCAAATCTAGGGTTTATATCGCCATTAGGGGAGTAAACACAGAGAAATACAAGAACTTGAACAATGCAGAGTGTCACATCTGAAGTTCGCTATCTAAACTGCAAACCAACACGGACTTTTAATAAAGTTTTACACCTCCAGGACTGGAGCAGATAAAATCAGCTTTGTGATATCCCAATTGCAATAGCACTTTGTGTAAAGTTAATGCAAATGTTGTTGTTTAAATAGTGAAATAATGTTGATGTTTTTACTCTGCTTGCTTTTCATTTTTTTGATGGTAACATCAACTGTAAAATTTAGGCAATAAAAATAAATCTTATTAATATTGAGCAGAATGAAGTTCACCCTGTTGGTCCGACCCTCCACAACAGTAACATTTTCTTATGTGGCCCCTTGGAAAATTGTATTGCCCACCCCTGGTGTAGCACCAAAACTTAGGCACAATGTTTAGCATACTAAAACCTTTATTCTTTGTCAGAGGAGCAGACAGGCACCACTTTACCACACGCTATTAAACAAAGAAATCAAATGTATTTCTTTGGGTGTTGCTGGATCTAACAAATTAGTGTTTTTTTTTTTCATCATTTTAGCTGATCTGGCAGGCTGACAAACAAACGACACCCACAAACCACCTGTAACCGGTATCATCAATGCATGTCTGGAATTTGTAACAAACCAAACCGCCTAAACATTGGACAAAAATTCAGTGAGTTATGCTATATTTCATTATGGATCTCCTGCCGCCCTAGACATAGTTACCTAGCAAGCTAACTTAGCTACATATTAGCAGATGCACAAGACTAACTGTAAGGAAACGGATTGAACAAACTACAGTCTGGTTAGGTTTGTAAATGTGTTTCATGCTGTTGAGTATTAGAAGACACTTATACAGACAGAGCCGTCCCTGACCAATGTGGTGCCCTGGGCGAGATTTTGGCTGCTGCTCTTTTATTCTGCATCTGCATCATTTATTCGTCAATCATTATGTTTGTACACACACAGATACTGCATAGCTTTATGTCTTTAAGATTTACAGTGTTTTTCAGTATTAAACAGTAATACAATTATTAAAGAAAGAAGTAACTTTGAATGATTTATAAGTACAATATAAATAATTTATAAATATAAATAAGGAATTACACAAAACACTATATTAATACTATTTCATTTACCTTGCCTTTGTTGTTCCTTCGTTGAAATTATCATTTTTACATCCTAGAAACTCATTCTGGGAGCCAAAATTTGTGATGATTCGAATCTTGACCAGTCAGACCAGTGAACGTCAGACACAAACCACAGTAGATACAACAATGCATTATAAATGTTTACTTTGGTTTTAACTTCCAGTGGTACCTTGAAATTCAACATCAACTGGTTCTGGGACTGGCGCTGAGTAAGACATTGAATTTCAAGGTATTTTTCTCATAAGGATGTATGGGAAACCTGTTAATGCGTTGCATATATTTTAGGCTAATGTAAAATAATGAGGTTGTTTTTGACACTTGTACACTGAAAATAACACAAATTTAACACTGAAATAAAAAGCTGATTCTTACAATTTCTCAAAACCCTGAGCTGTAACACAAGTTTAAAAGTGAAACAGGAGGAAAATCCAGCTAAACACAGATACATGTGGATACATGTGGAGTTATTCCATACAAATGCCGATTCATCTCATATTTACACTTTGATGATGTTTTACCGCACCGCTTAAGCCGAGCTCTGAACAAAGCGACTGTTCATTGGTCATTTGAAATTAAATAAATAAATAAATTTAAAAATTAAATAAATTAATTAAAAAACAAGCTGAACACCTTTAGTTAAAGGGAAACGTTGAGTTTAAGGGTACAAATTTCTCGACTAAGGCTGTTGTGTTTCAAAGATTTTGAGCTTAGGCGTTGTTACAAGATATCACTGTATTTTAAATCATTTTGTCCTGTGTACTTAACCATCATCCAGCATTCTGAAAGTGCAGCCTAACAGACAAATGTTGTTCTGAAAGCACACCAATAGTTATAGCATTCACCATTGTTGTGCCAACAATCTGTTGCTATCTGGGTAGCTATTTAATAAATTAGCAGACATCATCTAGCTGGCTAGTAACATTACTCTCAGCATCTGACAGTAACTATTACTAAAAACAGATATTCATTCATTATATAAAATGACTTAGCATCTTTTGTCCTTTTTGGGCTTTTTGACATATTGGCTGCTATGTTGTTAGCTAATATTTGCATTTACCATTAATTACATACTCTCACTCACTCACTAGTGCCCCTCCTCCACAGGCAGGTAAGTTTAATTAGGTGGAAAGTGTTAAACCAACATTAAGTTATTCAGCACAGAAGAGTCACAGCTACATGCTTAACTTGTGCATTCAGTTTTTAATAGACAGCAGGCTGAGCTTGGTATTTATTTTTGAGCGCATTTTTAAAATTGTTTTTGATTCATTTGATCTGTTCGGTCAGTGTTGGATGCAAAATCTAAATGCAAAATCAAGCTACAGACTGTAAGGTGACACTGAACATTGGGAAATGTGATCAGACTTATGGACAGCTATGAGAGAACTTTATTAACCTGCTGTTAGACGGGTTAGAATCTATAAATTCACCTTATATTATTATAATATAACAATAAAACACATCAAAAAGGTATAAGTTGGAGGTAAACAGAATGAAGGGCAGAATTCATAATGCATTCTGGGTCCATTAAACCAGATCCACTAACAAACTCTCAGTTTCCCCATTCTCCCCCATTCATTTACATTTACGGCATTTAGCAGACGCTTTTATTCAAAGCGACCTACAATTATAACTGAATACAATTCGAGCAACTGAGGGTTAAAGGCCTTGCTCAGGGGCACAACAGTGGCAACCTAGTGATGTTGGGGCTTGAACCAGCAACCTCATTATTACTAGTCCAGTACCTTAACCGCTGAGCTTCCACTGTCTGGTAAACATTCCTTACATGGTTTACCAGACGACCAAACAATAATTTTCCCTGTATCTTAATGAACATCCTGTCTGACTCTGACTGTGAGAGTAGATTGCCACTAAACCCTTTCCTATTTTTTGATTACAGCTCATGAAAATAAGATGCAGTTTTACATCACTTACTATAAAAATACTTCCACATCCCTGCACATTTAGCTTTGAATTGTAATAGAGCCATTAGAAAACAAATCATCAGAGCCAGATGGTTGAATCAGATTATAAAGGTAAACATTTGAAAGACTCCAGGGAGCATGTCAATATCATAACCCTGATTGGAGCAGCCAGGGGTCCTGATATCTAACTCATGCCACACTCATGTTTTATTCATGCCAGTCTGTGCCATTTTTTACAGTAAAGCCCCATGTGGGCACATCAGCAGGGGGATTACTGCACTGCACCCTTGCTTACTTCAATATCTCTGAATTGTATTGTTACCATATACAGCACTATATATAAAACCTGTGTTTGTTTTTAAAGATGAAACCGGAAACTACAAACCAAGTTCTGTAAAAAAAAAATAAGACATTGCAATAAAAGCGAAGACATGTGATTTGTTAATTCTGTTAAACCTTTATTTAACTGATAAAAGAACACAGCCTTCTAATGATTTAATGAGGTTAATCCTGTTTTCTAAACATTGATAAGTTTAGAATGTAATGCCTACAACACATTCAAATATTTATCACTGTGTGGGAACTAAGGATACTAATTGTAGTTTTGTAAGTGGAATTTTTACCCATTCTTGCAGTGATAACTCAGTGGTTAAGGTACTGGACTAGTAATCAGAAGGTTGCCGGTTCAAGCCCTACCACTGCCAAGTTGCCACTGTTGGGCCCCTGAGCAAGGCCCTTAACCCTTAACTGCTCAAAATTGTGTTCAGTCATAATTGTAAGTTGCTTTGGATAAAAGTGTCTGCCTAATGCCAAAAATGTCAATGTATACAAGACTTCAGCTGCTCAATAGTCACCATTGTCTGGTCTCCACTTAATGATGTGCTATACATTTTATAAGAAACATATTTGGGCTTCAGGCAGGCCAGTCAAGCACACATACTCTGTGTCTACAAAGCCACACTGTAGTAGTGTGTGCAGATTGACTACTTAAATCTTCCTACTTGAATAACTTCCTTTGATGGTTTCCAATATATGCCTCTGGGTCAGTGGTGCCTCCACACATATGCATGTTGTGATCACTGGTGCACTCCAATACAGTGACTGATGTTTCTGTTTCTCATGCATTATTATCTGATGGCTCAATGGTCACAAACATTTAATGGTGGTTATATTTCTTCAGATTCACACGTTATTGCTTCAATTACATTTTAGAAAATGTCCCAACTTTTCAGGAAATAGGGTTATATGTGTGTATCTAGTAATAATCCTTTAGAACATATACATGGAATGATTATTAAAAATAATTAACCATAGATGCTACTGCTTAATCCTAAGAGGAGGAGGCTGGTTATTATTGCAATTTACAAAATGATCCTGCCTTAGCCTGCTGCTTAACATTTCCTAATTGCTTTCTGCCAGCTTACACAGTGCAAGTATGAGGAGGCAAATTAATGCACAGTAAACAAGTTCAAGTCAACAGTCAACATATTCAAGCAAGAAATCATAAAATGAAAAGCTATGGCCTCCCGTATTCGTCAGTTGTGATATCTACAAAGTGTGGTTTGTTTTAAGAACTGTAACAAGAGAACTGGTAGTCAGTGTCAGAAGGAGAGACCACCAAATAGGGCTGTGGAAAAAAAAGAGGTCAGCTTTACAGGTGTTGGATGATGTGTACTAGTGTACTTGAAGATGCTAGTCCGCAGCTTTCCTGATCCAGCGTGGGTGTAGTTCATGCATCAATGTTTTTCAAACAACTGTAAATACACTTACTACACTGTGAAATGAGCTCTACAAGCATTACAAACTTCATTCTGAATGCTGTTAAAAAGTTTAAAGTTCTTTCAAATCTCAAAAATTTCTGCATTTTTGATCTGCATTCAAATGATCTGACTTGAAATAAGGTAATAATAATAATAAAAATAATAAACATATGCTTACTACTAGAGAAGGTATCAGCTGTATGTTTTAGCAACATTTTCTCTTTTTGACCTTTACAACCCCCACTTCCAATCTTACGTCATTAACTGGAACACCTGTCTTTTGGAGAAGTAATTAATTGTGAGGTTCACATAGATTTTCTGATCTGGACTGTAAGTTATTAAGCGCAGTGTTTAATAAACACTAATTTATTTTAATAACATTTTAAACGATGATTAAACAACCCTTTATAAGGTCATTTAAAAGGGTTCACAGTGTTTAGCAACCAAATCACCTGAACTGATCTCCTGTTTTATTAAAATAAATGTGCTGCTTTAAGGTAATTACAAGGGATGTCCTAGTCTAATTAGGTTTCAATGTGATACTTAGGTAGTGGTGGATAAATGAAAAGCTTTTTTTTTTTTTTTCAACTTTAAGACTTAAAATGATATCAGTGTTAACAGACCTTAACTTAAGCCTGTCTGAACATGATGAGTTCTTGAGGATGAAAAAAATAAACTAAAATTAAATGTGATAACTTTAATCAAAGAGTTGAAGTGGCCACTTAGGTGACACAGCAGTAAAACACACTAGAACACCAGAGCTGACATTTCTAACTCGTCGGTTCGAAACTCAGCTCTGCCATCTGGCTGTTGTTCATACAGAATGGGAACCAGACAGGACCTCATAACTGATGTAATTATGAGTCGAGGGATAATGCTGATCAGGGTGTGTCTCTCCATACACAAAGCTAATCCGCATATGAACTCGCCTCGTGCAGGTGAAAAGATGCAGTTGGCTACTGCACACGTGTGTCAATTCGCTCTCCTCAATCGGGGCGGGGTTCAGCTCCGGTTGAGAGGGTGCATAACACAATTGGGTATAAAGTTGAAGTGATGCCATGAACATTTTAATGAATTATTCATTAAATACCCATTTCTTATTGATTCCATGTGAAATACGTTTGATAACAAAAACTATTCTAAAAAAGAAAATACCGTTGAGAGTTTTTTTGTTTTGTTTTGTTTTTTAAATGTATGTGAAATACAGGAATGACTAAACAATAAGAAATCTCAAAACAATTTGTTGTTTTTTATTATTATTAAATACAATTAGCTATTAAATAGGTAAAGATGTGTGATAATCTGTCACTGGGCCGTAATTTGTCCCATCATTCTGTTTAGACAAAATCACTCATTGTAACAGATTTTGTTTGATCATAAGTAAGAATTGTTGGTCCTGGAATCATTGGTCCTATATGACATGCTCATGTGTCGATTTGGTGCTGCCATGACCACATTAGTGTGACCACTTATACGCAGCTTGTCAAAAATCCACCATTATATAGTACCGTGTAGATCAGAGATGGGCAGTTACATTTCCAAGAGGCCACATGAGAAACTGGAACTGTTGTGGAGGACCAGACCAATAGACTAAACTTACTAAACTTAATTCTGTTTAGCATTAATTGTATCTCTTATGAAAAGCAGTAAATTGCACAGTTTTAATCAGCTGTAGCCTGGGAACTGTACAATGCCCCAGGTGTGGTGTAGATATTACTTTTACAGTGGAGTAAAAATTCAATTAACTTATACATTTTAGCAAAGACTTGATTACATTCAGATATTTAAAATGAGCTAGAACAATGTAAAGAACTTATTGAGGACTGGAAAACCTTTTCTACTAAATAATCTTGCTGGTAATAAAAAAGAATCTATATACATTAAATGTTCTCCTGGATCTGTTTTCTCAAGCAAAGAACCAGTTTAGAAACCCTCTTTTTTTGTCTGCCATGTAAACTGGCCGGCGGTCAACATATCAAACTGGCCAAGTCCAAGGGAGGAAAGGATTAGCATATTTAATATTCCAGTAATGCCAGCCTACTGTATTAAGCTTACCTATTTACCACATCATTAGTTCTAGTGATCATTATGTCCACATCTTCTTTTTATGTCAATAATACCTATGTCATTTGTAGTATCATTCTATCATCTTTGCACTGGCAACCAATTAAATTCTGCATTAAATTTTTACTAACATGATGGCCTGGCTCCATAGTAATCAGTGGTGTTGGGTTGCTGTTGTTTCGCATACAATCACTCAGGTTTGTTGATTGTGGGACAGGTGGGTGTTGATGTTCAGACATAGCTCTCCCGGCTGTGGTACCTTCTAATTCTTCCATAATAACAGAACACCAGAGGAAAAAATGGACCAGACCAAGCCCGCCTTCAATGTCTCAAAAACAAAAAGAAAAGCCTGCAAAGGCTGCAAAAAGTTAAGCCAGCAACCATCTGCCAGGAAAGCCATGATTAACCAGACCTACACCCACCTGCAGCAAAGTAACACTGAAGAGACTGATAGTTAAAGGAACTAACAGAGTATCTCATCTGCACCTCTATTCCACCTTGCTGACTGTTATTGGCATGGCAGGTGGGCATAATATACTGTAGTATGTGCCCCCTTGCAGATCTATGCAGCAGGTGGGCCCATTACTGTATTTCAATACCCACTGCCAAAGGAATGGCTCGTGAAATTCATAATTCAGGAGGGACAAGTGCCTATAGTGTGGAAGGGGAAACAACACAGGAGCAAAACGATTCTAGAACCTCTGCTTGTTATTTATTCTGAACAGCAACACCTGCTTGGATATTTGTAAAATGCCACCAAATGCTAATATATCACCATAAGAACGGCTGCCAAGAATGCATTTTGTAGTCTTTAACTGTGAGTTTGATATTTGGATTTTTGGAACACATTGGTCATGCATATAATCTGTTAAAATCAGAAATTTTACATTTTCAGCATTTAGCAAAGTGACTTACAATCATGACTGAACACAATTTTGAGCAATTGACAGTTAAGGGCCTTGCTCATGGACCCAACAGTGACAACTTGGTGGTGGTGGGGCTTGAACCGGCAATCTTCTGATTACTAGTCCAGTACCTTAACCACTAAGCTATCACTGCCCTAAGACAAAGCTGTCCAATGAAAGCATGAACCATATAACTTAGCTGCCTATGATAACCACACTACAAGAGAGAAAAATGCTCTTATTAAAACCTGAGAACTAAATATTGTCACTCAATCTCCAAAGCCCACAAATCTTCTCTTTCCCAGCATACTAAATACTATGTCTAATTAGTGCACTACCAAACTAGCACTGGAATTAGTACACTACAATGTAGGACACTGAGTGGATAGTAGGAATACACCCAGGACAGGGCCAAGTCATATGATATCT
Source organism: Trichomycterus rosablanca (assembly GCF_030014385.1). Classification (NCBI taxonomy): domain Eukaryota; kingdom Metazoa; phylum Chordata; class Actinopteri; order Siluriformes; family Trichomycteridae; genus Trichomycterus; species Trichomycterus rosablanca. The sequence continues at coordinate 69,098,944 of NC_085988.1, read as the reverse complement.
CAGGATATCTAACAAGCTCATAGTCAAATGTTAAAAAACATCTGGCCATATAGTGTATAAACCCTAAAACTTACTCATTTATAAAACAGAAATGTATTTATTAGGATTTTAACGTCATGTTTTACACACTTTGGTTACATTCATGACAGAAACTGTAGTTACACAAGATTCATCAGTTCACAAGTTTAATGTCAGACACAGTCATGGACAATTTTGTATCTTCAATTTACCTCACTTACATGTCTTTGGACTGTGGGAGAAAACCGGAGCTTCCGAAGGAAACCCATGCAGACAGGGAGAACATGCAAACTCCACACAGAAAGGACCTGGACCGCTGCACCTGGGGATCGAACCTAGGACCGTCTTGCTGTGAGGCAACAGTGCTACCCACTACCCAAAAACAGACATTTAAATCGCTCAGGTGGCGCAGCGGTAAAAACACATGCTGCAACCAGAGCTGGATCTCGAATACATCATATCAAATCCAGCTCTGCCTTTGCCGGCTGAAGGCTGAGTGACTACATGAACAACGATTGGCAGGTTGTTCAGATAGGGGCGGGACTAAAAAGCCGGATGGGGACTCTCTCTCAGACTAGTGCGATTATGACCTTTGCTGGCTGGTTGGAGGGTGTGGCCCTCCGCGCACAGTGCCGTACCGCAGTGCGCTCGTCAAGTGTAGGTGATAAGATGTTCGATTGATGTGCACGTCTCGGAGGGGGCGTGGAGCATTAGTGAGAAGATGATTGATGGGTAGAAATTGCGCTAAAAAGTGGGAGAAGAAGGGGTAAAATACCGGAAAAGAAAAAACCAGATGGTTTGCAACACATATAAACTTCATTAACCCAAAATGAATTTCTTTGTGTTAATTGCTGAAGCAGTCATGTACAGGCTGAAAGCATTAGAGCAGGGGGAGGAAACCTCTGGCCCACAGGATGTATACAGCCCACACTTGGCTTGCCAGAAATTTCCTAGATTTGATTGGTTATATGTTTGGGCTTTGTGCTACTGCCTTTGGAACTCTGAAACTTACTATAAATGTAAGTGTAAACATGTTAACTGTGATTGTCAGTTTGTCCCATTAGCTGTGTCTTTCTGGCATCAAGTACGTCTGTTCAAGTTTGCAAAAACAGGAAAGAGCAGAAAATTTAATGATGAGTGTCGTGTCTTTATATAAAAACTGACCACAGATTTCTTTTTCATTGACCTAAAAGGAAAGCTAGCATGCTAAAGAAGTCCTTGCTGTTCTCAAGAAAAGCAATACTAAAAGATATCATACCACCAAATATGCAAATGATACCACTCTGCAGTCAACAGTATGAGCGGAGAAAAGGAAGGCATTAAAAATTTATTTGATTGCACTGCAAGCTTCTTTCATATGACCTGGACAGTGAGCTGGACAGTGTGAATGAGACAAATTAAGTGGGGAGTGAACTAATCAAAAAGTTACTGAGGACAGATCTGTCTCCTCTTGAAAAAAAGAGGAGAATCAGATGAGCAGCTGGAGTCTCATATCCAAAAATGAACAAAAAGTCTGCTTGACTAGAGTTGATCAGTATAACATTGCAAATATTTTCTTTCAGCTTTGATTAGATTTAAGAGAGTTAACAAATCACACACTCCTCTTGTTTATGTTTTACTGGAAATGGGGTTTGTATATCAGTAAAGAATCACTTGCTTATCAGGATCCAATGTATTATTGTATTATTTAAGCATTTCCCTACTTTATTTGAGCTGTGTACCTAAAACAATGACATTTTGATTGAAATGGGGTACGTTTTAAATTTCTGCAGCATAACATGTCGGATTAGTGCACTAACAATTCTATAGTTACCCAATGTAGAACATAGTATGTAGTTTGGGATCCAGCCAGGAAATTACATCTTTTGGCTTTTGTACTTATTTAAATAAACAAAAATGGATGTTTTAGTCAGCATAAATGAATATATGTTTAAACTTCAGATTGGTTTTAAAAATAAATAGTGTACAAAATAAGAGATCTTTTAGAGTTGCAGTCTGAGTCCAGTTAATTTAGGTAACCTTGAAAAGACCTTGCCGTAGTTCTGTAGTTTGACTAAATCTGTACCACGACCTGATTAGAACACCATAAACCCTATTTTCATAAAATTTGGGAGACTTTGTAAAATACAGTGATGTGTTAATTCTCTTGAAACTTTATTCACTACACTGGTACTGACACTCACTGACAAAAGTATTTAGAAATGACTTATTGTTTTGCTCAACAAAACTGATTGCAAATTTTGCACATTTTGCATTGATGCCTGCAACACAATCCAAATGTTGGGACAGAGGGATGTCTACCACTGTCCACCACATCATTTCAATTCATTCTACTTTGAAATAGTTTTTAATAAGACTGGACTCATATCTGGACTGCAGGCAGGCAACCCTCTGTGCCGACAAAGCCATGTTTTTCGTAGCATAGCATGTAGCACATACAGAATGAGGTCTTTAAGAGACATGTTGCTGTTTTGCACCCACTCTATCAGATGCTTTACCAGGCCAGACACAACACAATTAAGTAAAGGATAATTTCACTTATTTACAAAACAAAGTTATTCAATACATATTTTACTCTTGTAAAAAAGTAATTACCCTCTTAGATTTAAAACTAATTGCAATATACTAATTACTATGCGTATCATTTAAAGTCAAACTGACCCTGGTTGTACAGTGACCTAGACACTATTACTTTTTATCTGATATACTGCTCTATCCATTTAGCATTTGAAAGCTAATGAATCATGGTTATACTCCATCAAAGAGACATTTGAGTAGCACAATAAAAACCAGTGTGCAGCACAATGGCACATATCAGATATCAAATCCTTACCCCAATGAATCACTTCAATCCATCTGCTGTACAGTGGAACGTAATGCTCTAAACTGCTGTGAATTCCTAAAAGTTTTCAACAGTTTACCTATAATGTAATGAAAAGGTAATGATGTGGGTCAAGTTAACATGCTCTGCTAGTCTGTGAAGAAGTGAAGAAAGGGAGTAAAGTAGCTAAAAAACATTAGTCATGTGAGGTTCACCCCAGAAAATGAAAATGAAAAGTATACAGTATACAGTAAAAAAGTATACAGTAAAATTATTACAGAGTTCATGTGATTAGCCACACTCAAACCCAACCAGTGTATTAAATCAATAAAACAAAATGATTTAACTTTGTGGCAAGTGTTTTGGGAAGGTTGCTTAGTTTCACAAAGACATGGTTTGACAGGTTTGGTGTATAGGAGCTCTAGTTTACTTTACCAAGCTCTATCATTAACACTGAATTGTTATGTTGACAGTAAGCCAGACTCTCTTATTTAACAGTGCCTGACCTCACTAACTCTCTTGACTGTGACGTATGATTGTGACACACAAGAGCAGCTGCTGAGATGCACGATTCAGATACTGTTTTTAAACCTCATTGTTTAAGACCCAAATATCTGCGCAATACTGCTGGTCCATTTCTGTTAAAGAACTCTCCAGATATCACTTTTTGATACACAGGAGAACAGTGGTCCTGAAGCTTTCTCTGCCTTACTGCTTACATTTGGTTCCAGTCACTTCTGTTTTCTTTTTAGATGCTGCATATTCAGTGTACTGGTAATAAGGGTAGACACACTATATAGCCTAAAGTATGTGGGAACCCCTGTAAATTATTGAGTTTAGATGTTTCAGCCAAACCAACAGCTAACAGGTGTATTAATTATAATTTGTTATATAAAATAAACTCTATGCTTTAACTTTGTGGTAACACATTTAATGACAGTCCTTGACTGTTCCATGATGATTACATTCTTAAAAAAAACACAATATATTGATGGGTCTGCTGTGGAGGAACACCAGTGGAGCACCTTTGTAATGAAATGGAATGCTGATTGCAAGTCAGACTTTAAAAATGACATTTTTAAGTAGTAATAATTATTTTACCCCATCTCCAAACTTTCATCGTGAGACCCTATACTCTCACAGGTCACTGGTATTTGAGTTATGATGAGGGATTTAACCTCATTCCCAAAATACCTTCATGAGACCTTTTACTCTCACAGACAAACTAAAATTGAGTTATGATGTGCGATTTAACCACATCCCCAAAAATGTCAAAACTTGTATTTGAGTTATGAAGGGGATTTAATACCATCCCCAAAATACAATCACAAGACCCTGTATTCTTATGGATAATCTGTTTAAGGTTTCTGTAAATCAGAAATCTGTAAAGAAAAACCGTCTCTCTGTCGGTGGAAAAACTGACTTCATGTTGGAGGAAAACTGTTAGGACTCAAACCCTGGACTTGTTTTAGAAAATGATGATCTAAATGTAATTTTTTACCATTACAAGACACAAATACAATAATTCAGCTACAAGAATAAATGCAAGAATCAGATTAAACACGCTTCTTAAATGTGTGTAACGATTGAAAAGCTCTCAGCTATTAGGAACAGAGCTTTGGGCTTTATAGGCTAAATGCAGATTCCCCATTCTTTAGTTGTGTTTTGGGGACTGCTAATATATTGCTGTTACATTAAAAAGCTCTGCTTAGATCATATTGAACAATTAATTCACTAAGATGTTGAGGTGCAAGATCATAAAGAGATTTACAAACCAGTAAAAGCCCTGTAGCCACTGTTGGGTCCTTGAGCAAGGCCCCTAACCCTCTCTGCTCCAGCACCTTATAATGGCTGACACTGTGCTCTGACTCCAGCTTCCAAACAAGCTGGGATATGTGATTAAAGAATTCCGTTGTACTGTACACATGTGTATGTATAAATGACCAATGGAGTGGTTGAAGTGCTGGTGCAATATGTTCCCACTTTCTTGTACAGGTCAGGACTTTAGCAGCAGCATTCTGAACTCATTGCAGTTACCTTGTAGAATTCCTGGGTAGGGCAGACATCAGAGCATTACAATAATCAAGTCTAGATGCGATGTAGGCATGCATAAGCTTTCCACTATTAGCAGGGATTAGAATGTCTCGAACCTATAAGATATTCAGAAGATGGAAATACGCAGTTATTACAAATTCTTGACACATTTTGGCCTCTAAATTCATAAGTTGTAGATAAGCCTGTATTTCTTTTCCAGGGGCGTCATACAATGGCTGACCCTGTGCTCTGACTCCAGCTTTCGAACAAACCGGGATATGAGGAGAAAGCATGTAATTGTACTGTACACATGTATGTGTATATAGACAAATAAAGGAATTCATTTATTCATTCAACGATAAGAATCTCTGTGTTATCCCTGATTAACTGCAGGAAATTGCAAGACATCCACATATTAATATCAGAATTATCACACTAATCAAACAGTGAGCTGATAAACTTTTGGTACTTGGGAGATATAAAGCTGTGTATCATCTGCATACAAATGTTATGCCTCTTAGTCGCAGCAGGAAGTAAAAGCATACAGGCTAAATAGCAAAGGCTGTTGAAAAGCAAATAGTGATCCTTGAGGGACTCCACAGGTAACTGCTTGAGGTTTTGAAGTACAATTGCCTAGTGAAACACAGAAGTCACGATCACATTAATATGTTAGCAACCTGTGTGAGACCTAGTCACTGAGACTCAAGTTTAAAGATGATCAAGTAGAATTTTATGACTAACAGAACCAATCAAAGATGTTATCCATGTTTCTGTTTTTTCTTAAATCATTAAAGACCTTAAGAGTGCAGTTCCAGTGCTGTGACAGGCCCTGAAACCAGATTGAAACTCCATTAAGTTGGTTGGTGTTCAGATAATTAATTATTTAATTAGACTGACAACTTTCTAAACAATTTTGCCAAAAAACAGAAGGTTTAAGATTAATTATTAAGCACAGTGGGGTCAACACTTCTGTTTCTTTAAAAATAACCTAATTACTGCAGTTTTAAGGATTTGTAGAAAGAGTCCATGCTGCAGTAACTGATTGCCAGTAGGCAAAATATCTGCAGATAATGAGCTTAAACCTGTTTGAAGAAGTAAGTAGGTACGAGATCAGGAGCACAGTTTGAAGGGTTTTGTGATTTAACTACATCTAGAAGTGTTTCTGAGCTGATCAGTTCAAAACACATGTTGAACTTGATAAAGCTGTTACATCGTTTTGATCAAGCAAGCAGTGTAGATGTAAATGTCTTCATCTCAATATGAGAGATCTTATTATTGAACTCATTACATTTAGAAGATGAGATGAATTTTGGTGAGCTGGATGAAGTGGGGTTCAGTAAGGTGAATCGACAGGATTGTGTTTCTCTCTGCACTTCTGTAGTCATGTTTAATTTTATGACGGACATTGTGTTTCTTCATGGTGCTTTTATCTTACTGAAAATGACCTTGGTTTTTAGTGGAGCGACAGAATCAATGCTTTTGATAAGCCTGAAGTTAAAGCATTCTACAAGAGCATCAGCTTATAGTGCAGGTGAAAGGTTGGGTGAATAATGCATTATATCCTTGGGCGCTACAGCAATCTCTGCAGTGAGATAGAGCTTAGTTACTGTTTTCTTAACAATGATATATTTTTGTACATGCTGTTATGGTATAATAGGACACAAGGTCATTAGAGATTGCAACATCATTGAACTATTTCAGTTTCCTTTACTTACATGTGAAATATGCAAATCTAGGGTAGGTCCAAGCTTACGAGTGGGGCCTGACACATGCTGTACAAGAAAATTGTCGCTGTCCATGTGAAAATTAAAATAAGCAGTGATTAAAACACAAAATCAATAGTGCATGTCTGTTTAAAATAAACTGTACCATTAAACCAGTGACCTCCAGTGAACCAGTGCAGGCATCAACCTGTTTTACTACAGAAATCAAGCCTTTACTGTTCTCTTTGGTGTTACTCACTTTTGGTGTTCTCTTTAGTCAGTTGAGCAGTCTTAGTGATTAAAACTTTGTCTTAGTAATTAAAGCCTCTTTCTTGCCATCTCAATGCAAAATCAAGGTCAACTAAGCTTGTCTAGCTTTTACACACAATGTAGGATTTACCTGACTGTAATCCTCTACACTTCTTTCTTTCTTTTCTTTCTTTTTTATTTAAAACTGTCACCCATTTAAGATGATGATGCAGTAGTGTAAGACCCAAATCTGAGGGCAAAAAATATGCACACATGCCCACTTTCGGGCAATCGGAGATGGGCACTCAAGTTAATGATCTTCAGCCTTGACTTGCAACTTATCCCTAATTCACTCACACCCGTCAAAAATAACAATAAGCATCTTTACATCTTCATCCAGGCAGGATGTGTAAAAAAAGTTACAAAAACTAGGCCTTTACATTATATATACAGTGTATCACAAAAGTGAGTACACCCCTCACATTTCTGCAGATATTTAAGTATATCTTTTCATGGGACAACACTGACAAAATGACACTTTGACACAATGAAAAGTAGTCTGTGTGCAGCTTATATAAGAGTGTAAATTTATTCTTCCCTCAAAATAACTCAATATACAGCCATTAATGTCTAAACCACCGGCAACAAAAGTGAGTACACCCCTTAGTGAAAGTTCCTGAAGTGTCAATATTTTGTGTGGCCACCATTATTTCCCAGAACTGCCTTAACTCTCCTGGGCATGGAGTTTACCAGAGCTTCACAGGTTGCCACTGGAATGCTTTTCCACTCCTCCATGACGACATCACGGAGCTGGCGGATATTCGAGACTTTGCGCTCCTCCACCTTCCGCTTGAGGATGCCCCAAAGATGTTCTATTGGGTTTAGGTCTGGAGACATGCTTGGCCAGTCCATCACCTTCACCATCAGCCTCTTCAATAAAGCAGTGGTCGTCTTAGAGGTGTGTTTGGGGTCATTATCATGCTGTAACACTGCCCTGCGACCCAGTTTCCGGAGGGAGGGGATCATGCTCTGCTTCAGTATTTCACAGTACATATTGGAGTTCATGTGTCCCTCAATGAAATGTAACTCCCCAACACCTGCTGCACTCATGCAGCCCCAGACCATGGCATTCCCACCACCATGCTTGACTGTAGGCATGACACACTTATCTTTGTACTCCTCACCTGATTGCCGCCACACATGCTTGAGACCATCTGAACCAAACAAATTAATCTTGGTCTCATCAGACCATAGGACATGGTTCCAGTAATCCATGTCCTTTGTTGACATGTCTTCAGCAAACTGTTTGCGGGCTTTCTTGTGTAGAGACTTCAGAAGAGGCTTCCTTCTGGGGTGACAGCCATGCAGACCAATTTGATGTAGTGTGCGGTGTATGGTCTGAGCACTGACAGGCTGACCCCCCACCTTTTCAATCTCTGCAGCAATGCTGACAGCACTCCTGCGCCTATCTTTCAAAGACAGCAGTTGGATGTGACGCTGAGCACGTGCACTCAGCTTCTTTGGACGACCAACGCGAGGTCTGTTCTGAGTGGACCCTGCTCTTTTAAAACGCTGGATGATCTTGGCCACTGTGCTGCAGCTCAGTTTCAGGGTGTTGGCAATCTTCTTGTAGCCATGGCCATCTTCATGTAGCGCAACAATTCGTCTTTTAAGATCCTCAGAGAGTTCTTTGCCATGAGGTGCCATGTTGGACCAGTATGAGAGAGTGTGAGAGCTATACTACTAAATTGAACACACCTGCTCCCTATGCACACCTGAGACCTAGTAACACTAACAAATCACATGACATTTTGAAGGGAAAATGACAAGCAGTGCTCAATTTGGACATTTAGGGGTGTAGTCTCTTAGGGGTGTACTCACTTTTGTTGCCGGTGGTTTAGACATTAATGGCTGTATATTGAGTTATTTTGAGGGAAGAATAAATTTATGCTGTTATATAAGCTGCACACAGACTACTTTTCATTGTGTCAAAGTGTCATTTTGTCAGTGTTGTCCCATGAAAAGATATACTTAAATATCTGCAGAAATGTGAGGGGTGTACTCACTTTTGTGATACACTGTACATACACTTTTGCTGATTTGGGACACAGCCCCTTTTGTTCTGATGCATCAAAACATCCGGCTGGCGGGAGTGTGATATCAGTGAGTGGTTACAAGTATAAACAAGCAAAGTTTCCAGATTTGTGACACAATATGGACAGTATTGGAACACCCCATCTATTTTTGAATCAATGTGTTTCAGCCACAACAACTGTTAAAAGCTGTTAAAATCCAGGACCAACAGATACAAAAAACCCCTGTTGAGCAGGCCGAGGGCGACTGTGGCAAGGAAAAACTCCCTGAAAATTACAGGAAGAAACCTTGAGAGGAACCAGACTCAGCAAACAACTAGAAATACAGCGAACAAATGCGGAGCAAGTTCTTTTTAAATGTAAATAAATTCTCATTGATTTTACATAAAGATGTACAAATTCAAGCTTGTCCCTGACAATTTAACCCTTTTCGGTACACAGAAGTAGATGTTAACTGACATGCTAGTGGGTTGTGCTGCCTCATCTATTGTTTTGAATGGCCTGAGGTTAACGGTTTTAGCAGAGTAATCAAAAACTGCAGTGACATAATCACAGTCTAAGTAGTGCATCTAAATAATCTGCCTTTTAAGTTAAATGTCTTATTAGAATCCTCTCCACTTAGACAGCTGCCTAGGTAGGCAGCAAGGCAGCTCACCAGGCTTTCAGACAGACCCTATATATACTTATTCTGTATTTTTAAGTGCTTTATAAATAGATTGTAAGCTGTGCAAACATTTCACAAATGTTTGCTGTGTACGGTTCATTAGTAACACAATAACTGCAAGCAATGCTGTCACCATACCGCAGGCCCACTCACCTCTGGGAGCAGTGCCAGAAAAGGCCTTTCTAACACCCCTGATGGCTTTTGTACAGCAGAGTGGTGATTGATTTGATGCCATAATTAATGCAGATTAACAAAATATTGATTTCTTTTTGTAACCTGAAAAGCTGAATGTCAGTGTACTACACCAAGGCTGCAGTTTACAGATGAGTAGGATTATGAAGCTGTAAAAGAGGTTGCTGTCATGGATGGGATTGACACCACAAGAGAAGCTCCTCTGCATCACCCTGACCCGAACATTAAAGCAGACAAGGCAAAATATAGAAGTCACGACCACATTAATATGTTAGAAACCAGCGTGAGACCTAGCCACTGAGACCGGAACCAAAACAAAGATGTTACCCACGCCTCTGTTTTTTTTTTTCTTAGATCATTAAAGACCCTAAAAGTGCAGCTGTGACAAGCCCAGTGTTTAGATAATTAATTAATTGGATTGATACCATTTTCTTAATAATTTTGCCAAGAAACAGAAGGTTTAGGATTAATTATTAAGCACAGCGGGGTCAAAACTTCTGTTTTGAAAATAGCCTAATTGCTTTTTAAGGATTTGCAGAAAGAGTCCATGCTGTAGAACCACTGCCAATGGGCAAAATATCTGTAGATAATGAGCTTAAACCTGTTTGAAGAAGTGAGTAGGTACGACATCAGGAGCACAGCTTAGCAGGGTTTAGTGATTAAACTACATCTACATCTTATCTTTAAACTCATTACATTTAGCAGATGAGCTGGATTGTTTGAAAAATCTAAGTAAGATGAATTACCAGGATTGGCCTTGACTTAATATTCTGACAAAGTGTAATAACATATTTAATTTTCATTTCATCAGCTCCTTTATCCTGGTCAGGGTCGTGGCAGGTTCGGTTCCACAGGAAAACACTAAGCACAATACTCTGGCAGCAATACCCAGGACAGGACACCAATCCACTGAAGGACTTCAGCCACTCAGACAAAGCCAATCGTGTATGTATAGATGCTTGAGCAGCCAACAGAACCACTGAGATTTAAACCTGGATCTCAGCAGAGGTGGGATCGCATTAAAATAATGTGTGCCACCCAATCGCCAACTTAATATGATGAACAAACTCAGTTCAAACACCACAGAAGGTAGTGCACTTCATTCATTCATTCTTTTATAGTCAGTTTTACCATCACTTTATCCTATTCGGGGTCATGGTGGGTACGATTCACCTAGTAAAAGATAAGAAACACCCCGGACAGGTTGCCAGTCCATCACAGGGCAAACACACACAACTAGGGCAATTTTAGTAGCTCCAATTAACCTGACTGCATGTCTGGACTTGCAGGGAGGAACGTGCAAATTCCTCAAAAAAAGGACCTGGACCGCTTCACCTAGTAATCAAATCAAGAACTTCCTTGCTGTGAGGAGACAGTGCTACCCACAGAGGTGGTACACTGTACACCTGGATTACCTGGAACTTTTAGCAACTTCTCATGCACTACTTTCCACTGCCAACACATCGGTTCACATCAACATTTTTGTCAATACATGATGCCATTGATTTATTGACATCATACCTAAAATGACAAAATAACAATCTGTAACTGAGACAGGTGCAGAATAACAGTAAAATATAATACTGAAGACTATAAAACTATAATATTGAAGTTACATTATTTTGTAACATTCCACAATAAGCAGATGAACTGGTAACAGGTGAGTGAATCACGATTGGGCATAAAAGGAGAATCCACCAAAGGCTCAGTCTGTACTGACTTTGGTTCAACTCTTTGTACCAAAAAAAGGGGAGAGAGGGGGAAAAAAAAGTAAGGAACTCATTTAACTTCAAATCACATATAATTTATTTTATTTGGTTCTGCCAGCTGAAGTAGTTTCCAACTCCTGTTCTACCCTGCAAATCTGCTTGTGTTCAACTCCACTTCAGTGTAATTAAAAGTGTGGCATCTAATCAGTGACCCCAGGAAAAGGAAGAAACTGGAATTAAAACTCTAATTCTAAATTCAATTCAATTCTTGTTTCTACTTTCTAGTTTATTGGTTGTTCATTAAGTATTAAAAAGTGATGGAGTTCTTCAGTCTGTGAGCTGAGATTGTTGAACATATATCAAGGTTTGTAAGATAATGAGAAATTTCGGTCCTGCTAGTAGGAATGAATAATATTCTTATTCTTCTTGTAGTACAATGTAATTTGTTGATGTGCATTTGATGTATTTCTTGATTACTTTGCAATTGTCCTGTAGTTGTGAATTAGCCCGCTTGTGTCAGTAACAGAAGAAATGGTAAAAATTAGTCACTGCAGGTGGAATATATTCATTTAATCAGTGGGGCATTCAAATCTGTGGAAAACCATGTGTAAATAAAGAATACAGAATGTTAAAATAAAAAATACCACATTATTATGTTTTAATAGGTTTTATTTCAATTATTTTAACCTCTGACATTTAAAAAAGGTTAACAAGTTTACAAAAATCTGTTAATGACATTTATACCCTGCACTTTTTATCATTTAATTACCAGCACAATAATTGCACCCATTATGCAAATTATATATCACTTTCTGGGTGGCACGATAGCACAGTGGGTAGTGCTGTTGTCTCACAGCAAAAAGGGCCCAGAGTCTTTTCTAAATGGAGTTTGCATGTTCTCCCTGTGTCTGTGTGGGTTTCCTCTGCGTGCTCCGTTTTTCCTCCCACAAGTCCAAAAGCATGCTAAGCGAGTGTGTGTCTGACCTGTGATGGACTGGTCACTTGTTTGAAGTGTTTCCTGGCTCAATGAATCAGACCCACCGCAGCCCTGACCAGGATAAAGTGGTGGTAAAACAGACAATCAATGAATGAATAACTGAATGATTACTTTTCCATAATAGTAGTAAAAAGTGTTTAAATCATTTCCCAAGTATCATTTAAACATATATTAAATACTAAAATGACCCTTAGGCAAAAAATAAATAAATTTGAACTGCTGGTGCCACATAAATCAATTTGCATTAAAGTCACTCTGTATTTTGCCCACGCACCAGGATGGTGTTTTTGTATTTTGCTTATTCTGCACAGTAGGCCCTGATGATGCATTACTTATTTAACAAAGTAGTTTTACAAGACCTACACAGTGACACAGCTGCTAGAGTGGGTGCTGCAAAGTTATATTGGACCTGAGGACCTGAGCTCTTCCTTCTCTGTTCACTGTAAGTGAGGAGTTCTCTGGGTATGCATGAGTTTTTCCTAAGTAGTCCTGGAACAGTGGTTTGTTCCCAAGTTGAAAAAAAAACAAACAAACAAAAAACATACAGATGAATGAACAGGCTCTATGTCCAGGTTGTGTCCAAGTTTCCAGATAACGTTAAAACCTGGCCAGAACAAAGCAGTTAGTGAAGATTAATGAATGAGTGATTTATAATGCTCTTTTTAGTAATTTATTAACTATACATGTAGATCTTGCTAGTTGTCCACTAACACATTTAGTACTTTGTGATATAATTACACTGTAGGTATGTTCGAAAACCTAGGGAGCTCTCTACATAGACAGCATTTTAAGTCATCCTACGTGCACTCCCGAGAAGTAGGCTGTTCGAAATCTTGATGCTTTAATATTTAGTTATTTATTTTACGTAAATAATTTATCATTGATTTTTAATTTGTATAAACGTGCACAAGTGTCATTTATTTGCAAATTCGGGCTTGTCAGCAATTTAACCATTTTTGGTACATGGAGGGAGATATTAGTTGACATTCTAGTGCGTTGTGCCACCTCATCCCATTGGTTTGAATGGCATGCGACTAGTTAGCAAAAACTGATGGACAGCAAGGCAGCTCACTAGGTTTTCAAACACACCCTATACTATCGATAAGGCAGCACATCGATGCAAGAAAATACAGCATGAGCTTTGCTAACCCTCATCTCTGGTCACTGTCTTTCAGGAATTTGTTCTTCCTGCGTCCTCATGGGTTTTCCTGGGTTCTTTAAATTTCTTTAACCCCAAAATAAGCAGAAAAGGTGTACTATGGATTAAAAAATGTAAGCATCTGACTTTAAGCTTGCTGGGCATCCCTTACCTAGACCATAGGCATTATTATGCCCCCACACAGCAATTTTTCTGGTTAAGTTTCCACCATTATTTAGTGTATCTAAGAGAATTTATGCCCATTCAGTCAAAAGAGCTCTTGTTGTGTCAGACACTAATGTTAGACAAGTAAATTAGTGGATATTGTGGCCTAGTGGTTAAGGTACTGGACTAGTAAAACCTAGGAAAAATGTAAAAGTAAGTGCAAATGAGTAGACCTGGCTGGCAGATGGCTTTCCAATTCATCCCAAAGGTGTTCAGCGGAGTTGATGTCAGGATGTGCAAGCTTTCAGAGTTCTACTATTCCAAACTTGACAGGCCATCGCTTTACAGGCCGTGCCTTTTGCACAGGGGCAAAATAGTTCTGGAAAAGAAAAGCACCCTTCCCAGACTTACAACTGTTAGCAATCTGTGCGGCTAAAACACATGAACTAGGAGCGGTTTCCACATACTTTTAGCCATTTACTGTAGACTGACTCAAGTACATTTTTCCTAGGTGTAGGAGAGTTGATGTGTGAGTGTGTGTTGGAATGTTGGGTGTATTTCTGTGTATTTATTTTACTACACAAGGGTGCAAAATGCAAAACAGTTCTGTCTGTACCCTGATTAATGTGATATTACTATTTAGAAATAACAAACACGTATTGAAAAAGGTTAAAATGCTTTTTGTTTATCAGACAAGCACATAAAGAACACTGAAAGAGCTTCATTTTACTGCTTAATCACTATAATGCATGCTAAATTCTGTCAGGTCTTAATTAAGGAGGCCCATGTGCGAGATTTTCTGGGCAGATTTTAAATTAATCCAATCTGTATGCACGACCACAGGAGATTGCTTGGAAGGCATCCTTGCCATCTTGTGACTAAGAGAGGCTTACATCCAAGCGGTTTTCATGTCATGAGAGCTTGTTTTGATGAAAATGGTTTTAAAAATGCATTTTAGAGCAAACCCTGCTTATAAATAAAAGGTAAAGGTGGATAATTCATGCCTTCAAACTGGTTTCCCTAGTGAGAATCAAGACTGATTTAAAAACATACATTTATTACATATAGTCACACTCTCACATACATTTACAGACACAGCCAATACAATGTAAAAATAAAGGAATTTGGTTTTATATCACTATGGCAACAGATATTCAGTTCACACTACACACTGCCCTTATAAAGAACTACTGAGTGTGAGCTACATTTAATTTAACTGTTTTAAAGTTGCTCTTCATATAAAAATAAAACAAAACAGAGATACGAATTAGAGTTGTATTAAGAGGGGGGTTGTCATTATTTAATACATATCCACTGCATACATGTAATTGAATTTACACTCATGATGTCTTTTGACTTTGAACTTATGAATATTTTCTTCCTCTGCATCTCTAGCTGCTAGATTTTCTGGACAATGTAGGGACCTGAAAATCTAGCAGCTAGAGATGACCCAGGAACAGGCAATAAGACTAAAACTTGGTCACCCGGACTAAAACTTCGCGAAACAGCTTTCTGGTCAAAGGTTTTCTTCATGTTGGCCTGTGACAACTTCATGGTATCTTTTGCAAGATCCCAAATTTTGTACAGTCTCTCACGAAACTTACTGACATAATCAAGAACATTGTTAGGGTCTCCTTCACTAGTGTTAGCTAAAAATCTCTCCTTAAGCAACTTTAAGGGACCACGAACAGTGTGTCCAAACACAAGCTCAGCTGGACTAAAACCCAGTGACTCTTGTACAGCCTCACGAGCTGCAAACACCACAAGAGGAACTCCTTCATCCCATGCTTTACCTGTATCCAAACAATATCGACGCAGCATAGACTTTAGACCTTGATGAAAACGTTCAAGAGCACCTTGAGACTCAGGGTGGTAAGGACTAGACACTATATGTTGAATATTCAAAGTTTTCATTACCTGTGCAAAAATTCTAGACAAAAAGTTGGTACCTTGATCAGTCTGGATGATCTTGGGTAACCCAAAAGTTGAAAAAAACTTTAACAATGCTTGAACTACAGTTGGAGCAGTAATTTTTCGCAAGGGAATGGCCTCAGGAAAACGGGTAGCAGTACACATGATGGTAAGAAGAAACTGATTACCTGCTTTGGTCTTCGGTAACGGCCCTACGCAATCAACCAGAATCCTTTCAAATGGTTCCCCAAGCACTGGAATTGGACACAAAGGCGCTGGTGGGACAGACTGGTTAGGTTTTCCTGTAATCTGACAGATGTTTCAAATTACTGCCGTACTTGTAAAGTCTGTCAGATTACAGGAAAACCTAACCAGTCTGTCCCACCAGCGTTACCGAAGACCAAAGCAGGTAATCAGTTTCTTCTTACCATCATGTGTACTGCTACCCGTTTTCCTGAGGCCATTCCCTTGCGAAAAATTACTGCTCCAACTGTAGTTCAAGCATTGTTAAAGTTTTTTTCAACTTTTGGGTTACCCAAGATCATCCAGACTGATCAAGGTACCAACTTTTTGTCTAGAATTTTTGCACAGGTAATGAAAACTTTGAATATTCAACATATAGTGTCTAGTCCTTACCACCCTGAGTCTCAAGGTGCTCTTGAACGTTTTCATCAAGGTCTAAAGTCTATGCTGCGTCGATATTGTTTGGATACAGGTAAAGCATGGGATGAAGGAGTTCCTCTTGTGGTGTTTGCAGCTCGTGAGGCTGTACAAGAGTCACTGGGTTTTAGTCCAGCTGAGCTTGTGTTTGGACACACTGTTCGTGGTCCCTTAAAGTTGCTTAAGGAGAGATTTTTAGCTAACACTAGTGAAGGAGACCCTAACAATGTTCTTGATTATGTCAGTAAGTTTCGTGAGAGACTGTACAAAATTTGGGATCTTGCAAAAGATACCATGAAGTTGTCACAAGCCAACATGAAGAAAACCTTTGACCAGAAAGCTGTTTCGCGAAGTTTTAGTCCGGGTGACCAAGTTTTAGTCTTATTGCCTGTTCCTGGGTCATCTCTAGCTGCTAGATTTTCAGGTCCCTACATTGTCCAGAAAAAGCTTAGTGACACCAATTATGTTATTGAGACCCCTGAGCGTAAGAAAAATGTTCGTGTGTGTCATATTAATATGTTAAAGGCTTATTATTCTAGAGATACACCTGTGGAAAAAGTTGACTCCAGTGTGGTACCTGTTGCTGTAGTAAATTCTTTGTCAGATGTAGATGGGTTAAACTTTCATGAACACAAATTACCTACTGCTAGACTTCCTAACACTCAGAGTTTAGCAGAACTGCCTTTAAAAATAAAGCACCTGTCAACAGAACAAAGTAATGACCTTGTTAAGCTTATCAGAGAATTTTCGTCTATTTTTGGTGATGTCCCTTCCCAAACCACAGTCCTAAAACATGATATAGTAGTGAATACTAAAACTCCACTAAAACAACACCCTTATCGTGTTAATACCATCAAAAGAACAATCATGAGGCAGGAAGTTGAATATCTTCTATCCCATGGCTTGGCTAAACCTAGTGTCAGTCCATGGAGCTCGCCATGTTTGTTAGTTCCGAAGCCTGATGGTACATTTAGATTTTGTACAGATTACCGCAAAGTAAACAGTGTTACCGTATCTGACTCCTACCCACTTCCTCGCATGGAGGACTGTATTGATAACGTTGGGGCAGCTCATTTCGTCACCAAGCTAGATTTATTAAAAGGTAATTGGCAGATTCCTCTAACTTCTGAAGCATCTGAGATCTCTGCATTTGTAACCCCAGATAATTTCCTACAATATACAGTGATGGCTTTTGGCCTCAAAAATGCGCCTGCTACATTTCAGAGACTCATAAATAGAATAATAGACGATGTTCCTAGTTGTTCTGCCTACTTAGACGACCTTGTGGTTTATACATCTGATTGGTCTAACCATTTGAAAACCCTGCGCATGCTTTTTGAGAGATTAGCATCTGCCTCTCTCACACTAAATTTAGCCAAGTGTGAGTTTGCGCAAGCTACAGTTACCTATCTGGGCAAACAGGTAGGTGGAGGTCACGTGCGTCCTTTAGACGCCAAAGTTGCTGCTATTGTTAATTTTCCTAGTCCAAAAACACGCCGTGAGCGCCGTAGATTTTTAGGGATGGCTGGGTATTATAGAGGATTTTGCAAGAATTTCTCAACAGTGGTTGAACCTCTTACGAGTTTGGTCAGTCCTGCAGTGCCATTTCAGTGGTCACCAAATTGTGAACATGCGTTTCAAAGTGTGAAAGTACTTTTAAGTGAAGCACCTGTTCTTGCAGCTCCAGATTTTACTAAACCCTTCCAATTGGAAGTTGATGCCAGCGCAGTGGGTGCTGGAGCTGTATTGTTGCAGGAGGATTGTTGTGGTGTAGCTCATCCAGTGTGTTACTACTCTCGTAAGTTTAACAAAGATCAATTCCATTATTCCACAATAGAAAAAGAAGCTCTAGCTTTACTGTTAGCCTTGCAACAATTTGAAGTGTACATTGGATCAAGTTGTTTACCAATCATTGTGTATACTGATCACAATCCCTTGGTTTTTTTATCCCGCATGTACAACCAAAACCAAAGATTGATGAGATGGGCACTACTGATTCAGGATTATCAGTTAGAAATTAGGCATAAGAAAGGTGTTCATAACATTGTGGCGGATACACTGTCTCGTGCATGATTATGTTTAATAAAAAAAATAATTGAAACATAAATCGCAAACTAAAGTTGCTCTCTTTTAGGGGGGGGCGTGTTACGTGCAAAAGAAGCACGTATGTTTTTGTTTAGTTTTTCCCCCTCTTGGTCTATCAACCTTGATTACAGGTGACGCTGAGCTAATCAGAAGTGGCTGCTGACGACTTGGAGGCGGGTCCTGGCGCTTAAAAAGGACCTATCTGGGCAGAGTTCGAGAGGAGAGCATGTTGGCGTGTAGCGAGGCTTTTGTTTACCGGCAGTTTCAGTTTTACCTGGTGATGTTGGCTTGTAGAAAATTGTATCTAACCAGTATCTGCCGGAGTCTCATTTATGCTCTCCTTGGTATCTTTCTCTCTCGTTTACCGCGACGGCTGGACAGGCAAGCTTGGCGCGCGTACATACACACACACCGTAGCGATTGTTTGTTAAAACCACTAGGTAAGAGGCGGGTGCCATTACTTGTATTTTTGAAGGTAGCTTACGGGTTAGGTAGTTAGTCTCTTTTGTTATTTTCTTTTCTTTGGCTCCGTCTATGTCCACCGTGCGTTTAAATTAATAGTTAAATAAATCATAAAGTTTCAGCATGCTCTCCAGTTAATATAGTTATATAGATATACTAATGCTAACGTGTTTTTGTTAGTAGATATTTTTGTAATAATCATTACTAAACACAATTATTTGGTTACAGAGATCTTGTTGTCTGTGAACATTTATTTTGTTGGTTTGTTTGTATCATTTTATTTGTAAAGTAAACAAAGTACTGCTTGGAAAATCAGCTACTGGTGTTTGTGTCTGTCCTTTCTATTCACCCCCACATGTCCATGTTACATATCGTAACAAATATTTGAGAGAGAGAAGAGAGAAAGTCCTGTGGTGGATACAATTTGTTACGTTAGCATTAGTATATCTATATAACTATATTAACTGGAGAGCATGCTGAAACTTTATGATTTATTTAACTATTAATTTAAACGCACGGTGGACATAGACGGAGCCAAAGAAAAGAAAATAACAAAAGAGACTAACTACCTAACCCGTAAGCTACCTTCAAAAATACAAGTAATGGCACCCGCCTCTTACCTAGTGGTTTTAACAAACAATCGCTACGGTGTGTGTGTATGTACGCGCGCCAAGCTTGCCTGTCCAGCCGTCGCGGTAAACGAGAGAGAAAGATACCAAGGAGAGCATAAATGAGACTCCGGCAGATACTGGTTAGATACAATTTTCTACAAGCCAACATCACCAGGTAAAACTGAAACTGCCGGTAAACAAAAGCCTCGCTACACGCCAACATGCTCTCCTCTCGAACTCTGCCCAGATAGGTCCTTTTTAAGCGCCAGGACCCGCCTCCAAGTCGTCAGCAGCCACTTCTGATTAGCTCAGCGTCACCTGTAATCAAGGTTGATAGACCAAGAGGGGGAAAAACTAAACAAAAACATACGTGCTTCTTTTGCACGTAACAGTCCCGTTCGGTTGCATTGATTTGGCACAATTTTTACGCCGGATGCCCTTCCTGACACAACCCTCCCTATTTTATTTGGGCTTGGGACCAGCACTACAATGCACTGGTTTTGTGCATCTAGCGGCTAGGTATCTATAGGACAATTCAGTGTTTCCAATTAGCCTGGTGGCATGTTTTTGGACTGTGGGAGAAAACCGGAGCACCCGGAGGAAACCCACACGGACACGGGGAGAACATGCAAACTTCGCACAGAAAGGACCCGGACCGCCTCACCTGGGGATCAAACCCAGGACCTTCTTGCTGTGTGGCGACAGTGCTACCCACTAAGCCACTGTGCCGCCCGAACTTATGAATATAAACAAAACATATGTTTATTTAAAATATTACCAAAGATATGTAAAAAATGAAACTGATCAGGAAAAAAGAAGCTACAAGGTGAATTAAACCAGTTGTATTGACATTGTACTTCGCTTCCATTCAAGTATCAAATAATTGAGTCTCTTTGAATTGTAAGAGGCTTCTTGCCCTTCAGACATCTTCACAACTACTGGCAGGATCTTTTATTTATTCATTTATTGTCTGTTTTACCACAGTTTTATTCAATTCAGGGTCACGGTAAGTATGATCCGCTGGGTAAAAAACAAGAAACACACCAGACATCACAGGGAAAACACACACACACACACAACCTGACTGCATGTCTTTGGACTGTGACAGGAAATCAGAGCACCCAGAGGCACTGGAAGAACATGCAAACTTCACAGAGAAAGGACCCGGACAGCTAGGCAAGGGCTCCTCATTGGATAAGATTTCCTAGCCTTATATCACACGTCATGCTTTACACCACAGAGACAGATGGATGTTCTCTCAGCATACTGAAATATGTTTGGAAAACCCTGGGTAAGCACATGCGCTACCAGATACACATCTAATGATTTTCATCACTCAAGCAAAAGACATAGAGGCCTAGGGTCATAATTTAAAAATAAAATTTTGATGATTTAATTTAATTAGTTCTGGAACTAATTAAACTAATTAAATGGAACTAAAACTGATAATACAAATAAATTATGTATTCCACAATTACCATGCATTTTAGAGCCTTTTTAAAAGTGAAATGTAAAATAGGGACAATACAAATACAATAATTTTGTCCCAGAATTTTTACAAACTGAGACTGCATGTACAACCTATAAATAAAGAGCAGCTCCTAATATAATGCTTTGATGGATTGAAACAAAGGCTTTAGTAATTGTCAGAGTACAGTGATGAAAGTACATTATTAATTTATCAATGCTTTTAATAAAAATAATTCATTTTTAGTTGCTGCTCTCTCACAATATTGCATTTGTTTGTACTGCAGCTTTGCGGAGGATTATTACAAACTCAATTTTTTGAAAGGTTGGAATATTTCTTGTCTTGCATTCACAAACACCTGCCAGGTTTCAATCCATGCCTGTACAGCATAATACTGGATTTGTTAGTCCTGCTGTTGACTAGACAGAGCTTATAAATCAATTTCTTGGCATTTTTCTCCCAATTTTCCTCCCAATCTAGTCATATCCAACTACCCGATTGCATTACACTTCCTCTCTACTGATGTTGACCTCCACTCCGACTGAGGAGAGCCGTAACTGACACACTCCCCCTCCGATACAAGTGCAGTAGCCGACTGCATCTTTGCACCTGCACTAGGTGAGTTCATATGCGGTTCAGCTTTGTGTACAGAGAGACACATCCTGATTCTCATTATCCCCCAGCTTTGTGCAATCAGCCAGCAGAGTTCATAATTGCATCAGTTATGAGGAATCCCCTTCAGCACCCTGCCTGGAACAACAAGCCAATCACTGTTCGTGTAGGTGCCCAGCCTGCCAGTTGGCAGAGCTGATATTCGAAACCGCTGCGCCACCTGAGTGCCCTTTAAATCTAATTTTAATGTTATGTATTCATTTTTTAGCAAATCATTTTACAAGGATGTGGATTTTTTAAAACTTTGCACATTTCACCAACAAGTTTTTAAAGATTTTATTTCATAATACTGAATGTGTAATGTGTTTTGAATGCACAGTGCATGTGATCTCTTGTGACTGGTTTTCTGCAGGCCAGTAAAAAAAAAGCTATTTACACATCTATCATTAAAAAGTAAGTAAAATTTGTATGAGGAAGAAAAAAATGCTTTTTGAATCTATCAAGTTATTGTTTGGGATTTTTGGCATGCCCTCCACATGCTTCCCCACCCACCCCCTGTCTTTTTGTCCCACTTTTTTGAAACCGAGAAGTGACACTGATAAAAATGCAAATGCAAAGCTGCCTTCACTTATTGTTTTCTTAACCTTACTCACACATGTTGTAATTTAGACAATTATTCTTTGTAAATTACCTGCAAAACACTGTAATTACAAATGCAACCTTCTGTCTACATCACACTCACAACACACTGACATATATTCCAGGGTCATCATAAGGTCGATCATTATATAGAAAGCAGTTGGCAATTAGCATAAGCCTACATTAATATGTTTTATGGGCTGAAAAAAAATCACAAAGAAAGTGTAATTAGGAAGGATGTGTAAATAATGTAGAATTAGATCAGTGTGAGTTCCACTCAGATGACCTTGCTGCATGTAAAATCAATATATAAATGCATTCTGAAAAAAGTAAATTAGAAAAGCTGCCAATTAGTGCCAATTACCAGGCCAGGATTTGCACTGTATTTAATTGTGCTATGTGGGCTTAAGCTGCCTAATTAAGTACATCACTATGCACTTAAAAGTTTTAAAGTATGTAAATGGGAAAATAAAGTAAAAGACCAGCGCAGAATGCCCTCCTGACTTTTCAAGCATCTTTAACCACCAGTATGATTTTTCTGCTTGTAAATGTCTGAGGACTGTTTTAACAAATATTATCTAATTATCCATGCTGGAAATTACTGTTTGAGCTTTTTGAAAGTTGCGGAACACATTTCCATCTATCTGTTCTTTCCTCTGATCTGAACCTAAATTAAAATCTAAGTTTTGTACAAACCCAATTTCGACTGAGTGGAGACCGTAATTAAAATGCAAATCCAAACAAAAAGCAGTACTAATTATCTTGTACCAGTTTCAATTACAACCAGTACAATAAAGATATTTGTATTGTTTGACTTTGCCTGCAGCACATTTCAGGAAAGTTGTGACGGACGCATATGATGAGCATGTAAATGTTATGACGTGTAAAAAATCTTAAACAGGCGATTCCATTGTGACTGAGCAAACAGTCCAACAGTTCACAAAGTATCTCAAACCACAATTGCAAATAATCTAGGAATCTTATCATCTACAAATCATATACAGTAGAATATAAGGAATATAGGGATTTTACCATCAACAAATCATAACATTAATACAAAAATCTATATCACAATTAGTTTACTTAATTTTTAACAATTACAGAATATTGTTTAAAGTAAAGGTATAAGGTGGCACAAAGTTCCAATGTAAAAATAAATACAGCTTGCTGTATTGCAATGTAACCCTATAAGTAAACTTGGAACCTTAATTGTCTACCCTAAAAATGTACTGAGGTATAATACTGAAATATCTGTATAACAAAACATCTCTGATAAGGATATTTTCCTATCCATTTCTGTTAAAATCATAATCCCATATGAACCCATTATTTTTGACAGGTAATCATTTTTATGCTAGACTCACAAACCTGGCATTAAAATTCAAATGTTGGCTGTGAGCATATCTCTTCACTTCATACTGACAGCGCTCGTCTAACCCTCCTTAGTTTAGCTTCATTACTTCATCCTCCCACAGAAGTACACTGATTTCCCTACTGCTTGTTATTTAAAACTAATATATTTGGCAGATACATTCATCTTCTGACTTGAGACACACAGCTACACATAACTTCTCCAATAGCACAACAGAATGCTAGTGTAATAGAACACTACACCACCCAACATAAACTGTAAAAAGATTCAGGGAATTTAGAGAAAGCTTAATCTCTGTAGGACAAATAAAATTATTTTTATGTAAGACCGTCTGCAGCTGCATTAACAACTATCCAACTAGAAACTTTACATCAATTATATGCAGAAACACCACCGCGTTTCTACGAGTTCACTGGGCTCATCTCAGATGGAACAAAAAGTTCACAGCATTAGTGACTTTCATATGTGTGTACACTAATGTGGATGTGTAAATCGGAATTTTAAAAAGATGTGCTGCAATAAAGCCAATGTCTTTTCCCAAAAAGTCCATAGTTGTTTCAGCAAGATGATGTCAGGCTTCATTATACCTGCCTTACTACTGTGTGTGTGTGTGCTTTTTACTGTTTGTTGAAAATGTATGGCGCATCATGAAGTGGAAAATCAGGCAATGGCAACCACGGACTGTTGAGCAGCAGGGGTTTAATATTGTAGCGTCACCGCTAGGGGGGCCGCCACGGGCTTTACCCAGAAGCCCTTGCGGCCATGCTGTCCGTACTTACCGTGGCCGTGTAGCCCAGTGTTGGGGCTGGGGTGGCTACGGTGAGGGCTGGATAGGTAGCCTTTATGTTTGTCTGTTGTATGAATGTCTGTGTGTATGAATGAGTGTCTGTCCTAATCCACTGAGTGAACTGCCAAGGGCAGCTCACTCGCAGCCCCGACGCTCGCCTTCCTACTCGCCGGCGCCACATTGGTGTCAGAAGTGGGACTGTGGCATTTGGGTGGCTCTGGTGGTACAGTGGGCCAATATGTCCGGTCTGTTTAAGTGCGCTAGCCCAGGTGGCTGTAGGGGCAGGGTGCCCGGTCCAGCAGTGGGTGGAAGAGCGGCTCGGCAGTGTAATGGGGTGCGGTCTGGCCGAGGAGCCACCCAGTGGATGCTGGCGAGTTGGTCACCGGGTCGGTTGACCATTAGGGAGGGGGCAATGTAGCGTCACCGCTAGGGGGGCCGCCACGGGCTTTACCCAGAAGCCCTTGCGGCCATGCTGTCCGTACTTACCGTGGCCGTGTAGCCCAGTGTTGGGGCTGGGGTGGCTACGGTGAGGGCTGGATAGGTAGCCTTTATGTTTGTCTGTTGTATGAATGTCTGTGTGTATGAATGAGTGTCTGTCCTAATCCACTGAGTGAACTGCCAAGGGCAGCTCACTCGCAGCCCCGACGCTCGCCTTCCTACTCGCCGGCGCCACAATATGTAATATGAAGAAGCAGTGGATTACATTTTGCAGTTTGATGCAAAGGTTGTTTACTTCTTTTACTTTAAAAATCAACAAAGTATGTGATAAGGTTAGTGGTGTGAATATTTGCACAAAACCTGTGTGTGCAGGAAAAGGTCAGGGAAATATTTACAGTATTTGTAGGTTTAGGGTCAAAACTGTGAGCCGTGCAAATGGCATAAAGTAATGACTTTTACACATAACGTCTTCTCTGCACACGTGAACTGATCCAATATTTGAAAAACATAGGTTGTTTTTTTAAAGCATCGGATGTGAAGAAATTAAGAAGGCACGTCCTCTCAGTGTGAATGTTTTTAGTGTGAACGTGCATGAATAAATGTTATTGCAACTATAGTCCTAAAAGATCTAAAGATCTGGTCTCTCACATACCACCTTCAAGATAAATACACAGATCCATGGTATGATTTAAACCGAAAACAATCCAAACAGAGGCACACCCAAGGTGAGGCCTAACAGCTGCTAACCACTGCTCCTACACACACATAAAAATCTTAAATCAACCTCAACACCTCAATGAATCATCCAGATGTTAAACCACTCAGGAGGATGCACATGTGTGTAAACTGGAGAAAGAATGTGCTAAAATTACGCATAAAACACAGAGAAAAGGGCGAGAACAAAGCGAGCCTTCCAGCAAAACAAAGCATATCACTCATGTAAACGGAGAGACGTGCTTCGGTTATTTTGTCTGTTAAATGGAGATCTGTTAAATCGAGGTTCCTCTGTGTTAGAAGGCATTACTAATGTCACACCACACTCACATTCTACGTACAATCTTTAAAATTGTGTAAGATAAAACATAAGCTCATCTACAATCTCATCTACTGTACTGGTATTTCACATTCATATCCATTAATGATTTTAGGGGTCTGAATGCATTCATTTATTCATTGTTTGTTTTAGCACTGCTTTATCCTGGGGTCTGAATTGTAAACAGCATTGCAATAAATGCCTTTTTAGTTGTTTTAATATCATACAAAAAGTGAAATAAATAAACAAATAAAGTGAACATTTGGCCATATATTCTCTCACTTTACCCCTCAGCACTTCTGTAATGAACTATTTTTTAACATGCATATGAAGTAAAGCTTTGAATAACCCAAAAATGTGTCATTTTTAATTTTTAAAATCTCTAATCCTTTTTTTCAATTTTCTACCTCTGGCACAGTTTTTCTGGTTTAACACAAACGCCATGATGCAACTGCTACATGAATATTGCAAACAAGCTTCTGCATTCATCATGAACCTGGCAATTTCTTTTCAGGTTTGTTATTCATCATGAACCAAATCACACACACACACACACACACACACACACACACACACACACAGTATTGATAATGATAATGAAAAGACTTACTGAGCTCAGCAATACTTCCCACTCGAGTAGCCAGAAGAGACTGCTCAATAGTGCGGAGTTCAGCCTGGGTGAAGACGTGACCTTCTTCACTCTTGGCTGCTCTTTGCTGATCACGGTGCAGATTCAGGCTGTCCGGCAGACTCAGCACACCTGTGGACAGGGAACCAGGACGTATGATTAAAGCTGAGCAACATCTTGCTTTATGCATTTTCATTAGTTTCACCTACCTTGTATCTACACTAATTTGCTATTTATTTGGTTACACCTTCCCATTTCAATGGGTGACAAATCAATAGAAAAATAAGTGAATAATTAGGGTCCAACTAAATTCACAGGAAAATGTGCTTAAATTTACGAACCTCAAAACTGCAGATTTCACAAATTATTAAAGGAAAGTATAAATAAACAGTACATAGACAAACTATCGGGAGCATAATACTTTACTGGCTTGTTCTTTTGAGGCGCAGCACAGACTACAGAGAGATGATCAAGTGTGTAGAGAAGCACCCTTTTCCAATGCACTCAATATGTAAACACATACATCAAACATTGTCAGCACACTACACCACAGAAAGATCTGCTACACTAACATAATTGCCGTATGATTGCTAGGACCGCCTCATATTGCATCTCATATTTTATCCGCTATGTGAAAATTTTATGTTAAATCACTAAACACAAACCTTACATTTTGAATTTCACAGCAAATTGCATTTTACACTATGTGATTTTTACGGCTGTGAATTAGGTCTTATGAATAAGTAAAGAAGCATAAAGGAGTGCACATGTTTCCAGAGAAGTGCACTTCATTTCACAATTACTCAGTTAACATCTTTCCTCTATCTGTTGCTAAGATAAAATGCTATTCAGGTCTAGTTCATTTTGATTTGAATTAAGACTCAAAATATTTAAATGACTTATATTGTTGGATCTTACTTGGCAATGCTTTCTGTTAGAAAAACTGCATAACTCATGACTGTTTCATGTGTTTTATAACCAAACAAAAGAGCACAGTAGAGGCCTGAATGCCTGATCCTTCCCGTGAGGCTCTGGTGGCTCTGTTGTGCTGAACTGACTCCATACCTGATCAATATGATGACTTTTCTGATCAATTTGTTAAATTGATGGGAGTGCTGTTTAAAACTGGCAATGCTTGCAGCCAGTGGGCACAAGGGTTTATTTAATGGTTTGAGTAGTGTAAAAGTAAAAAAAAAAAAAACATCGCTATAGCATTGAATGTACTAGATCTCAAACCCTATTGTGTTAGACAGTGATCATTCTATTATCTAAGCACCAATATATACAGCTTGTTGATAAATTGAAGGACACAATGGTGGAGAGTTGGATGCTGTGGTCAACAAATAAATCACAGACTGTATACCATCAATCATTTAAAAAAGATGACTTGTTGATATACGTTGTGCAAGAGTGTTACTACAACTAACTGTAGGATATCATTTTATAATTCTCCTCTTAAAAGATGCAATTATATGCTCTTAGTCACGTACATTCCACCCTCAATCTTGAGTTGGGGTTATGCTTTGACATTCGACACATAACACACACACTCATGTTTGTCATCTCCATCTAGAGTTTATTTTATTCTTTTGTAGTTTCCATACCTATCTGCTAAGTATATATATATATATATATATATATATATATATATATATATATATATATATATCAGAATAGGGTTAGATCTGCTAAGAACAGACAATGTGTGTGTTGCTTCATTTGATCTCCTAGCGAGAAAAGAGGAACCATAACAAACCAGAAACTTAAGAGTAATCAGTGAAAGAACTTACTCAACTTGGGGGCTCGTCAGGGATTATTTTAGGTGAGTTTAACTTTAACTGCTGGTGACTGATTGCTAAATTGTAGACTTTACACTACTGGTCTGATTTTAGTGCTTATATGTTAAAGGGTCGACCTCATAGACTTATAAGATGCTATGTATAGTTATTTATTTATGTATTTTTGTTATGATTATTATTATTATTATTATACATACCTAGCTATTTCAATTATTCTTCTTATTATTGTTATTATAATGTATATATTACTATGTATATAGATCATATAGAGATTTTACTTGCCTCTGTCACCCTACACTTACTTATAAGTGGGTTCTGGACCTGGAATTTGTACATTTCTATGCAAAACATTTTACAATGTAAAATATATTAATGAAATCAGTTTTACTTCACATTAGGTTTACATTTTTCTTCTGATTTTACAGAGATATCAGCACATTAGGTTAAAAGGTGAAGTTAAAAAAGTTTTAAAGTCAATCAAACCATGTTCTTAAGGGAGTTGTTCTGTGCACACCAAACTGTTGCCTCAAAGATTAAAGCAGTAAACTCACTGCTCAGCAGTGGTAGCTTAGCGGTTAAGGTACTGGACAAGAATCATAAGGTTGCTGGTTCCAGCCCCACCATTGCCGAAGCTGACACTGTAGGGCGCCGGAGCAAGGCCCTTAACCCTCAATTGCTTGAATTGTATTCAGTGATAAGTGTAAGTTGCTTTGGAAAAAAGCTCTGCTAAATGCTGCAAATGTCTATTACAAAATATTATACTGGTACTGAAAATCATTAGATTTTAGAACTATGTGTAATGACTTTCATGATGTTGCTATTGTGAAAACTAAAACAGAATGGTTTTAAGTTGATTTTGAACAATATTTACCTTATGATAAATGTATTTAATAAAACTGCCAGTGTAATAATTGCTTTGTTATTAACTTTAAATGTTTTAGCTACTCTAATTGTTCATGTATAATTGACATGCATAAATACGATGAATAAAATAAATGCTTCCAACTTTGTGCAACAGTTTGAAACCTTTCCTGAATCATCATGACTTTGTCCCTGTGCACACAGCATGAGAACATGGTTTGATGAGTCTGGTGTAGAGAAATTTCAGAGACCCCCAAAGGTTCCCCAACTGAACAGCTTTGGGATGAACTGAATTTGTCATTCGTGAGCCAGCCATACTTGGCCAACATCACTATCTGATCCTAAAAATGGCTGATCCCTTGGCTGAATGGGCATAAATTAACACACACAAAATCTAAAGCCTTTCTAGAAGAGTGGACTTCATATTAATGCACATGGTCTTGGAATGGGATGTCCAAAATAATCTCATGTGCTTTTATCCTTTAAGTGTCAGTGTACCTACCTACCAAATTAGAATAACATTAGTCCCTGACACTTCTGTTATATTCAGAGACAGAATAAAAATTCTCTTGAGAAAATACATATAATTATCCTTAAGAAGCCTGAGCAGCCCATTATAAAACATGTGAAATGCACTAATGAGTACAGCTGTCACGGCTGCATGTCGTGCAGGTGGGTTCAACGTTTTCTGACAACATTTGTGGATGCGACACCGGTTCCTCTCTCTCTTTCTGCTATCCAGACCTGCTGCTTTAATAATCTAAGTCAAATAACTGCAGTGTCGTATCTGCAGCTTTTGCTTGGACTGGAGAAAAGGCTGTGACAAATATATTAAACTCTAGCATGGGAAAATGAGAAGGACCACCAAGTGCCCATCTGTCTGAGCAGCTAAATGTCATTAAAATATAGTGTTTCTGAGTATAACTTAATCACAAAGACAAGCATGGGCGTTCTTGATGGATTTGCACAGCTTCATTCCTATGGCCAAAAGTATGTGGACATACAGTGTGCTCGGTAAACAAATCATTTTAAAACAATGGGATTACATAAGAAAGCTGGTCCACTACTTTGCTTTAATTATTTTGAAACATGAGTATGTGGATTTACTTGAATTTTTATTACCAAAGCATTAGTGAAGCCAGATTGACGTTTGGTATTAAATAGGTATGAGGTCAGGGCTCAGCACAAGCCTATGTGAACTGGGGTGTCACCATGCTGAACAGATGATGGCATTTTCCAAACTGTTATAACAAAATTAAAAGCTTTTAATTCTGTAAGAAGCTGTAATACGAGGGATCTTCAAAAAGTTTCTGCACTTTTGTATTTTGGTTGGAAATGGTGAGGGCGGGAGGAGTCGTAACTGGTCGTGACTGAGAGACTGAGAGAGAGCTTATAGTCCGGATTTAGCACCATCTGATTTCCACCTTTTTGGACGCTCAAAGAAGCTATATTTATTTTATTTGGATTTTAACTTCATGTTTAACACACTTTGGTTACGTTCATGACAGAAACGGTAGTTACTCATTACACATGATTCATCAGTTCACAAGTTTAATACCACACACAGTCATGGACAATTTTTAATCACCGTTTCACCTCACTTGCATGTTTTTGGACTGTGGGAGAAAACCGAAGCTCCCGGAGGAAACCCACGCAGGACCTTCTTGCTGTGAAGCGACAGTGCTACCCACCGAGCCACCCCAAAGAAGCTTTAAGGGAAAGAAGATTTTCATGTGATAATGATGTGATAGCAGTGGTGCATCAGTGGCTACACGCTCAACCAAAAACATTTTTTGCTGATGGCATTAAAAAGTTGGTATGACTCTTAGCTCTGCCATCCGCCTGGGCTGGGCGGCCACATGAACAACAATTGACTGTTGTTCAGGGTGGGATGAGCCAGACCAGGGTTCCTCATGACTGGTGCAATTACAACCTCTGCTGGCTGACTGATGGCGCCTGCGCAGAGTTGGGGAATAATGCTGATCAGGGTGTGGCTCTCCATGCACAAGGCTGATCCGCATGTGAACTCGCCCCGTGCAGGTGAAAAGAGGCAGTCAGTACTGTGCATGTGTCGGATGGGGCGTGTGTCAGTTGTGAAGCTCCTCAGTCAGAAGTGGAGTTGTATCGGTAGAGGTGAAGCGTATCACAATCAGGGTAACTGGATACGACAAGATTAGGGGAGAAAATTAGGGGGAAAATTCGGAGAAAAAGTTTGGTGCGACGCTGGGAAAATGCATCGGAAGGTGACTATGTAAGTGATGTTATTTTTTTTTATTTATTTTTTTTTAAATATTGATGTAATTTCAAACAGACGATGTCAACAGATGATTGTAATCAGGATTTGAAACAAAAGCACAAAAGTCTGAGGAGTTTGTCAACAAATGCATGAGAAAATGATTAAACAGTTCCGAGTTCTGCACTTTCCTTCTCTGATTCATTCCTTTCTACTTTTCTATGTGGTCTTGCGTTTGTGGGACATTATCGATTCTGTTAGGTGATCGCCTAGCGTACTTGTGTTTTTCTTGGTGATTGTGTGGACTGCTGTGATCTCCACTCTGACAAAAGCATTCACCTAACTGGTCTAGCCTTTTTCACGTTGGTCTGTGGCTTATGGTTTGCTTTTGTTTTCTTTTTAGTGATTTTCCTTATAGCCATTTATTATATTAGTTTTAATTTTTCCCACAGTATTTTTTACCCATGACCGACAATCCTGCAACTAGGTTTATTTTTGGTAGGGTGCTGGGAAAATGCATCGGAAGGTGACTATGTAAAAAGTGATGTAATTTGTTTTTGAAATTCTTAATAAAGAGTTTAAAAAGTGCGGAAACTTTTTAAAAAACCTTCGTAGAATGTAGCTTTATAATTTTCCATAATTTAAACTTGTAAAACCAAACCATAATTTTTTTTCACAGAAACTTTTCAGGTAGCTACAGAGCCCCTTAGGGGTCACTAAGGAAAAAAATATATATGAACAGTAAAATCCGTACCCTCGGTTTAGTAATCCGTACGCACGGTTTAGTAATCCGTACCCTCGGTTTAGTAATCCGTACCCTCGGTTTAGTAATACGTACGCACCGTTTAGTAATCCGTACCCTCGGTTTAGTAATCCGTACGCACGGTTTAGTAATCT
Organism: Trichomycterus rosablanca; assembly: GCF_030014385.1. Lineage (NCBI taxonomy): Eukaryota > Metazoa > Chordata > Actinopteri > Siluriformes > Trichomycteridae > Trichomycterus > Trichomycterus rosablanca. The sequence continues at coordinate 69,066,665 of NC_085988.1, read as the reverse complement.
GTACCCTCGGTTTAGTAATCCGTACACACCGTTTAGCAATCTGTACCCTCGGTTTAGTAATCCGTACGCACGGTTTAGTAATCCGTACCCTCGGTTTAGTAATCCGTACGCACGGTAATTAATAGTGTAATTAACTACACACTATGTGTGCAATTTTTTTTTCTTGTGCAACTTTCTTTTTCATACTGCTGTAACAAGTTAATTTCCCCAAGGGGGTCAATAAAGTTCTATCTTATCTTTTCTAGGTGGTCTTGCATTAGTTGGGGACTATCCTAGCATACTTGTGTTTTTCTTGGCGATTATGTGGACTGCTGTAATCTCCACTCTGACAAAAGCATTCACCTAACTGTTCTATCCTTTTTCACTTTGGGCTGTGGCTCTTATCTTTGTTCATGGTTCTTTAGCCACAGTATTTTCCTACCATGACTGACAATCCTGCAACTAGGTTTATTTTTTATGACATTTATTTGTATGCTTTTGTAGGTATTCAAACTTTTATATTTTTGACTGTAGTTTTACTTTCACTTACTTAGACATGATCCTGACTCAACCTCAATTACATTTGGTCTTAAAATGTCTGTGATGATCTTGATCAGACTTGGGTTTAGTGTGTGTATGTGTGTTTGTTTGACTGACTAAGAAAGGAACTGTTCTCTATGATGGCTGTATTGCTATTCTGATGCAGTGTAATATCCTGTTTATTGTCATATCATGAAGTTTCCTCAGAAGCAAAGCCAACATTGTGACAGAGGCAATATGAACACTTTTTATTGAGGTGTGATTAAAGTGGTCTGTCACTTGCACATCTGGTTTGTGAGCTTTCCCCGGGAATGTAACATAAATAATAAATAGAAAATAGGCCGCTCAGGTGGCGCAGCGGTAAAAACACATGCTGGAACCAGAGCTGGGATCTCGAATAAATCGTATCGAATCTCAGCTCTGCCTGCCAGCTAGGCTGAGCGGCCACATGAACAACAATTGTTCATGATTGTTCATATATGGGTGGGATTAAGCCGGATAGGGTCTCTCTCTCATAACTAATGCAATTACGACCTCTGCTGGCTGATTAATGGCGCCTGCACAGAGATGTGAAAAGAGTGCTCTCAGGATGTGTCTCTCCGTACACAGTGCTGAGCTGCACTGCACTCGTCAAAGTGTAGGTGATAAGAGGCATACGGCTGCTGCCCACGTGTCGGAGGGGGTGTGGGTTAGCTTTGTTCTCCTCAATCAGAGCAGGGATCGGCATTGGTGGAGAGGAAGCATGATGCAATCGGGCAATTGGATGCCCTAAAATGGAGAGAAAAGGGGAGAAAATGCATACAGAAAACATTTTAAAAAATAGAAAATAAAATTTAGGCCATGGAAAAGGCTAAATGTTTGCTCTAAACATTACAGAAAGGTACTATTATCTGTTGATTTAATTTGATAGAAGCATGTGGTGTAGAAAACCCACCAAGGTTTGTAAATCATGCAAAATAAGAATTTCTATTAGGAATATGCACCAAAAATACTCTCTTTGGCACACTAAAACATTCAAACACGCACAATCCAAAAAAGACAACAGAGCATGAGCTGTTAGCCCTTAATTCCCAGTATGTAGCTATTCTAAAATATTCTCTTTACCCCCTACTGGGGCCAGAATACACATTACTGCCAGTTTGAGAAGATATAATTTATTTTTTGATGTGTTCTGTCTCCAAATTAGCATTCCTCAGCCAGTTCTACACTCTCACTCTTAAAAAATAGCTCAGCCTTTTAGAGCCCAAGCATTCCTTAATGCAATCGATTGAATACATCATGATTGATCGCTGCATTATAAATCCATCACATAAAATACGTAAACAAATATGGTGTGTGTCCTTACTAATTTATCTTCACCTACCCTATCCAGCTTCTAGCATCTTATCTTGCTGCAACACTCCAGTACCCAGTTGTTTTAATTCCCTGTGGTAAAGATTAAACTTGGCTGCTGACTTAATGTGATGCAGGTATACAAACCTGCGAGAGAAAAAACGAGACCAAACTTTCTGGAAAGTGAATTCGTTCAATAGTATATCACACAATGACCTTATCTAGATGTGTGAATAAATTAAAAAGCACCCAGAGAAAATAAACTACTACTCTACAAAACTGGAGGGAGCTCGCAACACAGCAGCCATATTTGGCTCCATATGTGCATTTTAACTGTCCAGAGTGTAAAAACAGAGAGTAACTGTAATGGTGCTTACCCAGTGGCGGATTCAAACACAGAATCCCTGCATACCACACAGGTGCCTTTACCAGGTGAGCTACCAGACTAGTTAAAATAAGGACCCAGTGCTTAGTAGTCTGATTGTGGAACAGATAATTAAACTAAAAAACAAAGACTTTCTGAGTGGAACTCGAACCCAGGCTGCATTACTAACCGAACACTCTACCACTCAGACAAGCAGGCTCTATAGAAAGTGTCTCTACTCAGGTGGGTTAAAAACCAACAGGCTCAAAAGAGGTACAAAAGGAAAATACAAAAAACACTCATTTTGGAGAAATGTTTGAGCGGGAAAACTGAGAACAAAAACTGCCAGGGAAAATACTCGCCACATCAAGATTCGCGAGGAAAAGGGGAAATTATAGCAAAAGGCTTTCCTAAAAGAAGAGTAGAGCTACAATAGATTAACTGAGAGAATGAAGAAACTTTTTTTTTTTTTTTTTTTTTTTAGAAATATTCTGGAAACATACAAGATGGTCGCCAAGAAGAAAAAAAGTGGATTATATCCCTAATGGAACAACACAGATAAAGATCAGGTAAGCAGAGGTTATGATTTTATGCTGCTGTGTGGTTCATCTGTGTTGCGGTTGTGCTGTTTACCGTGTGCTTTCATTTTGCAATGATAGGAAAGCATTATCAAATATTGTGATTTTTTTTTATGCTCATTTATTTGAAGTAAAACGGACAGCATAAATGTGATTGTGAGATTCTGCTGGTTTGTTTAATACTGTCAAAATGTATATATAATATGGATATAATATTGTCAATATAAATACAAATACAGCCTTGTAATAATACAAAATACTATAAACACTGTAATTCTGCCATTGTACTTTAAGTCTACATATTGTATCGTATATCGCCACTTCTCAAAAGCATATCGAGATTGCTATGAGTTTTTTTAGTCATATCGCACAGCCCTACTTTAGAGCCTGCTTTTATTTAACTTTTTTTCTTTAATACCCTGCATTTCAGTTGAGTCCACTATTTTGCGCACTCCAAACACTACCGACCTTTGTTAAAGTCGAGTCTATCGTCTATACACACAGACATTTTATTCTTTTATTCCCCCCATCTGCTACTGGCCCGGCCCATCTGTCAAATTTTAAAACCCAGTGTGGCCCTTGAGCCAAAAAGTTTGCCCACCCCTGCCTTACAGTAACATTACTATACATTCAAGTTTCTGTAGTCACAGTTCATTCAGAGCTATACAGATAGGTTTATATAGGTTTATTTTTTATCTAATTTTGAGTTCTTTAGTGTTTTATGACCATTTCTCCTGCAGGTGGCACAGTGGAAACAAGCTAAAGGTACCAGCCCAGATTACCAGTTTTTGATATAATCTACCCAGTTGGTCCTGGGTCTGCTCTGTGATCTCTGTTCAACATGTAACTGGTAAATCTACATGCCTAAAGCAGCTCCAACAGAAGCCAATCAAGTCTGGCTCCTCCTTTTTATATGCAGTGGCTCTATTTAGAGGTTTTCATTTACCTTTACATCTTCTGCAATTAGCAGATTCTCTTTTTAGAGCAACTTACAGAAGTGCTTCCTCACTAAACATTTCCTTACTCTAATTCAAGCAGAAATTGGTTTAAAAATACAAAACTGCTAAAACCCTGTTACTACGAAAGAATAGTTAGAAGTGCTGATCACCGGGAATATATATCAGCTCAGTCTTGCTGGGGTTAAGTTTGAGGTAATGAGCTGACATCTCAGCATGATCTGCCAGACATGCTGAGATGGGAGCTAAGACTTGTGTGTCTAAAAGAGGAAATGACAGAATGAGTTGAGTATAACCTGAAAAGGAGTGGTAAGAGAAGCCATGGAAGGATATGACCTTATCAAGAAATCAGGTGTAGATTTAGGGCAGTTGTAGCCTAGCGCTTAAAGTACTGGACTAGTAAGCATAAGGTTGCTGGTTCAAACCCCACCACTGCCAGGTTGCCACTGTTGGGGCCTTAAGCAAGACCCTGAACCCTCAATTGCTTAGAATGTATCCTGTAAGTCGCTTTGGATAAAAGCTTGTGCTAAATGCCAAAATGTAAATGTCAGTGTGTAGATGGGAAACAGGAGTGAACCAAGTGTAGAGCCCTGTGGAACACCAATTGAAAAATTGTATAAAAAGCATATACTGTAGATTTCACTCCATGACACCCTTCCAGGTAAAAAGACATTCACTGCCATGGTGAACCGATTTTGAACAAGGTGGACAAGAGAATGCTGTGATTGACTGTCAAAGACTGATGACAGTTTGGCTGCTTTGGCTGCATGAAGCTTCTCAGTGACAGGTACAAGGGCTGTTTGTGTGTAATGTGCTTCCATGTAATAGCTTGTGTAATAGTTACACAGTCACGTGTACAATTAGTTATGCCTGTATTACAGAATTGAGTTCTATACGGTAAAAAAATATGAATGTAAATGTTAATGTTGTGACGACGGTGATGTAAAATAATGTAAAATAAGTCCAAACATTTGAGTGGGGATTTAACGAGAACGCTACTTTTAAAGCTCAGTGCAAAACAACATAAGCACAGCCGGAGACGATCATTTCTGATATCTTCCCTACACACTTGCTCCCTATGCCCTAGCATAGTACACTTAACATTCCTAAAGGGCTAGACAATATATTTGTAATTCACATTACATGAGAGGTGAGACATTAAAAAACAACATTCTTTTTTCTTAGAATAGCCCTGTTTTTTTTTTTAGGGAAAATAGTTCTTGTGTGAATTACAAGGGCAGGAAAAACTATGGCAGACACAAAAGTCAGAACAGGGGACGCAGCGTAACGTTATTATTACTTTTTGCTCCGTCTTCTCAACACGTGTGCCTGACTTACACTGTTTAAATGAAGCAAATAATATACACGACCCATTTTTCAATTTCTGCTTGTTTGTTATTTGATTTTTGATCTTGAAACGAAAACCGAATGACACCCCACTTTCCCGTTTTTCAATATCTAAGCTTGATTTGCAGTGAAATTTTTCTTTACAGGAAAGAGTGAACAAGACCACAGCAGCAAAATCCCCCACACACTAACAGAAATCATTGTTTTCTTTCTTTGTGATCTTTATATGAAGTAAAGATTTGTATTTCATTGTATTACCTCCCACATAAACCCACGTATATCTCTTCATACACAGTGGATTCAGAAAGTAAGACCTGTGCACTTTATTGTGTTGGGGAATTTTAATGAATATAATTTGCATTTTAACCCACCAATCTACACTTAATCCCCCATAACTTTAAATTAAAAACATGTTTTTAAAGTTTATTGAAAAATGAAATATCTTATTCACACAAGTATTTAGACCTTTTGCTGTGGAGCTTCAGATTGTGTTGAGAACTTAATTGAAGTGTAACTGTTGCAAAATTGAAAACGCACATACCGCATCTGTAAGGGCCAACAATTTACACTGCATTGTCAGGACAGAAAACAAGCCATAAAGTCTAAGGAAGTGTCTGTGGATTTCTACAACCACAAACTGTGGGAAGGCATAAATCAGGCTTTGATTGCTCTATGGGGTGCTTCCAAGTAGCACATACAGAAAGAGTGGTAAGAACTAAGAGACAGGTAAATGCAGTGAAATATTTGAATACATATTTTTACTTTGATGTTAAGGGTTGATTACTTGTAGATTAGGGGGTTAAAAAGCAATTATATCCATTTTGAAATAAAATCCACAAAAGAATACACTTTAAATAAAAGCATGAAATAAAATATCAAATAAATAAATGTTTGGCAGGCAGACAATGCTCAACACTGCAATAATATGGTAACATGGAGTGCTGATAAATGTCATCAGTGCATTGTGAGTTAAAGAAGAAAGAAGAGTGAATTATATGAAGTGGTAGAGAAGGTATCCAAAGAGGAAAGAGTTGTGATTGGAGCTGACTTCAATGGGAATGTTGGACAGGAATACAGGAACACAGGGTGACATTTAAGAGTGGGGAAGGTGCACATGGGTAGCCTATATCCTATGCAAGAGATGCAACCTGAAAGAGACTGGAGACTGTAAGGTGGTGGCACGAGAGTGGTAGCCTATAGGATGTCTTTTCCACTGAAGAGGAGGAGGAGAATTAGGGTGGAACCAAGGATCAGATGGTGGAGGTTAAAGGAAAAAGACAACATAATGTAAGAGTCAATGAACAGGTGAGAAAGGTGCTGAGTGTTAAGAGGTGTTAGACAACTAGGTAACGACTGCAAAGGTGGTGAAGGAATCAGCTAGGGTGATACTTGGTTGACATCTGGACAGAGGAAGGAGGAAAAAAGAGACTTGATGGTGGAATGAGGATGTGCAGGAACAAAAAAAGAACTAAGATCACCAGAGAGGCAAAAAAAAGTAGACTAAAGTACAAAAAATGCATCATACAGCAAAGAGAAAAGGTGTATACAGTATATTAGCAAGGAGAAAGTAAGGGCAGCTACAAAGAGAATAATGAGTGGAAAGGCAGTTGGCACAGATGACATACCAGTGGACACATAGAAATGTTTAGAAGAGACTGCAGTGGAGTTTTTAACTAGATTGTTTACAAACATTTTGGAATGCGGGAAGATGCTTGAAATAAGGGTGATGTGCAGAGCTGCAGCAACTACAGAGGCTTACAGTTGATCAGCCACAGCAGGATGATCTAGAAAAAAAGTAGTTGAAGCTAGTTGAAAAAGTGAGGATTTGTGAGCATCAGTATACTTTCATGTCAGCAAAGTCCACCACAGATGTGATTTTCAGTTCAGTCCCAAGGAGCTGAGGTGAGGAAAGTGGACGAGTTTAAATGCTTGGGGTCGAGAGTACAAAGTAATAGAGAGTGTGGTAGAGAGGTGAAGAAAAGAGTGCAGGCAGAATGGAGTGGGTGCTGATTTGTAATAGAAGGGTCATTGCCAAAGTGAAAGGAAAAGCTTGCAAGACAGCAGTGAAACCTGCTTTGTTGGCTTGGAGGCAATGGTGCTGAGAAAAAAAGAAGAAGAGGGAGCTGGAGGTGGCAAAGATGAATACTGGAGTGATGAGAATGTTTATTAGAGGGACAGAACAGGTAGGAGGACGTTTCTGAGAGAAAGTGAGGGAGGAGAGATTGAGATAGTTTGGGCATGTGCAGGGGAGGGATGAGAATTACATCGGGAGAAGGGTGCTGAGAATGGATCCTCCAGGCAGGAGGAGAGGAAGGCCAAAAACAAGGTTTATGAATGTGGTGAGGGAGGACATGTAGGTGGTTGGGGTGACAGAGTAGTATACTCATGACAGGGCAAGATGAAGATGAATCATTCAGTTTGGCAATCCTCAATAGGAGTGCCAAAAATGAAAGAAGAAGAAGGGGTTTTTTTTTCACCAGTGCACACTTGCTGATGCTTTTGGCTTTACATTTTTGGGTGGAGGACTATTGTCCTTCAACAAGTAGCCCAATGAAAACACAATGAGAACAAAATACACAGACAGCAAGGCAATTTAGCCTATATTGAACAGTAGGGAAGCTGGTAGAGTGGGTGCCACACAGCAACATTGGTCCTGCAGACTTCTCTTCGATCCTAGCCTTTGGTCACATTCTATAAAGAGTTTCCTCTAAAACATGCAGAAAGTGGACTGGCTACACTAATAGGTGTACGTAAATGCACTGTCCAGGTCATGCCTTGCACACAGTGAAAAACCAAAGGAACATAAAGACACATTTGGTGTAATCAGAATCTCAGAATCAGAATCTTTATTATTCGCCAAGTACCAGGTGTACAAGGAATTTCTTTTGGTGCAGGTGTCAACATACATACAACAAGTTAAATAATAAAAAGGATACTATATCTAAATGTATAATAAACAATAAACAATATAGCAGCAGCATGAACAGTACAACATCAGGCAAAGTGTGCAATGAGGATGTACAGTACGGTACACTGACAGACTAAGTAAAAAATAGAAAGGGTATATTATATATAAACATAGAATAAAATAAACAATATAGCAGCGATACAAATTTGTGCAACAGAGATTATTTACAAGTAGGTAAGGTGCATATGTGTATATGTGTAATGTCAGATATTGTCCACTTTTAACACATACAAACCCATAAACAATGAAATCACGATTGTGCTGTAAATGTAATTGAACATGATTTTGCTTAACACCTCTTGCTTTAGCTCTACAGCTAGCTTGCCTACGTTAACAGTCATTTCTGCAACGGTGCCCGAAGCTTCTGGTGCTCCATGTTTGTCAAGTGGGTCAGGGGAACCTCCGGGGTTAAGGAGAAGCTGCCATCTCATGCATGTTGTCATGAATAATACATGGATTCACTGCCACTTTGAAGAATCTAATAGAGCTGCCAGACTGGATAGATCATGATAGGGAGGCGAAAGAGATGATATAAGAGAGGAAGAGAGAAAGCCTGTGGAAAAAATAGTTACATAGACCTTGCTGTTGAGAGGATCCTAGTTCTGTATTTTTAAGACGTACTAAATGACCCCAACACAAATGCAGACAAAAACAGAAACCAGTTGTTTCTTACAAGCTGAAGAAGCAGCTCAGAGAGGTGATCTAGGAAAAACAATACATTCAGTATTCAAACTAAATCTGCTGTGCATTTGAGTCTTCAATCTGTTACAGAAGCTAGTGCAGCATAGCAATGTCAGTGTGCCTGAGAGGAGTCTAAAGTTCTGCAGACCATCTATTTAAAGGTACTGTTTGCAAGTCCAGTCAATCTCAGTTGTTATTAAAAAATAACAGAGTTGCAGCTCAGGTGGCGCAGCAGTACAATACGCTAGCACACCAGAGCTGGGATTTCGAATACATCGTATCGAATCTCAGCTCTGCCATCCGGCTGGGCTGGGCGGCTACATGAACAACGAAATTCATTGGCTGTTGTTCAGAATAGGATGAGCCGGACCAGGGTTCCTCATAACTGATGCAATTACGACCTCTGTTGCCTGATTGATGGCGCCTGCGCAGAGTTGGGGAATAATGCTGATCAGGGTGTGGCTTTCCATGCACAAGGCTGATCCTCATATGAACTTGCCTCGTGCAAGTGAAAAGATGCAGTCGATACTGCACACGTGTGGGGGCGTGCATCAGTTGTGAAGCTCCTTAGTCAGCGGTGGAGGGTTGTATTGGTAGAGGTGAGCATTACGCAATCAGGGTAATTGGATTAGATTGGGAAGAAAATTAGGGGGAAAAATCGGAGAAAATAAATAAATAAAAATAACAGAGTCAAGCACCCTGTATCAATAACAGTTTGCTTTAGCAGTTAAGTGAACTGAGAGAAAAATATTAGGAAATAGTGAACATTGACATTTTTGGCATTTCGCAGACCTTTTTATCCAAAGTGACTTACAGTTGTGAACCGGCAACCTTCTGATTACTAATCCAGTACCTTAACCACTAGGCTACAGCTTCCCAGTGAAGAGAGTTAATTAGTAAATGGCATCTGTCTGTCATTACCTGTGTCTTCAAGCTGAAATCCGCAAGTTTACTTAGTGTTGGGTTGATTGTTCAACCTGTGCCAAGCTACAAGTAAAAACAATACCAAAGAAAAGACAGTTTCACCCTAGGTCACCTGTGTTCTCTTTGTTTGCTTCTGTCTTTATTTGTATTTGTCAGAACCTCCCACAATCGATGTTTACTGTTTAAAATCTGTTGTCAGTATTTCTGTAAAATAAAAACTATGTGGTGGTGTGAAGTATGACCATGAGTTTGTTAAGACATCACATTCCATATGTGTATATACCTGTATATATAAACTCCATCAGCGCTGCTGTGTCTTATCCACTCATACCAGCACAACACACACTAACACACCACCAACTTGTCAGTGTCACCGCAGTGCTGAGAATCATCCACCACCTAAATAATACCTGCTCTGTGGTGGTTCTGCGAGGGTCCTGACCATTGAGGAACAGGGTGAAAGCAGGATAAAAACATTTACAGAAATAAATGAACTACAGTCAGTAATTGTAGAACTACAAAGTGCTGATAAAATGGACAGTGAGTGTAGAAATAAGGAGGTGGTTTTAATGTTATGGCTGAGCAGTGTATATTTAATTGGTATACATATTTTTAATTAGTTATCCCTCAGTTATTTAACTTCCCTTATTAAACATGTAACATGGTGGGTTAAGCCTACTGAAGCATGAGGTGAATCCACACACCTGAAGGAATGAAAAAGAATTCAAGTGCAAGATGTTATAATCAAGTTAGAACAACACTATGACTAAAAAGCCACTAACAAAAATTTATTATTCACAAATAAATAAAGTGCCCAAAATAATGGAAACAAAGTAACAAATAAAAGACACAAAAATATCCACTAGTCGGAGAAAGTGGATAGAACAAGAACAGTGCAGAACTGAGAACTGGTTTGTCATAATATGACAGGTTGATCTGGCCACCTGTGACAAAAAGGAAAAATAGGGAACCCTCAGAACCAGCTGGGACTGATAACACACAAGCAGCACACCAACCCCTCTAACTGGTGCTGCCCATGTTAAAGCTGGATTTATGGGCCGATTCCATTCTAGAAAAGGGACGTTATGCCGGCTCTGGAGCAATCCATGTTCCTAGGGCGGTTACATCATGGGACCCAAAAAAACACTGCAAACCGGGTGAGTTCCCAGAAAGAGAGAAGTATGCTTGCTTCGCACGCCAGCAGAAAACCAGACCTAGCAGCTCAGTGTCATGACTTCAGAGAAACAGCAGGTTTGCCTTAAGGGAAGCTGGTCAGTGTAAGAGGGAGAAAGCGTGTTATATGAAAAAGCTTCCACCTGAAGCGAATTAATGCTTACTGGACAAATAGCAATGCAGAGTGATACAACTCGTTTTAGCAGCTGCCACATTACAAAACATGCTTGAAACTTTTGCAATATTACATTACAACAGTGACCACTTTGAGATAATTGGCCATACATACACTGTTTTTAAGTACAGTATGCAGTCTGTTTATAACTATGTAATTTTAATCTGAAAAACTGCATCCCTAAATGGTACCATATTCCAATGAATAATGCTTCAATCCCAGCCTTACTAGTGACGTGTGTAATCAATGCTAGCCTTCAACACTTTAGCACCCCCACTAGTTCCCTTCTTCACCCTCTCTGATATGTTGCTGTTCATTTTGCTAGAGGAATGTCCTTTCTCTTGCTCTGTAGCACACAGCCGGTCGCTCGACAGTAAGAAACACATGTGGAATATTAACAGGCTGGTTCCCATAGCAACAGGGAAGAACTGCCCAGGCAGTATATGATTGGTGGAAGATGTCGAGGATGGTGTGAACAGGTACACAGCTGGAAGACATAACACTGGGCTGGAGTTTCCTTCAAAACTGTGACTGTTACAGCCTGCATGCATGTTTATGTAACCTGCTATGGCCATGTCAAACAGCTGAAGTGTGTGGTCATCCAGCCATATTTGTGTGAAAATCAACAAACAGCAGGTTCTGAATTATTGTCCTGCTGACACTATGATTTAGTTTTACCTTGGGAGAGAAGGACACATTTTGATTTAAGAGTCTGGTACTTTATGAAGTAATAAAATGTGTATTAACAGGGTTCATAAGGTTATGAAAGAAAATTGCCAGCAAACACTACTCACTTAACATTTAAAACTAGGTTCTTTTATGCAAACAACAAAAAACTTGGTTAAACTTAAAGTACAGCTAAATATAACATAATACTAAATATAACATAATACTGTAAGCCCTGAACTACCAAGAATTTCCTTACTTTGTATGTACAATTACTGCTGATATTTTTTGGTTTATTTTTCTTATGATCTCAGGATATAATTGTTATTATAATGAAACAGACATTTTCTTATAAACACTATAACATTCTGTTAAATACATCTGTAATGTGTTTATTCTCATAAAACTTTATTTAAGTGACAAAAGTACTGTGTTTCATACATTTAAAAATTACATATTTTGGGGCCGCTTAGGTGGTGCAGCGGTAAAAACACACGCTAGTGCACCAGAGCTGGGATCTCGAATACATCGTATCGAATCTCAGCTCTGCCATCTGGCTGGGCTGAGCGGCCACATGAACAACGATTGGCCTGTTGTTCATATAGGGGCAGGGTATTAAGCCAGATAGGGACTCCTCGTAACTGATGGACCTCCGACCTCCGCTGGCTGATTGATGCCGCCTGCACAGAGGCAGGAAAAGAGTGCGGATCAGGGTGTGTCTCTCCGTACACAAGGCTGATTCGTGTGTATGCACTCGCTTAGTGTGGGTGATAAAATGCATACAGCTGCTGCCCACATGTCAGAGGGGGCGGGGGTTAGCTTTGTTCTCCTCAAATCAGAGCGGTGGTCGGCATCAGTGGAGAGGAAGCGTGACACAATTGGGCAATCGGACAAGCTAAAAAAGTCGAGAGAAAAAGGGGAAGAAAATGTATATACAAAAATTACATATTTTAATTGTTTGGGAACTGAAGATTACAAGTATAATTTTTGCCCATTCCTGCTTAACACAATAGCTGCTCAACAGTTCATGTTCACCGTAGTCTGATTCTTCTCTTCATGATGTGACATACATTTTCAATAGGAGAGATACAGTGTATCACAAAAGTGAGTACACCCCTCACATTTCTGCAAATATTTTATTATATCTTTTCATGGGACAACACTATAGAAATAAAACTTGGATATAACTTAGAGTAGTCAGTGTACAACTTGTATAGCAGTGTAGATTTACTGTCTTCTGAAAATAACTCAACACACAGCCATTAATGTCTAAATGGCTGGCAACATAAGTGAGTACACCCCACAGTGAACATGTCCAAATTGTGCCCAAAGTGTCAATATTTTGTGTGACCACCATTATTATCCAGCACTGCCTTAACCCTCCTGGGCATGGAATTCACCAGAGCTGCACAGGTTGCTACTAGAATCCTCTTCCACTCCTCCATGATGACATCACGGAGCTGGTGGATGTTAGACACCTTGAACTCCTCCACCTTCCACTTGAGGATGCGCCACAGGTGCTCAATTGGGTTTAGTCCATCACCTTTACCTTCAGCTTCCTCAGCAAGGCAGTTGTCATCTTGGAGGTTGTGTTTGGGGTCGTTATCCTGTTGGAAAACTGCCATGAGTTGCCATCAGTTTTCGAAGGGAGGGGATCATGCTCTGTTTCAGAATGTCACAGTACATGTTGGAATTCATGTTTCCCTCAATGAACTGCAGCTCCCCAGTGCCAGCAACACTCATGCAGCCCAAGACCATGATGCTACCACCACCATGCTTGACTGTAGGCAAGATACAGTTGTCTTGGTACTTCTCACCAGGGCACCGCCACACATGCTGGACACCATCTGAGCCAAACAAGTTTATCTTGGTCTCGTCAGACCACAGGGCATTCCAGTAATCCATGTTCTTGGACTGCTTGTCTTCAGCAAACTGTTTGCTGGCTTTCTTGTGCGTCAGCTTCCTTCTGGGATGACGACCATGCAGACCGAGTTGATGCAGTGTGCGGCGTATGGTCTGAGCACTGACAGGCTGACCTCCCACGTCTTCAACCTCTGCAGCAATGCTGGCAGCACTCATGTGTCTATTTTTTAAAGCCAACCTCTGGATATGACGCTGAACACGTGGACTCAACTTCTTTGGTCGACCCTGGCGAAGCCTGTTCCGAGTGGAACCTGTCCTGGAAAACCGCTGTATGACCTTGGCCACCATGCTGTAGCTCAGTTTCAGGGTGTTAGCAATCTTCTTATAGCCCAGGCCATCTTTGTGGAGAGCAACAATTCACATCCTCAGAGAGTTCTTTGCCATGAGGTGCCATGTTGAATATCCAGTGGCCAGTATGAGAGAATTGTACCCAAAACACCAAATTTAACAGCCCTGCTCCCCATTTACACCTGGGACCTTGACACATGACACCAGGGAGGGACAACGACACATTTGGGCACAATTTGGACATGTTCACTGTGGGGTGTACTCACTTATGTTGCCAGCTATTTAGACATTAATGGCTGTGTGTTGAGTTATTTTCAGAAGACAGTAAATCTACACTGCTATACAAGCTGTACACTGACTACTCTAAGTTCTATCCAAGTTTCATGTCTATAGTGTTGTCCCATGAAAAGATATAATGAAATATTTGCAGAAATGTGAGGGGTGTACTCACTTTTGTGATACACTGTATCTGGACTGCAGGCAGGCCAGTCAACCATACAAGCCATGCTATTGTAACGTGTGTCTCCCATGTCGTGGGCAGTGATGCACCACAATAAAATGACAAATGCAGAAGTTGAATTAACTACTTTAAATTTTCTCTAAATGTAAGTAAGCAAGATAACTAATGAGTGTGTGATGCTAAACTCACCATAACCTGTAACATATGAAGTGTATTTTAATGTTTATTACAGTAGCTTTAAATGTTTTTTTTTTTTTCAATACTAAAATTGCAAATGCAAAAAAAGCTTTATGTTGGATGTCACATGTATTAGATATGGCTAAGTGGGTTGTAATGCAGTTAGGTTTAGGTTCTAATGTTAATTTCTCACTGTCCAGACCTTCAACCTCTTTTATAGTCATAATTAAAATTACTGGCAACGTTCTGCCTCTCAGTCTAAAAATGTGAGTCACCACATGGCATTTAAAACTCGCTGTCTCTCTACAATAAAATAAAAATGCACCATTCATAGCTAGTTTGCATGTTTTGTAGAAAATGTTCTATTAAATTTTGCAAGTGAACTCTAAAGAAATTCCAGAACTTATGAATAAATCAACACAAACCAAATATAATATTATTTTCATGTCTTAACATACTTTTGCAGTAAAAGTGACCCTGGCTAAAACAAGCTTTTCATTTGGACTATTTCTACACATATAAAAGAAAAAATATTCAGAGAAAGAGAGAATGAGAGAGCACAGCTCCCCTCTGATTTTGCCACTGCATGGGTTGAAGCAAAAGGCAGAGATAAATTAGAATCCTTTATAAAACAGCATATTTTCACTGACTAATGGTTACTAAAAGTGGATTATACACAATAGGTTTCATTGAGACAACCATATTTCCCATACACTATACTATGGTCTAAGTTACCCCCAGCAATCTCAAATTATGGGAGCACAAATTGACTTACCACATACAGTTAAGTATATGTATATATATACTTATATAAGTTTTTCTTGATTTTTTTTTTATTTTCAACATTCTAGATTAATAATGAAGACATCCAAACTATGAAGGAACACATATGGAATTATGTAGTAAACAAAAAAGTGTTAAACAAACCAGAATATGTTTTATATTTTATATTCTTTAAAGTAGCTTTTGCTTTGATGACAGCTTTGCACACTTTTTGGCATTTTCTCAATCAGCTTCATGAGGTAGCCACCTGGAATGGTTTTCAATTAATGTTTGTGCTTTGTCTAGAGTTAATTTCTGGAATTTCTTGCTTTTTTAATGTCTTGAGACCATCAGTTGTGCTGTGCAGAGGTAGAGTTGGTAAAATATAAAACATATTCTGGTTTGTTTAACATTTTTTTGTTCACTACATAATTCCATATGTGTTCTTTCATAGTTTGGATGTCTTCAGTATTAATCTACAATGTAGAAAATAAAAATAATCAAGAAAAACCACTGAAGAGAAGGTGTGTCCAAACTTTTGACTGGTACTGTATATACCATTTATATTATGATCAATAATAATACAACATGATGCATCTCGCTCAGTGGATAAAGCTGTAGATTTCTAAAAGCAGAGACTGAGGCCCTAATGTCCCCCCCACAATATATCTTGAGATGCTAGCAAATTAGCCAGGAAGTCCACCATGTTGCATTGGTGACCAGTAAATATTATAGATGTAATGAATGAATAACCAACTAAATAAAGTTGTAATAAAAAAAGTCATTACAATTTATTTCCAACAGCTGGGGGTTGACTTAACAAAAAAAAATATATATATATTGAATCTTTAAAATATATATACGTATATATTGTATTATGCCACTGTTCACAAGCGCTGCATGTCTTAATTCAAAAAGAAAAAAAATTTATACATTAATATTATTTAATTCATTAACAATGTAACTATTAAACATTACAATCACAAACATTGAAACTTGATTACAATTTAAAACCGAAAACAAAACACATTCCAAAAAAGGTTGGGACTGGTATTTAGGTCTAGTAATGAAGTTAACAAACCTACAAATAATAATGTGATTTTAAACAGTGGTAGTCAACAGGTGATTATAGTCAAGATTTTGTACAAAAGCATCATCCACAAAAGGCTGAGGCTTTGCAAAGATAAGCAGTGGATTTTAACAAATGTGTTATTATTGAAATGTTTAACAACAATGTTCCTCAAATAAAGATTGAAAGGGATTTGCATATTTCTTCTTCTACAGTGCATAATATCATTAAACATTTAAATAATCTGGAAAAATTTCAGTGTGTAAATTGCAAAGATGTGTTTGCAGAAAACATGAGAAAAAAATAACATCCAAAAGACTTGATTGGTATCAGTGCCAAAACGTTTTGTAAGTCTCATGAGAAGTAATGGCAACATTACAAATGGTAAATAATCGTAAGGGCTTTACCATCCCAACTTTTTAAAATGTGTTGCAGGTCTGTAATGCAGGGATGAATGTACATTAAAAATAAAATTAGGCTGACCAAACAGAACATAAAATATCTTGGGTTATACTGTCTACAATGAAACATTGCATTTTCTCATTTGCATTTGCCGTACTGTCCCAATTTTTTTCAATTTGACGTTGTACACACACTTTGTTTGAAATGAGCTACCCCTCATACTTGATAAAAGAGATTGCTTTTTTAGAATGAATGCTGCTACACTGCTTCAATACAGATGTTGTAGGTGTGAATTGATGGGTAATATTTCATTCTCAGAGGGCGGTTTTGATTTTATACCCACATTAACCCAGCAGAGGCTTTTTTGTGTGAGAGCAGAACTCATTTTTTAGCAAGGTAGCTTTCACCAGAGAAACTGGGTCTCTTAGTCACAGGAAGGTTAATCAGGGTGACGCATAGACTCTGTAGAGGGGTTAACTCTAATTTTATCATACAGCGAAATCCTGAGACAAGCAAACCACTCATTAACATCAGGGTCTGCATGAACAGTTCTGTCAGTTACACATGTGCATTACCTGAGTAGCAACACCTGAACCTCAATCCATACTTGATTACACCACCACATATAGGAACCTCTGTTTCCAAGACAGCATTCCACTGACCAGTGTGCTATTGCTCTACTATCTCCTAATTCTGTTTATTTCTTTGTGAATAATCTTACTTTACATTTAGAATTATATTGTTTTTCATGTTGTGTGGTGTCGGGTCTATAATATACAGTGGTACCTTGTAACTCAACGTCCCCTAAACTCAAAATCTTTTCATCAAGAGATGTGTACCCTTAAACTCAACGTGTGTGCAACTGCTGCTTTGTTCAGCGCTAGGCTTAAACTGTAAAACATCATCAAAGTGTGAATATGAGACAAATCTGCGTTTGTGGAATAACCGTCAAATTCACTCTGAAAGCTCCACATGTATCTGTGTTTATCTGGATTATCCTTACTGTTTTACTTTTAAACTTGTGTTACAGCTCGAGGTTCTGAGAAATTGTAAGAATCAGCTTTTCCGAGTGAGTCTACAACGCTTATTGTAAAAAAAAAAGCTTAATGTGACTTTATGTATTAAAAGGAACACTAAACCTCTCTTAATTATTACTGCTCATAAGTTTTCTCCACTAATTAAGAAGCATAAGAAAACAATAAAGAATGCTTGAAATGCAAGAACTGTAACTACCTCTTTTCTTAATTATTTTTTTACCACTTTTTTTCTTTTGTAATTATGAATGCATCTCATATATGTTGGAAGTTTGTATGTATTGTTTTGTGTGATGAATAAAATATCAGTTAAAAAAAGAAAACAATAAAGAAGTAACGGTAAAGAGCAGCTTTTATTGTATTTTTATATTAATTTTGAATGTTTTTCAATTGTATTTCAGTGTTTTTTATATTACATTTGTGTTATTTTCAGTGTATAAGTGTCAAAAACAACCCCTATTATTTTACATATGCCTAAAATAAATGCAGTTTCACAGGACAATGGAACACATTAACAGGTTTTCCATACATCCTTATGGGAAAAATACCTTAAAACTCAATGCAATTGACACTGAGTTTCAAGGTAGCACTGTACTAGTGTTAATCTTGGTCTTTACATATTTATCATAACTTTGGGGCAACAGTCTGAGACAAAGACACTTTCTTGAGTCCACATTCAAAGAGCTCAATTAGAAGTTTAACAAATATGATGTGGAGGAACTCCAGTGGATAACAATGCTGGTATGGATCTGACAGCCAGCTCTGAGTCAGACCCACTCATCCTACATCAAACTCCAGCAGACACACTCCAAAATCTTTTGGAAAGTCTTCCAAAGAGTGGTGGCTGTTACAGATACAAAGCAGAGAGGGGCTTCAAAAGACACTTGGAAACTAGGTGAAAGTCTATTAGATCTAAAGCTACAACAGTACAGTAAGAAAAGTTTGTGAGCGTCAGCATGTTAGGTCAGGCCACACCTACTCCATCACCATCTCACTCAATACAGGGGTACCACAGGGCTGTGTGCTGAGCCCATTCCTCTACTCCCTTTTCACCCACGACTGCAGGCCTGTGCATGGATCCAATTCCATAATTAAGTTTGCTGACGACACCACGGTGATTGGACTCATCAGTAACAACGATGAGACAGCCTAAATGGAGGAGGTACAGCACCTGGCCACATGGTGTGAGGACAACAACCTGCTCCTTAACACCAACAAAACTAAAGAGCTCATCGTGGACTTCAGGAGGGAAAGAGGAGGCACGCATCACCCCATCCACATAGACGGAATAGCTGTTGAACGTTGTCTCCAGCTTCAAGTTTTTGGGGACCCACATTTCGGAGGACCTGTCCTGGACCACCAACACCTCCAGCTTGGCCAAGAAGGCTCACCAGCACCTCTTTTTCCTGAGGACACTCAGGAAACACCACCTATTTTCGGCCATCCTGGTGCACTTTTACCACTGTGCAATTGAAAGTATCCTGACCAGCTGTATCACAGTCTGGTATGGGAACTGCACTGTTGCGAACCGCAAGGCACTGCAACAAGTGGTGAAAACGGCCCAGCGCATCACAGGGACTCCACTTCCACCCATTGAAGACGTCCAGAGGAAACGCTGTCTGCGTCGAACTCGCAGCATTCTTAAGGACTCCTCCCACCCTGCACACAGACTGTTTGCCCCTCTGCCCTCTGGCAGGTGCTTCAGGAGCATCCAGACTAAGACCACTAGATTGAGGAACAGCTTTTTCCCCAGAGCTGTCTCCATATTAAACTCTGTCTCCCGTTAACCCGCCCCCCCCCCACACACACACACACATCTCTCCTCCTAGCAAAGTTGCACTACAAACATTTTTTTTATCCTTTTTCCGCTTAGTATTTCATTGGTACACACCTCATATGTACATAAATCCCATATATACTGTATACATCTGTTTACCATGTTTTCACATATACAGTACATTCCTTGATCGTGTCCATAGCACCTTAATCACTTTAACCTGCATAGCACCTTAATCTTAATCTGCACCTTAATATGTACAGTGTATCACAAAAGTGAGTACACCCCTCACATATCTGCAAATATTTTATTATATCTTTTCATGGGACAACACTATAGAAATAAAACTTGGATATAACTTAGAGTAGTCAGTGTACAACTTGTATAGCAGTGTAGATTTACTGTCTTCTGAAAATAACTCAACACACAGCCATTAATGTCTAAATGGCTGGCAACATAAGTGAGTACACCCCACAGTGAACAAATTGTGCCCAA
Organism: Trichomycterus rosablanca; assembly: GCF_030014385.1. Taxonomy (NCBI): domain Eukaryota; kingdom Metazoa; phylum Chordata; class Actinopteri; order Siluriformes; family Trichomycteridae; genus Trichomycterus; species Trichomycterus rosablanca. The sequence continues at coordinate 69,046,595 of NC_085988.1, read as the reverse complement.
AGTGTCAATATTTTGTGTGACCACCATTATTATCCAGCACTGCCTTAACCCTCCTGGGCATGGAATTCACCAGAGCTGCACAGGTTGCTACTGGAATCCTCTTCCACTCCTCCATGATGACATCACGGAGCTGGTGGATGTTAGACACCTTGAACTCCTCCACCTTCCACTTGAGGATGCGCCACAGGTGCTCAATTGGGTTTAGTCCATCATCCACCATTTGGGGTCGTTATCCTGTTGGAAAACTGCCATGAGGCCCAGTTTTCGAAGGGAGGGGATCATGCTCTGTTTCAGAATGCTTGACTGTAGGCAAGATACAGTTGTCTTGGTACTTCTCACCAGGGCGCCGCCACACATGCTGGACACCATCTGAGCCAAACAAGTTTATCTTGGTCTCGTCAGACCACAGGGCATTCCAGTAATTCATGTTCTTGGACTGCTTGTCTTCAGCAAACTGTTTGCGGGCTTTCTTGTGCGTCAGCTTCCTTCTGGGATGACGACCATGCAGACCGAGTTGATGCAGTGTGCGGCGTATGGTCTGAGCACTGACAGGCTGACCTCCCACGTCTTCAACCTCTGCAGCAATGCTGGCAGCACTCATGTGTCTATTTTTTAAAGCCAACCTCTGGATATGACGCCGAACACGTGGACTCAACTTCTTTGGTCGACCCTGGCGAAGCCTGTTCCGAGTGGAACCTGTCCTGGAAAACCGCTGTATGACCTTGGCCACCATGCTGTAGCTCAGTTTCAGGGTGTTAGCAATCTTCTTATAGCCCAGGCCATCTTTGTGGAGAGCAACAATTCTATTTCTCACATCCTCAGAGAGTTCTTTGCCATGAGGTGCCATGTTGAATATCCAGTGGCCAGTATGAGAGAATTGTACCCAAAACACCAAATTTAACAGCCCTGCTCCCCATTTACACCTGGGAGCTTGACACATGACACCAGGGAGGGACAACGACACATTTGGGCACAATTTGGACATGTTCACTGTGGGGTGTACTCACTTATGTTGCCAGCTATTTAGACATTAATGGCTGTGTGTTGAGTTATTTTCAGAAGACAGTAAATCTACACTGCTATACAAGCTGTACACTGACTACTCTAAGTTATATCCAAGTTTCATGTCTATAGTGTTGTCCCATGAAAAGATATAATGAAATATTTGCAGAAATGTGAGGGGTGTACTCACTTTTGTGATACACTGTATATAGTTTTTTTTTTTTTAGCTACATATCTTGTTTAAAGTATAGTTCATAGATCTTGTTCATACCACTGCTATTTACCCACTGTATATAATGTACGTCATAAATACTGTATATCCTGCACTTTCTGCTTATTGCACTTCTGGTTAGATGCTAAACTGCATTTCGTTGCCTTGTACTTGTACATGTGTAATGACAATAAAGTTGAATCTAATCTAATCTAATCTAACTTGCATGAAAATAGGCTCACATGACAACTTAAAGTACAGCTTTAGAGTGACAGAAGTAAAAGATAAAATAAGATAAATAAGGCTTGCCTGGATAATGCAGCATTGACAGTGGACAACTGATGACTAAAAGAAGGTCTTTTGGACCAATGAAGCAAAATCTGAAATCTATAGTTTCTCTTGCAGTGTTTTTTGTATTTTGTAGTATATATTTATTAGTTGTTAAATTTTCCAGTGTGTGGCACCAACTGTCAAATATGGAGGAGGATCAAGATGCTCTGTGGCTCAGGATTTGCTTAATCCAGAGTTGGCGATTTGCACAGTGACCGGAATCTTGCCTGACAGAGGCAACCACACTCCTGCAGCACCATGCAAGATCATTTTTTCTAGTCGTTCAGGGGTTCAGTTTACAGCAAGACAATGACCTGAAACTTAACTTGAAGCTACATCAGAACTACATTAAGAGACAAGAACAAGATGTTAGGTTTTATATTATGGAATGACCAGCATGGTCTCCATGGTTTAGAATAAACCAGACAGAAGAACAAAAGCAAAGCAACGTACAAGTGCAACAAAACTTTAATAACAGTTCAAAAACTATTTTTGTTTTCTTTTGTTAAAGAATGCCTCAAGTGTGTTCCGCTGTTATATACACAGATGTTGGTTACTTTAAATATTTAAAAATGTGCTTCAATTTTGTTCAAAAATGATTATATTATCACATTTTTATCTCTAATTGTTTATTTGGGGACAGTGGTAGCCAAGTGGGTAGAGCTTTGGGCTATCAATTGAAAGATTGTCAGTGCAAATCAATGCTCTGCTATGCAGCGACTGTTGGGTGCTTGAGCAAGGCCCTTAACCCTGTCTGCTTCAGGGGTGCCGTACAATAAGTCAAATTTTAAGTCAAGTGAAATGACATTGTCTCAAAGCAACCTTACAGAATCCAGGACCAACAGACCAAAAACCCTGCTGAGCAAGCTAAGGGCAACAGTGGCAAGGAAAAACTTTATTAAAATTACAGGAAGAAACCTTAAGAGAAACCAGACTCAGCAGGGACCCCCATCCTCCTTGGGTGGCCAATGGCTGACCCTGCGCTCTGACCCCAGCTTCAAAACAGTTGAAATTTGTGGAAAATAATTTCATTGTACTGTACACGTGTATATGTATATATGACAATAAAGGCATTCTACTTATTTGTTATATGCTTTAACTTCAGAGTAAACCGAGACATTAATCTGCTGAAATATTCATGGAAATAAATATATATAAACATAAGGTATATACAATAAATTTGGAATGTATTCAGACCCCTTGACATTTTGCACCCTTTATTATGTTGTTTATTTGATTTGTAAATTATGACAAATTACTGTTTATCTATTTGATCGTAAATACACAGATACTCCCTGGACATTATAGCTTGGTTTGGCAAAGGATCTGACTGTCTTTGTGAATAAAAAAATAGTATGTTTTATTGTTTAATACATTTTAGAAAAACATGGTGCAATTAAATATTATGTGATTATAGTGATTCTACTGTATATTAAAAGTAAAGTGCAGATTGATGGGTACATATAGAAATTATATCCATTTAAAATTAAATCCACAACACAATATGCAAAGTCAAGGAGTCTGAATTCTTCTGAATCCACTGTATGTGTCAAACTCCTAAAAAAAATCACCCCAGCTGGGTTATCTATCTATAGGCAGGATTATGCAAACCCTTGGATGCTCCTGGTTATTTTCCATGTTTTATTGATTTTCTAAAATAAAAACATCCTATGCCATTATATAACTGAAATTAACATATAACAAAATATGTACATTTTTTTGTTTAACTTTTTTTAAACTGTCCTAGAACATAAGAAAGAGAATACTTACAGATAATTAGTACAAAATTTATTAAAGTTGTAGGCAAATAAATCGAATCTTTAAAAAAGTTTCCGCACTTATATATTTTGGTTGGAAACGGTGAGGGTGGGAGGAGTAGTAATTGGTTGTGTCTCAGAGACTGAGAGAGAGCTTATAGGGTGTGTTCGAAAACCTAGTGAGCTGCCTTGCTGTCTTACTGACTACATAGGCAGCTGCCTCAGTAGAGAGGATTCTAATAAGTCATCGACTTATAAGGCAGGTTATTCAAATGCGCTACTTAGACAGCGATTCCATCAGGTTTCGCATTTGGCATTTAGCATCTTGCCATTCAAACCAATGGGACGGGGTGGCACAGCGCGCTAGCATGTCATCTCCCTCCGTGTACAGAAAACAGTTAAATTTGCTGACAAGCCCGAACTTGCAAATAATAACACTTGTACAAGTTTATACATGTTAAAAATCAATAATAATTTATTTACGTTTGAAAATAACTCACCGCACCGTCAGCCATGTTTATTTTTCTGTGAGAGAAGAGCTCCCGCAATGAATGCTGGGATTGCCTTCATCACTAAGGATGCTTCCGATGCTCACTCGTTCTTGAGTCAAAATGACACTGTTATTTTAAGATGCCTCACTAGTGAGGATATTAAGGCATCTAGGATTTCGAACAGCTTCATTCTCGGGAGCGCGCATAGGATGACGGAAAATGCTGGCTATGTAGGGAGCTCCCTAGCTTTTCGAACACACCCATAGTCTGGATTTAGTGACATCTGATTTCCACCTTTTTGACCTTTTTGGTCTGCTCACAGAAGCATTAAGGGGAAGAAGATTTTCATGTGATGATGATGTGAAAGTTCAGAAACCCTTGTGATTAAAAGTTAATTAGACTGTATCATGCTTACAAAAAACTGCTATGCACCATGACTAACAGTAGCACCTCGCCTGCATTCTATTTTGCCAAATTTTTTCATAAAGTTTGGGCCTTAGTAGTGAATGTATTGCAGCAGCCCCCTTTGGAGTTTGGAAGAAAGTAAAACTGTGCAAAACTTTTGCCCCAGCAGATCTGGCTGCACAGGGTGAAGAGCTGGAGCTGTGGTAGAATCTACACATTTTATACTCCTCAGATGGAGTCATGGGCCAGAAAAGGTTGATAAGTCCTGCACTACAAGCTGTGTTAAAGACCAGCCTATGATACAGTGCTGTACAGCCTCACACTCCATCTGTGTTCTGCCAGGCTGGGTGACTCATTATCCACTCACTCAACAGGCAGTTTGGCAATGATACAGCAGATCCGAGCAGTCACGCAATTTTCTGCTATCTCTCACTTTGAATAATTCCTTTTATTTTATGACAAATACACAGACCCACTGAAAACAGGGCATTACATAAGAGTCTTACCAATCCCTGTGTACGCTGTACAATCATTACGTGGTACAAATCTCAATTTAAAGTAAGTTTGGACATCCTGTAAAATGCTAATAAAAACAATGAAAGAAAGAAATAAAGAAAGTAATGATTTGTAAATCTCCTTCAACTTAATGGTTTGCATGTGGGGTCACAGTGTCACACTGCCTGCTGTTCCTGATGATGCCACTCTCTCGTTGGTACCTGCTGACTATAATGACATGGAGGACTGCATTTCCCAGGAGTCAGCGGACAATCGTGTGGCACATTCAGCCAACCAGACAGCACAGAAGGAGTCTGTGTCACCAGTGTACTAATCAACACCTGAAACTAATTTATTTAAAATTTTCAAATTAACAATAAGCAGCCGCTTAAAACGTCATCAAAGTGCGAATATGAGACGAATCTACATTTGTGTAGAATAACAGTCAAATTCACTCTGAAAGCTCCACATGTATCTGTGTTCAGCTGGATTTTTCTCCTGTTTCACTTTTAAACTTGTGTTGTAGCTCAGAGTTCAGAGAAATTTTAAGAATTAGCTTTTTTCGAGAGAGTCTAAAATGCTTATCATTAAAAAGCAGTGCAAAAGCATAAGGAAACAATTAAGAAATAAAGATGAAGAGCAGGTTTTATTGTAATTTTGTAGTGATTTTTAACCATTTTCAACTGTATTTGTGATTTATTTTATATTACATTCATGTTATTTTTAGTGTATACGTGTCAGAAACAACCCCTAGCCTAAAATATATGTAGTTCCACAGGACCATGAAACACATTAACAAGTTTCCCATATATCCTTATGGGAAAGAATACCTTAAAACTCAATGCCTTTTAAGCTCAACGCCACTCCCAGAACCAACTGACATTGAGTTTCAAGGTACCACTGTATTTACTCTGTGTACTAAGCGGTTTGCATGGTTCAAGGTATTTCTGTGTATGACCCTTTTGCCCAGTATTTTAACTACGACTTCTGTGTCCCTTGGGTTGTTTCTTGCTAAGTTGGTTTATGTGCTGACCAACTGCTTGGCTTTGACTTGGTTTGACTCTTTGGATTAACCCGTGTACTTTGAACTGTTTATTAAAACGTATTTTACTATCCGCGAGTGTCTAACTCTTTTGTTCACGATCGTGACATACAGATTTTTTTTATTATTATTTACTATTTTTTTTAAAACCCATAATACATGCTCAATTTAGAGCTCTCGCTCACAGATGGGGTGCATTCAAAATAATATCGTCATCAAACTGTACTGTTGTACTTACTGATGTACTTACAGTTTTACTGGTCTAAGCTGGAAGGCTTGTTAGTATTGCACTGGAATAAAAGGTCACTGTGGTGGGAAGGTGGGTTGTAATGGGGTCACAAAAATTGCCTTCAAAACAGGATCTTTTGCCAAACAAATGTTGAGAACCTGTGCTTTACCCTGCATTAAATTGAAACCAGTACAACACATAATATTCAATGTTTTGCCCTATGGGATAGTATTGCATGACTTTCCTTATAACAACCAAAAAGAAAAGATCAAATACAGTGGTATTGACCTTGTAACTCGACGTCACCTACACTCAAAATCTGATGCCCTTCATTGAGAAATTTGTACCCTCGACATTTACCCTAAACTCGACGTGTTCAGCTATTTTTTTCATGTATTTATTTCATTTCAAATTAACAATGAACAGCCGCTTTGTTCAGCGCTTGGCTTGAGCGGTGCAGTAAGACGTTATCAAAGTGCGAATATGAGACGAATCTGCATTTGTGTGAAAAAACCATGTTTCACTTTTAGACTTGTGTTGTAGCTCGAGGTGCTGAGAAATTGTAAGAATAAACATAAAGTACATAAAGTACTTTAAATACATAAAGTACTTTAAATACATAAAGTATGTGGATACACACAAGGAATTTGGTTCTGGCTGATGGTATCTCTCTAGTATAAATCCAGTATACAAGCAATGTACAAGTTGCAAAGCACAAGAACATTAAACACAAAAATATACAAACTATAAGACAGTATTACTATAGACTATATTTACAGGCAATATATAGTAAATGTATGGACATGTGCATGTATGTATGTACAGTATTCAGTGACCAATGTACAGTATGTATGTACATATAAGCAGAGGTGCATAATATATGGTAACATACCGATGGCAATATACAGATATATACAGATAATGTATGTATTTAAAAAATAACAGTAAAGTGCACAGCATATAGGATGAGTACTACAATATTTAGTCAATTGGCAGCAGGTGAAAATTGTCCCGCTTAAGTCTGTATTGTCAGGCATTTATTTATTTAGGAGGGAGATGGCCTGTGGGAAGAAACTGCTCTTGAATCTCGAAGATTTAGTGTGGATGGACCTATAGCGCCTGCCGGAGGGGAGGGGTTGAATGAAGTTATGGCAAGGGTGTGAGGAGTCAGTAATAATTTTCTTTGCCTGTTTCTTGGTTCTTGAAGAATACAAGTTCATGATTTTCTCAGCTGACTTTACCAGTCACTTTTATTAATTTTTATTAATTATTACTAAATTATAAGTTCTCTCCCTTAATGAAATTCCTCGCTCGTTGTTTTAGTACAATAAGTCACAGTAAGCTTTGTGCATGCCACACTTCAAAGAAAATAACAGCACCGCCAGCACAAAAGCTATTGTGCCGCTTCTCATATGAATGTGCCTTTACTGAACTCGCTAAGGAATACGGTATTCCAAGATCTCCACATCTCCACAATTAAGAAGCATAATGAAACAATAAAGAAGTAAATGTAACTGTTTTTAATTGGATTTTAGTGTTTTGATATTATATTTGTGTAATTTTCGGTGTATAAGTGTCAAAAAAACCACTATTTTACATTAGTCTAAAATATATGCAGTTCCACGGGACCATGAAACGCATTAACAGGTTTCCCATACATCCTTATGTGAAAAAAATACCTTAAAACTCAACGCCTTTTAAACTCAATGCCACTTCCAGAACCAACTGATGTTGAGTTTCAAGGTACCACTGTATACCTACAGTGTATCACAAAAGTGAGTACACCCCTCACATTTCTGCAGATATTTAAGTATATATTTTCATGGGAGAACACTGACAAAATGACACTTTGACACAATGAAAAGTAGTCTGTGTGCAGCTTATATAACAGTGTAAATTTATTCTTCCCTCAAAATAACTCAATATACAGCCATTAATGTCTAAACCACCGGCAACAAAAGTGAGTACACCCCTTAGTGAAAGTTCCTGAAGTGTCAATATTTTGTGGGGCCACCATTATTTCCCAGAACTGCCTTAACTCTCCTGGGCATGGAGTTTACCAGAGCTTCACAGGTTGCCACTGGAATGCTTTTCCACTCCTCCATGACGACATCACGGAGCTGGCGGATATTCGAGACTTCACGCTCCTGCACCTTCCGCTTGAGGATGCCCCAAAGATGTTCTATTGGGTTTAGGTCTGGAGACATGCTTGGCCAGTCCATCACCTTTACCCTCAGCCTCTTCAATAAAGCAGTGGTCGTCTTAGAGGTGTGTTTGGGGTCATTATCATGCTGGAACACTGCCCTGCGACCCAGTTTCCGGAGGGAGGGGATCATGCTCTGCTTCAGTATTTCACAGTACATATTGGAGTTCATGTGTCCCTCAATGAAATGTAACTCCCCAACACCTGCTGCACTCATGCAGCCCCAGACCATGGCATTCCCACCACCATGCTTGACTGTAGGCATGACACACTTATCTTTGTACTCCTCACCTGATTGCCGCCACACATGCTTGAGACCATCTGAACCAAACAAATTAATCTTGGTCTCATCAGACCATAGGACATGGTTCCAGTAATCCATGTCCTTTGTTGACATGTCTTCAGCAAACTGTTTGCGGGCTTTCTTGTGTAGAGACTTCAGAAGAGGCTTCCTTCTGGGGTGACAGCCATGCAGACCAATTTGATGTAGTATGCGGCGTATGGTCTGAGCACTGACAGGCTGACCCCCCACCTTTTCAATCTCTGCAGCAATGCTGACAGCACTCCTGCGCCTATCTTTCAAAGACAGCAGTTGGATGTGACGCTGAGCACATGCACTCAGCTTCTTTGGACGACCAACGCGAGGTCTGTTCTGAGTGGACCCTGCTCTTTTAAAACGCTGGATGATCTTGGCCACTGTGCTGCAGCTCAGTTTCAGGGTGTTGGCAATCTTCTTGTAGCCTTGGTCATCTTCATGTAGCGCAACAATTCGTCTTTTAAGATCCTCAGAGAGTTCTTTGCCATGAGGTGCCATGTTGGAACTTTCAGTGACCAGTATGAGAGAGTGTGAGAGCTGTACTACTAAATTGAACACACCTGCTCCCTATGCACACCTGAGACCTAGTAACACTAACGAGTCACATGACATTTTGGAGGGAAAATGACAAGCAGTGCTCAATATGGACATTTAGGGGTGTAGTCTCTTAGGGGTGTACTCACTTTTGTTGCCGGTGGTTTAGACATTAATGGCTGTATATTGAGTTATTTTGAGGGAAGAATAAATTTACACTGTTATATAAGCTGCACACAGACTACTTTTCATTGTGTCAAAGTGTCATTTTGTCAGTGTTGTCCCATGAAAATATATACTTAAATATCTGCAGAAATGTGAGGGGTGTACTCACTTTTGTGATACACTGTATGAACTTAGTTTTAAAAACGGATTTATTGATTTTTTATCTTACTCTGCTATGCAAGCTTATATACAAACACACTCAGACAATGATTAAGGTAAAAGATGATGTGTCTTCCCTTTACATTGTTTTTGTTTGTTTGACCTGTATATAAAGTGATGGGACAGGGAGCTACTCCAGGATTTTAGAATGGGATGTGAAACAAGCCTATGGCCATTCTTGTTTTACAACGGCAGTTCTACCCCCCAAGCTGCTATAGCTGTCAGCTACTATTTAAGGTGGCCGAGATTTCTCCATTGTGACCCGAGCAAACGGGAAATTCAGATCCAGCAGCTCGCCCCACAGCAGAACTGTTTGTATACAGCAGAATGGCCTCAGAGACAGAGACAGCATGAGACAGAAATTTAGGCTGGGTGGGGATAGAAAAAGCAAAGGAAAAGGAAATGCTGAGAAATTAAAATGTAAAAAAGGAAAAGATAAAAGAGAAAATGTGTAAAATCTTTTGCAGGTTTGATGAAGGGGAACAAGATTTTTTTCTTTCTCATTCCAGTACAAGTGTGTATGTATGCTCTCCTTTTTATCTCCAGCCCTTTTCCTTTACTAACACATTCTGACACTTTCCCCAAGCTGAGCCAGCTAACAACATAACTGGAATTGCTAAAATAATGGCAAAGCAATAAGAACAAGTGTCTAGAGACCAGCCAACAGGAAACTGCAGATGAGAAACCCCTATTAAGCTGGAAATATATAGGAACTGCACAGAGATCTTCACATATCCAGTGTGTAACCCTTATTTGTAATAAATAAAGTGACATTTATTAATGAGGCAGAATGTTCGCTGACAATATTTTAATTTGTCCATGACCATCATTATTGTTTCTAATTCCTTCCCTCAGCTGATATGACAACATTCATTTGTAATTAAAGAAAGCATCATAAATAATCAGGCTTAATGTTCGTCCCACTGTTTATATGTAGACACTAACTGTGTGTAAAGTGACCCCAGAGGCCTTATTTGGCACCTTGCCAGCATACCCTAGCAAAACCATGCTGGAGCAGATGGTGCCCATATGTTTACAGTACCCCACCAGGAGCCGGAAATACAAGACCAGAAAGTATGAAGAACACACAAGATGGACTGTTATCTCACAATAAGGAGATCAAAATTTTACTGCACAGCTTCTTTAAGCAACTATCACTTACACCAGGGCCTGTTAATGTTATTATTATTATTTATCAGGATATTAACATCATGTTTTACACACTTTGGTTACATTCATGACAGAAACGGTAATTACTTGTTACACAAGATTCATCAGTTCACAAGTTAAATGTCAAACACAGTCATAGACAATTTGGACAATGCATGTCTTTGGACTGTGGGAGAAAACCAGAGCTCCCGGAGGAAACCCACACAAACACACACCAGGGCTTGTCTTTCTAACACTTAGGTCCATCAGCTGTAACAGCTTAACCTTAATTTAACTGAAATGAGAATACAGAAATTACTTTTAATGTTTTGGCTAACCAATTTGATTTGATTACATTTTGTGATAAAAAAAACAACTGAATTTGAAACCTGCAACACTCAAAACAAAAAGAATCAAAAGTTTATAGAATATTCAAGTTCCACCATTTTTGTTTATGTTTTTATTTTAGTAACTTTAATTAAATGCCTTATATTCTCTATTGATTATGTGGCACCAGCGTCTACTGAATACCTAAGCACTTTTTTGAAAAGAAAAATAACTTAACCCTGCAAGTCAGAGCATCTCAATGTTTTATTTCAATAAGCTACAGTATGAGATATAGATGGAAAGATAACGTGAGCTAACAGAAGTAAAAGATAAACCTTGTTTTTTATGAATGCAGAACCACACAGAGCCACACAGAGAATTCCAATGTTATATTAATAACAGTGCATTGCTAGAGGATTGGATTTGTTTAGCTTTCTTTGCTTTTTCACTTGCTTTGAGATTTTTTATGAAAAATATAAAGGAAGTACACAGTTATATTTAATGCATCCTGACAAAAAAGTTGACAAAAGTGTTATTGTTGATTATTAAGGCCATTATTAAGGATGTTTACATGAATCTGAAATTAGACTGAACTCTGGCTCTATATGAGCTACTAATCAATAATTGTATTTCTTTACAGCTACAATAAGCTGTTAAATTAACTATGTGTTTGTAAGCAGTGTTATTTCTAATTAACTTATTAAAGGTTTAACTTTATCAACTAAGTATTAAGTAATATCAATATTCATTTATAAGCACTTACCTGGTTTGAACTTGAATATAAAAGTATTAATATACACTGATAAGCCATAACATTAAAACCACCTTCTTATTTCTACACTCACTGACCATTTTATCAGCTCCACTTACCATATAGCAGCACTTTGTAGTTCTACAATTACTGACTGTAGTCCATCTATTTCTCTACATACCTTTTTAGCCTGCTTTTACCCTCTTCTTCAATGGTCAGGACCCCCACTGGACCACCACAGAGTAGGTATTACTGTAAGGTAGTAGGTATTAGTGGTCCTGGGGGGTTATATTTAGTTTTGGTCCTCTTTGGTGGCAAACAAAAAAAATGGTCTCCTCTGTTTTATCTACAAACCACAGAGCGAGGCTGTGTATCAAAACATACAAAGTACTTAATACTACAGTATATTAACATAATAGTAACACTGTTAGTGTATTAATTTAGTATAGCAGTAGTAAAAAAGGCTTATCAGAAGTATAGTGTGTGGATTGGGACACGGCCTGAGAAAAGCTCTTATTTATTTAATTTATTTATTTCCACATCTGTTAAAGAGAAAATAGGAGAAAGATTAATGACTAAATGTATATACAGTCAAATGAACCCAAGTAGGAAACATTCACTTTTCCCTTTTGCTAATAATTAGGATTACTCACATATCACTCATTATTTATTTATGTTGTCACTTTTAATGACTTATAAACTCTGGAAAAGTGTTTCTTGGTGTTTCAATTTTTTTCAATTCTTCTTCTTTTTTTTTGGGGTACCTTTGGTACTTTATTATTAAGAGAAACTTGCCTTGCATACATTAGGCCCTCCCATTACAAAGGAGGGTAACAAATAGAAAAACAGGAGAAAATACGTAATGATAGTAGTTTAAGAGAGAGAGGTGAGGGAGACAGGAGAAGAGAAATTATTGATTATTGGTATACGACTTGATTGCAACACCGTTATTTGTTTAGGTGTGTGCGTGTGTGTGTGTGTGTGTATATGTGTGTGTGTGAGGAGATAAGGGTGGAAGTTGTATTTGAGTGGACTGAGTGGTTTGTATATATCTTATGAGAGTTATTGTTTTTATTTTCAAAGTTAATTCATTTTAGTTAACTTCTAATTATTACAGAGTACAATTACATAATTGTTTTAAATACTATTTAACATCTTTTAATTTTTCAAATGTACAGCACAATTAAAAACTTATATCTGTGTAATATGTGTATATTTAGTAATGTTGTACTACAAACAAAACTAAAATGTAACAAATTTAACTGAAAGCACCCAGAAAATTCTTATGGTATTCAGCAGATGCTGTATTTTAAAGCGAGTCACAGTTGTGACCAAATGCAATTCAAGCAAATGAGAGTTTAGGGCCCAACAGTGGTAACTTGGTGGTGGTGGGGCTTGAACCAACCTTCCAATTAGTAGTCTAGTACATTAACTGCTAAGCTATCACTACCCTTTTATACTTACTTTTGCACTGAAATGATGCACTTTGAAATACTGAGTTAATTCCTTGTGTTTGTGCCATCTGTATAATCAGCTGTGCACAACTAATTATATGTAACTCCAAAATAACTGGTACCATGAAAACATATGTCGACCAGATGTCTGTTCATTCTGTATCCTATCAAACACTCAGACTGAATCATAATAACCTAGTATGTAATTATTAGGTACTGATGGTATTTCAGCCACAATTATTGCTATCAGAATATATAATCAATGATAAAAAGTCAATTATAAATCCAACTTTATGGCTATTATTGTTTCAGCATGACTGAAAAGGTCCATAAAGACATGGTCTATTGTGGAGAAACTCCAGTGATCTAAACAGAGCCATGACCTCAACCCCATTCAAAAACCTTTGGGATGAATTGGAACATTAATTGTAAGCCTTCGGATGGAAGAATGGGGAGAGGGGGTTTCAACTCCTGATTAACGCTTGTAATTTAGAAGTAGGATGTCCAACAAGCACATCATATGTATTATTACTAAAGCAATAAGCCACGAGAGGCCGTGCATTACTGTGATTTTAGCACGGGGATGACGTTTTTGGCACGACGCGAAGCGAGTCTCGAGTGGCTTATTGCTTTTATAAAACAGCGGTCAACATAAAATATAATAAATACAACAATGTTTAATTCATAAATGTATTTATTGTGTATAAACTTACAATAAAGCATTCTTCCACGACGCAAAATAGTTCGATTAACAGTGTTGCTAGGCAACATGAGGGCGAAAATAACATTAACTTTTTCTTTTCAGTGGCGTATTAATATGGAATGATGTGAGGTGGTCCTAGGTGTGCGTTTATCAGGGATTTTACAACGGCTTCGAACGCGGCTCAGCCAATCAGATTTTAGGACCGGAACTATCTGTTTTATAATTAAAGTTTTAAAATGTAATGTCCAACAGGTTTATGTTTAGGTTTCAAGATACTTTAGACCAGGGTTATTTGTCCATGATATTTACCATGACCCAGGCAACACAAACAATGCAATAAAACAAAACACAAAACAAAATATACGTAATTAATAAAAATGGTGGTAATCTGGTCCTACTATGGTTTACAAGATGTAACGTAAAGCCTCCACATAGGCCTCATTTACAAGTTCATTTCATGTTTAGGTGCCTGTTAAAATTAGTTTATTTAATCATTATTATTTTCTCTGCGACCCATTTTTTGGCTCGCGACCCTTGTAAAACCCTGCTTTAGACCACACAATGTATGTACTAAATGGTACTTCAACATAGTAACAAACAATTAATCATGTACCAATAAAGTGATTTATAATGCACCATCCTTCATATGGTTTTAATGGCGAATAAGAAAGGATCAGGTTTAGATGCACAAACCACCCTGCTCAGGTGTTTATCTGAAAATATGAAGGTTTTGGAAATCTGCCCAGAAGTAATTGTAATTTAGACTCTCAGAATTTACCTCTGGGCTAATAATGTAATAATGCCACCTGAGACTGGACACTTCAGTATAGATTAGCTTCTGTACTGTCCTGTAGCTCAGCACTTATGAAACACTTATTTTTAAGTGTATAATAAGTACCTTTAGCGTGAACCTAAAACTGACAACAGAGGAGAGAATATGAAGGTTATGTCAAAAGTCATTAGAAAATGCCAGAGGCGAACTCTTACAAGTGCAAATGAGCCCACAGGTAAAGTTCAATTATTGTTTTTACACTGACATTTAAGGTAATTTGTCTGCCAAAAAAGTCTTTGAAAATCTTTTAGCAGAAACATGAATGCAATATGCAAACCAATATAACAAGATACACTATATGGCCAAAAGTATTTGGACACCTGACCACGAGTGACATTTGTTTGATGTTTTTCAGCTATAACAACAGTTACTTCTCTGAAAAGGCTTTACAGTATGTCTAAGAGAATTTGTGCCCATTTGAAATTTCACAGCTGTTCAGTGGGGCTGAGGTCAGGGTTCTGTGCAGGCCACTGGAGCTTCTTTAAACCAAACTTCTTTATGTCTTTATAGAGCTTGCTTTGTGCACAGGGGTACAGTCATGCTGGAACTGTTGCTGCAAAGTTGGAGGTATATAATTTCCTTTATATAATTCATTTATTACTCCTGTCAGCAACTGTTATGGCTGAAACACATAATTAGAACAATTAGAATAGTTTACCATACATTCTAATGGGGCTACATAAATCCGATTTAAATATTGTACCTAATTTATTGCTGTCCCAATAGACAATTATACACAGAAACCATAACAGTGCTAGTGAAAGTACTGAATTACTTTGGTCACAAAACAAAATTATTTTAGTAATGTTATATAGGATATAAAATCGTGCACATGAAGTTCGATTTGATTTGATTTAATCGTGCAAAAATGTTCAGATTTTTCATCACCTGGACTACTTGCTGACCATGTAAAGCAGTGTTTCTCAAAGTTTTTTCAGTCACGGCACTCTTTAAAAGTATGCAAAATCGCAAGTCACCCCAGTCTTAAATATGTAATAAAAAACTTACACTCTGCATCCCTCGGACTGCTAACACGCACACACACACACCATAAGGTGTCATTTAGGGAGGGAGGGGTAAATGTGACTTACTTTTAATGGGAAACCTGAGCCTGGAATGATGCACAAAATCGCCCTATTCTGGCAGGGATGGATGAGAGGCAGACACGGAGCTCCTGGTCCAGAGCCCTGAGTTGCTCCCTGTACTTGTTCTTGATGTAAGTTAGGTTCGGAAAGCTCAGTTCGCACAAATATATTACCTGCTTCTGGAGACTTTCTTTTCAAAAACCTTTCCATGCTAGTTAATGTGCTTCACACAACGCTCTCCTAATGCATCGCACGGGGGTGGGGGGGCAGCATTAGGCAACGCAGTCACCGCTGACCCCCGTGTTGAAGTTGTAGTATGGGGAAAGGGGCGTGTGAGACAAATTTTGATGTTTGAGGCAGCTAATGGTCTACATTTTCATGATAAATTGACTTTTTTGTATTTTAAATTTATTTCATAATATTAGTAACGTCAGAATATTTTTGACGGCACCCCTGACGAAGACAGATGGCACCCCAGGGTGCCGTGGCACCCTGGTTGAGAAAAGCTGATGTAAAGCACAATAGCCGAAATAAAACCTCCAGGATTTTTGAATTGTGGTTAATATTTGTGTTTGTAATGAATGGGCTACACGGGAGACGAGGGCGGACACACACACAGAGATGTTAAACAAATGTTTATTGGGTGCCCAGGTGGTGCAGCAGGATATTCCGCTAGTGCACCAGTGCTGAGATTCTGAACTCCCAAGTTCGAACCTCACATATCGGTCGGCTGGGAACCCTCTAGTGGGCATAATTGGCAGTGCCTGCAGCAGACAAAATTGCCCATTTAAAGTCCGCTGGGAGGGTTAAAAGCGGACGACTAATGTGGGTGGAATCTTCGACACTGTGTAAGGACCTTGGTTAGTAGCCCAAGGTGCCTGTACAGGAAGTGGAGGAGCGCAGAGATCAGTGCGTGGCTCTCCGCGCATGAATGCACCGATTGTGTGGGCGAATATGAAAAAATTGTGTACTTCGCACGCGTCGGAGGGAGCGTGAGGCAGGCGAATAAACCGTCCTCGGACACGATTGGAGTCTCCAGCAGCGGAAGACGAATTGACTACGCTAAAAGGGAAAAAATGGCCAAAAATGCCTAAACAAAATAGCCACAAAAAAAAAAAAACTTTATTCAAAATGACAAGACACAAGACAAGACCAGACACAAACACATGAACTATGCTAACACTAAGCTAAATGCTAATGCTACACTAACATGAAACATGACTCTGTATTTACGCTACAGCCTAAACATGTACCAAGACAAAGTAACAACCCAAAACATGACCAACAAAACCAGTACAAAGTATTTATCAAAAGCATGACAAAGTCAAAACAGCCTCTGCTGAATGATCCACAGCTGCTCCCCTAAATACCTTCAGCATTTTACCTGAAACAAACCAGCTGTGGATCATTGGCTACAATCCAGTCATAATGAGGAGGCGTAGGCTTGACAACATAAACAAAATCCTCCTCAACCATGTGCTCCCAGAGACCGGGGTATGGCACATACACAATAAACATGAACTCTGGGAGCACAGAGGGGCTGGATTTGTGACAGTGTTACACCGTTAATGAGCTGTTAAACAGAAAAGGTGTTGCGTCCCACAAGTCTATAACATTCGACTTATTCTAAGCTAGCTGAATTAAAAAGTAATAATGCTCCCCACACCAGCTCTGCCTTTCTGTGTATTTCTGGTGTTACGTCCCACAAGTCTATAACAGTCGACTTATTCTAAGCTAGCTGAATTAAAAAGTAATAATGCTCCCCACCCCGGCTCTGCCTTTCTGTGTATTTCTGGTGTTACGTCCCACAAGTCTATAACAGTCGACTTATTCTAAGCTAGCTGAATTAAAAAGTAATAATACCCCCCACCCCGGCTCTGCCTTTCTGTGTATTTCTGGTGTTACGTCCCACAAGTCTATAACAGTCGACTTATTCTAAGCTAGCTGAATTAAAAAGTAATAATACCCCCCACCCCGGCTCTACCTTTCTGTGTATTTCTGGCTTTGCCTTTCTGTGCCTATCTGTGTAACCCTGGACAATAGTACCTATGCCTTAAAAATGGAAGACATCTAAGATGGAAATGCTCCCAACATCCACCTACACAAATCTACATCCCCTTTAAGTTACCTCATCCAGAAAAAACAACTCATCAGGACCTTAAGAAGGGTGACCTTCCCATCTTTTAAAAAGAAATGGTTTGACAGGTCTGTATCATCTGAAATCTGAACTCCAATAAAACAGCCATGTACAATCTGAACAGATTTAGCTAAGATGGCTTAGAAGTATTCTGATTTGCAAAGATGGTAAAAACTCCAGCTTGAAAATTTGCATATCCTGTCAAGTTTGGTTCATCATGCATAATTCAGGAAGTTTGCACACTACTGACGTGTCAGAGCCGCGGATAACAGGTCAGCGAGTTGCTGAGAGATGCTTAGTGTCAACTCCCATGGCAGGGCTTACAGGCACAATTTGGAAAAACCTGGAAAGGCTGAGAAAAAGAAAACTGCTTTATTATTTTATCATCTTCAGAACTTAGATAAATGTATTGTAATAATAATAATAATAATAATAATAACATTTTAGATCACAGAGTTTCCAAAATTACGATTAGATGTCAATACAGTATTTTCTCTTATTTTACCTCAATCAAAAGCACCTAAAGTTTACAAGACACTTTGACTGAAGCCAGATTATAAACTGTATAATAATTATAAATATCATTTTTACAATAATTTCATTATAAAATGTAATGGAAGAGTTGTGATATTTTGGAACTGGTTTGTCCGTCAAAAGCCCTGGGAACCTTGTGGTCACATTTGTATGGCACTGATATTAATTATATTAATACGAGAAGATTTTACATTAAAATGTGTTTGCCTCAGCCAAGAAGCTAAAACTGGGTGCTGTTTGAAACTACCAGCTAAACAAAAATCCTAACATACTTTATGTCCAGAGCTACACGTAAATAGTCTAATGAGAGCATAACCAAGCTTTTGACTTCACTCTCCAATTCCCCTAACCTAAAGCACATTGAAAAGCTGTAACGTGAGCTGTGGACAACAGTCCTCAAGAAGATTTTGTATTTTAAAGTGCTTTTATTTTTTATTTATTTAGATTATTTCAGCGGCACGGTGGCTCAGTGGGTAGCACTGTCGCCTCGCAGCAAGAAAGCCCTGGGTTCGAGCACCAGATGGGTAGGTCTGGGTCCTTTCTGTGTGGAGTTTGCATGTTCTCCCTGTGTCTGCGTGGGTTTCCTCCCACAGTCCAAATACACGCAAGTGAGGTGATTTGGAGATGCAAAATTGTCTAGTACTGTGTTTGACAAACTTGTGAACTGATGAATCTTGTGTAATGAGTAACTACCGTTTCTGTCATGAATGTAACCAAAGTGTAAAACATGATGTTAAAATCCTAATAAATAAACAAATAGTATTTAGATTATTTCATCTTATTAAGCATTATAGTAGAACAGTCTGCTGTTATGTTGACAAAGAGAATTTTTACTATAACTAATGTAGGCATGCAATGTTGTTGTAACATGGTTTTCTTAAAATTATTGTTTTTAATATGGACTTTTCATTTTCATAACTATTTTAGTATGAGATTTAGTTAATTAACCACACATACATTTATCTTTTATAATCTTTTTAAAAATCTTTACCAAGGGATTACTGTCTTAATCTGCTGCCCATGGTGTGGCTGAAACATTGTAGACTAGCTTTTGAACACTGATCTGGACCAGCTGATAAAAAGATTGAGAACCTTGGATGTAAATGATAGTGATGACCAACACAATACTTTTTCTACACAAGAACATTTATTCTTTTATTCACTTTTTTTTATCCTGGTCAGGGTTGTGATCCTATCCCGTATCTGTCTGTATTAGGCAGAGACCCCCAGTCAGAGGGGAAAAAATAGACTACACAAAGAAATCTCACACAGAAATGACTCACACAGGGGTATTGCCAAACTGCCAACAGAGAGACTCCAGAGTCGAGAAAATTAAGAAAAACGCCGAGAAAAAAAATTTAATCAGCACTTCATTACTTATACTGTCGTGTCATTTCACCAGCCTATAGGGTTACACATTTTTTTTTAGCAAATATTCCTCTACCACTTCAGAATGTATAAACACATCCCTACATTTCTGACTGCTCTATAGAGTCTCCCCCTCCTCCAAGGTCAGAGATGAATATTTTCCTTAGATTTATGGATTCTTGACAGTAATGATTCCAAATGATTCCAAAACAAACACACTGCACTGCAGACACATTATGCCATTAGATTATAGAAAGCTCCTGTCTGGCACATATGACCAACACCTTGTAATTCCTGACCATGAGTTACTAATTGTCCTTGATCTTATTACACAGTGATATATCAGTAGTTAATATACTGGACTACAGTTTGGATGGTTGCTGGTTCAAGCCCTACCACCACCAAGTTGCCTCAGAACAAGAAACTTAACACTTAATTGCTTAATTGCTTTGGATAAAAGCATCTGCTAAGCATCTGCCTCTCTTATCCAGTGTCCTCATAAATAAGGCAGCCTCGTCTGTGCTCTCATTTTGTGGTGATTTCACTGGTGTGAAATACAAGTTACAGCAGTGCTGTATTAGACATGCAGACGCCACTCTGGGACTCGGCAGTCTCCCAACTAACCATGAAATATGACTGATTTGGGTCAAGAGAAGTGCTGTGAAAACCTGAGAAACAGCTGCCTGGATTTAAGATAAAATTAGAATAACATTGGAATAAAAAAAACATCCGCCTGTCAACATGATTCAATTATTGCTGATTTTTATTCGACAGCTCAATATTCATGATCAACGACTGCCCTGTTTTGTCAGTTGCATCCATGTATTTATTATTTTTTTATCAACAGCTTTATTAAGGTCAGGGTCACAGTGGATCCAGAGCCACCCAGAAACACTAGGTTTCTGGCACAAGACAGTAATACCCCCAGAATAGGGTGCCAATCAGGACAACTTACCTTTACATTAAAGGAAACCCATGTATGCACAATGAAAACCTGCACAACTCTTCACAGACAGTATCTGGAAGTAACCAGGCAATGTACACCAATCAGCCATAACATTACCTTCCACCACCTCCTTGTTTCTACACTCACTGTCCATTTTATCAGCTACACTTACCATATAGAAGCACTTTGTAGTTCTATAATTACTGACGGTAGTCCATCTGTTTATCTACATGCTTTGTAGCCCACTTTCATCCTGTTCTTTAATGATCAGGACTCTCCCAGGACCACTACAGAGCAGGTATTATTTGGGTGGTGGATGATTCTCAGCACTGCAGTGACACTGACATGGTGGTGGTGTGGTAGTGTGTGTTGTGCTGGTATGAGTGGATAAGACACAGCAGCGCTGATGGAGTTTGTAAACACCTCACTGTCACTGCTGGACTGAGAATAGTCCACCAACCAAACACATCCAGCCAACAGCGCCCCGTGGGCAGCGTCCTGTGACCACTGATGAAGGTCTAGAAGATGACCAACTCAAACAGCAGCAATAGATGAGCGATCGTCTCTGACTTTACATCCACAAGGTGGACCAACCAGGTAGGAGTGTCTAATAGAGTGGACAGTGAGTGGACACAGTATTTAAAAACTCCAGCAGTGCTGCTGTGTCTGATCCACTCATACCAGCACAACACACACTAACACACCACCACCATGTCCGTGTCACTGCAGTGCTGAGAATCATCCACCACCTAAATAATACCTGCTCTGTGGTGGTCGTTTGGGGGTCCTGACCATTGAAAAACAGCATGAAAGCAGGCTAAAAAGGTATGTAGAGAAATAGATGGACTAAAGTCTGTAATTGTAGAACTTCAAAGTGCTTCTATATGGTAAGTGGAGCTGATAAAATGGACAGTGTGTGTAGACACAAAGAGGTGGTTTTAATGTTATGGCTGATTGGTTGTTTCATTATTATTAACATACAGTTAGAAGCTGTGTAGGGCCTCGTGGCGTCTGCTTGCACTGCTCAGATCAGGCTGGTCTATCTGTATCTTAAGCCATTTACAATTCAGCTTATAACTGAACAGATAAAAGAACTTGTAGAAGGTGATAAGAAAAAGAAAGCCCTTCGAGAAGTTGGATGGTGTTGCTAGGCATCTTGCTTTAAAACAGCAGCTTAAAGCAAACATGGCTGAAGACTCGAAAAACACAAAAAAACAAAATAAAATTAACCTATATGAATGTGCAAAACTAAATAAAGATATGAAATGCGAACACTGTGGGATTATTGCACAGAAAAGGTTAAAACAATAGGTAAAATGTAAATAAAAACAGATATCAGTGACCTTACACACTGTAAATCAGAGGCAATATAAGGCTGGCAAGTTTAGGGACTGATCAAATACACCTGCTATAAAACCTTTCTTATGAGACCGCAGAGTGCTGAGGGACACTGCAAATAAAAACATCTGTCACAGTTACAAACTGCCCCTGGACACAACACCAACACATAGCCTGTTTGTTAGGAGCTTCATGGTCCGAGTTACTACTGATAAACAGCCTCAAATAAGCCTAAGAGAGTGAGAGTGGAGGTGTTAAAATCAAATCACAGTTTCTTTGTCACATACGTAGTCATACACAGTACAACAGTACAGACTGCTCAGTCACATTAGTAATTACAGAAATGTATATATATATATATACCAACCAGGCATAACATTATGACCACTATCAGGTGAAGTGAATAACACTGATTATCTCTTCACTACGGCACCTGTTAGTGGGTGGGATATATTAGGCAGCAAGTGAAAATTTTTTCCTCAAAGTTGATGTGTTAGAGGCAGGAAAAATGGACAAGCGTAAGGATTTGAGCGAGTTTGACAAGGGCCAAATTGATGGCTAGTCGACTGGGTAAGAGCATCTCCAAAACTGCAGCTCTTGTGGGGTGTTCCAGGTCTGCAGTGGTCAGTATCTATCAAAAGTGGTCCAAGGAAGGAACAGTGGTAAACCGACGACAGGGTCATGGGCGGCCAAGGCTCATTGATGCACGTGGGGAGCGAAGGCTGGCCCGTGTGGTTCGATCCAACAGATGAGTTACTGTAGCTCAGATTGCTGAAGAAGTTAATGCTGGTTCTGATAGAAAGGTGTCAGAATACACTTGGCATCACAGTTTGTTGTGTATGGGGCTGCAAAAGGGGGACCAACACAACATTAGGAACGTGGTCATAGTATTATGCCTGATCGGTGTATATATACACATACACATGCACTTTGCACATTGGACAATAGTAAATTTTTGTATTAAGTCGAGAGAGACAAAATCTCTATTCTACTGTACGTCTTGGACATGTAGTGAATTGACAATATATGTGTGTGTGTTTATATAATATAAATCTAGTTCAGAAATCTACGTAGTATAGTACAGAATCTAATACAGGATCTAATACAGAAAGCTATTTTGGTACAAGGCCCGAACAGCTTGCAGGAAAAAGCTCCTTCTCATCCTCTCTATCTTGGCCTTCAAAGAGCAACAGCACTTCCCATACAGTAAAAGAAAAAAAAAGTCAATTTTTGGGATGACTGGGGTTTTTAGCTATCGTCCAGGCCCTTGACCACCGTTTTCTATATATGGACTCCAGGTCAGGAAGCTCAGATCAGGCCCAACACAACAGTGTCGTCAGCAAAGTTGACAAAGTTTGTGGAGCTGCAAGTGGCCACACAGTCATAAGTGTACAGTGAGTACAGCAGGGGGCTCAGGACACAACCCTGGGGGCCACCAGTGCTAGGGGTGAGGGTGGGTGAGACATTTTTGCCTACCCGTACTGCTTGTGGTCTGTCTGTCAGAAAGTTGGAGATTCAGTGTCACAATGATGGATGAAGTCCTAGGTTTACCAACTTGGTAGTTAGTTTAGAGGAGATAATAGTGTTAAATGCTGAGCTGTAGTCAACAAACAGCATTTTAACATAATTACCCCTCTTAGATTCCAGGTGAGTTAATGTTGTATAAAGCAAATAATTAATTGCATCATCCATAGAGCGATTGTGCCGGTATGCAAATTGTAAAGAGTTAATGAGTCCAGAAATGAAACTGGAAATTGGAAGTGAAGTGGAAATTGGAATCCAAAAGTTGACATTTGGAGCAGTGTTCTTTCTTGCTCTTATGTTTGACTTTAGCTAAACTATATATAGAAAAAACACAGTTATAGAGCACAAGATTGGCCAGCTGAACTAGGATAAATTGTTTTACACATGTATAGATGATTCAGAAATTATTCAGGCAAAATGTCTTTCCAGGCAAAATGATTTTTTCATAAGTAAATTAAAAAGTAAAAACTGAAATGTCTTATTCACTTAACTATTCAGACCTTTTGCTGTGGCACTCTAAAGTGTGACCAAGTGCATCCTGTTTGCTTAAATTATTCTTGAAATTTACATTGCTTTGTCAGTGGCTCTCTGTGATACAATTGTGGCAAGACAGATTAAAGCAAAAATATAAAACAAGTGACCTCAAAAATGAATAAACAGGAAGGAAGGAAACCTTGAAAATGTATTAAGTTGGTTATATGGCTAAACTGGGAATTTGGACAAAAAAGGTCCTACAGGGAGGTAAGAAAGAACCCAATGGTCACTCTCTCTTAAGAGGGTTTTCCATCCACCAACTTTTTTGCGAATTTTGAAAATGCGCATTAAAAAACCTGGATGGAAAAGCTCAAAATTCGAAAAAAGACCCAAATATCACAAAAAAAGTTTTCACGCTTGAACGAGGTGGAAAAGTTAGAATATCGCATCGCCAAAATGCGAAAAATGGGGATGGAAACGGGTTTTGCGAATAAACGATGACGTTTCAAGTTCCAAGTCACATGATATATATACTGTATATATATATATATACTACACACACACAGAGACGTTGACAGTCATTCAGTTTTCAACTATATATATATATATATATATATATACTTTAAAACTGAATGACCGTCAACGTGTGTAGTGTACCTGAAAAGGTGTGATGTTTTAAAGACTGCTGCGTCATGTGCGCTGCCGGGAGAGCCAAAACATACATCAAGAATCAACAACTGGTCATCCACAAGTGCCTGCAAAACAATCGATGACCATCCCTTTCGATTTACATAGTCCCTGTACCCGACTGCTGGAGGGAGGATTGGAATGTGTGTACCATCCAGTGCACCGTACACCTGTGGTATGTGGTGCGCTGCATAATTACGCTGTGCTATTTCTTCTGCCTCCTGCGCATTTGGTAATACGACGTAACGTTTCATTAGTTTCGATGTTATTGCTTGGCATACAGCGTATACACTACGGTGAACTGTTGTTACGCTTACGCCGAACGTCTCGCCCACTACCCTGTACTCCGCACAAGTGGCCAGCTTGTACAAGGCAATAGCAATCCACTTTTCAGTTGGCACGGGTGGCCGGTGACTGTAAACTTATGGCTCTACAGATGACCCGATCATGGTGCATAGCTTATCAAAGGCTGATTTTGATATTCTGAAATTCTTGATTCAAAGCTCGTCTGAAAAATGGTTCTGCACAATGTGCTCCCAAAATTGTTTAGTGCGTTTACGTTCCCACATGCGAAGTGAACGTCGCCGTGGCATGGAGATTTGAGCCCACATTAGATGGGCCATTGCTCGTTCTGCCCGACGTCTCTTAGCTGCAAACAACATAACCATTAAAAAATGGCAAATGGTTGTAAATAAAATTCTACTTAAAGCAAAAACCGAATTAAATCTCTCCATTTTGCTCGTTTCTCTGCAGTGCGTTGACACGTCATGTAAAGGTTTTTTCGCATAACTGTAGTCGATGGAAACGCGACATTTTTCGCTTTTTTTCTGCTGATATTTTGTAAATGCGCTTTACACTTGTGAAACGTTTGGATGGAAACCCAGTTTTAAAGAGTTATAAATGTCCTGTGCAAAAAGAGAAGAAGCTGTTGGAGAGACAACTTTCTGCTCTACACCATAAATCAGGCCTTAATGGCAGAGTGGAGTCTCTGGTCTGAGAAGGTGAGAATTGAAGTCTTTGGGCAAAACAAGCAACACTGTGTCTGTTAAAATCCAGCACTGCATATCACCTGGCTAATACCATTCCTTCTGTAAAACATGGCCCAAAGCTTGTAGAGACATTTCACATTAGCAGCTGTAATTGCTGCCAAATTGCTTCTACAACTTATTAAATAAACAAACTGAATACTTTTGTGAATATGAGATTGCACATTTGATTTTGAATTAACTGTAGGAATAAAAAAATCTGTCATTATGGGTGATTAGACTAATGGGTGAAAGTACTAATTATATCCATTCAAATTAAAATACAAAATGCACTGTGAATTACAAAGTGTGCAAAAAGGCAAAAGGTCTGAATGCTTCTTGAATCCACTGATCATTAAGCAGTTTCTGCTACACAAAAGGCGTCGTAAATTATTCACACTATCACACCAGACTCTGGTTCTCTATAAAGCGAGCTTCATTCCCTTACACAAACACCTGCAGCAGAAGAAGCTTTGTGATCACTGCACAAACATACTAGATAAATTTTCTATATTTTATCATTCTCTGTGTTGTGGTGGAAAAACCCTTAATGAAAAATCTCAGAGACTTCCTCACATGGAGATTGTTAATGCGATAAGGTGGAAAGAAAATAATCACCCTTTATACTCCCATCAGTGACCTTGACGCAGAGATGTTCACAAATCACAAAATACGAGTCTGAGTCAAGTCACGAGTCTTTAGGCTAGAGTCCAAGTCAAGTCACAAGTCTTTAGGCTAGTCCGAGTCCAGTCACAAGTCAATATAATATACACAAAACATAAATTTTTTTTGGAATTGGAAATGTAGCGTAGAAATAAACAAATAATCTGTAAATTCAGATAAAAAACAACAACAGATTAGCAACTGTATTTAGCCCTTTTACTTAGTGCCTTTACTTTCCAAGTCATTGTGCAAATGAATGTAGTTTCTGTAACAAGAAGGTATCAGTTAAAAGCTTAAACTGACACGTTTTGTTTTCATTGCAAAACAAAAGCACACGATAAATCACGGCACAGCAGCCAAAATCCAAAACACAGTAAAAAAAATCATAACCACTGCTTACCTTAGCTTACGTTCTTCCAGATGCTATTAAATTTCTAACCGTGTGTCTCGTTAGGAATATAATCCGATATTTTGTAAATGTGCTTAATTAAAAACCTCCAAATTTTTCCCGGTTGTGAAGTAAAACACAAACTCGTTAAAGAGCCAATCAAGCGTTTCATTGACACATTATCTGTGACGCAAACTGAATAAATGCAAATAACTGAATTTTTTACTAAAAATTTTAATCAGAAGGTCTGAGTGGTTCAGAAAGCGGTCTTTCAACCATTAGCGCCAATTCTGTAGGACCGTCCCAGTTGTTCCTCTAAAGTGCACCACGTAGGGTATTCCACCATTTTAAGTGAGATTTCAATCCAAAGGTAACAAAAATGTTCAAATGAAGTGAACTTCAAACTCTGTAGGGAGTAGTGAGCGATGCTTCATCACTACGCTGGAAGCTGGTTGTAACATTTACCCATTGCGTGCGATGCAGGATAAGACGGCCAGAGCGTTGTTAGAGGGCAGAAACTCTCGCTAGGGACTCTTCTTGTTTAAAAAGTCATTTTTTGTGAGTCATGAGTCAAGTCCGAGTCGAGTCTGAAGTCACTGTGTGTGCGACTTATGTGCGACTCGGACTAGAGTCACAGACTCGAGTCCCCATCTCTGCCTTGTAGGACTGGAAGATTCCTCTGTTAACAAAGATTTAGCTAGAAAATAGAAACTGGTCTTAACCGACTAGAACTGGGTTTTAAACATCATACAATGCAACTGACGCACTTCTTGTCACGTACACCACGTACACATCCAGTAACATTCCACTGTAGCAGTATTCTTGGTATATTGGACTATGAATACTGACAATCATGTCCTAAATATACAGTATCTACTCATTCTAAGCATCAAAAATACTTCTAGTGTAAATTAACATTTTTCTCCAACAGTATTCAACTGCAGATTTTATATTTAAGGCTGAATGAGGATCTGTGGACAGCTTTAAAAATATAGCTCAAAAGAAAAGCTAAAAATAAACACCCTGAGGTGCCTGTACTTGTAACTACCTGTAATGGCCATATGTAATTACACCTGCATAACAAGGTTTCCTAATATAGAAGAGAACTTGCCTGCACTATTGGACATATGGCAGTGTGCATGAAGCCACAAAGGGAAGTACTAACCTCCAGAACACCAAGGACTGGCATTCTGTTGCCAACAACCTGCCAGGATACATTTTTCTCTAGTGCATATATGTATTCACACACTTGTGTGTGAGATTGTACATAGAGATTTTGGAGATCTGCACTGGAATTAATGTGAAATAACGTTTTAATCAAATGTTTCATTACATTTATCAGTCAGATGGTCAACGGTTCTGCTGGTTCCCAGGTAGAAAATGTGAGTAATAAATGAAAGTAGGGCTCATTATTCACTGTGCTCTTGGTTCAGTGACTGCATGTGACAAAAGAAAATGTAATAACCTATTTATCACATATAAATATCTGCATCTTTACTCACTGATCTTAAGTCTATAGTAGTCTATAGATCAGCTTTGTTCCTCTATTCCTTCCCTGTCCTTGTGGCCAGCGTTACGTCTATACTCTTTTTTAATTAATGACTATCGTGTAGCTAAATAAATGTGTATGTTTAAGAATGCATTGAGTAGCATTTCTTTAAAAAAATTAAATAGAAGACTTCGTAAATGCGATTTTTTTCTTTTTAGTGCCGGGGTTGTTTTGTAGTAGTGTGCATCTTTTAGTCAATGTAGATTTATTTTGAAGTACATTTTAAAACTGCTA
Organism: Trichomycterus rosablanca; assembly: GCF_030014385.1. Lineage (NCBI taxonomy): Eukaryota > Metazoa > Chordata > Actinopteri > Siluriformes > Trichomycteridae > Trichomycterus > Trichomycterus rosablanca. Next base: position 69,018,028 of record NC_085988.1, on the reverse strand, counting down.
ATACAGAGCTGACAAAAACTCACTAAACACTGTTGGAACAATAAAGAAAAGAAATAATTCTGTGGCACACTGTCTAATACGAATACGAATGCGAATCCTTTATTGTCATTGCACATTGTACTTGTACACTTGCACAACGAAATTGGAATACAACCATGTAACTCACCATGAAACTATTAAGACAGCTGCAATCTTTTCTACTTTTGCTTGTTTGCCTTGTTTGAAGCTGAGTGCCTCTAACTACAGAGCACATTTATTGATCAAGCAGCAACACGTGGTTTCATCCTGCACCCCGAAGAGTCCTTTTTACCAGCAGAGGAAGAGCAAAAGTAGCCACTACTAATAGTTTACTAGATTCTTTTACTTTAATGTCAAACTGTATGAAGAGCAAGAGCTCTCAAGAACTTTATGCAATATAAGTTAACAGAAGTGCCCTAAATTACATACTAGTACTACAAAATACTGGTACTACGTAAAGTCAGAATAATGTTTAGACAGCTATATAATATATATTAATATTAATAATCTGACAGCCTAGTTAGAACAGTTGTAAGAGGTTTGGGAACCCCATGCTCTGATATATTTTTAGCACATTTGCCACTATGGACAATGTATTTTCATGCAATATATGATCAAAAAAGAGGCGGCACGATGGCTCGGTGGGTAGCACTGTCACCTCACAACAAGAAGGTCCTGGATTTGATTCCCAGGGGAAGTGGTTCAGGTCCTTTCTGTGTGGAGTTTGCATGTTCTCCCTGTTTCTGTGTGGGTTTCCTCCCACAGTCCAAAGACATGCAAGTGAGTTGAATTGGAGATACAGAATTGTCCATGACTGTGTTTGACATTAAAACCTTGAGCTGATAAATCTTGTGTAAAGAAAAACTACTAGTCCTGTCATGAATGTAACCAAAGTGTGTAAAACATGACGATAAAATCCTAATAATGATTATAATATGATCAAAAGTATGTGGACTTTAGAGTACAAACATTTCAGCTGCACCCAGTATTAACAGACAACAGTGGCAGTGTGGCAGGTGAAGAAAGCCCTTTACTGTACTAACATGGCCCTCTGTCCCTGAGTGCAAAGCTATGTCCACAACGATATGTTTTGACAGTTTGGTGTGTAGGAATCTCAGAGGCCTTAACCCTCTGTTAAACATTTTTGATATGATGAGAAACCTTGATGCATTCCAGGCCTTTTCAACCTAAATCAGCGTCTGTCCTAACAAAAGTCCTAGTGACTATCGCAAATCATGTGTGGCATTGCCTACTCCACCTCAGACATGCACAACTATGTCTGTTGAGCACTCAGCCAGGTCAGTAGCACCATAGACTTTACACTGAGAGCCAGCCTAGCCATCCTTTTTTCCAATGGCTTATTATGCAGGTACAGTAGTGGAACCTTGTTTCTCGAACGTCTCTCTTATCAACCAATTAGGTTCTTGACCATAATTTTTAAAAGAAAAAAGTCTTGGTTGTTAATTGCATTCTTGGTTTTCGACCAACCATTTTCGTTTGCCCAGTTTTCCTGTGTCTGTTGGTCCGTGCACAATTCCACTAAAATTCGCTGTGTAAATGTGCTCGTTTTTCTTCAGGTTTTGTGGTGTTTTCATATTCTCATTAAACAAAAAAATAAATAAATAAATCACAGCAAAATACAAAAGTTGGAAATGACGAAATTTCCTATCAGCACCATACTAAATAAAGAGACCATCAAGAGGCTGAAGTTAACAAAGGTATAAAAGTGCTTAACTGTGCAAAAAGACAGAAAAGACAAAAACACCAGAAGGACAGTTATCTGACAATTTTATGAATGGTGACCCCTCTTCCAAACAATAACAGCTGTTCTCCTAATCACCCTCCTCACCACCTTCCACTTAAGCCATTTAAGGACAGAGTGAAATTAATTTTCATTTATCTTATGTTCGTGTTTAATGTTTTTTGGATGATGTTATGCATGCAGGTACTGTATTAAACAGGTTAAAATGCTTATATTGAATATATTTTTTGTACTTGAATGGATATAATCCAGTTTACATTCATTCATATAGGAAAAACTGATTTAGCTCTCATCCAACCGATGCTAACAGATTTTTTACTTTGAGTTTTATTTCATTACCTACACTGTATAGATATACAAGAGGTCTTTTATCTGTGTGCATGTTTCCACTGAAAGAGGAAGCTCTTCACTCAAACCAATTACACAGACTTAAATCCATGATATCTACTGGTTTGATTTTCTGACTCCTTTCAGCTCATCTTTCCATTATCAGTGATTGCAGGAGCAGGATAAGCTGTAAAGGATTCCCATCGCGTCAAAAGCTCATACATAGCTTCACCTTTTCTTACATGTGCTTTTAATAATGCAGTATGTTTCTGTTTCTGAAACCTCACACTATAATTCCCCTCTGTTTAAAAAAACATGCTCACAATGCTGCTTCATAAAACACACACTTGCCTGCATGAGCACATCCACACATGCATGCCAACACCTCACTGATGAAGAAAAAATGTGCATGTGGGACTGTTTAGACAGTAGAAAAACAAACTTCTACCTACTGCTAGAAAACAATGCACCGAAAGCAAGATCAAGGATAATGCAGCATCGCAGAGAGGCCAGATTGAAGCTTTAAATGTAATATTCACACAAAGGTCTGTGACAGAATCATTATTTTAATGATCACAGCTGCATCTGATAATGGGTACTGGTATCAGGCGAATGATGGTCTAAAGTGCTGTGGAAGTGATGAATCAAATGTGACATATTTTCTAATATTATCCAATGTTGTATCGGTACACATACACAATGTGCTCAAAATTATGTGGACACCTGACCTTAAGCCTGGCTTGCAACAGACATTCCATTTAATCCTAAAGTATTATTATTGTTATGACAAAAATGTCAGACAATATGCTAGGAAATATTATTTTTCAACATGAATGATTACTATAAGCTTACTTTCTTACTTATACAGCAAGAAACAAAATCCCATTTCCAAAATCAGCTCATTGAAAATGTCATTTACTAAACTTTCAAATGCATCATTTCCCCCTCCACATGTCTAATGATTCTTGTGATAATAAACGCCTTCAGCATGAGGAGGCTGGTTCAGACTGTAGCTTGTTGTTAGGCAGAAGTGCAATGCAGAACTGCAGGAGCCAAGTTATGTAACAACACTGTACGACCAATCATAAACTATTAATCTTTGAAACTTTAGAAGATACTTGGGAATGAATCAGTCCTGAGATTACACTTTCTTGATCACTGCCGTGAAGACTTACATGGCTGTAATTCTGCCAGGATGAATTTGTGTTTAAAAAAAACATAGAATAAACCCTGCTCTCAGTCAAATCAACCAGCGAGGAGGGCTTATAAAGCTTACACTGTAAATAATTTTACTGGGCGGCACAGTGGGTAGCACTGTCATCTCACAGCAAGAAGGTTTTGGGTTTGAATTCCAGATGGAGCGGTCCAGGTCCTTTCTGTGCAGAATTTGCATGTTCCCCCTGTCTTTGTGTGGGATTCCTCAAGGAGGCCCTGTTTCCTCCTACAGTCCTAAGACATGCAGTCAGGTTAATTGGAGCTAGTAAAAGCACCCCCAGGTATGTGTGTGTGTGCGTGAGAGAGAGAGAGAGAGAGAGAGAGAGACAGCCCTGTGATGGACTGGTGATCTGCCTGGGGTGTTTCCTCTCTTTCACCCAGTTAAATGTCCCAAAATTTTTGGAAATGGGGGAAGTACTAAAAACTTATGATCAAACAGAAAGAAGTAACAAATAATGCTTGACTAAACAGAAGAATTAAGTCATTATCTGATCAGAATTTTCTAATTAGATTTTAATACTTTATTAGAAATTTTGAAATGTTAACTTTACTTCGATGTTGAAGGTTACATATATGCAAAATATAGCTGGAAAGCATTTATTTATTAAAATTTTAAGAGTGCAATGTGTTGCCACTCAGGTGGCACAGCGGCAAAACACGCTAGCACATATACATTTCGAACTTGTAGGTTCGAATCTCAGCCCAGCTGGATGGCTACATGAACAACAATTGGCTTGTTGTTCAAATGGTGTGGGACCCAGATAGGGACCTCATAACTGATGCAGTTGCGACCTCTGCTGGCTGGTTGATGGCACCTGCACAGTCAAGGAATAATGCAATGATCAGGGTGTGGCTCTCCGTGCACAAAGCTGATGAACGTGCCTCGTGCAGGTGAAAAGATGCAGTCGGCTACTGCACACGTGTCAGAGGGTGTGTGTGTCAGTCTTGCTCTCCTCAATCAGAAGTGGAGATCAGCATCGGTAGAGAGAAAGCGTAATGCAACCAGGTAATTGGATACGACTTGATTGGGAGGAAATTTGGGAAAAATGTAAAAAATAAAAAAGAGTGTGATGTGTTTAAAGTTGCGAATGATGTCATGATTTTTATAGGCATCGTAGTTATCTTATACAAAAGTGTTGTGTTTATGGCCCTATATAATACTCTTTCCCCATATTACATTAAAAAAACAATTTGAGGTTGTCCATCTGTACTCATAAAAAATAATACACATAAAAAATACAGTGATATTTATTTTCTGCTTAGCACAAATTTTGGACACTAGGGTCAGAACTCAAGCATCCTTAGAGCCAAGGGGGTTGGCTACTACTATTCATTTATGTAGACACATTATATCCAAAGAAGCTAAATAACTTGTCAGCTATGGGTAGAAGACACATTACAAACCATTTACAAACCATTATAAACCATTTACACACAGGAACCAGAGCAAAATAGAGTCCAGCCTCTGGCCCAACACCACCTGCTGCTATGTAATTAGTAATAGATGCCTGCTACAATCAATTTGGGTGTAATATAAATAAATACAATGTGTTATTGTTTTTACTATAACACATTTATGAGGGTTTATTTCTTCAGGATTGATATATTGCATGTAATTTATTCATTAATTCATAAGCATTTATTCATGTTTAGTAGGCACATTATTACAATAATGAAAGCAGTGGGTCTGGAGCTCCTCCAAAAACAGTTGGCACAGAGCAGAAATCCACTCTGGGGAGTTATCGAATAAGAATCGTATCCAATCTATTGTACAAGAATCACACACTCGTCCACTTGCTCACTTATACCTAGAGGCAATAAAGTGTAGTCAATCCAACTACTGGCATTTTCTGGAAGGTGGTAGAAAACTAGGGTGTACAGAGGAAACCTAGACTCAGGTAGAACATGTATAAACTCCTCACTGGCCAGAGACAAAGGGGCCTGTCTGAAAATCTAGTGAGCTGCCTAAGTAGAGAGGATTCTAATAAGACATCGAACTTATAAAGTAGGTTATTTGAACAGACTGCTTAGACAGCGATTACGGCGATTACGTCATCACAGTTTCGCTTACTAAGCTAACACAGTTAGCCTCAGGCTATTCAAACCAATGGACTAAGGCGGCACAACCCGTTAACATCTCCCTCCATGTACCAAAAACGGTTAAATTGTCATTGACGATGGAATTTGCAAATAAATTAGACTTGTACACCTTTATACACATTTAAAATCAATAAGAATTTATTTACATTTGAAAATAACTCCTCATTTGTCCGTCATATTTGTAATTTTTTGTGAGAAAAGTTGTGCCGCACTTGTGTTGGGGAATGTTGGGATTGCTATCACCACTAAGAAAGCATTGGATGCTCCCTCGTTATTCAGTCAGTTTATAGCTTCGAAATAAGGCACCTTAGCAGGCAGCATTTTAAGGTATCTAAGAATTTAGACGGCCTTCTTCTCAGGAGTGCGCATAGGATGACGTAAAATGCAGTCTATGTAGAGAGCTCACCAGGTTTTCTGACAGACACAAAGTATTTTTCTCAAATTTGGCAGCATTGTGGTACAGCTGGTAGAAAGGGTTAGAGACAACTGAGAACCTGGGTTCAATTCACAACTCTTGTCACTAAGGAATTTAAAATCTTTCAGGTACTCTGATTTCCTCCCACCTGGTGCATTGGCTACTCCAAATAGGTTGAAATGAGTCACTGAGAAAATGATTGTATGTTTCCCTGTGATGGATTAGCTCTCTGTTCAGGGTGATTTACTGTGAATCCTGAGCGAGATCAAGTCGTTTGTGAAAATGTTTTCTGAGCTCAATTGTCCCCTTTATCTTTTTTATTGTTGGCTAAAGTTGTTTAGAATGTTGATATAATGGCAGCCAGCTGATACACTGGGGAAAAAAAACTTTATACTCTTTTATCTGCTTGGCTGTTATTAGGTGAATAATGACACCATCATAATGTGATCCAGGGTTGCTGACATTTGTGTCCATGGCTGAGAGGGTTAGTGTGGCTGCAGGTGGAGATGAGTGGGATGCCAAATGGATTTAGGATGGGAATAGTGCATCCACTGCCAATCCATTCTCTATTCCATTGTCTGAAAGGTCAGTAAAAGACAGTCAGTCATGGGACTACAGCTTATTCAGGTTTGATCCTCAGCTACATGTATTTTTTTTAACAATTTGTAAAATATTTTTATTCTTTATACAACCCTGAACATGTATAAATAATGTTTTATGTGTACTGGTATACTAGTACATATTGCAGAGTTGTGCAAGGTTTAAATCCACTAAATAGTCCAATAATGATCTTCTAGTATAAAGGCAGATTTAAAGAGCAAAAAAAGACAGTTCTACTGTTCTACTTTCCTTCTACTTCTATTTGCAGAGATTGTTGAAATCTGTTGTGCCCCACAGTAATATGGCACCTAGTTAGTGTCTACCACTGTGCATCAAACACTGTGCATCAAAAACGTTTGTAGTCTACTGAATACCAGAACATCCAACTGTGAAGCATGGTGGAAGTATCATCATGGTCTGGAGCTGTTTTGTAGCATCATGGACAGGATATGAAATGAAAAAATGTAAGTACTTTAGTAATGCAACAAAACAATGATTAAAATGTGTACATACATAACCAACAAACATTTCATAAGAAATTTTGGAGTGGCTGTAAAAACTGTAAAATAACTTTCTGAAAGTGAGTATTCCAGAATAGTCTACAATTCCTCCTCACTGTTTAACAAGTATAAACATTTAAGAAACACTGATGACTTTGGACTCTGAATAATTTATCGGTCATCTAACAGTACTGTAAGAAATACTGTTTTTAACCTAATAATGTTGTCTCCATCTGAATTTTCTCATAACAGAAGTTGATTAAAAATAACCTAATCTAATGGTACTTGTAACATTTTGAGAAAATGCTTATAAAAAGTACCTGAGACTCAGCTGTTGAAATGTACTGGTCTGTCTTTTCCAGCAATGTCTTTGTTGTTTTTTTCTAAGCTTTGGCATCTGGGAACTTAGTCTAGAGACTATGGTGGCATTCTTGTTCTATGGGCATTATTTTTTAAGGCTGCCAGTTTTCTGAGTATTTCTGTCTGCATTCGTGTTGTAAATGCTCCCCAGTGGACCGAGTAGCTGGCGGAATTGCACCCAAGTGTTCTTTCACTTTGTCTCTCAGTTTGTTTCCTGAAGTTTGTTTCACCAAATGCTTAGTTCAAAATGTATTGCTCCAAAGTTTTTACATGCACTGACGTATTTTAGATATGTTTCCTCATGTCAGCTACGGGTCAAAGAAGGAGACGTGCAGTTGAGGCCAAAAGGTTTATTTACAAAATCACAATCCAAAGCCGTGTTCAAAAACAAGCAAAGGTCGATATTCAAACAAACGTACACCAAAAGGGAAATCCAAAACACAAAGTCAAAAAAGAAGGCAAAAAGTCAAAAAAACAGAAAATACAATGATCAGTAATAACGCTCGGTACGCACTGTAAACAGAAAAGACACTTCGCAATGATCAGAACAAAGCAAACAGTTTAAATAAACTAGGCCCAGGTGCAAACAATCAGTAATCGGGTGAGGCTGATCTGGGATAGGTTGCCGGCTGTGTCATGTGATCATCCAAGATATCCTGGGAAATAGGCTCTGTACTGAGCCAGAGGAATGCGTGACACCTCACTGTAAAATCTTTAATTTGCTTTTTAAATAGTAGCTGAACATTTATAATAATAATAACAATAATTATTATTATAATAGTAATTATATTACCATTAGTAGTAGTATAGTAAATATTTAAAGCCAGTAGTAATTAGTTTAATTAGGACTGGGGTCTCAGCAGGACTTCCTCATTGCCTGAACACACAATTTCTCCTAAGCCCGGGGAGTAGCCTACATCAGTTACTATAGACCTTTTCACTGTACTATTTGATTTTTAATATTTAGATTTTTATTATTTTTACCATTTGATTTTCACTATTTGATCTTTACATCGTTTTACTATTTGATCTTTACATCGTTCACTGACTTTATTGAAAATGTAGGACCATCATGTAGGACCAAAAGACTCTTCATTGTCCGTGCTGGCTTTTAAATGCTAGCAGTTTAATGCTGACAGTTAAGTGCTATTCCATATACATACAAAAGACCATTGTTTTCCTTCTTGAATAAAAGCTTTGGTTTTTCTTTTGGTTTTTGTGCAGTACGTTTGTGAGATAGTTAACTTTTCATAAGTAAACAAGTAAACATTTGTACATCTAATTTATAAAAAAAAAAAACTCTTCCTAGCCATAGCTGAGTACTGAGTAAATATGAATTTCTAAAAACTTCAAGCCATATAGTGTTCGTAGCAGGGAACTCTTCTAATTTTTTTTTTCTAATTAACAGTATTATCATCATTAGTTAATGTGTCGTGTGAATGTAAGTACAAAAATGAAATAAATATCAGACTGTGTGACTGTGTTATTCCAAAGTGCATTTGATATGCTGGGAATAAAGGTTGCTAGAATTGACAGATTGATGAAAAGAGGCATTGTAAAATGACAAAGATGAACTTGTTAATAAGACTCGTGAAACAGTGTACAGGAAGTAAAGTGCTTACTTAACTAGCAACAAATGCCACTGGTAAAGCTGCACCTATTAAAACTGCTCCAACAAAAAAAGCGTTCTTCTTATTAAACCCAACAACCTCATGCAGAGCAGAACTAGTCCTGCTCTCTGATTAAAAAAGATGCCATTTGTTTTTTTGTTAATCAGAGGGACAATAGCCAAGCTTGGAGATCTGTAAGATCAAGCGTACAAAAGGGGCAGTCAGCATCACTTTCATTAATTTTATGTTGTAGTTCAAAAAGAGGTAAGAGAACATTTTACATAAAGGCACAGTCAGAAATCATTCTAATCCCAAAACATAAGATACATATGTATGTACATTTTTTACTTCAACTAGAGGTACTGTGATGCAGCCAGAGTGTTTTTCAACAAAAACATAATTAGTTTGAAATCACGGCATATAAATTTGGCCTAATGGGGCTGAACTGTTTTATTATTACAGGGACTGGTAAAGTGGTGACAAGAACTACAATCAGGCCACTTGCCATCAGTGATCGTGTATGTGAAGTCCTTTCGCCCAAAATTTGCCACAGCTTGAGTTCATCCATAATGCAAGATAGCTCGGCTGCAGGCTAGCTTTTAACTTTAAATTTACTAGCAATTGATATTTTCATTCTTATATTTATTTTTATATGTATTTATCAGTTATAATCTAAATGACTATTATCTATATATTACTACTATTATACTCATTCACACCTATATCTAATATAATATTTTTTTATTTAATATTTATCCCTATATATACCTGCATATAAAAACAGTTTATATTATTGCTCCTATTGTATACACTTATACCTACTTTTATACCCATAACAATGTCTTAATTTATATATATAAATATATATATATATACACACACATATATATATATACTCTACCTATCCATCTATCCATCCATCTAGCCATCCATCCATCCATCCATCCATCTCTCTATCCATCTATCCATCCATTCATCCATCCATCTATCTATCCATCTATTTATTTATCTATCTAATGTCTTTTTTTATGGAATATTACAGAGATGGCTAAGCTACAAACAGATGTTAGCAGCTATGAAAAGTCAAGGTAATATTACTTAACCACTTTACAGCTGCTAACTTTACTGCTAACTGCACTCTTTAGATTCAGCTTAAAATGAAATGGTATCTGAAATTAAAATAAAACAAGTAAAATAAAAAAAGATTCTCTTTTGCAAGTTGGTATTGACTGACAGTTTCTCGCTTGAAACAGAATAATGTGCACACTGGCCACCTACTTTTACCAGTTAAAGTCAAATGACTAGTCGTTTGATGAACAGCATTGCATCGATGAATCAGCGTTAAAGATCACTGCAGCTCCTGGGACTTGTAGTCTTGTTGGGATAACAGTGGGTGGATTTACGTTTCCTGCTGCGAGACGAAGCGAGCGAAGGTAATCGACCCATTACACATCGCTGTAATAACTCTCTTTCATTATGTTCTCCACATATGTCAATGCTGTTTAAAATGGTTGGATGAAAAATGGAACAATGACATATTGACCGAATCTAGACTGGTCTAGCCCATTTCACACCTAATCAAAGCATGTCTAATAACAAAACAAAACACAGGTTTTCGCCCTCCTATAGACTGGCCAGAACCTGCAGGTTTAGTGATAAATTGTTTACAAAAAATGGAGATGAATGAGAATTTTTCAGCATTTCTTTAATACACAAAAACTGCCTCAAGGCCTTAAGCTACAGAAATCACTCTCCTGGCTAATCTGTCATCTGCAGGTTTTTTTGTATATCACAGTATACAAGTCATTTGTACAAGTCGCAAACAAATTTGCAAGCAGCTCCATTGGGTTTTGACAGATGAGATACTAAAATGCCATTAAAACTTAATGAATAATAAGCTGCAAATATATCCACAAAAATATCAACGGTTTAATTCTTCACCCCGTCCACCATCCTATATAAGGCTGGCGCTTAATGAAATCACCCTTGAGCTGTCCACTTTACTAATGCTTTCTGACACGATGAGGTGTGACCAGCCTGTCACTCATGTTCAAACAGCCCATCATTCCAGCCTCATTCACCATGCTGACAAAAATCAGCAATATATCCAAGTCACTGCTACAACACAAGTGTACTTATGCAGAGTACTAAAGATTAGTACAAATCTAGCTGGATAATAATACTATCAAATTTTAAATTTTAAACCACAGTGTTTACCAGTGCCCATTATAAAAAAAAAAATTAGTTTAAATTAGTAAAATACAGTAAGGTGAGGAAATGTTTTAAGTTTGTTTTTTAATATAAATCTAGGGCATACAGCCACCTAGAAATTACACAATTACACACAAAGTTTTTGAACTTTTCAGGCATATGTAAATGTGAATGATTTTGTTTAATAGCATTTCTTAGAATTATTGATATTATTTGTAATAGCATATGGAAAAAGCAAACATGGAAAAAGTCACATTAAAAACCTTAAACATCTGTGTCAGAACAACTGGTTTCAATCCGGAAGTGGAAGTGCTCTCAAAATCAATAAGAAAAAAGGTGAGAGAGAAGCCTGCAGTCAGTGGAATAGTAAGCCACAGGATTAAAAGGTAATTAAAAAAACAAAACAAAAAAAATTATTGTACTGCAATCATCCTGAAGAGTAAAGACATGATTTTGGGTTTGGTGAAAAGGAACTCCAGTGGCTTGTTCAGGCAGAGCCCTGACCTCAGTCCCACTGAACACCTATGGGATGATTTGTAACAACTGGAACTGAAAGCAAAGGGGTGGTGATCCTGTAAAAATACCCATCATTTAAAAAAAAAGAAATATCCAACAAGCTAACAGTCATGTGTCCACATACTTTCGATTATATAGTGTAATAAATTATTTTTCATTGGCCCAAAAACAAAATATGAAGAGGACATCTTAACAAGACAACAACCTTGGTGTGTTTTGGTGTTCACATTTATGCTTGCGTTTCTTAGCCTATGTCATGACTTTGATTCCATCCTAAACTGGAGTCATTCAAAATGGTCCTTGTAACCTTATGGAAATAAAGATGGTTTGCAAAGAGAAATGAACCACAATGGATGGTGTCTCAACCAAGTTTTGAACACTATTTTGAAAACTGAAATAGGCAGGCATAAGATAAAAAGTCCTAAACATGCTTAGGGTAGAATTTTGGTTTTAGTTTTGGTAAGAAGGTAAACTACAGCTCCAGGTCATGTTTTACCCCACCACACCTATAATATCTTAATGAGCTACCTATTTAACAAGACGGTCAGTTTTTACTTGCAAGCAGTAAAAATGGGGTGGAGTGAAGGGTTCTTGGTGACGTGTCAGTTAAATGACCGGCAGGAGGAAAGTAAACTAGACAACCTGGCTTTATTTTTAGTTGCTGTTTTATCTAGCTTATGATAAAAACATTTGGTTTGCAGTATTAATTCTAGAGAATAAGTAATGCTGTAGTAGAACTGGATGCTGATGTAATATTAGAGAGTTTTAAATTGTATTGTACACTCGTAACTTCATAATAGTAATAGATGGCTAAGGGAAACAGATCAAATAGAAGTAACTGAATGTAGCATGCACAAACCTATACATTTAGTATAGCAGTCTGTTATGCAACCGTAATTGCTCTGACATTTCCCATCTTGCTAATAAGAGTTTTGACCTTTAGCTGCTTAAAACAGGTTGAACCTGCTTTGGAACAAAACAGTCTTGACCATACTAAATGTATTAAGTCTAACTTAACCTACAATGCATCTCATTTTACCAAATTAACTTGCTGTTTGACTGTGACCGGCCCAAAGGCCTAAAGAAATGCATGGAAGGGTGCTCTGGTGAAGCAGCATTGTAATTTGCTAGCCCATCACAGCATAGTTATGAGTACAAGTCTCGGTGGTACCACCGGCCGGCTGTCCACTGAATTGGCCATGTCTGAGTAAAGTAAGGTCTGGTGGGGTGTAGCCTACTAGCTGTTGCCACAGATACTCTTAATGTCTGGACGAGTTGGCTGAAAGGTTGCCACCCACTCTAATGTGATGAAAGCCAAATTTCCTTTAAATAAACCCTAAATTGGAGTGTGGTTATGGCTGCTGATAAACAGACTTCTCAAACAGTAAAGAAAACACCATGCAGAATAATTTTCAACCTTGGTGTGGGGACCCCACATGAGGTTATCCTATCTGCAGATGGAGACGCAGGACATTTTATACAAAGGGAAATACAAGTCAATTCTGTGGAAAAGTAGCTCACAGGGGAGTTAGCTTTGGAATGCAAAAAGGACCAAAACTAATAGCCTCCATATACCTGCATTTCGCACAGGTCTACAAGACTGGGGTGACGATGTTTTAATTGCAGCCAAAATGAACTTTAATATGTACCTTTGATTTTATACTGTATAAAATAGCACAACTGTTGCCATACTTAAAATATTCCTCCCAAACCGTCCTCTCAAATCTTCCTCTCAAATCTTCCACTCAAACTGTCCTCTCAAACCTTCCTCTCAAACCTTTCTCTCAGATCACCCCTCAAAAGCTTATTGTGTCGTTTATGACATGATAAACCTTGTATATTGTTTTTAAACATAAAATGACATCGAATTTCTGCCTCACCCACGCTGCACCATTACTCGCCATAAAGCACTGAGATCAGAGCGGCTCTTTGTGCCACTGTGGCCGAATCCCACAGGACTCACTTTCACCAGCTGAGCTGACAGAACGAGACAGGCTGCCAGGATGCCACTCCAGCACCAGCTTTACTTTGTACAATCTGGATGCTCTGCAGCAAAAAGAGCCAATCCAGGAGCAGCTGGGATACATCTGATCCTTGTTTTAAGCAGAGGACTGACTGAGAAATCCTGCAAAACTGCATGTTACTGAAAAGCACAATCTCAAGGTTGCCAATTACTATGGTAACTGTTTTTATAAAATGGTTCACCACAGATAATGTTCTGTCCTATTCTAAGTTTAAAAAGAACTTGTTCTTTCTAGTTTTTCTAGCATGAAGGGTTTCAATATCCATACTTATCATTTTCATGTATTCATCTATTCGGCTCAAAAAAATTTAGCAATTCATTAACAAAATATTATTCCAGCTATAGTTGAATATAGGATAAAAAGAGAATACATGAGACACCACCACATATCACAGCTAGTTCATATTTTATATAAAATTTTGGTGTTTTAAGCTTGGATATCCGTGAGAAAATGAGTAACCTGGCAACCACTCCATGACTCAGAGTCAGAGCACACAGTCACAACTTTTCTGTGTTTTGTATCTAACTAGTCTAGGACTTGTTAGTATTTGTACTCTAATTTGTGTTGGTTTTGTCTGCCAAAATAATGTTTTTGCAGGCAGGCCAGTCAAGCACATGCACTCTGTGTCTGTGAAGTTGTTGTATAGCATGTGGTACATGAGGCATTGTCTCGCTAAAATAACCATGAACTTCATAAAAAAAGATCTTGCCTTGATAGCAACATCTCTCTCTCTCCTATATATAACCAGTAAATATCTAGTTAGATATCTAGTTACCTGGACTGTTCTTATTTGAACGGTACTTGAAGTGGTATTGACTACAGTCATACCCATATACTATATGGCCAAAAATAGGCATTCCATTCCAAAACCATGGGCAGTAATATGGATTTGCCCCCAGACATTTGCGGCTATAACAGCCCCAACTCCTACTTGAATGCTTACCACAAGTGTTTGGAGCATGTCTGTGGAAATTTGTGCCTATTCCTTTAAATGAGCATTTGTGAGGTCAAGAAGGCCTGGCTAATAATCAGTGTTCCAATTTATCCCAAATGTGTTTAATGTGGTTGAGGTCAGGGCTCTGTGCCATTGCAGTTCCTCCACACCAAACTCATTAAGCCATGTCTTTATGGACTTCACTTTGTGGCATTAGTTTTGGGAAGGCTTTCTCTTGTTTCAGTAGACCATGTCCCTGTGCACAAAGTTTCATTTATGTTAACATTATTTTTCTTAATATTAATGTATTTATGAAACTTGTGAGCAATTTGTCTGACTATAATTAGGGCCCTACTAAATTCACAGGAAAATGTCCTAATTTTATAGATCTCGTTTATTTCAAAAATCACAGATTTCATGGATTATTAAAGAAAAGTGCCACATTTTACAGCAGTCATTAAATTACACTCATAAATTGAATAATGTCCTTGTTTTGACACCCCCCTCTCTGCGTCCACATAATTGGTTGGGAGTTTTCCAAAATTAGTTACCTGCACTGATGGTCTGTTACTTAGTAACGCATTACTCTAATCTGACCACATTTTTCAGTAACGAGTAATCTAACGCGTTACTATTTCCAATCCAGTAATCAGATTAAAGTTACTTATCCAAGTTACTGTGCGTTACTATTTTTGTCATTTTCCTTAGTGAAAAGATATTTTTGCTTTCTTCTTGGCAGGGGTGGAGCCAGGGGGTGGCCAGTGGTTGCCATGGCCACCATAAAGTAATCTCCGGCCACCCCTCTGGCCCCCCCACCACCGCTTTGCCGGCAATTTTTTTGCGGAAGCATTTCTGCACGCAGGAACAGCGCACCTCAGATGAGTAGTTCTTCACCAAAACAGTGCAGTAATACACTCAACATTAATGTCAACCAGCAACACAATTACAGAAGTACAGTAGTACTATTTAGTAGTATTCGTGGCGCGCTATGAGTAAAAGCGCCAGCTGGCTCTGCGCATTCCAGTGTTGCCAGATTGGGCGATTATCCGCCAAATTGGGCGGATTTTGTTGGAAAACTATTTAGTAGCAGGTAAATAACACTTCTATTTAAAAGAAAATCTTCCGTTTTAAGAAGCTCCAGCATTGTAGAAGGCTATTAAAAGTAAAGTCAATTTTCAATGCTGATTTAGCGTAATAGTGTTGGTCAGTCTGTATCATATTCTTGAAAGAAAATTAAAATTTGTTTTCCATGCATTCACACTAGCATGTTCTGGGATTCAATTGAGTCTCATCAGTACACACAAGTTGGCAGCCAAATGATAAAGTATTGCAAAGGAATATCTTTGAAATATTCCGCATTATATAACTAATAAAGTAACTTGTAATCTAACTTAGTTACTTTTAAAATCAAGTAATCCATAAAGTAACTAAGTTACTTTTTAAAGGAGTAATCAGTAATCAGATTACTTTTTCAAGGTAACTATGCCATCACTGGTTACCTGAGTGTTTTTGGCTGCTTTAAACTTCGACATCTTGGACATTTTGTCTAACCGATTGCTAGTGTAACCGAGTGTCTTTAGAGTTTTCTGAGTTTATAAAGAAAGAAATAAACTGTACATAGACATAAACTATCAAGAGCATAATACATTGCTTGGCCAAAAAAAAGGTCACACACTAATATTTTGTTGGACCGCCTTTAGCTTTGATTACGGGACGCATTCGCTGTGGCATCGTTTCCACAAGCTTCTGCAATGTCACAACATTTATTTCTGTCCAGAGTTGCATTCATTTTTCCCCAAGATCTTGTATTGATGATGGGAGATTTGGACCACTGCGCAAAGTCTTCTCCAGCACATCCCAAAGATTCTCAATGAGGTTCAGGTCTGGACTCTGTGGTGGCCAATCCATGTGTGAAAATGATGTCTCATGCTCCCTGAACCACTCTTTCACAATTTGAGCCCGATAAATCCTGGCATTGTCATCTTGGAATATGCCTCTGCCATCAGGGAAGAAAAAATCCATTGATGGAATAACCTGGTCGTTCAGTATATTCAGGTAGTCAGCTGACCTCATTTTTTGGGCACAAAACGTTGCTGAATCTAGACCTGACCAACTGCAGCAACCCCAGATCATAGCACTGCCCCCACAGGCTTGTACGGTAGGCACTAGGCATGATGGGTGCATCACTTCAGCCGCCTCTCTTCTTACCCTGATGCACCCATCACTCTGGAACAGGGTAAATCTGGACTCATCAGACCACATGACCTTCTTCCATTGCTCCAGAGTCCAATCTTTATGCTCCCTAGCAAATTGAAGCCGTTATTGCCGGTTAGCCTCACTGACAAGTGGTTTTCTTGAGGCTACACAGCAGTTTAGTCCCAATCCCTTGAGTTCCCTTCGCATTGTGCATGTGGAAATGCTCTTACTTTCACTATTAAACATCCCTGAGTTCTACTGGAGTTTTTCTACCATTTGATTTCACCAAACGTTTAAGTGATCGCCGATCACGATCATTCAAGATTTTTTTCTGACCACATTCCTTCCTCAAAGATGATGTTTCCCCACTGTCCTTCCACTTTTTAATAATGCGTTGGACAGTTCTTAACCCGATTTTAGTAGTTTCAGCAATCTCCTTAGATGTTTTCTCTGCTTGATGCATGCCAATAATTTGACCCTTCTGAAACAGATTAACATCTTTTCCATGATCACAGGATGTGTCTTTCGACATGGTTGTTTAACAAATACTACTCACTGCATCAGTTAGGGTTAAATTACTTGTTGCCAGCTGAAACATAATCACCCATGCAGTAATTATCCAATGGGAGGCTCTTACCTATTTGCTTAGTTAAATCCAGGTGGTGACCTTTTTTTTGGCCAGGCAGTGTACTTTACTGGCTTGTTCTTTTAAAGTGTAGCACAGACTACAGAGAGATGATCATGTGTGTAGAGAAGCACACTTTCCCATTATGGAATTATTATATATTATATATATTATATATGTAAACACATACATCAAACATTGTCAACACACTACACCACAGAAAATTCTGTTACACTCACTTAATTGCTGTAAGATTGCTAGGACCATCACATATTGCGCCTTAAATTTCATACACTGCGCAAATGAAAAATGCTAAATTGCTAAACACAAACCTTCAATTTAGAATTTTACAGCAAATTGCATATTACATGGGAAATGGCTCATTTCACAGTCCATGATGCAAATTTCACGGCCGTCAATTAGACAGGACCTTAGCTATAACACCTGAAATCCATAATTATGAAAATGTTCACATAGTTTTAAATATCTTTTGCATTTGTTTATATTTTCTAGTATATTTTTCAGTATTTTCAAAATAAAGAGTGTTTAAATAATCAGACATGGGACAGAAACAGACAGCGAGCCTTGCTGTAAGAAATGCCTTGTGCTCTAACCTCTAAGTTTTACCTTCTGCAGATCTAAAGGAGGCGTAGGTGGGAGGACTCAGGGGAAGCACGCCCCAGGACTGTGCTGTAATTCACACCAATGTGTAGTCATGTTGTGGCCTCTCAGGAGAGCAACACAGTCACTAAGCTCTTCTAGAAAAGTCTCTGTTTGTGACAGGAGAAAAGCTGGTTCAGTCTGAGCTGCATCTGTGGTGCTTTTGCAGTAAAGCTCCTGCTCCCTTCCGTCCAAGCGTATTGATCTGCTAGTAGTCTCCTGTTGCCTTTGATTAAATGTGCTCTGTCAAAGGTCTAAGTCACACTGACAACACTGCAGGGTAGACTGAGAGCAGGTTCTATAATAACGATGAGTGGTGGAAAAGTTCAAACACATTTTATGCCATATTTAGCAGGGCTAATGTAAAATCAAATGTATTTAATTTGTTATTTCAGTTGCAATTAACACAATGAAGACTAACACTGACAGCCGAATTGACTGGATCAAAAGCTCAAAGGAGCTGCTTAGCTAAATCTGCCTTGATTTAATTAATCAAACAAGTGCTGTTGTAAATGTGAAGTATCAAGGAGCAACAACAGCTCAGCCACAAAGCATTATGCCACACAAGCTTGGAAATCAGGCAGAAAAGGACAACTGATCAAATAATGTCTAATAGTTAGAAATAAGTGTGGCTGAAACACCAGGATTTAATACTTAAGAAGATTCTCCACATACTTTGGTCATAAAGTGTACAAACTCGAATTCCAAAAAAAGCTGATGAATTGCAAAGAAACAGAAATATTTCTTTCATTGTTTTTTAAAGCAGCAGAAATAAAAGATATTGTTCTCTGCGTTCAAGTTCATCTGAGATGAATTGACCCAAAGTAGAAACGTGCAGTGGAATGTCAAGTTTACATTTCAATATTTAAAAGTTATTATTGTCATGTTCTCTAGGCCAAAGAGAACGAAAAAAATATATATTGCTACTGTCACAAATGCATAGTTTAAAAGCCAGAGTTTCTCATGGATTGGGGATGTGGTAGAGCCAAAAGCATGGGTAATTTGCACATCTGTGTAGGCACTATTACTGCTGAGGGGTACATATGCATTTCCGAGCAACATATGCTTGCATCATGATGTTTCTATGAGCTTCAGTAAGACGATACCAAGCCTCATTCTGTATTTGTTACAACAGGGTGAATCTTTATAAGTGCTTCCACAGTAAACATGTTCCTACTCTAGTTGATGTAGACAACAGTCCAAGGATACAAATCTGCTGAAACCCTGTTGTCTTTTTTTTTTTTTTTTTTTTTATAAGATGCTATAGAAGGTAAGAAAGCACATGTTAGTTTTCAGCTTAAGTGCTTAGTAAAGAGATGGGTCTTCAATCGTCTTTTGAACACAGCGAGAGACTCAGATGTATGAAGTTTGTTTGTTTCACCAAGAGCCTTGATGAGTGTCCTTGAGTTCTGGGTGGAGAATCAAGACGAGCGAGACTAGTGGGTACAGACTGGAGTTTTATGAGTTCTCTAAGGTAGTTTGAGGCTGGTCTGTTGGCTTTGTAGGTGAGCATCAGTGTTTTAAACTGAATGTGGGCAGCTACAGGAAGCCAGTAAAGGGAACGAGGCAGTGAGGTGATGTGGCAGCATTTAGGTTGGTTGAAAACCAGGCGAGCAGCTGCATTTTAAATCAGTTGCAGGGGTTTAATAGTAGACATGAGAGCACCTGCCAGAGAAGTGTTGCAGTAGTCCAGTCATGAGATTAGAAGTGACTGGACGAGAACCTGAGTGCTTCCGTAGAGAGAAATAGATGAAACTTTTTGATGTTGTAAAGGAGAAACCAGCATAATCTTGTCATGGTAGCTACATGAGTAGAGAAGGACAGCTGTTTTTTTAGAACAACATCGATGTTTCATACGTTCAGATGCGTACCAGGCAACACAGTGGTAAGCAAACCTTTGCCACAAAATTTCAGAACCATGCAAGCCATTACATGTAAAACTTATGTTAATTTAAACTTATGTTAATTAGAAGAAATCCATTTTGTGTTTGTACTGTTTATTTAAATGCATGTCCAAATGAATTAAAACATGTGGAACAAAAAAATTTTTCAACGTTTTTGGAATTGGGTTTGTAACTAAACATAACCATCCTACTTAAATGAGAAATGTATGTTGGCTGAGAGGGGTTTTATTTAATGTAATAAAATATAGCTATAGATTTTCTTAAAGTTTACAGCTATTACAGTCATGGAGTGACATAACTGAATCTCAGGCAGAATATAAACAGCTAGCCTTGGGCACTGAGGTTATGGGATCGATCACGAATGCCTACGTGTGCTCATATAGTCCATCCCTTGTCTGGCAGGAAAGAGATGAGGCCTGACAATAGAAGATGATGAAATGATTGCAGAGAAAAGAACTCTTAGGAGAAGCCACATTTAAAACTGGGAATGAAGGAGCTATTTTGAGGAGCACCCTGTACATGTGGTATTGACTGCTATAAAACGTCTGATCATGGTGCACAATCACAGCACTTACGGCAAGAAAGATTTTTCTATCTTAAAAAGAACAACTGAAATATTGATACTGAGCCTTCAAAACACATTTTCTAGGGAAAATATAATGCAAACTATAGCAATGCAGCATGAGTAAGGCCCTACCTAATTCACAGTCATGAAAATCGCATTACGGACCGTGAAATAAGCCTTTTTCCGTGTAATATGCAATTTGCTGTGAAATTCAAAATGTAAGGTTTGTGTTTCCTGATTTAACGTTTTTCATTTGCAGAGCATTCAAGTGCTTTATAAAAAAGTAAAAGAGTTTATAAAGAAATAAATAAACTTTACATGTGTGTAGAGAAGCACACTTTTCCTTTGATTATGGAATCCCCAAAGGAACAAAATGCACTCAATACGTAAACACATTATCAAACATTGTCAGCACACTACACCACAAAAGTCTGTTACAATAGCAATCCTACAACATTTCAGTTAGCAATCAGTTAAAGCAGTAAAAATGTCCAAGATGTCGAAGTCTAGAGCAGCTAAAAACACTACCTGGGTAACTGAGTTTGGAAAACCCCCAACCAATTCTGTGGACAAGATTTTTTGTATTTGAGACTGTCGCTGAATGTTCTAGGTTTACATTCAACTATTAAGGTAGGCTGTGCTGTGTATTGTAGCTTCCATTTATTCTATCATTTAATTTATGTATGTTATTGAATGACTGCTGTGAGGTCCATGAAGTTAAGAACATTTTCCCCTGAATTTAATAGGGCTCTAAGCATAATTGAAGGTCTGCACAGAGTTCTGATTTTTAGCCAAATGAACTATTGGAACTGAAATGAACATCATGAATTGGAATGCTTACAAGTGATTTTCTAATTAAATGTAAAAAATGACTACATACACTCTTCAATACCTTGTAAAACGCCTTCCCAAAAGAGTCAAGGCTATATCCAGAGAAGTGAAGGCAACTTTACATTAATGCCTGAGGTTTTGAAATGAAAAGCTCAATGTTGAGTGTTCACATAAATTCTATATATGTCATACATGAGCTGTGCACAGTAAATAGCTGTAATCTGAATAAGCTGCCCTCTATGCAATACTGACTTTGAATGCAGATAAAGTTTCCAGCATACTGTATGTGAAAAAATACTTAAATCTTAAGACTTCCATGACATACGTGGTTCCAACTGCTTTACGTAAATGTCTGACATTATCAGTAAGTCATTAACTGTAAATACAGTCTTATGATATCAATACAAACCTTATTTCTGAAAACGTTTAGGCATTTTGTAACAATGATGTGAGTATCATGATTTACTTTTATGTTTGTCATTTAGTACAAGCTTTAATCCAAAGAGACTTACTAAAACTGGGACCAAATACAATTCTAGCTATTGAGGGTTAAGAACCTCTCTTAGGGTCCAACAGTCGCAACTTGGGGTCCGTGGTGGTGCTTGAACCAACAAGCCTCTAATAATTATTTCAGTACCTTAACCACTGAGTTACCACTGTCTATTATACTTATGATTGAGTATAAAAGGAGGATCCATAAAAGGATCAGTCACAAAAGAGATGGGTCATGGGTCAACTCTTTAAGCTAAGCTCGTGAACTAGTGTGCTTTACCACTGCTCCATGTTTATTACATTTTACAAAATATTTCTGAAAAAGGGGTTTTTTACACTTTCATGCAGGGAAATCTGACAAATAATCAAGATTAGCTTTTTTTTTTATAGAGAAAAAAGCAAATACATGTAGAGTCTATTAGTAAATAAGACTTGAAAAGAAATGAAAAGTTAATGTGATTACATGAGGCCAGCTGGGGAAAAATAAATGCTAATGTTATTACAGCACTGCAGATTTTGTAGTGCAATTTCTTACAAACAAGAAAACTAAGTGTAAATTGGGTCCATTACATAACGTAAGTAAATTATTTAACACCTGCACTCCAAAAACTCAGAATCCCTGTAAGGAACAAGCACCCTGTAGTCCAGAATGAGGAATGCAGTGGTTATATAACATTGCAGAGTTTGTGGATTTCAAGTAATTCACAATCTTGGGAAAAAAAACTTGCCATTTCTTCAGCAGTGGCTGGATGGAGGTGTATGAATAAGTCATTTGTGAGTTTCTGTTCTCAGTTGTTTGAGAATGCAACCACTGTTGGGCCATAGCTGGTGAGAAAACTCCTGTATAGTAGAACTACACTTACAAAGCATCTACACACTGTAGCTAGATGTAATCTTAAAAAAATACATGCACTCAAGCTGGAATAAACGTCACAGGTTTGTGTAAAGATTTTTTTCCGACCACATTCCTTCCTCGAAGGTGATGTTTCCCCACTGTCCTTCCACTTTTTAATAATGCGTTGGACAGTTCTTAACCCGATTTTAGTAGTTTCAGCAATCTCCTTACATGTTTTCTCTGCTTGATGCGTGCCAATAATTTGACCCTTCTGAAATAGATTAACATCTTTTCCACGACCACAGGATGTGTCTTTCGACATGGTTGTTTAACAAATGAAAAGCTACTCACTGCATCAGTTAGGGTTAAATAACTTGTTGCCAGCTGAAACATAATCACCCATGCAGTAATTATCCAATGGGAGGCTCTTACCTATTTGCTTAGTTAAATCCAGGTGGTGACCTTTTTTTTTGGCCAGGCAGTGTATTATTCCTTGTTATTGTGCAGTCTTGTTTCAGTTTAGTCAGTAATTTAGCGATTGATCTGTAGTGTAACCTTTTTTAGCATTAGCTTTAGCACCTGTCACTAGCATTAGTACTGTTGTGTGCATTAGCTTTTCAATGTCACATTAGCTCATCTTTAGTATTTCTATTCATGGTCTTTAGTCATATTTTTATGGTTGTGGATTTTAATATTGTGTATTACTGTTTGTATGTTCTGTTCACTAATACTGCACTAGTGTCTCCTAACCTGTGTTGTTGTATCCCTCTTACAATTGGGACAATTTGTTCCCTCTTTTTGAGCACAAAAAAAATTTAATGTCCATTATTTCCAAAATCAGTTTAAAATGTGGATTTCTCAGTATTGTTTTTAAACTGTTACTCTTTTTGTTACTGCTTCTATCCGAGTTCCAAAACATGTTATTATAATCTTGTTTGATTTTGTAAAATACAATAAAATCAAGACTCTGTGACCTGTTAATTTTCTCAGACTATACATTTAAGAAAGTAGAAAGATTTTGTAAATATAATTATATTTGGTTCATGCTTTTTTACCACTACTGTGAGGGCTCTGCAATGGAATGTAACATGCTAATTAATGCAGTCAAAACAAAAGTTAACACTGAAGAAGTACTGGAGGTTATGGTGGAAGGGAGAAGACTAGAACATGTGGACTCCATATATTTGGTAGGTAAAGTATCAAATACTGCAAAAAGTGCTGGTGAAGAGGAGTCAAGAATAGCAATGGACATGACGGTGAAGGATTTTGAAAAATAAGTCAATTATCACAATCTCCAAGCTACAATTGATTAAAGCCTTGGTCTGGCCACTAGCCACATATTGATGTGAAACCTGGCCACTGAAGAAAGAGAAAGAAAGACACATTCAGGCTTTTGAGAACAAGTGCATCAGAAAACTGCTTAAAATCTCATGGAGGAAGATGATAACCACTGAGCTAGTTTACAAGATGGCCAGAACAGAAAAGGAGCTACTAAACCTGCATTAAATCCTGCAAATTACATTACTTTGGGCAATTGACGATAATGGTATGACAGGACTTGTGGAAGGATTCAGAATACAGGAAAGACCTTGAATAAGCTGGATTGACAACATCACAAAGTTATTTGCATCATTATGGGCTACAGGCAACACAAGACAGAGGGCACTGGAGAAAGCTGACCCATCTGTGCAGTCAACCATCGCAAAGCAACGTAGTAATGCGACATCACATTTCCTATTAATTACACTTATTATTCATTTGGGAACTGAAGATATTACTTATTGCATCATTACTCTCATTTTGCCCCAGTCCCAACTTTTTGGAGAGTGTTGCAGGCATCAAATTTAAAAAAAGGCTTATGTTTGTAAAATAAAATCAAACTGATCAGCCAAAACATTAGAAGTAATTTCTTTGTACCTCAGTTAAAAAAAGGTTCAGGAAAATCACAGATTCTTTTTTTGTATTTTATTTATACAGTTTCTCCACTTTTCCCCCCAATTTAGCATAGCCAGTTGGTCTCCTGCTGAAGGGGACCCTAACGTGTCTGAGGAGGGTATATTTACCTTAAACACGGTCCCTCCAACACATGTGCAGTCCACCGACCCCTTCTTATTCGCACATACTTCGGTGGATTCGCATGGAAAGGCCAGTCTTACACAGAGAGTCACACGCTGATCTCCACATTCCTCCACTTCTGTACCGGCATACCAGGCTACAAACTAGGGTACTTCCACAGCTTTGAAGACCCCACCCACTATTTATTCTGGTCTTTTCCCATCCAGCAGACTAGTGACTAATTTGGTCTGTTCTAGTCACTGCCAGTTGTGCCTTTTTTTGACCGGTAGCAAAGCTGAGATTTGAATGTGGAGATTTCAGAATCCCAGTGCTGGAACACTAGCAAAATATCCTGCTGCACCACATGGGTGCCAAATCACAGAATCTTGTTTGCCTTGCATTTTCCAAAATGTCTTAACTTATAAATGTTGTTGCAATAAGCATAAAAAAAGGAGATAAAACATATCTCTTTTTGAGCTGTTTATAATCAAATATGCTTTTCGTATCACTGTTTTTTTTTACTTTTAATTTGAGTTGGATGACAGTGTGTGGCAATCAGGCTCAGGGCAGCTGTCTATCCTTTGATTTTTGTTTCATTTTCATACAAACCTCCATTAAACCTGTTTTTCTCTCTAAGCTAATTCAGTGCTTGTTCCAGGACTTCGTTGAGAAGCAGGTCACTCAACTATGAAAGTTTAATGAAAAGATTCAGTGGCATTAAGATAAAAAGATAACTCCTACAAAACTTAATTTTCAATGCAAAAAGCAATTTGCATGCTATTACAAAGACTGATAATGAAGATGATTTGATTGTGTAAAAGTTGTTTAGTAAGTGTATTCCAGAACATTGTTTTAGAAATAAAGCACTGAATAAAAGATCAAAGAACAATGTCAGGTTTAATTTCGATTCATATTTTGAGAACCATGTAGAGATAATAGCTTTTCAGTTGAAAATATTAATTTTTTATGCTTTAATTTTTACTAAATGCTTTATCTGGTTTTGGGTGAGGATGGGCCTGGTGCCACACAAACACTGGGTGCAAGGCAGCGATAGAGCCTAGACAGACTACCAATCTATAACTTGCCTCAACACAATTACACATTTACTTACTGAATCAAACTTAGGGCCAGTTTGGAGCAGCTACGTGGCCAAAAGTACATAGACCCCTGACCATGAGCTTGTTGGACAGCCAATTTAAAAAAGGATTAAACTAAAGTGTCCTCTATGTGACCTTCTGAGAAGGCCTTACACAAGACTTTAAAGTACATTTGTGGTTATTTGTTCTCATTCTGCTAAAAGAGCATTTGTATGGCTGGGCATTGATATTGGTCAAGAAAACCTCAATTGATGCTCCAGTTTATTCCAGAGCTGTTCAGTGAGGCTGAGGTCAGGACTCTGCAGGGCACTGAAGTTCCTTTAATACCAAACTTTTCTTCATGTCTTTATAGACCTTGCTTTATGCACAGGGGCACAGTCATGCTGAAACAGAAAATATCCTTTCCTAACCTGCTGCCTGGAAGCATAAAATTTCCTTTATATTGTTGATTACATTATTATTACAATTGTTATTAATTGTTGTGGCTGAAACACAAAAAGGAATGTCCCAACAATTTTGTTAATATAATGTATCTACAATTTGCCTGTTTTGATGCAATAGGAAAAAACAAAGAAAATACAGCCAGTAAATGTTAAACTCAAACTTCCCAAAACTTCTATTGCTTCTAATGTTGCTATGTGGCATCTACTTTACCAGCTGCATCACTGTGTCACTCCACAAAAGATTCAAAACATTAAAAGGTTTCAGATACAAAGATGCCAATCCTTTTCATTATTATGGTTACATCCTTAATCACTCAGGGTTCCAAACCTCCAATAAATGACCAAATTTGCCCTCCTGGTAAAGATGGGCCAAACTGAAACAAAGATAGTAACTTTTACTTAATATTACCCTGCAGGGCGCTCAGGTGAAACAGCCGTCTATTAAGCTAGGGTTCAGGTTCAAATCTCAGCTGTGCTATCAGCCAATCTACACAGACATGCTTGGCTATGTCTGAGTGGTGGCTGAAGCCATGTGATTGGTGCCCTGTCAAGGGTAACGGACCTGTCACAACACTGAGCAGGATAAAGTGGTTGATAAAAAATGAAATGAAAGAATTAATATTTTTCCCCGGTCTAGACGGTTTATCTGAGGGGGCATTATAAATGCTTGTTTTTTTTATATCTCTGCCTGTTTGGGATCCTTGAAAAATGTATATTCAATAAGCTTGATAAAAGTCCAGCTGATGTGTCATCATTCACAGTCATCATTGACAGTGAGTCGATTCCAGGGTTCCATAAACAGGCAGTTCATTTACATAAACCACACTACATCTCCTGTACCTGTAATGTATTAGGTGCTTTTTTCTGTCTGGGTTGGTCCTATTAGACTAACAACAGTGGTACAGCTTGATTCTCTTCATTTATTCCCACATAGAAGCAACTAGTCAACAGCTCTGACTGGACACATGCTTCTGAATGCCTTTATTATTGCCTAATGCTGTTTTCCAGTTTGTAAATCCTTGCTTTGTGAAAGCAAAATTTTTGTCACTTTTCCCCTAAATACACAGCACAGAAAGTAGAAGCATGCATCATATTAGGAACACTCAAGCCATGGTCTCGACCAAATCCAGCTCAGATTAAAAGCTTGTGCTCTGTATCCACATGTGTGCTTTGTACAGCTTTCAAAACTGTGACCAAGAGTTTTCTATGGAGATAATTATGGTACAAAACTTGCAATGTGCACAAATTAGTTTTGCAACAAAACTTCCACAAGTGTTGCAAAAGTTCATGTGGGTACATTTGAGGTTGTGAGATTTTGTTTTACAAGTTCTAAAGTTTTGCAACATAAATACCTCCATAGTTATTATTCAAACCGTGAGCTGTTATGGCATGCACCAGGGAAGGTGCGCTGTTAGAAGGGACTGAAGTCTGAGATTGTTTTGAGGAGCTAGCAGAGCAGACAGGGCAAGCATAACAATCAGAAAACAATGCATTATAAGTTTTTTAGCACTTGGTTTATTACATGTAAAATGCACAAAACCATGTGAAAAGACAGACAAGTTAAAAGCATAGCCAGCTGAAATAAGCAGCCAATAGTAGCTTGTAATAAACTGGTAAAGCTGTTGAAATCATCCAAATCGCTCTAAACAAAGGTCAGAACCTGTCAATCTGTATGTTGTGGTCTTCCAGGCCCTGGGTTATAGTAAGAATTCTGATCCTAAAACCTTTATAACCGACAGAATTGCCAAACTAACGTAAACTGTGGTGGCATACAGTAGTTTCACTGATTTCTGGCACACTGCTAATGGTCACCAAGTGGCAAAGCAAAACTGAGCTTTTTATCTAATCTGATAATGTAAGTAACCAGGCACCCCAGCCATTTGGCCATTTTGTCATAAGAGCAACACGTCAAATAACAAATGAACTTTATTTTTAAATGAGATTGAATTGTTTTTTTTGTATTGATTGATTTATTTTTTGTAGCAATGTAACAAATCAGCCTGTGATGCTCTCCATCACCAGCAGAAGAAAGCGCAAGTAAAGAAATGGTTTTAGATGGACCACAGGTCCCAGAGGCTTTAGTCCTCATCAACACGAATGCACTGCAACTAAACTCAACACTATAATAACCGTCTTTGAGCTGGGTGCTTAGTTTTTGCTTTGTGTTTGACACGGCTGATAAAGACAGCCAATGTTGTGTTTGCCTTCCTCAATCCTTTCAAAATGTCAATGGCAAAAAAAGTAAACCGTAATCTAAAAAGTACACTAAAATGAAAAGGTACATACTTAAAGCTTTGCATCTTTAAAAAGATCAGGCATCCCTAATCCCTTCTTATTTATTGTTAGGGATTGAGTGAGAAGCATTAATCTTTGAGGCTGTTACAGTATGCTGGTGGATCAAGTAGCTGGTGTGCCATACTTGATCGATATTGAATCCTGCTTCTGGAATTAGGATTCCTTTACTTTCTTCCTTTCTTACTTGTCTCTTTGTGTAGTCTAGATGTTATATTTTTGGCTACTCTTCTGTTCTGATTCTTTTCAGCCAATACACTTAAATTAGGACAAAATTAGCAGGTGGAGAGTACAACTGTTTTACTGGCAACACACAAAAATGGAGGGGCATGTCAGTAAAGGAGGAAAAAAAGAAATAAACTGATCTTTGGCCATTTAATTGAAGTGACACTTCAATTGTAAAATGTCAGACTGAATAGTTTTATTCTCTATTTTACATCCATCTTTTAATCAGTAATCACACGTCAATCCTGCTGCATGACTGCATTTAAAAATATATGAGAAGCAATTTATTGTTAATGTACTGACAAAATGAACCCAGTCATGGTTTAAAATTGGAATTAACTGAGCAGACTAATCCTATTGATAGACTGGATATAAATGTTCATGTAAAAAATTATAGCTGCTATTAGTGTGATATGAAAAAAGCAGATCAAATTACGGCAATCACTGGTTGTCAGTAATAGAATAGAATATGACAGAATAGAATAGAATAGAAAATAAAAAATAAAACAGTAATGCCTTTATTATTCTTGTACAAACATAAGGAAATTGTGAGTACTACTCCTACCCAATGAACACTTAAACCAGTTCAGATCACCAAGGGACACTTTAGTTACATTAGTGACAGGACAGTTGGTTACACAAGATTCATCAGTTCAAGTCTTTAATGTCAAACTATTTTGTATCTCCAATTCACCTCATTAGCATGTCTTTGAACTGTGGGAGGAAACCAGAGCTCCCAGAGGAGACCCACACAGACACGGGGAGAACATGCAAACTCCAACAGAAACAACCCTGACCGCTCCACCTGGGAATCAAACCCAGGACCTTCTTGCTGTAATGCAACAGTGCTACCCATCGAGCCACCTTGCTGTCTGAAATATTTCACAAATATGAGCGCTGCACTGCAATGAAATCATAAATAATAAATAATGTCAGGAGAAAACATGATCTGGATCAGATCTCAAGCCTTTTTACTACCTGCAAGTAAACTATTTACATATTAGAGGAATTTAAAATGATCTAATTTAAAGTTCTGAAGTTCTGATGGCCCAGGAAAAGAAACTATTTTTAATGCAACTGTACCGCCTGACAGAGGGCAGGAGCCTGAATCTGAGGGGTCTGTTATCATTTTCCAGGCTCTGCTGAGGCATTGGAAGCTATAGATGTCTTGTGTGGTTGCAGAGGACAGCCAATGATTTTTTGGGCGGTATTGATAATCCTCTGCAGGGAATTCCTGTCTACTGTCGAACAGCCGGAACACCATAGTGTGATGCAGATCGGTATGCCAGTTCACTCTCAATGGTGGAGTGGTAAAAGGCCACCAGCAGTGTTTCCTCTAAGTTGAATAGCACTCTCAGGATATTGCAGGGTCTTTTTAACTACTACTGAGGTTTCAGCATACCAGGAGAGATCCACTAAGATGTAAGTTCCCAGAAATCTGAAGGTAGTAACCCTCTCCACATGATCGCTGTTGATGTAAAGTAGAACAGGGACTGTTTTGTTGCTCCGGTAGCTGACAGGTTTTTTTTCTGATATTAAGAGCCAGAATGTTCGTAAACACCACTGTTCCATTTCTGTACTTTGTCCCTGTACGCTGACTCATCTCCTCATGTTTTGAATTCAAATACTGTTGTGTCATCTGTGAATTTAATTATGATGTTGGTGGAGTGGATTAGAGTGCAATTATAAGAGTACAGGGCATGGAAGAGTGGACTCAGCACACAGCATTGTGAAGAGCTGTAAGGGTGGAAGCGCAGTGGGAGTCAATTTTAACTGTTTGCAGGCAGTTGGTTAGAAAATAAACATTTTCTTACCACAGATTACACTTATTGTTGACGTACACCCAGGGACTCACATATTTTCTCAGCATGTTTTCAGAGTAACCTTAAACAACCAACATGGACAAGTGTAAAACATACCAATCTCCTTAAGGCTGTGACCACAGCCAAGGTTTCAGCACAGGTCCACAGTACCCACACTACTTGTTGCATTATTGTGCCACCAGCACAAATTAAATTCACTAATAATAATAACAAAATTTAATGTCGCTGATACTAATTTGGTGTCTTAATCAAACCAATTAAAATTCCAGCTTTGTACTTTTAAAAGAAACATTTGTGTCACTTTTTTTGCACACATTAATTAAATCCAGGTTAGAAAAGTAAATATTGGACCCTTTTTGCCTCCCAGATAATTTCACTAATTGTTTTACAAAAACAGGGCAAATACAGAAACTGTATGTCTTAACCTTCAACCTATAGATTTCTAAAAACATAAAATGATATTTTAAATTGTCTTTGTCTTTATGTCTATGACTAACAGCTCAGCTACTTGGCAAAACTGTTCATCATGAGCTTCATGGATTGGGCTTCCATGGCCACACAGCAACTCAGGATAATACCACAGTATAACCATGGTCAATGCCAAGTGCTGACAAGAGTGGTGTAAAGTACACCATCACTAATCTCTAGAGCGGTAAAAATATGTTCTATGAACTGATAATGTCCTAATTACTAGTCATACTTTTGGTTTTGAAGGGGTCATAAAACAGCTTAAAAAATCCCTGTTACTCTATTTAAAATCTGTATGATGAACTGGGACTAAGATTAGATCCAGACTAATGCGTTTGTAGCTAAATGGAGTAAATCACAGTAGCCATGTTTCAACCAGCTAATTGGGATCACACACTGTAGCCCACAGTTAAATTTCAAACCTTTTAATATTAGTAGTAGAACCCTCTATTCTTACATTACTTTAATTAAAGAGTGCAGCCTTAAACTTAGCCAACAACGTTCTTTAAATCAAGAGTTCCTTCTTTAAAGCATTTTAAAATCCTGCAGCTGCTTTTGCTTTCAGTAACCCCACCTCGGCCATGGTCAGCCTTGATCCCCGCTTTACTAACAACCTTTATTGTACCAATATTTACAACATGACTTCATACCATCTGCTGAGAAATGCTGCAAATCACATTTTCTGAATTAAACACACTCCATACAGATATAATGGCAAGTAAGAGGCACCCAGGCAAGAAAAGTCAAGGTCGACTCATGCTGTCCTAAAGCTAGATAAACACAAGAGGGTACAGATGTATGAAACTGCAGTTATGTACAATTTGCCATTGTGGAATGCAAAAACTATGTAAATCCACTAAATTTATGCAAATCCGAGTCTCACTTTCCAGATGATAGAAATCACAGACAGCACATAAATCATGTATTATAGGCAAATATATTATTTATATGTTTCCCTACAGAATCTGATCCTGAGATTTAAAAAAAATATTATTTTCTGATACAGAAACCAATTTATTCCCACATTTTATCACCATTAAACTAAGAAATGACAAAAAATACAGTCTTACCTGTAGGCAATGCCACAGTCACACCATGCATGCCATCAAAGCCATGAAAACAGAAAAACAGGACAGAATTAGAAAAGCTGCAGTTTTCATTATTGTTATTTTCTAAGCTGCAGATAGTCAACAAATAACACCCATAACAGGCACATAGGCAAAATACAACCATGTTTAACATTGTTTTTTTTTTTCACAATGTGGTAGCGCAAATTAATTAGAAAATTAACTGCATACATTATTTTTTATTACATTATTATCTTTGTGTTTCTAAGTGGCACTGGCCCCATTGTTAACCTAAATCAATGAAGTTCTCAGTACAAACTTGGTACATAAAACATTTAACTTCAGTGTAGTGTCAATACATGAATATACACATTCAGCATGCTGGCTCAAACCAGTTTTGGAGTAGTTAAGTCCTGACCTGAATCCTACTGACGTGTTCTGGCAATACATTTACATTTATTATTTTTTACATTTTCAGCATTTAGCAGACGCCCTTACCCAAAGCGACTTACAGTACTGTGACAGTATACAGTCTGAGCAATTGAAAGTAAAGGGCCTAGCTCAGGGGCCCAACAGCAGCAACCTGGCAGTGGTGGGGCTTAAACCAGCAACCTTCTGATTACTAGTACAGCACCTTAATCGCTAGGCCACAACTGCCTTAAATGGACAAAGACCTTAAATGGGCAGTTCATCCTCAAAACACTCCAATGTGGCAGAATTAAAACAATTCTACAAAGAAGAGTGAGCCAAAATTCCTCCACAGCAATGTAAAAACACTCATCAGTTAGGTTTAGGTGGGCAATTACTTTTTCACTTGGGTAATATAGGTTAAATATAAATCTTTATAATTATTTGAATCATCATTAAAAGCTGCATTTTGTGTTTATTAGTGTGGACTATCCAAAATTAGTTGGATTTATTTTTTAAATAACAAGGCCCACACTTGCTGGCAGATCCACTTTTATTCTCAGAGTGCTGATGAAAAGTCACAGAGCAAGCAGCTGTCACAGGGAAGGTGTCTACCCTCCAGCCAGAACTCCTCTTACATGACCTTGAGATGCCAAAAGTAGGAAAAAAAGAATCCTCAGCAAGGTTTCAGTGCAAAATCCACTAAAGAGTTTAAGAGATGGGTAAAAAATTGAAAACCTCTCAATCACTTCACATAAAAAAGGAGACATCGTGACAGACAGAAGATGGGAGACAGGATAAGCTGGAGAAAGCAATCACTTCTCCATCAGCTATAGCACTTCTTCTTACCTTTGAAATGGGCATTGAAAAAATCTATTTATCACTTGGGTAGGCAGAATGCACTTCAGCACTGCACAATCACTGTCATTTTGACAAGGGCAAGTCGATGGATACAGACACAGTTTAAAAGGATATTAGTTTAGCTGCATCAAACAGCCTGCAATTAAGACAAGTGTAAACATGAAAGTAAATGCTTCTGAGCTTAGATAAAAGCTGCGGGTATGAGTGGGTGCAACAGGGACAATGAGAATAATAACAAACAAAAGTAATAACTGGTAGTGCAGCAGAATAGGGTGTATAATATAATAATTGTTAAATTTACTCAAATTAACTCAAATGTTTTGAAATCACTCACTCACTTTCTTAACCGCTTATCCAATTAGGGTCGCGGGGGGGCTGGAGCCTATCTCAGCTTTTCAATGGGCGCAAGGCACACAGTAACACCCTGGACGGGGCGCCAGTCCATCACAGGGCAGACACACATCCACATACATACACACACACACACACACATACACACACCCATTCACCTATAGGGCAATTCAGTGTCTCCAATTAACCTCACTGCATGTTTTTAGACTGTGGGATGAAACCAGAGCTCGGAGGCAACCCATGCACCTTCTTGCTGTGAGGCAACAGTGCCACCCACCGAGCCACCGTGCCGCCCTGTTTTGAAATCATTTTAGGTAAATTAGGTAGTAATTGTACAAACCTATTTTCAAAAAAGTTGGGATAGAGGGTAAAATGCAAAATAAATAAATTAAATAATTAATTAAATAAATAAACAAAAAAATATATCAAAAAAAGTTTTACGTTTTCCTTTCCTTTTATTAAGTATTTAATTGAAAATTATACAAAGAAATGGCATTTTAAGTTTTAATTCAGTCTTTTTTATTTTTGTAAATAAAACCTGATCAGCCAAAAATGTACAGCCTCCCTGCAAAACTGTACATTTCAATACCTGCTGAATGCAGCAGATATGAGTAGCATAACAATCTGAGTGACTACAATAACAACCAGCAGCACTGGGGGCTTACAGACAGCCATGATGAGTACCACCAGCTACAACCTGCCAATAGGTTGTTGGGCAGGCAAAGCATTAAGGCAAATTGCAGATAATTTTAAAACTTCTGATAAGGTTAAAATGTCACAACTCTCAGTAAGGATTGGCTGCAAGCCCATCAATGTGCTAACTTCTGTCCACCTGTGAAAAACTCTTCTGTGGCCATGCTGGCATCAGAACTGCACACCAAAGCGATGGAAGAATTTAGTGTTCCAACTGTTTCTCCAATATCATGTGCATGTTTATTAGAAGAGATAGCAACAGGGTGCACTTTAGGACAATCTAACTCACAAAGTAAAGAAGTTGAAGGACCTGCTGGTATTATCCTGGTACCAGATACCACAAAAGTCCTTTAGAATTCTTGAGGAGTCCACAGCTCGGCATGTCAGAGCTGTTTTGACAGCATATTAGGCAGATGTTTTAGCTCATTGATGTAAAAGAAAAGGCTTAGTCTTTTACAAGCAAGGATGGGTCTGTGCGCCAGTAGGCCAAAAAAAGTGAACAGTCCAACAATTTACACACAAAACTACTCCGTACAGTTAAAAGAAATTTTGGGATTTTATGCTCCATGGTCCACAGTACATACAGTCTAATAACATTATTGAAATATTCAGAGAATCTGAAGAAATATCTGAAATTAATCCCAGCCCAAGAACAGTTTACAACAGCGGTCCCCAACCTTTTTTGCACCACGGATCAGTTTCATATAAGATATAGTTTCACGGACCGGCAGGGGCGGGGGGATTTAAAATAGAATAACTATTGAATGGAAAATCGGTGTGAATCCTGAGCTTTTTTTCGCTGCAACGAGACTCTGCTCCCACCTATTGGTGATTGGGAACTATAACACCCGAAGCGTATTGGACATTTAATTGCTCTTGTAGTGATCTCTAATTATTTATTCTTTCTGAGCGGCTCGGTAATAAATGACCCACGGACCGGGACAAACTAATGAAATGACTGTAACCCATTTGTTGCTTGCACAAGGTCAGATTCCATATAATCACCACTAAACAGATATTATTTGTAAACCTATCTCCGCACATAAGTGAAATAGTAGATCCACTAACATGAGTGTACAAGGCTGAACAGCACTGATGAGTTTTAACACTGCCCACACCTCTCTATGTGTACAGTAAGACTATTTTCACGCCTGGCCTGAATGCTTGAGTGTGTACATGGTATAGGTTCTGGGCTCATTCTGTGGAGGGAATCATCATAATAGGTTTGTTTTTACACAGACCAGCATATTTCATAATGCAACTTTTTGCACAGTCCTTGCCAAATAGAAAAAAGTATTTTATTATGCATATACAGGTATAGTATATATATATATATATATATATATATATATATATATATATATATATATATACAGTGTATCACAAAAGTGAGTACACCCCTCACATTTCTGCAGATATTTAAGTATGTCTTTTCATGGGACA
Organism: Trichomycterus rosablanca; assembly: GCF_030014385.1. Classification (NCBI taxonomy): domain Eukaryota; kingdom Metazoa; phylum Chordata; class Actinopteri; order Siluriformes; family Trichomycteridae; genus Trichomycterus; species Trichomycterus rosablanca. The sequence goes on along the minus strand of NC_085988.1, from coordinate 68,982,102 downwards.
ACACTGACAAAATGACACTTTGACACAATGAAAAGTAGTCTGTGTGCAGCTTATATAACAGTGTAAATTTATTCTTCCCTCAAAATAACTCAATATACAGCCATTAATGTCTAAACCATTGGCAACAAAAGTGAGTACACCCCTTAGTGAAAGTTCCTGAAGTGTCAATATTTTGTGTGGCCACCATTATTTCCCAGAACTGCCTTAACTCTCCTGGGCATGGAGTTTACCAGAGCTTCACAGGTTGCCACTGGAATGCTTTTCCACTCCTCCATGACGACATCACGGAGCTGGCGGATATTCGAGACTTTGCGCTCCTCCACCTTCCGCTTGAGGATGCCCCAAAGATGTTCTATTGGGTTTAGGTCTGGAGACATGCTTGGCCAGTCCATCACCTTTACCCTCAGCCTCTTCAATAAAGCAGTGGTCGTCTTAGAGGTGTGTTTGGGGTCATTATCATGCTGGAACACTGCCCTGCGACCCAGTTTCCGGAGGGATGGGATCATGCTCTGCTTCAGTATTTCACAGTACATATTGGAGTTCATGTGTCCCTCAATGAAATGTAACTCCCCAACACCTGCTGCACTCATGCAGCCCCAGACCATGGCATTCCCACCACCATGCTTGACTGTAGGCATGACACACTTATCTTTGTACTCCTCACCTGATTGCCACCACACATGCTTGAGACCATCTGAACCAAACAAATTAATCTTGGTCTCATCAGACCATAGGACATGGTTCCAGTAATCCATGTCCTTTGTTGACATGTCTTCAGCAAACTGTTTGTGGGCTTTCTTGTGTAGAGACTTCAGAAGAGGCTTCCTTCTGGGGTGACAGCCATGCAGACCAATTTGATGTAGTGTGAGGCGTATGGTCTGAGCACTGACAGGCTGACCCCCCACCTTTTCAATCTCTGCAGCAATGCTGACAGCACTCCTGCGCCTATCTTTCAAAGACAGCAGTTGGATGTGACGCTGAGCACGTGCACTCAGCTTCTTTGGACGACCAACGCGAGGTCTGTTCTGAGTGGACCCTGCTCTTTTAAAACTCTGGATGATCTTGGCCACTGTGCTGCAGCTCAGTTTCAGGGTGTTGGCAATCTTCTTGTAGCCTTGGCCATCTTCATGTAGCGCAACAATTCGTCTTTTAAGATCCTCAGAGAGTTCTTTGCCATGAGGTGCCATGTTGGAACTTTCAGTGACCAGTATGAGAGAGTGTGAGAGCTGTACTACTAAATTGAACACACCTGCTCCCTATGCACACCTGAGACCTAGTAACACTAACAAATCACATGACATTTTGGAGGGAAAATGACAAGCAGTGCTCAATTTGGACATTTAGGGGTGTAGTCTCTTAGGGGTGTACTCACTTTTGTTGCCGGTGGTTTAGACATTAATGGCTGTATATTGAGTTATTTTGAGGGAAGAATAAATTTACACTGTTATATAAGCTGCACACAGACTACTTTTCATTGTGTCAAAGTGTCATTTTGTCAGTGTTGTCCCATGAAAAGATATACTTAAATATCTGCAGAAATGTGAGGGGTGTACTCACTTTTGTGATACACTGTATATATATATATATATATATAAATATACAGTATATATAAGTAAACTTTTTTTATACACATATTAAATACATCTAAAAGGTACCTACCTGAAGTATAATTAATACAGTTTATTTAATGGATGTATTGTTTATTTACCAAGTACTTAAGGGTACATTTTCATGTTCTGAATCTGCTTCCTGTTGGGGGGAAGCCTTTTTAGTCCAAGCTGCTTGCTAATAAAAATCATTTATTTGAAGTTTTTATGAGATGCAATTACTTGTGTTTATTGCCCTATTTGTGCCATATGCATTAAGACGTCATTCTACTTGAATTTTTACACAGTGCTGAGTCCCCCACCAATGTACAACTTGGAATAAACTTTAACCAGACTCATCTGACACAGTTCAAAATTTTATCATTGGCCTTAGTAGCAAAAACCACCCAAATTCATTTAAGGCAAGTCCTAGACCACCATTTTTAAGAAAGATTGAGACTGGTTCCTCTGACTGCAACCGCAATTGCCCAAATTTGCAATTTGCCACAAAAGTGGAGACTCTTGGAGACTACACATTGGCATTTTCTTTAGGAAAAAAGAAAAGTCAAACACTAAGATGCAGTAAATAAAAAAAAATGAAAATCAGACCCCTTGATTTTTGTGTGTGCGAAAAATGTCTACATACTAGTTTTGTGCAACTGGATTTGGGCAGTTTATAAGATTTTAGATTGAAGAACAAGCATCTGTAAACTGCCACGGCTCTACAGATATTTGATAGGGTCTAAGTCTGGCCTTTTCTGGGCCACTCAAGAGCACTCCAGTGTTTGCTGTTGAAAGGTCAATTGTCAACCCAGTCTAAGAATTAGTGCACTCTGGAAAAGATTTTACTCAAGGATGTTTCTGTATTTAGCTACATGTGGCAATCCCTCAACTTTCACCAGTCAGGTGACACAGTCAGACACATCTCAAGGATAATTAAAAGAAAACACAATGCACTGTTTTTAAATAAGAGTTTTCAGTTATTAATTTTTAATTCATTTTCAAAGAACTATATAAACATGTTTTGCATTTTGTCATTTTTATTAAGTAAGTCTAGCCTTTTGGGTAAAATCCCCAACACAAAATTGTAACGTGGTGGTAAAGAAGCTTACATAAAATTATAAAATATATATAGAATTACTAAGTATAATTTAAGGAATCCCACTTGCACTTCCACTAACAGTTGATTGGTTAAAACTTTCCATAGCCAAAGACAAATCTATCTCCCCAAATCAGAGTACTATTTGTATGGCAGCAGGAAATCAATAGACAATTTATTAGATTCTAGTTTTATATTGATTTACCAAAAACTAATAAAGCCAAATGCTAACACAGGTCATGCATGTACAGTGTATCACAAAAGTGAGTACACCCCTCACATTTCTGCAAATATTTCATTATATCTTTTCATGGGACAACACTATAGACATGAAACTTGGATATAACTTAGAGTAGTCAGTGTACAGCTTGTATAGCAGTGTAGATTTACTGTCTTCTGAAAATAACTCAACACACAGCCATTAATGTCTAAATAGCTGGCAACATAAGTGAGTACACCCCACAGTGAACATGTCCAAATTGTGCCCAAATGTGTCGTTGTCCCTCCCTGGTGTCATGTGTCAAGGTCCCAGGTGTAAATGGGGAGCAGGGCTGTTAAATTTGGTGTTTTGGGTACAATTCTCTCATACTGGCCACTGGATATTCAACATGGCACCTCATGGCAAAGAACTCTCTGAGGATGTGAGAAATAGAATTGTTGCTCTCCACAAAGATGGCCTGGGCTATAAGAAGATTGCTAACACCCTGAAACTGAGCTACAGCATGGTGGCCAAGGTCATACAGCGGTTTTCCAGGACAGGTTCCACTCGGAACAGGCTTCGCCAGGGTCGACCAAAGAAGTTGAGTCCACGTGTTCGGCGTCATATCCAGAGGTTGGCTTTAAAAAATAGACACATGAGTGCTGCCAGCATTGCTGCAGAGGTTGAAGACGTGGGAGGTCAGCCTGTCAGTGCTCAGACCATACGCCGCACACTGCATCAACTCGGTCTGCATGGTCGTCATCCCAGAAGAAAGCTGACGCACAAGAAAGCCCGCAAACAGTTTGCTGAAGACAAGCAGTCCAAGAACATGGATTACTGGAATGCCCTGTGGTCTGACGAGACCAAGATGAACTTGTTTGGCTCAGATGGTGTCCAGCATGTGTGGCGGCGCCCTGGTGAGAAGTACCAAGACAACTGTATCTTGCCTACAGTCAAGCATTCTGAAATGATCCCCTCCCTTCGAAAACTGGGCCTCATGGCAGTTTTACAACAGGATAACGACCCCAAATGGTGGATGATGGACTAAACCCAATTGAGCACCTGTGGCGCATCCTCAAGTGGAAGGTGGAGGAGTTCAAGGTGTCTAACATCCACCAGCTCCGTGATGTCATCATGGAGGAGTGGAAGAGGATTCCAGTAGCAACCTGTGCAGCTCTGGTGAATTCCATGCTTAGGAGGGTTAAGGCAGTGCTGGATAATAGTGGTGGTCACACAAAAGATTGACACTTTGGGCACAATTTGGACATGTTCACTGTGGGGTGTACTCACTTATGTTGCCAGCCATTTAGACATTAATGGCTGTGTGTTGAGTTATTTTCAGAAGACAGTAAATCTACACTGCTATACAAGTTGTACACTGACTACTCTAAGTTATATCCAAGTTTTATTTCTATAGTGTTGTCCCATGAAAAGATATAGTAAAATATTTGCAGAAATGTGAGGGGTGTACTCACTTTTGTGATACACTGTATGTGTGTTAATCTCCCCCTTTTTCCTTCATCAGCAGAAACTTTCTAATCACTGGATGCTGTTGGTTTTACAATTTTGAGTGGAGCTGAAATCTTCTCCCAACATTTTCAATGAGATGTTTAAAAATCCGAAAAACACTGCTGCACCTGACAAACACCACAAAATTATTACCATGAAGTGCTTGAGCAGTAATTCAGCACCGAAATAAAATTAGTCAGTGGGGGGTTCTTTTTGATTGATAAATGAGGTACTGTGAGTGAAAAAGTGTATAGAATAATATATGGGCTACAGTCAGTAAATGTATAGGTGTATATAAGACATAATGCTTTTGAAATCACTCGTTTTTTTAATTTTCTTCTTTTCAAACATAAATATGATAAATTTTCCCACCTGTACATTCACTAACAGCTGTCTGGTTAAATTTCTCCACAGCCAAAGACAAATCTGCCTCCCCAAATCAGAGTACTATTTACAGGGTAGCAAGAAATCAATAGATCTGTCATTAGATTTCAGTTTTATAACGATTTACCAACAACTAATGAAGATGCCAAATGCTAACACAGGTCATGATGATGCACCACTGAGCTAAAACAGGAGAGCCAGGGGTCATTTTGACAGCATGCCAAGTCTTTTTGGAATAAAGCCTAAACATCTGTGTTGACTCTGCATTTGGAATCTCTTGTGTTACAATTACATGTGATATTGATTGTCGGTTGATGAGAATCGACAGGCTGGTTGTTTACAGGCACACATAGCCTCACATCATGACACGTGCTGGCTTTTTAACTTTACACTGGTAAGTATCTGGATTGGGTATTAGGTTCCTTTTACTCTTTGTTCCTGAGAACACAACATTCATTATTTACCACAATAAAGGTGGACTCATGAGACCACAGTAGACGTTACCACTTTGCTTCAATCCATATGAAATAAGCTTGAGAACAGGAAAAACAGGCAGTATTTCCTAGTGTTTGTGAAATGGGTTCTGCTTGTGTCTGCTACATAGTAGAGCATTAATTTGCATGTATAGATAAAATGCAGCTGAGCTATCTGGGCCTGAGCTTATCTAAGATGGAAAGAAATAGAGGGGGAAACATTTGATCTGGTCAGATGAGTTTACATTTTAGCGTGATTTCAAGAAAAAAAAAACACCATCAGATTTTCTGGGCCAAAAAACAAAGAGGAATCAGCCAGATCATCATCAGCAAATGGTGCAAAAGCCAATATAATAGGTGACTTGAATATTTGTGAAGGTACCATTGATGCAGAGGCATACGTTGGGATTTTCGACTGACATATGCTTTCATCTAGGCAACGCATTTTCCCAAGTCCATGTCATTTCAGCAAGACAATACAAGGCCTAACTCTGCATTTGCTTCAATAGCGTGGTTTTATAGACACCGAGTATGTGTGATTGACTGGTCTGTTTGCAGTCCAGATCCGTCTCCAATTTTAAATGTCCTTAAAAAAGACATTTAAGAAGTTCTTGAACATTAAATAAAATAAAAGTGTAAAAAAAATAAATAAATAAAGTGTAAATAAAAAGTATAAAAAGTAAATCTGTGCTATAGGTATTACAGTAAATACACTAGAGGTATTGCACATGTATAAAAATAACAGTATAATTACACATTTACAGGAACTTGTTGCACTTAAGTACTTGTTATTACAATGATGTGTTTTGGTTAAAGTGGTGGGGGTTAATTTAACAATTGCTCTTGGAGAAAAAAACCCACTTTCTCTACTGTCCCAAATCTTCTGGAAATGGGTTAAAAATTTGCCATTCCCAAAACAAACTGTCTGTGTGTTTATACTTAGTGACTACTACACACTACTATACATTAATGCTATTTAGGATGTTGGCATTCCTATGAGTAAAGTGGCTGGTGGTGCTGCTGACCCTTGTATAGCCTCAGAGCTAAGAAAGACAAGACAAACCGTTTAAGACGTCCACATGATTGTGATTTCCTGCACAGGAGACAACTATATATCCAGCATGCACGTCAATAAGTGGCTATAAAAAAGAAAATCAACCAGCTGTGGTTGTGCAGAAAATAAAGAAGGGCAGTGGGAATCACAGATGGAAAAGATGATTAGAGCTTGCCTGTGTTGACGCATTGTACTAGCTTTTTGCATATTTTTTATACATAAAATGGACTAATTGCATTTTGAACCCCCCCCACCCAAAAAATAAAATAAAGTGACGTACATGACTATTGGCACCATGCATATGCCATATGCAAATAAATAATGGTTGCACAAAATGCAAAAAGGTCCTCACCCTGAAAGGTGGAGATATTGGAAGTGTTTCATTTTATATGTTTGCCATTTAATATAGACTAATATAGATTCTGTACTTCATTTCACCCCCTTCCAAAACCAGGCATAAATAAGCTTAAACTGTGTTCATGAAAGGGGTTGGTTGTCCCACTAAATTGAGTTATTTTCAATGTTTTTATGTAGAGGGGTACTTTCTTTACATTTTGGTCATTTTATTACCAATGAATACATTTTGTATTGAAGCATGAACTAGCAGCTATGAGAAATGGTTTCTTATACATTTTACTGTTAAATTTATCAACATTAGCTCACAATTAACTTGTGTTTTGATTTAAAATAACTAATAATTGTTTTCTTTTTTTCTATCTAAATTTGCATTTTTCATACATGTAACACATATGTACTGTCCTGGTTTACACTAGAGGTTTAATTTTTCCCATTAATTATTGTGGATGACAGCACACCACCAACAGTTAAAAGTGCCCTGAATATCCAAACATCCACTTTCTATGCTTAATGTGAAATGTTGTTTTGTCTGTCTTTTAACATGATATGATCTTTTTTTTATTTGTGCATAATAAAGACTTAGAATAGAACTCCGATCAGAGTATTTACACACCTGCATATACTAGTGTTCATGATCCAAAATATCAGACTACATTGCACAAGCATTTTCCCAAGGAAATCCCACCTACAAATCAAGAATAAAGACTCTTTATGCCTTGTGTAAATGGGTCCCCACTTTTAGCTGAGTGGAATCTCACAGTTATCTTGGTCACAGCAGCTACATAATGAGTTTGACACTGTTTTATTTCATCTTGGAGCCAGTAAAAATTGTTACTGCGTGAATTTCCTATTGCCTTGTGCCACATGGTTAATGGGTTTTCAGGATAAAAGCGTCTGTTAATTAGAAATCCATTTTAATGTCCTGTGAGGGGAAGTTAACATCCAGCCAAGCTGTGATTGATTACCTGCTGGGGCACAACTGGAGGACAAGAAATCTTTAAACATTTGAGAGATGCATCAATGCACCCAGGTATGTTAAATTATGATGAAATGTACAATTGCTTTAGGTGTAAGAAAATGTTTATAATGTTTATACATTTAATAACAAACAATTATTTGCATACCACTATTTACAATATTTATTCATAATAAATATATATTTGTTTTAAAAAAACCCTACCACTGGATAAACTGTGAGTAATACATAGTATGAACACAGAGATTAGGGTTAGCAATACAGTTTTTAGAGATCAGCTAAATATTTTTGCCATTTAGCAGACACTTTTATCCAAAGCAACTTGCAATTCAAACAATTGAGGGTTAAGGGCCTTACCCTTGGACCCAAAGGTGACAACTTTGCAGTGGTGGACTCCATGTCTCAAAACCTATACATAAAGCAAGGACAATAATGATCCCAGAACAAAACTTGTGAGATACTGCACTCATTTAGGCTCTGAAAAATCAGAATTGATGCTAACAAGTTGATAATGGTCTGATAAAAGTCTAACAAGAGCAGTCTTACTAAAACAAACAAACAAACAAACAAACAAACAAACAAACAAACAAAAAAAACACAAGCAGGCAACACAACTGAGGCAAGCAGAAGGTAGCACTGAATCTGACTGTTAGACAACAACAATTTTACAACTTTTTACAGAAACTTGCTTGTTTGCAAGCCTTTGAAAGGTCAAGATCGTCTAAAAACCTTAGAAACATGGACCATAATAGGTAGATTTTTATGTTGGCCACACAATTACTAATAACATTTAGTATAATGAAATAGTGTTATTAACTTATTGAGGTATTGAGTTAAATACACATGTGATTGGTCTAGAGAAAAACATCAAACCTTGTATAGTAGGGATGCAAATTTTTCCCAATTTTCTTCAACCAATCATTAGTCGTGGGTTAATCAATAACCAAAAAGCTTACAGCATCTCATTAAAACACATCACTCACTTTTATATCAACCAGACTTTGTTTTATATCAACATAGTAAAAATGGCAATAATGTAGAACAGTAAGATAAACACTGGAACTAGCAGAACTAGTTGAACATTCAGAATGTAGATGTTAAACAATAGCCAGTAAAACAATTCATTACAAGCACTAACTAAACATGTTAATTTCAATTGATAGATGTTGAAAGATGCAGTTGGTACGTAAATGTTTTTACAGTAAAACATCAGTGTAGTTACTATAAGACAATGGGCACATTTATACCTTTGTACTGGAGCATGATGCAAAATATCCACATTATTACACGTAGATCTTCATGTGCAGAGTTTAACATGTAGTCAGACTGCATAGTGATGCAAAACAGCTTCTGTTTATATTTTTACTGCATAATAGTTTTGTTGTTTAATGTTTAAATGACATCATTAAACAGCTAACTAAATTAAATGGCACTAACTAAACAGCATTTATCGAATAATTACTTCTCTGTTGGTCATCACTTAACTGGTTAAAAAATATTTGTGTCATTTGGGTGCTTTTACCACTTTTCTACCTAAGCTTCAATTAAAAACCTTAGTGTACAGAGCTACAACTTATCTAAACATTATTGCATTAAGACTATTGCACCTGACTGTCTAATATCATTCTTTCTCTGGGAACTGATGGAAACCTTTCCAATAGAGTGGAGGCTTTTTTAGAAAATGAAAAGAGGAAAGGGACTCCATACTGATGCTTTGAATTAGGATATCCAACAAGCTCATGGTCAGAAGTCTACATACTTTTGGCTATAAAATGCCTTTATTTAGATGCATGGTTTCATTAAATAAAATTTACATTTTAATTTACTTTCCTCTACATGACTACTGATCTCATTAGCAAATTGAAATTTTAGATAATCAGGTAAGCATACAGTGCATGATAAAAAATGAAGGAAAACCTCTACTGACATTCCATATAAAGCTTTTGACAAATGCTGCTTTTTTTTCTAAATAGTACAATTGTTGTTTATGAGTTTAAAACCAAGACGGCAAGCCAAAATATAAGGTTTGTAAAACTGACCAGATTACTGCTGTAGATCCCTCGTGCTACATTAAAATATTTTCACTTTACTTGCATTTTTAGATTCAAAACACTGTATGGACCTGGCTTGTAATTCTTTTACCTACTTTATCACTTACTCACTTACTCATGTTCAGTATTTGGATATTTGTCCACAAGAAAACAGAAAACAATACCACAGCTATAAAGCTTAACCACAGTTAAGCATCTACCAGATTTACCAAACAAGATGGACAGTTGTGAATGGTTTTGCCTGCAAGCCATCATCAGTCTTCCACTTTCAATCCATCTGTGTTCCCCCATTAGATTCCAGACAGGCTGAGAGCCGCGGGATCGTTAAAGGAGATAAAATCGGCCATGATGGATGGAATCACTCGTGGAGCAGAGATAAAAGTTATCAGAGCTTGGTGGAAAAAAATGAAGGCAGGTGTCTTTGCACCCTGCAGGTCTAGGGAGGGTTCGGTATGCCACATGATCAAGTATATAGTTTCAATTGAATGCAAGCAGAGCAACTCAAACACTTTTCCTCTGTGGTGGAAAAAGTCAGAAGTCATCAGAGTAACTAAAATGTTACTGAATTATTTAAACTTTGGATTGTAAGAAAAGTACATATTAAAAAATCTATTCTTATAGAGCGTAATTTATTATGAAGGATTAAACTAGATCAAAAAGATATTCCAGGTATACCTGTGATTCACCAGAGCTTTTTGTCTGGTGTTACACAACAGTGACCAAAAGTCAGTCTCACAGTTGGAAGAATGCATTAATACTCATAAATAATAGGTCACAGAACGGCAGGAAACACCTTTATCTGTCGCCAGCCACAAATGACCCATCAGGCGCAAGTTAAAAAACCCCTGATTCAGTGCAGACAAAAGCAATTTAAAGTAATCACTCAAAATGTTATCTCAAACATCATTTACCTAAAATATTTGATATTTTATTATATTTTATATTAAAATAGACTTTAATATAAAACGATTACTATATTATTAGGCTTTAATATTTTAAAATATGTTTGGCATGAACACCCAGGTGAAGCAGCAGGATATTCCGCTAGCACACCAATACTGAACACCCCGTTTCGAATCTCGGCTCTGCTACCGGTCAGCTGGGCGCCATCTAGTGGGCACAATTGGCAGTGCCTGTAGCAGACACATTTGCCATCAAGTCTGCTGGGTGGGAAAAGGCCGGGTGGGGTCTTTAAACGCTGTGTAAAGACCCTGGTTAGTTGGAAGGGGCGTGGAGCAGGCAAATATACCCTCCTTAAACGCAATCTGGATTCGCAGCGGAAAACTAATAGGCTATGCTAAATTGGGAGAAAAAGGAAGAAAATGCATCAATAAATAGAAAAACAAATGTTTGGCATGTTTTGAGTCTGGTAATCTGGTTTCCTCCCACCTCCCAACAGCATGCAGAAAATGGTTCAGCGACTCTTAAATGACCATAGGCGGGTGTAAGTGTGGGTGACCTTTAAGATAAATAATGGGTTGTCATGTTCTCTTGGCTAAATAAGAAAAGGTGATTTAGTGCATATTTAAGGACATTCATGCTTATTTCAACATTATAATGGTAAGACCCAGTCTGCATGATACATCAGCATTATCAAAGAGCGTAACTAACAAACCGGTCTGACTGCAGTCCAGACCTGTCTCCTAATAACAACCTGTGGCATATTATAAAATGTGACAATATGACAACAAGCCTTGAATTACAAAAGAATGGCAAAATATTCTGCTTTAAAAAGTCTGCAAATTATTAATAAATGTTGTTAAAAGCTAAGGTAATGCAAAACAATTGTAAACATGATTCTGTCCAAACCTTTAAAAAAATTCTTACAACTTTACTCAAGTTGCGCAACCAGTCGCAAACAAAAAGCGCAACTAGAAACAACTGTCTTCACAATATTGGTTGTGTCTGAGGGAGGGGACACCAAATAAAAAAATCACTTCAACCCATGCTGTCTGTTTGAGGCACCGGCACAAGCAGCAAAGGTATTCAGAGAAAAAAAGTGAGCCTCCATGTGTTAGAGCTTTCTGTAAGGATCTGTATAAATATGTGGTTGGCAGCACCTCACCTACTTAATTACTTGTAATTATAGAATTTTTGGGGGGCTTTCAAGTTTTAGGGATTCACACAGTGGATCTGGTTTGCTTACTAGACTGCATAATAGACTTGGTACAGTGACAGTGCATGTTAGTTTTTAGCTTAAGTGCTGAGTAAAGAGGTGGGTCTTCAATGCTCTTTTGTAGACAATGAGAGTCTGGCAGAGAACGGACAGGGGAAGTTCGTTCTACCACTAGTACAGAAAAAAACCTTGATGAGTGTCTTTCTCTAATTCGTGGTGGAGGATCAAGACAAGCAATACTAGTGGCTCGGAGGTTGCGTGGTATAGAGCGGGGTGTGATGAGTTCTCTAAGGTACAGTAGCTTGGGGCTCGTCCGTTTTGGCTTTGTAAGCGAGCATCAGTGTTTTAAACTGAATGTGGGCAGCTACAGGAAGCCAGTGAAGAGAACGCAGCAGTGGGGTGATGTGGCAGCATTTAGGTTGGTTAAAAACCAGGCGAACAGATGCATTTTGAATGAGTTGCAAGGGTTTAATAGTGGACATGGGAGCACCTGCCAGGGGGGAGTTGCAGTACTCCAGCTTTAGATTATAAGTGATTGGACAGGAGTGGCTTTCACAGTGAGAAATGGAAAAATCTTTTTGATGATGTAGAGCATGATCTTGCCTCGTTGGCTACATGAGTAGAGAAGGACAACTGGTTATCCAGGACAACACTGAGGTTTCATACATTATCAGAGGGTTTAATCTGGGAGTTATTAGGAAAGATGACTAGATTTTGGGATGAGACAGATTTCTTGGAATAAGTATCAGCTCTGTCTTGCTGGGATTAAGTTTTAGGGGATTGCTGCTAAATTTGGAGTAAAATTAAAAAATTTAATTTAATCACATACACTGACAGTGATATTAATAGACATTTTAATTAAGAAGCCTACATGAATGGACGGTATCTCTCAGCAAACACGTTTAAGTACCTAATTTCATTACCATACAAAAACATTTTTCAAACTGACTTCCTAAGGTGCTGACCAGCAAGCAAAAAAAATAAAATTAAAAAAAATAAAAAAAATAATAATAATTTCATCACACTGACACACACATAACCATATTTGCCGTTCTATGGTCTACCGCTTGATTTTCTTTACTACATTTTTAAGAAATGAAATGACAGCATGGCAGGATCATTTATGTAGAACAGCAGGGGTGCACAACATGAGATCAGACATTCACAGCATCTTCTGCTCACGCTCACTTTCTCTCTGTAAGTTCATGAGTTCATCTCATTTCAAACATGAACATAAACCTGGAAAGGTACAAATAATGCAAAAATACTGTGTAATGCATGAATGCTCTTTAATTAACTTTACTGAGGAAGTAAATGTAGAAATATTTCAAAACACCCTTTTACATTTTCAACCATCTGTGTTTTATGTGTCACCTGAATATATAAAGAAATATATAAACATAATAATGCTAAGAAGAAGAAGAAACTTTGGAAACAAAAATTGGGGACCTTCAGGGCAAATTGACAAAAACCACTGCAAACCAAGAGGAACATAAAGGTGTCTCTTTCAGTCTCAAAAATATACATGCACAACATAATGTTGTATGGACATGACTCTTTGTGACTCTTTGAGTCACATTACAGAACTCCTCTGTGGTACGGCTTCCCAAATCAATAAAAGATTTTTTTTCTCCACAAGCCAAAAGCCCACTATCCAAGATGAGAAGGGAGGGGATGGGACAAATGGCCATCAGCTTTCTTGCAGTGGCACATCACAAACAGGTGGACGGGGGGCCCAAATGCCCAATGAGGAACAAGCTTTACTTATTCATGCGCTTAGATGCATCAAGTGAGAATTGCAAGGACACATGTCACTTACAAGTCTATGTTCCTAAATTGTAGATATATAAATACTAAAAGTAACCATTCTGTTGATGGGAAATTGGCCAGCTGTACTTCACTCAGTCCATTATTAGAAAGTAACCACTAAAGGACCAGCACTGACCCAATTTTATCTGAGTGGTAGACCATTTTAATGACAATAAAATAATAAAGGCATGTTATTATGTTGTGTGAGAACAAAGATATTAGGTGCAGTAGTGTACACTTACTGGCCCCTTTATTGAATGTACCTATTTTGTTGGCACAAGTGTGAATGTTATTTTTATTTGTTGATATGTTACAGTATATATTTCAGTTTAATTTACAATTCAGAGTTTTAGTGTGGTTTAAACTTTATATTAAATGTAATTTATTGAATCTATTAAATGTTTGTTGTTTAATGTTCACATGTTTAAATTTTAGCAGGGATTGTGTGCTTCCTACAGTGTCACTTTGTGTTGAATTTCTCTGAAAACTTAAAAAAAAAACATTTTACAGTGTTATTGGTTTTAAATTAGTGTACATTTACAAGTTGACAAAACAAAACTTTAAATATCACTTTTTTATGCTGTTCCCATGGTGGTTACTTTCTAATAGTAGACTAAGTACAGCTAGTCAATTTTGTGCTGCTCAGTAAAAACAGAAATCACTGATTTAAAAATTATGTGACGTCATAATTAAAACTGGGCGTCTGTTATAAATTAGTGATATATGTGTTTATTTGCGTTTACAATTTATATAAATAAAATGTTACGTTTTGGAATCATTATGGGAAACAAAATAAATCAAAACAGTCTGTAAGCTGCCTAAAATGTTTTTTACAATAATTTTACAATATAAATATATACAACAGTTTTTTTATGTTTTAATCTAAAAATAAATCAAATTAATTGAAAGTAAACAATATTACACTCCTGTCAAACTGCTGCTGTGGGTGGATATTATTCGTTTTTTAGGACTATTCTCAACCCAGCAGTGAGTTCCACTGACACATGCGCTGTCACACTCCTGTGCTAGATCAACATCTACAAACATAAAACACACAGTCATGCTACTACTAGCTCAGTGTCACTGCTGTAATGAGAATGGTGTTCCAAATAGTATTTAGCCAGTTGAGGTCCTATGGGTCTCATTAATAGATGGTGGTAGAAGGGTAACCATAGAAACAGATAGGCTAAACTCTGTATTTGCATAACTACAAAGCACACCTGCAGTTCAAGTAATAAAGTTCAACATAATTATAAGACAGACCTACAACTGCAATCAGATATATTTACTTTTCAGTCTTAGTAAACAGACAAAATGAAATATAATGAAAAAATAAAAACATCAAGCTCTCTTTACAAATGTCCATGGCACTACTACTCAAACCACAGCCTCAGTACTCCTCAGGAACATCCTTTGATAATCACTAATAAGCAATTTCGATAAGCAGTTACTAGGACTGTTCAAGGTCTTGGTAATCTTATTTTACCCATTGTCCTTTTGGTGCAATGAAATTATCTTTCCCTCAGCTTTAGTTTACACCATGGTTACAACACAGCTATAAATAAAGCAGCTCCTCATGTATACAGTTATGAACATAAGCCACATTTTAATGGTGGGGGAGTAGCCACAATTTAAGACAAAGACATAGGCCTTACTCTTGTTTGTTTATTAAGAATTTAACATCATGTTTTACACTTTGGTTACATTCATGACAGGAACGGTAGTTACTCATTACACACAAGGTTATATCAAACACAGTCATGGACAATTTTGTATCTCCAATTCACCTCACTTGCACGTCTTTGGACTGTGGGAGGAAACCGGAGCACCCGGAGGAAACCCACGCGGACACGGGGAGAACACACAAACTCCACACAGAAAGGACCCGGACCGCCCCACCTGGGGATCGAACCCAGGACCGTCTTGCTGTCAGGCGACCCACGTAGCCAATGTGCCGCCCGGCCTCACTCTGAAAACAACTCATAGAATTTACTCCTTTAAATTGCTAGTTGCTGACATAGCATACTTCGATAGAATGCAGGTGTACAGAACATCATGTATCCCAGTTAGTTTTGAAAGCTGTTTTGTTATTTGTCTCCAATATTCTAAAAAAAAGCAGTGTCTCAACAATTATTTTCTTATCTGCATATTCATAAAACATTTCAATCAGTATTAAGACCCCATCATAGTACTGAAACTGCATTAATTAGGGTAGTTAATGATCTGTCCTCTAATAATAAATGCATCTTATTTCTTGTTTTATTAGATCTTAGTGCAGCGTTGATACTGTAGATTATAATATTTTACTGGATAGGCTAAAAAATACAGTAAGTCTTAAGGGACTCACACTGTCTTGGTTTAAATCCTACTTGACTGACCACTCTCAGTTTGTTTATGTAAATAATAAATGCTCTGAATCTACAAAAGTAAAGAATGGTGTTCCACATGGGTCAGTACTGAGACCTATATTATTACACTTAATATGCTACTATTATGAAAAATTATTTATAAACATGGCATCAATTTTCACTGATATGCAGATAACACATAGCTTTATATACCAGCCAAACCCAATTATATTAACACAATTAGTAAGATTGAGGATTGTGTAAATGACATAGAAGACATGATACTGTGTAATTTTCTTGTCCTCAGATAAAACAGAGGTACTGTTTGATCTAAGGCCACGAGGGACAAGTTGTCCAACCTGGTGCTAAACCTAAACACTTTCTCTGTTGCCCAGCTCAGTTGTAAAAAACCTGGGTGTCACAATAGATTTAGACTGCTCCTTTGATGTGCACATTAGTAATAGTACTAGAGTTGCTTTCTTCATCTGCCCAATATCTCTAAAATAAGACATGTACTCTGTCAGTGACACTGAAAAACTGATTGATGTGTTTATAACTTTAGATTACTGCAATGCTCTTCTCACTGGATGCTTCGGCAGATCCATGAACAACTCAAGTTGGTTCAAAATGCAGCAGCTTAAGTGCTAACTAGAACTAGAAGGTTTGGTCATATTGGTCCTGTTCTATCATCTCAGCACTTGTTGCCTATTCAATTCTACATTAATTAAAAAATACCTGTACTACCCTATGAAGAATTACATGGCCTGGCTTAACAGTATTTGAATAAACTTTTTCTGCTCCACAACTCGGCACATTCAACTTTGTTCTCATGATGAAGTCACCCTCTGCTTTCTCAACAGGGGTTTTTAGTTTGTTGATCCTGGATGCTGTAAAGTTGCTTTGAGACAATGTATATTGTAAAAAGAGCTATACAAATACATTTGACATAACTTGAAGTTGTCTCTGGTGTGCTGTTTATATTACACATCACAGATGAAGCAAATTAAAGATCATTATTGAGTTCCCAGTGGTTTAATCATGTTGTAACAAAGGTCATAGAAAATATCAGTATATTTTAAGATTAGCAGTATGTAGGGGTTTAATCATTTTGACATTATTAACAAAACACATGCTACTCTAAAACACAACATCATTCATTTTCTTTGTTCATTTGCTGTATCATTTAACTGTTAAGGACTTCATTTAAAGCAAAATCTAGATTCTGCAGAAAATATTTAGTTTATTTAGTCAATAATTGTTTGTTTTACCACCGCTTTATCCTATTCAGGGTCGCAGTGAGTCTTATTTACTGGAGGAAAGGCAGGGAACACCCTGGACAAGTTACTAGTTACTCATACCCAGGGGGTAAGGATACCCATACAGACACAGGAAATTATGCAAACTCCACACAAAAAGGACCTGGCCTGCTACACCTGGGACTCAATTAAGGACAGCCTAAGAGGTGTACACCTTCAGAGGTGTAAATGGTTATTTTCTTTGTGGGGTCACAAGTCAGATTTCATGATTTCAGCAACTGCTTATTTTTTGTCAAAAAACACCAAAAATCATTTTTGCAGTGAATTTAAAGCAGCTAAACACTGGTGACACAGTTTATAGTCAAGCAAGCTTTATATATCTATAAGCTTATAGGCTCCTGTCCTGTTTTGAAGCCTTGACCTACATAGACTGAGATTTTCACTAAATAATATACAATAAATATTGACTGCTTTGACAAACATTCTTTTTAAACTGACTGACAATTCACAAAGTTTGGTGCAAACTGTTGAGCCACAACCCATTTGAATCCCTCAGCTATTACCAATTCACTTGTGAAAGTACAAAATAGGCCACTCAGTATATGACTCAACATGACATTTAGAGTTTGCAGGTTTTTTAGTACTTTGTAGTATTCTAGAGACACAAAGAGCTGAAAAACTGCTGCTTCTTTGAACTGCGTTTGTTGGAGTATGTCAGCATTTTGATCTAAGAGCTGCGGCAATTTTAAGAGACAAAAAAGGTCATGGGGATGTTTTAATTACAGAACATTTCCAAAACCCCTGAAACAACGATAAATCACAGATAAAACATCAGCAGTAATTACAGCATTATTGTTTCAGCCTTTGTGTGCACAGCTTTCCATTTCATTAACATTAGTAAGAGCTTGTGAACCCTGTGAAGACTTTCCCCTTAATATTCTCACCTGGGGTTCTGGGTGGTCACTGGGTCACACTTTTTTATTCTGGAATTTCTCCCAAGATGACAAATCCCTCCAATTCACTGGGCATAATTTGTCAATAAACAGTTTAGTGTGTATTAAATCTGGTCTGGACCAACAGAAGGGCTACTGTCTCTTAAATTTGTGAAAAATTTTAATACTGCTGATGAGGTAAATGTGTCACAACACACAGCGCATCAAACCCTTCTGTGTATGGAACTGCATATTTAGGACAGTCAGAATGTGCTTGCTTACAAAATGAGCTTGCTTACTCCTATCCACAGCTGAAAGCACCCACAATGTGCATCAAAACTGGACATGAGAGGCACCCGACTAACTAAAACATGCTAGCATACCAGAGCTGACATCTCAAACTCGTTAGTTCTTGTTAGTTTGAATCTCAGCTGCTACCGGCAGGATGGGCACCTACACTAACAATGATTGGATTATTGTTCAGGGAGGGTGCCCGGAGAGGACTCCTCATAACTGATGTAATTACGACCTCTGCTGGCTGATTGATGGTGCCTGCACAGAGACAGGGGATAATGTGATCAGGGTGTGTCTCTCCATGCGCAAAGCTGATCCACAGATAAACTCATCTTGTGCAGGTGAAAAGATGCAGTCAACTACTGCACACGTGAAGGACAGAGTGGAGGTCAGCATCTGTAGAGAGGAAGCGAGAGGAAGCGAAATGCAATAGGGTAATTGGATGCAACTGTATAGGGAGGCAAATTGTGGGAAAAATGCAAAAAAGAAAAAGCCTTTGGGCATGTAGGGCTATCTATAAAAACCTACGCCGAAAGCATGAATGGCACACATTCAATTGGCAATTGAAAATATACAAAGAAATGTTGATTTTCTTGCATGTCTTTAACAGAGTTCACAAGTCTCTGTTGTTATGTAACATCCCTGAAGGCCAGACTCCACTGATAAGCTTTTTGTGCTCATCGGACCTAAGATAAAATAATCTTGTAGAAAGTGGAAGAAAAATGGCACTAACAAAAGATAATCTCGGTAAGCTATGTGACAGCGCATTTGGGTTTTGTTATCAGCTCACAGAAGACTTAAGTGGTTCAGTATAGAGTTGTCAGTGCTTGCAGACAGAAAAACACTGGTGTAATTTATCTTTTATCTCTTCTAGTCAAAGGAAAGGTAAGGAAGTTACTCTACACTGCTGCTGGCAACCTGCACCTGGTGGAGAGGTTTAAGTACCTCAGGATCTTGTAATGGAAACAGAGAGTGGGAGATTGATAAACGAATTAGGTAAATGCAGCAGTTTTGCAGTCATTGTACCAGTCTGTGGTGGTGAAGCAGAAACGTCCAAGTTCCTATCTTTATGCATGGACATGAGCTTTGAGTAATGACCATAAGAGTAAAACTGTGGGTACAAGGAATAGAAATGATGTTCCTAAGTGGAGTCGCTGGGCTTATTTTCCATGACAGCCTAAGACTGAGAGAAGCTAGTAAAAGTAGTTTCAGCATCTTACAAGAATGCCCTCTGGTTGGCTCCCACTAAAGTTGTTTCCAGCGTGTCCCTCTGGACGAAGACCCAGGGCAACCCAGAACCCGCTGGATAAAATATTTCTTACAGTTGGCCTGGAAACGTCAGGGATCCCCCAGGAGAAGCTGAAATATCTGGCTCTCTCAGCCTGTTGCCACCACAACCCTCACCAGGGAAAGAAGATGGAAATCGAACTAAACAGTATAGTAACAACATCACAGTACAATTACAATGAGAGTAAAAATTTCTAGAATATTCAAGTAACAGTTTTGCATTCCACAATATCACTTGTTACTTTTTTACATGTGGAAAAAAGTGTATTAGAAAAGTGTTCATTATTAGGAAGCCTGTAGTAGCTGGTGAACGTGCCCCGGGTTCCCAGCGAAACAGGTCTTACAGAGCTCAGAAAACAAAGGCTTCTTATAGTAAGCCTCCCAATTAGGGCTGATCACCCGCAGCTGGGGGCTGGCCTACTTAAGCCAGCTCCACTCAGCAGCGGGTGTCGCACCTTTTGTTTGTTTTCTCTCTCGTTGTGGCAGCTCGTCCACGCTTCGTTTGTAGCCATAGGTGGTACCCCTGGTGGCTTTAGGTCACCCGGGTGTGTAAAACTGCAAGGTTGAGGTAGTTAGGGTTTTCTTTCCTACCTTCTTAGAACCAGCGTGGTGCGACGCCGTGCAGTCCTCGAACTGCCGTTTATTTATGCGCTTGGCATTTCGCTTTAGCGGTCTCATTCAGCGCCGTCATTCAGCGCTGGTAGTAGCTTCGGCGTTAGAGCCTTTAGTTAAGTTGATCGTTGGATTCCGCAACCGCTGGGTGGCGACGCCGTAGAGTACGCGGCTATCTCGCCAACTTCCCAGGTTCAAATCCATCTGTCTAACCTTACTTGTTTTTGCTCTTTTGTTTCAGATCGGCGTACCTCAGCCCCGCGACCTAAGGCTAAGGGCAGCCGATCGAAACCCTCGCTAGCCTACCGCAGTATCGGGGCTAGCGTTCAGTGAAAGTTTTCTCCCGCACTCATTCACCGGAGCGCTTAAGGCGCGCTCGTGCTTTTGTTTCTCCAGCGCTACGTTAGCGCAGTGGTAACGCTCCCGGCTGTCACGGCGTAGACCCGGGTTCGCATCCCGCTTTCTTCGTTTGTTCCCTTTTTTGCATTTTTTCATTTAGCTGCGTCATCAGCTTCCGTCGGAGTTTCCGATCGGTTTTTTTTGTTCTATTTTTGTTAACTGTTTACCTTTCCGTTGTACTTATTTAAATAAAATAAAATATTCTTTATTTTTACTTCTGCATTTGTGTCCCTTTCTTCCCACGTGACAGAAAGGTGCGACCATTCCATGGACGCAGCAGAAGTACCGCCCCTTGCTGACGTACTACGTCACCAAGGCATGGCGTTAGGCAGGCACGAGGTGGCCCTGAACGAGTTGGCGCAGCGGGTAGTTGCGCTCACCCAGCAGCTGCCAACATCAGGGACCGGCTCGGACTCCACAGCCCACTCTCCTACCCACTCCGGAGGGTGTGAAAACCGCGACACCCCTATCCCTTCTCCTGAAAGGTATTCGGGAGAAGCTAGGAAGTGCCGTGGCTTCCTCCTCCAGTGTGCCCTAGCATTTGAGCTGTAACCCTCTCGTTACCCCACTGAGCGGTCGAAGGTTGCTTACATTATATCCCTATTGACTGGCCGAGCATTAGAATGGGCTACCGCCCTCTGGGAACAAAATGCTCCAGAATGTTCTTCTGAAAGCTCCTTTAAGGAAGCCCTAAAGGAGACCTTCTTCCACCCTTCGGGGGGCCGCGAGGTAGGTCCACGCCTACTTGAGCTCACCCAGGGTGGTCGGTCAGTTGCGGACTATGTAATCGAGTTCAGAACACTAGCGGCGGAGTGTGGTTGGGACGAGGGGGCTCTTACTGCCATCTTCCATCGTGGTTTATCAGGTAAAGTGAAGGACGAGCTGGCCACTAGGAACCCCCCAACTACCCTTAAGGCCTTCTATACGCTGGCCACATCTATTGACACCCGTCTTCGCCAGCGGGCTCGGGAACGAGGTACCTATCCTCCGTTCACCCGCTCGCAGGCGCCTCCTACTTCTCCTCCACCTGTCCTGGATCCCGAACCCATGCAGTTGGGCTCAGCGCATGCCAACGCCCCATCGGCATCGGGTTCATTTTCTCGACCCCGGCAACCGGTAAACAACTAGGCCGCTCTCGTGCCAGGGAGTCGGGAGCGAGCCAAATTACCATCCCTGCCCAAGGTCTACTTCTGCAGGCCCGGTTGTCTTGGGGTCTGGGAAACACAAACCTTCGGGTTTGTGTTGATTCAGGTGCGGTGGAGAATTTTATTGACAGCACTCTGGTACGCAGGCTGGGGATTGAGGTCCAACCGCTAGCCACACCAGTGTCGGTCTATTCTGCGGATGGCCGACCTGTAACGGGCAGCCCGATAACCCAACAGACAAAACCTCTCACGTTGCGTCTGCAAAACCACGAGGAGCGGATCACCTTTCTTGTGACTCACGTTCCTCACCTCCAGGTGGTTTTGGGGTATTCGTGGCTGCAAAGACACAATCCCCAGATCGACTGGACCACCGGATCAATCTTCATCTGGGGAACGCGGTGTCGTGATTCGTGCTTGCTGCAAGCTGGCACGAGTACCGCTCCGACCGACCCCAAGATGGAGGTCCCGGATTTGGCAGCTGTTCCTCCTGTGTACCATGATTTACGGGAGGTTTTTAGCAAGTCCAGGGCGCAGGACTTGCCCCCCCACAGACCGTTCGATTGCGTCATTAACTTGTTGTCCGGCACTACTCCTCCTAGGGGGCGCCTTTTTTCGCTCTCCGGCCCTGAGAAGGTGGCTATGGAGGAGTATGTGCGCGAGGCGCTCAAACAGGGGTTCATCCGTCCTTCCTCCTCCCCAGCTGGGGCAGGGTTCTTTTTTGTGAACAAGAAGGATGGCACCCTGCGCCCCTGTATCGATTATCGCGGTCTGCATTTCACTTCCTCTCTACTGATGCTGACTTCCATCCCTGACCGAAGAGAGCCCCCTCTGACACCGGCACTTGCAGACTGCATCTTTTTTCACCTGCATGAGACAAGTTCATATGTTGATCAGTTTCGCACACTGGGAGTCACGCCCTGATCCCATTATCCCTCATCTCTGTACAGGCACCATCAACGAGCCAGCAAAGGTCGGTAACGCATCTGGCATGAAGTATACACTTGTAACTGTATTTATATTAGTCCCTTCACTTAGCGTTGCACATCCCAAATACCTTTATGATCCCTACACAAGTGCCCTACATGGGTTCGAAAAACAATTCTATAAGCAACCTTCAGATTAAACTGAAGCCATTTACAGCACCTGATCACAATTTGGCGTGCCAAAGCAAAGCGTCTGAATAATTTTATTAAAACAAGAAATTTCAGTTCTTGATATTTAGTACATTTTTTTTTAAACTTGTTTTACTTTGTCATTATGGGTGATTGTAGATTGATTGGTAAAAAAAAGGCAATTATATGAAGTTGTTTTGGTTGTAACCGAACTGTATACACTTGTAACTGTGTATTTACATTTAGTCCCTTCCCATAGCGTTGCACCTCCCAAATACCTTTATGATCCCAACACCAGTGCCCTACATGGGTTTCAAAAACAATTCTATAAGCAACCTTCAGAATTACCTGAGGCCATTTACACCCCTGGGGCAAGAGGAATCCCCGCCAACTCTGACAAACTAGCCAATCATTGTTAATGTAGGTGCCCAGACTGCTGCTGCTTGAAAACATTTCCAAGCAACTTTAGGTCCACTTATCGTCTTACTTACAATTCTTTGTAAGTACAAAGTACATGGAACAGTGGTCTCTGAATGTGTCTGGATAATTATATGTAAACCAAGACCCACCAAAAACAGGTAACAGTGATGACAAGCATGTATTTCAATCCCTTTGTCACAAGAACATCTACTTCAAAAAATCCCCATATTGCTTGTACAACCTGCAACACTTCATTAATTCATCTGAATATAACAATGTACATAAAAAATGCCTGTATGCATGCAAATTCAATCCCACCTCCACTCAGAGTGATGAAGCAGTAGTGACAGGAAAATTACTCCGACACTGAGAAGCAGAGATGCCCTGATTATATGTAGCTAAATATTTTCACTCTGCATCGCTATCAGCTATGCAAACACAGCAATAACCTCCCTGGTGAGCGTGCTTTCACTGCTTTACTCTTTATAGCAATGTTTATTTCTCTTGGCTACAGACCAGGCAAGCGTCTGACAGTCTATTAACAGCAACCTCACTCTGGGAGCCCGTTCCAAACCATAGATCTGAAAAGGGCTATGCACAATTAGTGTCCAGCCAACCCAGAGTGCTTCCTGGGGATCACATTACTTTATGTCCACTTAGTCATTATTTAGGGTGAAGGATGTGGGCTGCAGCTGGAAAATAAAATATCATTAACGCAGAGTATTTCCTAATGTTTTAATATGGAAATTGTACCAGTATTAACATTATTAGACATTATTTAAAAGAATAGTTTGAAGTCACCCTAGACATAGGTAAAATGAGGAAGTAGGGGATCATGGAGGGGATCCATATCTCCCCCATGCACTCTCTCAACCAGTGTTCCTCAGGGCTCTGTACTTGGCCCACTTCTTTTCTCTATCTACACCCGCTCTCCTACAACTCCTATGCAGATGACACTCAGCTCGTTCTGTCATTTCCTCCTTCAGACACACAAGTCTCAGCTCGCATCTCAGCATGTCTGCGAGATATCTCACAATGGATGTCAGCTCATCATCTAAAACTTAATCCCAGCAAGACAGAGATGTTGCTCATTCCCGGAGATCAGTCTCCAACCCAGGACCTAGTCATTTCTCTTGATGACTCCCAGATCAGACCATCTGATAAGGTACGAAGCCTTGGTGTTGTCCTGGATAACCAGCTGACCTTCTCTCCTTATATAGCCAACATGACAAGATTGTGCTGGTTCCTCCTGTACAACATCAGGAAGATTCGGCCATTTCTCTCCAGGGAAGCTACCCAGATTCTGGTCCAGTCACTTGTAATCTCACGGTTGGACTACTGCAACTCCCTCCTAGCAGGAGCTCCAATGTCCACTACTAAACCCTTGCAGCTCATTCAAAATGCAGCTGCCCGTCTGGTTTTTAACCAACCCAAACACTGCCACATCACCCCACTGCTGCGTTCTCTTCACTGGCTTCCTGTAGCTGCACGCATTTAGTTTAAAACACTGATGCTCGCCTACAAAGCCAAAAATGGACCAGCCCCAAGCTACCTTTGTGGTCTAATCAAACCCTGCTCTGTACCACGCAACCTCCGAGCCTCTAGTCTCGCTCGACTTGAGCCTCCACCCAGGACTAAAGGAAGACAAGCATCAAGGCTCTTCTCTGTTCTAGCACCCAAGTGGTGGAATGAACTTCCTCTGTCCGTCCGAACATCTGAGTCTCTTGCTGTCTTTAAAAAATGATTAAAAACCCACCTGTTTACTAAGCACTTAAGCTGACTTGTACTAACATTTTTTTTTCCATTTCCAAAAAAAATAAAATAATAAATTACACTTTGGTTCTAACAGGTTTCAGCAGATTTGTGTTCTTCGACTGTTGTTTACTAAAACTTGAGAAATGATATGTTCACTATGGAAGCACTTCTGTAAGTTGCTCTGGATAAGAGCGTCTGCTAAATGCAGAAAATGTAAATGTAAGTACATGAGCCTTTCGGATATCCCATTCCAAACTATTCAGTCTGTGAGACTTTGTGACCATACAGTCAAAAGGTCCTATTCTAAGGCCAGGCAGTGATGTTGGATGAGAAGCTCTAGCTTGCAATCAATGTTCCACTTCAGCACACAGGTGTTCAGTGGAGTTATAGTTCAAGCTACTCATGTTTCTATATGCCAAAGTCTTGCAACCATGTCTGTCTAAACATTACGCTCAGGGTCAAAGTCATGCTGAAAAAGGGCCTGTTCTAAAAATGTTGCAACAAAGTTCAAAGCACTGAGCATCATTTATTCTATATAATTGCTTTTGGGTGTGGCTAAAACACCCAAACACAATAATTAAGAGGAATGACCAATACAAGCATGACATGAGGCCCAAACCACAGAAACCCTGGTGAGTTCCCAGGAAAGCAAACAGAATGCTGACATCCATCGTCGGCAAAAACGGGAGCAAAACTCACGCTCTGGCATCACTGCTTCAAAAGAAAAGGTGTGTCAGCTAATGTGCTGACAAACAGAATAGAGAGAAATCGCAATATTAGGGAACCTTGCACCTAAAGTGCATCAGCGTCAATGACAATGACAGTTTATACTGTGACTTCGTGCTTCCTTCACCAGCCAAACTGGCTGACAGAGAAAGACACGACTCTAAACGGGATTCTCTGCTGAATATGCATTCAGCACCCACCCTGTTTCAGCAGGATTACACCGTGATTACACCCACTCACACCAGAGACAATTTAGAGCAGCCAATTCACCTGTCATGTCTTAGGAGGTAGGAGAAAACCCACACAGATGTGAAGAAAGTGCCAGAAGCTAGCTTTGAGACCGGGTCCCCAAAACCCCGGTGCTCTGCGGCAGTAAAACGTCCTGCTGAAATACTGTGTCAACCCTGGGTAAGGTGCACAACACCTATTGAGTATGCAGTTTTTAAACAGCAGCACAGTTCAGTTAAAACAGGAAATAAATGCTGTCAATAAAAAAGAGGAAACTGAGAAATGTCTACAATTATAAGTGATTTAGAACAGCAATTTGTGCTGAGGATAATATTCCTCTTTAAGAAATGCTTTATCTCATTTAAGAGAGATTTAAGAAGGCATGATGAAGGAAAGTGAGATTTTATTCATAAAGAACTTCTAAAGATTGAGGATTGTAACTAAATATTGGTCTGTCATGTAAATATATTGTTTGTTTTACATATTTTTCTTACATTCATGACAGAAATGGTAGTTACTCGTTACACAAGATTTATCAGTTCACAAGTTTAATATCAAACACAGTCATGAACAATTTCGTATCTCCAATTCACCTCACTTGTATATCTTTGGACTGTGGAAAGAAACCCACACAGACACAGGAAGAACATGCAAACTCCACACGAAAAGGACCCAGACCACCTCACTTGGGGATTGAACCCAGGACCTTCTTGCTGTAAGGCGACAGTGCTACCCACTGAGCCACCCCTCAAAGTTATTGTAAAAGATTTTTCCGGGAAGGCGTTATTAATACTTAGATTATTAATATGTTGATGATGAATGTTCTAAAATGTAATTTCTTGTGTGGCAGCACAGAAAATTGCAGCTCTAAAAATAAGGTATCACTAACTAGCAATGAGCATACAATACATTTTATACAATATTTTTTAACCAACTCTAAATTATTTCATAAAAATGATAACATAGTTTACAGTTGTTGAGAGGGTTGAATTAGACTGTTTGATTTAAGAAGTAACCGTTTTTTTTTATCTTGCTTAACAAACATTAAATTGATTATTAATACACAAACCTGGGATAGACTTGTAGGCCGGAGCCAATTTTATTCTTCTCTTTATTCTTCACTTCAACTTTATTCTTCTTCAACTTTGTGAAGCTGACACATGGAATCATCTGACCCATGGCTGGATTACTGACCGGGCCAGTGGGGCCAGCGCCCAGGGGCCCTTGAGGTCAGGGGGCCCCGGCCCAAAACATTTTGCGATGCCTATCAACATTTATGATACAATATATTTTTATTTCCGAGGGCCCTCCATTTTAAGGATCCTCTGACTATTTGACGCCAGGGCCTCTTGGGGGCCCTAGCCATGCTTTTGGGGGCCCTAGCCATGCTTTTGGGCCCTAGCCATGCTTTTGGGCCCCTTATGAAAATGGATGAGGCGTTGTGGCACTGCTCTGACTTCGACTTCTGGCTATTAGGGGTCCTAGGAAAGAGGGGGGCATATTTTTCGAGGGCCCTGGTTATGAGAGCCCCTACCAGGGGGCCCTAGAGAAGAGCAGGGCATACCATTAGAGGGCCCTTGATCACGAGGGCCCCTGCTATGGGGCCCTTGACTTCCATAGAAGTCGTTTACCATGGCTCCTTGACTTTCTAGGGACCTACAAATTGCCAGGCAAGCTACCATATTTCATAAGCAGTTTGAATGCATACACACTTAACTGAGCTATTTGATGTTCTTTTCATGCCTGACAATATGTCCAACAGTGAGCTCACTTTAAAGGCTAACTCACTCGCTGCAGCATATCCTTCAGATCTGAACATGAGCCTGGCAGATGAATTGATACAATACAAATCATTCATAGCAGAAAAAGAAAAATTTCCTAGTAAATGCTCAAAACCATGATAAATTTGAATTTACAGTCAACCTTTCCAAATGTCTACATAGCACTTAGACTTTTTTTGACTGTGCCTATCACAAATTGTGAAGGGGAGCGTTCATTTTCCAAACTGGCTCGTATTAAGAATGAACTCAGGATTAGGATGTGCCAAAACCACCTGAACTCACTGTCACTTCTGGCCATTGGGGCCCAGACTATCCTTAATCCGTCCTTGATCTGACCACAGCACACTTTGCCACCTTCTTTCTGTTCATCTAAGAGGATCTCTGGCCCTGAGAACATGGTGGCATTATTTCTGTATAGAACTGATTATGGTTTTCTCTTTGCGTAACAGAACTAATGCAACAGTGTAAAGTGACGACAGTTTAGTGAAAACTCCCAAGCCTATGTCGCTATATTTATCACAGTAGTATGAGGTGTTGAAGAACGCCTTGTGTTAGCCTGTGGCCCTTCTCTGCCAGTTTGGGTGTTGCGCAAAACTATATCCAAGTAGGAATAATAAAGAATCAGAACGAAAATGTAAACAGGAGTAGCCTACTCAAATTAATAATAAAAACGCATAAAAAATTTAAGTAATGTTTAATGACTGATGCATTTCAACAAATATACGTTTATTGCATATAAAAGAACTGTCATCTTGGTTTGGATTGGTCAATATATACTGTAGGCTATATACAGTTTATGCAAGGGTCTGACGTGTTGTCTGGCCATTTAATTCAACCCCGAGTTAATTCAAGTTTTACAAACAATAATGCTTCATTCTTTTCTTACTAGACTGTCCTTGTATTGATTTCAGCAATTACTACATCTATAACAAATGTAAATCTGATTTTAGAATAAAACTGAACAGAATTTTATTTCTAGTGTGTGAGTAATGAAAAACTGACTCAGGCCAATACATCTCAACTCATTGCATCGCTGACATCATTTGATTTGCTAGAACGAAAATATTGATTAGTTGGTATAACGATGTCAGTTCTTTAGCATAAAGCGTTTACCTTAGCGGTTATTGATTGGACATGAATGTTCATGAGAGGGGTAAACAAAGGAATAAACAAATTCCTGACTAACAA
Source organism: Trichomycterus rosablanca (assembly GCF_030014385.1). NCBI lineage: Eukaryota > Metazoa > Chordata > Actinopteri > Siluriformes > Trichomycteridae > Trichomycterus > Trichomycterus rosablanca. The sequence continues at coordinate 68,953,006 of NC_085988.1, read as the reverse complement.
AGAATATCACTACAACATTTAAGGAAGTACAATGCTGAATTCCAAATTAGTTGGGACATTAGGAAAAATTTAAGTAAAACAACAACAATGATTTGCAGATGTATCTAGACCTGTATTTAATTGCATCTATTTTAATGTTTTTGTATATACTGCGTAAACACCTAATTTGATAGCTTTAACATCTAAGTTGGGACAGATTCCTGTTTACCACTGTTATGTCACCTTTCCTTTAACCAGTATTCTGCAATCACTTAAGAACTGAGAAGGAATTAATGACTGAATGAGGACACTAATTGTAAAAGTTATATATTTTTTATTAATTCTTGTTTGATATAGGACAGCTTATTCTTTATTCTCCCCCATATTTAGGATTAATTATCCTCATAGAGGATAAGCTCTTCAAACACAAACCCACAGTGTGTCTTCACCACTTGCTTCTTTTTATTTTTTCAGGACTGGATAGCGTTATCCATCAGAGTCATCTGAAAGAGGATGGCCTACAGGCAGAGCTGTGCCGCAATGGAGCACTGAGTCAGATTTGTTTGTTTATTAGAATTTTACACAATGGTTACAGTCATGACAGGAGAGGTAGTTACAGGTTACACATGATTCATTAGTTCACGTTTAATGTCAAACACCATCAAGGACAATTTAGTATTTCCAATCCACCTAATTCACCTCTTTGGACTGAGGGAGGAAAACGGAGACACTGGAAAAACAAGCAAACTTCTCACAAAAAGACCTGGACTGTGTCCACTAGGAATCGAACCCAGGACCTTCTTGCTATGAGGCAACTGAGCCACCATGACTCCCCCCATGACAGATATTTCCTAGATTTCATTAGCCTGCCACCATAAATGTCATTATTTCCCAATTTTCTTCTCAGTTAGTGTGTGTGTGTGTGTGTGTGTGTGTGTGTGTGTGTGTGTGTGTGAGAGAGAGATGGATTTTACCATTGCAGTAACTGTGAATATTACCCATGGAAAATTTAACACCTATTAAACAGCTGTTCTTATGAATGCATGACTATTTTGGAAATTCTGTCTATTTTGGGCTCGAGACGTAGTGTGGTCCCATTTCTGATCGCCTTTACTACTGTATATTTTTGCAGTTAGTGCTTTCAATCACTGCATTTGTCTGGCCATCAATGAGTACTTTCGGGAAGAACATTTTCTACTGTCTTAGTTCATTGTTTTTCAGAAATTTACAAGATATATGACAAACTACTTGGACACCCGACATTGAGCTTGTTGGGCATTTCCTTTAATAACAAATGGTTTTAAAATAGAGTTACTTCTGTGTGATGTTTTCAGCCACTTTTCTGAGAAGACTTCTCACAGGATGACTTCTCACAAGATGACATCTCACAAGGCAATGATATTCATTAAAAAAGCTTCAATTGATGTTTCAGCTCATTCAAAATATGTTTAGTGGGGCTGAGGTGAGGGCTCTGTGCACAGTAATGCTACAATTGATTTGTTACACCTGTTAGCAATTGTTATGGCTAAAACACATCATTAGAACACAATAATTAGAATGGGTGTCCTAATACTTTTGTCCACATATAGTACACTTTGGACTAACAAAAAGAAGGAAATCAAGCAAACAAAACAGTTTTTCCTTAACAGGTTTTACGCCTTGTGCCCTCCTTAAGCACACTAGCACACTTAAGAGGAAGCCCACACAAGGAAACAAAACAGCAGTTAAAGAAACATGTCAATGGTCCAAAGGTGCAAACACTAACCAACCCCCAATCTTCTCTACTGCAGCTAAAGCACACCCCACCTCACAGCAGCATTTCGTAAAACTTTATTTTATTAAGTTAAAGAACAAAGGTATACAACATTTACATCACCCTTGGGGGAAAACGTAATTCCCCCTTAATTTAGTAACTGGTTGTAACACCTTTAGCAGCAAAAACTGCAACTAAAAACATTATATTATTTACATCTGTATTTTACATTACATGTGCAAAAAAATAAAATCACTTTCTATGCCACTCTGAAAGGTTAATTCTTTAGAATGTGCATCGTTTTCAATCATTGTCTTCTTTTACAACCCACATGTGCCACAGCTTTGGTTTATGAACAAATGATCTTACATTTAAATTAGTACAGGAAAACACTCCCACAACCTCACAACCACTGCTATCTTCAACTGTAAATCATTCTTATTATTAAAAGCTATCTATTCATTCTAATTCATTGTTTATAGATGACAGGCGTTTTCTGAAAATATCAGACAAGCAGTGGCACCCTGGGAACTGTGAATTTCTTTAAACTCTCAAAAACATGGCAGTAAGTGATCATCAAGTCTACTGAAATGTTTTTGTGTTATTATTGTTTATCAATACTACAGCCCAGCCATCCAAAATGCATTCTTATGTGTTCAGTGTTCCTCTGAATGGCTCCAGGTTTAGCATGACGTTGACTAGGTGTTGTTTACTGAAAATAAATGAAAAAATGCTTTGCTACTATAAACACTATCAAATTAGTCAGTTACTTGCTAAAACACGTGTTTGTAGAAAAGCATAAAGGTTTAACCCTAAAGGATCCTGGAAGCCATAAGCCGTAAGATGTGGAATTTCTGAATAATTTGGCATGTATGATTACAAGCACAGCCTGGTCTATTTTAATCTAGAGTGCCAAGACAAATGGCCTAACAAGAATTGCTACCCAGATCAATTCACATAATCTTTTTAGACAGGATCAGAGGTAAATACCATCCATCACTGACAGAACCCTACTGTGTGTATTCAGTTACAGTGAGGTGCGGAATATACTTTCCTTGTCTGCATGTTCACAAACATTTTGCTGCTTTATCTTATTGCTGTTAGTAATAAAATATAAGTCTTGTCTAGCTGTGACTCTGACAGTATCATTTTCTTGCTATCCATTTGTTTATTCAGTGGATTGCAAGCATCAAAAGATTTGAATCTCCAGTTTTATAAGACGTTTGCAAATTCATCTCATTATTTTTAAGCTATAGATGTTTTGGGCCCAGCTGTGGCTTTAATAAAAAAAAAATCTTGTATTGGAATTCTTTATTGTGACAACTTTAAGCTATCGTTCAATCAGACTTTGTGGTACCTAATAATTCACTTTCAGGCAAGTTCGAAAACAGATGGACAAAATAACCATTACAAAAAGTACCTCTATTATAAAATAAGTGACTAAATCCTAGTTAAACAAAGCTGTTCCTGTAAGTTTTATTGGACTTATTGATTGGGTTTATTTGTGTATCACCTGCAAAAGAGCTCGGACCATAAACATTTGGTTAGTGGTCACTATAAAAATAAACACGTTTGTTGAACAGACTCGGTGAAAACTATATGCCATGTGCTTTACATAGCTGTAATTTATGACAGGGCTTCCATTCGTAACCTTTTCTTTTAAATCAAAGACCAGTTTACACATAACTTGGTGGAAGAAATATGCAACATGGGCCCTAAAAAAAAAAAAAAGAATATAGCTCAGGTGGCGCAGCGGGATATTCCGCTAGCACACCAGCGCTGAGATTCTGAACACCCCGGTTTGAATCTACAGAATGCTACCGTTCGGCTAGGCGCCATCTAGTGGGCACTATTGGCAGTGCCTGCAGCATACAAATTGGCCACCGTATCTGCTGGGTGGGAAAAATCTGGAATAAGTGGGCGGGGTCTTCAAATGCTGTGTAAGGACCCTGGTTAGCAGACCGAGGCACCTGTGCAGCAGACTGGATAAGTCTCATGTGCAAATCCACCAAAGCGAGAAAGAAAAGGCTGAAGGACCGTGCACACATCGGAGGTGGCATGGAGCAGGCAAATACCCTTCTCAAACGCAGTGGGGAAGCTAAATCGGGAGAAAAAGGGAAGAAAAAAAAAAGAATATGGTCTAACTTTATTTCCGATATTTGGGTAGATTTACATATAGTAAAAGCTATCTTGTGGAAATTATGTCCCGTATTTGTTTTGCATGGTTGTTTAACAGCTAACAAATATTTGTCTATTTTTCATGGCAAGGTTCACCTTATAGTGCAAACTGTCTTTCCTGATGATGTTCCAAGGTCTCATTTAAAACATGTTAAGTGCAATTTGATAAACACCAAGATGAAGTCAATCTTTTTCCTTAGCCTCCACACTAAACATAACTGGGAGACCAACTTAAGTAAGTTGTGCTGAGCCTTCAGGGATTGTAGTCCTATTAAGTATTAATATTAGTTTTTCATAGGCTCCCACTAAACAGATTTAAACCGCATTGTTTACTTAAACAATTAAATTACTCTTCATCACAGAATTGGGAAAGTACCCCCCCCTCCCGAGAAAAATGCTTTAACAACTTTGCTGTGGCGTATTACGACATGTTTACTGGAAGCCAAAGACAGCAGGCACAAAATCTTTATTAAAGATTAAAGGTTATCCAAAAGCTTTCTGGGAAAACATTTTTCAATTACTGTAAGTTTAATATTGAAGATTCCACATTATCCACCAGCCATAAATAATGGACACTTTCTCTTAATCTTAACCTCTTCCTCATTTATTTATTTATATTTTTTATTCTTTTTTAATTCTGTAGACATTTATTGCTCTTGTGACTCCTGCCAAAGGCACAACACCTACTCTAGCCACAGGTGGCCTCAGGGTAGAAATAAAACGCCTACTCCAGTGAGCACAGATTCTTACATAGAGCCCTAACAACTACATGAGAGCCAACCATTCCCTAGCATCAAATCACTTCCTAATGTTATATTATTAGACATACTTAGAACATTAGTGATTTGACAGGAAAAACAGTTCACCATATACACAAAATGCAGCCCAAGTTCTTTGTATAAAACACTTCATGTGCAGCCAAAACATCCCTGACAGCGTGAGACAGAGACATGGACTCAACAAGACATCTGAGGGAGTCCTGTGCTACGTAGCCCTCATGTCCTCTGGCATTAATAAGTCTAGACCAAAGTCTGAAATGTAGAGGCTTTATTTATTATTGACGGTTAGCGTATTTTGATATATGAAAGCAGATATGCTGTTTATGGCAAATGGCAAAAATAGTGGCAATGGCAAGCCATCAATGGCTGTCAGTCAAAGCAGAGTATTCTGAACTGGCAAACTTAGGAATTGATGTACTTTTGCCTTTTGTCTCTACTTGGCTTTGTGAAGCAACGTTTTCTGCACTAACCTACATCAAAAGCAAGTACCACTCACGTTTATTGACAGCGGAGGACAATTTACGACTAGCTGTGACTGATGTTGAACCACAAATTTCTATGATTTGCTCACAGAAACAGGTGCAGCCGTTGCATTGATTAAGGTAGGGTTGTATTATCATTTTGAATATTTATGATGTGAACGTTTATTATATTGTTTTAGCTTGTCAAGAGCTTTCGTGAAGATTTCTGGGCTAAAGTTGATGTTCAAGGTCCGCACACAGAAGGTGGCTCATGTCAAGAAAGGTTAAAAACCCCTAATATAAAGTAGCTAATACACCCTCTTTATGTCTGTGGCAGGTAAGAGAAAACTGAAGTGTCCTGAGCAAATGCTTTGTAGAACATGGTTCACACATCATAATAAGCTACCTTGACAGGGTGTTGTGAAATCCTCTGGCCTTGCTTCAAACTAAAATATTTGTCTTTGTGTGGACAAAGCTTTATATACAACACTAAAAGTGGTGGTAAATATACACCTAACATCTACACACACAATGTTTTTTGACTTTGGTCTTATGAATATTTTGCATGTTGTATGTTATATGTTTAGAAAAACTAAAGTAATAGTTGAAAATGAATTGTCACTATTTATGTAAAGAAAATATTTAGGTTCTCCAATATGCTAGCCCACCACCTGTGTCGTGTTTAAGGCTCGAGGATACCACTGGCTTGGTGGGTATAACCTCCTTGTCGCTGCAACAGCAACCATCGCTCTCTGGTTGACGCAACAGCGCATAGAATACTAAGAAAGTTGTGTGGTCCTCCATACATGCTGAGACTTTGTGAAAATCTGCCTCTGGCCAGCATAAATATGTAGCTGGCTCCCTTACACATCCTGGAAAAGGAGTGTGCTACACAGCAGACAAAAAGTGCACAGTGAAACTGTGAAAAAAGCAAGGACCAATTAAAGGAGTTGCCGGACAACCTGAAAACAGCATGAACAACACTTACACACGCAAGAAATTACATTATCATTTCTCTTCCTACAGCCCACACAAACCCCATTTAAGTACTGGGGTTTCAATACTAAAGTCTCAGTAAATCTTAGATCATTTTCCCTCATTACAACACCCTAGAGAGCATGTGGTCACAAATCTCCACCACTGCTCTCTGTAAAATGCAATCATAGGTCATTGTATGTTGGTTTGCAATTTAAGGCAACTTGTTAGCACCAAAGTTGGTCTGTTTTAGCTGAACCCTCTGTATGTTTCGTGTGCAGGGTGAGGAATGTTTCTCACAACTGTTCATTTGGCAACAGAAGGTGCCTCTCTGCAGGCTGCCTCCGCCTGTCAATGTAGAAATATGGCCCGATACTCCAAGGTTGTTGAGTGGAACCCTGAATTGTATAGTGCTTGCACACGTCTTAAAACTTTGCATTTAAAGTGCAATACTTTCTTGGCTTCCACTGAACAGTGAGATTTCCACTTAAGCAATGCTCAGGTATAATTCAGCTCAGGCTAATAAAGCCTTTTCAATTCTGCTTGACATATGTTGAAATATGCAGTTTGTTTGCTGCCAAGACTAAAAATAGTGACAATATGCCATATAAAATCCTTTTTAATATTATGGCAGGCATATCAATCACCTTTTATTGGTACTTTTTCAGGCTGTGAAATGCAGTCTAGGCCAAAAGTCACCGAGGACCATACTCTATATTGCAAAATGTGTGTGGAGGCCTGAGCATGAGTTTATTCTATTTCAAACACAAAGGAAATAATATTAAGTTGTGCTCTTTTGCAGCTCCACTCTAATAGAAAAGTTTTTCACAAATTGTTGTGACCATTTCGACAAAATAACATTGTGAGGTCCGGCTCAAGAGGGCCTGGCTCGCAATAAACTTCTGAATTCATCCCAGAGGTGTTCAGTGAGACTGAGGTCAACCCTCGGTGCATGACACCTGAGCTCCTCCACATTTCTTTATAGACCTTGTTTTGTTGACAGGGACACAGTCATGCTGGAACAGGAAAAGGCCCAAATATATTTTATTTTTAAACCTGTTTGCAATAGATAAAGATCTACACTTAATGATAGGAGATATTCTCCTTTTGGCCATATAGTGCATGTCAAGGCTTAAGATAGCAATGATTTCTAAAACTCTTCTCGACTAAAAGTTGGAATTTTTTCGTAAAAATCACAAACATTTATAGTAGGTTTTTTAAATATATAATGGATCAAAATATACACAAAGCATTTTAATATTAGAGATTATCAAATGTATTAGTGTAGAAAGTTCAATAATGTCATTTGACATTTGTGGCTTGGCTCTTGAATTATAATAGAAAAGTGGTCTGTCACTGAGGTAAATAATGCTTACAGGAAATTTGTCAGAATGGTAAAACAATCAACAAAATACCAAAATAAACTGGCCTGCCATGAATTAGAAGCTGATACACATTTAAGCACAGACCACTTCCAAGCACTAAGGCATAAGAACGACCAAGAATAGTGTGGAATCCAGAATATTTGATATTTAAATGATAAGTGATGTGCACTAAATGGCTGTTCAGCAAAACAACACTTGCATGTCTTTTTTCATGCAGTTATACACAGTTATAGCACTGACTCGCCTTTAAATAAACAGATAAGTGGTATCTAAACCAATAAACAGATTCTATATAAGGACAAAAGTATTAACAATGCACTTCTAATTACAGCCAGCCAGTGACAAAAGACAACCATGAGCAGACTATGAAATATATTATACAAATTAACATATTAAAGTTTTTTTATTTATATTTAATTTATAAGAAATATCATGGCTTTCCTTACACAAAAGGGCTCTTTGTGAGAATTCACCGGTGGCTGGTATAAAATCCACCACTTGCCCTTGCTGCAATTACAAATGCATTGGTATTAGTCTGTTTATTCCTTTTGTTTGCATTGGTACAAGGCAAATAAGCTGAGAAAAAAGTCAAATCTGATATAAATTATTATTGCACCTTTATTTTGTACTCAACTTAGAAATCACACTTGAAACCAGTTTATAAGGAAGAAAGTGACTGATCATTGTGTGGTACATAAAGAGCAAAGACTTAAGAACCAAAATTGCACAAAAGCATAGACAATCCCAAGGCTACATCATGTACATCTCTACAGAACTTAATGCTCATGTGTCCACTGTACTTAACATCAGTAAGAAGCCCATGGCACTTCAGGTGACCTGCCTAAATATGAACAGAAAAGAAAAATTGATAGAAGAACGCAATGAAGGATTGTTCGGACAAACAACCTTCAAATACATTCATGCAGACCCAGGGCACCACAGTATTATGTATTATCATCATCTGAATGAAGTCAGGCGCTATGGTAGGAAAACCAGGAGGAAAATACTACTAACACAGAGACATAAAAAGTCAGATTGAAGTTTCTCAGAACTCACCCGAAGAAGCCACAATCCTTCTGGGAGAATGTCTTGTGAATAGATGAAACCAAAATAGAGCTTTTTTGTAAAGCACACCATTGTACTGTTTGTAGAAAGCTTGGTCCCTGTGGTCCAACATGGTGGAGGTGGTGCATGGTATCAACTCTTTTGAAGACTAGCAAAGAGTTTTAAAGTGCAATGTAGAGTTCAGCGTAAGAAAGCTGGGTCTCAGAGGTCATGAGTCTTCCAGCAGAACAATGACCCAAAGCATAATTTAAAATGCACCCAAAATAGATTAAGACAAAGAGCTGGAGAGTTCTGAATTGACCCATGGAGAGATCTCAAAACTGAAGATGGGAGAAGGCCCCCTTCAATCTGAGAGGCCTGAAGTAGTTGTCAAAAGAAAAGAGGGGTGTAAGAAACTTAATCAAGGTCACATGAAAAGATTCATTGTAACTAATATACAGAGGGGTGTGCTACAAAAAAGTTGAGGGAGCCAGGAATTTTGCCAAACCCAACCTAAATACCAGAGCACTTGTTTTGCAACAATTTTCTGGAAGAAGTGGAGCATTTTTTAATAAAAGTGCATAATTTTGGTCATGACTATAGTAGGGGCCAAAAGCCTAAGACCACTAGTAAAAAATGCTTCTATATTGCATTTTAACATCAACATTTTTAAGCAAAAAGTTTGTTTATTTAAGTGAAGATGGATATTTAAAAATAAATCATGAATTTCTTAGAACTTGATATTGCCATATTTACAATAGCTGAACAATGGCTGCAAGTGCATTAACCCAAAACAAAATTCTAATGATTAGATCAAAGCCACACTTCTAAATTCATCTAGGCATTTGCTTAAATGGTGAGAGTATTAGTGGATTTCTTCTGTATACAACCCCAAATCATAAAATATTGGGAAAATGCAAATAAAATAAAAGTGTTTTTTCCATTTACTTTGACTTTTTTATTTCAGAAAGTTTCGTTTTTCCTAAGTGCAACATAATAAGGTGTTACTATTTGACAGGCTGCTATGCAAAATATTGTGCCGTATGTGTTTCATTTTATTTATTTTATTAATTTTATCTTTTTTATGACAAAAAAAAGATCAGGTGCAAGTTTCAGTAATGTAATGAACTAACAAATATCTGTGTTATAGCAGAAAATTCTAGACCTTACACTGGGTAAAATCATGTTGACTGCATATATATACAGTGTATCACAAAAGTGAGTACACCCCTCACATTTCTGCAGATATTTAAGTATATCTTTTCATGGGACAACACTGACAAAATGACACTTTGACACAATGAAAAGTAGTCTGTGTGCAGCTTATATAACAGTGTAAATGTATTCTTCCCTCAAAATAACTCAATATACAGCCATTAATGTCTAAACCACCGGCAACAAAAGTAAGTACACCCCTTAGTGAAAGTTCCTGAAGTGTCAATATTTTGTGTGGCCACCATTATTTCCCAGAACTGCCTTAACTCTCCTGGGCATGGAGTTTACCAGAGCTTCACAGGTTGCCACTGGAATGCTTTTCCACTCCTCCATGACGACATCAGGCGGCTGGCGGATATTCGAGACTTTGCGCTCCTCCACCTTCCGTTTGAGGATGCCCCAAAGATGTTCTATTGGGTTTAGGTCTGTAGACATGCTTGGCCAGTCCATCACCTTTACCCTCAGCCTCTTCAATAAAGCAGTGGTCGTCTTAGAGGTGTGTTTGGGGTCATTATCATGCTGAAACACTGCCCTGCGACCCAGTTTCCGGAGGGAGGGGATCATGCTCTGCTTCAGTATTTCACAGTACATATTGGAGTTCATGTGTCCCTCAATGAAATGTAACTCCCCAACACCTGCTGCACTCATGCAGCCCCAGACCATGGCATTCCCACCACCATGCTTGACTGTAGGCATGACACACTTATCTTTGTACTCCTCACCTGATTGCCGCCACACATGCTTGAGACCATCTGAACCAAACAAATTAATCTTGGTCTCATCAGACCATAGGACATGGTTCCAGTAATCCATGTCCTTTGTTGACATGTCTTCAGCAAACTGTTTGTGGGCTTTCTTGTGTAGAAACTTCAGAAGAGGCTTCCTTCTGGGGTGACAGCCATGCAGACCAATTTGATGTAGTGTGCGGCGTATGGTCTGAGCACTGACAGGCTGACCCCCCACCTTTTCAATCTCTGCAGCAATGCTGACAGCACTCCTGTGCCTATCTTTCAAAGACAGCAGTTGGATGTGACGCTGAGCACGTGCACTCAGCTTCTTTGGACGACCAACGCGAGGTCTGTTCTGAGTGGACCCTGCTCTTTTAATACGCCGGATGATCTTGGCCACTGTGCTGCAGCTCAGTTTCAGGGTGTTGGCAATCTTCTTGTAGCCTTGGCCATCTTCATGTAGCGCAACAATTCGTCTTTTAAGATCCTCAGAGAGTTCTTTGCCATGAGGTGCCATGTTGGAACTTTCAGTGACCAGTATGAGAGAGTGTGAGAGCTGTACTACTAAATTGAACACACCTGCTCCCTATGCACACCTGAGACCTAGTAACACTAACAAATCACATGACATTTTGGAGGGAAAATGACAAGCAGTGCTCAATTTAGACATTTAGGGGTGTAGTCTCTTAGGGGTGTACTCACTTTTGTTGCCAGTGGTTTAGACATTAATGGCTGTATATTGAGTTATTTTGAGGGAAGAATAAATTTACACTGTTATATAAGCTGCACACAGACTACTTTTCATTGTGTCAAAGTGTCATTTTGTCAGTGTTGTCCCATGAAAAGATATACTTAAATATCTGCAGAAATGTGAGGGGTGTACTCACTTTTGTGATACACTGTATATATATATATATATATATATATATATATATATATGTTGACAGAATATTACAGGACTTCTGTAACATTGACTAGTCATAAAATACACAGGTGTTGTGCGTCCCTATTCTGGGATTTGGAGAATTGTGCAGTGAGTCCTATTTAAAATCAGAGAAATTGAGGGGGCAATAAGAGGCCTCAGAGCAGCGGGACCACAATTCCCACTTTGAGGGGGAGCAGAAGATGAAGAAGCATAAGGTGTGATGAATGTTTCCACAGTACTGACATCTGATGCTTTCATTTGACACCCACACATTTTTCGTCAATGTTTCTTTCATTTGCACTGTCACTGTAACATTTTAAAATTGTCTTTATGAAAATAATATTAAAACACAGTGCTTGTAGCGAGTGGTGAGAAAAGGCTGTACAGTGACTCACTACCAAGATGATACTGAACCCAACTGGACCCAAGTGCAGTGGCTAAACAGAATCAGAACAAAGAAAGCCAACAGAAAACAAAGGGACAGTCACAACAACAGAGGGATTGTAATAATTCAAAAAGAGAAAAGAATCCAATCGCCTGAGGCTGGATTTGATGGAATCCTGTAGTGCATCAAAAGCTAACAAATCCAATTGCAGACTAACCCTGGAAACCACCATGCCAAAAAAGGCACCAGTGCTGGTATAAAACTGTAGTGTCATGAAAAGTTGTGGTGTCACATATTCGTCCAAGTTTTTACTATACCGCAGGATATCGGCCACATTTATTTGTTTATTAGGATTTTAACATGTATCACACTCCATTCCATCACAGGAAAAGTTTTACAGTGATTCACCGCGAAGCTGATTCTGGAAACAAGTACAGATAAACAATAAAAACAAAGAAAGTCAACAAAAGACAATTAAGGAACAGTCACTACAATGGAGTGCTTGAAATAATCCAATCCAGTTGCCCAAGGCCGCATTTGATGCAATGCTGTAGCGTAATGCAAAAGATGCCATGAACACAAAAGACTGCCAACAGTTTTTCACCAGTCAGCAGCGGATTCTTACAAGCAGCTAAAAATGTATGAAGGAAAACACTTTGCTCTCTGTATTTCTACACCACACATGCTGCTACCTCAATCAAACAGCAGAATTGGCTGAATGTATTTTTACTTTGTAGATGTTAACATAAGGTCATGCTATGTGATTGTGCCAATACATAAAAAGTTTGATTACAGGACCAGTAACTACCTGGCAGTCGCTGTTGGTCCCTTGGTCAAGGCTCTAAACCCTTATTTGTTTGGACTGTCTTCAGTCACCACTGTAAGTTGCATTTGATTAATGCTTTGTGGATACTGTGTTAAATTGTGTGACCTAGCTGATGTAGCCGTTTTCTATGTTTAAAAATGATTGCTTATGTAACTATTCCTGCATTAATGCTTTCTAATGTATGGTTGGTGTATAGGCAGCCCTCCTGACAGATCCTCATTTTAAGCCAGGTAAAAATTTGTAAGACGTTATTAGGTATTGACAAGCCCCAAAGCCCCACAGCCAGTCAAAGGCAAAGTTTTTTTTTATTTTTTAAAGTACTCTGGACAAGCCCCCACTGATCTCACATCAGTGGACTTTATGAAAAATTAAGTCTTTGCTAGGTCATACTCTCCAACCTCTGGGAAATTAAGATGGAGAAAATGGAAAGAGCCTGTGAACAGAAAGTGAAAGTGAAGATGTAAGTCTTCCTTTAGGGGTAGAGGTATGGCATATATGCTGTTGTAAGTAAAGATTTACAGGCTTGTTTCTTTCAAGATGGCATATAAACTTAATAAATGACAATAAACCTTGTCAAGCATGTGCATTTACTGGTAAAGCAGCTGCCTGATTCATGTGAGTAATTTAAAGAACCACTAAGCTATCTTGCCCAGTAGTTTAACACTGTTGGAGCATCATACTGACACCTACAATTTGGGTGTAGTGGCATGTTTATGCTGCCGTTGTTGTGGCAAGACCATAACCACGAGTCTAGCACAGGCAGCAGCAGCTTTGAAGCAGAATCAGACTGTTACATCTAACATAGTGGGTTTATGTCATGGTAGAGATGCACAGGCAAGCATAAAACCTAATACTCAGTGTAAGTACCATCTCCACCTTCTCAAACACAGCAGTGAGGAGAAATAATAATTTCCCAAAACTAATATACAATTACAGCAGCAAATAACTAATTTCTGTTAAACAGCAAATAACTACCTTGGTTTAACTATTCTCGGTTGTCTGAGCCACAAAATATGTTAGTGTGTACATCATGACAATAGGTACTCTCTTAGTCTGACTAGGTTCCCTTCTCATCTCTGGTCAGTCTATAAGAAGTGTTACATGTTCTTCTTATCTGCATGATTTTATTTCCTGTATATTGATGTCCTCCTACCTCTTAAAACATTCAGATGATGTAGTGAATGCTCAAAATTGAGTGAGTGGGAAATCACATAAACTTGCGTTGTCCTTTATTGCTTAACTGAACAGGAAAATTCTTCCACTTTAAGTCTGGTGTTTCCAGGTGCCACCGGACCCAATGGGAACCCAACCTGAATAAAGCAGTAATAATTTTAGATGATGCCCAATAATTGCTAACATGAGGTCGATTTTTACAAGTACTGAAATCATGATTTGTTCCTGTTAAGGGCATGCTTCATCCATAGCTCATTTAGACCAACAGGTTAAATTCCAGTTGGCGAAGCTAATTTTGAACCGTTCAGCGCATTTCCATCAAAATAAGCAAGGAATTGAACCGAGAATTACAAGCTCAAACCAAAAAATACTAGGGCTTTCAGTGCAAACCGTGATGACATCCAAAGGCGTGTCAAGACCAGCAAACAAAAAAGCAACACCAGTGCTGGAACTGAGCAACCCTGCATCCTATTTACTTTGATGATATCTTAATTGTATTATCCATTAGTCCACATTTAGTGTTATATTTCCATGAATCTTTATTATTGCGCACTTATCTAAAATAAACTTTAACATGCAACTGTAAGCTCCAGTTTATATACAACACAAAAATATTTGGCCTTAGTACCCGGTAGTGAAGTAAATAGAAAATTCAGGCTCAGTTGTAGAATACAGAGGTAAAAGTAGAAGCATTGTTTCAGCATTGACTGTTACATTAGGTAATTCATACATCAAATAAGCAAAACACCTGCACAAGTTTCTTGTTTTATATAAACACAGGCAGTTTACAATGACTACATATGACCAACCAAGTGTGGAATATTAAAAAAGCACATTTTTTAAATGTGTACCCATTAGCACATTCTTTTTGGTTGAATTAAGCTATTTTTCATTAAACCAATTCTTTTATTTTGCTTAGAAAAGAAGAGGACTGGTGGAGGAGGGTCACTGCTACAAAGGGTGTCAGCAAAACCTCACAGAATCAAGAATCAATAAAAAACAATAATCTGTTTTTTATATTGCTTTAATAGAAACTGCAGGTTTTTGGTTAAATTGTTATATGTGTGTATAGTTATTACAACTACGAAAGTCCTTACAAGTATGTACACTTTACACATTTGCACTACTTGCTGAAAATGTAATATATATTTGAGTATCTTTTTTAAATAAACAATCTTTGCTATTATAGCTGAGCATGTACTGTTGAATACAATAGGTGAATAAGTATAAAAAATAGAGCAATGCAACAAAGAGAAATTAGAGTAACAAACTGATTTATTTTATAAATATCAATATACTATGCATTACTATTTTACAGTGCAGCTCTCACATCAGCTCCTTTCAACCAGGACAATGAAGGATGTAGTCAATGAATTCCTTGGACAGCCTGAACTTCCTTTTCAGAAGTTAAAGTCAGGAACAATAGCATCCCACCATAGCTGCACTTGTGAATGTGTCCATACCTCAGGATGTTTAACAATGCATATAAAGTTTACTATTTTCTATTTTTATGTACATATATAAATACTGACAAACTACTTACTACTACTTAGTTGGCTGCTAGTTTCCTCTGCACTCTATAAGCGTCTGCAAATAAAAACATTTACATTCTATTCATCCTGCATGTTGTAATCTTTTATGTCTTCTTATCACCAATAGTTGATCCATGTTTGCTTTTTGGACAAAAGGAAATGTCTGTAACAACAGCACAAATGCTTGTTGGTAATCTACATGCTCCTCCACCTTGATTCTACTGTTTACCTTCCAATAAAAACTGGTGCAAATGCAGGCCAGTTCTCTAAAAAGCACCAAGGTTCTAAGAAGCCTGAAAAGAACCAGTTAAAGTACCAGAGTTATTTTGATTGAGATAGGCTTCAACAATCCTAATTTTAACCACAGGGTGACACAGCAGGCAGTGTGGGTGCAGTGCAGCTCCAGGATTCTGTGAAAATGGATTAAAGGCTTGCCTCCAGTCACTATCTGTGTCAGTGTAGGTTTAGTCCAGGTTGTCTGGTTTTGGGTTTTGCCAGACCTAGCGTGACATGGCCAGGATAAAAGGGTTTGCAAACAATAAATCTAATAACTGATCTAACTGAATCTAATAAAACTGATGAAGAAAATATTTTTTACTTGTGTTAAAGTATTAGAGGATGACAAGATCCCTGTAAAATGTAAAGCCTTCACTAGTAACCACTGAAAGCTAATTAGCCAGCCTGCTATTATGAGATGGTAGAAGGACTTTTTCAATTTGCATATTTATTAAAATGTATAAATCCATTTAATTTTAATTAAATAGATTAAGTGATGTTCTACAGTTTTCATTTGCCTTGGCATTAAAAACATACTAAACTAGTCATTTTCTTCTCTATAAATGAGTTAAATAATTTCTAAGAACCACTTAAAAGGTACTCAAGTCCTGTTGCTTGCAAATCAATTGTTAACACATTTGTCATGGCCTTTGGCTAAACCCTAATATCCAGATCTCTTTAACTAAAGAAGCATGAGTGTTTTGTTCTACCAGCTGTCATACACAAGATGAATTTTAATTTGTTGGTTCACACTTAGTTCTTGAGGCTGCCAGCAAAACAGTAATTAGCAGCCCTCCCAGAATAGCATGGTAAAGCCTTTTGAAAACTAATTACCACATGGTGAAAATAGGGTAACCACTACTATGGGCAGTGATTCTGCAGTCTTTAAATCTAAACACTGTCTGAGAGAAAGTGACTCCCTCAGCATTTCAATGCAGCATTTTAGGAGCTTCCTTTAAAAGGTTGTCCATGAATAATTTGCCATTATCAAAAATTAAAATGTTACAGGATTAAGAACCATAAAGTATTTGATTAGACATAGAAGTAGAAAGTCTTTAAGTGCCCTTTGGTGCTAGTGCAGATGGCACTCAAGTTGAGACGCAGTAAAATTTTGGTCAAATAAAAAACACTCACCAAGGCAATGCATAATGTAACTGCTCATTTACTGCAAAAGAGATGAACCAAAAAAATCAAAACAAGCTTCATTAATTCTGTTTAATTACTTAAGCTCTTACTGTTTGATAAGTGGGACTGCAGATTCAGTTTGAACAATCAAACTAAATGACTGATTTGTTTCTGACAACTTGGAGCTGTTCACCGAGCAGGCTCATTTGTTGTTTTTATAGCTTGGGTGGATTTATGGTTTGATATGTAGACTGTGTACAATTTAGTCCTCAGCAATGAGAGTACATTTACTGCTAGCTGTGTGCTAATTTACAGAAAAACCCAACAAAGACTAAAAGTACACTGTTATCTTATTTTCTAATCCCTAGAATGGCACTGGGAAGAAGTTTTGTTTTTATTCCAGAATGTTGGTGGAAAGGACTGTTCAATAGGTCTGTCCAAAATCTTATAGGTGGGTTAAGATCAGCTGACTAAGAAGTGCTTGGGTGGCCACGCTCTCACACCAACACAAAAACCCGAGTCTGAGACTGAAGCCTCAGTGGCACCATTATTCTTGCCTGGCACTTGACAGATAATAAGCCATGTCTGAGGAACAGAATACAGAATGGCAGAGACTCCTACTGAATGACTGAGGTGCCAACACAAGTGGTGAGGGAACACAAAGTGCAAAAAAGGAATTGGGTATAACCAACTTTGGACAAAAGGAAAGAAAAAAAGAAAACATGGTAACTACAAAAGCCATATTAGATGATTTACATAATTTTTGTACTCTTTAAACCCTGTAAATTTTTAAACCACACCTATTGCTAGCAGGTGCACAAACTCAATTACATAAAATACATGTAATGCTTCCAACTTTGTGGCAACAGTTTAGGCAGACCATTTCCTTTAGCAGCATGTTTGTGCCCTTGTGCAAAGAGTAAGGTCTATGAGGGCAAGGTTTGATGTCGACATGCAGTAGACTTGTTAGACAAGCATTAGTGCTGACCTAAAATCTATGATTTGAAATAAATAACTTCTTCAAGCATCAGTGTTTTATCATGTCATGTAGAGGCTGTCATTAATACATGAGTCTCAAAACAGTGTCCAACAGAACTATTTTATATAACAGTTATATTATTACATAGTAAACACAATATGATTTGGGATGCAGACAGGGAATCTCATGTCAACATCTCAGCATGTTACTGTAGAAAAGATGTTAAAAGTAAAACAGTAAAACTACTACTAAAAATAGTGATAATGACGACAGTATTATTTATTAATTTAGTTTAATTAAATGCTTTATTTTTCATCATTAGGGTTGCAGTGTGTGGGGTGCTACCTAGAAACAGTAGTTGCAAAGTGGGAACACACACTGGACAGGATCAAAGTCCACCAAATGGCCTCATTTAACACCAATTGCCTCATTCACTCACATCTAGGTACAATTTAGAGAGGCCAATTTTCCATTTGTATTGTTTTGGAGGGTGGAAGAAAAACAAAATGTGCATGGAGAAAAAACATGCCAAATTTGTGAAATGATAAGAGGTTCAAACCCATGTGTTCCAAGACGCTAGAGCTTGGCAGCACCCACACCAACTTTCCAGTGTCCTTGGGTATGTAAAAGACACTATATAAATAAACTTGTTTTTATTCATTATTAACTTCCAGGATAATGCATTAGTCTTATTGCTCTAGGTCAAAAATAATACTAATTGTGCATCAGCTTTCACTATAATAACTATAATTCTCAGGTTCTTATTATAAGTCTGTGAACCTTTGTGTTCATTTGACAAAAAAGCTGTAATCCACTGCAAAATAGGTGTTCTTTGTTGTAAGCAAATTAGTTCTCCAGAAAGAAATCAGTGGTGAAAAAGCTTTTAACTAATCAATGCCACTCCGTTTTTAGGGTAAAGTGGAAAAATCAGTAAAACTCTATACTTAAAATAAAGAGCTTAGTTTGAGCCATCTGTGTGTCAGAAAATCCAGAACGTTGTAGGTTTACCAAAGCATATTGGTATTGAATACATTTATTGATTAGTTGTAAATGAGGTTGTCAGACAAATGCAATGGTGAGTAATTAAGGCACTGCTGAGTGGCAAAGGCAGTATGGTTCATCTTAAGAGACAGAAAATGTCTACACATCATGCACAATGCACACCACACACACACACATTTTTAAAATTTAGCAGACGCCTTTATCCAAAGCGACTTACAGTACTATTACAGTATACAATCTGAGCAATTGAGGGTTAAGGGCCTTGCTCAAGGGCCCAACAGCAGCAACCTGGCAGTGGTGGGGCTTGAACCAGCAACCTTCTGGTTACTAGTACAGTACCCTAACCCCTAGGCTACGGCTTACCCCCACACACACACACATCAAAAACATGCACTCAAATGCAGTGGCAAAAAGGACACAGACCAACCTAAGGTCCATATCATCACTTACTTTTTTATAAAAGCCGTCATATAACTAATACCAAGTAATCCATCACCCATTTAGAGCATCTCTCCACCCCTAAAAGGTTGAGAAAATGGCCCCCAATTATGCTGAATTACTGTGTTAATGCAATACACAGATCAGCCGAACACAATTGTAAGCTTGGGCACGTCAACGGCCTGTGAATACTTGGCCTTATCACAAAACGGTTCAATGCACTGCGTATTGTGAAACATTCACCTCATCAACAGTATTTTAGTTATCTGAAATTTGAGCCACAGTATCCCCTCTGTTGGTCCATATCTGATGTTAAAGCTTTTATGAGTCATGGCTAGCCAATAACTTAAACTCAGTGGTTTGAGGCTTGTCCATCCCCAGACCACTGTTGGTGGGTACTCAACATGGATGCCTGTGAGAATATTTTGTTGTTTCAGAGATACTTCAATCGAGTCATCTGGCTGTAAATGATTTGGTCCTTAATAAAGTCACTCAGGTCTTTATGCTGCATCCAACATGTGTACTATGAGTAATTACCATCAGCCCAACATTTAATATATCCCTGACAATGGCATACACAGTTGTTTTGAAGTTGGCATTGCCATGCACATTTTATTTTTTATTTTAATGTATTTTTTGGGCAGTGGTAGTAATATTATTTACAAGTTAGGCATTACTTACCATCTTCAGAGTGTATAAATCAAAAGCACCTAAACACAGCATTATAAAATGTTAATGTGTAAATGTAGCAGCCTCTATGTACCAGATAGTTGAGGTGGAAAACAAACTAACAGTTAGGAGACTTTAGTATATTAGGATTTCATCATCATGTTTTACACTTTCATGACAGGACCGGTAGCTACAGGGTACAGATGATTCATCAGTTGAAGTTCAATGTCAAACAACGCCAATTTTGTATTGGAAACCCACTCAGGGAGCTCACGCAAGCTCATTCAGGGAGAACAAACTCCACAGAGAAAGGACCCAGATCACTCCACCTGGGAATCGAAGACAGAACCTTCTCACTGTGAGACAAAAGCACCACACGCCAAAGCCACTGTACTTCTCAAATACCAAAGTTGTCTAAGTAATAACCTTTTAACTCTGTTAGGTTATAAGGACGCCCTTATACAAAACCTGAATGTAGCAAAGCTCCATTTTTAAATGCTATAAAATAAACATTATAACATCCTCCAAAATGTCCTTTTATTAAAAACCAACAAACCTCGCTGAAGAAACAGGAATCTCCGCCTCATTTATTATTTTCCTCTACCAGGACTCCTAGGTAATTTTATTATAGATACAGTGTATCACAAAAGTGAGTACACCCCTCACATTTCTGCAGATATTTAAGTATATCTTTTCATGGGACAACACTGACAAAATTACACTTTGACACAATGAAAAGTAGTCTGTGTGCAGCTTATATAACAGTGTAAATTTATTCTTCCCTCAAAATAACTCAATATACAGCCATTAATGTCTAAACCACCGGCAACAAAAGTGAGTACACCCCTAAGAGACTACACCGCTAAATGTCCAATTTGAGCACTGCTTGTAATTTTCCCTCCAAAATGTCATGTGACTCGTTAGTGTTACTAGGTCTCAGGTGTGCATAGGGAGCAGGTGTGTTCAATTTAGTAGTACAGCTCTCACACTCTCTCATACTGGTCACTGAAAGTTCCAACATGGCACCTCATGGCAAAGAACTCTCTGAGGATCTTAAAAGACGAATTGTTGCGCTACATGAAGATGGCCAAGGCTACAAGAAGATTGCCAACACCCTGAAACTGAGCTGCAGCACAGTGGCCAAGATCATCCAGCGTTTTAAAAGAGCAGGGTCCACTCAGAACAGACCTCGCGTTGGTCGTCCAAAGAAGCTGAGTGCACGTGCTCAGCGTCACATCCAACTGCTGTCTTTGAAAGATAGGCGCAGCAGTGCTGTCAGCATTGCTGCAGAGATTGAAAAGGTGGGGGGTCAGCCTGTCAGTGCTCAGACCATACGCCGCACACTACATCAAATTGGTCTGCATGGCTGCACGTCACCCCAGAAGGAAGCCTCTTCTGAAGTCTCTACACAAGAAAGCCCGCAAACAGTTTGCTGAAGACATGTCAGCAAAGGACATGGATTACTGGAACCATGTCCTATGGTCTGATGAGACCAAGATTAATTTGTTTGGTTCAGATGGTCTCAAGCATGTGTGGCGGCAATCAGGTGAGGAGTACAAAGATAAGTGTGTCATGCCTACAGTCAAGCATGGTGGTGGGAATGCCATGGTCTGGGGCTGCATGAGTGCAGCAGGTGTTGGGGAGTTACATTTCATTGAGGGACACATGAACTCCAATATGTACTGTGAAATACTGAAGCAGAGCATGACCCCTCCCTCCGGAAACTGGGTCGCAGGGCAGTGTTCCAGCATGATAATGACCCCAAACACACCTCTAAGACGACCACTGCTTTATTGAAGAGGCTGAGGGTAAAGGTGATGGACTGGCCAAGCATGTCTCCAGACCTAAACCCAATAGAACATCTTTGGGGCATCCTCAAACGGAAGGTGGAGGAGCGCAAAGTCTCGAATATCCGCCAGCTCCATGATGTCGTCATGGAGGAGTGGAAAAGCATTCCAGTGGCAACCTGTGAAGCTCTGGTAAACCCCATGCCCAGGAGAGTTAAGGCAGTTCTGGGAAATAATGGTGGCCACACAAAATATTGACACATCAGGAACTTTCACTAAGGGGTGTACTCACTTTTGTTGCTGGTGGTTTAGACATTAATGGCTGTATATTGAGTTATTTTGAGGGAAGAATAAATTTACACTGTTATATAAGCTGCACACAGACTACTTTTCATTGTGTCAAAGTGTCATTTTGTCAGTGTTGTCCCATGAAAAGATATACTTAAATATCTGCAGAAATGTGAGGGGTGTACTCACTTTTGTGATACACTGTATATATAGTACACACACACACACACATTTTATTTGAGACAGGCTTGAAAACTGTGATATTTATAACAATATGTACAACTAAGAGGTTAAGAGATAAGATTGCACCAACACTTCCTAGAAGTTGCTTCTTAAAATCTATTTACAAAACACCTCGAGGAACCTTTAACTTTTTTTGTAACAATAGGGTCAACCTTAACCTTATTTATGGTTTTAAAAAATCTTCCCATTATGTACTTAGAGTTTATTAATACATTTCAACTGTTGCTGAATTATATGGTACCAGTTTCCGTAGCAAATTTTTGAATACAGAAAAAACACACTGCAATTAAATGTGAAAATACAACATGATTTAAAGTGTCACCGCATTCGTACATGAAAATAAAAGTAGAATTTGGGCTACTTATTTTTGAATTAAATATAATGCAGATTATGCAGCAGGACAATGATCCAAAGCACACAAGCAAGTCTACCTCTAAATGCCTTGAAATTGAACAAAATTGAGGTTTTGGAGTGGCCCAGTCAAAGTCCTGACTTGAATCTTGCTGTGGCAAGACCTCAAACGGTAGTTCATGTTTGAGCACTTTCCAATATCAACACATTAAAACACCCCGAAGAAGAGTGGGCTAAAATTCTTTCACAGAGATGTAAAAGTTAATGTTTGACTGCTGTTATTACTGCCAAGGGTGGCACAACCAGTAATTAGTTTATATATTTATTTATTTATTTATTTATTTGGGCATTTCTGAGTATGGATTTTAGAAGCCAATTACAATTTAAAACTGCTCACCAGTGTACCTGTGGCTTGTACTTCATGAATATCTAAAAAAAAAACTACCTGATTCATTTTTTTCATTTTTTCATAATTTGGGACAATTTAAGACATTTCAAAGTCACTTTAAAGGTGCACTAATAAATATAATATTGTTCTTACTATTTCAAATAAAGTGCAAAAAACAGAGTTTGGGCAACACAAAGAAACACAAATGTTGAAACAATGTGTTCAAAACAAGTGCATCGTAAGACTGAGAACACAGCATCTGTGCTGGCTTCTCTTATCATCCATCACAAGTTTCTTTGATGATTAAACAATGGTGCATTTGAATGTGCTCAGGTGGTGCAGTGGTCTTATGCACTGTCCTATCACCCCAAAGCGCAAATGCCTGACAAGGCACCCAACAGACTAAATTGGCCATGTCTAAGGAAGGAAAGGGAAAAAGGTTTAGTTTTCTTGTTGTCTCTGAAAACAACATCAGCTCAAGAACAGTGCATCTAATGATAAATGAAATGGGTATTCATGGCTAAGAAGCTGCACACAAGCCTAAGATTGCAATGCACAAAGCAGGTTCAGGCTTGAATGGTGTAAAAGCTCCCAGACACTAGATTCTGAAAAAGTGGAAATGTGTTCACTCGAATGATTAGTTCTGCTTCACTATCTGGCAATTTGAGTAATAAATCTTTGTTTAGCAGATGCCAAGAAAATGCTACCTACAGGACAGCAGAAGTTTTGTTCAGGAGGGATAGTAAATGGGCCCAAATTTTAAATTTCCAGTTCCAGTTTTAAAATGAGACATCCAACAAACTAGTGTAATTAAGAGGTGTCCACATACTTGTAGCTGTATATTCTCTGTATTGCACACATATTTTGCTTAATATGCTATGAGAATCCCTGTTACTTTAGGGACTTGTGGATGCTTTGTGGAAGCTAATATGTGGGATTTAGCATGAAATTAGACTTGAAAACCTGCCAGCTGCAATTAATTAGAAGATAAATGGTTCAATCAATATAGAAATTCTAATCCTGTTGCAGGTGTCACAGTGTCACAGTGGATTATTCTGGCCTAATTCAAGTCTGATTGCCAAAACAATTATTTAATCTAAATCACTGAGATGTTGTGGGATGGTTCACATATACCAAAGAATATAATACCTAATTAATAATTTAACATATTGCAACATACTGGATTTTATGTACACAAATGAAAACTCTAAACTGACATTTGAAAGATAAAGTGATAATTTATCCTGTCTGGCTGAATAAGATAATGTTAAATAAACAAAGAGTCAAATGTTTTCCACATATAAGGTAGTTTCTTAGTTCCTCAAAAAACAGCAATATTTGTATTTCAGCTTTAAGCCAATCATATGCACTATTCAAACTACTATCTTCCTGAGAAATGTTAGCTACAGAACAGGTATCAAGCTAGCTAGATGACCAGGTTTACAGATGTTATGCTTAAACGTCTCAGATCTCACCTTTATCTATATGTGAAATTTGTAAGCAAATTTGTTAAGTTAGCTAGATTGGTCACAAGTATCAGAAAATAGGTAGCCAGCCTGCTGTTAAGAGATGCCAGAAGGACATGGATATGTTTACAAACTGCAGGTTCATACAATGGCACAGCCAGTAGTGTGGGCATCACACACCACCAGGGTCCTAAAGGCCTGAATTTAAAACTGGTCTTTGTACATTTCTTCCATGTACTCCAGTTTGCCATCACTGTTTACAAAAATTTAGTAGATGGACTATTTGCTCTTAATTGTGCCTAAATGTGAGTAAATCATTTTAAAAGCTTCCTCTACAGTCTTCATTACATACATATAGGGATAATTTAGAATTGTCAGTTAAGGAGTAAATTAAGACAAATTTTACTTATAAAGTAATATTTCTTTGGTTCAAATCCTACACAGAAATAAGAGGATATGCATGTCTCTCAGGGCTTCTTAGAAATGTAAGTAAAATATTAATGTAAGAATTAATAAGCACTGACAAAGGCTTTATTAAAATATAAAATTTTGTAGCCACAAAAATGTAAAGTAAGGCTACATTCAGTTGCTGACTTATTAGTTGCTAAGCTATTTAAATTGTTCTTGTTTGACTGGTTTGTTGGAAATAGCTGAAAGTTTGTAGATTTTGCTAACAAACCTAATTTGCAATGGGGGTTAAATAAGTTTGATTGCAGCTGTAGTACTTGATGTATTTAAATGCAGTACTTTATTATAATTGATGAATGAATGCATCAAAGGTTCTTTTTACGCATATAGTTGTCTAAGTAAAAAATGGGTTCAACAAAGGGGCACTTGGCCTAAAGGATCATTTGAAGATGGCACTGTATTAAAATATGTTTTAGAGCTATTACTTCAAAGGAACACTACTTAAAAAAACTAAATAAATTAAACTATAAATTGCTTGTTCTACAGTAGTGAGGCATAGCAGAAAGCCTTTGTGATATGTTCCATAAATTATACAGTTTTGTCTGAGAAACTTCACAAGTCATAAGGATACATCGTCTGTTGCAACTGAGTCACACCCTCCCACCACACTTTACAGAACCCGATAATGGGAAGAAAAGCATGGATGTGAACAAATTAGGACAAACTGCTGATGTTAAATTGTTGTCCTTTCTAAATCTAAACTGCAATGTAAGTGAATTTATATAGAGAAACCCTCAGTGGCAATGTAAGATTTTCCCCAAGTTTTATCACCAGTAATCGCACTGCGGTACAGCAAACAGATGCTTAACCATGGCTGTAAGTGTGAGAATAAAAGCATGTGAAAATGCAACGGTCAGCACACTATCATTTTATAAAAGACTTAGTTCTATGCTATAGTCTAATACTCTCTGTAGATGGACACGTCATAAGTCATGAATGTCATAATATTGCTTTTACGCAATTGTGCTCCCTTTTTACATTAAACTTATAAATTATGATTGTATAATTCACCACAATAAGTAATATATGAAATTAATGATGTCACTACTTAGGCTATGGCCTTATTTGGCATTTTCAGAGTGCATGAAAGATGCAACATATAGTCACTGTCAGTAACTACACATACATATAATACATATCACATATAATATAATACATATAAATAGCTTTCAATAAGTAGTTTAGTCTTACAAGTTAGTAACAATAATGCGCAAGGGAAAGGGACTTTTACCTATAAGCTGGTAATAAAAATCAAAGTGTAACATTAAAAGAAAACATATATTAAGTAGTCGGTCCAATAAGTGCTAGCTGTACAGCTGAGTCGCTAACATATTCTGCTTGCTTATTTATATATACAGTGTTTATTTATGTATAACTTATCTATGTAACAGTGTTGCCAGCAGCACTGAATACACGCTCCGAGGGAGTGCTTGTAGCACATAGGATCATATTTTCTGGCAACCTTAGAGTATTGTGCATGTATATAATACATTCAACTAGGTGTTATCTGTAGAGCACTCAAACCTAGAAATGATAACACACAAAATATGTTCCTTCACTTATTAAATGGTCTGTCCCTTTTCCTCATGCATGAACACAGGCGTCAACAATGGTAACTAAATCAGTATTTATTGCTTATATTATTTTTTCATATCACACCTATATGCACTCATGTAACCTTCAAAAGCAAAAAAGAAAAACAAGCAAAAAGTCATGCTGGGCCAGGAAAAAAAAAAATAGAAGCATATAATTTCTCTTTTATAATTGATGTATTAATCATGTTAGCAAGTGGCTCAAACACATAAATCTTATCTCCATTACCAATTTTACTGCTTATTCAAATATTGAAAAGTCTTTTTGTATTTTTGCACCTTATTTACTTTTTAGGCTCCATTGCCAATTTTACGCTGCTAATGTACAACATGTCACTACCTCATGAACCATTGTACCATCTATTCACCATCATGTACTAACACTTGTCTTTAGTCCTGTCTCCTAATTACTTGTTTAGATTAGGGATAATTAGGAATATCTTTTGTAGTTATTTATTATAGGATTTTTTGTATTTATTGTTGTACTTACACTGTTTTGTATTTTACACTGTTTTGTCTTGCACTTTTTGTACCGTGTTACACCGTGATCCTAGAGGAACGCTGTTTCGTTTCAATATGTACTTGTATGTAGCTGAAATGACAATAAAACCTCTCTGACTCTGACTCTAAATGTAATTATTAGAAGGGGTGTCCCAATACTTGTCCAAATAGTGTACCAACGGTTTGTGTTATATAACTGATGTATTACATAGCACAATGATTACTTCAGCTTGCTTTTTTAAAATTAAAACATTAGACAAAAATGCATCAAAATACCACCCATTAGCATCTGCCAGACAGAGCAGGATATGTTACTAAAACCAGTCCATGTGCAAGGTCTACCTGTGCTAGTTATATTGGTACTTTTAAGAGGATAGGTTGTTCTGAAAGCACCTGTCCTTAACTCCACACAAAACCAAAACATAAATAGATAAGTATTTACTGTTTAAAGCACACCAACAGGCTACACTTCATTTAGAGTACAAAAAAAAAGGACAAACGTAACCTAAAATGGCTGCTGATAGCAACATTCACGTCTGCTGCCATGGCTCAGTAAACTAGCTGAATTCAGCATAGTGGCTCTTGGATAGGCAAAATCACACAATGATTAAAATTGCAAAAAAAAACTGCTGCAATGTTCAGCTCCAAAACCAACCTCCTACAGAATCAGGACAATTAGAATGCTACACGTCAACAGGTCAACTTCAAAAATCACCCAACCAAGCACTGCTGCTGAACAAGACCAAATGCAAGTTAATTAAGTCTCACGCAACTTCGACTCTACTATCAGTGCTACTTTCACAGCACAGCATCTATATTTATGTAACATACCAATATCAAGTGCTGTCATAAGTAGAGCTAAGCGATATGGCCAATAATGTTATCACAATAAAATTTTCTATATTGATTAATCTCAATAATTATCACAATATAAAATTTGGAAACACTGTCAGTTTTTAAAATATATATTTAAAATGCAGACTACATACATCAAATAGTATTCTTTAAAAATATTTTAATATTTATTTAAATCTTAGCATAATATACATGCAACATAGTATGCAAATTACACAAACCAACACAGTAAAAACTGGAACACTTTGGTCTTACTATAGCCAGAAAATAGGTGTCAGACGATGTCATGGTGCCTTCATATATATACACACCGATCAGGCATAGCATTATGACCACCTTGTTTCTACACTCACTGTCCATTTTATCAGCTCCACTTACCATATCTACAATTACGTTTCTCAGCATGCTTTGTTAGCCCCCTTTCATGCTGTTTCTCAATGCTCAATGGTCAGGACTCTCCCAGGACCACTACAGAGAAGGTATTATTTGGGTGGTGGATCATTCTCAGCACTGCAGTGACATTGACATGGTGGTGGTGTGTTAGTGTGTGTTATGATGGTATGAGTGGATAAGACACAGCAGGAGTTTTTAAACACCTCACTGTCACTGCTGGACTGGGAATAGTCCACCAACCAAAAACATCCAGCCAACAGCGCCCCACGGGGCTAGTTGGTCCACCTTGTAGATGTAAAGTCAGAGACGATCGCTCATCTATTGCTGCTGTTTGAGTTGGTCATGAACATGAGTGGACAGTGAGTGGACATGGTATTTAAAAACTCTATCAGTGCTGCTGTGTCTGATCCACTCATACCAGCACAACACACACTAACACACCACCACCATGTTAGTGTCACTGCAGTGCTGAGAATGACCCACCACACAAATAATACCTACTCTGTAGTGGTCCTGGGAGAGTCCTGACCATTGAAGCATGAACAGCATGAACAGCATGAAAGGGGGCTAACAAAGCATGTAGAGAAACAGATAGACTACAGTCAGTAATTGTAGTACTACAAAGTGCTTCTATATGGTAAGTGTAGCTGATAAAATGGTCAGTGAGTGTAGAAAGGTGGTTTTAATGTTATGGCTGATCGGTGTGTGTGTGTGTGTGTGTGTGTGTGTGTGTGTGTGTGTGTGTGTGTGTGTGTGTGTTTTAAACAATTAACCCATTTTGGCAAATGGTACCAAAAATTCTGAAAGTGCTTTTTTTTTTATTTCACATATCTCCTGTAATGGTATATGAAGCTTTCATATCTTATTTTCTCAGGCTGTTGTAAGCGGCAGTCTCCCTCTAATCATCTCAACCTCTTTATTCATCTCTAGCTGCACCAAGTCATTTATCTTACTTCCTCTTCTCCTCATTCTGTCTATTTTCCCTGTCTATCAGCCGTTTATCTCTTTCTCTCTTTCACACACACACACACACACACACACACACACAATACATTTGATATTTTTAGTTTGAAAACCATGTAAAAGTATCAGTAATGTCAATATTTAATATTAGTATATCAGTATCTCCCTTGCTTATGCTAACACAAATGAACTTAAGTGCCAGGAGTGTGTGGACATCCCTTCCAATCAATACATTCAGGTGCTTCCCAACAAATTGTATTCTTCCAACTTAATCTCATTGGTTTGGAAAGGCCCTTTTTTGTTTCCTTCTCTGAAGATGTAGTTTAACGAGTGATGAGTTTAGTGTTAAAGAACTATAGTAGCCAGAACCCAGTCAATTTCAAAATCTTACAGAAAGCCTTTCAAGAAGAGTGGAGGCTGTTAAAGTTATAAAGAAAAGCGCCTCCCTGCAAATTGTTTACATTAAGATATTCTAAGTGGGTTTTTTTTCGTTTCACACTTTTTGTGAAGAATAAATTACCACATAGCAGTCACATTTTATTTTACTTTTTGTTTTGCACAACATCTGTAATGAATGAAAAAGTCATTGTATGTCCGTACATAGTTCTTGAGAAAGAGCAAAAACTGAAAGAGCATTCAATTGCAAAAGGTTTTGCAATTGAATGTTCAACAAGCTCATGGTCTGGTGCCCATATTTTACACTCTAGTGTGCAGATTTTAGTAAATCTCGATTTACTGATTGTGCCCAGTAATTCTCGAGACACTGGCCCTGACACAACCCTGAACAGTATTAAGTGGTGGTAAAACATGAAAATGAAATGAACAGAAAATAAAATGAGCATATTAACTGCAAACACAGCACTGTTTTGCAGAACCTTTTTGTAAGTCCAAGCTGGTTTCTATTTTGATTTATACTATATTTAACATGTATAATTTAGCATCTTTGACATCAGTATTGACTTCCAAGTTCTCTTTGGACTGTTGCATTCTTGTACTCTTTATGCCTTTAAACCTCTACTGTTTTACGATTTGGATTTGAGTGCTTGTTGTGTTGATAAATCTCTGCACAAGAAACCACCACCTAGATTTTAAAATATAATAGTTAAAAATCTAAAACAGAATATTAAATGCATAGTTACACAAAACTATTGATTAGCTCCATATGTTTGGCAAGTAAGAGAAAAGTCAAAAACCTGGGCATAGATCCTTTCATATAAACAAGACTGAAACATACTATTAAATCCAGCAAAGCATCAATATAGGACATATCATGGTAAAACACATTCTATATAAAGGCAAAAGACACTTATTGGAAAGACCCTCTACAATATTGCATATTTTCTAAATAAGGTGATGAGTGAGTCATAAGCTGTAGTGAGATTTTCAGCACTTGTGAGAGCAACAAAATGCTTTAAACTTTCACCCTCACCAATAAAAGTTACACTGACATAGAAATGCATCAAAAACAGCTTGCCAGAAATTGTGCTCCACATCCGAGCTGTTAAGATGGCAATCTATCAAATCTGTGAATTCTCCAGGAGGTAAAAAAAAAAAAAGTTCCTGCTGTTTTCAGCATCACCCCTCCTCACAAAATACACAGAATACATACAGCTAATGCGTTTGCTGGACAAATAAACAGCAGCAAGTCCTGCAGAGTAGGTGTGATATTAAGCACTGCCTACCAGAGAGGTGTTCATATTAATTGCGTACACTGTTAGCCCGGACTTTATATCTAATCAAACATTTTTAGTACAACTTACATAAATTATTTAAG
Source organism: Trichomycterus rosablanca (assembly GCF_030014385.1). Classification (NCBI taxonomy): domain Eukaryota; kingdom Metazoa; phylum Chordata; class Actinopteri; order Siluriformes; family Trichomycteridae; genus Trichomycterus; species Trichomycterus rosablanca. The sequence goes on along the minus strand of NC_085988.1, from coordinate 68,922,110 downwards.
TTTTTTTGCTATACTAAAAAATGCAGAGTACAATGTACTCATTTGAGTACACATTTAAATGTGCTAAAAGATTTAAGTTTACTAAACAAAAAATAAACACTAAATAAATAATCAAACAGCGCTGCTTTATTTGCCGTGTTTAGGCTACATGCTAGCAAAGAGTGTGCTGGCTTGCTTTATTTTAATCCTTAAATGAATGGTATTAATGTTGATATTAATACTTCTGTTTCTTGTTTCTTTGTTTTGTTTTAGAAAGCTGCAGCCAAACGTTAAGAAATCAGCTCGCTGTGTGAAACTGACTACAGGTTCATTGTTACTGTAAAGAGCTGTTTGTGTTTCATCAAAACTTTATATACAGCTTGTACAGTGTTTAAGATGTTTTCTTGACATATTGTATTTTAAGTAAATACTTCTGAAGTGAAATAAAGAAAAATAACTTTGTTATTCTGTCTGTTTTTCTATAAACATTTCTAATTGATATTTAAAATGTAATTAACATGAAAACTAAAAAGAAATAAATATTTTTGTCCATTGAGCTCAAGATAATAAGTAGAATTATTGGGAAAAGCAGTTGGTATAACCAAAAAAATAAAGTTTAATCAACTTGCCTTTTAGGTGTAATAACTTAATGTTTTAAGTTATGCTAACTCAAGTTTTCATTATACATTACTTAACTTTTTTAAGGCAACCGCTTTCCTCAAATTGTTTAAGTAGATTGAACTTATCCGGGCTTACAGTGTATGTCACCACATCTACAATACTACAGTTTAACAAATCCAGAAAAGTGTTTATCATTGCACATTTATTCTATAGCCAGCATTGAAGAATATGGAATAATGCCTTTTAAACAAAAGAAGCATACATTCCTGAAAAATAAACATTATGCCTTAGTAACACAAAAGCACTGATTAGCCCTGCATGATTTGGCAGGTGAGTGGGAAATCGAGAACCTAGAGGAAACTCACATGGACATGTACATCATCATTTAATTAAATAGTTTTAAGTAAAGGCGTTTTTACCAGTCATTATAGCTAAAATATTGTGAGGCAGGCAGGTATCAGGCAGGTGTTTGGGGTTCAAGCTGCACTAAACATTGGATTTATTTAATCTGTTTGCTTTTTCTGTGGCTATGAAAGTAACCGAATAGCTGGTGTAATCACGTTACAGGTACTGACTGGTCGTCGTTTAACTGATTTACTTTGGTGTTTCTAAGCCCAACACAATCTAACTAGACAGAATTCTCTGTAACAATATAACTTCAGATTAATGTATGCTTCTTTCTTTTTACTCAGTTTGCACACAATTTAACATTCCTAGCAGATGTGCATTTTGAGATCAACCACAAACAAATGGTATAAAATAGTGGACCTCTATGTAATCTCTACAGCTATAACGACAGCCGCTTTTCTGAAAAGCCTTCTTACAAGACTTTGAAGTATTGTCAAAAGAGCATTTGTATAACTGGGCAGTGGTGTTGGTCAAGAAAGCCTTAACTCATGGTCCAGTTCATTCTAAAGCTGTTCAGCGGAGCTGAGGTCAGGGCTCTGTGCAGGCCACCTGAGTGTTTTTTTTATTTAACCAAGCTTTTCTTCGTGTCCTTATAGAAGGACCACAGCCATGCTGGGACAAAAAGGGCCTTCCATAAACTGCTGCTGCAAAATTAGTTGGAAACATAATTTCCTTGATAGTTGATTTATTACATAGTTAGCAATTGTTGTGGCTGAAACAAATTAACTTAAAAATTAGAAGGGGTGTCCAAATACTTTTGTCTTTTAAGTGTATCTGCCTTGCTGCAATGCCTTGTTTGCACATATAAGCTAGTCATGGAATCCAGCTTCATTTCCAAAAATGTTGACAGTAAGTAAAATGCAAAAAATAGAAGTGGTGGTTTATAAACTTTATTTACAGGTATGTTACTGAAACCCACACAAAGAAAAAATATTTAAAATATAAAATATCAAGTATGTGAAACTGGGAAGTCTTTGACTATTTCCACAGGTTCACAGGTAACAGGTGATATCATAATTGGTGTTTGGTTGTTTACAAGCAATTATAGGTTCACTATAATAAAACCTCTGTGAATAAGTTGTCCAACAGTTTAAAAGCTATGTTAACAATGCACAATTGCAAGTACAGTAATTTAGTGATTTTCCTCATCTACAGTCCAAAACATTCAAAAATTTAGGGAATTCCGGACATAAAATGCAAACCACCCACCCCAACAGAACTTGACAGACTCCTTAACACCAAGAGCACTTTAAAATGTCAACACATGCTGCCAATTTTGCACGAAGTGAAAACCTGGCTGTTCTAACAGATGTGAGGTACAGTTCTGTAGCACCCCATGCATTACAATGTACTGCAGAGCTTCCACCTGTTACACTGTCCAAATAAATAAGAAGGCAAATAACATGCTGCAAATTGCTCTCCTTTCACCTGGAGCAAACAAGCACAAATTTGTTTCCCTCAAGAATAAATTCCCAGTGGCAGGATTGGATTAAAACATAAAGCTTAATGCTTTAGATAGCGTATTAGCTAACGGATTTAGGTTCCCTACATAGTGCACTAAATTGTATATCAGATAATGGATTTATGACCTGGTGGTGGCGTGTTAGTGTGTGTTGTGCTGGTATGAGTGGATAAGACACAGCAGCGCTGCTGGAGTTTTTAAACACCTCACTGTCACTGCTGGACTGAGAATAGTCCGCCAACCAAAAATATACAGCCAACAGCACCCTGTGGGCAGCGTCCTGTGACCGCTGATGAAGGTCTAAAAGATGACCAACTCAAACAGCAGCAATAGATGAGCGATCGTCTCTGACTTTACATCTACAAGGTGGACCAACTAGGTAGGAGTGTCTAATAGAGTTGACAGTGAGTGGACACGGTATTTAAAAACTCCAGCAGCGCTGCTGTTTGATCCACTCATACCAGCACAACACACACTAACACACTACCACAATGTCATTGTCACTGCAGTGCTGAGAATGATCCACCACCTAAATAATACCTGCTCTGTGGTGGTCCTGTGGGGGTCCTGACAATTGAAGAATAGGGTGAAAGCAGGCTAAAACAGTATGTAGAGAAATAGATGGACTACAGTCAATAATTGAACTTCAAAGTGCTTCTATATGGTAAGTGGAGCTGATAAAATGTGTAAAATGTGGCTGATCAGTGTACATGTATTGATGCTAATTTAAGAAAAAGTTGCAGTGGTCCCTTAATTTCTTCCTAAGTTGTGTGTTATTCAATCTATAACTATTTCAAAGATGCAGAGACAAACTGGATTAAAACACCACTAACCACAATAAGCAAAACATGTCGCAGTACACATTTAATCAGTTAGGTGCTTTTGTTTAATTTAAATAAATTATGTTGCAATAGTTTAGTAGATGCTGTGGATAAGTGTTTTTAAACCTGGTCTTGGAGTACTCCTGCTGAGCATTTATAAATGTTTTCTTCTGCACATAACACACTTGAAACAGTTAATTAACAAGCCTTAATTGGGTGTGAGCGCATAATGTGGACAGGCACACAACCGTCACCTGTTTGAATTGTGAGTTTAACATCTGTGTGAGTTTAACATATTTCCTTTGTGTACAGGTACTTTTGTTTCCTTACACTTCACAAAAAACATTATCTGGGTGGACTGTCCCCCTAGGTGCCAGTGCATGCATGAATCAACCTGTTATGCTATGCAATGTCCAAAGTGTATTTTCACTTTGGAGCCTTAGAACCCACTGAGACCAGTGGATATATTGCCTTCTCTAAGTTCTAAGTGCCCCTATGTGTGAGTAAGTGAACAAATGGGTAAATGTGTGATGCCTTATAATAAAACTGGCATCCAATTTAGGGTGAATTTTGAATTGCTCACATAATTTCTGGATATTTCTTTCAACCAAGTGAGACCAGTGGGCCAATCTAAATTGCCCCTGTGAGTGAGTTTTCAATAATTGGAAACCTTATCCAGAGTGTATTTCTAATAATGTAAAACATTCTGGGCTGGACATTAGGAAATAAATGGTCATGTGCTTAATGCTTTGCACCTAATTGTTGCTCTTTACAGGGAGTATTCCTGTTTTACACCCAGTGCTTCTGGGATTGGTTTTGGACTCACCAAGTCCAGTAAGTGAACTGGCTATTTTGAACTGGTTGAACAGTGGGTGCCTGAAACCTTCGAAATGAATGTTGGTTATCTATATTACTTGTAGGTGTGAGTAGGTAATTGTATAAGTATTTGTTGCCCTAAAATGATTAGTGCCAAGGCATGGGTGTATTTTAGTCTTTATCCCAGTGTTTCTTGATGGCATCTGACCAACTGTGATCCTTAGAAAGATTAAGCAGTAAGTCTAATACATAAATTCAAATTTTAATCAAAGTAAGTGAGTGGGTAAATGAGTAATTATGCAAGTGTGAGATGTCACCCTGATCATGATATACACTCTATGGCCAAAAATATTGAGAGATTTGCTAATTGCTGGGTTCAGGTATTTCATCCACACCCAATGTTGTGGTGTTTATTATTAATGACATACATTGTGTGTTTTTAACTTTGTGGCAACAGTTTAGGAAAGGCCCTTTTATGTTTAGCACTTTCTATAAAGACATGGTTTGGTAAGTGTGTTGAGGAGAAACTTCAGTGACCGGCACGTGACCCTAACTCAAGCCAGGTCTTTTGGTCCAATATCATAGCCTGGCCTTTAAAATGTTGTTTTTACTTAATAGGTACAAAGTCTTAGTGATACACTGTAAAATCTTCTGGAAAGCTTTCCAAGAACAGTAGAGAATTTTATAGCCACAAATGGGGTGTCAACTCGATATTATTGTCCTCATTTACATTTACATTACATTTTCAGCATTTAGCAGATGCCTTTATCCAAAGTGACTTACATTACAATTACAGTATACAGTCTGAGCAATTGAGGGTTAATGGCCTTGCTCAAGGGCCCAACAGCAGCAAACTGGCAGTGGTGGGGCTTGAACCAACAACCCTCTGATCACTGGTCCAGTACCTTAACCACTAGGCTACAGCTGGCCCGTTTTAAAATGGGGTGTCCAAAAAACTCAAGGTCAGGTGTCCACATATTTTGGCCATGTAGTGTATTAACCCATTGTGTCTAGTGTTTTAGTACAGGCTTTTTAACCCACCGAGACTAGCAAGTGGAATGGGTTACGTGTGTGATGTCCAACATGTTATACAGACTTGTTTCCAGTATTTCCATGATGAGCTCTGGGTCAAAAACTATTCTGATCAGAATAAGTATGTGTAAATGACAAAAATAGTTAATGAGCAGGTGAATGGCTTCATGAATAAACGCACGATAGTGTCTGTTAGACAGGAAAAAAGAATCCAGAACCAGGATTTGGAAATACTGCTCTATATAGTTTTGATCCATGTAGCCATGAGCACCTGGCACTCTACAGGTATTTGCAACGCCCCTGGCTGACGGCTACCAGACAACAGGAAAAAACACCATCAGATGCTTACCGCTGGCGTTTTTCCCACAGATCAGATGCTGTAAGGGTTGCAGCAGACCCCACAGCTCTGAATCATTGTTGATCGCTTGTTCCAGAGAATCCACTGTGATTTTGGGAAGTCCATTGTCCTTCTCGACCAGCGCGCTTCTTTGTACGCGCCCGTATACCTGGCGAAACAGACTCTCCATGCAAGCGGACAGGTAGATCGCGGCATGCTCGTGGATCCTCAAAGCCACCCGACTATCCACCATCCACCTGAAAAACTTCCCGACCGAAAAGATAAGCCCACAACGGGCAGATTTTCCCCGGCTGAAACGATCGCCAGTGTTCATGTTGTACAACGAGAGCGCACCGAGCGCAGCGGACACGCAGTTGGCCGAGATGGTCCATGACAGCACGATCTTGATGGCGCTCTGGACTTCTTGTTTAGTGCACTTGGCATAGCGCAGACTGAGTCTCTGTGCCTCCCGGGCGATCCGGACAAGCGCACGACTCAGTAAGGCTGATAGTTTGGCCACGATCTCGCGTGGCACCCCAGCCGTGGGTATTTCAGCGTCCTTCCGCAGCGCGCCTTCCACCTCCGCGACGCTCCATGGTACCTCCTCCAGCTCGGGCAGCTTGGCGCACTGGCCCGAGCACTCGAGGATCTCGGTGTCCTCCGCCAGCACGGTGTTCACCGTGTCCAGACTGTTGTGCCTGCTGTGCATGGACTCGGTCAGATGCCAGCAGTTTCCCCCATGTGCCAACGCCGGGTGCGTGTCAGAGCAGCAGAGTGACACGCTGGACGAGCGGAAAGAATCCGCCGCACCACCATAACCAGAATCGAGCGTCAAATCCTCCAGCGTCCTCGCTGCTGCCTTACCCTTGCCTGCCATGGCTGCACCTCATACTGTTAATCTTAGGTTTAACAAAATAAGAAATGTTAACTCTTCACTGTTTGTCTCACAAAACCAACAAAAAGTAATAGTCTTTCTGAAGCGCGCAATTCTTGGATGAAAATGCGCACAGATGTTCAGCTGCAGCGCTGATCCGACGCTCAACAGGCGAGTACGAGTCTCCAACTAAGTGCGCGCAATCCGACTTTCCAACCACTGCAGCGATTACTGCAAAACCACTCTATAGGAGGGACTTTGCAAAGAATACGACAGTCAACAACCAATCACCAGGCTTGGAAACTGTAGAGAGACAGTACAGGGAGGACTGAGCCACGGATTTAACCCGATATTCTCTTCACTGCGCTTTAAAATACAGTGCGTCAAAATGAAAAGGAGCTTTCTTGTTCAAAACGCGCGATCATTTCTGGTGTAGTACAGTTATTCAAAAAGTTGAATGAGAAAAAAAATTATTTTTGTCAACAATATAATTATACACAAAAGTAAAAACAACAGCTCTGATGCTTCACATAGATCAGATGCTGCATCATCAACATCTCATCATTCTTTAAGATTTTTTTTTCTACAGTCTGTAAAATTCCAGAAAATGTGCTGGCAGTTTGTTATCTGGATTTTGCCCATTATTTTCCTGATTCTTCCATCGTCAATTAAAGAGCGTCAGTTTAACTCATTCTATAAATGTCTGTGCTTTATCAGATTTAGAACTGGTGACTGAAAAGCTGGACTTATTGGAACCAGGCTGAGATAACTTTGTGACAGTACATTACAGTATTATGCTGGAGGTATTTCTTGTAAAACTGATGAATTGTGACCAATAAAAATACAAATGGGCAGTAGCAATACTAAGCTGTGGCTTTTAAACAATGATTGATTGGTATTTGGGGGCCCAGAGTGTGCCAAGAAAACCTTCCTTTTACTTGTTCTCCACCTGCAGCCTAACTGTAGACACAAGGCAGGTTGGGTCTATGCTGTTCATGCTGAATTCTGTACCTACCCTCTGCGTAAGTCACAAGATTAATTCGACAACTTTTTCTTTTTTTTAATTGTTTAGTTTTTGGTAATCCTGTCCCTGCTGTAGCCTCAGATTCATGTTCTTAGTTGACAGGAATAAAACTTGTGGTCTTTTGCTGTTGTACTCCATTTGATGTATTGTGTGCAGTCTGAGGTGCTTTTCTGCTCAGTATAGTTTATAAGCTATTAATAATTTTAATAACTGAGTGCAATACTTTAATATAGGAACATTTAAAGTTGATCCTCATACCCATCTGAAGTTATTTGTAAGTTGGAGACTTTTTTGATATTTTTTGATAATACCCATATAAACTTCCACACAAAATGTATAATAAAATGCACTTTAAATGTATTTTTGTATTTACCATCTGGTCTGTGGATCTTGGGAGGATAACATAAGTATTTTACAGTTTTATGTTTTTATTTAAGTTATTTATGGTGTAAAATCCCTACAAAGTTATTATTGGACATAATATTAACAAAAAACATTATTTTACATACTGAAAATACTAAAGCAAGACAGATTTTAATTATATATTTTTTTAATTTAACATTCTATAAAATGTTTAGGATAAATAACATAGTTGGTAATGTTATGATAAAAAGTAAAATCATGCAGCAACGTCCTTAATGAGCATAAATGTTCTCAGATGTAACAGTGATGCATTATTTAATGTAATTCCAGTTTACACTGATTTCAAAGGCTTTATAGTGCACTTTAACTATCTTAACACTATTATTTAAAACCACTATTATTTTAAACCACTATGCCTTAATTGCAAAATAAATATATTATATACAACTAACATAACTGCTGGACAGCTAACAGACTAGCTTGTCTAAGGTAATATTAGCAATAGCTAACTAGATCCTGTAATTCAACAAGGTTGTATGGAGTCATGCTTAATTTTACTGATAGATAAGTATGATCAAAAAAATTATAATACACTGTTTAAAAAGTAAAAAGTAAGATTGCTAAGAATGCAGTGGCAGTCTGTTACCCAAAACATAAAGTGAAGGGTGTGGGTTTGTGATTATACCACAGTGCATGGTTGCATGTCTTCATGAATGATATGTTCATGCAGATGCAAGATTCATGCAGATTGTTACACTATTTATTTAAAAAAAAAAGCTAAATTTGATATTGCTGCTTCTATACAAAGCATGTTCGTAAAAACGTATACAGACGCTTATGACTTTCTCACTTATGACAGAAGTATTTTCTTCTGTACTGTGCCAGTCACATCTCTGATCAATGTTTAAAAACCACTGGTTAGCTGACTCACCTTTTAAGGACCCAAATCCTTTCATATTAAGTAGTTGCTGTTTTACAGGAACTTAAGCGTTTGCTGAAATACATTCTAGGAATTTAATCTGATCGTACCAGAGGATACATGCCTTCTGTTTCAGAGATTCCAGAAAGGTTCCTGTAATGAAAATATGCATAAGGAACCACTGTAAACCTAACAGTTTGTCCAGGCAACACAAAGCTAGTAGGGTGCCGCACAGCAACATGGGTCCTGGGGATCTGGGTTTAATCCTTGTTTTTGAGCACTGTCTGGGAGAAGTTTTCAATGTTTTCTTATGTCTGTAAGTCCTTCATCTGGGTAGTGTAGCCACTTCCTACTTCTTAAAATCATGCAGAAGGTGCATTGGCTTCTGTGAATTGCCTCTGGCTGTGAGTAAATTAATGATTGTGTATGTGTTGCCATGTTGTAACTTTAATTTTCTATGCAAAGATCATTGATTTAATTACCTCTGTAAATAAAGCGGCTCTTTAACATTTGGTAATCAACGTTTGGCAAAGAGTGTATAATACTACTCTCGCTAACAGTGCCCCCTTTATCACTCTCATTAATTCATCATCTGCAAAGAATCTTATTAATCATAACACAGGTATGAAAATCATCTCACATTCCAATATAAGCAAATGAGAACTAATGACTTACTGGAGCCCTGCTTATAATTTAACATCAGGGACTATGTTGTGATGTACATTTCACACCATACAAATTTAAAATACTAATTATAAAGTATGTATAGTGTGGATTCAAGCCTTTGTGTCAGGTTAATATCTGAGTATGGAACATTCTCCACTGGGATTTCCACTATACTCCAATTTTTCTTACCTCCCAAATGATTGGCTATGTCTGAGCGGGAATGGTGGAACAGCCAAGCCATTGGCATGTACACTTGTCAGTGAGCTCTCAGTGCCGGAGCCCAAATAAAATAAGGCGAGTTGCATCAGGAGGGGCAGCCAGCATAAAAAAATTTTGGTATGTGGACCAAAATGACCCACTGTGGCCACTTTTAATACGAAAGCAACACAAAGCTATGGCCATCCCAGTATGGAAAGACTTTGGCCAGTGTGAAAAGACTCACAATGCCATGTCTAAAACTCTAACAAAACACAATGAGAGATATTATTTCCCAATATTTAACTGTGGAAACTCAGAATGATGATAAAATTATCCAGGGGCCCAGAACAACTTCTCCAAGAAGTTAGAAAGATTCTAGAAAGCATCTAAAAAACTGCGGACATCTATAACCTTCAGTCACATGCTCCTCTGGTGTCCACATGGGTTTCATATGGTTACTTTTAACTGCTCCTAGGCTCCTAGTCTTGCATTGGACCACATCCGCCACCACCCTGTTCAAAACTGATACATTAATAGTTAATTATTTACATTTTTGGCATTTAGCAAACACCCTTATCCAAAGCGACTTACAGTACAGTTACAGTACACATTCTGAGCAATTGAGGGTTAAGGGTCTTGCTCAAGGGCCCAACAGCAGCAACCTGGCAGTTGTGAGGCTTGAACCAGTGACCTTCTGATTACTAGTCCAGTACCTTAACCACTAGGCTACAGCTTGTCCTTTTGCTATCTGGTTTTAGATCTCAGCGGTGTTGGCCATGTATTTACACTGACATACCTGTGGGATGGGGATGGCCAAAAGCCTGCAATGTTGTTGCTCTGTCCAGGGTATTCCTGTCCTGCACCTTTTGTATCCCAGTGAAACACGATTTCTGACTCTGACCAGGTTAAAGAGGTTAAAGAAAATGAAATGAAATGATGCATTAATAAATAAATTAATACATAAATTATTAACAACATTAAAAAAACTGCATATGAGTTTTGTCATCCAAATCTACGTACTATAATTCCCTATTTATTAAAGTTCATGGAGGCTGCACCTCACAAATCTTTCTTCAATTGCTTTTCATCTATGCGACCCACCATTAAATTGAGGTTTGTTCTACATATTGCATGTAAAGTCTCCAGAGCAAAGATCAGCGTGGTTTCAGACATCCGTTCTTGTAATTGAGTTTCGGCTGCATGTTCTCCATGACTTGCAGTTGCCTGGAAACATTAAGATGTCTTATGGCTAGTAGTCGTGCTTCTTCATTCACATCTTCATTATGCTTATTCACTACTACATTTAATCTTAGTAACATTCATTATTTTAATGATTTCTTTATGTAAATCATTTAGTAATATACATAATTTGAATATTCATTAAAAATGATCTTTTCTATTTGATGAATTTTAGCTCTGAGATCCACACAGATCCATCAGTTTTTATATAATCCCTGTCAGTGAGTTCTTTCTTTGCCATGTTTTCCATTGCCTCTGGGTTTTTTCTGGATACTCTGGTTTCTCCCACTGCCAAAAAAACCTGCTAGTGATACCAGTCTAAGCCACTAGAGCTTGCTCCCAATGATAAATAGGAGGGATTTATATAATATAAATAAGATATAAAACAAAGATTTATAAACAATAAATATGTTACAAAAACTAATTACCAAGGATAAATAAACTCATGGTCAATAAAGATACTGTTTGACCGGTTAAGTGTGGAGAAATTCCAGAGGTCTGTACTGAGCAAATGTTAGGTGCGACCCAAGCATACTCACCCAACAATAGTGCCTGGCCTCACAAATGCTCATTTGACTAAACTGAAACACGCAATTTTTACAAACACATTCCAAAAGCTGTTATACAAACTAGTCGTAAAGAGGAGATTTAACACTAATGCCCATGATTTTTTGAATGGGACATCCAAGAAGCTGGTGGTCAGGTGTTTACATACCTTTGGTCATATAGTGTGTTTCACGATGGTATTGGAATTTTAATGATCTATTAATAAAAAAAATTTAATATAATAGCTGGAACACAAACCTATAGCTGCAAGGCGGGGGGCTTATAAATGCAAAGAAAAGGTGTGCGGGAGGACTATGTTTGCACCATTTCATTACAAAAATAATGTTGCAGAAATCATTATTAGTTTAAGACTTACATAACGTCGTTTGCAAGAGAGAACTTCAAAAGTAATTGCTTAAATAACTTCGTTTTTCCATAAATGCTTTATATATTATTTAAGGCTTCAAGGATTTTGGCATGTTCTTCCCATGGTTAAATTTTATTCTTGGCAACTTGAGTTCTGTCTCACCATCCAAAACATGCAGGTGGTGGAATGCCTGTTCACAACTAAACGTAGAAGTGAGTGAGTGAGTGAGTGAGTGAGTGAGTGAATAGTTAAATGTGTGATTATCTACCATGGAACTTTTCTCTGTCCACTGTATACTCCCTGGTGAACCCTGAATCATTCTTCACTGGGCCATAAGGATATGTGATTTTTCATGCATTTACTTCCCACTAGTGTTTAACACGAGTATTGCAAACATTAATCTATCATTTTTGTAAGATTCCCTGCTGACAAATGCATCCACACCCCGGTGCCCTCATTAAGTCTAAATCGTAAAAAATTGTCCAGGAGCATACATTTAAATTTAGTTCATTGAATGTTTTTTTTTTTTTATATCATGAAAAGGCCTTATTAATTGTGCAGCTGTTTTGGGCAACACTATAATCTTTACAGGGGAGGGTGGGAGGGGAGCCATTAAATTAAAACTACAAAAATGATTTGCCTCATTTTAAATCAGGCAGTGCTAGAATATCTGAGTCCTCCTTATATTCCATACATTGCTAGCTCAGTACTGGCTGGCAACATACAAGTACATTTATAAATTTCCTTAATATTAGCAGCTTAATTATGTCTTAAACACACATGGAATAGCTACACTACTGGGAAAAAAACATTTGTATAATCCTCTTTATTATGTTGTTATTCTAAAAAACATTTTATTTAACATATTATTTTTTTAATAAAAGAAAAATTGTCCTAAATATGCGAGTATGGTGTGTTCTACCATTTTTATTTTTAAAATAAACTGAAAGCCCTTCAATGCCCTCTTGGTTTGATTTTGGCCTCAGTATACTATAGTATTTAGTAGTAATACAGTACAATGCAAGCAATTTACATTCTATACAGTAGGGTTTTTAGAGTGAAAGCTAGGTTAAAATGACTATACCAGGTACAAGGCAATACTAATACAATATGATGCAATGTATACATTATATGGACAAAAGTATCGGAACACCCCTTATTTAATTATTTAAATCATATGTGTCAGTCTCAACAATATGATTCTAACTTTGCAGCAACAGTTTAGGGAAGGTTTTTTCCTGTTCCAGCATGATTGTGCCCTTGTGCACAAAGCAAGGTCTATAAAAGCATGAAGAAAATCTTGATTTCGAGAAACTCTGTACAAAGCTCTGACCTCAAGCCTCACTGAACAGCTTTGGAATGAACTGTAACATCAGTTGAAGCTTTCTTGACCAACATCAGTGCCCCGACATACAAATGTTCTTTTGACTAAATGGTACAAAATCCCACAGATATACAGTGGGTACGGAAAGTATTCAGACCCCTTTAAATTTTTCACTCTTTGTTTCATTGCTGCCAATTGGTAAGATCAAAAAAGTTCTTTTGTTTGCTCATTAATGTACACTCTGCACCGCATCTTGACAGAAAAAAACAGAAATGTAGATATTTTTGCTAATTTATTAAACAAGAAAAACTGAAATATCACATGGTCATAAGTATTCAGACCCTTTGCTGTGACACTCATATTTAACTCACATGCTGTCCATTTCCTTCTAATCCTCCTTGAGATGGTTTTACTCCTTCATTGGAGTCCAGCTGTGTTTAATTAAACTGATTGGACTTGATTAGGAAAGGCACACACCTGTCTATATAAGACCACACAGCTCACAGTGCATGTCAGAGCACATGAGAATCATGAGGTCTAAGGAACTGCCCAAGGAGCTCAGAGACAGAATTGTGGCAAGGCACAGATCTGGCCAAGGTTACAAAAGAATTTCTGCAGCACTCAAGGTTCCTAAGAGCACAGTGGCCTCCATAATCCTTAAATGGAAGAAGTTTGGGACGACCACAACTCTTCCTCGACCTGGCCGTCCAGCCAAACTAAACAATCGTGGGAGAAGAGCCTTGGTGAGAGAGGTAAAGAAGAACCCCAAGATCACTGTGGCTGAGCTCCAGAGATGCAGTAGAGAGATTGGAGAAAGTTCCACAAAGTCAACTATCACTGCAGCCCTCCACCAGTCAAGGCTTTATGGCAGAGTGTGCAAGACATATGAAAGCCCGCATACAGTTTGCAAAAAAACACATGAAGGACTCCCAGACTATGAGAAAGAAGATTCTATGGTCTGATGAGATGAAGATTGAACTTTTTGGTGTTAATTCTAAGCGGTATGTGTGGAGAAAACCAGGCACTGCTCATCACCTGCCAAATACAATCCCAACAGTGAAACATGGTGGTGGCAGCATCATGCTATGGGGGTGTTTTTCAGCTGCAGGGACAGGACGACTGGTTGCAATTGAAGGAAAGATGAATGCGGCCAAGTACAGAGATATCCTGGAGGAAAACCTCTTCCAGAGTGCTCTGGACCTCAGACTGGGCCGAAGGTTCACCTTCCAACAAGACAATGACCCTAAGCACACAGCTAAAATAACAAAGCAGTAGCTTCAGAACAACTCTGTGACCATTCTTGACTGGCCCAGCCAGAGCCCTGACCTAAACCCAATTGAGCATCTCTGGAGAGACTTGAAAATGTCTGTCCACCAACGTTCACCATCCAACCTGAGGGAACTGGAGAGGATCTGCAAGAAAGAATGGCAGAGGATCCCCAAATCTAGGTGTGAAAAACTTGTTGCATCATTTCCAAGAAGACTCATGGCTGTACTAGCTCAAAAGGGTGCCTCTACTCAATACTGAGCAAAGGGTCTGAATACTTATGACCATGTGATATTTCAGTTTTTCTTGTTTAATAAATTAGCAAAAATATCTACATTTTTGTTTTTTTTCTGTCAAGATGGGGTGCAGAGTGTACATTAATGAGCAAAAAAAAGAACTTTTTTGATCTTACCAATTGCCTGCAATGAAACAAAGAGTGAAAAATTTAAAGGGGTCTGAATGACTTCTTCAGTCTGAGACTCTAAGATCTCTAAGTATGCGATTCCGGACGCAGCTTAACTTTTCCTTTTCTGCTCTTTGGCTATGTTGTAGTTCCTCACTGCCAAACAGGTTGTCCAGTTTCCTGCACCTGCTTGCAGCTTTTTCTGTGTTTTATCACAGGCTTTTTCTGCACCTCCTTTACACTTTTTCGACCCTTTCTCCATCTCGCACTCATTCATAAGCTGCGTCCGGAATCGCATACTTAGAGAGTACGTACTAGATTGGAGGAAGTATGCACTACTCTGCCGGTAAAAAAGTACATACTTCCAGTACAGAAGTATGCAGTATGCACACAACACTGCTACGCACTACATCCGCCATCTTTCCAACGTCAAGTGATGACGTGAGACGTGATGACGTAATATCACCATGGTTACAGACTCATTACAAACCCCACTCGCCAAATTTTTTGATATTTATCATGTTTTTGTTATTAATTCGTCTTTAAAATGTTTTATTTTATTTATCTTACTTACACTTGTAAACAGAGGACCGCTATCTTTCTTGTTTCTTATTACGCTTCGAACGCCTACGCAGCTCCAGTTGCATTATGGGATACATTAACGGACCGCAAGTGTGCATCGCTTGCATACTCAAACATGGCTGCCCAATAAGTAGGTCATCCGGGTACTTCTCGCGTACCTCTTTGTGTATACTATGTATTCGTACATACTAACCGCTCTCGCGTCCTCATTTCGCGTACTATTGAGTATGGAAGTATGCGATTCCGGACGCAGCCATAGTTTTTTTGTACTGGTGGTTGTGATTACGGTTTATCCAGAGCGGTAGAGAGAACAGAGTGGCGACACTCCCATAGGGAACCGTTGGAAAGGGGGCGGGACATTTTTTCTGCGCAGCTTCCGGGTTGTGGAGCTCTGTATAGTTCCAAACAACCCATAGAGCCCCATTCATTTCCACTACTTATCAAACATTTTTAGCTGTATGTTGCTTTGTTTTAAAAAAATTATTAATTTAATGTCATTAATATACTTAATACTGTTATTGTTTAGCATTTGCTCAGCACTAAATGTTACATGTTTATCTTAATTAATAGGTATAACTGAATTTAGCTTAGTCAGTTAAGCTTAATTAATGACACTAGAGTCTTTTTACCTAAAATGAGTTGATTAATCAAGAGTCTAGTTACAGAAATGATCATAAAACATTAGAACCACAATAAATCATTATACTTTTACTTTCATACTTAAGTACATTTGAAGGTAAATTTAGTTTAGTACCTTAATGGAGGTAAAGAGTATTTTTACTTTTACTACTACTTTTACTGGAGTAATATGTTACCCTGGATATCTCTACTTTAACTCAACTACATGGTTTGTGTACCTTGTCCACCACTTACATTAGACAAAATGAACTTGTGCATATTCATAATGAATTCATTAATGTATTACATGTAGGAATCAATTATTAATCACTCATGAAATAAGAGATGAATGAATGCTTTTTCATGTACCTGCACTATAATGTTAAAGGTACGGTAATGTGTTTATCAATCTTTTCATTCAGTGCAGGTAAACCTTATTAATCTAGCCACATGGCTTAGTGTTTAGCCAAAATGATTATTATTATGAATCCTCAGGAAAGTGAAGGGAGGTTAGTTTATGTAAAAAACAAAACATAAAAAAACTTTAATCTCTGTACTGTATATTGTTTCTACTACTTAATGATATGGCATTATGTAATGTATGCTAATATAATGTACTGTGTTAACAAGAACGACCTATTAACAAGTCATTATAAACATCAATCTTCCACTTTATATACCAAATTGACATTAAAGCAGATGCAGTAAATGTAAACGCAGTTGAAAATACCCAGAAATTGTACAAATGTTTATTATTTGCCGTTTAATATTTCATTCACTGCTGCCTGTCCCATATGAGAACATGACAGCGCCGGGTTTGTTTGGAACTATTGAGGGTTACATGAACCACGTGACCGCGTAGCGGCGAGATCAAGGAGTGTCGCAACTCTCTCTTATCTACGGCTCTGGGTTTATCCTGGGGGAGGGACATTTCTGTGATTGGCCAATGGACATACAGCGAGGATACTGTGGTGGGCCAATGCACACTTCAGGATTATTATTCAGGAATATTTAAAACAGAATTTATTTTTCACCCTCCCGATGGCCAGTCCATCCCTGCTTGTTGTCAATTTGTATACTTTTGACAACAATCTTTTTTTTCTCATTTAAGTGTTGTTTGAATTAGATGATTGTTCATCATTGACATTAATATCGGGGCTGTACTATAGTTACAGTAGCGCCTCTCGCTGCCTGAACAAAAGCCATTTTTTCAACGGCTCTTTAAAAGGAACCGAGCCAAAAGATCCGACTCCCCATCACAGAATTTACTGCAGCAGTTTCCCAGACGCGATTTTTTAGCGTTTATTTTACTCAGTAACGGATGTTACTTAAAATGTACCGAATTACAATTCCTAATACAAAACATACTTAAGTAAAAGTACAATTACTGGTTGTAAAATCTACGGTAAAACGTACAACTCAAGTACTACTCAATTACAGTAACGCGAGTAAATGTAATTCGTTACTTTCCACCTCTGCTTTTACACAAACTGTTGTTACAAAGTTGGAGACATACATTAATTTTATATAACTGTTTTTACACCTGACAGTAATAGGGAAAACACCTAAACTCAATAATTAGAAGATGTGTTTACATACATTGAATTGCAGAACTGTGTGTGTGTGTGTGTGTAGATAGAGCTGCGCACTGTTTACTCAGGAGAACTTTCTACAGCATGAGTTTCCTAAACCTGCGCCAATCTCTGCCAGCGCATGCGCATGAAAGGCCTTCAGTCTTCTGTCATGCCTAATGTCATGTGCTTATCCGGGTACTTCAGCGTCAACCTATCCGCCTATAGTTGGATTGGGTGCCACGGTTTTCTTCATTCTGTTGTAATAAACAAGCTATGAGACTCAAAAAATATCCTCTCGTAATATTTCTAATGAGTCTTTAAGTGGTAGTATAAAATTGTAGGTTTTGGGAGGCACACTGGTGTACAAAGTAAGGAAACACATATAATCACACTCAGGGCTGGACTGGGAACAAAATTCAGCCCTGGACTTTTTTCTTGACCAGCCCACTACAAGCACATCGCGCCACACATATCACCCCTAATCAAATGTTAGATGATTGATATTAATAGTTTTCATCTTACCACTAAAGTTAATAACTCACTATAATAAAAAAATAAAATAATAAAAAAATAACTACAAACAAATATACTGTATGTATTTCCAACACTTTCCTTTGGGATTAATAGTTCTATCCATCTATCACACACATAAATAAATACAATTTCTTAAATGGTTCTATTGGATTTCCCCATCCTGTCTCATTAAACCGCAAGAAATAAAATTAAACCTTTCTTTCATTAAACCTTTAACACTGGTAAATATGCTTTTTTCGCACTTTTATTCACACGTGATTCACGTTTGTTCCAAATTAGTGCATTGCTCCGATGAGCAAAGAAATAAATACTTTATATGTTGACAAGGGAAATTAATCATGTGAGCTATACACATAATCACTCTAAAAAATGTCCTGAACAGCTGCATTTTCCGTTCTGTATTATAGAGGACAAGATAGTGTTTACTTTTTCTGAAGAGCAGAGATTAATGGTACCATCTAATGGTATTAATTTTTCACTCTCTCTCAACGGCCCACATACAGAGCGGCCCACCGGGAAAACTCCCGACCCTCCCGATGGCCAGTCCATCCCTGATCACACTAGAGGAACGTGACTTGGGGGTTTGTTACATCAGAGCTGAAAATAGCCAATCAGAATGAGTTTAGTCCACGTGTTCAGCTGACTGGGTGGAGCCAGAGCCGTAGATAGAGCTCTGGGTGGAGCGTTAGAGTTACGTGGGTAAAAGTGAGCCGTAGCTACAGTGCGAGATCGAATTAAAGAACTGATATTACTGGATTAAATACAGCAGAAAATGCAGAAATCGATCGGATGACGGGTTATGTTGTTTGTAATCTGATTGAGATCGGCTGTAGGTGTGCGGAGTGTCGCTGCTGAGATCTTTGTGAATAATAGTATTTACATAACCGTTACAGTTGTGCGTGTGCGGTGAATTCAGCTGGAGAAAAGAAAGCGTGAGAATTCAGACAACTTAATTCGCACTGTATATTAATCTGTTTGTTTATCTGCTTGTTTAAATTGTCTTAGTTTTGCTTTGATTCATATTTTTACATTTACCGAAAAAAACAAGTTATACAACAGGGAATTGCTGTGGAAATCCAGGTCCTAAAGTCCGTCGTGTATCGGCTGCACGGCTGGCCAAACGATTCATCTGTGGCGGGGGGTTTAAATCCTTTGGCAGGATGAAAAAAGTTTTGTTAGAACAAGGATAATTTTTGTTTAAACCAAACAGTTTCTCCAGTTTTTGAGTTTTTTTCGCATATCAGATATCCTAAGAATAAGACTTGGTATTTTTGCTGAACCTAAAAACAACACAGACTGCCACAACAATCGGACTCAAAGTATTACAAAGGTTACAAAGGCTTGTCCGGTGAAGTAATGGTCGTAAATACAGTTCACTGGTTTAGGAAGGGCTTGCGGCTCCACGACAATCCTGCCCTCAAAGAGTCCATGCGGGGAGCGGATACTGTACGCTGTGTCTACATCCTTGATCCCTGGTTTGCAGGCTCGTCCAACGTCGGAATCAACCGGTGGAGGTATGTCCACAACATGCTTTTGTTTTTTTTACTGTGGCTCAGGTCTATTCCAAACGAATCAGTTTTTCAAAAAGGGGCTTTTTATAGGGACTTTTAGTGGCTCAGTGGGTAGTACTGTCGCCTCACAGTCAGAAGGTCCTGGGTTCGATCCCTAGGTGGGACAGTGCGGGTCCTTTCTGTGTGGAGTTTGCATGTTCTCCCTGTGTCCGCATGGGTTTCCTCCGGTGCTCCGCTTTCCTCCCACTGTCCAAAGACATGCAAGTGAGGTAAATTGGAGATACAAAATTGTCCATGACTGTGTTCTATATAACCTTGTGTAGTGATGAATCTTGTGTAATGAGTAACTACCGTTTCTGTCATGAATGTAACCAAAGTGTAAAACTTGACGTTAAAATCCTAATAAACAAACAAACAAACTTTCTGTGTGGAGTTTGCATGTTCTCCTCATGTCTGCGTGGATTTCCTCTGGGCGCTCCGGTTTCCTTCCACAGTCCAAAGACATGCAAGTGAGGTGAATTGGAGACACTAAATTGTCCATGACTGTGTTTGATCTTAAATTCGTGAACTGATGAATCTTGTGTAATGAGTAACTACTGTTTCTGTCATGAATGTAACCAAAGTGAATTATGGAAAAGGCTCTTAAAAGGGCTCCTCACAGCAGTTGTTTTAAGGTAAATAAAACTAATGCTAGTGGTTTTACTAATAAATACAGTTCATGTATTAAACATGGCATTTATAATATAAAACTTTGGAAATAAAGATAAAAGTTCTTTCCAATATATGATGAGGTATGGTCAGGATCATCTCAGAATGGGCCATGGCTGATGTATGCTGATAAAATGTGTTGTTGTTTTTTATTATTATTATTATCTATTTTTTCCCCAATTTTCCCCCCAATTTTCTCCCCTATTCTAGTCGTGTCCAATTACCCTGATTGCATCCTTTATGCTGATTTGACCCTTCACCGCTGACTGAGGACGCCTCTCAACTGACTTGCGCCCCCTCCGGTACGCACAGTCAGTACAGATAGTGCATTTTTCACCTGCAGGAGTCGAGTTCATACACTAATAGACGCTGTGTACAGAGGGTCACACCCCCATCAGCATTATTCCTCAGCCCTGTGCAGGCACCATCAGTCAGCCAGCAGGGGCCACAGTTGTACCAGTTATGAGGACCTATGATCCGACTTTCCTACCCCTAACCCTGAACGTCTGCTGCGCCACCTTGCCATGCACAAACTGATATGTCCACCTGCATTTGTGCCTTGTCAAATCCTGTTACTTGTAATAAAGAGCTTTTCTGAATCCATCCTGAGAGGCAGTGAGTGTGTCACTAGCACAATTACATTCATACTGCCCATTTTGCTTAAAAAAAACCCCAAAAGTTCAGTAAGGCACCAAACGTCCAGTTTAGAAAACATGTATCAGGTTAGGGCTAAAATGCTAAGTCATTGCTAAATTGCCTGTGATTTAACTTGGATTTTACACTAACTGTTCCCCCAGGCTCAAGGGTGAACAGTTAATGTAAAGTGAAAGGATGCATTCTCAAGCATATAGTAATGTAGCATGTAATAATATTGAATACATTCTCTAGCATATAGTAAGAAGACTATTGTGGTCAAAGATAATAAATATGTATATGCCAGATCTTAGAAGACGCGAAGCGGAGTGCCTAAAACTTCTTTCCCTGTGCTAAAATCATAACAGTAATGCACGGTCTCGAGTGGCTTATTGCTTTTATAAAACGGAGGTCAACATAAAATATAATAAATACAACAATGTTTAATTCATAAATGTATTTATTGTGTGTAAACTTACAATAAAGCATTCTTCCGCGATGCAAAATAGTTCGATTAACAGTGTTGCTAGGCAACATGAGGGCGAAAATAACATTAATTTTTTCTTTTCAGTGGCGTATTAATATGGAATGATGTGAGGTGGTCATAGGTGTGCGTTTATCGGGGATTTTACAACGGCTTCGAACGCGGCTCAGCCAATCAGATTTTAGGACCGGAACTATCCGTTTTATAATAGTCATTTTGCACTAGCCATAATTTACTGCATAATTCTATAATTGTCTGTATGATTCTTCTGTCACGAGGTTTCTACTGTACACGTTATATAAGTGGGTTAGTGTGTCATGAAGCTACAACAGTACTAGAAATTATGTAATGACTGTTTCTTTTTGTGAACTATTTATCTTCCCTCACACTGCAGTGTCTACTCATATGTCCTACCCCACTGTGAAGGACTAGAAACATGTCTGAAGTACTGATATCCTCATGTGCTTTACTTTCTTAAAACACGTTTTAAACAAACTTTAGGATTGTACTGTACTTGTGTGTGTGCGCATATGCATTTCACTAATTGGGTAGTGCTCAGATGTGTAATTTTAGTTTGGAAACTTGGTGCACATTTGTTTTGGTAGTGAGATCCATATAAAGAGGTGCAAACTTGTTATTGTGAATGTATTTATAATCTGTTTCAAAGTAGTTTAATTAAAAATATGTATTCTTTTCTAATGTAAAAGATTAAGAACTTTACCATTCTAGCCATTAAACTGAAAACACATGTCATGTTCATTTTTAAAAACCTCGCTATGAACTGTCCGGGATGTAGTCCTACTGTGTCTGTGACCCTAACCAGTATAAAAAGTCAAAGCAGGCAGATTTATTTGTACAAGGGTCATTACAAATCTTTATAATAGGCAGAAAGTTGCCAAGTTCAAAAATTAATAGTGCAGCTTTTATTAAGCACCACAATCCCATTTAACTGTCTGAATCTAAGAACACCCACTAGCGAATTGCCAAAATGCAATTAAATTAATTTCATTGACTTTCGTTCTCTTTAAACTAAAGTATTAGTATTGAAAATTGAAAAAAATCCCCTAATTTTAGTACTGAGACAGCTTTAGTCTATAGTTTGTAAAGCTTTTCAGGTCTTTTTTCTGTACAAATGAGTTTAATGTTGTTTTGCTGCTATTATATGAATAATACATCATTACTGACTGAAAGAAGTCTAAGTTTGTTGTGAAATATAGATAATACAAATAGATCCTCCCCTGAGACTGTATCATAAATGCTCAGAATGGCTACTTTTTAGCAATTTAAATATTTATAGGTTATTTTATTTGTTAAAAACTAAAGAAGTACATTCTGATAAAGTATAGTAATTATTTTTGTAATATTGCAAGGCTGTATTTGTATGAAAATTTTATACAAAAACAAATCACAGTTACACTTATACTGCCCATTTTGTTTCAAATCAAGGAGCAAAAAACTCAAAAGTTTAATATTTGATAATGCTTTGTTTTTATTGCAAAATAAAAGTGTGTGGTAAATCATGGATCAGAAATACAAAGAAAAGAAATACAAAAACGTACCTTGGCTTGTGTTCTTTACAAAGAGAATGTATATATTTCATTACTTCCATTAGGGATATAAAGAAACAAAAATGAAGATGAAAATAGAACAATCACACAAAGTTCCTTTTCGTGTGTTCAGAACACACGACAGTCATGCCCTGTCAGGTAATAAAAAAGTCTATTCATTTAAAGGGACGATATAATTGGTCAGTTTTAATGACAATTTGACATTGGTCTTTTATTAAATTCCAATTGGTTGGCTTCCTAAAAATGTAGGACTGGACCAACTCGCACCACAACATTCTTTTTAGCAACAACAGAGGGACGGCAAGGGGTCTTCTTTAATTTCATTCTCCACATTCCAAAACAAATTGAATAGACAGGTATGAAGGATGTATTGGCTTAAATTTGTATGTATTCTCAAATTGTGAGTAGATACAACTAAAACTCATCATTTATTATATTATATACTATGTATATCAATTTTTAGAATATTTTGGAACGGTTCTCCTCTGACAAATACAGTGAAACAGTGCCAGCAACAGTACAGAAATGGCACTTGGCGCTCAAATCGCAGATAATGTTAAAACTGGTGATGGTGATGAGGTGATTGTGTTATGACACACAGTGCACTTGATCCCTTCTGCGTACAGGGCTGCGTAGTTGCAGTGGTTGTAGGTCTGTGTGGGGGTGGAGACAAGTTCTTCTAGCTTCACAAATATACTGTTATTTTTCTAATAGACCATAGAAGTGGTTGAGTTGTTCAGGCAATTATGTTTAAGCTTTATTGGTCCTCCCAATAAAGAAAATAAAGACCCAGAATGGATGAAAACCTGGTCCTGATAATGAAAGCTAAGCTTGTTAATAATCAGATTCCAAAAACATGAGCATTAATATGACCCAACCCTCTTGTTTTCATAACAGCTTTCACTCTTGTAAAAGTCAAAATGGGCAGATCCAAAAATGTTGAAACCTCTGACCTAACTGCACTATTGTATTTAGTAGGATTGCTTCTTGTATTTGTGCCTATTTGACCATTATGCTTTCACACCCACCATGTTTGAAACTGCCCAGTTATTACCAGAATAATACAAGCTGCTATGGAACTGTTACCTGGCAACAGCTATTATTCTCATCAATGTTTTTTTTTTTTATCTGAAGACCTAACTTGACAAGTAGGCAGATTTTCTCTTAATGTGGGCAACATGTTCTACACTCACTGGAGGATGGCTGAACAGACTAGCCATTAAGATGTGTAAAAAAACAAAAAAACAAAAAACAAATAGGGTTGTAGCCCTGTGATCTAACATGCTAACACACCACTGCTGAATGTTTAAACCCACAAGTGATATGGCTGTGTTGGAACCCTAGTGCAACACTAATTTGTAATCGCTTCTTATCACCTGCCAGACACGTGTTGGAGGAGGCGTGTGGCGATTCGGCTCTTCTTGATCAGATTAGGGGAACAGAAAAAAAGAAAGAAAGAAAAAATTACAAAGTTACATAAATGATTGAAATCCTAAAACCATGAATACATGCTTGTTTTGTACAAGTGTATGTTAACTTTTGACTTAAATATTAATATTATACCAAGGTAAATTATGCCTTATTAGTATTAGAAATCCCATTAAAGTCTGTTACGATTTTCAACTGGAAAAACAGTGATTATTTAGTGTGTAACAAAGGCTTTGGTTTGCAGTTTGATGTTTGATTGTGGTCATGGGATACCATTTCAATATTGTTAGGTGATGGTCTTTTCCCTGCAGCCAAACCTTAACAGTAAAGCTTGATGTAATCAGTAATAATAACTGCCTGCATTTTCTATACCAATTAACCTTTATTTGGGCTCTAGTGGTAACTAGGTAATCTACAGCATCATGTTGTGTTTTCTTGCAAACAGATGTGACTATAAGATAACAAGCAAGATATGCCAATCTAAAATAATAGATTTTTTTTTAATTGATAGCATTAATCTAACACTTGTTTATTTGTTGGTTATCTGTTATTTAAATAATTATTAACATCTGCTTTCCTGAGTTCCCTGAGAAAAGATACTGCTTTATAAAACTTAAAAGGAGTTCAGTATTGTTAAAATAACTCCTTCAGGGCACTCGGGTGTCGCAGTGATAAAACACGTCAGCCCACCAGTGCTGAGATTTCAAGCTCCCGAGTTGGAATCTCAGCTTTGTTATCGGCCAGCTGGGTGGAAAAGCCGGAGGAATTCCTCATCACTGCTGCATTTATGACCTCTGGCTGGCTGGTTGTGTCTGCACATAGACAGGTGGTACTGATGACTGTATGAAACCACCTTGTACAGTTAGCAACTGCACAAGTGTCTGAGAAGCATGTGTTAGGTACAGCCCCCTCGGCCAGAGAAGGGATCTGCAGCAGTGGAGGAGAGATACAACTGGGTAGTATGCCTACATTGGGGGGATTTCCGGTGGTACCTAATGGAAAATAATTTTTTGCTCTTTAGTTGACATTTCACAGAGCAAAACCTAAAACACATTTCAATTAGCTTCCAGTAGAGATCCGTTCTAGGAAAATCAGTACAAAAACAATGTTACATAATGGATAATGTTCTCCTGTAATGGAGCTCTTGTGTTCAGTAAACAGCAGAATATTCCATTAACACAAGCCTATGTATAATTTAAATCCTGTTTCAGGTAAAATACAAGGTTCAGATGTAATTAGTAGTCATTATGTTAATGATACAAACTGATGGCTCTGTTATTTTATTATTTTATGAATATATAATTTTTAGGAGGAAAGACTCTCCTGGTCTTTAATAGGCAGTGCTGGACATCTATTTAAAGAATTAAGATTTTCTTTTATGCAAACAAGGTTTTATTTTGCTGACAGTTTTTTATGGTTGAATAGCAAAGGATTTATGAGATTATCCCCACTGATACAACATATACAAAGAATTTAGAAACAGTAAAGCTTAGGCATAGAAATCATTTTAAAACAAAGAATGGAAGATGCACATTGACCTGGTATCATTCGAATATTAAATATATTTTCTTTAACATTTTTGTTACTAGCATTGTAATAATGACAAAACATCAGAAACTTTCTTACAAATACAAACTTAAGGACTTGTTTATTTACCCAAAAAGTCATTGAACTAATACAAAGTTTCCATACTAAAAACCGATCCTGCCTTGAAAATAACTCGCCAGATTTAACAAGGCGTTATAAAAACCAAACAAACTTGTGCAGCGTATAAAATAATGTAATTAATTAGTATTAATTTGGACTTTTGTATTTTACAGGTTCTTGTTACAGTGTCTGGAAGACCTGGATACTAGCCTACGCAAACTTAACTCTCGTTTGTTTGTAATAAGAGGACAGCCTACAGATGTCTTTCCCAGACTGTTCAAGGTGCCAGAACCTTTCACTCTTTTAGCTTTAACTTATTTCATTTTAATGAATTTATGAAATTTGAATGTAAATTTGTAACATATCAACTTTTCTTCTTTCACACTTTGAGTTAAATGGTATTTTATTAATTTCTAATAAAAAAGTTTTGACTTGACTTAACTAGAATTACATTTAACTTTTGGCTGGTAGAAATACACAGTAGATATTAAATTTGGTTTGGTGAGTTTTAAAGTTTATTTTTGGCAGTGTGAGGCCTTTACCATAATACTCAGATATTTAATATGAAATAAGATGATCTAGGGGAGATGGAATACCTTCATTTATCATATACACAACTGCAATCTTATAAAGAATTGTATGTTATTTTAGCAATTCAAAAATTGTACAAGGTGTACGCAAAGCGTTTCTTCTTCCTGCTAATCATAATCTTTTGGACCACCTTCAGGAGTGGAACATCACTCGACTGTCTTATGAATATGACTCTGAGCCATTTGGTAAGGAACGAGATGCAGCTATTAAGAAGCTGGCCAGTGAAGCCGGAGTGGAGGTGACCGTACGCATCTCCCACACGCTTTATGATCTTGACAGGTATGTACTCCTCCAGTACGCCTCCTCCTCCTCTCATTTTCTCTAATCTCACTGCTGCCTTAACAAGAAACGACCAAACCCTTTTTTATACAGGATTTTAAATACAATCCAGTCTATTTTTGTTGTTACCTCACTCTCCTCTTTGCTTTTGCTTCTCTGTTTCAGGATCATAGAGCTGAATGGCGGCCAGTCTCCACTCACCTACAAGCGCTTCCAGGCCCTCATCAGCAGGATGGAGGCGGTCGAGACTCCGACTGAGGCAATCACAGCAGAAATCATGGGTTCCTGT
This sequence comes from Trichomycterus rosablanca, assembly GCF_030014385.1. Taxonomy (NCBI): domain Eukaryota; kingdom Metazoa; phylum Chordata; class Actinopteri; order Siluriformes; family Trichomycteridae; genus Trichomycterus; species Trichomycterus rosablanca. The sequence continues at coordinate 68,894,999 of NC_085988.1, read as the reverse complement.
GAAACGCCTCTTTCTGATGACCATGATGAGAAGTTTGGGGTTCCCTCCCTGGAGGAGCTTGGTGGGTCTCTCACTTTAAGGCTCCCCTTTTTTGTTCGTGTCCTTTTTCTTGACCCTTGTGCACTTGTCATCAGTTCATGCAAGAAAATGCGAGTGCAGTAACATGTAAGGGACCTTGAACAGACTTGTAGATGCGTCTATACAGTTTCCAAACTCTGACCTAATAAATGTACCACTTCTTTGCTGCTACCAGACTTGCACACAAACATAGTTAGTGTTATGAATGTTGATTTCTATGTATGTGTGTGTATTGCTGAGTGTTTTGAGAGTGGGAATCATCTTTTCATTTAGTATTTTGGTGTACACAGTAACATTCAAGATGCCAGCTATAAATGTCATCTCTCTTACACTCTCTGAACTAATACAGCCCCATATTAACACACTACCTCCTTCATGTTTTACAGTTGGTACTATACAGTCATTGTGATAGTCCTGGGCAGGTCCATGCCAAACATGCTGAACTCCATCTAATCCAAACGGGTTTATTTTAGTTTCATATGACCGGAGAATGTGCAGGCTTCTTTTCATGTTTTTTAATCTTGCAGGGTTTTGGCGAGTTGTTAGTAACGGCTTTCCTCTTGGTTGCCATCTATATAGGTTGAATGTTTGTGGAAAAGTCCTGTGCTAAGCTAGAAGCACTTTAGTGCAAGATGGTGTAAATAGCGAACTGCATTTTGTCATCTTTTCGAGACGGCCACTGCGCCTTAGGTTACTTGTAGTGTGTCGTGCCTGACTTCCTAATAACTGCTGTCACTGTGTTTTAGCTTATGTTTAGTAGCTTAGCAGTGTTCATGTATCCATCTTAGTGAAACTTTGCTATTTGGTTTTGTCCTTTATGGTCAATTCCTTTCCTTGTGGAGCTGTGATGAATTACACACACCACATAAGAGCCCATAATAGAAATTCTGGTGTTAACAGCTTGTTTTGCCCAGCAGACAGACAAGCAGTCAAGCAGCAATAAATAGTTTGGCCAGTGGTGTACCAGAGCATACACCGATCAGGCATAACATTATGACCACCTTCCTAATATTGTGTTGGTCCCCCTTTTGCTGCCCCATACGCAACAAACTGTGATGCACGGTGTATTCTGACACCTTTCTATCAGAACCAGCATTAACTTCTTCAGCAATTTGAGCTACAGTAGCTCGTCTGCCCCACACGGGCCAGCCTTCGCTCCCCACGTGCATCAATGAGCCTTGGCCGCCCATGACCCTGTCGCCACTGTTCCTTCCTTGGACCATTTTTGATTGATACTGATCACTGCAGACCTGGAACACCCCACAAAAGCTGCAGTTTTGGAGATGCTCTGACCCAGTCGTCTAGCCCAGGGGTTTTCAACCTGTGGGGCGAGTACCCGTCTGGGGGGGCGCGAGTGCCTGACCAGGGGGGCGTGGCATTACGAGATTTTTTTTTACTTCTAAAACTAAAGCAATTCCTTTTTCACCCACAGGAGACATATTTGATTAGTCTAACTGACCACACACACACACACGTTTAATGTTATCCAGTTCAGTCTGAAAAAACCCTTAAAAATAGGGCTAGCATTGAAGATAAACCGGTGACAAAAGCAACGACGGTGACAAAAGCAACAACGTGTGTTTTTAAGAGAGATGGTCTGTTCACAGTATCGACATAAGTGAATCAGGAGTTGATTCATTTTATGCGAATCGTAAGTTTCTTTTCTCAGTCATCTCTCCGTGTTTACTGTTATTAATGAATGTCGCTGTTTTAAATAAATACCAGCTACTACAGAACATTCTGTGTGACTCTCTTACCTTAAAAAGCTCAGGCTTAATTAAACTGGTTATTACCACAGACCAGTAACCGAGTCAGACTCGTTCTGCCTGTGGAGCTAAAAGTTTTATGTCAGTCAGAGCAGATGATCCTGAACTAACGAACTTAGTAACTGATGTACTTTTGCCTCTGCTTGGCTCTGTAACGTTTTCTGCTCTCATCTACATCAAAAGCAAGAAACGCTTACGATTTACGAAAGTGAACCCTGAATTTATATAACGAGCTCACAGAATCGGCTCAGATGGGATCGGGCTGTATTATCTTTTTATAAGTAAATATTTCAATAGGCAAAATTGCATTGTATGTATTATGTGCACAATATTAATTATGTTATTTTAGGTTGTCAAGAGCTTTTGCAATGGTTTCTGTATGATGGCTGACGAAGCGGGGGGGGGGGGGGGGGGGGGGGGGGGGGTTGAGACGTAAATTCGAGTAGGGGGGGGGGGGGGGGGGGGGGGGGGAAGGGTGCATGCCCAAAAGAAGGGTGCATGCCCAAAAATGGTGAAAACCCCTGGTCTAGCCATCACAAGTTGGCCCTTGTCAAACTCACTCAAATCCTTACGCTGCCCATTTTTCCTGCTTCTAACACATCAACTCTGAGGATAAAGTGTTCACTTGCTGCCTAATATATTCCACCCACTCACAGGTGTCATGATGAAGAGATAATCAGTGTTATTCACTTCACCTGTCAGTGGTCATAATGGTATGCCTAGTTGGTGTATGTATTTAGCCTTCATTGGAAATTGCAGCACAGGTGAACTCAGTTTTGTCTCAGACCCACCAACATTGATGAAATAAATCAAGGACTCAATTAGATGTTGTCAATTCCCTTCTTAATTTGTTACTAGCCATTTGAGGATTACATTTCTTTTTATTTACACCCCTGTGTAAACCTTTGACTTCTGTCAAAAAGTGCCACTAGTCTTGGACTGATTTTTTTCTCTCCTCAGATTGAAAGCTAATTTTATTTACACCCCTCTAAGGAACACATGATGCAAAATGCCAAATACATGATAGAAAATGAAAACATTCAATGTGTTGCTGTCGTTTTTTGCTGTATTCAGGATTTGACACTGAGGGGCTGTCCTCAGCTGTTTGGCCCGGAGGAGAGACTGAGGCTCTGACACGCCTGGAGAGGCATCTGGAGAGAAAGGTCAGATTTTTAAAATTTTGATCTCATTATTTTTGGCTGCATTTGCATTTTCATCACTGAGTCGACAAAATACCAAAGATGTTCATTGTAGACTCCTATCAATGAATTAACCTATGTTTTCCAGGCATGGGTGGCTAACTTTGAGCGTCCCAGAATGAATGCCAACTCCCTGCTGGCCAGTCCCACTGGCCTCAGCCCCTACTTGAGGTTTGGTTGCCTCTCGTGTCGACTCTTCTACTTCAAACTTACTGACCTGTACAGAAAGGTGAATGCTTGCATTATAAATCACACACTTCTCACTGGAAGAGAGACTCATAGTTCTAAACGAGGACAGGACAGTTGAGTTAATATAAGTGCTCATTAACCTCATCAGAATCCAACTCCTCTGTAACATCTGCAAATCATGCAAAAAGTGTGACAGTTCACTTTGCTTTAACACAGGAACTGAAAAGCTGATGACGTAATTGATTAAAATACAACAATACAAAACGTAAGCAGTTACACTCTAAGACTGCAGTCACATGATATGCGACAGAACTGGTTTTGCACTGGCTGTGCCATTGTTTCATATGGAGACAGGAGGTGCCGCTTACCTTGCCACAGCGCTGCCTTGAGCGTGACTCACCTCACACATTTGCCACTTTGGCACTTGGGTTTTACCACCTGTTGCTGCTCCTAGGGCGGAACGATGGGAGGCCTGGGTTCGATTCCCATGTGGAGCAATCCGGATCCTTTTTGTGTAGTTTGCATGTTCTCTCCATGTCTGTGTGGGTTTCCTCCAGGACCAAAGATATGCAAGTGAGGTGAATTGGAGATACAAAATTGTCTGTGACTGTGTTTGACATTAAAGACTTATTGATGAATCTTGTGTACTACCGTTTATGTGATGAATGTAACCAAAAGGTGTAAAACATGACGTTAAAATCCTAAAAAATAAATAAACATAGACCTGGGTATTTTGGTGCTTCTTGGATTACATCCCATCTTTGACACAAATTTACTTAGCATGAAATGCCTGTTTTGGCTAAAGGGTGACTGCTCCATGTACTGTTTAATAAAGGCAGTCAAACTGGTCCTATAGCACAGAGTCAATGATAACCACTGATGAGAAATTGCAAGTCAGTAACATTTTTAAGTTCTTTTATAATGTTTGTTGATCATCATAACATTATTGTTCAACTTCAACTCTATATTTAAATTGCTAAACTGTTGATAATGCCCTGGAACTACACTGATCCTGATGCTCTTTATCTTTACATCATTAAGGTGAAGAAAAACAGCACGCCTCCTCTCTCGCTCTATGGCCAGCTTCTGTGGCGTGAGTTCTTCTACACAGCTGCCACCAACAACCCACGCTTCGACAAGATGGAGGGCAACCCCATCTGCGTGCAGATCCCATGGGACCGTAATCCCGAGGCCCTGGCTAAGTGGGCCGAGGGCAGGACGGGCTTCCCTTGGATTGATGCCATCATGACTCAGCTGAGGCAGGAGGGCTGGATCCATCACCTAGCTCGCCATGCCGTAGCCTGCTTCTTAACTCGAGGTGATCTGTGGATCAGCTGGGAGGAGGGCATGAAGGTAACATGGCCTAAACATTGCTCTGTTGTTTACTACTTTAAGTTGATTCGTTTAGCCTGGCAATCTTTTAAACTCTATAGCATTTAGGCTTTATGAACTAGTCACAGTGGGTCTAGTTTTCACAGAATCACTCTGCGTTATGCAGTAACACACCTTAGACAGGATGCCAATCCACTGTGGCGCTCTAGGTAGAACAGAAGAACAGAGAAAATACATAATGTCTGTCTTCCCTGAGTTTTGAGAAGTCGATCAATACGAGCTACACGAAAGCTTGTGCCACCAGAGGGTTCTAAAGCAGGGGCACTGCAAAGGATGAATGAAACAGAATTTTATTTTAATTTAACCTGTTTTTATTAGTTGAATGTCATTTGTCACTACACAAACTTACATATAATTTATGTTTCTATTATAAAAACAATCAGTTATGTGATGTACCAAAGGTATCTGGACTTTCCTTCTAATTAAAGGATTTAGGTGTTTCAACCACAAGTTTCTAAGGGGTATAAAATTATTTGGTTTCAACTTTTTGGCAACAGTTTGCAAAAGGCCCTTTCAACTGTGCCCCTGTGCACAATGCCATAAGGGAACCCTAGCCTCAACCAATTCAACACACACTGGTTACAAGCAAGGCTTCTTACCCAGCATCAGTCCTCAAATTCACAATTGTAATTTTGAATAAATTGACACATTAAAATATGGCTTTGTGTGGTAAAAAGAGTGGTAAAGTATAATTGTAAAGTATCTCACACAAGGTGCTGGGGTGTAGGTCTTAATTACAATAGCCCACTACCACTGGAATCCAGGCTTCGAATCCCCAGCATTGCTAATTGGCCAGTCGGGCAGCTATATACAGACGTAATTGGCTCTCTGAGGGGTGGCTGAGACCTGCGATGGATTGGGAAATTTGACACACTGTGACCCTGACCAGGATAAAGCTGTGGTAGAACTTGAAAATGAAATCAATCTTACACAAGCGTATTTATTTAATTGCATGTAGTAAATGTAGAATGTAGTTTATGATTTAGCCAGTAGGTGTCTCATCATAACAATCCTATACAGTATGTGTACGTGCTTGTAACAGAATGTGGTTGTGTTCTCTCTCCCTTGCTCACTCAAGGTGTTTGAGGAGCTGTTACTAGATGCAGACTGGAGTGTAAATGCAGGCAGCTGGATGTGGTTGTCCTGCAGTTCTTTTTTTCAGCAGTTTTTTCACTGCTACTGCCCAGTGGGTTTTGGCCGCCGCACAGACCCCAACGGTGACTACATACGGTAAGTTCCAATACCAGTTTTTACACCATGGCACTGGAAATAGTCCTTTATGAAATAAAAAGGAAATGACAATGAGACTGTTATGTAGGCGATACTTACCTGTCCTGAGGGGATTTCCTGCCAAATACATCTATGACCCCTGGAATGCTCCAGAAAGTGTGCAGAAGTCGGCCAAATGTGTGATCGGTGTGCACTACCCCAAGCCCATGGTGCATCATGCTGAGGCCAGCCGTCTCAACATAGAACGTATGAAACAGATCTACCAGCAGCTGTCCTGTTACCGTGGACTGGGTAAGGACCATATTGTACAATGTTGCTTTACCCATGGGATTTTTTTGGGTTGTTTAGTTTGGGTTGGCAGGTGTGGGTTGATGTATTACAAGAAAAAAAATAAACAAAATGAGCTGTTTGTCTTTTGCTTGTATTTGCATGCTCATACGTTAATGTCTAGAGAATATATGCATACACTGTTCAAAACTGTTCCATTTTTAATTTGCTAAACAATATATATTTTTTTAATCAATAATGAAATAAGTAGATCATAAACATAAATCCCATAACTGAGTCCTGGCTCTTTTAGGATTACTGGCTATGGTGCCATCCAGCCCCAATGGCAATGGGGAAAACTCAAGCATGATGGGAATGCCTGCAGCAGATGGGATCCAGGAGGCTGCTTTATCATCTGGTAAGCCCAGACCTGATACTGTTACTTAATGTTACATAACACTACGTGGTTTTAGTATTTTACTGCATATGTAATGCAGATTAAGTCAACATGTATCAGCATATTTAAGCACAAACATTTTAATGTATGTTAGCTATAGGTTACTGGACTAGCAGTGTGTGCTACACATTAACCTTGTTAAAGCTGAAAGATTTCAGGATTTTTTGGTTAGCAAGCTTGAAGCTTTGTAGAAACTTAAAGGTTCTTAGACAACACTTTGCTTGACTGTAGGGTTCCAGATGCCTGCCATTCCTCAGAGGGAGTGGAACAGTAGTGTGATGATGTACCCTAAAGGAGAGACACAACCAAGCAGCAGCACACAACATGGTAAATGCAGATACACATAATCATATGCAGTCTTATGCACAGGTTTGGTTGAAACAAGTGAATTTTAAATGAACAGTTTCTATTGATTGGCTGATTTTTACAACCCTGGCCAGGATAAAGTGGTGGTAAATCATGAAAATGATAAATAGCTAAATATGATTCTTCTCCTTTAAAAACTAAATAAAAATGAAATTACTTGAGTTCAATTACTGCTTAGAAACTAAAACATCATTATACTGTACATGGGGAACCTAAAAACACAATACATTTTACCTGAGTCTCCGGTGTGAGTCTTGGTAGTGCAACTGGCCTGGCTGGGGTAAAAACCTTCTTGCCACATTGTTCCCATATGTACTGAGGCTGTTTGTAAGAATCTGTTGCTGGTCAGTGTAAAGATGCATCCTGGATTAATCGCACATTTCGGCGAAGGCCGGTGGTGGCCTGGAGCCATCATTGGCTAGTGTGGGTGTTCTGCAACCAGCAGAGGCCCTCATAGTGCACAAAGATTATTGTCTTTTCCTTCTTCTCTTTTTTTCACTGTCCCAATTTGAATAAACTCAATGAGTGTAATTTAACACTTTGCTATTTGTCTTGATCACTGTTCTGCCCTCTCTTATTTGCAGAATGTTTAAAATTTACTTTAGCTTTCTGATTCTTTTAAGCTGTTTCCCTGTTTTTGTGTTTTTGATCATTGTCTTGCTGTATGACTTGTATGACTGTCACCTAGTTTTAGCAGAGAAATTTAACTTTCTTAAATATTTTTTAGAATGGAATTCATCATGTCCTCAGTAACAGCAATCGTCATCAGAGTTATGATGTAGTAGCCACAAAGATATATTTCCCCATTCGTGTTTTACTTGGTACAATATTCTTACTATGGAATTACTATACCTAACAAGATCCTTATTCAAAAAGTTTCTTTTATAATTGGTCTATCTACACAAAATTATTCTGAAAGGTTTGGAGATTTTTTTTTTTTGCCAGATGTCATGCTAGCACTTGTTTTTCTTGGTCAGCAGTGGTTTTCTCTCTGATAAATTACCCTTTTGTGTGGTGTCTTTTATTCTTGTATTTTTTTTTCCTTTTTACACCACTGTTCATAATATTTCAGTGCTATTTTTATGAAAATCTAAAGGCCCTAGGTTGGTGCAGCAATAAAGTCTGATTCGGGGTTCTAATTTTAATTTTAGCGTGCTATTGTCTGCACTGACATGATTGGCTAATGTCCAAGAGTGGGGGTGGAAATGGCCAAAACAGCCCAGCCACTGGGCGCTTTCAGTGCCGGTCCCAAGCCTGAACACAAATAGAAGGGTTGCGTCTTGAAGGGTATCCGGCATACAAACCCAGTCTGGTATGCAGACCAGTACCACTGTGGTGACCCCTTTACGTTATTATAAGAACATTGCTTTATTAAAGGGATTTTATAAATGGATAAACATCTGAAGCATTTTAATTTTAAATCCACTTTAAATCCAAACACCTAATTGTTGTCCTGTATGTTAAAGCTGTATTAGTTAAGCCTATATGTTTCTTTTTTAAGGTGGTTTGTTGTAAGTATGCTCTAAAGCTTTAGTATGAGCATAGCTAACACGTCTTTGTGTCTTACCTAGGGCGAGGGCACAATTCCAGCTCTGTTCAGACCTCTGGGAAACGCCACATCGAGGATTCTGATCATGGCACAGGCTCAAAAGTCCAGAGGCAGCATAGTCCTTAAACAGGTTAATGTTTACACTTATTTCATTTTCTTCCAGAATCTGTATTCATATTGGAGATACATGAACGTAGTGAGACATTTATACTGAATCTTCATTCAGAACAGAGATATGCAGTTATGAAAACATTTCTTCCTATATGATAGTTTTCCTATATTTCATATATTGTAAAATTCTATATTAATAAGTTTGTGTATTTTACTCCATTTATTCTTTCCTTGTGTACTCAGTAGCGTTTGCAGAAAAGAAAAGTTTTGCATGGGGTCTGGGAACAAAGACATAGTGGTGCCTTGAAACTCAACGTCAATTGGTTCTGGGACTGGCGCTGAGTTTAAAAGGAGTTGAGTTTCAAGGTATTTTTTCCCCATAAGGATGTATGGGAAACCTGTTAATGCGTTCCATGGTCCCATGGACTTGCATATAGTTTAGGCTAATGTAAAATAATGAGGTTGTTTTCGACACTTGTACATTGAAAATAAAAGAAATATAATATAAAAACACTGAAATAAAAAGCTGGTTCTTACAATTTCTCAGAGCCCTGAGCTAACACAAGTTTAAAAGTATACAGTGAGGAAAATCCAGCTAAACACAGATACATGGGGAGCTTTCAGAGTGAATCTGACAGTTATTCCACACAAATGCAGTTTCGTCTCATATTCACACTTTGACAATGTTTTATCGCACCGCTTAAGCCGAGCGCTGAACAAAGTGACTGTTCATTGTTAATTAGAAATTTAATAAATACATTTTTAAAAAAACAAACTGAACACGTTGAGTTTAAGGGTACAAATTTCTCGACAAAGGGCGCTGAGTTTCAAAGATTTTGAGTTTAGGGGACGTTGAGTTACAAGGTACCACTGTAATTGACTGTAACTGTTGCTCCTGCTGCTTTCAGCTCATTGTGTACATTTTTTGGAGTGACTGTTGGCTTCTCTCTTTAAAATGATTATTAAAATTATCTGCAGTTTGAGCCACAGTAATCCTTCTGTTGGTCTGAACCAGATGCCATAGCCTTTATGTCCTCTGGCATCAAAGAATCTTGGACTGTTGCAAAAACCATTGCAGTCCTTACACTGCCAAACATTATTTGTGTTTGTATGTAAACTTTTGACTGCATCTCCATAAAGTTGTCTTGTTAATTCCTGATTAAAAAGCCATGCATACCTATATGATTTCTGTTCTTGTGTTTAAACAGGTTTTCAGATGTGGGTACAGTGACCAGGAGTAGCTGAAGTCCTGCCAGTGGGTGGAAGATGTATAAATGTAATCTATATATTATTAGCTGAGAGTAAGGGTTGGTACTATTTGTGCAGCATGATCTTTGTAAGCACCTCTTCACGTTTGTGATAGTCAGTCCATTATTATTTGGACTGCCCCTTAACTGAAGCCAGCATTTTAGCCACCTTTGGAAAATAAGAGATTCCCCATTACAATGTTCTTTCCTCATTAAGTGAGTGTTAGGACTTCTGTTGGGACAGAAATCTGTGTATATAAGAATTTGTTAAATACTCACATACAGACTGTATATTTGCTGTTGTATGTCCTCTCTTTATTTCAAGTAGTCCTCGACCCACTGATATATTTTTGATATAAATTATCATTGTGAATTTGTAATCAGTTCTTTGTAAAAATATTACATTTTTAAAAAAGCATTTGTAGACAGTTCTTATGTTAAGGATAAGGATTCTGTCTGTGTCTGTCTACCCCATGTCTTTTTCTCTCTTTATCTAGATTCCATTCCATGACTGTAAAATCCATTACAACTCATTATTCTGCAGTGTCTGTTGTCAGTAATTTGGCTCTCCATTAGGCTGCGTTCAAATGGACAAAAACCCTGTTGATCTGCAAGATTGTGTTTTAAACCACAACCACATACAAATCACTAAAACATGTTAATTAGTATTAAAAATATGATGTACGGTACGATGTAAATTGGGTTACAGTCAGAGATGCTTGTAAGGTAATGCCTTTATGTGTGTATATATGTATATATTGGAAATATTCAACTTCCCCTCACACTTAAATAAATTATGGTGATGTGTATAGAGTTGAATGACGATATCCAATAAATAGTAAACAAACAATACGTATGGATTCAAGCAATTTTGAGAACATACGTTGACAGAACCGAGTTGAAATGAAAAACATCTTGTTCTTCTGACAACTGTCCATGTGCACTATTATTCAATCCCCAGTCTTAGTAGTTAATGGACCATCTTTTTTGTCTTGATAACCTGTAACCTCACCTCTCAAAGCTCATTGAGATTTGCTGGCTTCCATGTAACAATTGCATACTTTAAATCTTACCAAAATTTTCTATTGGATTTAAATCTGGAGACTGAGAACCCCAGGATATTCCAGGACTAATTCCAAGCTTTGGTGGACTTAAAAGTAGCTGGATAGTCCAATTATCACCAAGGTTTAATTTCACCACACAGGGCAAAACATTCCTCCTCAAATGTGTTAATACTTCTGTGACTCCATAATGCCAGTCACTTGGCCAAGATTAGCAGTTCCTGCAGCAGGAAAACATCCCCACATCATCAGTGACCCACTTCCATGCTCCACTGTGGGAACAGCATTCTTCTGGTCATGAGCATTATTTTTCTTGTGCTAGACAAACCACTGATTCATGTGGCCAAACAGTTCCAGTTTGGTTCATCACAGTTTGATTCATCACTTGATTAAGTGATCTTATAGTTGCCACTCACATGCCTTAGTCAGGTCATACTGTAAGTCTTTTGCAGTAACACAGGGTTTTCTTAGTTGTCCTGATAACATTGCCATAAGTTTAGAACTTCTGTACAATAATCCTAATCGTGTCTCTAGGAATGTTAAAGGTCTTGGAGATCTTTTGGCAGCTCCATAGTTTTCACATCTCTGGGTGACGTCACAGCTGAAGCAAATTAAGGGTTGTTATTTAGTTCCTAATATTGTAACCCAACTTTAGGTCATACAGACTAGCAGCAGGCTTGAAGATCAATATTAGGTTGGGGTTGAATTATAGTGACATCGCATATATCATATATCACATGTTTTCACACTTTTTTTGATGCAAGGCCATACTTTGGTGTATGTCTTTCAATGCATCATTTTCATTCAAACTGATGACACTGTTCATTTTGACTGATGCCAAGAATGTCTATGTAAAAGCAGCCTCACTCCTCTCTGCTCTTATTGCATGTTAACACGGTGTTTTTCAATCTGGTATTTCAGCTTTGTCTTATATATATGTGTCAAAATTGTAATTAAGATCAGCGTGTTACCATCACGTTGTGCTTCTTGTCCATTTGTGTGCTTGTTTAATTAATAAAAGTCTATGAACAGCAACTGTCTCTTGTTCTTTTCAAATACAAATAAGAGCTTTTAAAGCTAAAATATTATTTGCCTGTACACTAGATGTATTACTAAGCTAGGTGTGTGTGAGTGTGTGCATGTGGGGGGCATTGAGTAAAATGCAGTATAAGCAGGAGCTGTGATTTGTTAATGCTCCTGAATTTTTATGTAACTGATAAGTAGTTAAATAAAGTAGTTAAATTGTATTTTGTAATATAAAACATTTTAGAATTTGATCCCTGCAATAGACTCCAAAAAAGTTGACACGGGGAAATTTAAGTGAAAAGGTTACACGAATATTCAAGTCACAATCCTTGTAGGGCAAAGCCGGAAACCACTGCTAAATGTGTGTGACCTTTGAGCTCTCAAACAGCATTGCATGAGAATTCATCATGCCACTGTGATAAATATAGTCACATGGGCTTAGGAATACTTCAGAAAACCATTGTCACTTAACAGTCCACCACTGTGAATACAACCTGAAACTATTAAACAGAAAAAGTCAAGAAATGCTCGGCCTGAGCTCATCACAGCTGTTACAAAAAATGTGGAAACGTGCTGTGGTCAGATGAGCTCACAGTTCAGCTTGTTTTCAAGTTTTCTGTAACAGATGAGAAGGGCCACCCAGACTGTTATCAGTGAAAGGTGCAAAAGCCAACATCTGTCATGATATGGGCCTCAGTGCCCATGGCATGGGTGACTTGCATATGTGTGAAGGTACCATCGATGTGGAGCTGTATATTGTGATTAAAAAGAAGTGCTACTATGATTATTATTATGTGTAAAAGTACATTAAAAGCTTGAAAAATTGATTAATGGGACTAAACTCCATCTTATCATTACTAGACAAAGTGCCACTTTATCAAAGGGCATCAGACAGGAGATGGGAGAAAAAAATAAAATAGGGTGTCCACTGGGAGACCGGGAGAACAATACCAAACATCCCAGAGAGTACATAGAAGGAAGGATCAAACCCAGGGCCCTAAAGCTAATGTACAGAGTTATTTTTGGCTTGCCAGACACCATAAACCTGGAGCTCTTACTGATAGACACAGCTGTCCTTTTCTGCCTGTGCCCAATCACAGCATACATTTAAAAACAACTACCACCTGCCGCTAGCAAATTGCAAACTGATGTGTTGGACTGGTGTGTTGGAATTCCTTTAGATAAGTAAAGTATGTGCAGTTAAAGTCAAAAGTTTGCATTCAATTCACCTTAACAGGTATAAGAGTTCAATCATTTCTGCAACATTTTTTTGTATAATTGGAACTTTAGTTCTTTTGTAATTCTTTTATAGTTTTGGATCACAATATACAGTACATACTTAGAATGTTCTCGGTCATTTGACTATGTAACATGGCATCCTAAATTCTTGATTTTTGGTTAAGTTTGACTAGCTTTTAAGTAGTTTGATTGCACCAATTATAGAGAACACCAGTCTCAGTCTCTTGAAAATAGGTTTTATTGTTCTTTGTTAAGTGGGCTTTAAATTGTAATTAGCTTAGGCCGATGTCCAAGAAACAAGGTGATCAACAAGCACTTTAGAAGAGCTTTAGGGTGCTGATTTTGAAGCAGGGGCATTCAGCCATAGAGATAGAAAAGCTTGCCTGATTGTGTGTCATCTGTGTTCCAACAGCTTGGAAGGTGCCAGTTCAGGTTTTCCTAAACTTGTCCCATGTACTTTTTAATGGGTTAAACAGTTAAACAAACCCTATTTAAAGCCAGAACTATAGTCATAGCTATAAGGAGTCTCTCTTGCAGCTATAGCATTCTTCATTATTCCAGGATGATTTTGGACAGTGTCTGAGAATTTAAATCAATTTGGTTAAATGGTATTTGTAAAGTCAGGCACCAACGTTTTATCAGAAGGCCTGGCTTACAATCAACTTTTCAGTTCATCCCAAAGGTTCATGGGGTTAAGGTACAGTAGTGGCTGCCTTCTGCACCAAACTTATAAAAGCACTTCTTCATGAACCTTGCTTTATGTACATGGCTCTTTCATAAACCATGCTGAACATAACAGAGCCTTCACCTAAATGCATGAAACAGATTTTTAAAAATGTGAAAAATGTTATGGACAGTAGTGAAGGGTGTGACTTGTTTTAATGCAGGATTCAATAAATACAATGCCATAACTCTTCTATGTACAGCACATGTATGTAAACATTACACAAAATACACAAAATGTATGTATTTTAAATTCAGTAATTCAATGTCCATTTAGAATTTGTACATGTTGAAACATGCATATATGCATGTAAATGTAATTTAATGGTTAGTGGAACAGTGGGTAGCGCTGTTGCTGCCTCACAACAAGAAGGGGCTATCTGTTTGGAGTTTATTAGAGTTTTCCTGTGTCTATATGGGTTTCCTCCGAGTGGTTCGGTTTTTTCAAAAGTCCAAAGACATGCAGTCATGCTAATTGGAGCTGCTGTTGGAGCTACTGCTGTTTATGACCTTTGTTTTACATTTAACACAACACAATGATTCGGAAAATTCCTGCTGTGTGATACAGCTGAAAACCTTTAGTACACCACCAGGGTTCTGTAAGATATCAAGTGTCACACCTGTCTGCTTTCGTCAATGACCAACCTTATCTAAGACCATTGTAAGCATCATGGACCATTCCTCTTGATAAGTGGATATTTTTAGCCCTTCAAATCGGTGGTGGCTCAGTAGTTCTAGTTCCTAACTGACAGTCAGGGGGTGTGAGTGAAGCTAAGTGATATGACAATGTAGTGACCAATTATGTCACAATACAAATTCTAAAAATAACTTAGTTTATCTTTGATAACCACTGTAACCAGGTCAGGGTCTGCTGAGGGTGGTGGCATCATTGTTTGCTGTAATATGTCTGCTATTTAATGTTGTGCTTTTTTTCTTCTATTTATTGAGCCACAAGCAGGAATGTTACCTCTCAAATGTTCAAGTATAGGATTAGATTCAACCTTACTCAAATTCCTTTAAATAAACATTTTTTTTTTAAATATAAAAAATAATTTTTTTTTTACTTTATTTGCACATAATCAGGTTCACACATACAGTTAGCTTCAAAAACTATTTTCAAATAACTTATTTAAAACCTTTATGAAAGGCAAAGCAAGAATACCCTAGACAGGGCGCCAATCCATCACAGAGCTTCGGCCATTAACCCCCCTTCACTCCCCTCCCCAGACATGACCAATCATGTCTGTGTGGACACATGGCCAGCTGATAGCATCGCTGACATTTGAACCCACTACTCTGAAATCTCAGTGGTAGTGGGCTAGTGTAATAGGCTACTGTGCCTCCCGAGCACTGTTTAACATAGTAACATAGTTATATACAATTACAATGTTATCGTTGACCAATTTTTGCAAGCAAAGAACCATTTAGGGACTTTGATTTTATGTAATCAAAAGTTATATTAATGCAAAATAAAGATTTAACATCGAGCACTGAGATTATAATGTCTCGATGTGCTTTTTTTGTTAAAAAGTATTAGTATTAAAATACTCATTACATTTTTTAAGTGACAGTTTTGTGTGATAAAATCAAGACTAAAAAAGAAAAAAAATAATAAATTACACATCGTTTATCATCAAGTTTATCATATTGAGTCATCTGTAATAGACAGGGTGTCAGGGTGGCATACATTCCAGGGTGTATTTTATCCCTTTAAAATGATCATTGAAGATAAATAAATGAATAAAATATTAAATGATCCGCAGAGACAAATAGTTACATGACGTATTTCAAATACCAAATTAGTTGTGAACAAAGATCAGCTCAATATCATCTCACATTTACAACGTGCCTATTTTAAACCTCCAAGAACCCCCACTCACACACACAAAAGCACCAATTACGAAGCACAAGTGTGAGCATCTGTTTTGTGTCTGAAAAAAGCTCACTTGGTATTTCAGGGGTCATGGTCTTGGTTTGGGACCTACCAGCACCAAAAGACTCAGAGAATAAAATAGCTTCCTGTGCATCTGTTCAAAAACCTCCCTCTACAGTCCAGGGACTGGCTGGATCCACTCAATGGAAGTCACATGGGCAAAGAGGACTATAAAAGCCCACCTTCTACACACATCACCTCACTCTCTTCATTCTCTGGCTTTCCAACTCTTCAGTGAGTGGTGAGCTGTTTCCCAACCCTCCATTCTTTGTCAAGAACCAGACACAGCACAGGCACAATGTCTGACACTGAGGAGATTGTGGAGGAGTACGAGGAGGAAGAAGAAGAAGAGGAGAATGTAGAGGAAGCCCCTCTGATTGAGCATGAGGAGAAGGAGCTGGCAGAGGAAGAAGAGGAGGAAGAAGAAGAAAAGGGGGAGGATGCGGAGGAACCAGAAGAAGACTCCAAGCCTAAGCCCAAGATGTTTCTCCCAAACATGGCCCCCCCAAAGCTGCCTGATGGCGAAAAAGTGGATTTTGATGACCTTCATCGCAAGCGTCTTGAGAAGGACTACAATGAACTGCAGAGCCTTATCGAGACCCATTTTACCAGTAGACAGAAGGAGGAAGATGAGCTGGTGGCGCTGAAAACCCGTATCGAGCGGCGCCGTGCAGATCGTGCTGAGCAACAGCGTATCCGAACTGAACGCGAACGTGAAAGGCAGGCTCGTCTGGCTGAGGAAAGAGCGAGACGTGAAGAAGAGGCAGCCAAACTCAGAGCCGAGGAGGATGCCAAGAAGAAGAAACTCCTTACCAACAAAGGATATGGGGGCTACTTGCAGAAGGTTGAGCAAAAGAAGGGCAAGAAGCTTACAGAGCGTGAGAAGAAGACAAAAGCCCTAATGGAGCGCCGAAAGCCACTCAACATCGACCACCTCAACCAAGAGAAGCTGACTGAGAAGGCCCGGGATCTCTGGCAGTGGCTGCAGCAGCTCCATGCTGAGAAGTTTGACCTGGCCGAGAAACTTAAGAGGCAGAAGTATGATGTCAATGTGCTGCGCAACAGAGTCAATGATCATCAGAGGTACAGCAAGACAAACAAGACCTCCAGAAAGTCCTGGAAGTAAAGGATCTACGTTAAAAGAACAGTTTAAGCAAAAGTGAAATACAGAATTCTCCTTCTACCACCTAAATGCTCAAGCAGGGTAATGAATCTAACAATTAAAAAAAAAATTAAGATTTTAATTAAACATTGTACAAACTGTGTATTTAATAGTTTACCTTAATTTGGGGTTTGAAGGCAATGACTCATGAATTTGTGCTGTTACAAGTCAGTTTACCTTAGTAGCCTAAAAACAACATAAAAGAATTTATGCTGTATAGACGTACAGGCCACAGGCTAACTCATCCATAATAAAAAGTAAATAAAGAGTGTCCTGTGATCACAACCTGCCCACTGAAAGGTTAAAGGAGGTTAAAAAAAACAGCTTTAGTCTCTAACTGTACACTAAACTACCATGCTAGTTTTACAAAGAATACAGAGCAGCAAATGTAACTGTACCCAAAAATGCATCTTTATTCTTTATAGTAGGTGTAGTTTATTAAATAGTTCACTTATGTGACAAGATATTTTTACCTAATTAAGTAGTTAGTGAGTGTATGGAATCTAAAGTGTGTTTTATTTTGTTTTTGTTATGTGGTTGACGATGCTAATGCTTTAATGATGCTAACATGCCGTCCATAAGTTTCTAGTATAGGGTGGCTACATTAACCTTGTAGCTTCAATTAAATTATATAGAGACATTTTGGCTATCTTATGGTTAAAAAATTGTGTAAATGATTATTTTCCAAACATAGTCGTGATTCTGTTTTAGAAATTAGAAAGATCTGTTTAAATTTGCATGAAATGTACAATTAAATTTTGCATTATTGTCCTCACTGGGATGACTGCCCTTAATGCATTGCTCTTTTCTTATCCTAAGACTGTATTATTATAATGCTATTTAAAACATTTTGTTTTGGTTCAGTTAGTATCACATATTTAACAGACAGTAATAGATCTTTTGCTACCTGTAAAGTTCAGTGTGTTAAAATTCCTTTGTGATGTTGTAGTAGCTAGCTCTCTCATGCTAACATCAATGTTATCTCCTGACCTTCTTCTTTATCTCCATTATGGAATGAAAGTCATGAGTGGCTGGACACAGTGGTAACTCCTACTTGACAACTACTTTTTAAATGAATGTTGATATACACAAGCTAGGACCACATTTTAAATGCCTTTACCAACAACTAAATGCTAATAAAAGTTTAATCCATGTTTGTGTGTGATTTTTAATTCTTTTTAATTCAGAGCACGTCCATCATTATTTTGAAATAGTGCCTTTTATTTTATTGTAATACATCATAAGGTCACTAAAGTAATGTCCATGAAGGCATGGTTTCATGTGGAAAAAACTCCAGCAGTCTGCACAGAGCCTTACCCTTAACTATACTGAACACATATGTACATTTGTACATTACATTTACTTTTAAATGTGCTTTTGACTAAGTGACCACCAATTCCTTTTGTACTGAGGTTCCATGAGTGTGCTGCTTGTCTGGGGTAGGAACATTTGAAAATGTTTAAGACCAACATCAAATATTTTTGATACTTTTTGCCAGTTAGAGTGGCATACATAGCAGTACTTTAAAATTGAAATGACACAAAACAAACACAATAATATATATAAAATAAATATCTTATCTGTAAAAGCTTGATTTATCAACATTAAAAGGATCACCTCCTCATTGTGAGACCACTGGCAGTGTCGAACTTCCCACACAACATTTTTTAAAATCAACTTTTAGTCTTATAACCATAAAATGTATTTAATAAACATTACACATAAAATGTTTTGTAGAGAACAATACAAAGGTACTTTTAAATAGAAGTAGAAACAAGTAGCACTATGCACGTTGGTCAGTAACATGAATGTAACAGTTTGTAATTTTATTTATTGTTTTTATACCCTTACTGACCCTTTATTAAATTGGGTTTTATCTGGTTTGTACATTCACTGGTCATTTAATGAGCTAGACCTACCATATATTTAAACTTTGTTGGTAGAAAATGACTGATTGCAGTCAATCTGGTGCTCTCAAAATTACCCTCTGCCCCATCCATTAGTGAAAAGAGACTCCCACAGGACACTGCCATGTCTTTATTATGGAAGTTTCACTTCAGTGCTAAGATTGGTTCACTACCCAGTAACATCTGTTCAGTTGGAGTCCTATGGGAGTCTTTTTGTGTTGATGGATAGTGTACAAGGGGTAAAAGGTGTAAACAGCAACAGCATCTATATGGTTGGTTAAGCTCACAGAATGGCTGACTATTGTACAGTCAAGATAAGTGAACCTCATAAAGTGGTCAGTGAGTGGATGTAGGCTGTTTTGCTGATAATAATGGAAATTGTATTAAGGCATACAGAAGAACCTTATTGACTTTCATGCCTTTCTGCACTATTTATACCAATGCTTATGGATTTACAAATCTCTGTTATTGCTGCTCAGTAATTTCGGGTAGGATGTTCCAATCGAGTGTTCAAGACGACACACCACAATCTCCAACAAGTACTTTTGCACTTTGACCACAGTACTGATGGTAGGGTTGTTACTTGTGAGGAAGATAATGGTGAAGAGTGCCACCTCAAACTCAGGGCTGACGCCAATGAAGGAACTGCCTAGTGGCTTTACCAAACTTTTCCAGCTGAACTGCAGGTTTATGACATGATCGTTCACATCCGGCTGAAAAAAAAAAAAGAATCAAAGAATTCAGTAAAAGTAATGTAGTGCAGTAAATGAATTAACAATTAACAATTTATATAATGTAGTACAATATGTGTATATGGTCTTTAAATTCTATTGTGCATTTCACTATTAATTTTGCATTATCTCTCAATGTAATTATATCAAACTCCTTAATTGTAAATTCCAACTGCTGCAAACTAAGGAGAGCCACAGACTATCATGTCCCCCATCCCCAACATGCCAACAGTCGTTGAACGTGTCTTTTCACCTGTCAGAGATGGGTTTTCACAGAGAGCAGTATAGCTTACAGAAAGTCATGCACTACTATTAATCAACCATCTCTCATGAAGGTGCCTCAATCAGCCAGCAGAGAGCAACAACAAAGAGAAGGCTGCTCAACCAGCCGCAATATGTACAAAATCCATTTGGTTGGTCAGTGAAAACAACAGAAATCTTTTGTTTGTACTTTTGTCAGTTAAACAAATCATGGATTCTTGTATTAATGGCATTTTTAAAAATGCCCCAATTTTACTGGAAATTGGGTTTGTGCATCATTACTAAACTTACCATGTCTTTGGAATTGTAGCCCCTGTAGTCTACAACTTTCAGCTTCTCCTGCAGGTAGAACTGAACCCAGTTATGAAGGCCCATGATCTCTTTTCCTTTCTTGATCTCACCAACAAACACATGCTCGAACCCACATGAGTTCTCACTATATCACAGGGGAAAAACAAACAAACACAACAATAAATCTGCTTTGTATGTAAATATTTACAGTTTCCATTAAGTTAGATAGTGAGAATTTTACGCCATGACTGCTCATGGGCTATTTCCTTGGCAGGAACAGTTATAAGGGGACTTAATTTTTAAAGAACAAGGTACTGTTTATTTTATCAGTTTATCTGTTAATTTGTTAGTGATAAGAATTTAAATACTGGCTTCAGTGGATTGAATATTTTCGTCTTGTAGGCAGTGCACTTGTAGACGTTTGTTTAGTTTATGAGTGGGCTTTGGCATAATTCTCATTGCCGAGGACCTTCATCGCTTATCAGGAATGAGTGTGTTAAACACTAGACGGCGCATCAGACATACAAGAATATGACCTGGTCCCATTGATTTATAAGATAGCGTGTCATTCTGCTACATTCTGCTGAGACAGGGTAAGCTTTGTGCAGTTTGTTAGTGATGTGTGTTTTCCATTCCACTTGCCATGTATTCTTTTGTATAGAAGGTCAATTTGTGCTTGCCATCTATTGGTGGGGGGGTTAAATTCAGATTACAGAATCCTAAAATAATTCAATAACATCTTTATTTTTATTCTTTATTCCTTACAAAACATTTGAAATTAAAGCCCCAATGACAGATCTGAGATCTGTGTGTATCTATTATATCTGAAAGCAGTACCAAGTCATGTTTAAACTAACACATTTTTTAAAAAAATTGGGAAAACGATCAAACCATTTGATTTTTTGCACACTTAATTGTGTTGTGGATTTGATCCTAAACTAATATAACTGTTATTTTACACTTTTAGGTATTTATCCACTTATGAATTCATTGTCTGTTTTACCACCACTTTATCCAATTCACCGGGCGTAAGGTCGGAATCACCCCGAACGGGTCGCCCACACCCACCCACCCACCCACACACCCACCCACCCACCCACACACCCACCCACACACCCACCCACACACCCACATGTTGGTTAAAAAAGTATTCAGACCCTTTGCTATTGTACTGCAGACTGCAAACTTAATTGAATTCCATTTTTTTTTAACTGACTGATTTGGAAAGACACCACCCCTGCATTCTCAAGAATGGAGAAAAACAGACAAAACAAGTCCAAATAAATATTTGTGGATCTTTGTGATCAAGACAATAAATGAAATAAAAAACTATTTGAGACTTTGAGTGTTACCAGGACCATAGTGTCTTTAATACATTTGAAGTAAAAGCAGCTAAGCACATACTTAAAACTTCCTTGGCTGTCTGGCCTAATTAGGCATCTGCGCTAGAAGGGCCTTAGTTAGGGAGGTAAAAAGAACCTAATGGTAACTCTAAAAAAGTTCAAACGTGCAGTGCAGAGTTGGGAGAAGCAGTTAGATCCATAACTCTATCCATAACTTAGGCTTTTATAAAAGACATATGCAGTCACTAATCACATGTTTTTAACTGCTAGCCTTGCAGAGAGCTGATTGTGTACTGGAGTGCACTTCACAAATCATTGTACCTGAACAGCAGCAATGAAACCCTGTCAACCTCCTATTCTCATTCACTGTCAAGTGATCCTGACTGAAAGCCTGACCAGGTCAATAGTACTGCTTTGTATTTAAACTTGGGAGCTCAAGATCCTAGCTCTAGTAGTCTACCACATTAAACCACTGCACCAGAGTAGCACCCAGTGTTTTTAATTTTTAATACATTTCAAAAACTCCGAACATGCAATTTCATTTGTTTACTTCATCATTATGGGTGAGTACTTGTAGAGCGATGGGTAAAAATCAAATCTACAATAAACATGATAAAGTGTGCAGAGCATCATGGGGTCTGAACACTGAAGCCACTGTATATGCTCATTCTAAAATTCATGGCTAATGCGATGTTGTCTGATGAACTGAATGTCAAGGGAAT
The DNA here is from genome assembly GCF_030014385.1 of Trichomycterus rosablanca. Taxonomy (NCBI): domain Eukaryota; kingdom Metazoa; phylum Chordata; class Actinopteri; order Siluriformes; family Trichomycteridae; genus Trichomycterus; species Trichomycterus rosablanca. The sequence continues at coordinate 68,872,749 of NC_085988.1, read as the reverse complement.
TTAATATTGTTTTTATCCTTGTCCTTTACACACAGAGATGTCTCCAGATTTTCTGAATGTTTTAATGTTATAGACTGTAGATAATAAAATTCTTAAATTCCCTGCATTCATTTTTGTAAATGTTAAATTTAAAATAAATAAATGTCACCACTTGTTCGTATTAGTATTAGAATTTTAATCATTAAATGATTTCATGCTGCATGCTGGTAGGACTGATGTTTCCGAAAAAAAGCCTCGTCTATTAAATTGTAGACAAGTGCCATCTAGTGGATATTTTACATGTGTGTTAAAATAAATTAGATTAGATTTCTCACCCTCTAGTTTTGCCTCTTTCATAGAGCTTGAACCAGATGTTACAGAGTTGCACTTTAAACTGAGCTTCATTAGATGAGGCTTGTCCTTTACTGATTAGATACTTATGAGCACGCTGAAAAAAAAAGCAATGGTTGAAAAGTTTATAAAAGTTTATAAAAGCTTATATATACACAGTTTACCAATCATATTATAGAAGAGTACCTTCATGACCTGAGTTTTTAAAATTGCATCAAGAAAGAGGTTATTCTCCTCCAACTCTTCTCTGGTTACTGTTTCTACATCGTTTGTAGATATCTCATAGTTGTTTAGGAGATTCATAAAGCCTAAAAAGATATAAAAATAAAGACAAAACCTTTAATACTAATGCAAAATCTCAAACCTACAGACACAAATATATATATATATATATATATATATACACACACATCAGCCATAACATTAAAACCACCTCCTTGTTTCTACACTCACTGTCTATTTTATCAGCTCCACTTACCATATAAGAGCACAACTGTAGTTGTACAATTACTGACTGTAGTCCATCTATTTCTCTGCATGCTTTGTTAGCCCCCTTTCATGCTGTTCTTCAAATGGTCAGGACCCCCACAGAGTAGGTATTATTTGGGTGGTGGATCATTCTCAGCACTGCAGTGACACTGACATGGTGGTGGTGGGTTAGTGTGTGTTGTGCTGGTATGAGTGGATAAGACACATCAATGCTGATGGAGTTTTTAAACACCTCACTGTCACTGCTGGACTGAGAATGATCCATCACCTTCAGTGAATTAAGGAAATAGTTTCTTAATCAGTAAAAACATTAGAAATCTTTTCCTTCTACAAAAACAATTAACAAATCACATATTTTCTTTTTTACTGCATCTTACAAAATGTCCAAACTTTTCTGAAAATGGGGTTTGTATTTGGGTTGTTTCTCAAGTCACATCCCATGTTCATACTTTAAAATCTAGAAATACAGTACCAACACTAAAAAGGCGAATAAGTGTAGGCTAAAGTCCAGATGGCTTTGTCAGATTTCAATGGCATTACTCCAATATTATATATTTGACTGTTTCCATAGGCACTAGATAGACAGTTGCTGAAGTCTGATAATGACTGAATTATTAAGAGTCTTTTACTTACAGTTGTACGTTGGAATGCTTTTCAGCTTGTCCTCATTGACAAAAGTGAACAAAGGAGTACTAGCTTTGTCTTTAGCAGAATTATTGCCTTTTGCCACATAATCAGCTTTCCCCTGAGAAATAAAACAAGACTTTTCATAGCAAACAACTAAGTTCACATAAAAAATAAAAACACACTTTAGGTGGTGCAATGGTCTAATGAGCTAGCTTTCCACCGCTGAGATATAAAGCGCTCTAGTTTAAATCCCAGGTGCCCAGACGGGCAAATACGGATGTGCCTGAGGGAGGAGTAGATCAAAGGCTAGAAGAATTGCAACATGGGAAATGTCAACAATTAGACAGGAAGAAATACAGGGAACTGATGACATTGCATATATTAGTAATGTGGGGCTGTGTAGGCAAACCAGTCAATTTATCCAACACCGGTCACATTCATCTTTTACCTGTAGATTGATAGCGTAGTCTATTCCAGGTTTCAGGCGATTCACATCCAGCTTCCACAACTCGTTCAGGATTGCTGAAAGCTCATTGTCAACAGTTGGACTGCAATAATTAAAAACACAAGTTAATGTGTATTTTGATAAATACATTTGATGTAGTGTTTAGATACACAAACATGGTTTCTGTTTCCTCAAGCGTGTACATACTTTTGAAACGTGTTCTCTCACTCACTTTCTTAATCGCTTATCCAATTAGGGTCGCGGGGAAGGGCTGCTGGATTCTATCCCAGCTTTTCAATGGGCGCAAGGCAGTAACACCCTGGACGGGGCGCCAGTCCATTGCAGGGCAGACACACATACACATACCCATTCATCTATAGGGCAATTCAGTGTCTCCAATTAACCTCACTGCATGTTTATGGACTGTGGGAGGAAACCGGAGCTCCACGCAGACACGGGGAGAACATGCAAACTCAGCACAAAAAGGACCCAGACCTGGGCCTGGGGATCGAACCCAGGACCTTTTTGCTGTAAGGCGACAGTGCTACCCACTGAGCCACCGTGCCTGAAACGTGCCTGATGTCCCTGTCATGGGATTAACATTTAATAAAACCAATCACCAAATCTGTTTCTGTTAAAAGATTGGTATTCTACATATGCTGGGTTTCTATTTTTATTGATCATGTTATTATTATTATTGCACTACTTTGCACTGCTGAGAATGGCCACAACTCAAAAAATATCTAGTCAATGGGGGGCTCTTTTGATAAATGGTGGGCAGAGGCGGTGACAAAGTATACAGATGAACAGATGGGTTCCAGTCAGTAATTGTATACCCACATAGTTCATCTGTTTTGTAGGTGTGTCTTATAAAATAATGAATGAACGTATGCACCAGACAGGTATACCCAATAAAGTGCTAGGGTTAGTGTAGATGTCACTTAAAAATGTAGGTCAACTTAGAATTTAGTTCTACTTTTTATGATAAAACCTAAAGAAATGGTGAGCTGATGGTCTAATTTTTTCCAACATTGTTTATTTACACCAATCTGACAAAGAAAAAAAGTTTATAACTGAGAAGAGGGGGGTGGCAAGCTGTTTAGTAATTAACGCCATTTGAAAAAAAGTTTACACAAGCATACAGTAAAACATTTCAGGTCATAAGGTGCTACCCAGGGCGGCACAGTGGTGTAGTGGGTAGAGCTGTCTCTTCACAGCAAGAGTGGCCTGGGTTCAATTCTGAGTTTGAATGGTGACTTTAATATTCACATCAACAATGCTTCTACTACTACTTATTTTATCTGCACACATACATGTGAGCAAGGTCATACACTGGATTTAATCTGTACGACTGGTCTTGATAATACTCTTGGTCAGGCCACCCATATTGGTGTTTTTTGAGCATATTTTTACTGAATTCACTTTTATTCTCCATAAACACTCTAAGAAAACCATAGTGATTTACAAACCACAGAAACTTAAAATCCCTGGACCCTTTAACTTTTTCTGATTTACTTAGTACTTCAACTCTATCCAGTATCTTGTTTGTGAACTGTACTGATGAGATTCTCACTGTTTATAACGTGCACTTGTGCCTGTTATACAAAGACTAATGCCATTCTCCTGTTGGCAGACGTCTGAAGCAACTTTATAAGAAAAGTGGCCTTACTGTATACTCTATGGCCTAAGCAGACCATATGTCTAGTACAGAGACAGGACAGTAGAGATGATATTAAGCATCTGTCGCCTCCCCTAGAAAAAATGCCACTGGTGTTGATCAGTTAAGGTTGGTTAAATTACTAGGGACCACCCTCTCCAGTACACTTAAATGGGACAGATACATTTACTCTATCATTAGTAAAGCCCAGTAGTTCTTTTGATACTGCCTTGAAGAACTAACATATAAAAGGCTATACTATCTCACCACACTGCAACAACAGAAACTATCCTAACCACCTCCATGTGATTTCTTCTGCAATGTGTCAGCTGCTCTGATGATAAAATGCACCCTTCTGTCTCCATCCGTTAAATAAATGTGCACCTTTAGAGTAGAGCAGAAACCTGCAAGATATGTACAGACACCACTCACCCTGGCAACCACCTGTTCTGCCTACGGCCATCTTATAGGAAGTACAAAGCAATTGCTACACACACATCACACCACTTACACAAATTCCTCCCTGAAGCTATTTAGCTACGAAACCAAAGAACACACAGATAGTACATGTACTGCACCTAAAACAGCCCCCAGTAACTGCACCTCTATTTATCTTTGCCACATGCACACCCTGTAAACCTACACACCAAAGGAGCGAAAGTTATTGAGCTTTTGCATATTTTTTTCAACAGTGTGAGCAATACTGCCTTTCAGACTACTGTATAATCGGGGCTGATAAATTACATTTTGCACTGTTTAAATGTTGATTAGTGGTACAATGTTTCTCAAGGTCTAATCTTGTATGTAACTGTTTTTCAAGTTGATTGTATGATTGTATGACTTGCACTTGATTTTGCTATACAATGCACCTCCTACAGAGATATGTTTTGGGGTAAACAAAGATCTGTTTAAGAGGCAACAGAGATCTGTTTTGGAGGTAACAGTTTATTTATTTATTAGCATTTTAATGTCATGTTTTACACACTTTGGTTATATTCATGACAGATATATTCATTCGTTTTGTCGGGGTTGGTGGTGGTTGTTGTGGCTAATGTGTTTCTTTTTCTTTAATTAGGCCTAAATATGAAATCTTCTCACATAATATGCTACATTTTTAATTTAATGTAAATGATGGTTAAAAGTCATGTACAAAGTATTCAGTCTACATGAACTAAGCATGATGTGTTTATAATTTATTACTAGATACTTCTGGAGGAATTCAATGCACGTTTTGATTCATTTGCATGACCTGTTGACACGTGATCCTAAGAATGTTATCATCTCTATACTCCTTTACAGATGATCATGATTTACAGATTAAAAGCGCCAAACTTAAAAAATCAACTACACAAGATTCATCAGTTCACAAGTTTAAAGTCAAACACAGTCATGGACAATTGACCATGACCAGGACCCAGACCGCTCCACCTGGAGATCCAACCCAGGACCTTCTTGCTGTGAGGCGACAGTGCTACCCACTGAGCCAACGTGCTGCCCGGTTGTTTATAAAAATTCCTTTAATAAATTGCTTTGTTTACATAAGTGAAAAACAAGATGTGCCAGGTTAAGGGCCCTTCCCTGTTGTTTTATAATTATTTAATTGTCCAAAAGAGCCTATTTTAACCACCAGCATTATATGACTTTTGTGAACAGGGTGAAAAACATACTGAACAATGGACAGGAAGTGAGTTCAACAAACAGCACCTTGATACAAAACCATGATAAGAGTTATAGTGAAATAGGACCCACATAACGTGTCAGGCCATGACCAACAAATGCAAAAGAGTTTCCTGGTGTGGCCAAAGGCATGAGCAAACATTTTTAACAAACAAACTTTTGTTACATACACATTGTTTTTGATTATTTTAAAGAAGATGTAGCCACCTGGCTCTTAAGTAAACTTACTCATCAACTGAACAGTAAACTAGTGTTTACACATCTGCAGTCTTAATAAACACAAAATACACTTAGTGAATAAAAACTGACCGGTTTTAGTGTTTTTTGAATGGGCAGCTTTATTCAACATTAGATTTGCAGGTGGAATTAATTTTAACCAACCATTTAAACCATTTAAAGTTATTCTGTAATGTTTTATTTGTTTATTTTGTTCTCTTCCGTGTTTTTTTGTAGACAGTGGGGCTATTCTATTGCAGTAGTTAATCAAGTAACCCAGTTTAAATTTAAAGTACCTTTGGACCATATATACACAGTTTCGATAATTAATTTTAAAGACTTTATTTATTTATCGTGACTAAAAAGGTTTAACTTAAAGAGGATCAGGTTACAGCTTTAAACGTTATTTATTATTAAACAAACAAACAACACAAAGAGGGTTAAGTCACAGCCAGGACTGAACTGTATTCTATCACAATAAATATATAGTAATAAAAGCTTTAAGATTGTTTCTTACCGTGTTGCCATTGTTGCAAGTTCGTACCGTTCGTCAGAGTGAGTGATGAAGGAAGAAGTTACTTGAGATGTCAATCCATTTTAACTGTAAAATCTCACCAATAGGATTATTGTAAATAAAGTTACTTTCCCCGCCCAAAACAAGCCATCCCTATTGAAACAAAGTGCGTCATTGGCTACAAGATACAGCACGTTCAAAATACTACTCTACTCACTACATAGTGCCCTAGATAGGGTGTTTTATCACAGCAAATTAAAACGAACTGCTTGCAAAATACATCAATCCATAATAAAAAAAAAACAATAAAATGATAGATAAAGACATTCACTAAGCTGTTTATTAGGGAATACTTGTTTGGAACGTACAGTTATAGAACACATCTGTTGTTCTGCACACTTAGTAGGGAATTATAGGGAATAATAATAATAGGGAGACTCACTTGTGAAAGAGGCGAACACTTGGACGTGACCCAGCTCGATAGAACAAGCCTGGTGATGGGCGTGGTTCACTAAGCAAACTCGGAATCTGCGTTACGGGTGGAGTTGTAGCCGTTAGCTTTGTTGCTACACGTTTACAGTAGATCAGCGGAGGGTGGAATTTTAATGTGTGAAGTTTATTTACTGAACTATCTACAATAAAAAATAACCATCAGCAACAGGACAAGATGATTTCCTACATTATTAATGTATGTACATTTTTATCAAATCTATGTTAAACAGCCTCACATGAGCTAGCTAGTAACTTTTCTCTTTAACTTAGTCTATATGAGAGTGTTTATTCGCAATACATTCTGTTCATGTCTAAATACTTTTGTTGCTTAAAATGGCCACGTCAGCACCCCAGTGTTTGATACAATGCATTAATGAAACAACACAGCTGGGTGAAGTTCGATGCTTATTCTATAAAGCCTAGATGAAGCTTTATAAGGTAGACATTAATGTAATACTGTAGTGCCCTGCAGAACCTTGTGTTCAGGTTATTAGATGTTTAATGAAGTATAATAGTGAACTATGCAGCAGTGACACAGCAGTTGTAGTTAAAGTAAGCAAGATGTCTGTGTGCTGATTGCTGTTATTATAGAGATTGGGGGATGTGTCGCTTCTGGCTAGCTGCCACATGCCCAGGATTACTCCACTAGCTACATAACAGACTTTTAAAAGGCTAAAAGCGTTTAGATCCTTCATTGTGAAATGTATACCGATCAGAATTGGCATTAAAACCACGTGTTCAATATCAGGTTGGTCCTCCGCATAATGCACGGACTCCACAAGACATCTGAATGTGTCTTGTAGTATCTGGCACCAAGACAGTAGCAGCAGATCTTTTAAGTTCTGTAAATTTCCAGAAGGAACCTTCATCGATTGAACTTTGTCATTTACATTCACTTGTTTACAGGGGCGGCTCGTTCCTTAGGGCGATCGGGCGACGCACCACCAAAGGTGTGACAGCTGTGACTGTTTTGTCTTGCCTCTGAATATCGTAGTCCAATCAGCGTCGAGTTGTGTTCCGTACAGTACCGCCCCTTTTGGGGCGATTTCAGTCTGATTGAAAATTGCCCGGATTGCTCTCATAGACTCTCATGTTAAGGCTCTTTTTTCCGAACTGCAGGCACTGCAATACATTCTTAATGGGTTCCGGGAGGGCTCTCACTTACGTGCTTGCGTCACACGTAACCTGGTGTCATCTCGTCACCATGACTACCATTACCTCAGTTCGGGGCAACTCCATTGTGTCATTAAGGGAAATGCCATTCAGTCGTTGTAGTAATCAAGATAAATTTACAACTAAAGAATTATGGCCACCCAGACCAAATTTGTACATCAAGCAAGTATCTACAAATGGGGGGAAATCATATAAGTTACAAGTAAATTACAAGTAAGTAATATAATTTTTAAATTGTGAGTTGTGATTGCACTTATTGTATCTCCCCAATTGTTTAATTGTACTTCTTTATTCATTGCACATCAACCCCGATGCCAATCTTTATTCTGGATCTGCTGCACCTAAAATAAAATGCTATCTGATGAAGACTGAATTAAATTGTTAGTGTGAAGGCTTTACTTAATTTTATGATTAATGGTAAAGCTGGTCTCTCTCCATGTCCAAAGTTATTTGTGAGCACAAACTGACAGATGACTTAAGATGTTAATTATTTAAGCTTTAATTTACCCATTGAACGGGTCGCCTTGGCCATCATTGCAACAGTTGCCCCCCCGAGAGATTTGGCAGGAGCCGCCACTGCTTGTTTACAATAAATTTTGATTATTTCACAAGATATAGAGAAACAGACCTATGAAAATAAAATTAAACAGTAAATTACCCTTATTTGTAATACTGTTGTGTTACAGCTGTCTGGTTTGCAAATTCATCCTGCATTCATCCACTTCTAAATTAGAAATGATCCTCAAGTAATTTTTAGTAATGAAACTGCTTTAAAGTTTAAGAATTAACACTAAACACAAACAAAACAGCCTAAATAAATGCAGGGGAAACAGGTTGACTGAAGTATGAAGAACACATCCATTTAGATTAGTAAATTATAATTTATAATAACCACTTCATTTCCTTAAGGTGTTATTTGTTATTCATATTTTGTAAAATCAGAAACAACTTTAAAACACACATTCTCTACACACCCAGCACTGAGAATATCATTGCTTCTTACTTAGCTTTATCAGCTAATGTTAGCAATGTAAACACACCTTTAAGAGGTGAGAACGTGTTTGCTTTTTACCTAGTACTGTGTTTCTGTCATAATCGTGATATTTAACACAGACAATGCTGTAACACCTTTGTAATACAGAAAATACTATAATAATGTCAGTAGGTATTAGTAATCAGACTGAAAAACCTAAATTACACACTGCAATACTAAAGCATAGAAAAAATTAGGATTGGTTTCATATAACATATAATTTCACAGACCGGCGGGGGCAGGGGATTTAAAATGGAATAACAATACTATTCACAAATAATGGAAAATCAGTGAGAACCCTGAGGAGACAATTACACCCAAAGTGTGTTGGAAGTGGAAGCTGTTTTCATTGCTTTATAGCAATCTTTAATTATTTATTCTTTCTGTGCGGCCTGGTAATAAATGATGCACGGACTGGTCCGTGGCCCGGTGGTTGAGCACCACCGAGTTAAAACTGCTCTAGGGGCGAAGATGCAGCACATCTCAAATTATTTTTAAAACTACATCCTGAACAGAATGCAGCTTCTTTATTTACCCCTTGTCACCGTCAGATCAATCCACACAGAGGAGTGGGTGCAGCACAATGTGCAGTCAGTAATCTTCCACCAGAATTGCAATAGCAATTCTAGCAGTCATCTCTAACCTTTAGTCCAACCTTACAAAAATTAAATTATGTCGCTCAGCTAGTCTTCGAATAGTACCTTCATTAGTACCTCCATATTCAGGTTTCAGTCGTGCCACAGACCTGGATGGGTTAACAGACACCTGACAAAATCATGTCTGAGGCAGGGAACGCCTCTGCAACATTGACTCCTGCTGTCTGGTTGAGGTGTAGACACAAGTGGCAGAGGAGTACAAAGTTTTTAAAATGCAATGAAAAAATCATGATTTATTTAAGGATAGATTTCCCCCCCCCCTAGTTGATATCAGATCAAGTCCTGTTCTCCAAGTTGAAGCTTTTTATGTTCTTACAAGTTTTAATAAGTATGTGGAACTCGCTGTGAATCTCAGCACGGGGCATTGTTATTAGAAACCTGGTATTTATTTCTCTGTGTTAAAGCTACATTCAAAGTGTTTTCACACTGCGCTCACATTCTTTCTGTCAGCCAAAACTTTCCACAATAAACTTAAACTCAGCACACACTGATGTTGCATACAAGTTGTAATTTTATATTCTTTTTTTATTTTTTTTTTGCATAATTCCAGTTTTTAGTGTTGTCTTGTCATTTTAGTTTTCACTGTTCATAATATTAACTTTGTGTTCATATCTGCAGCTCATTCGTGGTGGTTTTGAAGGCATTATTGGCTTGATCATGAGATTGTTGGGTTCCAAAAAGAAACTTGCTATAAGTCTGGAGGACCCCAATGAAAAATATCCTCTGCGGCTGATAGATAAAGAGGTTTGTGTTATTTTAAATGACTTGTTTTATAGAGGCACAAATCAATAACCTTGCCTTTTTTGTATAAAAAAAAAAAAATAAAGCCTGTTATTATAACTCAGATATTTAAAACTAACATTGATTTTATTTATAGATCATTAGTCATGATACCAGGAAGTTTCGCTTTGCTCTGAAGTCTATGGAGCATGTGTTGGGACTTCCCATTGGTAAGTTTATTTATCATCACATTACGATCTCTGGTTCCAGAGCCTCCATTTGACAAAAAAGTCATGAAAATGTTCTGATAAAGGCATCAACCGTCTCATCAACATATAACCTGGCTCAAATGCTCACTAATAAGACCCACCCAGCCTTAATTCTTTGTGGCACATGGATTTCATAAGGTGTTTGCAACATTTCTTTGTGATTTTGGTCCATGTTGACAGTATTGTATTACATCATTGTTGCAGATTTGTTAGCTGCATTTAGGCTGCAAATCTACTGTGCCACCACATCTTTGTATTTATCACACTGTTTCATGTCTGCACTGTGTATATTGTATTGTTTGCACTTATGTTCTTTGTTGTACCCTTGACAGTAAAGCCTTTTAAGTCTTGAAATTGAATAAAATGCACTCTGTTGGAGGGTGTTAAAGTACACTGAACTTATTGCCATGTTTATGGATCAAGTTTGAGATGATTTGTTATGTAGTCATCATCATGCTGAAAGTAGCTATTATAAGATGGATGGAACAAATGTAGATAGGATGTGGCATTGAAATAATGTGTGATTTGTGTGTTCTGATATGATTACAGGTCAACACATATATCTGTCTGCAAGAATAGATGGTAACCTTGTGGTGAGGCCCTACACTCCAGTATCCAGTGATGATGATAAGGGCTTTGTGGACCTAGTGGTTAAGGTATGTTTTTCGTAAGAAGTATAAAATGAGGTGCATGCTGGTAATGTGGGTCACAATTCTGTCTTTAATTTAACATTTACATCTAATGTCTGGGTTATAAAGTGTCTCAAATACAGTGGATTCAGAAAAAATTTAGATCTCTTGAATACTTTCAGTGCATTTACATTTGTTGTGGATTTCTAATATATAATAAAAATATATACACATTTTAGGTCATTTAAATCTGTGTTGATGCTATTAAAAATGTAATACAATAGCAACAAAAAGATTCCTGGGAAATGCATTGTCCTTTTCTGTTTTTTTTTTTAGATATACTATAAAAACACTCATCCAAAATTTCCTGAAGGTGGTAAGATGTCCCAATATTTGGAGAGTCTTCGGATTGGTGACACAATTGACTTTAGAGGTCCAAGTGGACTGCTAATTTACAATGGCAAAGGTAAACAGTTACTCTCATTTTTTAGAGATAGATCAAGTAGATTAAATAAAGCATAAATGACTTTAATAGAAAAAAATTGATGAATAATCTCTGCTTTCTCCTTTTTTTTTTTTTAACCTTTAATTTGTATTAAAATCATTCCTCAGGAGAATTTGCCATCAGACCTGACAAGAAGTCACCCCCCGAGATTAAGACTGCGAAACATCTTGGCATGATCGCAGGAGGAACTGGTAATCATCATCATCATCATCATTATTTTCATGTTTTACCACTGCTTTATCCTGATCTGCTTTTCCTGGTATCACTGGGCACAATGCACAACACACCATGGACAGACATCTACGTAGAATAGACTGGTGGCCAGTTGTGCTAATGCATATGTTCGAAGGGCTTTCCTGCTTTTTCTTTATCGTGTGATGCTGCTTTTTACATATGTCACTGTAGTCCTGATGGAACACTGGAGCAAGCCTTCTCATTGCTAAGGACTTTTTAAAGCTTTTTCTTACCATACTGGTATGTTTACAAAGCCTTTGATTAAGCATCCTTTGATGAACAGCCACTGCAAGAAAGATAAAAACATTGTGCGCTATGCCTGATTGAAGGGTGTTGTAGTGCCAGTTTGTGAAACACTGCCCTTGACAATTAGCTAAGCATCCATTTATTCATTAGAAGTCAGCAATCAGCACACAAGCGAACACAAAGTAATTTAAAACCTGTGCTGATCTTTGATAAGGAAGAGCGCTGGTTTGAATAGGGAGTCAAAGAGGCCATCTATGTGAAGAGGGAACAACCATCCCTGAACTGAGGGGGAAACCTGAGAGTACATTTTTCACCATCTTACAATGCTGTGATTGCAGCTATACCCCAATCATATGTAAATAACACACATGGCCATTGTGATTAATGGCCATTGTGATTTGCATCTGGAACTGATCATCTGTTCCAATGTTTTGGTCTTTATGCAAATCGGCTGCATACCACCAGCTAAGACTGAAGAAGTCTGATTCAACTTTGTGCATACCTGTGACTTTTCATAGAACTTAGCAACCAAAGTGTTCAGGAAGTCCAAGCAATTAGTAAATATCGGCCAGTACTTAGCTCTAAATGCTCTAATATTTTCTTAAATTAATTTAAGAAATAGGATAAGTACATATCTGATTTGTGCTCTGTATTTTGTTTATTTTGTTTCTATAAAACAATAAATTTGTAGACCATACATTGTAGCTTGACCGTAGACTTTAATACATGACATGGTGAATACTAGTGGCATTTGTGCATCAATTTTCCAGGTATCACTCCTATGCTGCAGCTCATCCGGGCAGTAATGAAGGACCCCAAAGACAAAACACTTTGCTACTTGCTGTTTGCTAACCAGGTAATAATTGCTCATTTTTGTTAGAATAATCTCCTGTCAGAAAGTGCTTACTTTTCAAAGCACTGGCAGTGTTTACATGCAAAGATCTCATTTAGTAATGGTGATAGGTAACTGATCAATACACACTTCATGTATTCATCCAAGTCATTTCGGCAAATTAAACCGATACCATGATTTAAAAAAAGTAAATGGTTTGAATTATATTTTTTATATCCAGTTTTAGACTCCTACGTAATTTTCCTTTTTTGTTTTTAGCATCAAATGGGATTGGTGTGTCCACAATTACAATGTGTCAATTGTTTAAGTGAACATCAAAGTTTTTGATGAGATTTTACATTTTTAAGCCAACAATCTGGAATTTGCACTTGTTTACAGAAATGCACTAAAACATGTGACCAAAGATGGCTTTAATTCCAAATGGTATGTGTGGTGTTAGCCAATCAGTCAGCTTTATTCATATAAACTAGTGTTAAATATAGTGGTGGTACCAGTGTTACTGAGATAAATTTTAGCAGCAAGGCCTGCTAAAATTTAATTGAAAATTGTTAAAAATTGTTCTATTAGTATTTGACATTTTATTATTTCTAGTAATCTGGTTTTTTTTTTCCATTTTCACTCAAACAGACTGAAAAAGACATTCTTCTGCGCACAGAACTGGAGGAAATTGAAGTTAATCATCCGGATCGGTTTAAGCTTTGGTACACCCTTGACAAGGTGCCTGATGGTGAGTAGAAACTACTAGTCTGTTTTTAACATGCTGTACCTGTTAGTAATTGCTGCTGGTGCTTTTTTCTTGCATGGCAAGCCCATGCTGTTCTGATGGCTTGTCTGACTATGCATGTTGTCACCAGTCAACCACAAAACAAAACAAAATAGAAGCTTTTTCTTTAGTGACCTCAGTCTCATGCTGCTGTCTCTTACTCTTACAAAGATTTGAGCTCATCACTAGCTGCTGTTCTTGCTCTTGTGCTTTTAACAGACTGGGCGTACAGCCAAGGCTTCATCAGTGAACAAATGGTTCAGGACCACCTTCCTCCCCCTGGCACCGACACACTCATCCTCATGTGTGGTCCTCCTCCCATGATCCAGTTCGCCTGCAACCCTAACCTCGACAAAGTGGGCCATGAGTCCAGCCAGAAATTTGCCTTCTAGGTAACGCTGATGCTGAGATCCAGTCCAAGCAGCTTTGGTGCTGAAAACTTCTGGCTTTGCCAAACGTCATTCGTTGCCATCTGACTGCGTGTGTATTTTTAATTTGCAACCATTATTTGCTGCAAATTTGCACTTCGGTCAGATGTATAATGCATTTAGTAAAAGCTTCCTTCTTTTTGAGTGAAACAGAATGTCAGTATGTGCTTTTGTCATAAGTTTACATACGCTCCCAACATTTATGTCATGGTAGTTTTAGGTTTATAATTATTTGACTAAATGATTAGAGGCACATCATTTTTATCAGTGTTTTGTTTATTTTTCCAGACTTCATTAACAAATAACAGCATTTGTTGAGTCAAATATATACATACAGCACAGTAAATTATTAATTATAACCTCTTTGTGGCAAGGCCACCCATTTTTTGTTATCAATATAACTACAGCTGGTTACTTCTCTGTGCCCTTATAAATAGGGCTAGTTTGGTTGCACCCATTGGACTTCACTACAAGCATTACACTGCAGAAACAGAAACTGGCTCATACATTTTCAAAGTCAAAAATGTTACTTGGGGCCACTTTAACTGAAACAGTAAAACTTTTGGGCAATTGTGAATAAATACAAAGCACTTGGAACAGTGGTCTCTTTTTCAAGATCTAGAAGAAAACCCAAACTATACAATTAGCCATGTCTGAGGAAGGATAGGCCAAATGGCAAATCACCTGGTACAAACCCCCAACCCCTAACTTCATGATATAAATTTCCATTATGGGGGTATGTAAACTTAGATATATGAAAAGCTTGATGATTCCATAAACTTAAAATGTTATTTGATGAGTTATGTTCCATTTTACTCGTAGAGTGTTTTGATGTTTTTTTAAAAAGTGCCTTAGCACATTTCTAATATAGTAGATTTGCTTTAAAGTGAAAATTCACTAGGATTGGAATGGAATTAGGAAAGTGGGATGATGTGAAAGACTATCAGTGTAGTGTGGAACATTATAAAGGAGCACTTAATGCAAGCTTTAATGCACTATATACTATAATTATATAATTTACCAAATGTATCTTGTGCTTTTATAATGCAGGCATGGTTTATTTTATCCATTAACTGCCAAAATACAGAAACACAGCATAAGCTTGCACTTCTTTTATTGATGTCACTTTCCACAAATATTTGCATACTATATCTAAATTGTATCTTATTGCATTGAGTTGACAAATAAAAGCATTTGCTTTATGTCCAGGTGTGAAAATAATATTTTCTTTTATCTTTTAAACATTTATGCATTTAGCCAATACTTTTATCCAATACTTTTATCCAAAGTGTCATACATTGTGATCGAATATGATTTAAGCAACTGAGGGGTTTGCTTAGGGGCAACTTTGCAGTGGCAGCATTTTAACCATCAATCTTTTGATTACTAGTCTAGTACCGTGACCACTAATCTACCACTTTACCACAAATTCATTGTCAGTTTTTCAGTGTATTTGTTTCACAAAAACATATTAGAAGATACGAGACTAATGGTCACTTCAAAATGTACATACATTATTAAGGGAGTTCTTTCGTTCTCTTATAAATAGGGATCTACTAAATGTACGAGAAAATGTGCTTAATTTCACAGACTTTGTTTTTTGGAAAATCACAAATTTTACAATTTCATTAAATTACACTCATAAATGAATGATAGAATAAATATAAGCTACAATATACAGCACAGCCTACCTTAATGGTTTAATGTAAACCTAAAACATTCAGCGACGGTACGGGGCATTGCGTTTAAAAATTCTCACCCATTCAAATCCTCGCACGTTCAAAGAATTGGTTGAGAGTTTTTCAAACTCAGTTACCTGAGTAGTATTTTTAGCTGCTTTAAACGTTGACATTTTGACTAACTGATTGCAGTAGGATTGCTTGGACCACCTCATAATGCAGATTAACCAGTAAACATAAGGCACTTGAACGCTACATGAATGGAAAATGTTAAATCTCCAAGTACATACCTTAAATTTTGAATTTTACGGCAAATTGCATATATTACACTGGAAAAGGCTCGTTTCACGATTCGTGATGCAATTTTCATCCTACTTATAAATGATTGGTACACAAACTTTGTGCATACTACGTATATCTGAAATCTGAATGGTCCGGAAATATACTGAACATTCCACCATCAAACAAGTACATATCAAGCACAATAAATTTGTGTTCCATCCCTCCAGTACAGTTTCAAATACTTTACTCAGTAAAGCTGTGCTGGCAGCCTGAGATGGCCCAACACCTTCCTGACACATTAGTGAGAAAAAACAGTCAGTACACTTCTGAACATTTTTAAAGCCAGGAGAAAAGAAGAGACCAGGAGAAATGTTTCCACTTTTATTGGCTTAGATTCATAAACAGCAAACACAAGTGAACATTTTGGTTACATAACTAAAAATGCTGTGCAGGTTAAATGCTTTAATGAGAACATGATTCTCCCTCCCAATGTACCAGACAGGTACTATGTGCTCGAATACAGTACAAAATAACATGTAGTGATACACAAACAAAACAGAATACAAGAACAAGAAAAACACATTAGGCAACAATATGATTAAAATTAATGTTTAAAGTGTTTGTCATTCTTTGCAGCTTTTCTTTGGCACTGTTTTATCATGAATACTGAAACACTGCATATACTGCTGATGGTAGAAAAATAAATAAGACATTCAGTTTTCATCAAATGATTGTCAAAAATACTATCTTGGCAGTCAGAGGTAAAAACCTTCACAGTTTAAGAAACTGGAAATCCAACATGCTTCCACTGCTGGAACTGTGTAACAGTCAGAGAACTTTGAAGCTGCAGACTCATCCTGTACAACAGGTCTGATCTTTATGTGCTAGAGTCATAGTATGAGGTATCAGGAGAGTGGGACGATACCTCCACGAAGAGCTTGTCCTCCTTCAGCATACTCTAAACAACAAATCAGAAAGCTTTTGGTTAGAAATCCAGATTTTTTACATGAGTGGAGGGGCAACCATTATATGGTAAAAAAAAATAGACATCTTTATGGGTTGCACTTATTCTGTCATATCCATTGCTAATAGGGACATGTAATTAATCATACAGACATGCAGTCTTCGTAGACAATATACTTGGTCATCTTGAAGAGTTTAGGGACTATTGTTAACAATATTGAGTTCAGGGATTCTTGCTGAGAATATTTACTTCAGGGCAAAATAAATGAATAAATAAACATAAAAAAGCCAAACCATAAATGAAGTCATTTAAATCTTAAATTAACACGTGAGGATTCAAGAGTTTTATTGCAAAGAGTCATTATCGCAGGTTTTAAGATCAGCAGTATAATGTAGGGGTTGAATATGGCAGTATTAACAAGATATGCTGCTACTCTTAAAGAAAAGTCATTCATTTTCTTTGTTTTTTTACTGAATCATATGACTAAAGACTTCATTTAATTAAAGCTAAATCTAGCTCTACAAAAACATTTACGGTTATAAATGCTTATTTGCTTTGGGGAGATATTTCTGATTTCAACATCAAAGTAATTTCTTTATTTAACTGCTTCTAAAATATGAACAGGACCCTGTATTAGTCATGGAGAAGTGAATTTAACCTCTCCTGGTTACTTTCTAATTCCTACTAAAAAGTTTTTCATAGTTAACTGAATATTACTCTTATAGTAGTTTACTGAATGATTTAAATAATTAATAGTTATTTTTCTTTTCTAGCAACATTACTTTTACTTGATCAGTTTTTTTTTATACATACCAACCCATCTCAACACAAACACCAGATTACACATACAGTATATGCTGAAAAAGCTTACAGTGAGGTTGATTATTCCCTCTGAAAATTCTTCTATCTGCCTTACAGTGCCTTCAGAGTCCTCCATCTACAATCACAGATAGCATATTAAACACGTCTCATCTAAACATAACCAGAACACCCAGTTACAGACGTAATACAGGTTTGTGATAAGTGAGGGGAGACCTGAAATACCTGCTCCAGCTGATCCAGACTGTCCTCATAAATGCACTGTCCTTTGTCAAAGTTGCCATTCTGGGGCATCTGGATGTCCATGGGGCATAAGTATTCCTCACTGTCCTCCTGTCGCTTTCGCCTTAATGTCCCGAAACCACCGAATGACAGACGTCTTGGCTGGACAGAACAGAAGTAAGACAAATGCCCATAAACTGACATTTTTCTCCTTATCTACATTATATCACACTTTCTCACTTATGTAACCATATGTAACATCTCACCCATGCTAAGCAGGCAAATGTTTTATATAGGAAGCTATTGACACGTATTTAACATCAATGCCACTGACGTACTGCACAACTGGTTAGTAGTAACTTTACTACCTCATTTGCAAACTTCACCAACCTCATCTTTTACTAACCTCACAAACCCACCACAACTACAACACATACCCACGTTTAACAGGCAGGAGTTTCTTCATAAGAGGGCAATGTGGCACTGGTATTTACACCAGTTACACAGTGTGTCATTGTTAGGTACTGATTATTTATCTTTTATTTTATGTATTTCAGTACCTTTATTGCATTGGAGTCAATTGAGAAATATGGAGTAAACATGAAACCAGATGTAAAGTTGTTGTATATTTGTACATCTTTAAATGTTTTTTTTTTTTCAATGAAAAAACAAGTGACAAAATACTATTATGCACTGTATTGTAAATATCTGACATCAAGTCTAAGTATGTACAGTATATGAAGATAAAAAACTTTCAATAACACAGTTGTAAAAAGATTTGTGAACAGTTTAAGAGTATAAGGTATCCAAAAGGCCACTTCTAGTCCCTAAAAGGTCAAAGATTAAAAAGCACACAATATTCCATACCTTCACTTTAGCTGTGGCAGTAAGTGGTGTATAGTCAGGGTTCTCCAAACACTCCTGCTTAATTCTCTCTGCTTCAGCACCGATTAATAAATTAAAGTTGGTGGCCAGGTGACGCCTCAACAGAGTCTTATTGAGTGGGATGTTCAGCAGAAGAGCCATTGTCTCCACATTGAACCGAGGTTCCAAAACCTGTGACAGGCAAACACAAAAACATGAGGATGACCCCCTTTTGTAAGACTTATATCGGTTGTTTTCCTCTTTCTTTATTAAACCATCATTGAGGTTTTATATTATTGCTCTTTCCACAACGATTTTCTGTTCTCCTCTCCCAGCCTGCCCTTTTGCTTTTATGCTCATACCATCAGGCCTCCGTGTACTCCACTCCCTCTAAGGTTAGGTGCATACTCTGCCAAGTCCACTGAGCGCAACCACTCCATCACTCTATGATTGGTCCACTGGCAGACCTCAGCTGGTGTGATGATATTCTGTACAAAATAAGAGTACAACATTGGCAATCCATAAACAGAAAGGCATGTGTTGATACAAAAACCCTGCTTTGTATAACAAGTGGAGTGGAACCTCATTTGAAGGTCTGCGTCGGAGGCAGTTGGGCTCATAGCCGTTGATGCGCAGCACCTGGATGGCTCTCTTTAAGCTAAGATGGTGAAGGACACTGCCAACTTTCAGACCCAGCAAATCATCCTAAAAGGAGGGGGTTTTAATGAGTTTATACAGTAGTGAGCTCTGTTCATGCTGGGCAAATAAAGAAATCCTAGCATTTGTTTACTTAATCTGACATTCAAATACAGCCTGCTAAATCTCTTTAAAAGCTTAGTGACGACTTGTGTGGACAGTCACAAAGCATCCAGGGAAACATTTATAGAACTGCAAACGTCTCTAGCTTTAGATGAAGTCAAGATTTTAAAGCTTCAAAATGTAAAAAAGCAAACAAAATGGGGTTAATGAAAGGGTAGCAAAAAGAAAACCAATGCCAAGGATTAGTGGCATGAGAAAGATAAAAACTAGATAATTCCCAAGCCCTTCGGATATAACAAATTAAATGTAAAATATCTGGTAATAAGCAAATACCTATAGCTCATGTTCTTTTTAATCTTAGGCAGAAAAACTAGCATCCGATTAAAATGTTTTTGAAAATGACAGTTAATAATAACAACAGTTCTTAATGGAACAATCTAACTTTTCAACCTTACTGTACATGTGATTATAAATAAAACAAAATGAGACATGTGACCTACCACAGTCATGTAGTGAAGCATGCGCCCGTCCACCAGCCCTTCCTCAAACTGGGACTTGTACTGAGTCAAGCCGATATCATCCAGCCACCCTTAAACAAGGAGTGATAATAAATCAGCTGGACTTTTACTTTCAACAAATAAAAAACAATAACTGACTATAGCTGGTGACTTCTCTGAGCCCATATAATCAGGACTCATTTGACTGCACCCACTAACCAACCAGCATAGAACGCTCAGAGCTCAGCAAGCTGATCATAGATTGGAATATCATCTGCACTCATAGTCATGGAACAGTGGTATCTTTTGCCAAGGTAAAGAAGACATAAATGGTCAAAAGAAAACAGAAAACTAGACTGGATGGTCAGATACAGTCCAAGAACCACCAAAATCATGTCTGGTCTAAATCTGTTAAAACAGTAATCAGATGGTAACATTGCAAATGTTTTACTCTTATATTACTGATTTAAGTTTGGCCAGCTGTTTGCAACCTAGTTTTTAGGTAGGTCCTATTGCATGAGTCCTTTAGAAATAGACAAAAAAAAGCAAAATACAAAGACATACTGAGCACTTTATTAGGTAAACTTAAACATAAATTCATGAATTTGTGTATAAGCTACAACTACCACATGCATTGTGGGTACAGAATTATTGACCGTATGAATGAATATGAGGGTCCTATGGAAGTCAATTTTAATTAATAAATTGGTACAGAGAAAAAATTAAGGGTTTAAATTAAACCCAACACGTTTAGAGAGGGATGTTAAGTATATTGCGCCAAAAAATAATGTATCTCTTTATTAATCAGGTATTTAGAAACAAAGGTTGTTAAATGATTTAAAAAGCCCTAGAATGTTCAGATAATCACTCACGAGTAACCCAGTTGAAGTCCAGTTTGCCTTTGGAGTTATCCTCCTCAGAACCCAGAGACTGAAGTGCCAGCTGAAGTTTCTTTTTGTGAAGAGGATTCCTGATACCCAGCTCCTGCACACAGACAGTCATAACACATACATCAAGCATTAATTTGTGTACTTTTATTAGGCGTTTCATCCTGGTCAGGGCTGTAGTGGGGCCAGTGCCTCTAGTTAACACTGGTAATGTGACCGGAAAACCTAACCAGACTGGAAATTCGTTGTAATGGCTAGCTGGCTGGCGTGAAAAAAATGCAGCTAATGGCTTTATACACGTACAAAATGGTGTGTTCTGACAGAGGTCACAAAAAATTAAGCCTATCCAAACTTGGACAATGATAAAAGTGAAACTGATAAATAAATAAAATATTTTAAACATGTCCAGTTACCCTTCTTTGGCATTGTCAAACTTCACCTCATGCATGACTGCCATGCTGGCTGAGGAGGATCACAGACTAGCACATGCCACCTCTGACATGTGATGTTATTGCACTGCTTTTTTCACCGACCATCGGCTCACTACTACAGAAACTTTTAACACTAACAGACTAATGCGATAGAATGCAACATAGCATTAGTGTCCTAATTACTATAAATAATCTGGTTCACCCAGACAAAATGTTAGGAAAAAACCTAGCTAGTCAGGTAAGTTAGAGCTTAAATACATAGAAGTGAAGAAGAACACAAATGTGACCCAGATGTGGACTAAATATTAAACAATAATATGTGTGTTTAAAATTTCAAAACAAATAAGAATGTAAATAAATCAATAAACACTTAAATCATAATTTATATATGCTTTGAGAAGTTTCTACTTTGAACAGGATCTTTGGTTAGGGTTGCCAGGTGTCTGATTTTTCCATTTTGTTCACTTGCTGAACGAATGGTAAAATATCTTATAAGAGGACACTATTACTACAATTTATTATGTTTATTAATTATAACTGTACATCACAGCCCAGACACCAGTGCATAACATGTTGCAAACTATGCATTTACTGAGAAACTATAACAAAATATATGTATCAAATACAAATAAAAACATAACATGGATAAGTTAGATTTTTTAATAAGGATAAGTTCTGACTTTTTCCAGGTCGTGCTGTGAGGCATTCATTAGCATCTGTCCAGATCGGATCCACTGCTGAGCTTGGCTGACGTACAGACCCAGTCCCTGTTCCTGCAGCCACTCACACACCTGCACTTTACTCCAGGAACCAAATGTTGTTTTTAGTTCACTGCAAGAGAATAAACAAAAAAAAAAACAACAACAAACAGTGCAATATAATTCATGACTCATGGCATTATATAAAATAACTCAAGATTCTTTACCCCACTTACTTGTTATTGCTGCGCTGCAAGTCTTGTGACCAGCCAAGTCTTGGGCCTGCTGTTGCTCGGACACCACCTCTCCTAAACTCGGACTCAGGAGCATCATCCAAGTTAGAAGATGTTGACTGACTCCTTCTCATTCTAGCAAAAATAACGTTTTGTAATTCACAGATCCATAAAGTTCCATAAAGATTAAGAGTGATAAACAGTGTATTAAAATATTTTTACAAATATTTTTTGATTAACAGTAGTGGTGTTCTCGAGCTCTCACGAGTAGAGATTGGAGCTTTACAATGAATAAACCACATTTGTTTACAAAAGAATAAATAAGCAATGTACATTTACTGAATTTGTAAGTTTATGGTTAAGTCATGCTTCAAAATAGCTTGTTTCTTTCATCTTTCTATGATTACACATCAGGTAATGTATTAATGCTGACAAGATAACCTTACTAGAACACTGGTTACATTAAGCAGCTAACTAATATTGTAAATTCAACTTTACAAAAACAGTATCAGACTGTGAACACATTTCCTACTCTGTGAAAAATCAGAAAGCTTGATATTTACTGCCTCCTAGTGTCTACCAATGTAAACTGACACTGAAATGTGTAGTATCACAAGGTCCTACTGTCTCTTCTATTAGGAGATTTAATTTAAAACATCCATTAATTAAAAAAAAAGGCAATAGGTCTGATTACATTCTATATCTACTATATATATATATATACTGTATATATATATATATATATATATATATATATATATATATATATATATATATATATATACTGTATATATACTGTACATATACAGTATATACTGTATATAGTGTAGATGCCTGATATACAGTGTATCACAAAAGTGAGTACACCCCTCACATTTCTGCAGATATTTAAGTATATCTTTTCATGGGACAACACTGACAAAATGACACTTTGACACAATGAAAAGTAGTCTGTGTGCAGCTTATATAACAGTGTAAATTTATTCTTCCCTCAAAATAACGCAATATACAGCCATTAATGTCTAAACCACCGGCAACAAAAGTGAGTACACCCCTTAGTGAAAGTTCCTGAAGTGTCAATATTTTGTGTGGCCACCATTATTTCCCAGAACTGCCTTAACTCTCCTGGGCATGGAGTTTACCAGAGCTTCACAGGTTGCCACTGGAATGCTTTTCCACTCCTCCATGACGACATCACGGAGCTGGCGGATATTCGAGACTTTGCGCTCCTCCACCTTCCGCTTGAGGATGCCCCAAAGATGTTCTATTGGGTTTAGGTCTGGAGACATGCTTGGCCAGTCCATCACCTTTACCCTCAGCCTCTTCAATAAAGCAGTGGTCGTCTTAGAGGTGTGTTTGTGGTCATTATCATGCTGGAACACTGCCCTGCGACCCAGTTTCCGGAGGGAGGGGATCATGCTCTGCTCAGTATTTCACAGTACATATTGGAGTTCATGTGTCCCTCAATGAAATGTAACTCCCCAACACCTGCTGCACTCATGCAGCCCCAGACCATGGCATTCCCACCACCATGCTTGACTGTAGGCATGACACACTTATCTTTGTACTCCTCACCTGATTGCCGCCACACATGCTTGAGACCATCTGAACCAAACAAATTAATCTTGGTCTCATCAGACCATAGGACATGGTTCCAGTAATCCATGTCCTTTGTTGACATGTCTTCAGCAAACTGTTTGCGGGCTTTCTTGTGTAGAGACTTCAGAAGAGGCTTCCTTCTGGGGTGACAGCCATGCAGACCAATTTGATGTAGTGTGCGGCGTATGGTCTGAGCACTGACAGGCTGACCCCCCACCTTTTCAATCTCTGCAGCAATGCTGACAGCACTCCTGCGCCTATCTTTCAAAGACAGCAGTTGGATGTAACGCTGAGCACGTGCACTCAGCTTCTTTGGTCGACCAACGCGAGGTCTGTTCTGAGTGGACCCTGCTCTTTTAAAACGCTGGATGATCTTGGCCACTGTGCTGCAGCTCAGTTTCAGGGTGTTGGCAATCTTCTTGTAGCCTTGGCCATCTTCATGTAGCGCAACAATTCGTCTTTTAAGATCCTCAGAGAGTTCTTTGCCATGAGGTGCCATGTTGGAACTTTCAGTGACCAGTATGAGAGAGTGTGAGAGCTGTACTACTAAATTGAACACACCTGCTCCCTATGCACACCTGAGACCTAGTAACACTAACAAATCACATGACATTTTTCAGGGAAAATGACAAGCAGTGCTCAATTTGGACATTTAGGGGTGTAGTCTCTTAGGGGTGTACTCACTTTTGTTGCCGGTGGTTTAGACATTAATGGCTGTATATTGAGTTATTTTGAGGGAAGAATAAATTTACACTGTTATATAAGCTGCACACAGACTACTTTTCATTGTGTCAAAGTGTCATTTTGTCAGTGTTGTCCCATGAAAAGATATACTTAAATATCTGCAGAAATGTGAGGGGTGTACTCACTTTTGTGATACACTGTATATCAGTAGATGCCAGATAAAAGACTTCAGCTGCTTAACAGTCTGTGGTCATTGTTGTCTGATCTGCTGCTTTATCATGTGCTGTAGATTTTCAGTAGGAGAAAGATCTGGACTGCTGTTTATTGCTTTATTACAAAGCTTAGAAAAAAAATAAAGGTCAGAAATTGTAGAACAGATTAAATGCACAATATTATAGTAAATATATTTAGACTCTAACCTTTTACATTTCTTATTTCAGGCCAAAAAACAATTTGAGAAATGGCTAGGGTCAAACAGGTTAAATTAAGGAATCTATTGCAAACTATAAAAAAATATATAAAACATTTCAGCTACAAAACTCATGACTCAAGAAAAAGAACACTCACAGTCCAAAGAACTTTCGGATTCCCTTAGCTTTCTTCTTGCCATCAGGGGAGAATCCATCCCCTTTTGCTTTGGGAGATGGAGCTCCTGCCAAATCCAAATGCTCAGTCCTTTTCTGCTCTGCATCAGCTGCTACAATGTTGAAATATGAACCACATGGAACAAATGGCTATCCCTCTATTCACAAACACCAGAGTTCAGCCTACTATTTAGTGTAGCAATATATTGCTGGGACCAAATCTGACTATTTTTTCACCATAATAAGCTTAGATTACATTTAAATATCATTTCATTCATCCACATGCACAATGTACACACATCACTGGTGCACAAATCAAAGTTACATGCATTCATAGCCATGCAGCAAGTTTAACAATAGCTTTAAGTGAAATTTACATTGTTGGCATTTAACAGATGTTTTTTAAAGCAACTTAATTTAAAGTTAATTAACTTACATATTTGATAAAGATGACCTTTCTTAACCTAATCAGTGAGTAAAAGAGGCTCAATAATTCAGTGTTTACCCAAATCAGGAGTGCTGGCTGTTCTCTTTCCACTTCGAATCTTAAAGAAGCCACGTCCAAAAGATGCTCGACTTTTTCTGGTGCCAAAGCGCTCAGTTGAGTTGGACTGGGACACTGCTGGAGGGAAGCTCTTTTTCTCTGAACCATCCACAGATTCAGTCTTAAAAATAATAGATTATTGTCAGTTATTAAATAAAACCCAGTTTCTGGAAATGTTTGGGGTACATTTTGTAAAATACAATAAATACAAGAATCTGTGGCTAGTTAATCTCTTAAGCCTTTATTTAACTGACAAAGGAGCAATGATTTCCAATGTTTTCGATGACAAACTTAATTGTATTTTGTAAATAAAAAAATACTCATTTGTTGTCTGCAACACTTAAAAAAAAGTTTGGAGAGCAGCATGTCTACATATACCCTTAGTTTGGGAACTGAGGATACTAATTGTTGCAGTTTTGGAGGTGGAAGTCCTGGCTCATATTAGACTTCAGCTGCTCAACAGTCTGTGGTTATTGTTGTCTGATTTGCTTCTTTATAGTGTGCCATACATTTTCAGTAGAAGTCAGTAGTAGTCTTTGGATAAAAGTGTTTCAGCACATGTTGATGCAGGGCCAGACTGTGTTAAGGGACACCAGTTTACTGAAGTACAGCAGAATTGCATTTTTTCATGCAAAAACATCTTTGGACAATGTAGACTCAGAAGTGGTTTCTGGCCTTGCCATGCACAGACAAAAATTTCTCATATACACAATTTGTCATGTGTAATTGTCAGTTACATAAAAATTAAAAGAATTAACTTTTTTTTTTTAATTGCATTTCACAAAATGCCCCATTTTTTCCAGAAATAAGGTTTGTATAAACAGCATCAATAAGGTGGAACAGTGATAAGTGCTTGGATAGACAAATAAATGATTTTGCATTACTGTGTGTAATAAGCACTGTAACTGGACCCCTTGAGCAGTGAAAGGTGATGCAGCCTAATGTGTTATCTTCCCTCATATTTACAATGTAAATATGTGCAGTCATCTGGTGGCTAATGATTAATTGGTTTATTTATAAGAGCAAATAAATACAGGGCAGGACTAAGTGCAAACACCATCATTAAATGATGTACCAATACTGCAGGATGATTGTTTTTTAAACTAATATATATAGTCAGATGTTTCTGTTGTTTCGTCCAACCCTGTAGATTTGTAATAATATTAGTAGTATTGGATTCCCTGGCATAACTGAACAGTCATTAAATCAAATATTTGCAGCTGACAGTGCAAAGTGAAGGTCTAAGCACATCTGAAAGTATTTAGCGTTCATTGTTACAGAAGAAAGTCAGTACCTGCTTTTTATTAGCTGAACGTCCTGATGCAAGATCCCTGGATGAACTGCAATCAGAAACATTCCAACAATCAATACCACACATGAAATCAATTTAGAATAAATTCTTGTATAGTGTTCTCAACAATAACTTCAAAAGAGAATTGGGTATTTTTTGGCTCTACATTTGGTGTGATCAATAATTGTGTTAACTATACACAACTGCAACACCATCTATTCACCAGTCATACACTGACCAAAACGAGGATGAAAATAATATACTAAACAGCACCACGTACATAAAATATAAAACTTTCTGTATCAGGTTGCACACAGAGCAGATGAGCGCTGCTGTGTTCCAAATAACATCCTATACAGTGTTGTTTCTGCTCTGTTTATAGCCTAATATGAAATATTTTGTATTATATACAAAACTTGCTGTGTTATTGCATGCAAACTGTAAAACTGTCCTTACTCTTTAAGGATTTAATTTACTTTTTAGTCAGGATTTTGTTCACTTAGACCAGTTTTAAACAGTTTGTTTAGTCTGCACTTACTTAATTTGTACTAATACTTCTTTAAGCTTATTAATGGTATGTAAATTATATACTGATTTAATATACAGTATGTTTAGGATGTGTATTATTTGAACAGTATATTGGCCAATCAAATATATTTGCATAAACCAAAGTTTGCCATCCACAATCCAGACTTTGCAGTGCTGTTTACAGAGGTCAGACGGTGACATAAAATTACTACGATACAAAAGATGTCACATCGAACTGAAATGCCAGTGCAATGAACATTTTGTGTAAATTGGACATGGCTTTCATTTCTGAAAGCTTCATTACAGAAGAACATTAAAATTTCAGGTAGAACATGAGATTACTGCTTCCTTTCAGTGAGGGTTCGACTGTAAAACCAGCCAGGCTAAAGTTCACAGTTTTGTTGGTAACATTGCTGTCAAGCAGTTATTGCTTGTTTGGGCTATTTTATTTTAGTCCCCCCTGTATGTGTGTATATTTATTTGAATTGCATTGCTTCACACTTTTAGAAAAGCAGAAAACACACCAGACAAATAGCTAGGGAAAGCTTTCACACGTGCATGCATGATCGCACAGGACAATTTTTAGTAGCTCCAACTGGCCTGACTGCATGTCTTTGGACTTGTGGGAGGAAACTGGAGCACCCAGAGGAAACCCACATGGACACAGGGAAAACATACAAACTTCACACAGAAAGCACCCTGGCCATCAGGCAGGAGAATCAAACGCAGACATTTTTAACATTAAATAAAATTTTATATTAGTGCCTACTGATGATTGATACTTTCTACCTGGTTGTGTGGATCAATTTAGGTCAATTTCAAATAAATCAACAATTGAAAAAAAAATTTTAAACAAAATTATAAGTATTCTTGTCATTTAGCTCTCATTTTTTATTAGTGTTTAAAAGATAATTATAACTATTGTATGATTAATCATCCAATACATGCACAGCAGCTTTCAGTAGAGTTACTGTATGTAGTACAACTAATTATTTACACATTTTAACAGTAGGATAGTAAGATCATTACTGTTTTATAATGTTTCAGGCTGATAAACATCACTTCACAAAGATAACCAGTTTTCTGGTTCTATTATTTTTCAATGTTCTATAATACATCATGTTATTTCTTGCAGGTTTGTTTAGGTAATTAGCCCTACTATAAGCTATTTAAGTACTGTAGTATATCTCAGTATAGAACTCACATTTTTTTTTATAATTTTTTTATAATTTTTTTATAGAACTCCCTTTTTACAAATGCTTTCTAGTGCCTATTAAGAACGTTATATATATTTGTTAGAATGCAGTATGATTCGGGCCAGCATGTTTTTCCTCACATGTGCAGTTGCAAAGAACCAATCTACTCTGTATACGTGACCTAGATAACAAGATTACACTGTGGAAATCCAGGTACATTTTTCAGATACTCCAAATATGCCCTAACTAAATTTAGAAACTGAATTATGATGTTTACCCTAATCAGATTATTAATGTGCATGCAAACATACTCAGTGAATCTGGTCACGTACAAATTATCCCTAAAGAAAATGACTTCTACAAGTACAATAAAAGGTTATTTATTTTACATGTAGCTAAGTAAATGTAGTTCATTACTGGTTACCACTGAGTATCAGTTATTAAAAATTCAACATAAAGTAATAATGCATTTGATAAATGTTATAAATCAACATTGGAAATGATCAATTAACTTTATTGTATACATGTGTACAGTTAGGCAAGGCGCATTAGAAGATGGGATCAGACCTGAGTGTTGAGGGGTGCTGCTCTGAAGACTTGGGTTCAGACATGCAGGGGGGTTCAGACTCCGAGACAAACTCAGTGCATGGGATCACCTGAGGCTGAGAGAAAACGGGCAATTGAAGAAAGATTGAAAAAGAAACTTTAGTTTTAGTGCGTGTTTTCATTGTAAAAGGCAGTAAAATCATATTCAGTAAATATGTACTAAAAATATGTACTAAAATATTGTAAAAAACAAAAATTAAAACAAAATTAGCTCCTCTATAAACAAATGTAACTGGTAAACTACAGAAATGTACCTACAAATGATAATAAAATTGGTAATTAAACAGAATTATTCTTTGTAAACAGTTGTCCATCCGACTTACAAATACATTATACTGCCAAAGGTATTTGGACACCTGACCATGAGCTTGATGGACATCCTATTTTTAAGACAAATGGTTAAACTTAAGATAGAATGAGCTCTTTGTGATCTTTTTTTAGGTATAACAACAGCCACTTTTCGGAGAAGGTATCTTGCAACACTTAGAAGTCTGTTGGGATTTGTGCCCATTAAGTCAAAAGAGCATTTGTTGGCTGGGCACTGATGAAAGCCTTAACTGATGTTCCAGTTAGTAAAAAAGCTGTTCAGTGGGTTTGATGTCATGGCTCTGTGCAGGTCACTGGTGATTCTTTATGTCTTCATAGACATCACAATGTCTTTTATATAATTTATTTATTACTTGTCTTAGCAATTAGACTGGCTGAGACACAGGTACCAAAGTACCTGTGCTAAATCCTTTTTAACAAGGGACCATGCATTCCAAAGCAGGTTGTGTAGGTGGGGCAAGAATCACCACTGGAATTAAACAATACAACTGCATTAGATTTGATTAAAGCCGCATTTTGAGGGGAAAACTTAAATAAGGCTATATTATACACCACAAAAACCAAAGCAGGCCAAACCAAAAATCATGTTTACACTAGTGTGGCATATTTGCTCTCAGCATATAAACACAGCATCATCTTAAGCAAATGTCCCCTACTTTTATGTGCAAATGCACTTTTGTGCAACTGAAAATGGAAAATAGCACATTAGGTACAGTCTCAATAGTTCTGGATTTAAATGTGTACTGGGCTGTACAGTAAGGTACCAGACGAAGGAAAAAGTGTATTTAATTATAGGCAAATACTGATAGTTTTTCATTAAATAAAATATAAAATATGTATAACTGAACATTCACTGCAAAACAAAAGACTGCCAAAGACTGATGATTTTTGTGAGTAGATCACCAAGCCCTAGATTCAAAAGTTCATTTTACAGAATGTCAGTTCAGAACAATGAGAAATACCACTGAGGAGCCAAAACAAAGAAATCAGATGGTCTAAGGAAGTCTGAGGAACATCCTGTGTACACAGCAGTGTGTGTGTGTGTGTGTGTGTGTGTGTGTGTGTTTTAGATATTTTGAGACAGTGGGGGACATACCTCATCTGTCTCCTCTGCACCTTCCAGGGAAACAGGCTCTATAACTGTAATGATTTTCGAGTTGGCTGAGCCTTTGCACTGTCCCACCACAATGTCCTCATCATTGGATCTGTCTGAGTGCAGAGCAGCAAGATTTTAATAAGCTGAGATAGAAATATCAGGTTATTACTCTCAACTGTACCAGGGTCTTTATGGGAAAATGAATTGAGAAAATTATAACATTCTTCCTAAAGGCATCTGTCAAAGCACTTTCAATGGAATCTTTGAAATGCATGCAGCAGACACTGACAGAAAAAAATATCTAAAACAATTATTTTGCAATATTTTGATATTAAGAGTAGAATTACAGCTTCAGAGTCCTGGTGCTGCGCAAAGTGATGCGCAATGGTGATAAAGTGGTAGTTTATTAAAGATTCTGACAGTTATTGACAGTTTATATGCATACAGTGTGGTGAAAAAGTATTTGGCCTGATTTCTTCTATCTATGCAAATTTCTAACTTTTAGATAGTACAGAAAATGCAATACAAAACAAAACCTGAATAAACACTTAATACTTCTTTTAAATAAAGATTTTATTTATTAAATAGGGAAACAGAAGTTATTCAGAATTAACTGTTCCTGTAAGAAAAATACCTGCTCCTCCCTTTTATTATTTAACTGGTTGTGTCACCACTGGCAGCAACAGTTTCCACAAAACACTTCCAATAACTGAGGATCAGTCTTTCACATTGTTGTGCTGAGATGTTGGATCTTTCTTTTTTGCAGACATGATGTGATTCATCTACATTTGAAGGCTTACATGTAAGAACCTTTTTGTTTAAGGCTGTGCTACAGCATCTAAATGGAGTTCAAAACAGTAGTTTGACTCGACCACTCCAAACACTTACATTTCTTTTTGAGTTATTCAGAGATGGACTTGCTATTGTACTTTGGATCATTATATTGTTGCATGACCCAATTGCACTTAAGTTTTAAATCAATTTCTGTCCACAGACGCATTATCCCATAAGGATAACTGGTCATCAGAGTGTTTTTGTTTCACATGTGAGATGAGCATTCATGTTCCTCCTGGTTATAAGTACTCCAATGGAACCCATTTGAACAGTGTGTTTTAATTATTAATGGAACCATTAATACTAGTCTTATTTAAGGTTAGTGGGGCCTACAGTACCTTATAAAAATGAGTGACCCTTACCTCAGATGGAATAAAAAAAATAAAT
This sequence comes from Trichomycterus rosablanca, assembly GCF_030014385.1. Lineage (NCBI taxonomy): Eukaryota > Metazoa > Chordata > Actinopteri > Siluriformes > Trichomycteridae > Trichomycterus > Trichomycterus rosablanca. The sequence goes on along the minus strand of NC_085988.1, from coordinate 68,840,782 downwards.
AATAAAATCGATGACATAGTTCAAATCAATATGCTATGCAGAGATCTATAAACATCTAAGTGTAAGCACTTACCTTTAGAATCAGAATCAGAATTAGAATCAGGCTTCATTGGCCAAGTATGCTCACACATACAAGGAATTTGTTTTTGGTTACACACATGCTTGCAGTGCACGAAAAATACAATAAAGACAATCTTTCTCACACAGCTTACTATCTCTAACACACACATTCATACCTTTATTTTCCTGTAATGACAGTACTGTGTCCGGAACTTTCCTATAGTGCAGCAACATCTGCTGCAATTCCTCGATCTTACGATCCTGAGAAAAATATTAAGCATTTATTTATTTCAGGAACTGCATAAATATTATATATATTTGTTTTTTTTTTGTTGTTTTTTTTGTTTTGTTTTTTTTAAAGGAAATGTACCTTCTCATCATTATCTGCTATTAAAGATTGAACAGTCTGCTTCATTCTTTGCACTTCCAAATCTGCAAAAGAACGTTTTAGTTGAAAGTATGCAGACAAAAAATAAATGTGCAAGTGAATTTACAAAGTATGTGGACACCCATACATGCAAACTAAGCCAAAAGTCACTAAGCTTTTCACATTCGTATGACCTATAGTACAACTTTGTAATATTTAGTTAAATATTAGTAAATTTGCTTATTTTTATATCTAGTAATGTTCTCTTAGAGTGGATTCACTAAGTATTCAGACCCCTTGACATTCATTAATCCATCCATCCATCCATTCATGTATTTGTTTATTTATTAATACATGAAAAATCTTATGACAGTCACTAAGCCAAAAGTCACTAAGCTTTTCACATTCGTATGACCTATAGTACAACTTTGTAATATTTAGTTAAATATTAGTAAATTTGCTTATTTTTATATCTAGTAATGTTCTCTTAGAGTGGATTCACTAAGTATTCAGACCCCTTGACATTCATTAATCCATCCATCCATCCATTCATGTATTTGTTTATTTATTAATACATGAAAAATAAATACAAATTAAAAACGAACATATCCTACTTCCGCAAGTATTCAGTAACTTTGGTGTGGCATTTTAAATTGTGGTCAGGTGCACCCGGTATGCTTGAATTAAGTTTAAGGCACTTAAAGATTCAGATGTCTTAATCATATTTCTCAAATTTGGAGAACAGCCATACTCATTTTAGTTCTTTCACTATGGTATTTACATGACCACTAATAAACTAAATAATCAGAAATGACGGAAACCTGTTCATGTCTGATTTAAACGCACACACTGGTAATCCAGAACCAGATTAAGAAACGCTGATTTAGGGATTCAAAAAACTGTAGAACAGACCTTTCTCTCGGTTCTGGGTGTTATCCAAGGCAACATCTGCTTCTGTTTGTTCCTTCAGTCTCCTCAGCTCCTGCTCTTTCTCCTCCAGCTGCCTCTGCAGTGCCATCAGATCTTCCTAATAAATAAAAAACACATGTTATGTTAATGACCATCTGTACTAACCACAATCACTATATTGCAAGTCATGCGCTCATGATTAGATAGTGCTAATTGTTGATAAAGACATCAGAAATGTTCTAAAATACAAATTAAAACACATCAATCTCATATTTAAAACAAGTAAAAGTTTACCAAAATCAGATAAAAACAGCTGCAAAAAACTCCATAAAAGTACATGGGCTACTGCATTATCCTATGTAGCCTTCATCATTTTAACAGACAAACCTTTTACCTAAAGTTATAATAATAACATGTGATATATTAATATGTTTAACAAAGACATCACTGAACCCTTTTATGTAAGAACTGGTAGAACACATTCTTTAACTGCATCCATTTTACTTTTTTGTATCTATTTTACTGCTGCACACCGTGCTTTTGGTGCAATCCTTGCAGGATGTCCAACTCAGGGACAGTACAGTAGTACGAAATATCCTTCATTTGTAGACACCTTAAGTTAGTGTGGATTTATGAATGTCAGATGCTAAGAAACACTTTTGTAGCCTTTCTAGCATAATGTTACTTTGTGGTTTTTAGGTCTTGGGAATATAATTTGATCAGAAAGTTGCAGACACTCACTTTAATTCTTCAATAGTATAGGACACCTCTACAACCCACAATTAAGTGTTATTGTCAAGAGAGAAAGTTGAAGCTGAAAATTAGACCACATGGTATAAGTGATTGATGTAGACATCCAGGTTATTTTAAATATTTTACCAAGTGTTCCTCCTGCAAATGTATCTATCTAATAAATGTTGTAAGAATAGAATAATACATGTACTAAACATTATACATTTACACAACTCTAGTAATATTGTGTTTTAATAGGTGTTTTATTCTGACATAAGAAATATATAAAGAAAATATTAGAAAGTGCAATGTTTGTTGACTGAAATGGAGGAAAACATGTGTGTATGCATATTGCTAATTGTTATGTGTAGTTGTGGTGGCTGAGGTAATTGTGAAGATTTTGGGGTGGTGAGGGTTGAGGTCATGGGCCTAAACTGCTTTTCATGTCCTCTTTAATCCAATGGCAGTTCTATAGCTTATAATACAATGCAAAAAAAATTCAAAGCCATGTTTATTTCTAAATTTTGTGCACCAGTTGAGGGGCGGGGAGGGGGGGTATGCATTTTTGCTTCAACGTGACAATGCCACAGTGCATAAAGCATGTTAATGTTTCTCTGTCTCTTGAGTAGCCATCCTGAGGCGCATTTCACTGAGCTCCCGATAAACAGCCTAAAGAAAGAGAAACCTATCTGTAAGTTTAAAGGTCAAGAATAATGTTGAAAGAGCACAGACAGATATTTCAAATACCTAACATTCATAAGAAAAACAAATGTTTGCTAGCACTTAACCTAGCAGGACTTTTTTGCCAAATTGGAAATAAAGTAACTACTGAGTTTTTAAATAAACATGTGCACAATAATGTTCTAGTGCTGCTGTAAATCACCTTAAAATCTGCCTATAATCCACCTTAAAATCTGCCTTTAATGATAACAGTAATAATAAAATATCAGCCATGATATATTTATTATTATTGTTATCATAATTTATCCAATAACTCAGTAGTGTTACTTTATTTCCAATTTGGCAAAAAAAGTCCTGCTAGGTTTCAATCTCATCGGTTCAAAACTCAGCTCTGCCATCTGGCTGTGCTGGGTGGCTACATGAACAACGATTGGCTTGTTGTTCATACAGGGTGGGAAGCCGGATAGGGACTCTCTCATGGCTGATGCAATTATGACCTCTGCTGGCTGATGGCGCCTGTACAGAGACGGGGAAAGAGTGCGTTGATCAGGGTGTGGCTGTCCGTACACAAAGCTGATTCGCATATGAACTCGCCTAGAAAGATGCACTCGGCTACTGCACACGTGTCGGAGGGGACGTGTGTTCGTTTTGTTCTCCTCAATCAGAGCAGGGATCGGCATCAGTGGAGACGAGGCATAATGCAATCAGGCAATTGTACACGCTAATGTCGGGGGAAAAAAGGGAGAAAATGCATGAAAAAAAATTGCCTAGAAATGTTTTTATTGTATTAAATCATATTAAGAATGCCTGTTTATTTTTTTCTATTTTTATTTTTTAAAGGCCTAAATGCTTAAAACAAAGCAGTTCAAAGGACTAAAGTGTATTTTTTCAATGTGTAAAAACATGTTTAAATATTCCTAAAATGTAAAATTAATTGCTTATTTCATAGCATTTTTGAGTGTCTGTTCATTTACTTTCCAGCAAAAGGCCAGACTGTCATACCCTACCAAAATATTTCCAAGTGGAAATCTTTGTCTGAGACTAAAAGTATACAATTACAATTTAATGTGCTCTGGTGTTGCTGTTAGTCAGCATATAAATCCTGTCAACTGTAATTCTGCAGGAATTTTTGTGCACAGATACATAAATCTTTATAGTCCACTGTAGGATATCACACTCATTATTTTTTTACTTTTACAATTTTACACATCTGGACACAATAAACTCAACTACTGAATTCAGTTACTGACATAAGAGTTGGGATGAAACCGAAGCACCAGAAAAAACTTCAAACTTCACATTGCAACCAAAGCTCCAAATCAAAGCCCTCAACCGATAGCACCACTAAGATTTAAACCCCAGATCTCAACAGTAGTGGGCTAGCATGTTTTATCACAGCACCACCAGAGTGCCAGAGCAGAAACAAGAATACCCTAAAAAAATGCACAAGGCTGTAGGGAGAGAATACCAAAGTCTTTAAAACAGCAACCAAATAGGATATAGGTATGAAACAATTACGCAAGAATGCCGGTGCTGTGCTGCACACTCACTGCTGTAATAAGTGACCTTTAAATTCACCACCACTTTAATTTAATCTAATACCGAAGGGTAACAAAAAGCCGAAGCGTGATTTAGATTTTATAAACTAGTGTAAAGTTCTACTATAATGAAACCCATATTTGGCTGGTCTGGTATTTAGAATGGCATTTCTTCAACCCTGAAATCCACCAGGACCCAATCTTTGACTTCCCCCTAACTTAAATAAGCATGAATGAGTTGAATAGTGGTAGTGTAGTCTCAGTCTGACTGGAATAAAATGGTTGTACGACAGGAAATGTCTGGAGGTTTATTTTTTAAATGCACCTCCCCAGAGGAGACTTAAAGGTTTAAGTAGTTACATCTGGTAGCTCAGTAACAGCAGCATGATGGCTGAAACTGATATATAACTTTTCTCATCACCCAGCCTAGGGCAATAAAATTACATTAACCCATTTCCTTTTTTTTTTACTTATGTCTATAACAGTGACAACTGTTGCCAGAGCTTTGTTGCATTAAACTAAAATACATTATTAAAAAACTGCATGTGAATAAACTGCCAATACTAAGCGTGCTGCTCAATGGCACGGACAGCAGAAAGCAGTTTTTTACTGTATATAATGAGAACGGTGTAAATGCTATGAGAAGTGGCAATATGGGCTTAGCACAAAACGCTTATGTGAAAGCAGCTTAACAAAAACACTGCATAAAATGTTTAGTGAATATCTTGTTCTAAATGTCACCAATGCAGTGTCAATGGCACCTTTTACATACACAACTGCTAGAAAAAAAACAGAATAAAATATAGTAACGGCTTGTAGTAGGTCGGAAGGTCGCTGGTTCAAGCCCCAGCACTCCAAGGTTGCTGCTGTTGGGCCCCTGAGCAAGGCCTATAACCCTTAATTGCTTAGACTGTATACTGTCACAGTACTGTAGGTCGCTTTGGATAAAGGCATTTGCTAAATGCCGTAAAAGTAAACTTAATTTGACTAGCAGAGCAAAGTTGTCATGGAACGCATCTTGTTGAGATGTGTGGTTTTAATACAGGAGACTTGGAACACCTGTGCAAAAATGCATAAGAATTACATTTTGTTGGCCTAAATGTTTCCTAAAAATGTAGGTACGTTTGTTTACCTCACTTTCTATGTTCCCTCGGTCCAGAGTTGCTAGCTTCAGTTGTAGACTGGATATCTCGGTCAACAACTCTAGTTTCTGTGTCTCCAATGTACTCCTGCAAAGCAACTCCTACAGAATACAATGCAAAATCACTGTTTAAATATTGACCCAATGTTTAATTAGATCTGGTACAAAGCTGTTCATCATTATCAATCAGGGAAAGACACAAATATTAGAGTACTCGAGAAGTAGGAAGAGGCGTCAACAGTCATGATGAGGTATGATTAAACTTCTCAAACTTCATCGAAATACATAATACACAGAGTAAAATGTGTATATAGGGGCATTAATCTCATCACCATGAGTAAATATACAGCAAATCCTGAAAATATTCAAACCTCTTAACTTTGTGCGCTATTTATTTTGTTGTGGATTTAATTTTGAATGGATATAATTGACATTTTTACCCACCAATCTACACTTTATACTGTATCACTCATAATGACAAAGTAAAAACATGATTTTGAGCTTTGGCTAGTCATGGACCTCATTCAGCAGGTACTAGCCACAATGTGCCAGACACATCCACAGGATCTGGGACCCCACTGAAACAAACTCATATGCACCACAATTAAGTTGCACATCTTTTATTTATTACATGGCACATTTTTATTGCTCTCCCGTGAGAACTTTTTCACAATTCTTTTTATTTTCATTTTTGTATAATGCATATTCTTCATAATCTTATTTATAGTATTTTCCGTTTCTATTTTTTTCTATTTTTCTTTTATGTGAAAATGTACTTGGCCAATAAAATGATTTTGGTTCTGATACAGTTTACACACCTGCTGCAATAATTCTTCAGTGGCGTTAAGCTTCATCCGGTGTTCCTCAAGGCACATCTCTAGGTCTCTTATTTTTTCTCCCTGAACCTCCACCTGATCCGTCAGAACGCTTACCTAAAGGGAAAATTAGAGCATGCAGCACTGAAACATACGTTGCTGTATATTGTGAAAATGTATTAAAGTTATTTAAAACAACTAAGGGTTGACAAAAACATAGAAAACAAGTCAGCAAATCCATTAGACCATTACATAACAGCTGAAAATACTGTGTTTCATTTACCAACCTGGAGCACTAAACATTCCTTGTCACTCTCTAGACGAGACAGTCGCTCCTGATATACCAAATTCCCAGCTGCAGATCCATTAGTCTTCAGAAAGAAACAAATGCAATATTACTGACAGGGTTTAGAACAATTTTATAATGCAGCAAATATAGCAGAATGATGCTCCGATAGTAAGAATACTTTTAAAAACAAAGTAGTGTTACCTGAGCAGCTTGTAAAGTGCAAATCAGTCAGAACATGAAAGAAAGATATTTTTCACCCCACATGGCAGTAGGCATTGTAACAAACAAAAATCTTACTCATCAAAGTGTTAAGTAATCAAATTCAAATTCTGTTTAAATGGTTTGAATTTTCAGCAAATGTTAGTGCACAATTATTATTATTATTACTTACTGAATTTAACTTATTGTAAAACATATAAAAATGTCAGATTTTTTTATATGACAGAATAAAACATGCCACTTATCATATAAAGTCAGTCAGTTATTAGGGCTGCAACGATTAATCGACATAATCGATAACGTCGACTATAAAAATTTGTCGACGTGTAATTTCATTGTCGACGAGTCGTTATTATTGCAACGCACTAAAGGAACTGCAGGGGGCGCAGCATCGCTTCCATGGCGCAGCGGGGAGTTTATGAAGACAGAGAGGCAAAGATAAAGAGACCGAAACTTTCTAAAGTATGGGAGCATTTCAGCCAAAATAAACCAAAGAAACGAGCTGAATCAGACACTGCAGAGCAGAGTTGTGGTTTCATGCCAGCAACATGGTGATGCATGAGCATCTGAAACACGAGCACCCTGCAGCCGTGATGACCAGCGTTATTCAGGACAGGTACGTTTTTACACCGCTTCATTCTTTAACCAACGTACTGTAGCTAATGTTTGTTAATGTTAGAGTACCTGTCGGAAAACTTCCTAAGAGATCGCTATTTTTCAGGTTTGATAGCTAAGCTAACGCATTAAGTGCAATAGTTAATCAGTGATTTATTAGGAATAACGTTATATAACTTAACATTATAGCCTAAAGTTATTTTTTGCTCTCATTGATGAGAGCATTCATTCTAAATAATAAGCGTTCTCCACTTAATGATAGCTAGTTAGCTCAGCAGATAATTCAGTTAAGATATTTAACCTGTTATGGTTTAGTTGGCATAGCCAGTACACTATTTGTAATAAACTATGATACATAGCCTTCAGTTTGTGATAATTAATACAGCTTTCTCTTTTGCTCTTTCTATTAATAGCACTAAGTAATAGAGTGTGGATGACTTTGACCAGAGAAGAGATTCATGCACCCCTCAAATGGCTGAGGTCCTCACAGACAGCATTCACATGTTTCTCAACGACATGTTATATATGTTTTTGATTTCCAGAGTGATAACTTCTGAAACATAACAGCTTCTAATGCTGTCCAAAGCTTTCTTATTTAATAGATTTTTTTATTGTGATTGTGTACAGTATTAATGTTTCAAATATATTTGATTAAACTATCAAGCTTAAGTTTCAAATTCATGTTTCATGGGTCATTATTTTAATTTGATATTGGAGATGGAGGGTATGACATAAATAGTCGTTGACTAGTCGACTAATCGGAAAAATAATCGTCAGATTAGTCGACTACTAAAATAATCGTTAGTTGCAGCCCTATCAGTTATCAGTTTAATAAAATTTGCAAAATTTGTATCACTATAAACCTACATTTAATCCCAAAAGCAAAATGTTTTGCCTGTATGCTTCGGGTCACTGCCAGTCCGAGATCGTGTGTGCTCTGAAGGAAGTTTAAATTAAGAATGTTCCTGTACGTGGCAGCACTCATCTGTCCCTCAACTTGTCACTGTTGCTGAAAACCACACCCATAGCATGATGTTGCCATGACCATGTTGTAAGGATGATATTAGCCAGTGTCTGTTTTTCACCAGACATACTGTAGTGTTTTGTTCATTTTGTCCTTTACTGAATGTCATATACTTTTTGCTTAAGTGTCCTCCGTCATGTCACTTTCCAATAAAGGCCTGATTTACGGAGAAAATTGTTGTCTGTCCAACATGTTCTCCCATCTTAGAACAGGACTTTTGGAGCTCTTTAGAGTGACTGTTGGGTTTTATATTACTCCTTGATTAAGATTTCTTTTGACCAGTTTGGCTGTAGGGGCATTGTAAGTGGACTGAATACAATACAAGCAATTGAGGGTTAAGGGCCTTGCTCAAAAGCCCAACAATGGCAACTTGGCAGTGGTGGGGCTTGAACTGGTGACCTTTTGAGCACTGGTTTAACTGTTAACATCCGTACAACTGCCAATAAACAGAGTAATTGTGTCCTAGAGTCCGTTTTCATCTTTCCACTTTAATGGACAGCATTGATCGATGTGTTCAGCAGATATTAAAGCTATAAAACCTTAAATATCATTAGCCGACAATAACCAAAAGTTTGGTCAGATTCTTGTAAAACTTGATTAAATTGATACAACCCTATACGAACAGCCAATGTATTAAATAAATGCAAACAACATGCTGATGTAGTAAAATATTTTAAACATTTATGCAATAATACTAAAACACAATGGTTAGCACTGAAATAAAGATAATGTTTACATGTTCTATTGCATATTATTGTACAAACTTGACAATCTTTTTTCAAAAGTTATTTTCCCAAAGAAAGGTATTTAAAAAAATGAATGGTCATAAGGAGACCATAGTGTGAAACAGACCCTACCTAGACATCACATGCTAGTTACTGCAGCATTGTGAGGTTTTAGAAATATAATGTAAGGTATAATTAGGCATTTAAATGATTTTCCCATGCAAGATTTTTATTAGCAAGAGTGGAAATGTAATTTAATAAGCCTGACTAATGTAAGATCTGAAAAAACAGGCAAAGTGAAAAATAAGCCTTTATGTGCACCACACATTTTGCCAAAGACAGAAATACCAGATGCACTTAGTTTTGTCCACTGACGTTCTTAAAAGCATCAAAAAAAAATTTCTAACCCTGCTCTTCAGAGGATCACTAATATTATAGGAATAAAATAAAGAAATCTAAAAATTAATTTATAAACATGAATATATAATAGTACATACAGACAAATAATAGGCACAATTAACAGTCGGTCTTGAATTCAGAATATTCTGAAAAAAAAAAAAATTCATACACATACATAAGTAAAGACATTCAATATATTTTGTTTTTGGAGTATAAAAAGGCCTTATAAAATTGCATTATCTTTAATAATCTTTAATAATTATGCCCTTTCCTACAGATGGGCATGGAAAGTGATGTCTGAGAAACTATGCAAAATGTGCTTAGTTACAGTAAGTATACAGTATACCTTAACTTCATGCACACTCTGTATTCTGGATTTGATTTTGAATGGATATATTTGCAATTTCATCCATCAACTGAGGATGTCAATGACAAGTCAGATTTGTTAAATTAATGCTGTCATTCATTCTAACAGCTGACACTTGTTTTCAGTTAAAAGCGCAGCTACGGCCTGCACAGAGTAAGAGCACATACATATACAGTGTATCACAAAAGTGAGTACACCCCTCACATTTCTGCAAATATTTCATTATATCTTTTCATGGGACAACACTATAGACATGAAACTTGGATATAACTTAGAGTAGTCAGTGTACAACTTGTATAGCAGTGTAGATTTACTGTCTTCTGAAAATAACTCAACACACAGCCATTAATGTCTAAATAGCTGGCAACATAAGTGAGTACACCCCACAGTGAACATGTCCAAATTGTGCCCAAAGTGTCAATATTTTGTGTGACCACCATTATTATCCAGCACTGCCTTAACCCTCCTGGGCATGGAATTCACCAGAGCTGCACAGGTTGCTACTGGAATCCTCTTCCACTCCTCCATGATGACATCACGGAGCTGGTGGATGTTAGACACCTTGAACTCCTCCACCTTCCACTTGAGGATGCGCCACAGGTGCTCAATTGGGTTTAGTCCATCACCTTTACCTTCAGCTTCCTCAGCAGGGCAGTTGTCATCTTGGAGGTTGTGTTTGGGGTCGTTATCCTGTTGGAAAACTGCCATGAGGCCCAGTTTTCGAAGGGAGGGGATCATGCTCTGTTTCAGAATGTCACAGTACATGTTGGAATTCATGTTTCCCTCAATGAACTGCAGCTCCCCAGTGCCAGCAACACTCATGCAGCCCAAGACCATGATGCTACCACCACCATGCTTGATTGTAGGCAAGATACAGTTGTCTTGGTACTTCTCACCAGGGCGCCGCCACACATGCTGGACACCATCTGAGCCAAACAAGTTTATCTTGGTCTCGTCAGACCACAGGGCATTCCAGTAATCCATGTTCTTGGACTGCTTGTCTTCAGCAAACTGTTTGCTGGCTTTCTTGTGCGTCAGCTTCCTTCTGGGATGACGACCATGCAGACCGAGTTGATGCAGTGTGCGGCGTGTGGTCTAAGCACTGACAGGCTGACCTCCCACGTCTTCAACCTCTGCAGCAATGCTGGCAGCACTCATGTGTCTATTTTTTAAAGCCAACCTCTGGATATGACGCCGAACACGTGGACTCAACTTCTTTGGTCGACCCTGGCGAAGCCTGTTCCGAGTGGAACCTGTCCTGGAAAACCGCTGTATGACCTTGGCCACCATGCTGTAGCTCAGTTTCAGGGTGTTAGCAATCTTCTTATAGCCCAGGCCATCTTTGTGGAGAGCAACAATTCTATTTCTCACATCCTCAGAGAGTTCTTTGCCATGAGGTGCCATGTTGAATATCCAGTGGCCAGTATGAGAGAATTGTACCCAAAACACCAAATTTAACAGCCCTGCTCCCCATTTACACCTGGGACCTTGACACATGACACCAGGGAGGGACAACGACACATTTGGGCACAATTTGGACATGTTCACTGTGGGGTGTACTCATTTATGTTGCCAGCCATTTAGACATTAATGGCTGTGTGTTGAGTTATTTTCAGAAGACAGTAAATCTACACTGCTATACAAGTTGTACACTGACTACTCTAAGTTATATCCAAGTTTTATTTCTATAGTGTTGTCCCATGAAAAGATATAATGAAATATTTGCAGAAATGTGAGGGGTGTACTCACTTTTGTGATACACTGTACGTTAACATTATGACCACTGACAGGTGAAGTGAATAACACTGATTATCTCTTCATCACGTCACCTGTTAGTGGGTGGAATATATTTGGCAGCAAGTAAACATTTTATACTCAAATGTGTTGTGTTAGAAGCAGGAACAATGGGCAGCGTAAAGATTTGAGCAAGTTTGACGAGGGCCAAATTGTGATGGCTAGACGACTGGGTCAGAGCATCTCCAAAACTGCAGCTCTTGTGGGGTGTTCCCGGTCTGCAGTGGTCAGTATCTATCAAAAGTGGTCCAAGGAAGGAACAGTGGTAAACCGGCTAAAGGGTCATGGGAGGCCAAGACTCATTGATGAACGTGGGGAGCGAAGGCTGGCCCGTGTGGTCAGAATACACAGTGCATCACAGTTGCAGGGCTGTTTTGGCAGCAAAAGGAGGGCAAACAAAATAAAAAAAAAAAAGGTGGTCATAATGATATGCCTCACCGGTGTATATGTCATTGCAGTCTTTGCATTTTGTATGTTCTTTTGATAGGTTTAAGATCAACATGGGTATTAAGGATGGAAAATATGTTAGTCTTGATCTGGTAATACTGAATAAACACTTTGGTTAACCTATTTAATCCCAAAATACTATCAATGTTTTCAAATGAGAAGCTCATGGTCTGACATTACAATATGTTTTGTCAAAGATCATTTTCACGGTCACCTCTATACTGTTGGGGTCAGATAGTCTAGGTAAAATAGGTGTAACTGAATACAGACACTGTTAAATGTAACCACAATAATGTAGCCAGTGAGATAAGACAGCTGTCTAATGCTAAAGCACTTTAGATCAACTCTAACTTACCATTCTGGATTGCAGCCACTCCATCAGGCCCTCTGCCGTGTTGGTGGGTACTTGGTTTCGCAGATTCGCCCGCTCTTCTGCATCCATCAGTTCTAAAGCCCCTCTGAGGTCTTCCAGAAGATGCACAGCACGGAGATTGCCCAGCAAGGGTGACCTGGGAGACTGGCAGTCAAACAGACCATTTGAGAAATCCATGGCCTTGGATCCTAGAGTGGCATGCAAGAGACACATATCAGAAAATTAAGTAAAAAAGAACCTTTTTGTACTGCTGAGAATTATTTAAAATGCTTGTTACTAGGCCGACCAATGTTCTAGTAGGAGTAGGAAACTTGAATAGTTAGTGCAGTACCAAAAGTATAATTACACATCATGTACATAGAGTATGATGCAGTTTATGACATATGCTCTATAAACAATGTTACCCATGACAAATTATATAAACATACACCACTGAAATGACATAGGAGAGAACTGAATCAAACAGTAAGCTTATTTCTAAAACATTTATTTGGAAGATTAAGGTTGCTTGGTAATGTTCGAGATATCATTTTGCTTGTGTTATGGATTAAACTGTGTTTACCAGGGTTGGGTTTTAGGATGACTATTGACATAGCCACACTAATTTTTTAGCACAAATTATACCTTTATAACTTTTACTAATACATGCTTTTTTTGTGTGTATGTGGGGGGGGGCGAACTAGGTAAATATATGAAACAAAATGCACGGCAGTTTTATGGTCACATCGACATAAGGTATGAAGGTTTCTAGAACTTAAAAAAAGTTTAAGCTTTTATTATTCTGCACACTGATTTCCCAGGCATGGATGACACTGTGAAGCCAGATTGAATATGCATTATATTTTCTCAGTCCTGATCCGGTGGAAACTTTGACATCATGTCCCAGCTATTGAAATCTGGAAAGGAGATTTAGCAGAAACACACAAAAATAGCAAATGTGTTATCTCTACTGCCTAAAGGGTGATCAGTATCCTAATTCCTCATTACCTGATATTGTGCATGCATCAGAGCTAAAAAAATGTTTATATAAGTTTTATATATATAAATTTTTATAATATAAGTTTTTTTGACCACACTGTGGCAAGGATGTAAGCCTAAGCTGAACACCAACAATCTCTGATCCCTCAGACAACACTGCATTAAGAACAGTCATTCATCAATAACTAATATAACAACATGGGCAAAGGATTACTTTGGCAAAGCTTTGTCAAGAACTACAGTACAAAGTTACAAAAAAAGAAGACTTATGTTATGACAAATCAGTATTTCAGATCTTTTTGTGCACCGGACCAAAGACAACAAGGACTATCCAGACTGTTGTATTATCTGATGTGTTATCCATTCTACAGTCCAAAACAACTAGGACGGCAAAAAAAAGTAAGTCACTTTTATAGGAAAAAGTGTTTTAACACCTTTGACCATGCATTGTGTACATGTAGTTAATTTTAACAAAAAAAATGTATGTGCAAGGGGTATAAAACCTACCTGCAATTATGCCATCCATCTGCTCCAAGGCTGCTGCCAACATCTCACTGGCATCAGACATCATTTTACAAACCTGGAAAAGACACATGCATCAGTAATTAAAAATGACCAGGTAATTAGTTTGTCTGTGTGTGTGAATCAAGAAGCATAAAGGTCTTTTAAGGGATTTACTACATGAATTCCAGAGTTACAAATAAGCACAAGGAACAGCACTACAACAACATCTGAAAAGATTTTATAGACAGGATTTTTTTTTCAAAATGATGCATGAGATGAGAAATACATTTTAACCTTGACTTTTTTATGCTAAAGATGTCTATGGATAAGTCATAACTGCAAAAAAAAAACTGACCAAAAGAAATACTCTACAGTACAAACAGGACACTAGCTGCCAAGACACCTTTGTTACTACTTTAACTACTACTACTATTTTTCATACTACTACTACTACCACTCCTACTAATAATAATAATAAAAAAAAAATAATTTAACCATAATCTTTTGTAAGATTCTTAAGATGGGTTCTAAAAAGTGATGCTTAAAACTGTTTTGTAGTTAAAACATACCTAAAAAGCCCAGTATATCTGAAAAAGTTTATCTACTTTTTAGGGTTATTCTAATATAATACCCCATAAACATTGATACATTAACATTCATAAGAAATGTAGCATTTCTCATGTAAGACAAATTAAATTAGTTGTGCATAGCATTCCTTTAAGATGTGAGTAATAATGTTTTCCTTTAATGAAGTTAACCTAAAATAATATGTAAAATCAAAATCATGTCTATTTGGTGATTTTTAAATTAATGCTTAATGTAAAAAAACACTATTATTTGGGCGTGTTATCATTAAAACATCAGACCATAACACCCCACCACCTGGGACTACTCTGTATTGGTCCTGAATTGAACCCTATCTAATAACAAAACCAATAGTGTGACAATACTGCACTATATACATTTTATAGCTGCTCTTATGGGTGTTTTAAGAATCAAAGGCCAGATTCATGATATATTTCACTAAACTGCTTCATCATGGGGCTACATTTCATACTGTAAATCAAATTTTCAGAAACTGAGAGATTGTTTATATAATAACAGTTCTCTCCTCCAGGATTGCCTTCTGCTGGCAGGAATGATCTAAATTCCATTCTACCCCTAAAAGAAGACATCGTGGCCTCATGACAAGATGGGCTCCTCCACAGAAGTCCTGTTACCTCCCATTAAATACTGATGGGTTAAATATCCACTGTGGGAAACAAGCTGCAAAAGTACAGCTAGCAGACACAGTAAAATGTGTTCTAATAAATATTATTATTTTATTAGTATTATTATTTTAGCACCTTTAAAACTCATTTCTCTGCACTTGTCAGACAAGTTACAATTTGTCAATTTGTTCAAGAAATGTAACAAAATACAGATTCTTGTTTTTTTATTATTATTATTTTTACAAAATGTTCTGACTTTCTGGAAACTTCTGGATTTGAATTATTTATAATATACATAATTATGTATTTACTAACGGCTTCATTATTCATGTCTCCTGTGAAAGGCTCTACTGCAGAGCATCAGGTACTGATTTACTTAAACCTTGAGACAATTTAGTCAGTCCACCTTTTGCATGCTTCTGGTAGATGAGAAAAAACCAAAGCACCTGTAAGAAAAACTCATGCAGACACAGAGGAAGCGTACAGATAGCAACTAGAGCTTAGGATCCAAATGCAGCATAGTCAGCAGTGAATGTGGATGACAATTCAAATATAGTAAAACGCAGCATGTGTTTACACATAAAGCATCCTTATCTTTGCTATAGTATTTAAAACATTAATCCTTTAATGAATTCTTTTTGAATTTCTATTTTGTTAATACCTCAAAATCTTAATTACTTCTTTAATGAGCTATAACATACAATAGTTTATACTGAGACTACTAATATACTTTTAAAAATAAATATTACTTTTCTTCTAAAATGATTTAGTAAATGCACTGCTAATATGAAACAATTTCATAATTATATCATGACATTTTAAGAAACTCTGAAATAAACAGTTTAACTTTATTACAGGCTGAATGAGGGAGCTAATGAACATATAACAGAGTGCTTTGTGTGTCCTGTTTTCTAATAAATAAGCAGCTCTTAACATGTGATTCTACTTCCCAACAAACATTATCTAGCAGGCATGAGATGCACCTGAAGTAACTTTTCATGGAAAACAACTCCTTCTGTTACCAAAGTAAAGAAACATTGCTAGTTTTTTTTTTAAACACTGAATAATTTATCCACGTTTGCCATTTTCATGTAGTCAATAACTTCTTACAATAAACAACAGGTGTAGAAAAAACTGTATTTGACTGCTCATTCAAAAGCTGTGGACAGCTGCAATCTGTCAGCAACATTTATAGTAACTGGTGACTAAAAACTGGGTGATTGCTAGTAATCTAATCGCAAAGAAAGTTTAATCATTCTCTGCTTTAGTCGTAAGCTGCATAAACAACAAAAATAAGCACCTATGTTTTTACGGTTTCTAGTCAAATTTATACTATTTCTGAAACTGCACTGTACATAAATCATATCAGTGGTTAAAAAGTAGCAAATGAAAACAAACAAAAAAGTTTATTTGTTTTTATATGGAAAACAAAAGGTATAATATTTATCACATCATAACAAGCCAAAAGTAGCCTTTTGGTGTCCAAATAGGTTGCAGAAGAAATTTATTTCATATGTATTTATTTCTTTAAGTGATCACTGGCTCTGAACAAGGATGTAAAAATACTTTCCACTGGAAAATCTGAACACACATTAATAGGGTTCCAACACACACCTTTCCCAAAAGGTCATTCAAACTTATAGACAACTAAGCATTTTTGGGGGATTTGACCTGCCAGACCGAGAACACCGCCATGCATCAACCACTCCACTACCCAAATGACCTGCTCTGCTTAAATCAACACCTCCCCCTCACTCAGGGATTCTTGGAAAACTCCTCCAGATGTGCTCATGTTCACATACCTTACAATCACACACACTGTCAGCAGCCCCACACACTTCATATAAACACAGATAATGCACAACCCTCCCAGCTACCATGCCCTTTTTTATTTCAAACATTCATTTTAACCCAACAGAGGTATAATAAGAGATTTTTCTCTTTTCATGATCGGACAGGTCATCCCATTTGGCTCAGATCCTACAGCACTCAGACAGTACAAAGGTAGAGAAAAGTGTAGTTTATTTACATAGCTTGACGTTTGCCAGATGTATAAATGGGGGAGGGTAGTTTGAAAAGAAAACAGCCCACTACTCCTGACATCAACCCATGCTGTGCCCTGGTGCTGACATCTCCATGCAGCTCTGCACACGTTTTGATCCACTTGTTAAACATAGCTGCAGACTTGGAACATATTTGACCCCAGGCATGACAATACAGTTCAGGTCAAAAGTATACATACACTCATGGGGGATATCAGAATTATTTGGAACCATGGCTAATCTTTCCAGAAGGAACTGGCCAAGCTAAAGTTCTCTAAGAGAATATAAATATTCATCAATAAGGTATTTAAAAAAAACATTGATTAACATCATGCAAATACTTGATACCAAACATGGAAATACAGTTAAACTCACATGAAGTTATAGGTGAAATGTCATGGCAGTCTCAAGACTTCCCCTACCTTCCCCTACCCCTTCTTTTTTTTTTTTTACCAAATGACTGGAACAAGTTTGAGTTCCTCCTAAAGATTAACAAACAGCAAATTGGATGATTAATTTGGTGTGATATGATTTATAGTTTGTATCATGTAACTTTGAAATGGGTTTCACAATATGTTTTTAGTAATTATGATTGACTATACCTGGTGACTTCTCAGAGGCCATATATCGTTTCAGTTTTACCTACATTTTACAAAATATAGGAGCAATGTTCTTTTGTGAAAAAATTGCCACCTAATACTAAAAAAATAACTTAAGATAGTAAAAACAAAAAGTTCTAAACTTTGATTGTTGCTAAATCTTGTGGCCCAGATAGGGGTCTTGCACGAGGCATGCATGTGCCAATATATAGGACAGTCCAGTCCAAAATCAAAAGTTCACACTGAAGTTCTGTTTGTCCTGGACCACAAAAGAATCAAGAGCCAAATGCTAAAAACCCTGGCTTAGAAGATGCAAAAAAACTCTTATCAAAAAGTCTTCGTGATTTACTTATAAAACTGCTTAACTGAGAATGTAGCAGTAATGTAAACCAATACCATGAACATAAACAATATGAGCAGGATGAGTTCAGAATTCTGAATGCAGATTAGAAACAAAGCAAGCAACTAATGCCTCCTGACTTATTGTGAACCATTTTTATTAAATTATTTGTAATCAGGCTGGGTAATGTTGAACTAAATGTCAGCCCAACTGAGGGAAGTGCTTACTGTTACAATGTGAAGCACTGGCCTTTTGGAGGTCAACACAGTAGAGCGGCTGTTGTTTTGGTTTCATTGGCAAATTTTATTTGTCTCCGAGTTTGCAATGAGCAAACAAATAATGAAGTCAGAAGGTTTTGGAAATTGTGAGCCTGTTTTTAGATACAACATCGCCACCACCACCACAAACTAACAGAATTAGTATCAGAATCAGTATCATATATCCTGTATAGGCCAAACTGAAGCTCTAACAATTCACATTTTAATATGGGAAATAATAAAGCAGCATCAAGAAAGTTGCGAAGGTTTGCAGTAGTTGTGGGTGTTAGCCAAAAATTCCACCCTAAAGTTAAGGGTGAACCAAGATATAAGTCATACATAAAACATCTTAACCCTTCCCAACGTGAAAAACTGTTAGGAGTTGGAAGGAGTACTTCTTAGGCAGAGGAGAAAATAAAAGACAAAGAGGTGGAAAAAACGCACTCCAAACACTAAATAACAGTGAGTTAATAAAACGAGCAGTAAATGTTTGTGGTTGAGCATATTAAAGGTGCACTCAGGTCTTCTACCAGTACAAAAGTTTCATAACACCAAAAATGAGTCATCACAGATTTGAGGATATTTGGCAAATTGCTTAGAGTTGACTTTAGATTGGTCCTAAATCACTCTTGGCTCTAAAACTTCTAGCTTCTCTGAAAGGACTCTTAAAAGCGTTATAAATCATCCCAGAATGACATGCACATGCTTAAGTTTCCACAATCACAAGCCTGAAACATCATTCTACATTATACCACTATAAATAAAAACTGAAGGAAGTTCTGCACTACACACAATAAACTTATTACAACTTTGCCAGCAAATTAACATTCAGTACAGTTGGGTTCATTAACTTTATTACATTATTAACTTAAGTAAGATATACTTAACATGCCTTTGCAACCTCTGCTAACTGCATGACACCCTCACTGGCCGAGAAGTGACCCCTCAACACATTTATCATTTAGAAAGTCACACTATTAAGTGTGTGCACAAGTCTACTGGGTTAGCATTTTTCACTTCCAACCAAGGTTCCCAGTAATAGGAAAACCATCAGACTGTCAGATGCTAAAAAAGTGCCCTTAGGAACCTAGCTCAATGTGTCCAAAACATCAAGCTCACCAAAACTCAAAAGTCCAACACTAACAATTGTTTTTGCCCAGTCACATGTAGATAAACAGTTGTTTACTTTTTTTATTAGAACAGCACTAGCTTAATGACAAAGTGTTTGGGGAAACCGATGATCAGCAGCAAAAGGAGGGTCAAACAGGATGAGCCTGTCCAAATGACGTATTCAAATGACATGCTGTGGTGCATCCTGAAATGATCGTAACTTTTCCCTACATTGTTGAAAAGCAACGCCCTGCAATGTGATGTTCTTTGTTACATTCAGTCAGACTTAAATGGGGGTCAAAAGTCTCAAATAGACGTCATGCTTCTATTTAGCAATTTTTTTCTTGATTTCATTACAATGTTTGTTTTTTACAACTCAGATAATTATCGTAATATGAGTGAAATGTTTAATCATTGGTAAGGTCAGATTTCAGTTGTCTTATCTTATCTGTTCCATTAACGGAAATGGTCAGACAACTTTTATTATGTAAATATGATCTACTTAAAGATCTTTTAGTTAATAAATTGGTAGTTGTTGTTCATCTATTATAAATACAGCCATACCAAATACTAAACATTGTAATATTTATCTATATTTTAAAATACTTTTTATCTAATTTGTTATGCTGATTGCATACATGGTTTGTGACAAAAAATGTTGTACATATTAAAGAAAAATGCAAAAAAGAAGCCTTTATTGGTCTCAGACATTTGGATCCTGTATGTTAAATGTGCGATGATGTTACCAGTTATAGACCAGTTAGGCTTGTATGGTTCTGTAATTTTATTAAATATGCTTAAATTCAGAATCATGGTAAGTGATGTGAGGATAAAGACCAAAACTGGCAAACTGGAAACTTTCTGACCAAATATGCAATATGTACTCATGTATTTACTAATAATAAAAAAAAAACCTGCTAGTTACTCCAGTGGGGTGACTGATTAAGCAATAGTACTTCACTTAACACTGTTCTGATTTATCCACACAGGCTAAGGGTCTAAAGAAACAGACAGAAAATGGCTTACCCTTGGCTCCAGTGACCCTGAGTTACTGCCTCTTACTGCCACAAAGCCTTTTGATTTACTAACTTATTTTAAAACTGCATCCCTTTTGCTGTTGGACTTTAGGATGAAAAGGTCTATTTTCTATTTGTATTTTGTCTGTCTTTTAGCCAAAGGTTACAGTGTCTCACTATCCACCCTTATAAAACAAAATACTGAAAAATAAATCTAAAAACCTAAAATCCCCATGTGAAGTAAACCTGCTGTGGTATAAAAGCACAACACCTGGAGTAATGAAAATGTCTTGAGTGGCAGTTTATTAAATACATTCAATGTATTAAGGTTTAGTGGATGCTAAAAGAACCGCTACCTTTGCCTAAACAACAAGCCAACTGTAAAGTTCGATGGAGGAGGACATACAGACTCAAATTAAACACACAAATTAAATTAATAAACCCTGCTGTCAATACAACTTGAGTATGCGTTTTACATACTTCAGCCATTAACTTTTGTAATAAGGTTGCATGTTTCATTTTAATATTTATTTCTTGCAGGATCATGTTTGTGTAAGCAGTGCCAAGTTTTCTTGGTCTTTCAGACATCCACAGTTAGCCCAAACTGCCATTTTAATGACATTTAAGACAAACTGAGAGCTGAAAGTTAATTGATAAGCTCATTGTAGAACTCAACATTAAATTCAATAAACAATAAAGTCTGAACTTCTGCATACAGCAGTATGGTGTCAAATGACCTAGTCTTTAATTGTATTTCATTCTGTTATCAAACACAGACACAGCAATAAACCAAGTATTAAATATGAATTCATCTCGGTGTTGCCTGTTGTGTATTTAGACATTGGGACAGATCCATTCAAACAGAAGATCAGAAAGCCAGGTGATTTTTACTGTCTGGGTTACTGAAACTGTAACAGTTTTACAAACAGTAATTCAGGCAGTAAATGATATTATAACCAATAAGGGATTGAACTAAGGGGAAATATTATATTCCTGCATGGGTGCTGTTTGTCACACGGTCATGTTGCAAAAATGAGCGGAACACCGTGACCTTACTTTATTTTAATGTTTATTTACTGCAGTATAGATATTAAAGTATCATATTATTTGGCCCTAATGCAGAACACATGTAACAGCAAGCCCAATCAAGGCTATCTCTATAGACGATTAAAAGTAATAAAGAGGGCCCTAGTTTTGACCCAACATAAGATTGTGCCCAGAATAACTGTAAACAATATTTAAAGTACATAAATCATCTCTTGACGACAGCTAGCAAAGCTGAGACAGAAAGTCCATATAAACAAATCTAGGCTACTTAATTCAGTTTGCACATGACAGTGGTTAATTTTCAATCACAGTAAATCACTCACCTTTATCTTTCTGTGTTATCACACAGAATCCGGGTAAATAACTTATATTTCTGTTTTAATCGACCTTCTGCAAATTCTCCAAGTTCCCGCTTTGTTCCTTCATACTGGTTTATGATGAACGCAGATGAAAGTTCAGCCTCCACAGCGTCTGCGTGCTCCTAATCTTATGAAACTTTTAATGCGTCCTTCTGCGCATGCGTCTCAGCGGCCAATCCTTGGGATGTTTTTCCCATGTTAATCCGATTATTGAGTCGGTGTTATTAAAAGCACAACTGTACAATAGAGTTATATTCACTAGATGTATTTACAGCGTTTTAACGTAAGAACTGCGGAAAAGTTGTGTGAATTTAACTTTTCTTCTTTACATTAGTTAAATAAAGTTTTTTTTTGTAATTTATTTGTTATGGTGTATAAAAAGAACCTAGAACACTGCTTTCCAAATACTTGTATTTATATACAGTACAGGCCAAAAGTTTGGACACACCAGCCAAAAGTTTGGACACACCTTCTCTTCAATGTTTTTTCTTGATTATTTTTATTTTCTACATTGTAGATTAATACTGAAGACATCTAAACTATGAAGAATTATGTAGTGAACCAAAAAGTGTTAAACAAACCAGAATATGTTTTATATTTTACCAACTCTACCTCTGCACAACCCAACTGATGGTCTCAAACACATTAAAAAAGCAACAAATTCCAAAAATTCACTCTAGACAAGGCACAAACATTCATTGAAAACCATTCCAGGTGGAAACCTAATAAAGCTGGTTGAGAAAATTTCAAAGAGTGTGCAAATCTGTCATTAAAGCAAAAGATGGCTACTTTGAAGAATCTAAAATATAAAACATATTCTGGTTTGTTTAACACTTTTTTGTTTACTACATAATTCCATATGTGTTCCTTCATAGTTTGGATGTCTTTAGTATTAATCTACAATGTAGAAAATTTAAAAAAAATTAAGAAAAACCACAGGAATGAGAAGGTGTGTCCAAACTTTTGGCCTGTACTGTACATTTATTTAATATTAAACTTGGCCTACTTAAAATCACAAGTTATTTGACAAAACAGCATGAGGCGTTTTCCTAAGTTTGTATGAACTTAGTTAAAAGTGGAACTTTTTAAGGGGATCTAACAATGTTGTTCTGAAACGTTATAAAGTAATCATCCAACAACTGTTTTGCAAAGTTTCAGTCAGACATCATTGTATACATCATTGTAGTGGCCAGGTACATTTACATTTTTTAAATCAACGTCTCCCTCTTGTGGTCATAAACTTAATCTAGTTTATGTCCTCCATTCCAGTGCTGCACTACCTGTACTTACTGTGTTCTGCAATGTTTCAAGACTTCCATGCAAGACTTTCCATCCTGATTCATCGTAAATGTCCTGATAACTAGTTAAATTAGCTGGATCAAATGTTTCGAAAGCAAAGAAAACTCGAAACTATTGGTCACAGAAGCTGGTGGTGTTAGTTAAGCACATCATAATAGTTCCAGAGTTCCTAGGTTTCATCCTCGATTTTGGTTACTGTGTTTTTTGTGAGGTACACAGGTTTCCCTTCATAATATTCTCAGGGTGGACACACTTTTCCTTACAGACTTATAGAACTAAACAGCTTAACAGCATGTTTAAGATTTTCAGGTCAGGTGACTGTATGGGCCATTACAAAAGTTTCTGCTTTTTATTTTTAAGAGGTTGGTGTTGAATTTTGAGGTATGTTTTACCTGTTATGTTGTACACATCAGGCAGCCAGGCTGAGCCTTACCAGAATTACTGGGTGCATGGCAGTAAAACCTCCTGTAAAGGAATTTAATTTAATTCCATAATGTATACGTATAAGGCAGTTACACCCAACAAATCCACCTACTGACAAGTTTTTGGAGGTGTGAACTCTCATTTGTTACATGTCCCTACAATATTGAGCTGATTAGCACTAGCAGAAAGCAGGCATTTTTTTACATTTGTACTTCACCCTCCTGCTAATTTAGTGCTAACTGTGCACTAAAGATAGATAGATAGATAGATAGATAGATAGATAGATAGATAGATAGATAGATAGATAGATAGATAGATAGATAGATAGATAGATAGATAGATAGATAGATAGATAGATAGATAGATAGATAGATAGATAGATAGATTCAACTTTATTGTCATTGCTCAGTACAGGTACAAGGCAACGAAATGTAGTTAGCATCTACCAGAAGTGCAAATAGTAGCATTGTGCAAAAAAAACCCAGAATATTAGTAATATATACCTATGATTAATGGGTTGTTGTTGCAGAGTATAACTAACTGATCCTATTGAGCATTGCGTGAGGCCATGATATCAATTTCCCCCTGCAACTGAACAGGGACATAATAAACAGGAGATGTGTGCACTAAATTAAGTCTTCTGGGAAGTTTGTAATGGTGTGTTTTGAAATGCCTTATGAAGTTTAATGTGGTCGATTCAGTGTCTTTAATCTTTTGT
Source organism: Trichomycterus rosablanca (assembly GCF_030014385.1). Taxonomy (NCBI): domain Eukaryota; kingdom Metazoa; phylum Chordata; class Actinopteri; order Siluriformes; family Trichomycteridae; genus Trichomycterus; species Trichomycterus rosablanca. The sequence continues at coordinate 68,816,384 of NC_085988.1, read as the reverse complement.
TCCCTGTAGACTAATGCTACCATGTACAGTGCTCCTGCCATGCCATAACTGGAGAGCCAATCTCTGGTATCTACAGGCATTTTTTTAGGGAGGATAAAAATCAGTACTTGATAACCCCTTCTCCCCACATCACACCACAAAACAACTTACAGATTTAATCCCAGGTTCCCAGGACTCTATCTATGCATCGGTGTGGCATTTACACTACATGCTGCTGGTTCTGGTTTGTCAGCATTTCAGTTTTAATTTTCAAATATTTTGTGGCATCACTGTGGTTTAGAAATCCAAGCTTCGTCAGACTGGATTGTGAGCATCTGTTACTGATGAATATTTTATGTCTATCCTTAGATGTTCAATGTGATTTAAGTCTGGGCTTTGACTGGGCCTCTTAGGGACATTCAGACCCTTGTCCTCAAACCAATCTACTTTTATTTTAGTTTTATTTTGGCTGTATGCTTCTGGTCATTGTCATATTACAAGATGAACTATCACTCCAGTCTATGTTTGTTTGTGCTCTGGAGGAAGTTTTCTTCAAGGATGTTCTTGTATAAGGCAATTTCAGCATAGAGATGGTATTAGCCAGATGATGTGTGGTTTGTGTATTTTGGTCAGACATAGTACTTGCTGTTCTGCCCAAAGGGCTCAATTTTAGACTCATTAGACCAAATATATTTTTCCTCTGGTTCTTCTTCAAGACAATTTACTCAGCAGTCGGGGCATTTACATACACACCACAGTCCAATTACTGAAAGAAATCAAATTATGACAATACTCAGATTACTGCGTTTATATGTGTTTTGTAATCCAATTATCGGAAACCTCAGCTACACAAGCTTTACATGAGCTATTCGGTAAACGATTTATTATGTGAACAAATGAGGAAGGCAGGCAATAAAAGAGTTGTAAAAACATAAAAAACACCTACTGTGTCTTTTAACATTGGGTATGTAAACATGGTGCCATTTCAATTACATTTTTTTGCACAAAATGACAAAATGGTGGAAAACCAGATATCTTACTAGGGTTACACATAATCTAAATTATACTTTAATTAAGTTAAGATAATCAAAGTTAACTGATGCCTGATGTGCATGTATTTTGCTAATCTGCCAGAAAGGTTTGATTTGGGAATTGTCATTCCAACATCATTCCGACTCTTTATAAATTCCCTGACCAAGACTGTTCTCTTCTGAATGCTCAGTTTGGCCTGACTACCAACCTTAGGAAGATCTCATTTTGTGCCAAGCGTCTTCCAGGATCATTAATTAGGATTATTTAAGCCACTGTGGTCATATAAACAATCAAAGTCTTAGGTATTGCTTTACAGTGGAAAAGTGTTTAGAAGAACTGAAGTGTTGGCATGGCAAACTCAAACTAATAAGCTTCAGCATAAGGTGGGTGAACCAGTGACCATCTAGCTAATAGTTTGGTAGCTTAACCAATGAGCAAACAATGCCGTGTGCAGAGTGTAGAATCTAAAGGTAAATTAAACAGCCAATGAATGAATGAATGAGTTCAGTCTAGTGCATGTTCCATTCCAGATTTCAGACATTTTCCACGTTCAGACTAAATGAACCAATTTATTTAAATCTTTTTATTTTTTTTATTTTACTGTAGACAGGGTGTGTACTTTAGATGTGGTCTGCAATAAGTGTATAAGTGTATTTAAAGACAGTGGTAGCAAGGTAGTGTTAGCTCAGCAGTTAGGCTACTGGAATATTGACAGAAGTTTGCTGGTTTAAGCCCCACCACATCCAAGTTGCCATTGTTGGGGTCCTTAAGCATGGCCCTTAACCCTGAATCGATTACATTGTATTCAGTTGCAATCGTAAAGCATGTTTTTATAAAAACTGAAGTCTACTAAATACTATAAATGATTAATGCAGTTTTAACAATTATATGTCAAAGAAAACAAAATTCATAGAAATTGATGTTCCAGGAAATTCCACCTAAGTGCTTCTAAGAAGAAACTCACTTTAAGTGCCGACTAAAAGAAAATATTGCAGACCCCACAAATAGCATCTCTGGTATGGAAGGCTGCATGACATCTGATAATTATCTCTAGTAGCTGACAAGACCATGGAACAACATGTTTAAAGAATGCATCTTGAGGTACCAGATGATAAGAGCCATCCATCAATCCAGACAGCAGTATTTAGCCAAAGAGATGCATTTAGATATCTTTGAGAGAAGTGCTTTATTTAAATTATTTTAGGTACAAAACACGTTTTAATTATATTATACTAATTGAACTTGTGAAGTTGGTTGAACCAGGTGAACTGGACTCGGGTGGATCGGGCGAATGAGAACTCTGATGACGCCCCGCCAGGTGTTGCTTGTGAGGATTGTATTGTATATATATGGCTTGTATTTTGACTTCATTCACCATATTTTTTTTTTTGAATTAACAATGGCCTTAAAATTTCTTTATTTTGCTGGCCAAGAAACCACACCTCATGTATTATCAAATATATTAATAATTAAAAAACAGTAAACATTTCTCTTATTATTATTATTATTCATCTTCTTTTTGTACTTTTTGTTGTTGATATTATCAGAGGATAACAGTGTAACAGCTGTGAGAAGTGGAACTGCATCCAGGGTCAGTTTTGATCTTTTCTTGTTTGCAATGGTCATGGACAGTCTGACGAAGGAGGTTAGGCAGGAGCCTCTATAGAATATGATGGTTGTAAAAGACATTGTGATGTGTAGCGAGACTAGGGAGCAAAGAGAAGGAGACAAAGTGTTCAGTCTGTGGTGCAAAGGTAAAAGAAGGTGGTAAACAAAAAAACAACATTGTGTGATTTTTTTAATGCACTGCTTTTTATTGAGGATTTTCTGAGCATGTCAGTCTGGTTGAATTTTAATAATAATAATAATAATACATTTTATTTATATAGCGCTTTTCAAGATACTCAAAGACGCTTTACATAAGACAAATTATCAAAACAAATACATACACCATACAAATCATAGTACAAAATCAAAATAGTACATCAACATCAAGAATAATTAAGATAAAAACAAAGAGAGCAGCATAAGCCAGTTCATTAAAAATTAGCTAAATTATGAGAGAGAACAACAAATATAGAACAATTTCTTAAAATTAGACAGAAACAGGACAGATTCACATGCAATCAGGAAACTGAAAACTTTACACGTTTTAGGATCTAGGACTTCACATTTCTGTCGTGATCTAAGTATAAAAACTATTAAAAAGAATAGCAAAAATAAAAGCATTTATTTCGTGTTGTTACAAGTTAAATGCCACTCTGAATAGATTAGTTTTGAGAAGTGACTTGAATTTGGACAGGTCAGGACAATCTCGTAGGTGTTTGGGGAGAGCATTCCATAAAGATGGAGCAGCTATGGAAAAGGCCCTGTCACCCCAGGTCCGGTGCTTGGTCCTAGAGGGTATGGACAGTAGGTTAGCCTCAGAAGAGCGAAGGCTACGGGAGGGAATGTGCTGATGGAGCAGGTCGGTGAGGTAGGATGGGGCCTGATTATGGAGAGCTTTGTGAGTGAATAGAAGAATTTTGAATTGAATGCGTTGAGCAACGGGAAGCCAATGAAGTTTTTGGAGAACAGGTGTAATATGATCACGGGAGCGAGTATGAGTAAGGAGGCGAGCAGCTGAATTCTGGCTATACTGAAGATTTTTTAGGATTTTGTTAGATGTACCATAAAGGATGCTATTGCAATAATCAATTCTGGATGTAATAAAAGCATGAATCAAGATTTCAGCGGCAGAAAAGGAGAGTGATGGACGTAGACGTGCTATGTTTTTTAGATGAAAGAAAGCAGTTTTGGTGATGTGATTTACATGGAGGTCAAAAGAGAGGTTGCTATCAAAAATTACACCAAGATTTCGGATGTTAGAAGACGGAGACAAAGTGTCATTATCAATGGTAATTTGAAATTTTTTTGTGGTTTTTGCCAGGGATGTAGGACCTACGATGATCATATCAGATTTTTCACAGTTTAATTTGAGGAAATTAGCTTTCATCCACAATTTCATTTCAGTGATGCAATTTGTCAGAGTGGAGTGAAGCTCAGTATTAATGGATTTGGAGGAGCTGTAAAGCTGAATATCATCAGCATAGCAGTGGAAATGTAAACCATGCCGACGTATGATGTCACCAAGGGGGAGCATATAAAGAATAAACAAAAGGGGACCTAACACTGAGCCTTGGGGAACGCCTTGGGACAGTGGAGCAATGGCAGAACTACAATTGTTGATATTAACAAACTGTTGTCTGTTTACGAGATATGACCTTAACCACAAAAGGGCAGTACCAGTGATGTTGACAGAGGATTCAAGGCGGGACAGAAGAATGGAATGATTAATGGTGTCAAAAGCTGCAGTAAGATCAAGGAGGACGAGAATATTAATTTGTCCAGAGTCTGAGGAAAGAAGAAGGTCATTTGTGACTTTGAGGAGGGCTGACTCAGTGCTGTGCTGGGGGCGGAAACCAGACTGAAATGATTCAAATAGATTATTGGAATTTAGGTGATCTTTGAGCTGTGAGGCAACAACACGTTCCAGTATTTTCGACAGAAATGGAAGATTGGAAATTGGCCGAAAGTTACTCAAAATGTTAGAGTCAAGTCCAGGTTTTTTAAGTATGGGAGTAACAGCAGCCAATTTGAGTGATTGAGGGACTGAGCCAGAACTAAGAGAGGAATTGATTATCTCTGTGATAAGTGATGAGATAACTGGAAAACAACCCTTAACAAGTTTTGATGGAGCAGGATCCAAAACACAAGTGGAGCTTCGCATCCCTGTCAAGATCTAAGATAGGTCCAAATGAGACACAGGTGAGAACTGAGACAGAGGCTGGGTAATAAATTGAGGTGAGACAGGCGGAGAAACAGAGATGACAGGGGAAACTGTCAGAAAATTGTGGATATTCTCAACTTTTGAGGTAAGAGTTACACTTGTCAACTGTAAAGGAATTGGTAGTATTGTCAACTGGTTTGAGAAGTTTATTTATTGTGGAAAAGAGAGTCTTAGGATTTGTATGTATGAGCATGTATGAGTTCGGAATAGTAAGTGGATTGGGCTGCCGTAAGAGCGTCTTTGTAATGTTGAAGATAATCAGAATAAATCTGATAATGTACTGTTAAACCGGTTTTCTTATAAAGTCTTTCAAGCTGGCGTTTACGGGATTTCATTTGGTGAAGCTCAAATGTGTACCATGGTGCAGAATGACTAAATGAAACAAATTTGGTTCTCAAAGGAGCCAGCTCATCAAGACATGAGGCGAGTATGTCATTATAGTAATCGACAAGGTCAGATGAATTACTAGACAGTACAGGACAGACAGACATCTTTTTAACAAGAGAATCTGAGAAAGCAGAGGGAGAGATATATTGAAGATTCCTGAAGGATATTTTATGTTTAGCTCTAGTGATGGGCTTAGTGACCTCAATGTCCATGATGATTGTCAAATGATCAGAGACAGTAAGGTCATGGCTGGACGGCTGATGAACTAGGACACCAGTAGAGCAGACAAGGTCAAGAGTATGACCTTTTTTATGAGTTGGAAAATTTATATGTTGTGTGAAATTAAAACACTGTAACAATTCAAAAATTCCCTGGCAAATTTACAGTTGTTGTCATCAATATGGATGTTAAAATCACCCATAAGCAGTACAGAGGATGAGAGGGCACTAAGCTGGGTTAAAAAATCTGAAAAATCAGAGAGAAAGGAAGCGTTTGGCTTTGGCGGACGATAAACTACAGCAGTGACCAGAGGAGTAGGCCCTGACAACTTGAAAGCCAGGTGTTCAAAAGAAAGAGCAGCAGGAAAAGACAAAGTGGTTATTTTAATATCATCCCTATAGACTGCAGCAACACCACCACCTCGCCCTTCCATACGAGGTTCATCAATATACGAGTATCCCATTGGCGTGGTCTGATTTAACGTAAAATAATCCAAGGGTTTATGCCAAGTTTCAGTGAGACAGAAAAAGTCTAGTTCACTGTCAGATATAAATTCACTAAGTACAGTACTTTTTGTGTTGAGTGAACGAACATTAAGCAATGCCATTTTCAAGTGGTATTGTTGTGTAGTTGGCTGTGAGGAACGAGGAAGAGAACGGAGATTTGCAAAGTCCACTCCGCGTTTCCCATCCCACTCCGTGGACAGCGTTGTCATGGAGACTACACCGCTACTAGTGTGCAAGGCAGCAGTGCTCTGATGATGTGTTTGCGGAGCGGCAGTGCGCACGGCTGACCAGAAGGATGGAATAGCGTTACCGTTTCGAAAATAAACAAGCTTTCTCCGGGAGCCCCTGTGAATATAACGAGGCCGGCGAAGGAGTCCAAGCTGTTTGATGACTGAAATACACGATGGAGTAGTGCAATTGTTGAACTTCCTCAGCTGGTCAACGGAATAGTTCAACATTGTGCCGATCCCAGGAAAACTCATCAACCGTTCACCACCGGCCGCAGACGCGATGTACAGTAGAAAGAACAAAAAGTATCAAAAGAACAAATAAAAGTATCAAAAGTAACATAAAAGAAATAGAGCCACAAGGTGTGTAAAAAGATGAAAACGAAAAACGATAAAAATACAATAAAATACGATAAAATACGGTAACGGTAGCAGCAGCCAAATGCGCCAGTGTCCACCATCACCATGGCGATTGAGATGCCAATTTTCCTCTGTATATCTCAAGGTCCTTTCCTATAAAAAACAAAAAAAAATAACTATTAGTAAAATGTTATGTAGATGACATTAGAAGTCACATAAGATGTCATTTCAGTTAGAAAGATTTTTTTGCACCTACCAGCTCATCAGTGTTATGGTTTTATGTCTTAAACTTACATACTATTGTTCTTTCTTTAAAGGTTATTCTAAATTTGCTTTTTAAGGCATGTTTGTCTTTTGCCTCATGCTCTTCCTCATCAACCTTCATGTGCTGTTCCATCATCTTCCTAGTACGCTCCTCCTTTTTCTTCAATTTCTTTTTTAGCTCTTTCAGCTCAAGGAGAAGCTTTCATTTTTCATTCTTTATTTCCTTTTCTATCCTTTTGCTTCTTTTTCCCCTCCTGCTTTTCATGTTTGGCCTCGTTTTTCAGAAATTTCACCTTCAATTTTAGGTCTTCAATTTTCTTTTTGTCTTCTCTGCCTTGGCTTGTCCATCTCAAGGTTTAGTTTTCAGTCTCAGACCATTCAGCTAACTTGGCATTAAACTCCATCCCCAAAACGTGTGTTTTTTCAACAAGTGGCTCGTTTAGAATTTTGTTAAACATAAGGCCAATTGCTTCATCCTTTGAGGATGTCACACCCACAGTTTGCAGCTCAACAACATTCATATCAGTGTTTTCAGTCAGCATGATCTCTGCAGTGTTTTTGCAGCACTGATTCGCATCCAATGAGAACTTGGGTGTTTGTGATGGCTTTACATCATCAGTGTGCAAACTGGAAATCATGCTGGACTCCACACAGGAATGCTGGAGCTTTTTTAATGAAGGAAGCCGGATCCTGGCAGAGCTAAAGTAAGAGGAAAATGAAGAGAAAGGCAGCATAGACTTTTGAGCTGGTGTACAGACCTGACTGACTGCTAGAGGAGCAGTAGATTCCATCTCAGCACAGTTTGTTTTCTGTGAGCTCTAAAACAAAAATGATTATAAGAATGTTTACGTATGAGTTGAATGAACATTATATTACTGTATGATGTTCTATAAAGTGTTTGCAAACCTCAGTAACATCTGTCAATTTTGTAATCTCTCTCAAGAGATTCTTGGAGCCTCTGCATGTTTTTCAAAAATCCTTTAGCAGCTTTTTGTGACCAGACATATGCGGACTGCTTTTAACATCCGTTTTAATTACGGCATATGCAGCGTTCCGTTCTCTGCCACCTGTAACTGCTTGTACTGACATGTTGAGTATAAGCACTATATACTTACAAAAAGTACTACAACATCGCTTTTCTTTTACTCCTTATTACTTTTAACATTATGCTATTAGGCCAAGTGATCGGTTATTACATTTATTTATTAAGTGCACCGAATCAAGTGCATATACCGGCCCAAGAGTCCTTTTCCTGAGTATACTTGTCTACCACATCATTAACTCAAGCTCAGTATTAAATGGGCTACTGTAGCTGCTGTGTCACCATGGCCATGTTTACATACAAAGATTTTCTCCAACCTGAATAAACTGAGATTACATATTAATACAGATTAATAAAAGTTATTTAGAACACAAATGGCTACAACAGTCAACCCAATACCTAAGCATAATATGTAGCTCATATGATCCTGTATAAATTAGTTGTGACCATTCATTATTTTATTTTTTTTTCGAAATCTTATCAGTGGGGATCCCTGTTTAAATGTTAACTGGTGCAACACTATGTAAGACTGTGCTGAATACAGACTCCTAAGTGTTGGGCTGCTTGTACAAATAGTTTGGGCTCTGATGGTGACAGTGAATTCAGGTACATAGAAAAAATTTTGCTGCTTTAAAATGAAATATGAATATGTTCTCTTGAGACATGATAATTCATTTCTATCCTTTGTGTGGGGCATGTGTCTACAATCTATATGTCAAGCACTAGTTGTGCAATCTATTTGGGTCCTAATACACTGTCAATTGGACATTATGAGCTTTGTAGTGACGCCAGTTATGGGGGAGGAGCTAACAGAGCACATGGAATTTCTTTGTAAAATGGTGGGTAGTGCATCTTTTACATTTTATGGCAACAAAAGAGGCAAGTGATCAATTACTTGCAGATATTATGTTTCTGTTGATAATACTGAAATAGTTTCTTCAATATTAGAGACTTTCACTTGAGATTTCACTAAAGTAATTTTTGGAGGCCTGTGCTGGCCACAACCACCAAGACTGGAGGCCCTCTCATTTCTTCAAAGTTTTTGAATAAATGTCAGAGCAGACAAAACAGTGTGATGTGCTTATCTCTGAACACAGTCTTAAGACTAGTCGAGAGGAACTAAACCTTTTTTGGCATATCTTTGTACACTGCATTTCTCAGAGAAATCAGGGTCCCAGTTATAACCAATTCAATGAGTCGAGATTAGGCAGTCCATCCAAAGTCACATATGATCTTGATATCTTTGTTGAGGTGAAAAATTATAACACCCTCTGAAACACGAAACATCTATTACACAAAGTGCAACAAGGCTGCCTCAATCTGCAGGGACATGAGAAGGTCTGTATCAATGATCAGATGATTTCCTTCAAAGGGCAATGTCCTGGCAATTTGTGCCAGCAAAATCTATTTTGCTTTTCAGTCCCAAAGTTCTGGTCCTGGATTTTGAAGGTACAGAATATGTTTACTGACCAGCAGCAGGGAATTGGAGGGAATGCAGTAGCTCAGTGGGCACAGCCTCTTCCAAGAGGAACACTTGTGTACTTTGACAGGTAATTAAAGCAATTTACCACACACCAGCTTAAGCAAAAAAGTGTCAGAAATCTGGTCACACCCCAAAGAGACATACCCCAACTATTAATATAGACCCCACCACTTACTAAACAGTCAAACACATTGCCTTCTACCAGTTGGCAACTTTACTTAAAACATGTTACAAACAATAATAAACTAAAGCCAAAAATAACAAAAACAGTAGAGGAGAAGAAAACAATGATTCTGCTCAGCAGCTTACAGGATCCAGTAAAATACCACCCATTTGCCAGACAGGGCAAGATATGCTAATAAAATCATTCCATGTGCAAAGCCTACCTGTTTGTTAGTGCCCACACTGAACCAAAACATAAATAAGCTATTCATTTAGAGAGTACAAAATAAGCACAATGCAAAAAAGCATACTGTCTGCACTGCACAATGGTTAAAATAACAAGTTGCTTAAACTCTCAGTAAACTAGAATCAACTTACATTAAACTGCTGCAATGTCCAGCTCCACAACCAATCTCCCACAGAATCATGGCAGTTAGGGTGTTGAAACAGGTAAACTCCAAAAACTGAAAGCTGTTTGTTGTATCAACCTTCATATGAGCGCCACAAAACACAAGACTCAACACGGTTTAAAAAGGCGCTGCTTTCTTAAAAAAGGGTAATGCATTTTTAAGGGCAACCCAAAATGGATATATTTATCCGACATACTATTATTAAGTGTTGTCACAGGGTAACAAGGTCCCATCCATCGCATAAGGAACTACTGCATGGATGGCAATAGAAAGACCGAGTTGACTCGCGAGTCATTAGGGACGAGTTGCAGGTCAAGCATGAAGTCTGTTTGTATGCGACTTGAGTCACTAACTTGATTGCTCTCTGTGACGATGCTTTTGCTCACATGACTGCTGTTATGTGTCGCAAATATATTTGATAAGTAAAAAAGAGCAGGTTTGGCATGCATTTTTAACGTCTGAAGGGTTTTAAAGTTGTAGCAACAGAATTACATAAATAATGCCCACAGGTTTGTGTTTAGACTCTCTTTAGGCTCCTGGAGTAGAAATTTACTAAACTTCAAACACTGACAAAGTGCTGTGTGACATCTCATAACCATGTGTATAATTCATAATCCAGAGCATCCCACTTCTAAATAACACATTGTTTACAGTCTGTGTGCAATTTATTGATTTCTCAAAATAACTGTGCACAATTGCGTTTTTTCTGGCTTAGTGAAGCGGCTCATGTGTCGGGTCAAAATCCACGACTCTGGTGGGACTCGAACCCACAACCTTTAAATGGCCTGACACCCGAGCCTAGAAGTCCAATGCGCTATCCATTGCGCCACAGAGCCCGTTGTTAAGCAACTTTTAGGCTGCTTGTGCTCACGTGACTGATCTAACATACTGCAAATGTAAGCTGAAACATTTCTAGTGTTTAAAAACATTTATAATATAGACTCTGATAAACTTTAGCTTAATGAACTGGTCAGTATTTTATTTTAAAAAACAATGTGCATTTACTTTGTAATACAACTGCTTGGACATGGCTTTAGGAGGTGCACCACTGAACACGCATCCTTAATTATGTCACCAAATTCACGACTCTGGTGGGACTCGAACCCACAACCTATGAATGACATCACATCTTAGCCTTGGAGTCCAAGACACTATCCATTGCGCCACAGAGCTGGACGTTGAACAGCTTGTGACTTCGTTTGCTTACGTGACTGCTCTTACATTCAGCAAACATTTTAAAATATTCATGTTTAGTGATTTTTAATGTTTGGCAGCATTTGAATTCATAGACTCTGATGAACTCAGGCTTAAGGTAGTGGTCCCTGTTTTATTTTAAAGAGCAAAGCGCAAAAAAAAAAAAAAAACTTAATTATGGAGAAAAGCAAAGTTTAAATTCATAGAATCAGATAAATTTGGCCTTAACGAAATGGTCAGTATTTTATTTCTAGTAGCAAAGCGCATTTACTTTATAACGCAACTGCTTGGACATTTTTTTAAGACACCATTGAACAAGCATCCTTAGTTATGGCACAAAACCTATGACCCTGGTGGGACTCCAACCCACAACCTTTGAATGGCCTCACATCTGAGCCTAAAAGTCCAATTTTATTACTTTTATAAAGCATTTTTATTTAGTTTTATAAAGCGTTTCCACACTTTAAAATAAATAAATGTAATTTAATGAATTCATTTACATTAAAAAAGTGTTATAATAACAAAAATATCTGCAGCAATGCGCGTCGCTTACCATGGAAACCGTGACGTCATCGAAATCTGTGATAGGCGCAGAAAACATACGTCACGACGTCACGCCTCCTTCAATTCTTGGGGGAAAGATGAGGATTGTGATTGGCCGGTTGTTGGCATTCTTGGGGAAAAGCTGAAACGCGACTGGACCAAGTCCCCAAGAGTCCCCCAAGAATAGCGAGACTCACAGCCGGCACTGAGCGCCATAGAGCCTCTGGCACATCTTTTGTGGTCGTCTTTGCTCACGTGACTGCTGTTACATCCGCAAACTTAATCAAAAATATTTTTTTAACATTTATGTTTAGCGATTTGAATGTTTTACAGGGTCTATAGACTGGGATAAACTTGGGTTTAATGAACTGGTCTGTATTTTATTTTAAAGAGCCAAGTGCATCAACTTTGTAACACAACCAGTAGAACATTACTTCAAGAGGTGCGCCACATCACTCAACTTTAATTATGGCACAAAACATACGACTCTGGTGGGACACAACCTTTGAATGGCTTCAAATCTGAGCCTAGAAGTCCAACCCGCTATCCATTGCACCACAGAGCCTCTTGACACATTGCTTGTGGTCGTCTTTGCTTATGTGACTGCTGTTACATCCGCAAACTTCATCAAAAATATTTTAATTATGGCCCAAAACATATAACCCTGGAGGGACTCGAACCAACAACCTTTGAATGGCTTCAAATCTGAGCAGAGAAGTCCAATGTGCTATCCATTATGCCACAGTGCCCATCAACCTGCACCTTTAAGGTTGCTTTTGCTCAAGTGACTGCTTTGGCAGTGTTTAAACTTACAGACTCAGATAAACTAAGAGATAAGAGCAAAGCACATTTACTTTGTAACACAACTGCTTGGACATACCTGCAAGAGGGGCATTGAATACTTTGAATGGCCTCACATCTGAGCCTAGAAGACCAACGCGCTATCCATAGCGCCACTGAGCCTGTCAATAAGCAACTTTTAGGCTCCTTTTGCTCCTGAGACTGATTTAACATGCTGCAAATGTTATTTACAACATTTTTTAAATATTAATGTTTAGTGATTTTTAATGTTGGCAGAGTTTGAACTTATAGACTCTGATAAACTCAGGATTAATGTAGTGGTCCTTGTTTTATTTTAAAGAGCAAAGCACAGAAAAAACCTTAATTACTGAGAAAAGCAGAGTTTAAATTCATAGAATCAGATAAACTTGGTCTTAAGGAAATGGTCAGTATTTTCATGGCTGGATTACTGACCAGGCCAGTGGGGCCAGCGCCCAGGGGCCCTTGAGGTCAGGGGGCCCCGGGGGGGCCCTGGCCCAAAACATTTTGCGATGCCTATCAACATTTATGATACAATATATTTTTATTTCCGAGGGCCCTCCATTTTAAGGATCCTCTGACTATTAGGGACTTTGACCCCAGGGCCTCTTGGGGGCCCTAGCCATGCTTTTGGGCCCCTTATGAAAATGGATGAGGCGTTGTGGCACTGCTCTGACTTCGACTTCTGGCTATTAGGGGTCCTAGGAAAGAGGGGGGCATATTTTTCGAGGGCCCTGGTTATGAGAGCCCCTACCAGGGGGCCCTAGAGAAGAGCAGGGCATACCATTAGAGGGCCCTTGAGCACGAGGGCCCCTGCTATGGGGCCCTTGACTTCCATAGAAGTCGTTTACCATGGCTCCTTGACTTTCTAGGGACCTACAAATTGCCAGGCAAGCTACCATATTTCATAACAGACGTTTTGTTGCAAATATGCGATTCAGGCCCTTACTTAATGTTTCTGAATTTGTATTGTTTCAAAATTATTATGTTCAATTTCTCTTAAGCGCAGAGACACAAATTAATTTAGCAATTTTGCAATTATTTAAATTTAAGACAAGCAATTTCAAGCAGTTTGAATGCATACACACACTTAACTGAGCTATTTGATGTTTTTTTCATGCCTGACAATATGTCCAACAGTGAGCTCACTTTAAAGGCTAACTCACTCGCTGCAGCATATCCTTCAGATCTGAACATGGGGCCAGACTATCCTTAATCCGTCCTTGAGTATTTTATTTCAAGTAGCAAAGCGCATTTACTTTGTACAATAACTGTTTGGACATTACTTCAAGAGGTGCACCACTGAACACTCATCCTTAATCATGGCCCAAAACCCACGACTCTGGTGGGACTCGAACCCACAACCTTTGAATTACCTTACATCTTAGCCTAGAAGGCCAACGCCCTTTCCATTACGCCACAGAACCCTTTGATGAGTATTATGACTGTGTGGGTGTCCTCTGGTACTCTGGTTTCCTTTTACTTCAAAAATGATCAGCTTACTCTGGGTACTCTGGTTTCCTCCCATTCACCAAAAACATGCAGGTTTTAGATATGCTACTCTAAATCATCCCTAGGTGTAAAGCTATTTCTGTGATGCCATTAGATGAATTTTCAACCAGTCAATTGCTGCATTTTTTTTGCCTTTACCCACAGTCACCCAAAGTGGGTTTCATTCCTGCCAGTGATAAGGTTAATGAAACGAACAAAAGAGAATTTATGGCTGCAGTTAAAAGCACTAAGCACTATGCATTAGCATGCATAATTAATAATGATACCATTATTGTACTGAAATGATGGTTAGTAGGATATTATTTAATTAGGGATGCAGTATTTGAAACTCCGATCATGTAATCAAATGTTTTTCTCATCTTCTTCCCAGCATTACAAAAGTTGTATGAGAATAAAAACTTGTGTACACTAACTGAGTACTAGGTCAGAAAGCAAACACTCTCTCTTTAAAAAAAAAGTGTTTATTTTTTAGATAATCTGCTAAAATTAGCAAGAAATAGATTATATAAACATATAAATGTATCATTCCAATTAATTAATGTTTCTTGATACCATTAGTTTAAATGGCTTGTCATTCTCAAAGTAATTTACTCCTTCATTTTCAGGAACTGCTCCTTCCAGATCAGTGTTGTGATGGATTTATAGTTTATCCCATAAACACTGGATGAAAAGTGGACATACCCTTGATGGGCAACAATCTATGCCAAGGCATCACATACTTATTACAAACACTAAAGGAAAATCTGGAGCAGTTAGTCCATCCGCAAACATATTATGTAAAGAAATGGAAAAACCCAGGAAAAACCCTATATGGAAAGCACATTCCAAACATGGATATGACAGCTGTTCAGCTTAGGCTTGCACACATGCCCTTTATGCACTAAAATTCCTACAGATTCAAGGAATTTTTAAACATTGCTTTTCAACATTTCAATCATTTTTTTCACTCATTTGTTGACAAACTGAAGATCCTCAAAGCCTTTTGTGAATACTGATTTTGTTCCAAATAATGATTACTATCAGCTGTTGACATCAGCTGTGCTCCTACTTTGCACCCAGGATTTGGGTGAAGTGTGGCCCACTGCAGCCCTGACCAGGATAATACATTTAATGAAAGTGAAAAATAAACAATTCAGTGAAAGTTACACTTTTGTGACTGCACGGCTGATACAATTATGGTTGGATCAGAGCGCAGAATAGAACATCTGTTCAGATATTCTGTCACCTGCCTCCTCAAATAATTTTAGCATATTTTAAATTAGCATTAGAAACTGGGACAGAACTTGCTGTCAAGGACAATTTATGCAATTTGTAGCATTTACTTAAAGGCGTTTTCCTAAAATTTTCTCAATGCAACATTTTTTAAGAAACAAGACAATGAACCACCTTCACCTCACTGTCCACAGGACAAGATCTTTGAACCTGCAGTATTTTGTAATCATGTTATTGAGTGAGTCCACACTTTGTGAAGGTCATCAGATGTACCACTCATTTGGTTTTGAAAAAAACTTGGTAGCCCTTATTGCCCAGAGATGCAGAAAACTATGTCAAGTTCTGACATATGCACACAAGCATGCACCTCCTGACAATTACTTAAGGACTGGTGCAATCTTTGCCAGTTCCCGCGAGTTCTGTACACACCTACATATGTTAGCCACAGTTTAATGGTCAAGTTAAAAAAAAGACTTATTGTAACCAAGTAATAGGAAGGTTCTTAAAAGCCTAGTGTACCTTTAATGGATCAATAAACTTTGCCCGCTTTCTCTCTGCACAGGAAGTGTAAAATCAATTGTGATGATCCCAGTAAGACTAAAGCTACTACAAAAAAGAGCTGCAGCACTAACATGTTGAACCTGTTTTGGGCCTATTTAAAAGAAACTCGAACACCAGTGTGATGCTGTGTTATCTTAACTTCTTGACTCAGTTGTAAGTTATCCTTGCTATTTCGACTTCAGAGAATCAATCAGTGAATCAGTTCACTACCCTGATTCTTCCATTTTTCTCTATTTTAGGCAGGGTTGAGAGAGCATAGGGATAATGACTACGAGCCAGTACATTGGTGGATTAAGTAGCTGGTGTGCTGACCTCAGTTGCCGTTCTACCTAGTGCTCCCTAGTGTTTTGTTTTGTATAATTTTGTACATATAATACATAGAAAAATAAACTCTTACATATTGTGGCTTTGTTGGTTGATGGATTTTAGCATAAAAATTCTCCTGCCCTGTGGCCAATGGTGTCATTTTTGATTAGTAAACTGTATGATTCTCAGTTGATTGTGGCAAGTCTAATTCAATACTGCACTGAGCAGAAACACTCTGACCACTGTGATCAATAAACACACTGTAAAAATGTGCAGAATAATACTTGTTTTTTGTTTAATTCCCATAGTGGAGTTAATTAATGTTCACATTTACATAACAACAGTTAAGCAGTTTCCAAATTATTCTGTTAGCTAATTAATTCTAAAAGCAATTTACTTACTCACAGTTAAATAGCTCTGTCCATTACTGTTAATAAATAATTTAGAAGACAATTATCAATGTTTTAATTGTTACTAATTTTGCAACAAACTACACATTTCCTGTTTAATTCTGTCAAATCAGAATGTACTAGACCGAGCAGTACAACTTGTGCCAACTCTCGTAAGTGGACAATCGCCCTTTTAGGCATGAATTATGATAACCTGAATCAGGATTTTCCCCCAAATTGTTTTATTCTTCTTTCAGACTGAATTGTTTTATTATTATTATTATTATTATTATTATTATTATTATTTAATATTATTTGTTTTTAGTGCAACTGCTTAGAGTTAGCCATGTGTTACAATAGATCCAAAAACAAAAGCATCATCTTGTCTTGAGTGTTTTCCATTAGACATTAGTAGCCATTAGCAAAGCTACCAGGGCACAAGGAGACGAGACATTCTTAATTGGTGTGAGGCATTCATGATGACCCCGTATGACCGTTTGTTTTTGCGTCTATGGGAATACATCAAGATCCATCAAGATCCATGAGGTTCCAAGTATCTATACAGGAAATGCATTGCTATGGACTCAATGGGTGCAAAGCAAGACTAAATATGCTTAATGTTTTTAACATTGTGGTAGGGCTGATTGGGTCTAACAGTCTAATGTATTTTAGTAAAGCACATCAGGTATTAATATGAGATGAATTACAAACGGTAGATTGAATTTTTAACACCCAGCACAAGGATTTTTTTATGTCAACATAAATTTTATTTATAATTTGTGGTCATTTATTTGTAATTTTTTATCTGATAATAAAATGTTATTACTTATGACCAGGGCTTTACACTTGAACTCTTATTTACAAGGCTGGATTAATTTTTCCTGAGTTGTGTTTACCTGAGGTAGAGCAGTTGCTCCAATCAGGATTAATGCCAATAGTTACATGTGAAGAGTTGAACTCAGTCGAACTTAGAACCTGGCAGGATAGACAGAGGAGCCATGAAGGACACAGCCGGTGCCAACTTTGTACTTTTCACATTTTACACAACAGATTTAAAGAAACACTGAAATAAATCATAAAAACAACTAATTATGTTAAAATTCTGTTTGTTTACTACAACTTAAAGTTTTATACCACCAAGTTGAAGAACCTAAGACTTAATCCATCTCTGTGTCACTGGATCTCCAACTTTCTGAAAGACAAACCACAAGCAGAGTGGGTAGGCAAACATGTCTCACCCACCCTCACACTTAGCACTGGTGCCCCCTAGGGTTGCATCCTGTGTCCCCTGCCATACTCACTTATAACTGTGTGGCCATTTCTAGCCGTAACACCATTGTAAAATTTACCGATGACATTGTTTTGGTGGGCCTGATCTCTGAGGAGGAGGAGATAAAACACCTAGAAGACTGATGTCAGGTCAACAATACCCTCTCTAACATCAGTAGTACAAAGGTGCTGACAGTGGACTGAAGCATGAAGCAGGAGAAGAGTTATCACCCTATCTTGAAGGACTGGTCATGGTCCTGCCACACCACCACTCTGACAAAGAAGGCCTGTCAGCATCTATACCACCTTGGACACTTAAGGGAATTCAGACTGTCCTTCCAGGTGCTGCGTAACTTCTATATTTGCACCACTGAAAGCATCCTCACAGGAAATATTAGTCTGGTTTGGAAACAGTACCAAACAGGACAAGCAGGCTCTCCAAAGGGTGGTGTGAACAACTGAGCGCATAACCTGCTGTCCATCTATAGCAAACAGTGCTGGTCCAAGGCCTAGAATGTATAATGTATTTCACTCCTTGCACAATACACTTGTAGCATGTTTACAGTGCACACAGGTACACACTTTATATGTTATATACACACTTTACATGTTTATTATGCACATCTGTTTATTTTATACTAAAAACAGCATGTGAAATGCTCACAAATTAGAACTCTGCTGTACACCAGTTTAAAATCCCTATCTGACAGAACTATGATTGGATGCATGGATGGATGGATAGATGGAATGGATGGTTGGATGAATAGGATTGGATGGATGGATGCTTTATTCATCCCCAAGGAATTACTTTTTGGCACAAAACCCAATTTTTGCTTGCTTGTTTTGCTTTAGTCTAAGATTTGTTGGATTGATGGATGTGGATGAATGAATGAATGTGGAAGGATGTTTGCATAGATGGATGGTTGGATGGATGAATGAATGGATAGGATTGAATGATTGGATAGGATTGGATTGTTGGGTGGCTGGATAAGGATGGATGGATAGATGGAATGGATGGATTGAATGGATAGGATTGGATGGGTGGATAGATGGATAGATGGATGGTTGGATGGATGGATGGAATGGATGGATGCTTTATTGATCCCCAAGGAATTAGATATTTGAGCTAAAGATATAGATACAGTGGGGACTGTAGACCTGACTACAGAGCTGCTACATGATTAGGGTACAGGTAAAGAAAAGAGCCATAAGGTCTACATGAATCTTTTTTCATTGTCACTTATGCAGAAACCTAATCACTAAAGCCTTAATGATCATTACACCAAAACAACATGTGATGTACAGTATATTAACTGCCTAGTAGTTTAACTGAAAATTTTATAATGAAAGACCCCCAAGTGTGTTTGGGATTCTTCTAAAATTGTAAAACCTAGCTGCTTTTGTTCCAAATTAAAATGAAAAGAAATGTTGTATAAAAACTGGAAAACTTTAAACAAATATTTTTTTACAGCATTTACCTATCAGTCATAGCGTGAATGAATTCCACCCAAAGAGAGTCATCATAGTATGGTCCAATATATGAGTTTAATTACATTTATTAGGACAGAATATTTATGGGACAAAGTAACTCCTAGATATTTAAAATTATGGCAGGCCAGTTGAAATGCAGCAGGTATTTCTTCTCCAAAATATTAAAAAGAAATAGTATGGATGCCTAAAGTTTTAAGAGGGCACAAATATGTAACAGTGTGATTATACTCAGGGTTTAACACTGGTCTTTAATATAAATTACTATGAGGACAGTAACAAATTCATAAATTACAAAATGAGAGCTTGATTTTTTAATGTGTTATGATCTTCTATATGCCAGAATTTCTACAAAACCTTTCCGTTTAAAAATAGGGAGAAAAAAAGCACATTGAATGCATCCTCATGTCCTGAGGGAGAGTCTATTGATCATGCCTGCCCAGGGAGGTTGCGGCTGGTAACTGAGTGGATTTGTAAGCGAGGTGTGATGGCATCCATAATTCAGTAGGTGGTTAACCGTGGACTTTGGGGACAACTTGTTCCCATTCATCACAATTTTGTTCTGTAAAAGCAACCCATTAGACCTACACTTTATTACATGAGTGGGTATTGGTAGAAACGTGTATGTTGTGTGTAGTGGGAGAATTCAACACAACTTAAAAGAAATTGCCATTAGTTGTTTGTATTGTGCTTGTAAAATTCACATTGTTTTACTTGTTTCCTTTGGGCGGCACGGTGGCTCAGTAGGTAGCACTGTTGCCTCACAGCAAGAAGGTCCTGGGTTCAATCCCCCAGGTGGGGCGGTCCGGGTCCTTTCTGTGTGGAATTTGCATGTTCTCCCTGTCTGCGTGGGTTTCCTCCAGGTGCTCCGGTTTCCTCCCACAGTCCAAAGACATGCAAGTAAGGTTAATTGGAGATACAAAATTGTCCAGGCCTGTGTTTGATATATCCTTGTGAACTGAAGAATCTTGTGTAATGAGTACCGGTCCTGTCGTGAATGTAACCAAAGTGTAAAACATGACGTTAAAATCCTAATAAACAAACTTTTGTTATATGTTTTATCTGGAACAACACAGACAGTTAAAAAGACCTAAATTTCCTCCTGCTCAACTATTTGGCTGCTTGGATACTTTATTAAAGGGAACTGTAATGATTAGCTCTTTTTTGTAGAGAAAAAAAATGTACGTATAACACCATTGTTTACAAAAAGCACGATATTTACCTTTAAAATAAATCACTGTTTCTGAATCAAAAGTGCGAAGTCAGACATAGTGGTGTCATTGTTACCAGTTGTCAAAGCTACAATTTTCTTCTGGTCACTCTGGTTAATTTCCACTTCTCAAAAACATTTAGAAGGTGGACTGGCTACTCCAAATGGCCCATAGGTTTAAGAAAGTGAATAGATTAATTAGATTAAAGTCCTGTGGTAGATTGGTGACCTGTCCAGGGTTTGCTGCTGTGTCCCCAATGCTTTTCTCATAGGCTGAGCACAAACTGCAACCCTGATCAGGATTAAGTAGTTATCAGAGATAAAAGAATGAAACATTAGATTCCACCTAGCTTTCTTTTCCATTTTTAAAATATATTTTATTTATTTATTGCCAATTTACCTTGCCACTGGTACCACCAAGAAAATCTGAGACCGACCACACCTTTTCAGAGCCCGAGATCTTAGAGGTGGTGTGTTGCACTCTGCTTTCTGTGAGGCTTTTTTGTATTAGGTAGATTTTTCTAATTTATTTCTCTCTGCATCTTAACCTTTCGCTATACCTCTTACACATGGACATCCATTATCCCCATTATCACTTCACGACTTTGTTCTCTCACTGTCTCTTAATCTGTCTACTATAGCAGCTCCTGACTGTGCTCACATAAAATACCCATTATAAAATATGAGCTACTTTATGAGCATTCTGAGTGCATTCGTACTTCAGAGAAAGAAATAATAGCCAAAATGTCAGTGCCTACCCAGATGACAACAGAATACATTTTGTCAATAAAATATAAAACAGTTGAATGGATAACAGTAATGAACAAATATAGTTCTTAGTATGCCTTTGGTAGCAGAAGAATGTTTTAAACATGTTAAACCAAAGCATAAAGCAGGACCAGCTTACAAAATAAATAAACACATTTTATAACCAAAATTATTTGGACACATGACCATAAGATTATTGGACATTCAAGTCAAGTCAAGTCAACTTTATTGAGCATATTTACGAGTAACAGAGAAAGTGTTTAGGTTTAGCACCAGGCTAGACAACTTGTCTCTTGCAGCTTTAGAGCCAACAAGTAAAACCTCTGTTTTATCTGAATTAAAAGAAAATTACCTGACATCCAGTTTTTTATGTCGTTTACACAATCTTCTATCTTACTGATTGTGTCAGTATCATTTGGTTTGGCTGATATATACAGCTGTGTGTCATCTGCATAGCAGTGAAAATTTATGCCATGTTTATGAATAATTTCTCCTAGTGGAAGCATATAGAGTGTAAATAATAGCAGTCAGTCAAATATGATTTGAACCAAGAGAGTGCGAGTCCTTTAACACCTACTGTATTTTCTAGCCTCTCCAGTAAAATGTTATGATCTACCGTATCAAACGCTGCGCTAAGATCTAATAGAACAAGAAAAGAGACACATCAATTATCAGAAGACATTAACAACTCGTTAACTACTCTAATTAATGCGGTTTCGGTACTATGGTTGGGTCTAAATCCAGATTGAAATTTTTCGTGAATACAATTTTCATTCAAAGAAGAGCATAACTGTTTGGAAACTACTTTTTCTAATATCTTAGAGACAAAAGGAAGATTTGAAATTGGCCTATAATTAGCTAGAACATGTGGATCAAGATTAGGTTTTTTAATCAGGGGTTTAATAACAGCACTTTTAAACAATTTAGGAACATACCCAAGGCTAAGGGATGCATTGATTTCATGTAAGCAGGGGCTCTACAATAGCTGGGAGTACATTTTTAAGTAAACGAGTTGGAACAGGATCGAGTATACACGATGATGACTTTGATGATTTAATCAACACAGTTAGTTCATTTAGACATTCTGTTTCAAAACACTGAACATTATTAAAGAGTTAACCCCCATTATGACTATAACATTCTCTAATATTTTAAAGTCTTTTTACCAAAAGTTTGTTGTGTGCTTAAAGACATTTGTGCCTATTTAGTAAATATGGCATTTTTGCAATTTTATTAAAAGCATGGCATGCAGTACACATTCAAAATTACTCCAAAGGTGTTCAGTGCAGATAAGATTAGGACTCTGTGAAGTCTGCTGAATCTTCCTCACATAAAAACATGTCTTAATGGACTTTGCTTTGTGCATAATATCACATTCATGCTGAAACAGGAAATGGGTTTTGTAAAAGGGGTGGTTAAGGACAACAGAAAGGATTCAACACCAAGCTGATTTTGGACTCATTGAAGTGGTTGAACAGAATTAGAACAAAAAGAAGAAGCCACGAAAACAACATCCAGTCACACTCACTGAGTGACTAAAAAAGGAAATTATATCACCTGCTGCTTTCACATGATGAAAATATATAAGGATAAGAGGTAAGTGAATGTGACCGAGCAAATGTCACACTGATCAGTTTATTAGTGCTGATAAATGCTAGAGTGGAAATGTAGTTTGCCTAAAACTAAGGCTTGTTGGCCTGTGCTTTCTCCTGCTGATGGCAGAGGGTGTCACGGGTCAACTTGTTACAGGTTTTACTCAAACTTTACCTAAAAAGCACATGATTCAGTCTTAAAAGTTATGGTATCATATGTCTAAAATGTACAAACTGCATCAGCAATGTGGAACAGTGGTCACAAGATCAAATAAATAAATCAACATCAGTGAAGCTTTATGGAAAGTTCTAGAGCAGTGCTCCTTTCCTTGAAAAAGTATTTCATGTAGGTAAACAAAAACTCCATTACTGTGTCCTTTTTGTGTATTCTGGTTATGTCCTTGGCCTGACCAATCATAAAAAATCTCTGTCTGGTTAACAAAACTGAGTGATTAGATGTGTTTTGAAATTCACTTTGTATAATCCAATAATTTATGCAATTTAATAAAGGCAGAGGGTTATGAAGATAAAAAGTACACTTCTGGCATTTACCTTCTCTGCCCCTCCAGGTCAGTACATACTGCCAACGAGAGTGGTTTTTCATTTTGTTAAGATGTAACAACACACATAGTAATGTTGCATATTTAAATGTAGCGAGAACAGTGTATTCATACACACTGAGGTAAATCATATTTAGAGGAATAATAATTAAAAGCCATGCCCATCCTAAGACCTACCTTAAAATTACCCTCTGATCATGACTTTTCATTTTATTTTAGGCTAATAACACAACAGCAAAAACAACACTGTGTACAAATGTAACATTGGTTTAGCTATTCAATCTCTATTAGCAAATTAATTTTTGTTTTAGAGCTTCTTGACTCATGTTTCCATGCTAGAGCAACAAGCTTTAGACCAATATGTGCAGTGCCAGTTGTTGGCTGGAGTGATATAGATCATCCATTACTGGACTCTGGAGAAGTAAAATTACATTATCTAAAATTACAAATTATGTTCTATGATCAGGCAGTCTTGTTGGTAATCTCTCAGTTGAAGATGTTTTTAATGGTCTAACGAAGTTCCTTTTTCTGATGGGAATAACTTCTTCCCACTCCTGAGAATTCCTGAGCTTTCAACTTTAAGGGAACACATTAGACAATGACTACCTGTTTTAGCATGGCAAACCTTTCACACCAAAAGCAAGATCCAAAAGAAGTGTTTTTTAAGTTTGTTTTGGATTAACTTGATTGTTCTGCACAAAAGTCCATTTTAACCCCAACCAACACATTTTTTTGTGACAGAACAAAAAACACAAAGTTGTGATTTAGGCCTTCGCTAAGTGAAGCAAATTTCTGTTATGCTCTTTGCATTCTTTATAATTTAGTAGAAACTTTTCACAAATAAAGTGGATGTGCACTCAAACCTGTGCTAATGCAGTTAGTGGATGAAAACTGCATTAGCATTACCTATGCTGCTATAACTGGAAAATTACCAATTATCTTCTAATCTCATAGTGCCAGCTCAGCTACTACATTTGTCTTCAATAACACTTGTTGATGCATCTATCATGCAGCAAATGCTAAGGCAGTCAATCATTAGACCGCTTGACCACAGGTCATTTCTACAGTATGCTGTAGTAGATGGGAAGATTTGAGAGGAGAGGTTAACAGAAACAAATTGAGAAAGTGTATGTGCAAGCATATAGCTGTTTTTGTGCCAGGGGAAGGTGTAATTTAATGTGCCATTATGCAGCTAACATTTTAGTGTGATGAAAGTAAAAGGTGCATATAAACAGAAGTACCTAATATTTTAATTACCATTATTGTATATGGGCATTGCACATAATCTTGGTGATCTGGCTTCAATCCTTACCACTAGTCATTTTCTTTGAGGGTTTCACCCAGGTGCTCTGTTTTTTTGCCTGATAAGGATGAAGCAGTTAGTGGAAACATATAAATTAATGCTTGTGTAGACCTGGTGTTGTGCAACCTGCTATGCACACACTGACTGGCAGGTAAAGAGGGCAGGGTGACTACACTTAAAAACATTTCATGCATCTTATTAACTTTCCTTGATACACCTGGGAAAACTGTAAATGTTTATCTAAGACTCTTGCTTGCTCCCTTGCTAGCGCTCCCCAGCTTGTAAAAAGTAGTGACTTTTGGTGTCTTTAGCTTCCATGGCTTCTTACGGCTTTTGTAGCAACTTTTTGAGCTTTTTTAGTTGCTACGCATTTTCTAATTTGAACTGTTTACTTTCTCTAGAAAACTTTTTAGTTGTAATTTCCCAGTGGACTGAGTAGCTGAATGAGTTTAATACATTTCTATTTGTCCAGGTGTCATCACAATGCAGAGGTACTGCTGACTAGATTTAGTGGTGGTGACATTTGTCATCAAAAATAGTACTTTAGCTTATCTCTAGGGAAAATAAAGAGAATGGCTTACATTAGCAATTATTCATTTTATTTGTGGTTGCTCACTCTGACATTTTCCAAAGTCTTGGACAGCACCATTCTCTATTCATGTGTTTTATTTCTCAGAAACATTAAAGCTAGTGACCCCCAGCATGTGGAATGTACATTTCGTTTCAAAGCTTTACATGCCTAGAACAATTATTACAGATATTAACCAAATACAAAAAAGACTAAAGTGACATTTCAAGATGAAAGTTAACTTTTGAAAATTCAGCTGATTTGTTAGTGAATCCAAGATAAGTTTTGCCTTATTACTTTTATAATAAAATGGTAAGTGATTATTAAAATATTACACAGCACAACACAGTCAAATGTCCAATTATTTTTCATAGTAAATGGCCAATTAGGGCAGCCAATCCACCTTCTGCATGCCTTTTAGGAGATAAGAAGAAATGAATTAACAGAAGGAAACTCTTACATTAACAGAAAGAATGTTCAGTGGTTTAAGTAAGTATTCAGAGCCTTTTTGCACACTTTATTGTGTTATGGATTTGATTTAGAATTGGCATAATTGCTACACTTTATGGCCAAAAGATTTTGAAGTACTTCTGTTTTCACTTTTAGGACAAATCCCACCAAGCTCTCTCAGGTTGCAGTATCTGTGAACTGCTTTCTTCAGGTCTGTCCACAAATGTTAGATGGGGTGTAGACTACTTTGTTTATTCATTAAATTTAGTTGCTGCTTAATCCGGCACAGATAACACGGGTGGCAGACAGAATTACACCCAAACCATTTTATTAATTTATCCAATCCACTTTAATTCAGCATGAACTCTTTATCATATCCAGTCATATATGAGAGCTGGAAATTTATTAAAGTGCTTTTTAACAGTGGGAGAAAAATAGAGTACCAAGAGGAAACTTATGCTTTTAGAAAAAGCCAAACAGACAGTACAGATCAAGACTAGGCTTCCTGGAGCTATGTGCATGGCTGGATTACTGACCGGGCCAGTGGGGCCAGCGCCCAGGGGTCCTTGAGGTCAGGGGGCCCCGGGGGGGCCCTGGCCCAAAACATTTTGCGATGCCTATCAACATTCATGATACAATATATTTTTATTTCCAAGGGCCCTCCATTTTAAGGATCCTCTGACTATTAGGGACTTTGACCCCAGGGCCTCTTGGGGGCCCTAGCCATGCTTTTGGGCCCCTTATGAAAAAACTCTTTGCCCAGGGGCCCAGACTATCCTTAATCCGTCCTTGGCTGTGTGACACTGTTCCACTATTCAGAACTCCTCTATGAGGATGCAGGTTGTGTCCCAAACCACATACCACATTCAATGAAAGTAATGGCATCCATTTTATGACTTTTTGCACTAATTTGTCATAATATTGCACCATGTAGTTTGAAACATACTCATACCAATGGGAATGGCAGACATACACTTTAATTTATGATACTTTATGACTCACATTGTGGTTCAGATTCCCATAATGCACCAACAAGCTGCTGCTGTTGTTTTTGGTCAGGGAAATCTGTTTGATTTGTGTTCTTGCTCTATCACTTCACCTCACATCTGTTTTTTAAAATAAGACACTTGTCTTTATACTTTATTTCTTTCATTTTATAGTTTTTAAGTGCTCAGTCTTTTGCTGCAATTTTTTTCCCATTAAGTGCAAAACTGCTAGTACCAGGGAAAGTATAGCCAATTGATCTGTGAGAATCACCCGCTGCTTGTAGTCACATATCTATAAACCTGGCTCAAAGCAGTTGAATGGTCGATTTCAGACACAAGAAAATAACACCATGTCTGAGTTTAGCATCTGCTAGACTTTCTGTGACATTTTTTTAATATGGTACATGAATAGTACAGGCTGTGCTGACCTTTTGCTTGTGGCGTGAAGGACAATATTTTCATCTTTCATTATGTGCAAGATCAATACTAATTTAAAACACTGCTGTATAATATGAGGGACAGGTGGTACTTATCTTTTAATTTTTCAGGGTTAGAGTATAATTTCTACTGCTTTGCCCCCTAAATGATATTACATATTGCACTCTGCCTTTTATGTCATTTTTAGATGAAGTGCCTTTAATAAATACCATTTTGTACCATGCATTTCTTATAGTGGAAAAAGAGACTTTTCAAAACTTTCCATAACGTAGTATCCATCAGTGTTCCTATCAGTTGCTGATATGGCAGGAATTTCATATTGGAGTTGGTCCCCCCCAATGTTCAACTTTTGGCTACACATCCAACTGAACAACGCATCCAAATCTTCAGATATAATTTCTACAAATATTATCTCTGAACTCTATTTTTATCTTGACATGGTTCATTTAAATAGATGCAACTTAAAAAAAGCAGACTAAAACAATAAATGCCTTTTTAAAGCCAAGGGTACTGCTACAACTCGCACAGGTCATCTCAATAATTGGAACACCTGGTGAAAAAAACACATTACAATAACCTGGATGTGTCCCTTTGAGAGAAGTTGTGTCTTTAAAACAATATGGCCAGAGTATGATGCTAGTAAACATCCCTTAGCAAGAATCTGAACCAGATGTAGCTCCCCTTGAAGGTCTTTTGATGTTTTTTTCTGTAAATAAATGTGTGGAATTAATTAACCTTTAGGTTGGATGATATTGGCTACACAAATCAGTGTGCTGCATACACAGGTAAACAAAAGCCTTAGGGAATTGTCTATTTTAATCCATATTGTCTTGTTTTTGTGCAGCAAAGCATGTAGCCAAGAAATAAAGGTAAATATAAAGCATGTAGTGCCAACCATTATTTGGAAAACACAATGATTCCTCTCATTGTTTGGAATTTTATGACAAAACAACAAAATAATTTTTGGTGGTAAGAATTAACACATTCAAAACCAGCATTAAATGATCATTTAAACATTTAAAGAATTTAGCTGTTTTGCTTTACTTAAAATCTGTGTTGGTGATCGTAATCATGAGTTGGTACAAAAGCAGTACCCATGAAAGGCTGAGTCTTTGAGAAGTAAAGATGGGCAGAAGATTTCCAGTCTGTCAACAAATACGTGAGAAAAACAATGTTTCTTAAAGGAATATTGAAAGGGATTTGCATAATAACATTAAATGATTCATGGAATCTAGAGGAATTTTTATGTGTAAAGGACAAGGGTGCAAACCTAAGCTGAACACCCATGATCTCTGATTGCTTAGACTGCACTGCATCATGAACTGTCATTCATCAGTAGATGTAACCACATGGACAAGAGACGACTTTGGTAGTCCTTTTAAAAAATTTACTGTGCAAAAAAGTAGCCTTATGTTAACCATGCCCAGAAGTGGTTTTGAGTACTCGAGGCTTTGAGGCATCTGAGATGCACCATGACATGGTGGAAATGTGTATTGTTGTCAGATGAATCAGTATTCCAGGTATTTTTGGAAGAAATTGACACCACGTGCTTTAAGACAAAGATGAAAGGACAATCCTGACTGTTACCAGCAACAGCTTGCCTCTCACAGCAGCAGACCTAAGCCTCCTCAGGAAGTAAAGTTATTTGTGGCCCTTCTCCCATCCCAATTTGTCACTCAGATGAACACAGTTACTTGTAGGTGATAATTTCCTCGATGTTTTTACCCTGGATGGACAATTTAAATATTACACTGTTTTTAACTTAAAACAAGATAAATAATCTTCCTCTCACATAAGTGGCCTGGTCAGGGTCATGGTGGGTCTGTTTTCCCTGAAATCACTGGGTGCAATGCAGTAACACACTCTGGACAGGGCGCCAATTAATTGCATGGCCATTTTTGGTAGGAAAAAATGGAGTTGCAGCACAAAGGGATGTTTCACAAAGTACTAAAGCAGGGGACTGAATAATAGTGCACAAAAAAAATTTTAAGACTTTTTTTTGTCACGCAGGGTCTAAGACAGGACAAAGGGGGCGGACACACATGCAGAGATGTACACACAAACTATAATTTATTAAGAACAAAACACAAGACAAATGGAGCAAACAAGACGGACAAGACTAACAGGGCTAACAAACTAACAAGGCTAAACAGAATGAACTAGGCTAAACAGGGCAAACTAGGCTAAACAGGGCAAACTAGACTAAACATGACAAAACATGAAAAACTAGACTAAACATGACAAACTAGACTAAACAGGGCAAACTAGACTAAACAGGGCAAACTAGACTAAACAGGGCAAACTAAACTAAACATGACAAAACATGACAAACTAGACTAAACATGGCAAACTAGACTAAAAATGGCAAACTAGACTAAAAATGGAAAACTAGACTAAACAGAGAAAACTAGACTAAACAAGGCAAACTAAACTTAACATGGCAAACTAGACTAAACATGGCAAACTAGACTAACTAGACTGAACATGGCAAACTAGACTAAACAGGGCAAACTAGACTAAACATGGCAAACTAGACTAACTAGACTGAACATGGCAAACTAGACTAACTAGACTGAACATGGCGAACTAGACTAAACAGGGCAAACTAGACTAAACATGGCAAAACATGACAAACTAGACTAAACATGGCAAACTAGACTAAAAATGGCAAACTAGACTGAACATGGCAAACTAGACTAAACAGGGCAAACTAGACTAAACAGGGCAAAACATGACAAACTAGACTAAACATGGCAAACTAGACTAAACATGGCAAACTAGACTAAACATGGCAAACTAGACTAACTAGACTAAACAGGGCAAACTAGACTAAACATGGCAAAACATGACAAACTAGACTAAACATGGCAAACTAGACTAACTAGGCTAAACAGGGCAGACTAGACTAAAAATGGCAAACTAGACTAACTAGACTAAACAGGGCAAACTAGACTAAACAGGGCAAACTAGACTAAACAGGGCAAACTAGACTAAACAGGGCAAACTAGGCAAACTAGACTAAAAATGGCAAACTAGACTAACTAGACTAAACATGGCAAACTAGACTAACTAGACTAAACATGGCAAACTAGACTAAACATGGCAAACTATGCTAACTAAGAAAACTAGACTAAACAGGGCAAACTAGACTAAACAGGGCAAACTAGACTAAACATGACAAAACATGACAAACTAGACTAACCATGGCAAACTAGGCAAACTAGACTAAAAATGGAAAACTAGACTAACTAGACTAAACAGGGCAAACTAGACTAAACAGGGCAAACTAGACTAAACAGGGCAAA
The DNA here is from genome assembly GCF_030014385.1 of Trichomycterus rosablanca. Lineage (NCBI taxonomy): Eukaryota > Metazoa > Chordata > Actinopteri > Siluriformes > Trichomycteridae > Trichomycterus > Trichomycterus rosablanca. The sequence goes on along the minus strand of NC_085988.1, from coordinate 68,786,011 downwards.
CTAGGCAAACCAGACTAAAAATGGCAAACTAGACTAACTAGACTAAACATGGCAAACTAGACTAACTAGACTAAACATGGCAAACTAGACTAAACATGGCAAACTATGCTAACTAAGAAAACTAGACTAAACAGGGCAAACTAGACTAAACAGGGCAAACTAGACTAAACATGACAAAACATGACAAACTAGACTAACCATGGCAAACTAGGCAAACTAGACTAAAAATGGAAAACTAGACTAACTAGACTAAACAGGGCAAACTAGACTAAACATGGCAAACTAGACTAAACATGGCAAACTAGGCTAACAAGGCAAACTAGACTAACAAGACTAAACCCTAAGCTAAGCTAACAAACTAAAGGCTAACAAGACAAATATAACTAAACACAGCATAAACTAGGCTAAATAAGCTAACCTAAACTCTAAGCTAATAATGCTAAACACTAAGCTAACAAAACTAACAAGCTAAGCTAACAAACAAAGCTAACAAGACTAACAAACTAAACTAACAAGACTTAACAAGACTAACTAAGCTAACAAGACTAAGCTAACAAGACAAACCAGACTAAAATAACAAGGCTAAACAAGATTTACAAGAATGACAAGATTTACAAGAGTAAAAAGCAAGAACAAACCAAGTCATACTCCCAACCACACCAAGAGTTAATGGGGAAAATAGCTTCCAAAGTCTGTTCTTCTTTTTCTTCTTCTTCTTCTTCTGTTAATGGCAGTTGGCAAACCAATGTAAAGATGCATTTACCGCCACCAACTGGACTGTGTAATACGAGATATCGGGGAAAAAAGAAAAAAAAAATACCTAGATTCTATTATATATTTCTATTTCTTTTAATTCCAAAGTTTGTTTTCCAGCTTTGAGGGCAGCTGGAGCTAATCAGTCCAAATGAACCAATCAGTGAAGGGGTGTGGCAGGAGACAGCGTGTGCTCACGGAGAGGGGGGTGTGGCACACAGGAGCTTATTGTGACATTTTTTTTTCATTTCTAGGCACAGGGAAATACGGAGCCCCTTAGTACGGAGCCCCTTAGGGGTCACTAAGGAAAAAAATATATATGAAGACAAAATCCGTACCCTCGGTTTAGTAATCCGTACCCTCGGTTTAGTAATCCGTACGCACGGATTAGTAAACCGTACCCTCAGTTTAGTAATCCGTACCCTCAGTTTAGTAAACCGTACCCTCGGTTTAGTAATCCGTACCCTCAGTTTAGTAAACCGTACCCTCAGTTTAGTAAACCGTACCCTCGGTTTAGTAATCCGTACCCTCGGTTTAGTAAACCGTACCCTCAGTTTAGTAAACCGTACCCTCGGTTTAGTAATCCGTACCCTCGGTTTAGTAAACCGTACGCACGGATTTGTAAACTGTACTCTTAGTTTAAAGTCCGTCCGCGGTCACGCTAACTGCGCTACAAGTTTTACTGTGCGCCCACACCCCGTTTTACGGTAATACAGTTGCGAAGCATTGAAGAGGATAAAGCATCTTTTTGCAGCTTAATATATTAGATATAATAAACACACACACACACACACACACACACACATATATATATACAGTGTATCACAAAAGTGAGTACACCCCTCACATTTCTGCAAATGTACACCCTTTAAACTGAGGGTACGGTTTACTAAACTGAGGGTACGGTTTACTAATCCGTGCGTACGGTTTACTAAACCGAGGGTACGGATTTCGTCTTCACATATTTTTTTTCCTTAGTGACCCCTAAGGTACGGAGCCCCTTAGGGGTCACTAAGGAAAAAAAATATGTGAAGACGAAATCCGTACCCTCGGTTTAGTAAACCGTACGCACGGATTAGTAAACCGTACCCTCAGTTTAGTAAACCGTACCCTCAGTTTAGTAAACCGTACGCACGGATTAGTAAACAGTACCCTCGGTTTAGTAAACCGTACCCTCGGTTTAGTAAACCGTACCCTCGGTTTAGTAATCCGTACCCTCGGTTTAGTAATCCGTACCCACGGTTTAGTAATCCGTACCCTCGGTTTAGTAATCCGTACGCACGGATTGTCTGCGCTACAAGTTTTACTGTGCGCCCACACCCCGTTTTACGGTAATACAGTTGCGAAGCATTGAAGAGAATAAAGCATCTTTTTACAGCTGGGGTGATGGGATAGCAAACTTATTAAAAAGTCAAATCAAAATCTTATCAAATGCCACCCCACAATCATAAATAACACGAGTACTCATCTTGTGATTTGAGACTATTTTACCGTAGGAATTTAGAATAATAGGATTGCAAACCAACGTAAAGTGAAATGTACAGTATAAATGTCTGAGACTCATAAAGTCAGTAAGTAGAAGTAGGAGTATTCTTTAAGAGTCTGATGGGGTGATTTGATAATAATTTGATTTGCATTTCACTTTACGTTGGTTTGCAATCCTATTATTCTAAATTCCTAGGGTAAAATAGTCTCAAAATCACAAGATGAGTACTAGTGTTATTTATTGATTTATTTATTGTTTATTTATTGTTATTGATTTGACTTTTTAATAAGTTTGCTATCCCATCACCCCAGACTAATACAGTAAAGATGTATGAAATGTATTCCATTAATAAAAGAGTTAATGCTCTTAAAGAAAAAAGTGGAGTACTTTGATAATAATTTGATTTGCTTATTTTAGACCTTTCAAATTGGTCTGTAAGAATTCCACTTGTTTTAATGGAATTTTAAAATTTTACATTTGCATAATTTTACCATGTTATGTGCTTTTGTTGCCTATATATATATATATATATATATATATATATATATATATATATATATATATATATATATATATATATATATATATATAGTTGCGAAGCATTGAAGAGCTTAACATACTATATATTAGATATAACAAACACACACACACACACACACACACATATATATATATATATATATGTGTGTGTGTGTGTGTGTGTGTGTGTGTGTGTGTTTATTATATCTAATATATTAAGCTGCAAAAAGATGCTTTATCCTCTTCAATGCTTCGCAACTGTATTACCGTAAAACGGGGTGTGGGCGCACAGTAAAACTTGTAGCGCAGTTAGCGTGACCGCGGACGGACTTTAAACTAAGAGTACAGTTTACAAATCCGTGCGTACGGTTTACTAAACCGAGGGTACGGATTACTAAACCGAGGGTACGGTTTACTAAACTGAGGGTACGGTTTACTAAACTGAGGGTACGGATTACTAAACCGAGGGTACGGTTTACTAAACTGAGGGTACGGTTTACTAAACCGAGGGTACGGATTACTAAACCGAGGGTACGGTTTACTAAACTGAGGGTACGGTTTACTAAACTGAGGGTACGGTTTACTAATCCGTGCGTACGGATTACTAAACCGAGGGTACGGATTACTAAACCGAGGGTACGGATTTTGTCTTCATATATATTTTTTTCCTTAGTGACCCCTAAGGGGCTCCGTAGGGAAAAGCTACAGAACTCTTTGTTCCTGTACACTGCTCAGTCTGCTGTCACAACACACAAGGACAAACAGAGCAGAAGAAACAAGAGTGAATGAAGTGCACTGCACATGTCATACAGACTTGTGTGCAAATCTGTGCAAATGTTTACCTGTGTAGTTGTTATTTAAAATTGTAATTTTAACACCAACAAGATTTCATAAATACTGTATTCTCTGGCAATCTTTTTAGGATTTTTTAGGATTTCTACCTTGAAGATTGCAACCATTTTTCACTGTGCAAACAGATGATCTGATGAATGAATAACGTGTGATGATGTGCAGTTATAGAAAAATAGTCAAAAGAAGGATGCTGATATTTAAATGGATTTTCTTTCCTATACGTGATAACGTAACTTTACTTAACTTTGACGTACTTGGTCTGGTTCCACAGAGAAACACTGGGCGCAAAGAAGGAATACCCTGGACTGGGCCTCGCAGGGCATTTTGTGACAACCAGTTTTCAGTTCCTCTCTGTCCCTTTTCTATCCACTTTCTCCAATTTGGGCTGCTTATGTTTTTGCGTCTTTTATTTGTTTTGGTTATTTTGGCTACCTGATTTATTTGCATATACCCCTTTTTGTTTGTGTTTTTTTTAGCCACAGTATCTACCCTGGTTACAAAAGGAGCTCTACCAAAAGCATGAAATGAAGCCCACACCAAAAAGAAATGAACAGGGTGAAGGGTGCTTAACCAAGGTAGAACAATACTTCATATTTTAAATGAATTCTGGGCAAATTTGTCTAGCTTTTAGTTGTGTAAATAAATTGAAAACTATGTGTGGTAATCTCATGAGGTTAGAATACATTTCTAAAGACATTGGTAAAAGTTTTTTGCAAAATATGGCAACAACCAGTACTAAAACAAGTACAGTCAACATGGCATTGTTATTTATGTTTACATCCTAAATTGAGATTTCATGTAATGCAGGCTGCTCCTGCCACCTGCAACAACCTAGTTCTTGGGAAAATAAAGAAAAGACAAGGAACCCTAAACACAAGCCGTAATGGTTAAACACAAGCAATAAGCCCTCTACTATCTGCATCCACTGGGTCGCCACACAGCTTGCTTATCCAGGGTGGTTTCAAAGTGACACCCCTAAACAGCTGCAATACTAGTGGATATCCTGAAAATAGGTAAAGTGTGCTGGCTTCATACACCAGCAGATAACCAGAACAGTACATGTTCTGCATCACAGTTTCAGAGAAGAGCAGGTTTACTAAACAGGGGAATTGTCAAACCTATGAAAGATTAACTGTGAAATAAGACTCTCACCCAAAAAGAGTTAATGCTATGAAGGTGCAGATAACACATAAATCATAGGCACCTCTGTGCCCCATTTGCAAGCCAAATTGGCAATACAGAAGAAACAGCTGTTCTTAAATCACTACAGGAGATTTCTTCATAAACTGAAAGTCTCATAATTCAAGGTGGGAAGTGAGGGGACTGAGAAGTGCCCACAAATCCTGAATAGGTGCAGGAAGGGGGGTGCCCATGCTGCTTTCATACTCCAGCCGAAAGACCAAGTCCAGCATCACTGTTCTAGAGGAAGGGTTACTAGAAAGATGTACTGGCAAATCTGTAAATTAACAAAGTGTAAATTACTGTCAATTAAAAAGAACAGACACATCAATCATCTGCGGCTTTGTGCCCCCTCTGCCAGGCCAAAAATGACAATGCAGAAAGACAACTCCAACACGACTCATTACTGAACTCATTCAGCAGCTGAATCATGTTAAAAATGTTTATGAATTTATCAACACATTTGGTTTAAACTGAAAGCTGCAGAACAGGCAGAATTAAATCTCTAAAATTATGTGTTAATATATAGTGAAATACCATCCCAAAATAATAAAAGCTGAAAAAATGACATTTAATAATGCCAATGTATTGTCAATTTAGACTAAAGTCTTCTTTTTCAAATGATTAATATTTCTCTGGTTCTGTTCACTCTAAAATCAGCAGTAATAAATAAAGGTTTAAGGTCAGTCTTTTGTTTGCTTGGTCCACTGTTTATTTACAGACAGAAACCATTGCTTTGCATTTAAAAAAAGTGGGCTGAGAAATCAGATTAAGTAAAATGAGAAACTAGCAAATTGTCTTCTGGCAGCGCTCAGTGCCCTCAACTGTAACTCAGTGTCAGTTGCAATGCAACAGGAGGAAGGAGAATGGTCGATAACATCGACAGGTCCAGCTAACAGGTCAGTGCAGACAGAGAGAGCCCTATACTATAAAATAATTTACTGCTGTCTGGGTGTTTGTGGTCACTGAGAACAAGCTTAGGACAAGAGATCAGTTATTCAGCCACACTTATTGCTACCAGGCATATAAAATGTCTATAATATATCAATAAAATACATGCAACTACATCCCATTAGAGCAAGATTGTGAGGTTCACAAAGTGAGGTTCATGAAGACATTATTTGATGAGTTTGGTATGAAGACACTTCAGTGGCTTACTGAAGTACCTGTTCTCAACCACACTAAACACCTTTGATATATATTGAAACATTGACAATATGCCACGCTGGAAAGGCCGGAATGAGAATTTTAACATGAAGTTGTGTGTTCTCTGTATGTGTTTTGTGTGTTCTCACATGCAGAATAACAAAACTGAATGTATAAACTTGTTAAACTAGACTTTAATGTACACAGTTAGAAAGATACAGGGCAAAATGGCATCCACTGATGACCAAAAGAAACACAAATGCTCATCTTGTTTTTCCCAAAAAATTTTTTGATGACCCTCAAGACTTTTGGGATAATATTCTGCAGACTAATAGGTTAAAGATAAAAGACATGGGACATGTTACATCTGGCATAAAGCTAACACTGCATTCCACAACAAGAACATCATTAACAGTGAAACATGGTGAGATAATGTGATGGTCTGTGACTGCTTTGCTTCTACAGTACCTGGACAACTTGTCATAATTAATGAAATCAACAATCCTGCTCTTTATCAGAAAATCCAAATAAAGGGTGTCTGCCTGTCAGTTTGTAACCTAATACTCAAGCACAGTTGGGTTATGTAGCAGGACATTGATTCAAAGCACACAAGCAAGTCCACATCTGATTGACTCAAAATAAACTAAATTAAGGTTTTTACAGGGCAATATAAGTTTTGAATAAATATTTATTTTTAATTAATAGAATGATCATTTCAAAGCAACATTTTGTGTTTACTAGTGTTGTCTAAAGCTTACATTAAATTAGCTGAAAGAACTAAAACATTTGAATGCAACAAGTAAACAAAAATAGAAGAAATTGGGAAGAGGCTCTGTAATCACTGGGATATGTGGCATACCTAACTTGCATAAAAGGGCAAAAATCCTAAATTACCCGCTCGCCAAGGTGTTGAAACCCAGAGCAAAACAAACTTCAGCACCAGTGTTGTGGACCACAAAACGTGGAGGCCGAGGGCGGGGCTGGCTGATCACACACGGCTGGCAGCAGATAAATGGCTCAGCTGCAATGCCAAGGGAAGAAGAAAAAAAGGCCCGTGTAGAGAGCAGAAGGGGAAAACTCTCCAGGAGAGAACCACGCACTAATCCCTCTGTTCTCTCTCTCTCTCTCTCTTTTGCAACAGGCCACACGACAGACCCTTTAACAAGTCCCTCTGCCAGGACTCCGACACATAGTGTTTCTTTGCCGCCTCAATTGCGGTGTAGTTTTTAGTTTCGGTTTTTTCTTTGCATCCGTTTTCAGACTCGGTGCCTATGTTTACCAAATTTCTGTTTTCTGAGTCTGTAATAAACTTTATGCTATCTGGCTAAGCCTGTGTCTGGTGTGTGTGTGTTCAGCCCAGATGTCGGTTCCGTTTACAATAGCTACACACATTTTTCTTTATTATAATTTTTATGACAGTTAAAAAATTATGACTACTATCACTAAGTCTCTGAGAGCTGGAGAAGCAATTTTCAGTAAGGTATGGTATCCCATTTGCTCGTAAAAAATTGGATTAAACTCAATATTTGAATTAAGAATTTTTTTTTTTGACATGTTTGACATTATCTTAATGCACATTTACAGAATCCAGGTCCAAGGAAATACTGGGACCCATCATCCTTGGGTGGCCTAGAGGATATTGAGTTAATTGGAATTAGATTAAGCATACACAACATGTAAAATTATTTCTGACAAAAGTTATAACAAGTGAAAAGCAAAAGAGCATTTGAGTTCATCATATTTCAGTCTAGCCTTAGTAATACTAATACTAATACTGACTTCAGGACATTGTGTGTGCAGACATTGCAGATTTCCATCATATTCAGCAGGAGTGCCATTGTTGGCATGGCAGCCTCAAACTTGCAACCGTGGGTAAAAAGGTTCATGTCAGAGCCACCTCAAGGTAAAAACAGTACATGTAGCTAAAATGTCATATGAACAAAATCATTAATAGTAAGATGTCATTTGTTTAGAGAAAAGCATGAGATTCTGGCACGCTTAATTATTACAGCATAACTATGAGGAACTAGGAGGTAATTATTTGTCCAGTTGGTTGTCCTCTTATCATTGCATTGTTTTATTAAATCATTTGAGAGAGAGAGAGAGAGAGAGAGAGAGAGAGAGAGAGAGAGAGAGAGAGAGAGAGGGAGAGTAAAAATCCTTCACTATCTGATTGTGATAGCCTTTGTGAAGAGAAACCAGGGTGCATCAGGGGCAGGTCTACATGTGGGCTCAGGTGGGCATTCAGGGATAAGAGATAAGATCAGAGGAATAATTTAATACTGTTAAAGGCAGTAGTGGCGTAACTGGAACATGATCTTTGGTGATAATTTGACTTATTTAAGTGGGCAACAACAACATTTACATTTTACATTTTCAGCATTTAGCAGACGCTTTTATCCAAAGCGACTTACACAGTGAGCGGAACACGATGAGCAGTTGAGGGTTAAGGGCCTTGCTCAGGGACCCAACAGTGGCAACTTGGTGGTGGCAGGGCTTGAACCAGCAACCTTCTGTTTACTAGTCCAGTACCTTAACCACTGAGCTTTCCATAAATATTGCATGTAACGGTATTTAATTTATTAATGGTATGTTATTTATTTTTGAGACTGGGCAATGATGGACGGGGCAATGATGGAACATTTAACAAAAGTAACAAAAGTAATTGTGTGAGCCCTATGTAAAACTATTTTGTACCTTTCCAACAAGCCAACAACTGTGAATAGCAACAAATCAACATAGCTGGCTGGCTTGCTAATCACTAAACCAGTGGCCAACAAGTGACATTTATACAAAAGTATAATATATATATATATATATATGAGGGGTGTACTCACTTTTGTGATACACTGTATATATATATAATATATATATATATATAATATATATATATATATATATATATATACAGTGTATCACAAAAGTGAGTACACCCCTCACATTTCTGCAGATATTTAAGTATATCTTTTCATGGGACAACCCTGACAAAATGACACTTTGACACAATGAAAAGTAGTCTGTGTGCAGCTTATATAACAGTGTAAATTTATTCTTCCCTCAAAATAACTCAATATACAGCCATTAATGTCTAAACCACCGGCAACAAAAGTGAGTACACCCCTAAGAGACTACACCCCTAAATGTCCAAATTGAGCACTGCTTGTCATTTTTCCTCCAAAATGTCATGTGATTTGTTAGTGTTACTAGGTCTCAGGTGTGCATAGGGAGCAGTTGTGTTCAATTTAGTAGTACAGCTCTCACACTCTCTCATACTGGTCACTAAAAGTTCCAACATGGCACCTCATGGCAAAGAACTCTCTGAGGATCTTAAAAGACGAATTGTTGCGCTACATGAAGATGGCCAAGGCTACAAGAAGATTGCCAACACCCTGAAACTGAGCTGCAGCACAGTGGCCAAGATCATCCAGCGTTTTAAAAGAGCAGGGTCCACTCAGAACAGACCTCGCGTTGGTCGTCCAAAGAAGCTGAGTGCACGTGCTCAGCGTCACATCCAACTGCTGTCTTTGAAAGATAGGCGCAGGAGTGCTGTCAGCATTGCTGCAGAGATTGAAAAGGTGGGGGGTCAGCCTGTCAGTGCTCAGACCATACGCCGCACACTACATCAAATTGGTCTGCATGGCTGTCACCCCAGAAGGAAGCCTCTTCTGAAGTCTCTACACAAGAAAGCCCACAAACAGTTTGCTGAAGACATGTCAACAAAGGACATGGATTACTGGAACCATGTCCTATGGTCTGATGAGACCAAGATTAATTTGTTTGGTTCAGATGGTCTCAAGCATGTGTGGCGGCAATCAGGTGAGGAGTACAAAGATAAGTGTGTCATGCCTACAGTCAAGCATGGTGGTGGGAATGCCATGGTCTGGGGCTGCATGAGTGCAGCAGGTGTTGGGGAGTTACATTTCATTGAGGGACACATGAACTCCAATATGTACTGTGAAATACTGAAGCAGAGCATGATCCCCTCCCTCCGGAAACTGGGTCGCAGGGCAGTGTTCCAGCATGATAATGACCCCAAACACACCTCTAAGACGACCACTGCTTTATTGAAGAGGCTGAGGGTAAAGGTGATGGACTGGCCAAGCATGTCTCCAGACCTAAACCCAATAGAACATCTTTGGGGCATCCTCAAGCGGAAGGTGGAGGAGCGCAAAGTCTCGAATATCCGCCAGCTCCGTGATGTCGTCATGGAGGAGTGGAAAAGCATTCCAGTGGCAACCTGTGAAGCTCTGGTAAACTCCATGCCCAGGAGAGTTAAGGCAGTTCTGTGAAATAATGGTGGCCACACAAAATATTGACACTTCAGGAACTTTCACTAAGGGGTGTACTCACTTTTGTTGCTGGTGGTTTAGACATTAATGGCTGTATATTGAGTTATTTTGAGGGAAGAATAAATTTACACTGTTATATAAGCTGCACACAGACTACTTTTCATTGTGTCAAAGTGTCATTTTGTCAGTGTTGTCCCATGAAAAGATATACTTAAATATCTGCAGAAATGTGAGGGGTGTACTCACTTTTGTGATACACTGTATATACAGTATATATATATATACTGCCCCCCCCAACCCCCCAGCCCTAATAGCCGTAATATATATATTAGGGCTGTCATGCGATTAAAAATTTTAATCGAGATTAATCGCGATTAAAGAGCCAAATTAATCGTGATTAATCGCAATTAAACGCAAACTAATAATTAAGCAAAATTTGAACAGTTATGCACATTTTTATTGCAAGAACCATTTCTAGATGCCACACCAGTGGTGTAACTAGGAGCTCATGGGCCCCAGTTAAAAACAAATCGCATATGCTGATGGCTGAACAGAATGAACTAAAAGTCACTCAGAAGTTACAATTCCTGCCTCTGGTATTTTTAATGCACAGTTTTAGTTTTTTTAGTTTTACTTAACAAAAACATTTTAATATAATAAAAATGACTTGGCGAGTGCAGCCAGGGGGGAGGTGGGGGGTTGGGGGGGCAGTGAGGTGAGTGGTTGAGTTCATGTCGTGGAGGACCCCAGAAACCCCCCCCCCCTTCCCTGGGCCCTGGTGCTTAACCCTTTGATGCACAAGCTAAGCAAACCCCTTCTAATGCACAACATGGGTCAAAAATGACCCATATTCATCCATTCAAGAATATTTTCATGTCAGTAATTCATGTATTTGCTGTCTTAGCTAATAAAAGTTATCTATACTAGAATATGTAAACAGCTAGCAAGCAAATAGTATTGGACATATTCAAGATTCAAGAGCCTAATCTTTGGTTGTCTTTCAAAAGATCAGTAAATATGTTTTTGACTACAAACACTTACAAATGTCAGTAGTTTCTGTCAAATTCCATAGTAAATATATAAGGGTCATTTTTGACCCATATTGTGCATTAGGAGGGTAGTGATACAAAAATGACTTTTATTAAAAAAAGCAAAAAATATAAAACTGAAATAAGGATTTGTGATGATCAAAAACAAGTTAATTGAAAAATTCATGGAAGCTTGAATGACGAAATTAATTTATTGCAAAGATATAGAAAATAAAAACTCAGTTGGGTCACTTTTGACCCAGGTTGTGCATCAAAGGGTTAAGCTTTTTGGCTAACCCAGAAATCATGCTTTCAAAATATTTTAATCTAATATTATGCATCAATAACAAAACACAGATATGATTATTTCATAGATTTGTTAAGAATCTTTTAATACTGTGTTTTGCAGAAACATGACTGGGAAATATTGTTCTATTACCATTCAACCATCTATAAATACCTGAAACAGTCAAGTTACCAGACATTAGCTATAAGTTATTGACTGTAGCTATAAAAAGTGTTAATTAATACAGTCCATGGAAATGCTTAATCCATGTAAATATCAGATACAAATGTGTTTTTAAAAAACTACAAATATCACAAATATAAATCATGTTTATAGCCATGTGATAGAATAACCTGAATAAACTGTAGAGATGAAGCATTACGCAGTTTCACTTCTGTATCAAACAGTACCTGAGGGAAGGAGGCGGAGCTACGCGGTTTTGATGGACAGGTCTAGCAGCCAATGGAGATTTTCGTTACGAAGATCGCGTGATTTCATTTATCTTTTCATCAACATGTAAAAATAGTGAAAACCGCTAAAAGTAGTTTTTCATCGGACAGCGACAATCATTTACTACTTTTTTTCTGTTTGACTGCGCTGGCGGGTCACAAGTAATGCAGTTTAAAACAGAAGATGCGGGCCGCATAAAACCAGATCTGGACAGAACACCCCGGACTTTGGACATACTGCTATAAACAGTCCAGTGTGATCCAGTTAACGTAAAGTTCTGTGTACAGTTCATGCGCTTTACAACCAAATTCATCTAAAATACAGTTCATTACCACAGAGACACATATTTACGTGGCACAAACAGCCAAATAAAAATAGTTAGATTAAAAATTGTAATCTTGATTAATTTTTTTAATCGCGATTAAAATTTTAACGCGTTAATCGCGTTAATTAACGCGTTAAACGACAGCCCTAATATATATATTCTCTGAACAAATGACATCGTACTATGAATGATTTTGTTCATATGACATTTTAGCTACATCTAATGCTTTTACCTTGAGGTGGCTCTGACATGAACATGAATATGACATGCATTTACTGTACATTCGAATACAAAAATTATTAGTTAGTTATATATCGTCCACATCTATTATCAACACAGTGCAGCCAGTCAGTGTAGTTCAAGCTGTTTCCGTTTGCATCTGCCTGTTGCTTACATTTATCTCACTGAAAGCCTGTAGGGGAGATGGCCAGCTCTAACAGGGGTTTAATTATAGCCATCTGAGGAGGGAGGGGAGACCTCCATTAACACCTCACCCCTTCCAGCACTATCGACTAGCAACAGCGTTGCTGTGGTAACTGGGCAATCAAACAGCAAGGCTCATGAATGGTAAATATCTGTCTTAGTAACTCACACACAACGCACATACCCACACAATCTGGTGTGTAGACACGACTGCTATCACAGTACAAACCCAGAATAAACATACTGCATGCCAGTGGTTCCATGCCAGTGGATATTGTATCAATTGAATTACAGATACTGTGGCATTGAAACTGTAAAAAAACAAAGCAAATTGTTTTATGCAAGTGACCATGGGTTTCATGCAAGTGAATATATATACAGGTGCTGGTCATAAAATTAGAATATCATGAAAAAGTTGATTTATTTCAGTAATTCCATTCAAAAAGTGAAACTTGTATATTATATTCATTCATTACAAATAGACTGATATATTTCAAATGCTTATTTCTTTTAATGTTGATGATTATAACTGACAACTAATGAAAACCCCAAATTCAGTATCTCAGAAAATTAGAATATTGTGACAAGGTACAATATTGAAGACACCTGGTGCCACACTCTAATCAGCTAATTAACTCAAAACACCTGCAAAGGCCTTTAAATGGTCTCTCAGTCTAGTTCTGTAGGCTACACAATCATGGGGAAGACTGCTGACTTGACAGTTGTCCAAAAGACGACCATTGACACCTTGCACAAGGAGGGCAAGACACAAAAGGTCATTGCTAAAGAGGCTGGCTGTTCACAGAGCTCTGTGTCCAAGCACATTAATAGAGAGGCGAAGGGAAGGAAAAGATGTGGTAGAAAAAAGTGTACAAGCAATAGGGATAACTGCACCCTGGAGAGGATTGTGAAACAAAACCCATTCAAAAACGTGGGGGAAATTCACAAAGAGTGGACTGCAGCTGGAGTCAGTGCTTCAAGAACCACCACGCACAGACGTATGCAAGACATGGGTTTCAGCTGTCGCATTCTTTGTGCCAAGCCACTCTTGAACAAGAGACAGCGTCAGAAGCGTCTCGCCTGGGCTAAAGACAAAAAGGACTGCTGAGTGGTCCAAAGTTATGTTCTCTGATGAAAGTAAATTTTGCATTACCTTTGGAAATCAAGGTCCCAGAGTCTGGAGGAAGAGAGGAGAGGCACAGAATCCACGTTGCTTGAGGTCCAGTGTAAAGTTTCCACAGTCAGTGATGGTTTGGAGTGCCATGTCATCTGCTGGTGTTGGTCCACTGTGTTTTCTGAGGTCCAAGGTCAACACAGCCGTCTACCAGGAAGTTTTAGAGCACTTCATGCTTCCTGCTGCTGACCAACTTAATGGAGATGCAGATTTCATTTTCCAACAGGACTTGGCACCTGCACACAGTGCCAAAGTTACCAGTACCTGGTTTAAGGACCATGGTATCCCTGTTCTTAATTGGCCAGCAAACTCGCCTGACCTTAACCCCATAGAAAATCTATGGGGTATTGTGAAGAGGAAGATGCGATACACCAGACCCAACAATTCAGAAGAGCTGAAGGCCACTATCAGAGCAACCTGGGCTCTCATAACACCTGAGCAGTGCCACAGACTGATGGACTCCATGCCACGCCGCATTGCTGCAGTAATCCAGGCAAAAGGAGCCCCAACTAAGTATTGAGTGCTGTACATGCTCATACTTTTCATGTTCATACTTTTCAGTTGGCCAACATTTCTAAAAATCCTTTTTTTGTATTGGTCTTAAGTAATATTCTAATTTTCTGAGATGTCAGTTATAATCATCAACATTAAAAGAAATAAACATTTGAAACAATCAGTCTCTGTGTAATGAATGAATATAATATACAAGTTTCACTGTTTGAATGGAATTACTGAAATAAATCAACTTTTTCATGATATTCTAATTTTATGACCAGCACCTGTATATATATATATTTATCTTTGTTAATCTACCATTTCTGTGTTTTGCTAAGGTAACTTTAGTTTTTGGGAGGGTAAGGCTAGTTTTATATGGGTTTGGGTTTTGCATTTTATCCCATAGTAACATAGCACTACTTTTTTGCTATTTGCCTTGTCTCTCCAATAATGGCTAGTAAGTATTTATCCAGACCTTAACTGAGTCTAACCAATGCTACATGGGTGTCAAAAGTGGGATTAGAAGAAATGTAAAAGACTCGGGCAGGTTCCCATCAAGACGCTCTATGCTCCCCTGAAGCACGTAAAATAAAGCAGGAAACCACTGTGATAGAATGCTGGAAACTGAAAATCATACCTTTAGTAGTTTGACATGCTTGTGACAGTGGTGGGATGGAGCAATACAGCCAAAGCAATTCAGCTTAGCCCACTAGCTGCCAATGTCAAGCACAAGGTGGGACTGGCATCTGGTAGGTTCTCACTGGCGGTAGGAGAGTGCATGGTTCTGGATGCATTCCTGCAGGCATTACAGCCAGCAGACTTGCAGCAACAGCTCCATCTTGTCAATCCACTCAAAATGATACTTGCAGATATGTGCCATGTCAGCAACGCAAAAAAGTGAGGATTAAGAAGCAGTCCATGCCTCGCAGAGTGCTGTAACAAAAGGTTTTCAGGTTTGGCTTACTTAAACTTTGGGGTGGATATTGGCATTCAAGAGATTATTGGAAAAAGTGTTATCAGGTATAACACCCACCACTAGTCTAGTGTAACTTGATTTCCAAACAGCGCAAAACATCTGGAGGTAATCCAAGGTATCCAAGGTATGCCTAGAATAGGCTAATCTCTTGCTCAGTTCTAAGAAATGCATTATAGTAAGGATAGAAGTAGCCTACATGGGACACAAAGAAAACCTGCAAGGTGTGACCAACTTGACAAAGACAGTTTAATAAAGGCAGTTCTATAATGGCTAATCCTGAACACAGCCCACCAGGTCAAAAGCTTTCTCAGACTGGCATCATACAGTTACCGCTTCAAGCAGTAGTTCATGCTCCAGACTGATCATTCCTCTCTTTTCAGGCAGTTAAACTGTAAAGCTCCTGAGGACCAGCTAGCACAACAATGGCTTGTCCTGGTGTCTGTTTTTGGTTGGGGATCAGTAGAAAGTGTGCTACCAGCAAGTGCAAACCTGAAGCACAGTCCTTGTAAGTAACGATCTGTTTCTGCCTTCGCCGTGGGCAGTGCTTGGACATCATCAACTAATTTTATGTTTATCTCCGTAGTACTTTACATTATTATCAGGTTTTGTACATATTTTGTGTATTACTTTGTAATAAATACCATCTCTAGTGTATCTAAAAATTTATGAATGTCAAGGCTACATAAATATTCTTGATAGTAATGTTGTGAATAAACCTAAAACATCCTTGTGCAAATTTTTATCTGTTGCTGTTTTTGCAATTGGTAGCAATTATGGTTCTAAGAAACTAAATTATTAAACTGCACTTATACAATAATAATAATAATAATAATAATAATAATAAAGCTAAAAAGCCACAGTAAACAAACAAAGTATGATTCAAGAAATCGTTATAGACAAGCGCGTAAAAGTTAGTCTTTTACTAAGGGTAGAAAAAGAAACACCTCCTTAGAAAAAATGACCTTTAAACAGCAGGAACAACAATTACACAACAGACAATAAGCAATGAACTGCGGTCACACAGTTCAGCTCTGTCTGACAACAAAATATTAATGTTTTTTATCTGTGGTGGTAAAATTATTTTCTTCCTTATTTTAAAAACATATCTTTGTTTATCCTTTTTAGGTTTAGGTTTTATTAGTTAAATCAGATTATGTGTGCAAATTTAAAGTAAATTAATTTTTTTTTAAACACTGAATAATAAAAATAAATTGTTAAATACTTGTTTTCCCCTTTCTCTACTACATATGCTATACTATGCTATGCTATACTTCTGCTATACTGTTATACTGATGTAATGTTATTTGCTACCATGGTTATCCATCAAGTAATTGCACAGACTACAGAATGTAAAAATTGATTTTGGTCAATGATCCACATTTTTTAAATATATTTTTGGAACAGAGTAAAGTGTAACAACATACCTGGTCTCTCCTCATGCACTGTCACTTATACGACTGTGATCCACATGTGTTATTATTTATTTTAAATTCAGTGAACCTCTCCTGGTTTACTCACCGTGTCTGTGAATAGGTCAACCTGTCATTGCCTACACCAGTTTCCCATTGTGTCCTTTATAAGCCTGTGTATAAGTACCTTGTCTGTTCCATTGGTTGGTGTTGGATTCTGCTAAAAAATGAGATTGCTAAAAACATACAAAGCATAGCCTTGTCAAGTTAGGTACTGTGTTTAATGTCTAGCCTAGTCCTGTTATTAACCTTGTTATCTTGTCTTTGTTTGGTTTCTTGGTTAACAGCATTGTTATCCTGGTTGACTAATTATTCCTTATATTGTGTTTCATGCAGTGGTGTCTCTGGCACAGAAAGCCTGGTAGAGCACAATAAAATCTGTACAGGCAGTATCTGACTCATCAGTAAAACTACACGCAAAACTACTTGCTTAATGAATCCAAACACAAACACACCTCATTAATGAAGTCACAATTGTGAGTAACTTGCTATTAGTAGTGTCTAACAGAACTGTGATGACTATGACTAGCCATGTAGCAGCTCTTCTACAATAAACAATGCTTACTATTCATCATGATGTAGTTTTCATTGGCTGTTTTCAGCATGGGGCCAACACACTTGAAAGACATGGCTTTCTTTTTTTTTCACCATAGTAAATCAATTTATCAATTTTATTGCAAATTAATTATTGTTCCCACAAGTAAAGATGTATAAATTACAATGAATGGTTAGGGTTATAAGTAGGGTTAGCAGGCATAACATTTGATCAGGTTCTAGGATAAAGATCATAATTAGATTAAAATGTTCACGCTACCCTTGTGGTAAATAGTTTTGTTTTTGTTTTCAGTACATGGCTGCCTTCTAAAATTGGCATTTCTTAGTCATCCTTAATCCTTAAATGTTACATAAATGCAGCAGCAGAAATCATCTCTTCAGGAACTAAATATCATAACATGTATTTATTTAACATTTATTACACACCATCTGATATATTAAAAGTAATTAAGCATTAAGGTCCATTGTGGAAATAGCTGTCATTTGCATTATTCTAAACTTAATTACCCTGTATTGATTATGATTGACTATAGCTGGTGACCTCTCTGTGCCCAGATGAATGGGAATAATTTGACTTTACCCACTTAATTTAGCTACAACCTACATGACAGGAAAGTCTAAATATATCCCGAAATCATCTGTACAAATATTTCATAACTACAAAGTACATGAAGCAGTGGTCTCTTTGTTAAAACCAGGAAAAAAAACCCATACTGTCACCCTATTTAAATATAAAATTTATCAGGATGGCCAGATGTAATGAACATGAATTACCAAAAACAAACCTGCCTAAAAAAGCTGCTGGAACATGGGTGACACTGTCTACAGATTTTTCTAAATATTTCAAGATACTAGTTTGAGTTTTCTGTCCAACATTGGTGAAGTGACAAATATTTTGTATTTATACATTTATACACATTATCTTGAGACTTGACGAAGTTTAAATGGCATTAGAATGCTCAAATGATAATATCTTACTTGCTTATTCTAGTTCTATTACACTCTTTATGCATGCTTATCATTCTTGTCATACACTTAAAGAGTCCTTGATGAGTAAGTAAATGAGAAAATGTTGATAGACAGTAAGAAATTTAGTGCTGCAATATGCTTTCCCAAAAGTGCATCTGAGAACAGTTTAAAATAAACATTGGAAATTCAAGAGCTTTTCAGTCATACAGAGTGATAAATAAATGTTTACATCGAACAATAAAATGAAGAAAATGTAATCATCAGAGTGACAGTGATTGTTAGGATGTCAGACAGGCTAGTTTGACTAGAAAAAGATTTCTTCTGCAACATGCAGATGGTAGGGTAAAAATTTGGCAAAAACATCATGAATTCAAAATACTCAACCTGTTAAGGTTTCAGACTGAATCTAATGATGTAAAGGTGTGAATAATGTGAATATTTGTCCCAATACTTTTGCTTCAATGCCACAGATAATCTAAATATAGTTGCTATGGCTAGTGCCAGCATGATAATGTACCATGTCAAAACTCACCTGAATTTATTCTGTTAGCATGACTGGTACTTTACTGTACTTTAATAGTTTTTCTGGTTACCAGATATAAATTCAATAAAGCAGTTTTAGGCGAAGTGAGAGAATCACAGCATAAATGTGCATCTAACCGATCTGCAACATGGTGCTTTTATATGGGCTCAGTTTTCTACAAAGTGGCTAATTCGAACCCCACCCATGCCAGTTCCCCACTGTTGGGCCCCAGAGCAAAGTCTTGAATTCTTAATTGTTTGCATTGTTTTTAATGCAGTTGTCACAATCGCTTTGAATAAAAGCATACAGTATGTGAAATGCCATTACTGTAAATGTCAACATGGAGATGT
Organism: Trichomycterus rosablanca; assembly: GCF_030014385.1. Lineage (NCBI taxonomy): Eukaryota > Metazoa > Chordata > Actinopteri > Siluriformes > Trichomycteridae > Trichomycterus > Trichomycterus rosablanca. The sequence continues at coordinate 68,766,764 of NC_085988.1, read as the reverse complement.
GGCAGACATTGTTTGTGGCAAAATCAATGCTACAAAGAATTAGGGCTGCTCTAAAAGCAAAGACAGGACAGACCAGAAAAACTACAAAATTGTGAAAGGTACAGGTACCTACAAAACTGTGCCAACTACCAGGTAAGACAGGTAGTTGTCTTCTAGCATCCTCGTGACCCAGATTTTTGAGTCAGACTGTCAGACTGCTATGATGAAGCTTGATTTATTACTTCCCTGACATGGGGTGTTGTCCTGCACTGTTAAAGATTGAACCCAATCTCAGAAGGCTTAACCAAGGTAGTTAACACTTAACACTGCACTTAACACTGCACTCCATAAAAACACAGGTATAGACTGAAAAATAGAAGAATATCATTACATTTCTCAAAAATACTTATTGGTCAAGTTTTGTTTGGATAACAATCTTTTTGTCATCCCAGTGTAAAGACAATGGGCAATGTCATTTAGAAAGGAAATTAAGAAAATGCACAAAATGTGTTAGCCATACTTTTTTTGGACAGATTAATAATGAATTGCAGCATTGTGCAACTTGTCAGTGCAATGCCTTTTATGCTGTTTAGATTGTTAAGGCCATCAGTCTGAATACACCAAGACAGCGACAAAACAAGCAATAATGATGATGTGCCACAGCTGGTGAGTAATAGTTGCTTTGTACATACAGAACAATTTGATACAAGAGCAACTTAGACTCTCTGTGAAGAGAATGTCTTGTTAACCAAAACTATTCTGTTTAGAAAACATATTGTGGTAATCTCACTGCTAAAACTAATGGCACAATTCAGTTTAGCAGCTTTTGATATGGTAAGATTTGGTAAAACAATCTACAAATGCTCGTATTAAATTCTTAGTTGGGCCACTAAAACCATGTTCTTTTTTTGTTTGATCAGCACAGAAGACAATATACTAAACTACTCTCCAAGAAAAATGTTGACTTTATGTGGAATGCACCTGCAACAGGATAACAGTGCTGAGTGAGCTCACTAGGGATTTTCAAAGAATCACTGTCAAAACAAATTAGTAATTGCAATTAGTAAACTAGCTCATAAAACAGTCACAAAAAGTAACAGTATATTTTGTTACATCTGTGAAGTTTGAAGAGAAACAGTCACGTTTAGCTTTTTTTCATTATACAAAAATCTGTGTTATTCCAAAACTAGACAGCATTTAGCATTTACAAATGTGATTGAATGCAGTTGTGTGGTTAGGGGCCTTGTTCAAGGGCCCATGGTGGCAATTTAGAAGTTGTATGACTTGAACCAGTGACTTTATGATTAACAGTTTAATACCAACTAAATCAATTTACCTGCTTAGCTCCCACTGCTTAAGATTATATTGTGTCAGTTTAAGGCGGAAATAGGAATTTCAAGTTTCTGTTGCAAAAAAAAAAAAAAAACGATTCCTCCTGGTGAGTATTGCTGTGGGTGGGTCTGTGCATCATGAATAGTGGAATCAAGGGGTGCAAAGCAGAAACACATCTTGGACAGGTACAGTGGGGCCAAAAAGTATTTAGTCAGCCACTGATTGTGCAAGTTCTCCTACTTAGAAAGATGAGAGAGGTCTGTAATTTTCATCATAGGTACACTTTAACTATGAGAGACAAAATGAGAAGAAAAAAATCCAGGAAATCACATTGTAGGATTTTTAAAGAATTTATTTGTAAATTATGGTGGAAAATAAGTATTTGGTCAAACACAAACAAGCAAGATTTCTGGCTCTCACAGACCTGTAACTTCTTCTTTAAGAAGCTCTTCTGTCCTCCACTCGTTATCTGTATTAATGGCACCTGTTTGACCTCGTTATCTGTATAAAAGACACCTGTCCACAGCCTCAAACAGTCAGACTCCAAAATCAACCATGGCCAAGACCAAAGAAAATTGTAGACCTGCACCAGGCTGGGAAGAGTGAATCTACAATAGGCAAGCAGGTTGGTGTGAATAAATCAACTGTGGGAGCAATTGTAAGAAAATGGAAGACATACAAGACCATTGATAATCTCCCTCAATCTGGGGCTCATCCCGTGGGGTCAAAATGATCATGAGAAGGGTGAGCAAAAATCCCAGAACTACACGGAGGGACCTGATGAATGACCTGCAGAGAGCTGGGACCAAAGTAAAAAGGCTACCATCAGTAACACACTACGCCGAGAGGGACTCAAATCCTGCAGTGCCAGGCGTATCCCCCTGCTTAGGCCAGTACATGTCCAGGCCCGTCTGAAGTTTGCCAGAGAGCATATGGATGATCCAGAAGAGGATTGGGAGAATATCATGTGGTCAGATGAAACCAAAATGGAACTTTTTGGTAAAAACTCAATTTGTCGTGTTTGGAGGAAAAAGAATGCTGAGTTGCACCATACCTACTGTGAAGCATGGGGGTGGAAACATCATGCTTTGGGGCTGTTTTTCTGCAAAGGGGACAGGATGACTGATCCGTGTTAAGGGAAGAATGAACGGGGCCATGTATCGTGAGATTTTAAGCCAAAACCTCCTTCCATCAGTGAGAGCATGAAGATGGAACGTGGCTGGGTCTTCCAGCATGACAATGATCCCAAACACACCGCTCGGGCAACGAAGGAGTGGCTCCGTAAAAAGAATTTCAAGGTCCTGGAGTGGCCTAGCCAGTCTCCAGACCTCAACCCCATAGAAAATTTGTGGAGTCCGTGTTGCCCAGCGACAGCCCCAAAACATCACTGCTCTAGAGGAGATCTGCATGGAGGAATGGGCCAAAATACCAGCTACAGTGTGTGCAAACCTGGTGAAGACTTACAGGAAACATTTGACCTCTGTCATTGCCAACAAAAGTTATGTTACAAAGTATTGAGTTGAACTTTTGTTATTGACCAAATACTTATTTTCCACCATAATTTACAAATAAATTCTTTTAAAATCCTACAATGTGATTTCCTGGATTTTTTTTCTCATTTTGTCTCTCATAGTTGAAGTGTACCTATGATGAAAATTACAGACCTCTCTCATCTTTCTAAGTAGGAGAACTTGCACAATCAGTGGCTGACTAAATACTTTTTGGCCCCACTGTAATTCACCTTTTGTGTGTGTCTGCAAGGTAAGGGCAGAACATGCACATGAGGATCTAGCCCTGAATTATTTTCTCTGTTTAAAGGGTGACTGGCTGCAACCTACTATTTCTCTAGGACCTGCACACCTCCAGGACACTGAGGCGTGCAGGTAAGGTAATGACCTACCCCTCACACCCTGGACATAATCTTTTCAAAACACTTTCCTCCAGTAAAAGACTGAGGACTATTCTGACCACAAACTTGTTTTTTCCCCAACTGCAATCAGCCTTATCAACATGACCCAGGACCCTTATTAAAATATATATGCTAAGATATCTGTCAAAAAAGTATTCTACCTATTTCTTTGTTCTAACAAAGTTTTAGCAGATTTGTATCCTTGAATTGTTGTCTGCTTAAACTAGACGAGGGAAATGTTTACTGTGAAAACACTTTGGTAAGTCACTCTAGATATGAGCATCTGCTAAGTGCAAAAAATGTGAATATCATATAATGTAATGATTGGACCCAAAAATTTTAAACTTGGATTCGTCATTCCATAATATATAACACTCCACAGCCTTTAAAAGCTGTTTTTCTTGTTTTTTTATTATGTGCAGTAAAAATCTAACAGTTTGGAAAATGCTGAGCCTGGCATCTGTATACTGTCTGTGATGCGCTTTTCAGGTCAGTTGAAATTTACTATAACTACTAATAGTTCCTAAACTTGCGTTCGTTGGTTACAGTGAAGTGTGAGTGAATGTGGTGTGACCTGCATTTTCTTAGTCTTCTGCCCAGGATGTTTCTGGTAGGTTTCACACAGTAGGGTTGTGATACATGAATAAAACACTGAATAAACATGTAGAGTGACTTAATTTGGAACAATTGGTTTAATAAGTTACCTGATTTAAAAATAGTTTATTTATAGTAAAGAGTTTGTGTTTAGCAGACCGTTCACGTCTCAGAACACTCTGTCCTCCGCCCACTTTCCCCTTATTTCTTATTGGTCGATGCGGCACAATGTCTACTTCTCCAAAGCCCTCTCGCACCCAGTGCCACGGTCGCAGTGCCAATGAAAGAGACGCACGTGTACGCGTCGTGCGCTTTCTCTTTCTGTCGGTCAGCAGCGTACGCGGAGTCCAGATGAACCCTGCACGCGCACGCGGCTCTTCCAACGCACAATGGATTAACCGAAGAGACATGAGCGCGCGCACAGAGGACGGTTTGAGCCTGTGCCAGCGGGCTCTGCACATCATCACCGAGCTCTGCCTCTCCGGCCACGTCCAGCGCGAGAAATGCGCCGATATCTTTCCTACAGAGAGCAACGCACCAGGTAAAACCAGTTCAGGTAAATCGGATTGTGTGCACATTTTGTAAGTTGTATCCTCGCGCCTGCACTTTTTCCCTAAAAACAAACATTATATGACTTGATTGAATGGGTTCAGAAAATTCTTTTCATGATTTAAAGTGTAGAAACTCACAACCTAACACATTTTGTGCAAAGGGTTGCATTGCAATAGCGGCCAAAGCGCAAAATCTATAATGCGTCCTCATTTAACTAAAAGTGGAATATAAAAACTACATGGTGCAATCGAAAATCACTTCAAACACCTTTAGACAATCATGCATGGAACTATAAAAGAGCATTGCGTTAAAGGCAAAGGCTGGCTCTGTAGTATGCCAGCACGGGATGCCACCTGTTGATCCACACACATGAACGGGTACAAACAGTGTCTGACTTCATAGACATGACTGTAAAATAACAAATTGGTACAACAAAATCTGCAGAAACAGCGAATAGACAAGTGGATCCAACATAATGCATTGCTATTTATATATTTAGTTATTTATGTATTAATTTAAATTCAGCATATTTCAGCATCACTAACTACTACATCGTGGTCAGGCTCGCGGTGGTCCAATGCCCCGCATGGCGACAATACACCCTGAAAAGGACTGTAATTTTTCATAGTAAATTATTTATTTAATAAATGTTTTACCACCGCTATATCTTGTTCAGGGTTGCGGTGGGTCCGACTCATTGGACGAAAGGCAAGAAACACCCAGACAGACGGTCACCAGTCCATCATAGGGAACACACACACACACACACACACACACACACACGAAGGGTGATTATCATCAGTGGTAAAGAAACCTTCTTTTACATGTTACATATTATAAACAGCATGTACAATATATAGTAAAAACTTACACACTACTGAATTAGAATGTTTATTGTTTATGTTACTTTTATTTTTGCTCTTACTAATACTTGGTATTAAGGCACCAAAATTTCCCCCTTTGAATCAACAACGTACTGTCTGTCTGTGTGTAAGTGAGAGAGAGAGAGAGAGAGAGAGAGAGAGAGAGAGAGAGATAATAAGAACATATGTAGCAGTTTAAAGTGGAGAAACCTCTTCCAGACAGAAAGGCTTATCTTTATAAAACATTAATTATGTTGAGCAGAAGAACCATTATCCCTGACTGGCACTAGTGGCACCGCTGTTGATAATGATATACATTTATACAGTGGTAAATGTTGATATTTAAAAGTTTTCTTTACTGAAACAAATCTTAAATCACACAGACCATTGTATATGAGAAAAAAATACAACAATAACATACACTTCTAAAACATTAATCTTCTATTAACAACTGAAGAAATATCTTCTTACGGCAAATCATCCAGGACAATCCATATAAACTAACCACTTTTTTATTCAAAAGATAAAGAGATAAAGGGCCGTTTAAGAAAAAAAAGAGTTATGCCAAAGATTCTTATTTGGGCAATATTCTAGAATTTGCCATTCCAAAACACAAGTCATCTTATTTTCTACCCATTTAACCCATGTTCTTGCAATTCCAAAAAAGTAGGCACAGCAGATGAAATGTACCAACCCAGTTGTTACAAATACAAAGTTCAAAAGCCAGTGTCTCTCTTAGGTAAAAACATTCAAAACATTCCAAAAAAGTATGGATGGTAAAGCATTTACCACCTTGTAATTGCCATTCCCTCTCAACTTAAAAGACATTTTGGTACCAATGTACCAATGCGATGGAGTGTTTTAGGTGTTGTTTTGTCCTATTCTTTCTGTAGACGACATGGCTTAAGGTGTGCAAGAGTACAGGGTTGTCATTGTCACATTTTTCATTTCAAAATTCTCAGCACATTCTCTTTTGGGGACAGGTCAGAACTGCAGGCAAGTCCAGAACCTGTGCTCTCTTCATCCACGGCCATGTCTTTGTAATGTGTGAAGCATGTGGTTTTGCATTTGTCTTGTTGAAAGATGCATGTACGTCCTTGGAAAAGATGTCATCTTGAAGGCAGCATAAGTCTCTCTAAAATTTCAATGTGCTTTTCTGCATTAATGTTGCCTTCACAGAAGAGTAAATAACCTGTGCCACAGACACTGGCACAACTAGTACCATGACAGACCCTGGCCTTTGGACTTTTTGCTGAGAGTCTGGGTGTTCATCTTTGGCCTGGTGAAAAGATCTGAAAAAAAAAAAAGATCTGAAATACTGATTCATCTGACCGCAAAAATAAAAGTAAGAAACACTGCATTTGCATTTTCCATACTTCCCCAACTTTTCTGATTTGGGGTTGTACTTCTTTCACCAAGACAATGCCAATTCACATTCTGTCTGTGTAACAACAGTGACTTTGTAGTATAAGTGTACAGGTTCATTTGCAATCCCTGCCATTCAAACTATTACAGAATGTTGTTAAAGGGAAGGTGATGTAAAACAGGGATAAACATATTAACTTTTCAGAATGTGTTAACAGACATTTACTTTTAAAATGAGCATAACGTTACGATGAACAATACAATTGTTAAGTTGCAGCATTCAATATCTTGTCCTAGGCAGAAAAGAATTGTGCAGTGTGTATTATGGATTGTGAAAATATATATGGTGGAATAAACTGGGTGGTTCACAATTTATCAGAGAAACGGAAGTGTAAATAATACATTCAACTTCTTATCATGCTTGATACAGACATAATGTCATAATGTCATTTTTCTTTGATTCTAAGAAAAAAATTCCTGCTGTTTTTTTTTTGTTATCAAACATGACCACATTTTATTAAAATAAATATGTAATTTCACGAAGTACATTGCTAGTACCAAACTGGCATACCCAACTCTTTTAAAAAAATGTTTACTAACATAACAATTCTGCAGGTGAAAGTAAAAAAAAAAGTACACATTATGCATATAATTAAGATATTACTATTCTCATTTAAATAATTTTAATTGGAAAGCCGAGGTTCACTTACTTTTAGACTGGACTAAATTAATATTCAATGTGTTCAATTAAGGCATGAAAAGTGCTGTTGTTTTTGTGTCAATTACTTTGACCGTGTTATTAGGAAATCCATGTAATTCCTCAAACTTTGTTTTTTTTTCTATACTATATAAAATCTTGTGTTTTCTTCCACTTCTTATACTTTGCTGTTTTCTCTTTTTCTCTCATTTACACTTGCCTGTGTGTTTGACACTTTCATCGCTACTGCTCTTTTCTGTCTCATGTGTCTTTTCAATTCTTCACTTTACCCTAATCGTATTCTCCTTGTATGCATATTGTCTCCCCTCTCGTAATGTTTCTTACCTCTCCATCTTCTTCTGTTGTTTTTATCAAATCACATGTCATTGCGTGTAGACATCTCTGTAAGTCTTCTTGCTGTGCTTGTGGGGTTTTGTGGACTCGCCCTGTTGGTAGTCTCTCTCTTTGTGTTTTGGAAGCTGTGCTGGCCCATCTGGAGAAGAAAGGCGCTCTCTTCTCATGGTGACACTGTCCCCCAAGAGGTGTTGCCTGAAGCACCTGCTCCCTTATCCAATGTGCCACCTGCCCTACCCGAGAGCCTGGCTCTACAAACCCAGAAGCAAGGGGAAAAAGAAAAGGAGGAGGAACAAAAAAGGAAGGTGCCTGAGGTTAAGGTGAATGGCCGCAGCTCAGTGCAACTAATTGAGGCAGCCATGAAGATCAGCCAGACATCTCCAGACATCCCAGCTGAGGTGCAGCAGACCATGCATGAACGCCTTAATAAGCAGGCCAAGATTCAGAAGCAAAGCACTGAGCCCACCTCCTTCTCCAGGTAACCAGCATCTCTTTTCTTTTTTCTTAGCTCCCAGTACCTCCCTTAGCTTTTCTCAACCCATCACTTCACCCAGCTTCTTTTTAGTTTATTTAAAGGTTTATTTAAAGGTTACCAGCTACTTACAACTTTAAGCTGTATTTAACTTTGCCCAAAACTCTTTTAACATTTAAGAAAAGCTGGTTTTATTCTGAAGTGATCAAAAGCACTACAATTTATGTTAGGTGTGGGTTAATTAGCCTGGTATTTGTTATGAAAGGTGATTGGTTGTACCTGAGCAAAAATGTTATGATTACTCTAAGGGGCTGGTTACATATCCAGTTATTTTACTAATTAAAGTATACTAAATTGAGTTTTTCAATTAATCAAGTGTATTTTTAAGTGATAAGGGTTATTATTTGTAAATACATCTGGAATAAGTTAGATTTAATGTATTTATTCATCATATTTATTGTATAATGTGACAAGAATTTTGATAGGGTGTGATGATTTTCTACAGGCACTGTAGTTTCTTCCAAACAATTAATTCACTTTGAGATTCTCAGCCTTTTAAATGCGATCTTGCAAATTTTGCTTAATAGTTTCTGCCAGCCCCTTTTATACTTTTTCTTTCCCTTTTAGCCTCTGAGTTTCTTTCCAACTTGTCAAATTACTTAATAGTTTTTCTCAGCTCCACTTATACCTCAATTGTCTTAGCTCATCAAAGCTCCCCTAGCTTTTCTCAGGCCATTTTAGTTCCACTAGTTTATTCCCAGTTCTCATAATCCAATTTACAAGTAATGTTGCTATCATTTTTATTATGTTTTATGAAGGACTAAATTAAATTCTGTATGTTTAGTTCTTTTTAGAGATTAGAAAATGTTGAGATTTACTTTCCAAAGTGAAAGCCATATATCAACAGAAATGCCACTGACTTCTGTATGCTCAAGTTCAGATGAAATGGACTGAAACATGTGCATTATTTTCTTTTGGAAATAATGGGCATCATGTTCTCCATGTGTTCTTTTTCCACTGCAAAGTTTAATAAAAAGTTTTATTATGGCCAAAGGCATAATTCTAAATATGCCGCTTTGCATGAGAGTCTTATTTTTACAAAGAATATGGACACATTTTAAAAATGTTTACATTTTTCTAATTATTTTCCACCCTGCAAAAACATCTGGTGTACTGGGTGCTGACAACTTTAAGTTGCTTTTATTTATAAATGGGTAGATGTGTGTTGCCTTAGAATAAATTGGCACTGTTTCCAATGTGTATTCCCACCTTGTGCCCAGTGTTTTTGGGACCTACTGCAGAACTGATGTCGATGAACCAATTAGCGAAAATGAATGAATTAATAAACTGGTCTCAGTTTTTCAAAAGTATCAGCCAAATCTCAGACCATGCTGCATCGCATCTTATGAAGGTTTTCTAAATTATATACAGTATATACAAACACAAAAGTAATGTTTATATTAAATTTAAAAGCGTGTTATGGTAGCAGTTGCTCTTTTAATCTCTGAAGTGTTGCAATGTGCCCTCTAGCTTTTTTTGCAGTCATGTAATCATTGCAGCCCTCTTTCTAAGCACCCGGGTCATGCTGCCATGACAACAGCAATTAAACAATCAGCTGTTCAGCTTTTTGTTTTGTGTTCAGCATCACATGTAAAGTGAGAGGGCTTGTAATTAGGGTTGCCATGCAATGGAACCGACATACTGTGACTACTTCTCCTACTGGGGATGTAACAAGCAGCTGCACTCCTCTCCTGACGGTGCCCATTATTGAGGTGACTCATTAAAACCCTGTCATTAAAAACCCTAATGCGGTCTGAAACTATGCAACCTTCTAAATTACTTGTTGACAGCATATGGTCATAGGACAAATTAGGGAGTTTAAAGGTCAGCTGCAGAAAAAGGCCAAGCTACTGGATCAGCACTTCCCTTTACTGCCTAACTTATTTGGCCAGTGCCAAATTTGGTCTAATCGTATTGCTCAAAATTAAATGATAATGGAACATAGAAATAAGGCACACTTTAAGGCACATATTATATTGGAAAGCATAAGAAAATTTGACCTTTTGTACAAAAAAAAATTACATGGTCAATTTCAATTTTAAAAATTTATTTTTCTGTAGTGTCAAATATAAAAGTAATTATATATAAAATATATAAAATATATATAAAAGTAATTTGCAACTTCAACTTTTCACTTACATTGTTAATATGTTTTTTAATAAAAAAAAACCATTGCATTTTAGCAACAATGCAGAATAGAAGCACCTTTCCTGGTGGTCCCAGTCCATGTCACTCCAGTCAATGTGGTGATTTTTAATGCTGCAGCAGTTTTTCCATAGAAAATATTTGTCTCAGTAAAAAGAGATGGACATAATTGTTGACATAATTGTAAGTTTAAATATAATATTTAGTTTTAGTGCACTGTTTTTTTATTTTTTGCATTATTTATGCATTTATTTTCTCCCCATTTTCCTCCCGATTTAGCACACTCAATTTTGTCTTTCACTGCTGAGAGATACCAGATTGCATCCAAGGAGGGCACGTCGCTGTACACGCCTCTTCCGACACGCGTACAGCCCTCTTCCACCAATCAGGGTCCTTACACAGCATATGAAGACCCACCCAACCACACATAGTCTGGCCCCCACCCTGCAGATACGGTGGACAATTAGTATCTGCTGCAGGCACTGCCAATTATGCCCGCTAGATGGCACCCAGCCGACCGGTGGCAACACTGAGCCTCGAACCGAGTAGTTCAGAAACTCGGTGCTGGTGTGCTAGCGGAATATCCCGCAGCGCAACCTGGGCACCTGTTTTAGTGCACTGTGATTTAGCCCCCAACTTCAGTACTTGGTGGAACATCCTTTGCCTTGATTATCTCTAATAAGCTCTTTTGTTAAGTTCAAACAAGTTTCTGCTTTCTTTAAATCTCAGCAAAGATTTTCTTTAAAAAATACATTTGGAGAATGAGAAGTGCATTCTAGGATATTTTAGGACTGATAATATGAAGGTTTAATTTTTTTGAAAGTTGTTTTTGAGTTTCTAAAAGTGACAACTAAAAGTGATCGCCAAAATAACAAACCAAATAACGAATTAAAACACCAAATAAATATACCAACCCCTTTTCCAAAACACTTGGGACATTTTAGTCTCAATAACCTTTATTTAACTGACAAAAGTACAAAAATTACTTTAAGTGTTTTGACTGTAAATATAAACAAATTTACAAATCAATGCCTTCAACACACTCGGAAAATTCTAGTTTAAGTAGACAACAGTCCAAGAACACTAATCTGCTGAAACCCTGTTAGAACATTTTTTAAGGAAATAAGAAATGAATAAGAGTGTTAGTAAGTACATGTTAGTTCTCAACTTAAGTGCTTAGTAAAGAGGTGGGTTTTGAATCGTCTTTTAAAGACGTCGAGAGACTCTGATGTTTGGACAGACAGAGGAAATTTGTTCCACCACTTGAGTGCTAGTACAAAAAAGAGCCTTGATGAGTGTGTGGGTGGAGGATCAAGGCGAGCGAGACTAGTGGCTTGGAGGTTGCGTGGTACAGAGCGGGATGTGATGAGTTCCCTAAGGTAGTTTGGAGCTGGTCCATTTTTGGCTTTGTAGGTGAGCATCAGTGTTTTAAACTGAATGTGTGCAGCTACAAGAAGCCAGTGAAGAGAACGCAGCAGTGGGGTGATGTGGCAGCGTTTAGGTTGGTTGAAAACCAGGCAAGCAGCTGCATTTTCAATGAGTTGCAAGGGTTTAATAGTAGACATGAGAGCACCTGCCAGGGGGGAGTTGCAGTAGTCCAGCCGAGGGATTACAATAAATTGGACAAGAATCTGAGTGGCTTTCATGAGAGAAATGGCCGAATCCTTTTGACGTTGTAAAGGACAAACCGGCACGATCTTGTCATGTTGGCTACATGAGGAGAGAAGTACAGCTGGTTATCCAGGACAACACGAAGGTTTCACGCCTTGTCAGATGGTTTGATCTGAAAGTTATCAAGAGAGATGACTAGGTCTTGGGTTGGAGATTGAGTATCAGTTCTGACTTGCTGGGATTAAGTTTTAGGTGATGAGTCGACATCCATAGTGAGATATCTCACAGACATGCTGAGATGTGAGCTGAAACTTGTGTGTCTGAAGAAGGAAATGACTGCATAGACTAAAACTAAAATCACTTTAAAAAGAACATTTCTTAATGCAAGATGGCAAACCTAAGTAATCTGTAGAAGTCTTACTAAATATTATGATTTTAGCGGGACATGCTACTATTAAAGCAACACCCAGAAGATCTATGGTTATTTCAGTAAAACAATGCCAGGACTCTGTCATGTGGTACAGCGTGGCTTTGTAAACACTAAAAATGTGTGTTGAACTGGCCTGCCTGCAGTCCTGATCTGATCTACAGGCTGTTAGGCAGAAAATGCAAATGCAAAAATGGGCTAACTTTCCACTTACAAACCTCAAATGATTGACATGTTTATCATTGTTACATCACCTTTTGTATTAATCACACATTGCAATCTTTAAAAACAGTGGATATTTTCTTTGTACTTATGTCAGTTAAATAATTAACAGTTAACAAATAATTGTTGCATTTTACATAATGTCGCATCTTTTCCTGGGTTTGTAGAGCTGTGCATTTTTTTTATTTGACCAGTAAACAGAGTTTTATCATTTGTTAAGTTCACTATAAAACCTAGACCATAATAATAAAAAAATAATGCTGAAAACATGTCAGCAAAGAGCTGCAGCTGTTGATTATGCTGACTGACGATGATTTAAAATGTTACATCCAAATGCTGTCTGTCTCTGTAGTCTTAATTGTATTGTTTTTATCATGACTTTCTTTTTGGTGACATACAGTACTGTGGTATTTTACCCCCGCTGTGCAACAGTAGAGCCCTACTTCATATTTATTGTTGAAAAAAACTGAATAAAGGTTATGATTATTACTTTAGAGTGAAAAGTAGAGCAAATGTATTTGGCCATAAAGGTTAAATTGTAATTATAAAGGCTATGTTCATAATATGTGCTCAGGCTGTGGGGAAATAATGGCTTGAAAATTGTAATTTCCTGGCCATCTGGACGCAATTGTGAACACATTATTTCTCAGTCAGGCTCAGCTGGGTAAGGCCATGTTGGCCAACTAACCACAAGCAGCAGGAAGGAATGAGAGGGTTAATAGAAAAATTTTATGTGTCTAAGGGGAGAGATACATTGTTATGACCCAGACACATTATATTAGCAGTATTGACATACATAAACACACAGTCAATTCAACAATGTGACATATGGAATTTTCTATTAAGAACAAGCATTCATCAAACCACACAAAGGACATAGTTTCCCTCTCCTATGGCCATGTGAAAACATATTAAACTACGCTGTTTGTGTTGAATGCCCCATGCACATAAATTACTATAAAAGAACACCAGCAATTAAGAATGTTCTGATCCATTTTCTTGTATTTTTTACAAGAACCAAAGCTCTGAATGTAGCTTTAAACTAATATTGCTCCACTACTATATCTTTCCAACTCTCCAAAGAAAATTATGCATAATATTAGATGATATAATAATAATATTAATAATAATAAATAACATTATATTAATTAGCTTGGAGGTAAAACCTTTTTTTCTTTGTGGCCATGTAAGAATATATGCTACAATTGTGTTTTAAATAATCAAATCTTCTAAAGTTTTTAGTGAACTCACTAAGAGGTGCAGAGCTTTAATTTGTATTAGTTTAGGTTTTAATGAATAAATGATAACATGATAAAATAAATAACCTTCTTTAATATGTACAACCCCAAATCAGAAAAAGTTGGGACGGCATGGAAAAAGCGAAAAATTAAAAACATTTACTTTGACTTTTATTTGATTGCAGACAGGATGAACCTGAGATATTTCATGTTTTATCTGCTCAACATCATTTCATTTATTAATAAACATCCATCCCTGCATTTCAAGTCTGCAACACATTCCAAAAAAACTTGGGACGGTAAAGCATTTACCACTTTGTAATGTTGCTATTCCTTTTCACCACACTTAAAAGACGTTTTGGCACAGAGGATACCAAGTGATTTAGTGTTTCAACTTTTATTTTGTCCCATTCTTCCTGCAAACACGTTTTAAGATGTGCAACAGTACGGGGTCGTCGTCGTCGTCGCATTTTTCCCTTCAAAATTCTCTATTGGGGACAGCTCAGGACTGCAGGCAGGCCAGTCCAGTACTCGTACCCTCTTCTTCCGCAGCCATGCCTTTGTAATGTGTGCAGCATGTGGTTTTGCATTGTCTTGTTGAAAAATGCACGAACATCCCTGGAAAAGATGACATCTTGAAGGCAACATATGTCGCTCTAAGATCTCAATGTACTTTTCTGCATTAATGCTGCCTTAACAGAAGTGTTAATGACCTTTGCTAAGGGCACTGACACAGCCCCATACCATGACAGACCCTGGCTTTTGGACTTGTTGCTGGTAACAGTCTGGATGGTCCTTTTCATCTTTGGTCCGGGGCACACAGCGTCCATTTTTTCCGAAAAAGACCTGGAGTGCTGATTCATCTGACCACAATACACATTCCCACTGTGTGATGGTCCATCGTAGATGCCTCAGAGTCCCAAGAAGTCGAAGCTGCTTCTGGACATGGTTAACATAAGGCTTCTTTTTTGCACAGTAAAGTTTTAAGTGGCATTTGTGCACGTAACTCTGTATTGTAGTGTTGACAAAGGTTTGCCAAAATAATCCCTCACCCATGTGATTATATCAGCTATTGTTGAGTGGTGGTTCTTGATGCAGTGCCATCTGAGGGATCGAAGATCACAGGCGTTTAGATTAAGCTTGCGCCTTTGGCCTTTACACACTGAAATTCCTCCTGATTTCCTGAATGGTTTAATAATATTATGAACTGTAGAGGAAAAAATATGCAAATCCCTTCTAATCTTTCTTTGAGGTTCATTGTTTGTAAACATTTAAATCATTTTCTCACACATTTGTTGACAAACTGGAGATCCTCTGCTCATCTTTGCCCATCAAAGACTCAGCCTTTCATGGATGCTGCTTTTGTACCAAACCATGATTACAATCATGGTCACATCATCGCATCATTATTTAGTTTTTTTTTACCTCATTACAAACCCTAAATTGCCCCGTCCCAACTTTTTTTAGAATGTGTTGCAGGCTTGAAATGCAGGAATTAAGGTTTATTAATAAATGAAATAAAGTTGATCAGATAAAACATAAAATATTTTAGATTCGAACTGTCTGCAATCAAATAAAAGTCAAAGTGAATTGTTCATAATTTTCACAATGTTGACTAAAGGCCCCAGTACCAGCTGAAGACAAATGGCCAAAAGCATAATGGGTGTACTTAGGGTATAGTGCCAATTGTACCAATTATTATTATTATTATGTGTTTATGCAACATAATTAAAAAATGTAGAACACTTGAGTAATGAAGGCATGTAGTTAAGCCCTTTAGACAAAACATACACAAAGCAAGGCATACTTTTTGTTTTATATTTTGGAACTTGTCAGTGTTCCGATTAAGAATGTTTTATTTATTTATTTTATGTATTTATTTAAGTACCTGTTGCTAGGAGACAGCAAGCAGAAGTTAAATGGTGCATTTTGCTTGAAAAATGAAAGCCATTATGCATCTGTGCAAATAGGCTGAGGAGCCAATCACAAATACCGAGTTTGGTTAACGGCCTAGTTCTGTTGGATCATTTACCAGCAAATCTAAAAAAAGGGTTGTAAAGCCAGATCTATGCCTCAGATAAAGCATACTGAATTCACTATAATAGCTTAATGTGAATAAGACAAAAATCATATTTTGCAGAATTATTTTAGTAAATGACAAATACGTTAAAATGTTGGTGGGTAGATCTCTAAATCATTACAAATCAACCTTGATGGATTTAAATGTAAGAAGCTTTAAACTTCTGCAGTAATCTTTTACCTTATTTCTTGCTAGGCACAATTCATTCCGCCGCCATCTTCAACGGCAGATGAATGTTACTAGCGTGGACTTCACAATGGACACTCTCCCCGTCAGGCAGTCCTCAGCAGTCAGCATTGGGCGTATCAAGCCTGAGCTCTACAAGCAGAAGTCTGTGGACTCAGAGGAAGGGAATAAGGTGCCAGTGAAGACATGTGGTAAACTGAGCTTTGGGCTAAGCTATGACTATGAAGAGCAGGCATTAGTGGTGCACATCCTTAAGGCTCTAGATCTGCCAGCCAAAGACTTTACAGGCACCTCTGACCCCTACGTTAAAATGTACTTGCTCCCTGATCGTAAAAAGAAGTTCCAGACAAGAGTCCATAGAAAGACACTTAACCCCACATTTGATGAAGTGTTCCACTTCTCGGTGGAGTATGATCAGCTGTGTAATCGTAAGTTACACTTTAGCGTCTATGACTTTGACCGATTCACAAGCCATGACATGATTGGTGAGGTGGTGGTGGACAACCTGTTTGAGCTCTCTGACCTGTCACGTGAGGCGGTGGTCTGGAAAGATATTCTTGCATCAACTACAGTGAGTAAAATGTGTTTGTATGTGCATTACTATGAACAGTAATGACTTTTAAGGTTAGACCAATACTGTGTGATTAAAAGTAGAGTAATTTGTGTATGTAGTTGATACAGGTAATGGACATGCTGTGATTGGGCAAAAATAATGTATAAATGATAACACAACAAAAAATCTGGATAACCAAGGTAAGTTTACACCTAAAAAAAAAACAGTGAGCAGTCCTCTAGCCAGAGTGGTTAAGGACCGGGCAAATAGACTAAAGATTAAGTAGTGAATATGAAAACATTAACAGCTGGTTTTGCAGATTAGGATTTGTTCTAATTCTAAACTAAAATGTCTAGGTGAATCATAATTTACATTTGTTATGTATTTACATTTATAATTGATTATGAATTTATAATTATTTAATTATTTATAATTAGTGGCTTGCTTCGTGGAGTCTGGTTGGTTGCTTGGTTGCCACTGGCACCTTTACCCCGGCCCTCATTTGGTCATCCTAGGTGTTTAGCAGTAACACAGGGGGTATTCTTTATTGTTCAGAAAAAATCTAGGGCCTCTTGATAAAATTTTGTGCTTTCTCCGATCGTGATACAGGGTTATAGGGCTTCTCAGGGACAGGGATACTTGTAAGAATTAAGGTAGGGATAGATGCAGCCAAATACAAGAATAGCAGACAATAGTTTACTGTTAAATACAGCAATTAAATAAAGCATTCAGCCATAACAATACTATAGTGGTAAGTCTCAGAATATATGGAGATGGATAATCAATGTTTTAATAAAAAAATTTCATTCAAAGACATTTCAAAGCAACATCAGTGTCAACATCACCTGTAGTTGGCTGTAAGATAAAAGGTACATGAAACTGTAGTTTATTTGCTCGGGTTGTGCAAAAAAAGATCTGTCACCTTAGTTAATATGGTTAGATGTCTACAAGTAAATGCTTTACAGTCAAGCCGGAAAGTCTGCACACCCCCTTCCACGTTTTATTACATTACATATTTTATAATAGATTGAGTTCATTTTTTGTCACAAAATTCTTCACAAAATAGCCCACAATGACAAAGTGAAAGGAGGTTTTTAGACATATCATATGTACATAAGTGTGCACACCCTTTGATATGACACCCAAAAGTGAGCTGAGGTGCATTTTGTTTTCACTGATACTGCTTAAGATGATTCTACAATTTAATTGGAGTCCACCTGTGGTAAATTCAATTAATTGGACATGATTGGGGATTGCCAACACATGCCTATATACGGTCCCACAGTTGACAGTGCATATCAGAGCAAACTCCAACACATGGGGTCAAAGCAATTATCTGCAGACCTCAGAAACAGGATTGTGTCAAGGCATAGATCTGGAGAAGTGTACAGAAAAATTGCTGCAGCTTTACAGGTCCCAAAGAGCACAGTGGCCACCATCATTCGTAAATGAAGGAAGTTTGGAACCACCAAAAATCTTCTTAGACCTGGCCCCCTGGCCAAACTGAGCGATCGGGGGAAGACGGACCTTGGCCAGGGAGGTGAGCAGGAACCCGAGGGTCACTCTGACAGAGTTCCAGCATATTCTTGTGGAGATTAGATAACCTATCAGAAGATCAACCATCCAGGCAGCACTCCACAAATCACACCTTTATGGTAAATTGGCCAGACAGAAGCCACCCCTTAGTAAAAGGCACATGACAGCCCACTATAGGACTCTCAAACCATGAGAAACAAGATTCTCTGGTCTGATCAATCCAAAATTGAATACCAAGCGTCACGTCTGGAGGTAACCAGGCATGGCTCATCACCTGGCTAATGCCATCCCTACAGTGAAGCATGCCGGTGGCAGCATCATGATGTCGGGATATTTTTCAGCAGTGGGACCGGGGCAACTAGTCCTGATAGAGGAAAAGATTAATGCAGCTAAGTACACCGAGATCCTTGAAGAAAACCTGCTTCAGAGCACTCCAGACCTCAGACTGGGGCAAAGGTTTACCTTCCAACATGACAATGACCAGAAACACACAGCCAAGAGAACAAAGGAGTGGCTTCGGAGAAAGTGGGCCAGCCAGAGCCCAGACCTGAATCCAATTGAACATCTGTGGAAGGAGCTGAAAATGGCTGTGTACTGACGCTCCCCCATCCAACCTGATGGAGCTTGCAAGGATATGGCAAGAGGAATGGGCAAAAATGTCCAGAAACAAATGTGCCAAGCTCATAGCTTTTTTCCCCCAAGACGCCTTAAAGCTGTAATTGCTGCCAAAGCTGCATCAATCAAGTATTAGGCTAAGGGTGTATACAGATATGTAACATCTAAATAAACCATTTATGTCAGTAAAATAATATTGCATATTTTCTAAACCCTGTTTTTCGCTTTGTAATTATTGGTGATTGTGTGTAGATATTTGAGGCAATCCAAATAATTGAATTCAGGTGTTCCAATCACTTCCATTGCCACATGTGTATAAAAGCAAGCACCTAGGCATGCAGACTGCTTCTGCAAACATTAGTGAAAGAATGGGTCGCTCTCAGGAGCTCAGTGAATTCCAGCGTGGTACCATGATAGGAAGCCTGTACAACAAGTTCAGTCGTGAAATTTCCTCGCTATTAAATATTCCACAGTCAACTGTCAGTGGTATTATAACAAAGTGGAAGCGATTGGGAACGACAGCAACTCAGCCACGAAGTGGTAGGCCATGTAAAATGACAGAGCTGGAACAGCGGATGCTGAGGTGCATAGTGCACAGAGGTCGCCAACTTTCTGCAGAGTCAATCGTTACAGACCTCCAAACTTCATGTGGCCTTCAGATTAGCTCAAGAACAGTGTATAGAGAGCTTCATGGAATGGGTTTCCTTGGCCGAGCAGCTGCATCCAAGCCTTACATCACCAAGCGCAATGCAAAGCGTCAGATGCAGTGATGTAAAGCATGCTGTCACTGGACTCTAGAGCAGTGGAGACGTGTTCTCTGGAGTGACGAATCACGCTTCTCCGTCTGGCAATCCGATGGACGAGTCTGGGTTTGGTGGTTGCCAGGAGAACGGTACTTGTCTGACTGCATTGTGCCAAGTGTAAAGTTTGGTGGAGGGGGGATTATGGTGTGGGGTTGTTTTTCAGGAGTTGGGCTCGGCCCCTTAGTTCCAGTGAAAGGAACTCTTAGTGCTTCAGCATACCAAAAGATTTTGAACAATTTCATGCTCCCAACTTTGTGGGAACAGTTTGGGGGTGGCCCATTCCTGTTCCAACATGACTTCACACCAGTGCACAAAGCAAGGTCCATAAAGACATGGATGAGCGAGTTTGGTGTGGAAGAACTTGACTGGCCTGCACAGAGTCCTGACCTCAACTCGACAGAACACCTTTGGGATGAATAAGAGTGGAGATTGCGAGCCAGGCCTTCTCTTCCAACATCACTGTCTGGCCTCACAAATGCGCTTCTAGAAGAATGGTCAAAAATTCCCATAAACACACTCCTAAACCTTGTGAAAAGCCTTCCCAGAGGAGTTGAAGCTGTTATAGCTGCAAAGGGTGGGCCGACATCATATTAAACCCTATGGATTAAGAATGGGACGTCACTCAAGTTCATATGCGTGTGAAGGTAGACGAGTGAATACTTTTGGCAATATAGTGTATATACAGTATAGTTGCATATAACAATTAAATGATTAAGAGGATTAGTAACTATTTCCCATAGGAACAAATATTATGTAGCAGAAGATAAATAGGTTTTTAGAGGGTATCTAATAAGGTGATTGATCTCTTATATAAGGCCAGGAATGAGGGAGGAATCAACTTGAAATTGACTCATCTTTTTGAACACCCACACACCCACTTCAAAATTTGACAAAAAATGTCTGCAGATCAAAGCAGAATTTAGTTCTCTATCTTGACCTTTTGAATATTAGTAGCCTATGGGATGAGTTTGGCTGGCCATGACCTACTATCGCACTGCTATTTGCATTATAGACATGATTCTTAAAAAGGCAAACATGCTTGATTTATTACAATTTCACCTTTTATATCTTTGTTTTTCCAACCCACTGAAATTGATGCCTGATATTTCATATCTCATACACAGCTATTTTAACACATTTTTGTTTTTCAGATTATGGGGTGTTACATATCATGAAGATTGTTTTGATTTTAAACCATTTATCCTGACTTTACCCTGGTCAGGGTCGCAATGTGTCCAGCTTCTTTAGAATGACTGGGCACAATGCAACAACCCACTGGGTGAGGATGCCAAATTCTGGCACCTCCTTCCACAGATATAGCCAATCATGTTTGTATGAAGATGCCCGTTCGGCTGATAGCACCACTGGAGATTTGAACCCTGTATTCCAGTGGTAGTAGGCTAGTGTAATTCACCTCTGCACCACCCAGGTGTCAGCATATTTTAATGTTTTTTTTTTTTTTTAATCAAAACTTTGATTTTGCATTTTATAGCCATGTACATGCAATCTCCAAGAAAGACAGAAAAGGATGCTCTTCTTCAGCAGCCTTATCAATAGCCTAGTGTCTAGAAAGGAAAAACAAATAGTGATAGAGAGGAGAAGAATAACAGGAGCTGGATGTGCTAGCAACTTGATCCACTAGCAAGTAACAATCTGAGCTTTCGAAAAAAGCAACAGTGACAGGGAACTCAGTAAAAAAAGAATGCCACTTTATCAGCTGGATACTACTCATTCATAAGTTTATACATTGTCAGAAGCCTCCATTCTTCTTTTTCACAAAGGAGAACCTGGCAGACATGGGTGATTTGTAGAGCTGGATGAACCACTGCCCAATGGTCTCCTAAATGTATTCTTCTATGGCAGTGGTGTCAGTGACTGAGAAGAGGTAAACTATGGACCTAGAAAGAGTAGCCCCTGGGAGATGGTCTATAGCACTGTTCCTCTGTCTGTGAGGTGCAAACTGGGTGGCATTGTGTTTACTACCTCAAAAAGGTGATAATATTCCTTTGGGATGTTGCTTTATTTTGTGCTGTAGGGACTTTCAATAGTTATGTAGCCATACTTGAACTGAAGACAAAGATCACAGCACTTTTTCAACCATTCTGTGATTTTGCCTTTTGAACAGACTATGTTGGGGTTGTGTTTCTTGAGCCAGGGGAGACCTTTTCAAGTAAATTTATGACATAAAATGATTTTTGTTTCTGAGTATTTGAAATCTGTCAGGACTGACAATGGAATTATTTGAAATTGGATTTTGCCAGCCCCTAATGGTCTTCCATGTAGTCCTGAACCTTGCAGGGTCATACTGAGATGTTATGATGGTGGATCAGGTGCTTAGCAACAAACCCATTTGTCACTCCAGAATCAATCATGCCCAAAACACTTACTGAATTCTTTAGTGTCATTTTTTTGATAGCTGGGTATATTTAACTTTGGATTCAGGCCTAATTATTGGACTTTGGGGTTCTCAGGTTAGGGGAGTAGCAGATGTTTGATGTTCTCTCAGTATTAAAAAACAACAGAATGTGATGCCTGCAACACACTCAAAAAATTTGGACAAAATCAAAATAAGACTGAGGTTATACAAGTTTAGGTATTCTAAGCTTTCAAATGGTACCTGAGACAGAATGAGACAGAAATTACTTTAATTTGCATATTGACTGAAGTCAGGTGCCATGAGAGTAATGGGCTTAAAAGAAAAGATGACCAAGTGGTACACTTGACTCTGTACCAGCTTTTTTAAGTGTGTTGCAGGCATCAGTTTTTAAATTTTATTATATTAACAGAGAATGAGAATGAAACACTGAAAATCTTTTCTTTGTCCTTTTGTCTGTTAAAAAAAGAAATGACATTTTATTTTTAATTGCATTTTTTATTTTTACTGTCCTCCATGTTTGAGAGATGCCCACAATTCTTTCATTTGTCTTCACTATGTGTTGCTGTGCTTTACAATCAGAAACTCTGTACATACTGAACCACAAAGTGATACAGTGATACAGGTGGTCAGGATCAGCTCTATGGCCCCTCTATAGAACATGGTAAGGATGAGTGGGGTAGATGTGCTTTCTTTAGTGTCCTCAGAAAGTGTAGTTACTGCTGGGCCTTGTTAGCTGATGGTATTGACCACCCAGGTGAGAGCCTCCGTGATGTATACACCAAGCAATTTGGTGGGCTATATGTGGTGGTTGGGAATGACCTGCTGGTTTTAGTACTCGGACAACGTTAAATGCTTTATAAGGGCTTTAGGAAATCTTGTGTGCTGTATTCTGTAATTATTAAATTACTAGTTGCAGAAATGCCTTAGCAATTAAAATGCTGTAAAAAAAAACTTAAATATTTAAACAAACTTAACTTAATTTAAACAAAAAAAATTAAATATTTAAATTATTATATAGCATATAAATATTTAAATTATTATATAGCATATTACAAGCTGTATGTATTATAACTGAATAATTAACTGAATTTATTTTCATTGTATTCGACTAAACTCTGCTGATCTAAATGCATCAGACATCCAGGCATGAAACCAGTGCTCAGATCCAGCTGTTGTCTGAGCTCCAAGTTTAGGGACAATTTAGTTACTTAGATCACCCAAAATAGACTACGCCATTGATTGTAGCCTTGAGCCATCACACTTCACCAAACATTCTAACCCTCCATTTCATTCCTGACACCCATGAGTCTAATTAGGGTATACATCTACTATGACAGAACAATGCTTAAAGCTCTGGAGAGGAAGGACACAGGACAGCAGAAACATGATGGATGTTGTTGCTAAATCTAAGCGCTATCTTCGTCTGTGATGACACCAGTCTGAAGCATTATGGGGTTATAGAGTTTCATTCACAAAACAAGAATCATGGCAACTAGCAATTTAGTCTTAGTGCAACAGCAGAACCATTAACAGAAAATAATGCAGTTCCACAGTTAATTCTTAAGTATTAATTTAAATTGTAAGAAGGAGTCAAATGTTACCATAGCGCTCTAAAAAACAATGTAAAAAAACTAAAATAAAATAAAATAACTAAGTAAATAAATGAATAAACAAAACCAATATACAAACATTCACATATATAAATAAACAAATCAAATCAGTGAAAAACAGTATTTAACTCCTGCAAATAACTCCTCATTTGCAGTAATAAATAAAGGTTTTGCAAAACATTAACAGCCCACAGTAGAGAAAGTGAATAGAAAAAGGAAAGAACAAAAATGAAAACTAATTGTCACAATAAAGTTCAACCAAGCGCTCAACAAGATGCTGGTGACTGCCAGTTAAGAGAAACTGGCTCATCAATCATCAGTGCCTTCATGCCTGCTCTGCCAGCCATTAATGCCTTGGCAGATAGGCATGATTCTAAACTCTTGCTCCTGCCGATAAAATGACATTAGAAAGGTGTTTGATGGGTAATTGGGGTATAACACTGTATATTTATCTTTCTGAAATGATGCTCTTACTAGTCAAATACGTATACCTTTAATCAATTAAATTCCTCTAATCTAACGCACACCAGCCATCAAAAAGACTCCTAAAGAGTTAAAATGAAATAATTGTAAAAAAGATTATTTTATTTAATGTTGATGTGAAAGGTTTTGTCTAATAGAGCTTCCATTGAAAATTAGTAATTTTTTAATTTTAACAGATATATTCATTGTTTTAAACAACCATTTCAATGTGTGTCTTTAAGATTCATAAGCTAAATAATTAGAAAAGGTTTCCACATACAGTAGCCGTAATGTTTGTTTTTAAGACATGAACCGTTAAAATGTTTGTTAAATAAAAAAAATCTGCCTGTTATGCAGGAGAGTGTGGATTTAGGGGAAATCATGTACTCACTCTGCTACCTTCCAACGGCTGGCCGTATGACCCTGACTGTCATTAAGTGTCGGAATCTGAAAGCCATGGACATCACTGGTTCTTCTGGTAAGTGTGTAACCTCTACATCTGGGACTTAATTCGCGAGAGGTTTGCTTAACACCATGTTCTCCAGATGATTGACAAATATCTCAAAATGCACTGTAGTGACAACTAAATGTGTGATTATCATTATAACCTAATTAAAAAAAATTTAATTTTGAGAATTACGTTTAAAAAAATGAGAAAGAACACAAAGACGTCAAAAAGAGTGTATTAACATTTTATAAACATTAGGGACAAATGTATATTATTTACTTTTTTCACAAATTTATTCACTGATCTCAGATGTTTAGGTCGTTTTGTTGTGTCACATTATTAGAATTAATTTGTGTGTGTGCCAGTTTAATTCTACCTGTACTCGACTGGTCGCTACTATAACAGTTATAATGTACTGTAGCTATATACGAGAGAGAGCAATAAGATGAAAGTTAGTCACAGCTATTACTTATTGTTAGACATGTTTGTGGAACAGTCCTAATTAATCACACATATTTTAGGCTGCAAATGCAAATTAGTACTCTTTTTTAGTAATAAATAAATAAAAAATCAGCTTTCTCAGTTCAGTTAGCTGAGGTTAAGTGCCAAAAAGTTAGTGTAATGGTTGTGTGACAAGTGTTGCTTTCTTAGACCCATATGTTAAAGTATCCCTGATCTGTGATGGCCGAAGACTAAAAAAACGAAAGACGACCACTAAGAGGAACACACTGAACCCTGTATACAATGAGGCCATTATCTTTGACATCCCCCCTGAGAATGTGGAGCAGGTCAGCTTGTCAATTATGGTGATGGATTATGACAGGTAAATTGTGTTTAAGTTTTTTTTTTTCATACAATGCACAACAAACTACTTTGAGCTGTGGGTGTAATTATAGATTTGGATTAAATGTTATCAAACACATTATTTTGCAAGATCCATTGTCTTCTAGTTTTTATATTGCTATACATTTCTATACATTTTATATTGCTTTTACATATTAATATTTTTATTGTCTGCTTTTAAACATGTTTTGTGTCATACTGTTCAAGGCACATTTTAAACAACTGTATTTTTATTTCTATATTTCTTTTAACAAGGGTTGGGCATAATGAGGTGATTGGAGTGTGTCAGACAGGTCCTGATGCAGAGGGTCTGGGCAGAGACCACTGGAATGAAATGCTGGCATACCCACGCAAGCCCATCACCCACTGGCATGCCTTGTGTGAGGTAAAGAATAGCTTTTACCAAGAAGAGATCATATTAATTTATTCTTTGTGTCATGCACAAATATTGGAAAGTGGAAAACTGACTGCATTATAATGAGCTTGCTAATACACTACATGATTTGAATTCATGTGCATTTGTCCAGAAGACTAGAAAGAAAAAGGGGTTGAACCTGTGCAGTAGAGCATCAAAGCCAAACAATTAACCATACCACTACATTAAGGTCTAACAAGCAGAAAAAAACCAACCTAAAACAAAACCTGATAACAATGGCGAGCGCAGACAGCTCCTTTAACAGTTTCTATACTGAAAGTAATAGGCATAACCAAATATGTTAAAATCATTAAGTCTCTCAGGCATATTTTATACATAGCTTTATTTTATACATAGCAGTTGAATAGTTGGGAATGGAAATATATTTATTATGGATTGGATTAGTGACTATTCAGGTTTATTTTCATACACTACATGGCTAAAATGTGTGGGCACCTGACCATGACCATGGACATACTATTCCAAAACCATAGGCAATAATATGAATTTGGACACCCTTCTTTCTTCTGAAAAGGTTTTTTTTTTCCAAACATTTTGAAGTGTCTGTGGGAATAAAACCTTCATAAACCTTGTTTTGTGCACAGGGGCACAGTCATGCCCAAAATTCATTCAAAATTCAATTGGAAACAAATTATTTTATACACTTCCTAGCAGTGTGTACGACTGAAACATCATTACTCAACAATTAGAAAGGGTGTCCACATACCATGTAATGTATGCTACAAAATTAAAGAATAATTCCATCAGTCTCTGTAGACTGATCTTTAATCTCTACTCATAATACTTGTTTTTTTACAGTGGCCGGGAAGAGGATCCAGTTTTGAGAGTCAGGGCTCGTGTCCGTCTCCCAAGCCCCCACAGACCCCATAATCACGATGAGTTCATGAATCACACAAATCCTTGTACATTCTTAAGTAAACATGTGTTTGGTTTATATCACAAAATATCTAGATATCTTGCTGTAACATTGCAGCATTTTGCTAGAGGACAACTTGCTGCACAACACTGTAGCAAAGGTCCAACCGGTCAGGCTATCACATTATCTGTAGGACCTGTGCGAAACCTGTATGAGTGGTTTCAAGTATTGGATGCAGTGGCAGCAGAGATATTGATAACGTTATGGCTTATGATGTCACATCAGTTGGGTGCAACATCCAACAAGTTAGCACATAATCTTATTATATCCTTATATCAAAGATAAAATTGTGTCTTAATGTACATGTAGCTATATGATTAAAAATGTTTAAATAATAATATAATGAATTTTCTTTATATATATATATATAAATTTACATTTATATTGTGTGACTTAACAAGTAACTATGTAAATACTATAAAATAGTGAATATCAAAGAAATGTAGATATCAAAGAAGAATTTTAATGCAATTTATCAAAGAAGAGCAACATTGCTAAATTGCTAATACTTTTAATTAATAGGTACAACAACATCTGATTATTTATCTATTTGTTCATCAATATAGTAAAGAATATCACTTTATTTGTGGATCACATTTTTGACATTAGTTATGAAAATCCTGTATAATGCCAAAATTTCCCATAAAATAATTTATAAAGAAAAAAAGAACAATGATGTCATTGCATCTGTATTAAGCAAAAAATGAACTCAACTTCAAAGAATTAGTGCAGGCCGTGTACAAAGTTAGATAATCAATCAGATTATCTGACAGTGAGAGTCTGACAGTGAGGTTTCATTTAAAAAATCTGGGCATTATGGCTCTACAGCTAAAAAAACACTTAGCGTTAAACAGGCTATTGGCTGTCATCCTTATGCAGAGCTTTTCAGTTTTGATGAAAATATCTCAGGCCTCCCAGCAAGCCATATCTCTAGATAAAAAGTGACATGAAATAATAGATCCATAACTTCTTACACACAGCAGGGCCTGTTTTAATATGTAGAAAACATGGAGGACATGGAGGAGTTCAGATTATTTGTTAACCTCATCGCTATTTCATAATATGCAATTTATCTTTGTCAGCTTTGTGTCATGTTGATTTCAACTGATTATGAAAATGGGACACCTTCCAGTAGCAGATGATGTAGCATTTTTGTGAACAGAAATATTTCAAATGCACAACAAACAGACACA
This sequence comes from Trichomycterus rosablanca, assembly GCF_030014385.1. Lineage (NCBI taxonomy): Eukaryota > Metazoa > Chordata > Actinopteri > Siluriformes > Trichomycteridae > Trichomycterus > Trichomycterus rosablanca. The sequence continues at coordinate 68,738,886 of NC_085988.1, read as the reverse complement.
TAAATAATACTAAGATATACACACTGCACTTTACAAATAATTAACAATAGATAAACAAATTGACATTATTTTTGAGGATATTACAAAACATGACCTTAAGCATGAATAATATAGCTGTAACTTCTAATTTTGGTCAGATGCATTCTGTCTGCTTAATTTAACCTTGAGATTTATCTAAAACTCAACTGGAGTAGAGCTGTTAACGTTTGAATTGATTGGACATGGTTTAAAATGGCACACACCTTGACCATAAAAGTCCACAATTATTGTTGGGAAAAAAACAAAACATGAAGTCCAAGGAACTGCGTGTCTGTGGATCTTTAGCCAAGGTCTGGGCAAGGGTATAAAACAATATCTAAAGCTTTAAGTGTTCCCCTGACCACAAGTGTGTAAGTAATTTTGAACTGGAAGGACCCTGGCAAATGCTGAGCCTTCCTAGAGTTGACCATCTGGCCAAATTGAGCATCCTGGCAAAAAGGGTCTTGGTCAGGGAGTTAAAAAAATAACCCAACGGTTGCTCTAAAAGAGCTCCAAAAGTTCTGTGCAATGATGTGACAATTTTTTTGGATGCTTAACCATCTCTGCAGCATCACATATGCAAATTAATCTCAAAACATTTAATTTATATGCAACATTGTTTAACCAAAGGCACATATTTAAATATACATCACTTGCTAGTTTATAACCATAGTACCATAGCTACAACAAGCTCCCTATAAATTAATTTTAACTATATAGTCACATGAGAAGCCCTAAAATCCATAATTCAAAGTTCACACAAATAATGCAACAGAAATGGCAATTATATAAAGGCTCTGTACTGTTAACCTTATTTTGCACATTAGGACTATGTTTCTGGCCCAATACTGGCCCAGAGTATTAGAAGAAAAATGGGTAACACTTTATTCAAAGGAAACCTACATTGGGGCTTTATAACACATTTATTAGCTACACACAAAGCACATATAAAGCAATGATACAGTATTTATTAAAGATTTAAAGATTTATTAATTTGTGAGTTGGTATTAGAGGTTTATTTTAAGCATGTATATTTTGCATGTAACAATTAAATACCTAGCAACCTTAAGTATAAGAAAGGCGCTAAATAAATTTAACATATTATTACATTTTAACTTATTATTATTTTTTAATATGTCTGTATGTTGGTACTGTTGTCTGTAAAAACCTGTTTTAATTTTTTGGCCCTCTTTATTCAATGTACATTCAATATTATGCTTTGTAAGACCTTGCCTTTAACTTTTAAATCTAGGGTTTAGAAAAACAATGATTTGAAAAAATGCCTTTCCAAAATTTGTCAGTTTAGTTTAAGTGCATCAAAATGATTTATTTACACATGTGTTATATATAAGCCCATTATATAAACAAACCCATTTTCAAACCCATGGGATGTTTTGTAAAATGCAATCTTTCTTTAACAATTTTCCAATGTTTTTCTAGATCAATCATTGTATTTTGTAGGTAGAAACACATTTACAAGTTTTAAAAAGATGAGACATGCAAATTAAGAATGAAAAAGTTGCTAAAATATCAACATTACACAATAGGCAGATACATTGGTGAGGAAATCATGATTGAGTATAAAAGGAGTATCCATAAAAGAAAACACATCAAAGTTTTCTGTGCTCCAACTCATCTCAAATGGTCAGGGAAAACAGGCATCGAGTTCCCTTTCCCAAAGACTATCCAGGCTGTTATCAGTAAAATGTGCAAAAGCTAACATGTCATGATATGTGGGTGCCCATGGCATCGTTCATTTGGATGTGTGTGTGTGAAGGTCCCATTAACTCATATTATACTATGATTTTAAGAGACACATGTTGCCATTAAGGCTGTATCTTTTTCCAGTCCATGATTGTTTTAGCAAGGAGATGTCAGGCCTCATTTTTTATGTGCTACAACTATAGACATTAAATTTGTGTGCCTGACTGGCCTGCCTGCATTCGAGATGCAGCATAAAGAGGAGAATCTGACAAAGCAATGCCAAGCAGCTGTATTCTTGTATCAAGCAAAAAATTACCAAAATTCTATTTGCAAAACTACAAAATTAGTGTCCTTAGTTTCCAAATAATTATAGTCTCATAATAGGAAGGGTGATGTAACACTGGGAGAAACACACTTTTGTCTCAACTTTTTTGGAGTGTGTTGCATGCTTGAAATTCTAAATGTGTTGATATTTACAAACTACAATAAAGTTTGTTGTTTTACTTTACTTTCTGATTTTAAAAAAAATATTATTATTATTATTATTATAAAAGTGCACAAAATGACCTCCTTTGTGATGTAAATCAGTAATCGTTCCACCAGTAATAATTAAATAAACTAAAAGACTATGTTTAAATAGTTAGATTAAATAAACTAACTATGTTTAAAAAAGTTTTCCCAAAAGGATTAAAATATAGGAATGAATTTTAAGAGCTAGCACATGCAAGGGTGGATCGGGTGCATTTCAAATCAGTGCTTTTTTTTCTCTGTAGAAAATGACAGTTTGTCAGTTATTGCTTAACCGGTTATTGTTGACATCCCCAATTTGCAGATTGTCTTTGAGAAGAAGGTTTGATCTTTATGAATTATGAGGTGGCTGAAAGGGCCAAACTTGCATCAGCTTGTGCTGGCTATGCCTTCTGCCTCTACACCAGGAACTGGACAGTTTGATTGCTGGGTCTTGAGTTTGGTGTTAGGTTAGGTGCAGGGTCCGGAAAGTGCTAGATTGGCTAACAATTTTTGTTTTGGGTCCGGAACCCATCTTTTACCTACCAAGGTAAGTGGAAGAAGTGCTTTTTGAGTGCCAGGTTGGATGCTGGATCTTGTCCTGGGTCCAGAACCCAACTCTGACTGTAATGGGTAAAGTGGTAGAAATTTTAGATGCAGTGTTATCTTTATTTGTGTGCCAGTTTGAGTAAAAAGGTCTTCTGCCAGGTTCAGGACCTCTGCCTGTGTCAGGTATTGTGACAGGAGTGCAAAGTTTAGAGTCAGGTGGTATGGTGGCACAAGCTGGAACAAGAACCGGCACTTTTGTTTCACACTTGACATTCCCTGCAGAATCTTCCTTTCTAGTGCCATGTCCATAAATACTTGAGCTTATATACTGTACTTGATGAAGTTATGTTGAAGTGTATTTTTATGGGATGTTTTGGTGGTAATTTGTACTATATATTGTGATCTTGTATAAATATATACATACTATTTGCAGATATTCAGTAATGAGTTATTAAATTGTAAATCTGTTTGAATTTGCACTTAACTTTCTAATAAAAAATCATGTTCTTTAAGAAATAGAATAGTCAATACAGTGCTTTTCCCCTAAACTTGTATTTTTAACAAGTGTGTGTGATACATCGTTATGACATGTACAGTTTTGTGATAACTTTTGTAACTATTCAGTAAATATTGGATACTTAATTATACTGATTGTTTATTATGTATTTTAATTAAATAAATTGACTGTCAACTTGAAATGTATCATTTCTGTTTGTTCTGTGGTTAAATTACTTGGCTGTTGATAAGAAGGTTAATATTTCAAGGTCTACCATTGTTGGATCCTAAAGCAGTTCTCTCAACTGTCAAGTACAGGGATGTTGTCTTGCATCAGTATTGCTTTGATCTGCCAAATATTTGAATGCAAATGTAAAGAGACTTTTCCACGACAGACAGGGAATTCTGTGCAGTTTTGAATGTGCCCTCCTGCCATACCCACACGAGTACACGTGGAGGTACAGATTAACAAAAAGTGGGGTATTTAAACTTTAGAGTCAGAGTCAGAGAGGTTTTATTGTCATTTCAGCTACATACAAGTACATATTGAAACGAAACAGCGTTCCTCTAGGATCACGGTGTAACACGGTACAAAAAGTGCAAGACAAAAAACAGTGTAAATACAAAACAGTGTAGGTACAACAATAAATACAAAAAATCCTATAATAAATAACTACAAAAGATATTCCTAATTATCCCTAATCTAAACAAGAAATTAGAAGACAGGACTAAAGACAAGTGTTAGTACATGATGGTGAATAGATGGTACAATGGTTCATGAGGTAGTGACATGTTGTACATTAGCAGCGTAAAATTGGCAATGCAGATAAGGTGCCTAAAAAGTAAATAAGGTGCAAAAATACAAGTAAGGTGCAGAAATAAAAAAAACTTGTGCAGTTCCAGGAGGTGTGCAAAAAATGCAAGTAACATAGTCAATACAGTTCAGTGTGTGGCAGCAGAAAATTTCCGGAGGAAATTGTTATAGTACTGAGTTAAGGAGTCTGATTGCTTGTGGGATAAAACTGTTACACAGTCTGGTTGTGTTAGTCCGGATGCTGCGGTATCGTCTCCCAGACGGGAGCAGAGTAAAAAGTCCATGTGATGGGTGGGTTGGATCGTCCACAATGCTGAGAGCTTTGCGGATGCAGCGGGTGTTAAAAATGTCCGTGAGAGATGGAAGAGCGACCCCGATGATCTTTTCAGCTGTCCTCACTACTCGCTGGAGAGTTTTGCGGTCCGACGCAGTACAATTTCCGAACCAGACAGTGATGCAGCCGCTCAGGATGCTCTCGATTGTTCCTCTGTAGAACGTGGTGAGAATGGGGGGTGGCAGATGAGCTTTCCTCAGTCTTCTCAAAAAGTAGAGACGCTGCTGGGCTTTCTTGCTGATGGAACTGGTGTTGAGGGTCCAGGTGAGATTCTCCTCCAGATGAACACCGAGAAATTTGGTGCTCTTGACGATCTCAACAGATGAGCCGTCGATGTGCAGTGGGGAGTGGTCCCTTAGTGTCTTTCTAAAGTCAATGACCATCTCTTTGGTTTTATCCACATTCAGAGACAGGTTGTTGACTTGGCACCAGTCCGTTAGATGTTGTATCTCCTCTCTGTACGCTGACTCATCGTTGTTGCTGATGAGTCCCACCACAGTTGTGTCGTCTGCAAACTTAACGATGGAATTCGAGCTGTGCATTGCTGTACAGTCGTGCGTAAGCAGAGTAAACAGCAGTGGACTGAGCACACAGCCTTGGGGAGCGCCGGTGCTCAGTGTGGTGGTGCTGGAGGTGTTCTTACCGATCCGGACGGACTGAGGTCTCTCAGTCAAGAAATCCAGGATCCAGTTGCAGAGAGAGGTGTTCAGGCCCAGCGTGCTCAGCTTTCCAATTAGATGCTGAGGAATGATGGTGTTGAATGCTGAGCTAAAGTCTATGAACAGCATCCTGACGTAAGTGTTCTTTCTGTCCAGGTGTGTAGAAGCCAGGTGAAGTGTAGTAGATATGGCGTCGTCCGTTGAGCGGTTAGGACGGTACGCAAACTGCAGTGGGTCCATGGTGGGAGGCAGTAGGGTCTTAATATGCTTCATAACTAGTTTCTCGAAGCACTTCATGATGATAGGCGTGAGTGCTACGGGACGATAGTCATTGAAGCATGACACAGATGACTTCTTTGGCACGGGTACGATGGTGGACGTCTTGAGGCATGTTGGAACGATGGCGCTGCTCAGGGAGATGTTGAAGATGTCAGTGAATACATCTGCCAGCTGGTCTGCACATCCTTTGAGCACTCGGCCAGGAATGTTGTCTGGTCCAGAAGCCTTCTGTGGGTTGACTCTGTGCAGAGTTCTCCTCACGTCTGCTGTGGTGAGACGAAGCACCTGGTCGTCACAAGGTGGGATCAATTTACTTCAATTAGTTCATTCAACACCTGGAGAAAATGCTTTATAAGTGTATATGGGGTTTGGGGCTGATTCTTCTGTTTGTTGGCCTTTGTTTGTGTGTCTGTCGGACATGCTTGGCCACTACCCCTCTGTCAGAAAAACTCCCTGAGCTAACTCCCAGGTATGCTTATAAAGTGTTATCTCCAGGTGAACAATGTTTCATTAGGCATCAAAATGCTTAAGACCATCAACCCATCAGTCTGAACCTTTTGAGTATGCAGGTGGGCTTGTGAAAAGTTGATTGAATGTAATTATGATGTTTATAAATCTTCACTGCACAATTAACAAGGTTCTTAACCTGGGAGCCATGGGCGCTTGTAAAATGAAAAATTTAAATTGGTTAAAATATCAAAGAATGACATATGTGTGCCTTGTCAGAGACCACTCCACAATTTCATCTTCTTTTTTTTAAGACAAACAACATCAACCTTCATATGAAATGAAATTTTGGGCATGGATGCAGTTTTTTTTTTTTGTAATTCACAAAAATTTGATTTGTTTTATGTAATCACGGAGTGACCATTGATTGCATCAAAAAGAATGAGAAACATGATTTCTTGTAAAGATATTTTCACTCTTTGTGAATGGGGCATTCAATATTTAAATAAAACAACAGTACTGCTCACTGAATGCAGTATTTTCTGTTTATGTGATTATATGTATTTTTGTAGGGAGGGGTTCATAGCTTTCCCCAGCTTGTAGTTTGTTTATACTTTCATTGTGCTCTAATCTATTATCTGCTTAATCATGATCAATTTCTAGCTGGGTCTAGACAATATCTGGTATTTCAAGACAAGCTACTCAAATATGAGAAGAACATACCAAAAAGCCAATGTCCCCAGAACTACTCTCCAGAGTATAAATCAAGGGTATAGTCAGGCAAGCTTCATGGATAAACGTTGGCAATAGAATGACCCTTAATAAAAGAGCTTGGTTTTTTTTGTAGTGGCTCTTTTGAAGAATGCCACCCATCCAACCAGAAGACACAACTACAGTGTATCACAAAAGTGAGTACACCCCTCACATTTCTGCAGATATTTAATTATATCTTTTCATGGGACAACACTGACAAAATGACACTTTGACACAATGAAAAGTAGTCTGTGTGCAGCTTATATAACAGTGTACATTTATTCTTCCCTCAAAATAACTCAATATACAGCCATTAATGTCTAAACCACCAGCAACAAAAGTGAGTACACCCCTAAGAGACTACACCCCTAAATGTCCAAATTGAGCACTGCTTGTCATTTTCCCTCCAAAATGTCATGTGATTTGTTAGTGTTACTAGGTCTCAGGTGTGCATAGGGAGCAGGTGTGTTCAATTTAGTAGTACAGCTCTCACACTCTCTCATACTGGTCACTGAAAGTTCCAACATGGCACCTCATGGCAAAGAACTCTCTGAGGATCTTAAAAGACGAATTGTTGCGCTACAAGAAGATTGCCAAGGCTACAAGAAGATTGCCAACACCCTGAAACTGAGCTGCAGCACAGTTGCCAAGATCATCCAGCGTTTTAAAAGAGCAGGGTCCACTCAGAACAGACCTCGCGTTGGTCGTCCAAAGAAGCTGAGTGCACGTGCTCAGCGTCACATCCAACTGCTGTCTTTGAAAGATAGGCGCAGGAGTGCTGTCAGTATTGCTGCAGAGATTGAAAAGGTGGGGGGTCAGCCTGTCAGTGCTCAGACCATACGCCGCACACTACATCAAATTGGTCTGCATGGCTGTCACCCCAGAAGGAAGCCTCTTCTGAAGTCTCTACACAAGAAAGCCCGCAAACAGTTTGCTGAAGACATGTCAACAAAGGACATGGATTACTGAAACCATGTCCTATGGTCTGATGAGACCAAGATTAATTTGTTTGGTTCAGATGGTCTCAAGCATGTGTGGTGGCAATCAGGTGAGGAGTACAAAGATAAGTGTGTCATGCCTACAGTCAAGCATGGTGGTGGGAATGCCATGGTCTGGGGCTGCATGAGTGCAGCAGGTGTTGGGGAGTTACATTTCATTGAGGGACACATGAACTCCAATATGTACTGTGAAATACTGAAGCAGAGCATGATCCCCTCCCTCCGGAAACTGGGTCGCAGGGCAGTGTTCCAGCATGATAATGACCCCAAACACACCTCTAAGACGACCACTGCTTTATTGAAGAGGCTGAGGGTAAAGGTGATGGACTGGCCAAGCATGTCTCCAGACCTAAACCCAATAGAACATCTTTGGGGCATCCTCAAGCGGAAGGTGGAGGAGTGCAAAGTCTCGAATATCCGCCAGCTCCGTGATGTCGTCATGGAGGAGTGGAAAAGCATTCCAGTGGCAACCTGTGAAGCTCTGGTAAACTCCATGCCCAGGAGAGTTAAGGCAGTTCTGGGAAATAATGGTGGCCACACAAAATATTGACACTTCAGGAACTTTCACTAAGGGGTGTACTCACTTTTGTTGCCGGTGGTTTAGACATTAATGGCTGTATATTGAGTTATTTTGAGGGAAGAATAAATTTACACTGTTATATAAGCTGCACACAGACTACTTTTCATTGTGTCAAAGTGTCATTTTGTCAGTGTTGTCCCATGAAAAGATATACTTAAATATCTGCAGAAATGTGAGGGGTGTACTCACTTTTGTGATACACTGTAAATGTCAAAGCATTTTCTTCAAAACGTTGAAGGCTGATTGAATGTATTACTCAAAGAAGTTGTTAAAACTCAGATACATTGGGGCCACAAAGTGCTACTTGCAGTGGACATGCAGTCCACATAGGCCCAAGACTGATCAAGGCTGGAGGCCTTGTCTGAGGATGTTAAAATAACTGCTACAAAGATCAGAATGCAAAAACAAGCATTTATTGTTTTAGTGGGAACAATCTTAAACTACAGCAGTGCATTCAAATCTGTGGTCACTGACAGGGATACACACGCGTTTTATGTTGAATGACCCAGGAGTACAACAACAAAATAAGCACTTCTGACCCAATCTCAACAACTCGTAAGTAGCTCAAAACCTTGACCCCTGAAGTAATATGATTCAATGAGCCAAAAAAACAAAACAAAAAAAAGAAAAGAAACAGAAAACAGCAGGAAACAGAAAAGTCCTTGTTTATTTGTTAAACTTACCTTTTAGGAAAGGGTTATAGTTAAAATTACATTTTAGCTTCTTCTTCTTCTTTCAGGTAGAAATTGAAGGCAGAACATGTCCTATTTTGACACAAAGGTTGGAAGTTCTTTTTTTAATGCATTTTCTCCCCTTTTCTCTCAATTTTTAGCCTGTCCAATTTTTACCCATTTGCGTTATGCTTCCTCTCTACTGGTGCTGACCCCCGCCCCGATTGAGGAGAGTGAACTGGCAGAGCTGAGTTTCGAAGCGACGAGTTCGGAATGTCAGCTCTGGTGTGCTAGCATGTTTCACCAAGCAAGCAATTCAACAAATGGATCTGAATCTTTTTGTGCTAAGCAAATTAAGCCATCATTAATAAGTATTTTGTTTTGTTTTTTAATTTAAGTAATTCATTAAAAAAAATTTGTAGGTGTAAGTGATTACTTGTGTCATTGTTAAAAGAATCATGTATTGTTGGAAAGTCTTTTGAGGCCCACATTAAGGTATTGCATGACCAGTATAGGAAGACACAACCTGATTTGATGATCATGAAGGACCCTATGAAGAAGACTTTTGCATGGCATCATTGAGAAATAGCAGCGGAAATGACTTTTGAAAACATCTTGATGAAATACCTAATTTTAAAAACATCCTCAGGGGTAAGTGGAACAACATAATGGTAAGTGAAACATCCAAATTAGGCATAGCCATCAAATGCCTCATAGAATTTGTGATGTGTTTTCCTTTTTCCTGCTCTATTTTGACAAAAAGTATGTTAATTATTCAGTCAGAGAAGCAAAAGCTAAGTTAAAATCTTTACACTTTGTAACAAAATAATAAGTTCATAATAATAAGTTCTTTTTTTGTTTCGTTTTCATTAACCGCTTTATCCTGGTTAGGGTTGCAGTGGACTTGGTTTCTGACAAAAGCAAAAAAAACAATGTTTATAATTATGTAATAATGTAAGTCTGTCTGTGTAGATGCCTGGATGGCAGACCGTACTGTTAAGATTTAAACCTCAGATTAGATCTCAGCAGTGGTGGGCTAGCATAATAGCCTGAGAGGCACAATGTTATTCAATTTACCTGTCAGTCATTTTAATGTTGTGACTGATCTGTGGATAATTTATGAACATTGCATTGGCTAATTTTATGTATGCTTAGGTTCTTAACTTGACCATGAATCAAAATTCTAGCAGCTAAAAATGATATTGCTATGAATGAGTCACTGGACGCCCACTCTTTACAAGTTCTGAGTCACTGACTGCATATGTGTGTGCTTCAAGTCAGTGGGTGGTGCAGCAAACAGCCAGCTATTTTTACTGTATGATACTGGTTTTGGATAAAAGTCATAAAAAAGTTGCCAATTAAATCAAGTTTTCTTAATCATCCAGAAACAAATTACCATCAGTATTTATAAGGTTTGTTAACACACATACACACACATTTGGTGGGATATTTGATGTGTATTAATTCTGTAGCAGGTCCCTGCATTAACATTAGTCTTTAGTCTAAGAATTACTTGTGTGTTGGACTGGCCAATTCACCATAGATCAACAGTGTCTAACCTCACAAATGCTCTCTACTAAATGGCCAGAAATGTCCTCAAATACACTACAAAATTTTGTTGCAAAGTGTGTGCTGGGGAAGAGGAGATTCCGAGACAATGCTCATGGTTTTTAAAGGGAATGTCCAACAAGCTCATGGTTAGGTGTCTGTAGACACAATATGGCTGAGGGTGTGTTGAGAATTGGCTGTGAGCTTATTGGACATCCAATTCCAAAACCATCATTTGGAGTAAATGGATACACATATAGTATGAGTGACCAGATAATACTGTGGGCTTGTAATTTACCCTTTTTAAATAAAAATTGCATAATTTTGTCACCTGCATTAATTTTTTATGAAACACAGTTTAATCTAAAATGTGTGGACACATCTTGTAATTAGTTGGTTCCACTGTTTTGGCTATATGCATCATTATTGGGTACATAAAATGAAGCATACAGCCATAAAAACCATATTGACAAACATAGTAGGATGGATTGTACAGAACAACTTAAGTTACAATTTTAATGTGAAGTGAAAAGCAACGCAAAGTTTTAAAGCACATGAAAATATTTCGGTTGTTCTTAGTATAGAAAAGTTCTAAAAAGTTTCTGGAAGCAAGTTAAACCTAAGAACTGGCTTATTGAGTTCCATGGTCAGTTAGCCTTAGGCAGATCTGCAAAGCATTTTACTTTACCTCTAATAAGTGACCATTCATTCTATGAAAATATTTATTTCATTTCACAATGTGAGAGATGAATCTGGGTTTGTTGGGTGTCAGAAAAAAAAACAAGCCCATAGTAAAATCTGACAAAGGGTGTTTAATGGTTTGCGGTTTCAGGGTCCTGGGTGACTGGGTTTAAACCTCACATCTGATTACTGTCTGGGTGAAATTTGGCTTTAAATTGTCCTTGTAAATTTCCTTTGGATATTTTAGTTGAGATTAAACAGTTACTGAAGCTAAATTACCGAATAAATAAGTAAATGTTAAACCAGTGCATATAATGTACTGCTCCACATCCTTATGAACAAGTATTAACACCAGTTTATATACATTATAAAGCTACAAAATTATAGATTTTTTATTATTTTACTATATAAAATAAATTAGGAATCATTAGTGCATACCTGAATTGGAGTCTGGATAAGGATGAGGGTTGCTTATAGTGGCCTTGGCCTCCTGCTGTATCTATGGAAACCCCCATCAGCTGCGGCAGCAGTCTGTAAGAATGTAATAGGTGCATGTTCGTTCCCACAGCGACCAGACGGCAGAGAAACCCAACATCAATCAGCTTTGCAACTCCTTGATTTCTGTAGTATATTTGTACAATGGCTCCTCACAAGAAACAATGCCGTTAAACAATCTGTTAGCATCTAAATTTATTATTTACATTTGTTTCAATGTATATGAAACGTGTGATATTGGACAAAAATAATAATGCATAAATGCAGAATAAAACATAACTCACCCTATCAATTATCTGTTGAACCCATCCCCCCCACCCCCACACACATACATGAACACACACTCGGGTAGGTAGATAATTTATTTATCCCCAGGAAAATTAGTACTAAAAGAAAGAGCATAGACAGACAATAACTGTGTGGCATCAATTTTAACAGTAAACATGTTTATTTTATCCTGTCTGGTGCTAAATAAATAAACCTCAAGTGCACTGACATGTTATCAATAATCGTATGTGCTATTTGCCTTTTGGCTTGCTGCTGTTTTGCTAATAAAGCTTTTTTTAAATGGATGGTATTTTTAGATAACTGTAGATTATATTTAGATAATGCTCTGTATAGCATGGTGAAATTTACAGTGTTAAAGTGGTTTGCCCCTTTGTTTTTATCAACAGCTTTATCCTGGTCAGCTGACCCTGAAACACTCGGTGCAAAGCAGGAATTTCTCAATAATCCCCCACCCCCAGACATAGCCAACACGTCAGTGTAAACGCACGGACGGCCAACATCGTTGCTGATATTTGAACCCGAATCTCTGCTGTGGTGGGCTAGAGTAAAATACCGCTGCGCAGTCCTAACGCCTGTTCCACACGTTTTTATAGTTAAATAGTTCCATCTAGCGGGAAAAAGGGTTTGTGGCTCAGTAGTATGTATTCATTCTCTTTAGTAACCAGTTTTCTTCATCTGGTGGAGTAATTGTTTGTTAATTTGTTTGACATTAGATTATTAAGATGTGCTGCCTGATATGATTTTTTATTTTGTGTTTTACACAAAATGATTTATATGTCTGTTAGATCTTAGTTAGACTCATGTCCATACACTTATGCCAAGTTCACACTACACGACTTTCCAAGTCGTCAGGTCGCTGTACATTTCACACCACACAACTGGATCTCTTGTAATCGGGAGTCTTTCAAGTCGGTGTGTATTTCACGCTACACGACTGATCGGCGACAGGGGGTTTCACACTACACGATCTATCACAATCTGGAATCGAAGGCGAGCTTCTCTGGTCTCCCAAACTACGTTTTGTCAAGAAAACAAATGCGAGAAGTGACGAAAGGTTTAACAATACCACGTCCAAAAATGCACGTCAACAAGTAGCGAGTGATCAAAGTTTGTGCGCTGAAGTGCAGCGTAAAAGCAAGTAGGACAAATAAATGAATCTGAGTGGATTTGGCTACATGAACAGCATGGATTGTTCTATAGTGAGTTGGAGGTTAATAAATATTTTTGCAATGCAATGTTGGTGTTATGTTTTGTAGAGAACGATAGGGTCAGAAATACTGTAAAACTTGTGTGTGCTGATGTTTTCTGATATAAACTATATTATGCCCCTGTCCCACCTTTTTACAACGCCTCCCCTGCGTTTCCCCTTACACCATATCTTGCGTTCTCAATGGCTGTTCGACATAGCACTCATTGCCAGTCGGGCAACTCAGATTCAGATATCTGACATGCTAGAGATCTCACTTCAGTTGCCGATCGAGTAGTTGGGTAGTTCACACAGAGATTGAGAGCCGAGTTTTGACCGCCAAGCAAACGCCGAGTTGCTCCCGAGCCGGCAAATCTAGCGCCGACCAGTCGCCGAGCAAAAATCAAGGCAAAAATCGTGTAGTGTGAACTAGGCATTATGGTATTAGGCCTAGTATTTCTACACTTTGCACAGCTTGCGAGCTGAGCATGCTGTTCTAAATGGTGTTTTGGCTAGTTTTGTTCTTATTTACCCACTTATATATCCCACTTATAACACATCTGATTAATAATGTTTATAGTGGTGTGAGTTTATGGGGTACTAGGAAGCATTAAGTTAGTAGGAGTAATGTAGAGTAACAGAACAAAAAACATAACAGTAACGAAGAGGGGAAAATGCCAAAAAATAAAAAAAAATGAAAGAAATAAAAGATTAATAGTCAGTAATTTTTATTCAAAATAATGTATCAATATCAATAATAAAATAATATTATAGGTAATTAACACAGGGTGCTTACAGGCATTTTAGAACAGACATACTGTCAAATATTAACTGTAAATAATCATTATTACTCATAGTAATGATTTTTATTTTTTTCTATTATAGTTGTTGTCGTAATAATAGTGTTATTGGCAGTGGTGGTAGTAGTAATAGTAGTAGTAACTGTAATTATAACGTTATGGAGAACCAATAGACAATTAGTGGAGCGTGGCTCCCATCTCGTGGCCAAAATGTGACAACACACAAACTAATTCTGTTTGTGTATTTATGTGTGTATGTGTATGTATATGTTTTCTTTTATGTATGTTTTTTTTGATGAGAGAGAGAGAGAGACTACTCAAACACACACACACATACTACATAAACAACAACAGACACTACACAAACACACACCACACTGCATCAGCTATTGGAGAACCCAAATACAAGCACAGAGTAAAACGCAGTGTTATTCGGCCTTAATTGACAGTACACTGTAGCAGATTACCTGAGTACAGTGACTGACATCAAACACAGAACCACACTGACAAAATACACACTCAGTGCACACAAGCTGGCCATCGAGACCGGACACTACAAGAAATCCCGTGCCCCAGAGAACGAGGAGTGTGTACACAGTGCAACACCAACACCACAGAGACTGAGCTGCACTTCTTAACAGATAGTCCAAAATACAGTCACATACAGGAGAGGTCTACTACAAAACAATTTCAAACACTTCACCCTGAATTCTTCTCTCTTACCAACACCCAGACACTGAGCATTATGTTAGGAGAGGAGAAGGAGAGCAGCACTGTAGCAGCACAGTATATGTATCTGCCTGCAACAGTCTGAGAGACACGGACTGTTACACCCGAACAGAGGACCAGCCTGGATGGACCCACACAGAGAGAGTGTTCCATATATACGTGTTTTATTTATTTATTGTATTATCTATTTAATATTTCCTCTTTTTTCCCCCCTGTATATTTATGTACATTCATATTCTGTCTTTTCAATGCTTTGGCACTACTGTAAGTACTACAACAGTCATGCTACTAAAGCTCTTTGAATTGAATAGAGAGAGAAAAAGAGCTAAAGAGAGAAAGATGATATATTCATTTTAATTTATTATTATTATTATTTTTTTTTTACTTTTCCAAGCACCACACCATAGATGGAATAATAATCCTAAGCACTAGCTGTAGTAGTAGTAGTACTGTTGTTGTATTTGTACTTGTTTTAGGCCAGCAATCCTGTGATTATTTTATTCTTGCTCTTCTTCTATTATTATTATTATTATTATTATTAAATCATCACCACAAAAAATGGACATAAAGTCCAGTGAGAAATTGTCGAACGTGAAAAGATAGTTTGCTATCTGCAAAAGATACGTAAAGACTAAAAGCCATCAGTATTGGCTGCGCCGCATTGTGTCTAAATAAAACAATTGAACAACGCTTGCTCCATGTCAGAATGCATATTGATATTGTGGCGTCCGCCACTGTGGATTAGGGGGGAGGGCGGAGCGAGCGTTACCCAGAGGCACTCGCGGCCGCGGTGTTAATAACTGTTGCGTTTTTTGTTGTACATGTTTATTAGGTTTGTTTATGTTGTTTGGTGTTCTGTTTAACGATGTTAGTTTGTGCATAGTGTATTTGTTTAATTGTTTAATGTTGAATCTAAAACCTACCGTAACTGTGTAGCGCGGGGATAGGAATAACATGGCTACAATAGCGAGGAATGAATTTTTGGGATGGCGCGTGTGTTCAACCGTGTAACCAATAAAGAGCTAATCCTGTTGTCATGGCAACTCCGTCTCTTCTACGCAAACGCCACAATATAAATGGGGCCATTTAATGCTGTTCTAATGATATTAGTTAACCATTACATAGTTAGCAGCTGAGGAGCACAGCACAAACGAAATCTTTAATAACGGGACGATGGAAACGGCTAAGATTAGATGTTTAAAGTGCATCATACTTTATCTTTTAACAGTACAGTGATTTTTGCGTGTTGTAATTCTAATCTCACCACATAGTGGCAGTCGTGGACAACCCGTGAAAAATAGCAGGGCCCAAAAAGAATAGTATATTATAAAAAGGTAAAGAATCAAGTATTATAAACATGGGAGACTACCTAGCTAATGTGGGTATCACATGTTCAGATTTTATATTTTAAAAGAGGAAAATTCTCTTCAATTGATAAGATGGGTGGCTCTTAAAAGAGCCGTTGGTTTACCAAAGCGACTAAGGCGCTTTACTTGGAGCTGGTGTACTTGGTGACGGCCTTGGTGCCCTCAGACACGGCGTGCTTGGCCAGCTCACCGGGAAGCAACAGGCGCACGGCGGTCTGGATCTCCCTGGAGGTAATGGTGGAGCGCTTGTTGTAGTGCGCCAGACGAGAGGACTCACCAGCGATACGCTCGAAAATATCGTTGACGAAGGAGTTCATGATGCCCATAGCCTTGGAGGAGATCCCGGTATCAGGGTGGACCTGCTTCAGGACCTTGTACACGTAGATAGCGTAGCTCTCCTTCCTTGTCTTTCTGCGCTTCTTGCCTCCTTTAACAGCAGTCTTGGTGACGGTTTTCTTGGAGCCCTTCTTGGGCGCGGCCTTGGCGGGTTCAGGCATGATGCTGTTGTTTTTCTTCTAGAGCAAACTACAAGTGAATGTAAACGGCGCTACACGCCCGCTTTATTAACCCTGCATGCTGAGTAGGCCAAGTTGAAACACGTAACTCTGATTGGTCCAAGGTCCTGGGTTTCTATTGGACAGACAACATACCGTTCCACGCCTTCCCCTGCCATATTCACTAGAATCTGTTCTTTGTTGTCTGTTCCCGCTTAATCTAAGGTCGATACATGTTTTAAAACCGCAAATAAAAGAACAAATAGCAATATTTAGAAAAAAAAAAAATTAGATAGATAGATAGATAGATAGATAGATAGATAGATAGATAGATAGATAGATAGATAGATAGATAGATAGATAGATAGATAGATAGATAGATAGATATTTATATTTTACACAAAGATCTAAACGAGAGATCTGATTTAAAAAATGCTTTATTTAACGTAGTATTATTGGTATAGATGAAACAAGTCAATGCAGGACAGGCTATCACGGCGAGCCTGTTATTTCCCTCTACCGGACCTAGTTGAAGACAATGGGGCGGTGTTAAGCAGCGACCGCCCACTGTGGCCGCAGCTGCTCAGCGTAGGCCTCATGTAAAGCGCGTAGCTAGTACCTCCACTAGTGATGGGAATTTCGGCTCCTTTTAGAGAGCCGGTTCTTTTGGCTCGGCTCACTAAAAAGAGCCGGTTCTTTCGGCTCCCAAGTGGCTCCTTAGATTTTTTTGTTGCTTAAATTAATTTATTACCAAATTACATGTAAAATGAATTACTAATGTAAAAAAAATTGTTTATTATTTAAATTGCTTTATTTATATACTCAACATGGAACAGTGCTCCAACAATAAATTATAAAATACAAAAACAAAGACCCATCTCAATTAGACAAAAAGATCTGATTGTGTATATTATTTGTACATTTGCATCTAGAGTGGGATGGCACGGTGGCTAAGTGGGTAGCACTGTCGCCTCACGGCAAGAAGGTCCTGGGTTCGATCCTCAGGTGGGGCGGTCCGGGTCCTTTCTTTGTGGAGTTTGCATGTCTTTCCCGTGTCCGCGTGGGTTTCCTCCGGGTGCTCCGGTTTCCTCCCACAGTCATGAATGTAACCAAAGTGTAAAACGTGACGTTAAAATCCTAATAAAAAAAACAAAATAAACAAGCATCTAGAGTGAAACAACACAACATCAACGAAGCATCACTCAACAAAATATAAATGAAAATGTGCAAAACTAAAAGAAAATCCAGGTGAAAGCATTCAGGTGACAGTATTTGTAAGTATTTAGTGAAGATTGGCATTCAGAAAAACCAAGGAGCTCATCTTTGATGGGTTGATCCTGTTTCTCCTTTCTGTTATGATCTGCCCTGTTAAAAAAGATTCTCTCTGAGGGGACAGATACACAGTCTATGTCCCATCACATGTATAAGATGTGGGTAGACTGAACACTTGGTCTCCCACCACTCATTTTCCTCACCTTTCCAGTGTGTAATGTCTGGCTGTGTAAAGCGCTGAGTTCTCTCTCTCTCTCCCTCCTGTTCGTGTGCACGCTGTGTGTGCATGTGTGTGTGTGTGTGTGCGAGAGAGAGAGAGAGAGAGAGAGAGAGAGAGAGATCACGGGCATTACAATTGCCCATCACCCAGCGCTAACTCCAGAACACCTACATGACCATGTACATGTGGACAAAAACAACATCTGGATGTTAGCATATGATCTGGGAGGAGCCGTACAAAGCCCAGGGTTAACGACGCCTTATCCTCATGACATAAATCATAGGCCTAAGAGTACAGTGCAACCCAAGAGAGGCAGACCAAACAGAGCCACTCCCAGTAATGCAGGACACAGTAGAGCCACATCCAGCAACACAGTGTCCACCAAACCCCAGCGTCCCACTGCAGCATCGACCAGATTCCAGCATCTCACTGCAGCACCAACCAGATTCCAGCATCTCACTGCAGCACCAACCAGATTCCAGCATCTCACTGCAGCACCGACTAGATCCCAGCATCTCACTGTAGGATCCAGCAGATCCCAGCATCTCACTGCAGAATCCAGCAGATCCCGGCGCATCACTGCAGCAGAGGCTCTACCACCAACCTGCCAACAACCCTCCTATGCACAGGTTGTATCTGGTATTAAACAACCAGACCATCCAGCCCTTGAGGAAGTGAGGCAGCTGCTCCAGCTCGTCTGCAGACTTGTTGGATAATTACACAAAACAATATATCCTTTTTATATTTATATACTTAATATACTTAATTAACTTAATTATTACTGTTGCTTTCTGTTGTATATGGCTAATAATCAATATTTAATAGTTTACTTAGAATGAAATCTCTTACAATCTCTTCCTGGAACATTCAAGGACTATATTCCTCAACATTTGGTTTTAAAACCACAAATTTAGATTTTTTAACATGCATTTCTGGCCAAGACATTATCATACTAATTGAAACATGGTGTAAAGATAACACCAACACTCACTGTCCCCCAAATTACAGGGAAATTCTGCTGCCCTCTATAAAACACAGCAATATAAAACATGGTAGAGACTCCGGGGGGGTTATAATATGGTATAAGGACAATTTATCATCATATTTGTCAGAAACCAAAAGACATTCAACACATATTTGGCTAAAATTAAATAAAAACATAATTGAATGTGAAAATGACTTGTACATATGTGCAGTTTACACCCCCCCTCTAGAGTCTCCGTACTATCAGGATTGTTTCTTTGAGAACCTTCAGCAGGAAATCAGACATTTTCAGGCCCAGGGGAATGTCATGCTTGTTGGAGATTTAAATGCCAGAACAGGCAATGAGAACGATATCATCGATTCTACTGGTAACAAATATATATTTAAACAAACATCCATCAACTTCAGCACTATCTGCTCTCAAAGAAACAGTCCTGACCACATCCTGAACAGGAATGGTAAAGAGCTAGTGCACCTCTGTCGATCCTCAGGTCTGTATATTCTTAACGGTAGGATCCGAGGGGACTCTTTAGGGAGGTTTACATACTGTTCAGCTCTTGGAGCTAGTGTAGTCGACTATGCGATCACTGACATGGACCCCTCCACTATTAGTGCATTCACTGTCAGACCACAACTCCCACTTTCTGATCACTGTCAAATCAATGTTTATCTTAAACGACTCAGTCAGCATCAAACCATGAAATATGAGCCCTGCAAAACATCCCAGTTAAACCGAACATTCAGATGGAATCATGACAGCGAAGCTAAATTTAAATCTGCTGTTGGTTCCTCAAAAATCATTAATCATATTAACAATTATTTATTAGAATCATTTGAATTAAACCAATCAGGTGTTGAAAGAGCTGTTTCACAAATTAATGGAATATATTATACATCCGCTAAAATTGCAGGTCTCAATTTTATAAACACCAAACCAAACCAAAAAGCACAAAAGGAAGAATGGTTTGATGAAGACTGTAAAATAATCAGGCAGAAATTAAGACATCTATCAAACCAAAAACACAGAGAACCAAACAATCATCAAATTCGAACAAATTATGCTACAAATCTAAGGGAATATAAAAAGATTTTACGACATAAAAAACACATCTATTATACTCAGTATCTAAAAAAAATTGAAAACTCTATTGACCAAAATCAATTCTGGGAACTGTGGAACAACCTGAGCAACAAAAACCCACATCATCTGGCCATAGAAAATCCAAATACCTGGAAAAATCACTTTGAACAATTATATGAGCAATTACCACCAGACGATTTTAATTCAGAACAGCAACAAATCATAGAAAATCTAAATATATTAGAATCTACCATAAAAAACTATCAGAACCCAATTGATTACCAAATTTCACCGGAAGAATTGAATACCCAAATTAAAAAACTCAAATCCAGAAAAGCCTGCGGACCTGACAGCATCAGGACCGAGATGCTGAAGTGCAGCAGTCCTCAGCTACAGCAGGCTCTGCTCAGGTTGTTCAATATCGTTCTCCAATCCGGCTGCTTTCCTGAGATCTGGAACAGGGGGCTTATTTCCCCAATCTACAAGAGTGGAGACAAATTCGACCCCAACAACTACCGAGGCATCTGTGTGAGCAGTAACCTGGGGAAGGTGTTCTGCTGTATCGTTAACGCCCGGATACAGGCCTTCCTTACCGAGCACAGTGTCCTGAGTAATGGACAGATCGGCTTTTTACCAAATCATCACACTACTGACCATATTTACACCCTACACACCCTAATCCACCAACATCTACACAAACAAAATCATGCTAAAGTTTTTGCATGTTTTATAGATTTTAGAAAAGCATTTGATTCAATCTGGCAAGAAGGATTATATTATAAAATTATCCAAAATGGTGTAGGGGGTAAAGTCTATGACATCATTAAATCAATGTATGTCAATAATAAATGTGGAGTAAAAATTGGCAATAAAATGACTGAGGTCTTCACTCAGGGGCGTGGTGTCAGGCAGGGTTGCAGCTTGTCTCCTACTCTATTTAATATCTATATCAATGATTTAGCGGTGTTATTGGAGCAATCTGCAAATCCCGGCCTGACACTAAATAAAACGGAAGTTAAATTTCTTCTCTATGCGGATGACCTGGTGCTGCTGTCGCCCACAGAAAAGGGGCTTCAGCAGCATCTGGATCTGCTGGAGAAGTTCTGTCAGACCTGGGCCCTGACAGTAAATCCTGATAAATCTAAAATCATGATCTTCCAAAAGAAAGCCAGATCTCAGGAAAGCAGATATACTTTCAATCTAGGAGACACCGCCCTAGACCACACCCTTTCTTATGATTACCTGGGGCTCAAAATCAGCGCCTCAGGAGGCTTCGGTCTGGCAGTGGATGCACTGAAACAGAAGGCCTGCAGAGCCCTCTATTCAATTAAAAACAAATTCATTAAGATTGACGTCCTAATTAGAATCTGGTTAAAGATTTTTGATAGTATAATCCTGCCCATTGCGCTATACGGTAGTGAAGTATGGGGTCCACTCAGTCATCATGACTACACTAGATGGGACAAGCATCCCGCTGAAGTCCTGCATGCAGAATTCTGCAGAATGATTTTACATGTACAAAGAAAAACCCCAACCAATGCATGCAGGGCTGAATTAGGCCGATACCCATTAATTATTAATATTAAAAAAAGAGCCCTTAAATTCTGGATGCACCTAAAATCCAGTCCCACAACAAGCCTGCAGTTTCAGGCACTCCTATCCCAAGAGCTCTACCCTGAAAAGAGTCCCCTGTGTCAGCTGGTCCAGAGACTGCCCAACACTCTGACCCCTAACAACCCTAACTCTCTGACCAGCACTGCTTCCCAAACACCAATCAGGATCACCCAAATTATCAAACACCTCAAAAACACTTATCTGGAACATTGGACAACCCAAACTCAATCCCAAAACAGACTGAACTGCTATCTGACCCTAAAACATGAATACAACCTGGCCACGTATCTCTTCACTGTCCGAGATACGAAGCAGAGACACATTCTCACCAAATACAGACTGAGTGACCACAGCCTGGCCATCGAGAGAGGCAGGTTAAAAAAGTCCTGGATCCCCAGAGAGGAGAGACTGTGTGGTCACTGCAGGACAGGTGAGGTTGAGACAGAGGTGCACTTCCTTCTAAACTGCCCAAAATACACAACAATTAGACACAAATATTTTGATCAGTTTGGAAGAGAGGTGAGCGGCTTCAGAACGCTGACAGACAGCGAGAAACTGGCCATTATATTAGGAGAGGGACCATCAGCCTCCACTGCAGCCAGATATGTACAGGAGTGTCACACACTCCGGGACAGTGAGTGAAACATTAGATCATCCCCCCACCCACCCCCCGCACACACACCACACACACACCACACACACACCACACACAACACACACACACAACACACAACACACACACACACCACACACCCACCACACACACACAGTAATATTTTCTCTTTTTTTTGTGTGAATAATTGTCTAATTACATAATGAATATTTTATTACCATTTTTTCTATGTATATACTTGTTCTTTTTTTCAAATATTTATATATACTAATGTAAGCTTTGACAATACAAGTATGTAAATTTGTCATGTCAATAAAGCAAATTGAATTGAATTGAATTGAGAGAGAGAGAGAGAGAGAGAGAGAGAGAGAGAGAGAGAGAGAGAGAGAGAGAGAGAGAGAGAGAGAGAGAGAGAGTTTCAGAAACATATTTCTAAGTCAGAAACATTTTAGTTGTAGTGAATGTGGTCTTAGCTTTGTATCAATAAAAGTCAAATAAGTGAAAGAAGACATTTTATGTGTTGGTGTTAGCTGTGTTAAAGCCATTTCTGAGTTTTAAAAACTATTAAAAAATAAAATAAAATAAATAAATAAAGTGCATCTTTATAAGTGAGATGTATTAGATAAAAAAAAACTTAAAATAGACTTAAATCTAGTTTGTGAGTGTTAGAAACATCAGTAGAACGTGGATGTTGAAGCCATATGTTGTTTTAGAAATGTGTCAGTATATGTGAATATATGTTCTGTAGAACTTACAGCACAACTGTGTAGGACTAACAGAAATGAATGTTTGTGTATTGTTATAAAGATGTTAGTCTATGAAAAGTCCACAGTTAAACCACATCATTATAGGTCACACCTGGGCATTGTTTGGTCCGCTGGCAACATCTGCCCGCATGAGGACCGTGTTAATTAGAAATCAGGCATTAATAGGCCATTTTATTCATGTACATTATTTATTTATTTTATTTACTTTATTAACTTAAATGGTTTTTTTTGGGGGGGGGGGGGAGGGGGGGGGCATGTCTATTTATTTACTGAAGTCAGATGTAAAACCGTTTAAAGTTTAGAATTAAAACTGCCATTAAGGTACTAAACACAGAGAGAAATACAAGAACTTGAACAAAGCACAATGGTCAGGTGTGACGCTTTGCTAGCTCTGCTACAAAAGCAACAAGGTCCTTTTTTAATGCTTTATACACTTTTTGGATATCACAAAGCTGGTCTTGACTGCTTCAAAGGACTGAAAAACAACAACTGAAGTAATTAGACTCCAAACATTATAGAAATAAGAATTTGTGTATTGTTCATTTGAAAACCTACACCTTTTTATGCCCACCTGTTTTCGTAAGAGCAGATTAAATAGTGAAATGATGCTGATGTTTTTACTCTGCCTCGCTCTAATTGTCATTGCCTGATCGTAACAATGGGATTAGAAACATTTTGGGTTATCGTAGTTAGGGTAAGAAACAACTTAGGGTTATTGTAGTTAGTGTTAAACACAAGTTGGGGTTATCCTAATTAGGGTTAGAAACGTGTTGGGGTTATTGTAGTTAGGGTTGGAAATGCGTTGGGGTTATCGTAGTCAGGGTTAGAAACAACTTGGAGTTATCGCAGTTAGGGTTACAAACAACTTGGGGTTATCGTAGTCAGGGTTAGAAACAACTTGGAGTTATCGCAGTTAGGGTTAGAAACAACTTGGGGTTATCGTAGTTAGGGTTAGAAACAACTTGGGGTTATCGCAGTTAGGGTTAGAAACGCGTTGGGGTTATCGTAGTTAGGGTTAGAAACATGTTGGGGTTATCGTAGTTAGGGTTAGAAACGCGTTGGGGTTATTGTAGTTAGGGTTAGAAACAACTTGGGGTTATCGCAGTTAGGGTTAGAAACAACTTGGGGTTATCGTAGTTAGGGTTAGAAACGCGTTGGGGTTATTGTAGTTAGGGTTAGAAACAACTTGGAGTTATCGCAGTTAGGGTTACAAACAACTTGGGGTTATCGTAGTCAGGGTTAGAAACAACTTGGGGTTATCGTAGTTAGGGTTAGAAACAACTTGGGGTTATCGTAGTTAGGGTTAGAAACAACTTGGGGTTATCGTAGTTAGGGTTAGAAACAACTTGGGGTTATCGCAGTTAGGGTTAGAAACGCGTTGGGGTTATCGTAGTTAGGGTTAGAAACATGTTGGGGTTATCGTAGTTAGGGTTAGAAACGCGTTGGGGTTATTGTAGTTAGGGTTAGAAACAACTTGGGGTTATCGCAGTTAGGGTTAGAAACAACTTGGGGTTATCGTAGTTAGGGTTAGAAACGCGTTGGGGTTATTGTAGTTAGGGTTAGAAACAACTTGGGATTATCGTAGTTAGGGTTAGAAACAACTTGGGGTTATCGTAGTTTTGGTTAGAAACGCGTTGGGGTTATCGTAGTTAGGGTTAGAAACAACTTGGGGTTATCGTAGTTAGGGTTAGAAAAAACTTGGGGTTATCGTAGTTAGGGTTAGAAAAAACTTGGGGTTATCGTAGTTAGGGTTGGAAACGCGTTGGGGTTATTGTAGTTAGGGTTAGAAACAACTTGGGGTTATCGTAGTTAGGGTTAGAAACAACTTGGGGTTATCGTAGTTGGGGTTAGAAACAACTTGGGGTTCTCGTAGTTAGGGTTAGAAAAAACTTGGGGTTATCGTAGTTGGGGTTAGAAAAAACTTGGGGTTATCGTAGTTAGGGTTAGAAACAACTTGGAGTTATCGCAGTTAGGGTTAGAAACAACTTGGGGTTATCGTAGTTAGGGTTAGAAACAACTTGGGGTTATCGTAGTTAGGGTTAGAAACAACTTGGGGTTATCGTAGTTAGGGTTAGAAACGCGTTGGGGTTATCGTAGTTAGGGTTAGAAACATGTTGGGGTTATCGTAGTTAGGGTTAGAAACGCGTTGGGGTTATTGTAGTTAGGGTTAGAAACAAGTTGGGGTTATCGCAGTTAGGGTTAGAAACAACTTGGGGTTATCGTAGTTAGGGTTAGAAACGCGTTGGGGTTATTGTAGTTAGGGTTAGAAACAACTTGGGATTATCGTAGTTAGGGTTAGAAACAACTTGGGGTTATCGTAGTTTTGGTTAGAAACGCGTTGGGGTTATCGTAGTTAGGGTTAGAAACAACTTGGGGTTATCGTAGTTAGGGTTAGAAAAAACTTGGGGTTATCGTAGTTAGGGTTAGAAAAAACTTGGGGTTATCGTAGTTAGGGTTAGAAACGCGTTGGGGTTATTGTAGTTAGGGTTAGAAACAACTTGGGGTTATCGTAGTTAGGGTTAGAAACAACTTGGGGTTATCGTAGTTAGGGTTAGAAACAACTTGGGGTTATTGTAGTTAGGGTTAGAAACAACTTGGGGTTATCGTAGTTGGGGTTAGAAACAACTTGGCTTTCTCGTAGTTAGGGTTAGAAAAAACTTGGGGTTATCGTAGTTGGGGTTAGAAACAACTTGGGGTTATTGTAGTTAGGGTTATAAACGCGTTGGGGTTATTGTAGTTAGGGTTAGAAACAACTTGGGGTTATCGTAGTTAGGGTTAGAAACAACTTGGGGTTATCGTAGTTAGGGTTAGAAACAACTTGGGGTTATCGTAGTTGGGGTTAGAAACAACTTGGGGTTATTGTAGTTAGGGTTAGAAAAAACTTGGGGTTATCGTAGTTAGGGTTAGAAACAACTTGGAGTTATCGTAGTTAGGGTAAGAAACAACTTTGGGTTATCGTACTTAGGGTTAGAAACAACTTAGGGTTATTGTAGTTAGGGTTAGAAAAAACTTGGGGTTATCGTAGTTAGGGTTAGAAACAACTTGGGGTTATTGTAGTTAGGGTTAGAAAAAACTTGGGGTTATCGTAGTTAGGGTTAGAAACAACTTGGGGTTATCGTAGTTAGGGTTAGAAACAACTTGGGGTTATTGTAGTTAGGGTTAGAAAAAACTTGGGGTTATCGTAGTTAGGGTTAGAAACAACTTGGGGTTATCGTAGTTAGGGTTAGAAACAACTTGGGGTTCTCGTAGTTAGGGTAAGAAACAACTTTGGGTTATCGTACTTAGGGTTAGAAACAACTTAGGGTTATTGTAGTTAGTGTTAAACACAAGTTGGGGTTATCCTAATTAGGGTTAGAAACGTGTTGGGGTTATCGTTGTTAGGGTTACAAGGAGGTCGGGGTTCATTTGGGCTCAACGGATGTCACCTGTGCTGCCTAGGAACACGAGGCGCACCTTGAGATGACGAGCCACACCTGGGGCCCCAGGCCTTCAAAAGTGAGCGCCAGCCAACAAGCCTGCGAGCGCCGACGAAGACCCAGACGCCGACAAAGACCCGCTGCGGGAGTCTGAGGGCAAGGGTTAGGGTTAGAGTTACACACACGCACGCACACACACACACACACACACACACACACACATGCTTATCCCAAGACTTGGAACTGTGTCTGTCGGAATCTGGACCCATTCTGTCAAAAGGGCATTTGTATGGCTTTGAAATGATGTTGGTCAGGAAGGCCTCAATCGATATTACGGAAAAGCTAAAGTCCTCAGCGGTTCAGTGGGGCTTCGTTCAGGCCTCTGCGCAGGCATAGTCCCCATAGAGGCATAGTCCTGCTGGAACAGGAAAGGGCCTTCCCCTTTCATCTAATTCAGTCATGGTTTTTAATCTAACTCGCTTATGACACTTGTTAACACTTGTTAGCTATTGTTGCGGCTGAAACACATGAATTTCCAAATTAGAAAAGGCATCATTGTGAATACGCTTGTTCTATTACAATTAGTACTATTACCACTATTCTGACTAATATTAAATATTCTTCTTATCATCATCATCATTATTCTAAATTGTTACGTTTATTTATTTATTTTTTTCCCATTTGGTCCTTCTGCTACATGCCAGTTAAGCATTCTGGACTCGACCTAGTCCTGCTTGGTAGCTGTGTTTTACTTCGCACTAAACAGCCTATTTTTCTGGTAGAAAAGGAAGCTCACATCCGCTTAAAAATGCATGTGGAAAACGCCAAGGCCTGGTTTGCCCTTTTCAACCTGTGCCTACAAAAAGATTGGGTGTCCTCGGCATATTTTTACGTGCAATGAGATGTGAAATGTGCGCTCCGTCGCTTTACGCATCAGGAGCGCCGTGCTTTTTTACCAGAGCACAAGGAAACAGAGCGTCGTTAGGTTGTCTTTGCGGGCTTTCACGTGAACGAGAGAGCTTATGTTCGGCCGACGTGCACTTTATTGCCTCGCATTTTGGATCAGGACTTGTATTTTAATCGCTATTTGCCATGAGAAAACACAAGTGCGCATGTGTCACGGAAGCACACAGACGCTGCGCTGGCCGAGTTGAGTCTACACCGTTCTCATGTCGGCTTTTAAGGCCTCTCGTAAGAGGGAGGAATCTCTGTTCGACAGAGCACAGCGCTTTACACGCTCTTTCCGAGTGCCGTTTTAGCTCCAACAACGATGGCAGAAGTAGCTCCAGCGCCGGCCAGCTCGGCCCCCGCCAAGGCTCCCAAAAAGAAGACCGCGGCCAAACCCAAGAAAGCGGGCCCCAGCGTCGGCGAGCTGATCGTCAAAGCTGTTTCCGCTTCCAAGGAGAAGAGCGGCGTGTCCCTGGCCGCCCTGAAGAAAGCTCTGTCTGCAGGTGGATACGACGTGGAGAAGAACAACTCCCGCGTCAAACTCGCCGTCAAAAGCCTGGTGACCAAGGGCACCCTGGTGCAGACCAAGGGCACCGGCGCCTCAGGCTCTTTCAAGCTCAACAAGAAGCAGACCGAGGCGAAGAAGCCCGCGGCCAAAAAAGCCGCCGCTCCTAAAGTGAAAAAGACCGCCGCAAAGAAGCCCAAGAAGGTAGCAGCCAAGAAGTCCACTGCTGCCGCTAAGAAGTCCCCCAAGAAGCCCGCTGCGGCCGCGAAGAAAGCCACCAAGAGCCCTAAGAAGCCGGCGACCCCCAAGAAGGCAGCCAAGAGTCCTAAAAAAGCCAAGGCAGCCAAACCCAAGACCGCTAAGCCCAAAGCGGCCAAGGCCAAAAAAGCTGCCCCCAAGAAGAAGTAAACATGCTCATGTTTTATTACCTTCGTTTTCTCAAAACGGCTCTTTTAAGAGCCACCTATTTCTTCCCATAAAGAGTCGCGTTTCCTAAACACATGTATGTTCGCATGCATGCGAACATACAACCATTCATACATGCATCCATCCATATTTTGTGGAGAGTGTGATAAGCAAGGAGTTCAAAACTAAGTTTGACTGGTCCTGTTTTATGTGTAACTATAATTTTGTCACCCATCCCCATAAAACTGTCCGTAGAAATGTGTATATGGGGGAGGGGGGGCACTTGTCTCTGCCGTCCCTTGGACATGACGGCGCGTTTAGCATTGGCTCAGCTTTGCCTTCGCTCTAAGCCAATAGGAGAGAGGCCAGTTTGCCTATATCATACCGTTTCGAGCTCTCTTCCAGTTTACTTCAGTTTTTGTTCGACGAACACATCTGATCATCAAAATGAGTGGACGAGGCAAGACCGGTGGTAAGGCTAGAGCTAAGGCCAAGACTCGTTCATCCCGTGCCGGCCTTCAGTTCCCCGTGGGCCGTGTTCACAGACTGCTACGTAAAGGCCATTACGCCGAGCGTGTGGGAGCTGGTGCTCCTGTCTACTTGGCTGCCGTGCTGGAGTATCTGACCGCTGAGATCCTCGAGTTGGCTGGTAACGCCGCTAGAGATAACAAGAAGTCTCGTATCATCCCTCGTCATCTGCAGTTGGCCGTGCGTAACGACGAGGAGTTGAACAGACTGCTTGGAGGTGTAACCATCGCTCAGGGCGGTGTGCTGCCCAACATCCAGGCTGTTCTGTTGCCCAAGAAGACCGAGAAAGCAGCCAAGGCCAAGTAAACTCGCTCTCGTGTTCTGATCAAAAGGCTCTTTTAAGAGCCACCCATTTCCACAGAAAAAGTGCCGTTTCCCCATCTAATGTGTAAGCAAATGCAAGGTCGTTTCATAGACTCACATAATAATAATAATAATTTATTTTATTTGAAAAGCTCCTTTCATGACACCCAAGGACACTGTACAATAAGAATATAGAAAATCTAAGCAAAATAAATAAAATACACATTTACTAAGCAAAAAAAAAAAATACACATTTAGCAATAAATAAAATACACATTTACTAAGCAAGAAATAAATAAAATACACATTTACTAGGCAAGAAATAAATAAAATACACATTTACTAAGCAAGAAATAAATAAAATACACATTTACTAAGCAAGAAATAAATAAAATACACATTTACTAAGCAAGAAATAAATAAAATACACATTAGATTTACAAACTCACATTAGATTTACAAACTCACATGATTTTATGACATGGTAAAAGGAACAAATCAATAAGTTTATTCTTTTTTTTCTCTCTATCTGTCTACATATATCCCTATACAAAAGTGAAGTTACAGATCAGTTGCAGTAGCAATACCAACAATATAGACCTATTAAACGTGGTGCAACAAACGCGTCTGTGTAATACAGATGAAACAAAGAAGACTAATAATAAGCAAAATGAATGAAATAATCAAGAATAAATAAAATAAAAAGTATACACTTTAAATGCTTTAATTGTAGGCTGTGTTTTAAAAGCACAAAGAAACGATGGAAAGTCATAGAAATCCCGCCAACAGCATAGAGGACATAATGTTTTTTTTTAAACCAGGCAGTGGCAGAACGCCGACCAGTAAGCCACACATGACGAAGGCACGTTCGTCCAATGAGGAGAGTGCGTAATCAAGACGCCCAATGAGCGCGGAGCGGCTCTGGCGCTTAAAAAGAGCGTGTTGAGCAAGCTAACGTATTCTGTCCTACAGTTCGTGTAGTGCGGAGTTCAAGACGCAATGGCAAGAACCAAGCAGACCGCTCGTAAGTCCACCGGTGGCAAGGCGCCGAGAAAGCAGCTCGCCACTAAGGCTGCCCGCAAGAGCGCCCCGGCTACTGGTGGCGTGAAAAAGCCTCACCGTTACAGGCCAGGTACCGTGGCTCTGCGTGAAATCCGCCGTTATCAGAAGTCCACTGAGCTGCTCATCCGCAAGCTGCCCTTCCAGCGCCTGGTTAGAGAGATCGCTCAGGACTTTAAGACCGATCTGCGCTTCCAGAGTTCTGCCGTCATGGCTCTGCAAGAGGCCAGTGAGGCTTACCTGGTCGGCCTGTTCGAGGACACCAACCTGTGCGCCATCCATGCCAAGAGGGTGACCATCATGCCTAAGGACATCCAGCTAGCCCGTCGTATTCGCGGAGAGCGTGCTTAAACGAACCCACTCCATCCAGTTATCCCCAAAGGCTCTTTTAAGAGCCACTTACATGATTTCACTGAACTGGGCAGTTTTCATAACTCTTTCATTTATTTATGTATTATTGCCTTGTGTGTGTCGGTTCCGAGTTATAAATTAGTTACATTTTATCGGAGTTATAAATCTTAGGTAAAACAGCTGAAGGCGTGTGTGTGTAGAGATGTACCTTACGACAGGTTCTTACAATAATTATAAGCAGGGTTACACAAGTACAGCTGATTTAAAGATTTGGCAGGTGGCGTCTTATAACACATCTGATTATTAATGTTTATAGTGGTGTGAGTTTATGGGGTTTTAAGGAAGCATTAAGTTAGTAGGAGTAATGTAGAGTAACAGAACAAAAAACATAACAGTAACGAAAAGGGGAAAAAATAATGCTACTAATGCCAAAAATAAAAAAATGAAAGAAATAAAAGATTAATAGTCAGTAATTATTATTCAAACTAATGTATCAATATCAATAATAAAATACTATTATAGGTAATTAACACAGGGTGCTTACAGGCATTTTAGAACAGACATACTGTCAAATATTAACTGTAAATAATCATTATTACTCATAGTAATGATTTTTATTTTTTTCTATTATAGTTGTTGTAATAATAGTGTTATTGGCAGTGGTGGTAGTAGTAATAGTAGTAGTAACTGTAATTATAACGTTATGGAGAACCAATAGACAATTAGTGGAGCGTGGCTCCCATCTCGTGGCCAAAATGTGACAACACACAAACTAATTCTGTTTGTATATTTATGTGTATATGTTTTCTTTTATGTATGTTTTTTTTGATGAGAGAGAGAGAGAGACTACTCAAACACACACACATACTACATAAACAACAACAGACACTACACAAACACACACACCACACTGCATCAGCTATTGGAGAACCCAAATACAAGCACAGAGTAAAACGCAGTGTTATTCGGCCCTAAATTGACAGTACACTGTAGCAGATTACCTGAGTACAGTGACTGACATCAAACACAGAACCACACTGACAAAATACACACTCAGTGCACACAAACTGGCCATCGAGACCGGACACTACAAGAAATCCCGTGCCCCAGAGAACGAGGAGTGTGTACACAGTGCAACACCAACACCACAGAGACTGAGCTGCACTTCTTAACAGATAGTCCAAAATACAGTCACATACAGGAGAGGTCTACTACAAAACAATTTCAAACACTTCACCCTGAATTCTTCTCTCTTACCAACACCCAGACACTGAGCATTATGTTAGGAGAGGAGAAGGAGAGCAGCACTGTAGCAGCACAGTATATGTATCTGCCTGCAACAGTCTGAGAGACACGGACTGTTACACCCGAACAGAGGACCAGCCTGGATGGACCCACACAGAGAGAGTGTTCCATATATACGTGTTTTATTTATTTATTTTATTATCTATTTAATATTTCCTCTTTTTTTTCCCCTGTATATTTATGTACATTCATATTCTGTCTTTTCAATGCTTTGGCACTACTGTAAGTACTACAACAGTCATGCTACTAAAGCTCTTTGAATTGAATAGAGAGAGAAAAAGAGCTAAGGAGAGAAAGATGATATAATCATTTTAATTTATTAATTATGTATTATTATTATTTTTTACTTTTCCAAGCACCACACCATAGATGGAATAATAATCCTAAACACTAGCTGTAGTAGTAGTAGTACTGTTGTTGTATTTGTACTTGTTTTAGGCCAGCAATCCTGTGATTATTTTATTCTTGCTCTTCTTCTATTATTATTATTATTATTATTATTAAATCATCACCACAAAAAATGGACATAAAGTCCAGTGAGAAATTGTCGAACGTGAAAAGATCTGCAAAAGATACGTAAAGACTAAAAGCCATCAGTATTGGCTGCGCCGCATTGTGTCTAAATAAAACAATTGAACAACGCTTGCTCCATGTCAGAATGCATATTGATATTGTGGCGTCCGCCACTGTGGATTAGGGGGGAGGGCGGAGCGAGCGCTACCCAGAGGCACTCGCGGCCGCGGTGTTAATAACTGTTGCGTTTTTTGTTGTACATGTTTATTGGGTTTGTTTATGTTGTTTGGTGTTCTGTTTAACGATGTTAGTTTGTGCATAGTGTATTTGTTTAATTTGTTTAATTGTTTAATGTTGAATCTAAAACCTACCGTAACTAGCCCTTTTCACAGAGCCCGATGACGTATTTCCGGTTTCATTTAGCAGGGTAAACAAAGCGCCGCTGTAATGGAGTTCACTGCGTCTCTGCATAATGTTTGTTGAAATATTGAATTTTGCCTTAAAAAATGTACATAAACCAGCACTGAGAATATATTTAGATATTTGTTTGTAGTAATTTGTTTTTGTTAAGTGCACAAAAAGAAACATTTTACCCTTAAATGCACTTCAAAAATAAACATGTTCACTGAGACAATATTAATATTGTGTTCTAAAGAATGCATTTGTTTTAATAACCGTAACTGAATTGACAAACAAACAAAAGGCAGAGTAAAAGAAGGTTAAAATGTATTTGATTTATTATATTAGTAAATATTTATAAAAGTATGCAAACTTGAATTACTTAAATTCATTAAAATGATCATCTTAATTCATGAAACATTTTTCCATATCCAGTGTTGTTTCAACAGAAGCAACATCAACATACAAAAACATCCTCTAGACAATAACATAACACCTGAACAACTAACCATAGAGAAACCATATTTGCTTGAGGGAGAGTCAAGTCAAGTCACCTTTATTTCTATAGCACATTTAAAAGACAACCAAAGTGCTGTACATTAAAATCAAGTATAAATAACACTCAACTATGCATATAACATTTAACAAATCATTAACATACATACAAAATAACATACATACGCACCAACATATAAATCAAATAAAACCACTAAAACAAAGATGGCTATGACAACCCAAAAAATATTAAAAACGTATTCATTAAGAAGACTCAAATGCCAAAGAAAACAAATAAGTTTTTTTAATTTGACTTAAAGGCATCTATTGTGTGGGACTCCTTTATGAAAAGTGGAAGACTATTCCAGAGTCTTGGGGCAGCTACAGAAAAGGCCCTGTCACCCTTAAACCTCATTTGAGAACGTGGAATAGCTAAGAGCAGTTGGTTAGAGGATCGTAGAGCTCATGGAGTGGAGTAAACACAGAGAAGGTCAACGATATAGCTCGGAGCCAAGCCATGTAAAGCCTTAAAAACAAATAATAGAACTTTAAATTCTATCCTATATTTGACTGGTAACCAATGCAATGATGCAAGTATGGGGGTAATGCTCTCCCTTTTCTTGGTACCGGTCAGGAGCCTCGCGGCTGCATTTTGAACCAGCTGTAGACGTGACAAGCTTGACTGACTGATTCCCAAGTACAGTGAATTGCAAAAATCGATACGCGAGGAAATAAAAGCATGCACTACTGTTTCCAAATCATTAAAAGAAAGGATACTTTTCATTTTAGCAATGTTCCTAAGTTGAAAGAAACTAGCTCTCACAACAGCATTAACTTGTTTCTCAAACTTAAGAGCGGGATCAAAAATGACACCCAGATTTTTTACATGCCTATTTACATACGATGTTAATGGCCCCAGATCATTAGCTATGGCCCTGAGTGGTTGAGAAAAGTGATGAAAAGGTTTAAGCATGTAAGCAGAGTTTTGTACAAAGTAAATTAGAAAAAATACATGAATCTGAACTGAAATATTCTAGAACCTGAAAATGACTTATTGAATTGTTATTATTATTGAAATAATTCAGCTTAGGTTGGTCTGTCAGAAACAGAATCTGCTTTATTTCATTCTCCAGCTCCATCACCTTGTGCTCCAGCTCCTGTATCCTTGCAGATGCAGCATCCACTGCACCTGTGACAAAAGAAGGAACACATTACATTACGATATTCTTTTACATTAAATATTTAAAATGAAGTCAAAAGATGTGCTGGACATTCGTTCATGCTATATTCTAGACTCTTTAGACTGTTATTCAGGAAGTATTGCATCTTTACACTGTTATTCAGATAAATATAGTACCTTTAGACTGTTATATTGGTATATTTAGTTGTAATGTTACTCACCACCGGGAGACGGAGGATGCCAGTAATCATGCTCCATAACATTGGCCATAGGCTCATTTAGCATAGCTCCCGGTGCCTGCTCGTCTCTCTCTTCCGTTGCGGCTTCAATGTTACTTGCCCTCTTGTATGGTGCCTGACGATCCTTCCGACTCCCAAAATCATTCCAGGCAAATCGCGATGGAACCAAGTCTAACTCTGCTCCCTCCCTCTTTCACATACACCTCCTCAGGCTTGAAGTGCAGGCTACACACATACGTACTGCCACGCAGAATAGTAAATTTGGCACATTCTTCTCTCCTAATTGCAGTAATCCATTTAAGGCGTAAATGTACATTTTTGGGGAAGTCGTGAAAATTTCAATGTGGATGTTTTCTTTTATTCTTAGAGCAAAAAGGTCCGCTACAGTAGCACTTGCTATGCGGCTCCATTTTACCGGTACGGCTAAGCTGCACTGTTTACCCTGCTATTTTTTACTTCCGCATTCCAAACCCGGAAATGTGAAAAGGGCCTACTGTGTAGCGCGGGGATAGGAATAACATGGCTACTATAGCCGGGAATGATGGGTGTTGGGATGGCGCGTGTGTTCAACCGTGTAACCAATAAAAAGCTAATCCTGTTGTCATGACAACTCGCAACTCCGTCTCTTCTACGCAAACGCCACAATATAAATGGAGCCACTTAATGCTGTTCTAATGATATTAGTTGACCATTACATAGTTAGCAGCTGAGGAGCACAGCACAAACGAAATCTTTAATAACGGGACGATGGAAACGGCTAAGATTAGATGTTTAAAGTGCATCATACTTTATATTTTAACAGTACAGTGATTTTTGCGTGTTGTAATTCTAAACTCACCACATAGTGGCAGTCGTGGACAACCCGTGAAAAATAGCAGGGCCCAAAAAGAATAGTATATTATAAAAAGGTAAAGAATCAAGTATTATAAACATGGGAGACTACCTAGCTAATGTGGGTATCACATGTTCAGATTCTATATTTTAAAAGAGGAAAATTCTCTTAACTTGATAAGATGGGTGGCTCTTAAAA
Organism: Trichomycterus rosablanca; assembly: GCF_030014385.1. Classification (NCBI taxonomy): domain Eukaryota; kingdom Metazoa; phylum Chordata; class Actinopteri; order Siluriformes; family Trichomycteridae; genus Trichomycterus; species Trichomycterus rosablanca. The sequence goes on along the minus strand of NC_085988.1, from coordinate 68,703,263 downwards.
GAGCCGTTGGTTTACCAAAGCGACTAAGGCGCTTTACTTGGAGCTGGTGTACTTGGTGACGGCCTTGGTGCCCTCGGACACGGCGTGCTTGGCCAGCTCACCGGGAAGCAGCAGGCGCACGGCGGTCTGGATCTCCCTGGAGGTAATGGTGGAGCGCTTGTTGTAGTGCGCCAGACGAGAGGACTCACCAGCGATACGCTCGAATATATCGTTGACGAAGGAGTTCATGATGCCCATAGCCTTGGAGGAGATCCCGGTATCAGGGTGGACCTGCTTCAGGACCTTGTACACGTAGATAGCGTAGCTCTCCTTCCTTGTCTTTCTGCGCTTCTTGCCTCCTTTAACGGCAGTCTTGGTGACGGTTTTCTTGGAGCCCTTCTTGGGCGCGGCCTTGGCGGGTTCAGGCATGATGCTGCTGTTTCCTCTAGAGCAAACTGCAAGTGAATGTAAACGGCTCTACACGCCCGCTTTATTAACCCTGCATGCTGAGTAGGCCAAGTTGAAACACGTAACTCTGATTGGTCCAAGGTCCTGGGTTTCTATTGGACAGGCAACATACCGTTCCACGCCTTCCCCTGCCATATTCACTAGAATCTGTTCTTTGTTGTCTGTTCCCGCTTAATCTAAGGTCGATACATGTTTTAAAACCGCAAATAAAAGAACAAATAGCAATATTTAGAAAAAAAATAGATAGATAGATTAGATAGATTAGATAGATATGAGAGAGAGAGAGAGAGAGAGAGAGAGAGAGAGAGAGAGAGAGAGAGAGAGAGAGAGCGAGCGAGAGCGAGAGAGAGAGAGAGAGCGAGAGAGAGAGAGAGAGAGAGAGAGAGATAGATATGAGAGAGAGAGAGAGATAGATATGAGAGAGAGAGAGAGAGAGAGAGAGAGAGAGAGAGAGATAGATAGATAGATAGATAGATAGATAGATAGATAGATAGATTAGATTAGACAGATAGAGATAGACAATATTTTAAAATATTTTACACAAAGATCTAAACGAGAGATTTGATTTAAAAAATGCTTTATTTAACGTAGTATTATTAGTATAGTAGTATAACTATTAATGATCATTCCAAGCTTTTAGGGCTACATAAAATAACTGATTAAAAAAAAAAAAAAATGCATCAGTGAATGTATTATGTGTACTTATGATACTGCCAAGCTACTGGGGTTAAACGAGTGATTTGCAAAGCTACAAACGCACCAGTGAACGAACTACAACTAAAAATACTACTACTATTCAAAATAATAATAATAGTAATAACAGAAACCATGAGAACTTTCTCTTTTGTAGATAATATGGGTGGCTCTTAAAAGAGCCGTTGTGTTAGCGTGGAGGTCTGAACGTTTAACCCCCGAATCCGTACAGGGTGCGTCCCTGGCGTTTCAGAGCGTACACCACGTCCATAGCGGTGACCGTCTTTCTCTTGGCGTGCTCGGTGTAGGTGACGGCATCACGGATGACGTTCTCAAGGAAAACCTTGAGCACACCGCGGGTCTCCTCGTAGATCAAGCCGGAAATACGCTTCACACCGCCACGGCGAGCCAAACGGCGGATGGCTGGTTTAGTGATACCCTGGATGTTATCACGGAGAACTTTGCGGTGACGCTTAGCACCTCCTTTTCCAAGACCTTTGCCGCCCTTGCTTTTTTTTTTTTAAATATTTTATTTAAACTTCATCAGAGTACATGGAAATTACATTACATTATCAAGACAATCATTTACAATTTTAAAATCTTCCACAATTCAGAGTCCTTAAATAAAATATTCATTGTTCGTATTCTTTTCAGTTCAGTTCTTATATTTTTATAAACATTCTCTGCTGAAACAAACTGTTGGTCAATAGTCATTCTGCATCTTGTTTTCCATAATTTAGACTTCACAATACACAGTACTAACCACAAGAAGTCATGTTTATCTTTAGGCATGATTTCATCAAAAATACCGAAACAGACGGACTTCATATGAATTTTAATCTCAACACCTAAATTTTCCATTTTGCTCCATACTTCTTGGGAACGATAACACTCTAGAATAAAATGTTCTAAAGTTTCCTCTGTCTGGCATTTTGGCATAGGGCACATGTTTGTCTTCACAAAACAACTCCACTTCACTACAGATCTCACTGGAAGTCTCCTCACTGCTACCAACCATGTAATATCCCTTAACTTCTCAGATATTTTTTTACATAAAATATTATTTACACATTCTTTCTTTTCTTCCTCTCTAAGGCCTCTAAAATCCACTATATTACAATATTTCAAATCTACTATTAGCTTGTAAATCTTTTTATTAGAATCCTTAATCCAATCTATATTCAAAACATTAAATTTATTTATAAAATCACCATAAATTAATTTATAATAAGGAACTAAAGCTCTAGAGCGGCCTTTTTTCTGTTTCCAATTTGTGATGTTTCCAATCCAATCAGCTTGTCTGTAAATGCCATTTGCAATAATTTTACATACAAAAATTTTTGTTTTAATGGAAAGATCAATTGCCGCCCTTGCCTCTTCCTGACATAGTAACTGCTGTCCTCGAGATGAAACGAGTCAATGCAGGACAGGCTATCACGGCGAGCCTGTTATATCCCTCTACCGGACCTAGTTGAAGACAATGGGGCGGTGTTAAGCAGCGACCGCCCACTGTGGCCGCAGCTGCTCAGCGTAGGCCTCATGTAAAGCGCGTAGCTAGTACCTCCACTAGTGATGGGAATTTCGGCTCCTTTTAGAGAGCCGGTTCTTTTGGCTCGGCTCACTAAAAAGAGCCGGTTCTTTCGGCTCCCAAGTGGCTCCTTAGATTTTTTTGTTGCTTAAATTAATTTATTACCAAATTACATGTAAAATGAATTACTAATGTAAAAAAAAAAATTGTATCAAATGTTTATTATTTAAATTGCTTTATTTATATACTCAACATGGAACAGAGTGCTCCAACAATAAATTATAAAATACAAAAACAAAGACCCATCTCAATTAGACAAAAAGATCTGATTGTGTATATTATTTGTACATTTGCATCTAGAGTGGGATGGCACGGTGGCTAAGTGGGTAGCACTGTCGCCTCACGGCAAGAAGGTCCTGGGTTCGATCCTCAGGTGGGGCGGTCCGGGTCCTTTCTTTGTGGAGTTTGCATGTCTTTCCCGTGTCCGCGTGGGTTTCCTCCGGGTGCTCCGGTTTCCTCCCACAGTCCAAAGACATGCAAGTGAGGTGAACGTTCCTGTCATAAATGTAACCAAAGTGTAAAATGTGACGTTAAAATCCTAATAAAAAAAACAAAATAAACAAGCATCTAGAGTGAAACAACACAACATCAACGAAGCATCACTCAACAAAATATAAATGAAAATGTGCAAAACAAAAAGAAAATCCAGGTGAAAGCATTCAGGTGACAGTATTTGTAAGTATTTAGTGAAGATTGGCATTCAGAAAAACCAAGGAGCTCATCTTTGATGGGTTGATCCTGTTTCTCCTTTCTGTTATGATCTGCCCTGTTAAAAAAGATTCTCTCTGAGGGGACAGATACACAGTCTATGTCCCATCACATGTATAAGATGTGGGTAGACTGAACACTTGGTCTCCCACCACTCATTTTCCTCACCTTTCCAGTGTGTAATGTCTGGCTGTGTAAAACTCGCTTCATCTCGACGAGAGCAGTAACCATGTCCGGAAGAGGCAAAGGCGGCATTACGCTGTTTCTTTAACACTTTTCTTCGTCAAAACTGGGAGAAATCCCTGGATAAAGGCCACTATGGTACCAGCTGGACCTTCTACCTCTCAAACGGGGAAATTTTGGGCCAGAATCCGGTATGTAGGCCAAGATGAAGCTCCAAACAGATCAACTATCGGTGCTCACTTAATGCGAAGTCAATGGCTAAACGTTGCTGACATATACTCATTCATTTCACTTCCTAACAAAAAAGATTATGAGCTGATTTTTTATCAAGAGCGTGCATTACAACACTTTGTGCAAGTCTTCAACAATGGAGGAAGCCAAGGGTTCTGGAAGGATTGGGAGCTGGATTGTGCAACTCCAGTAAACATCAAAAATATATACGTTAAATTCTGGACAGGAAGAGTTTCCGATGAAGATATTGAACAGTACATCTCAAGATATTGTGTAATTATTCAACCTGTTTTCAAACCACTTGATCAGTTTGGACTTTGGTATGGAGTACGGCGTTACAAAGTAAAAATGAAAACGAGTCCGAATGGAAGTTTAATACAGATTCCAAATTCAATATCAATGGGACCCTACAATGGAAAAATAACCTACCAAGGACAATCGCAACAATGCTATATATGTAATTCATATGAACATCAAGTTAAAGATTGCACTAAACTCAAGTGTTGGAAGTGTGGTGACTTTGGACATAAGGGAAAACAATGTACTAACAGTGAGACATGTAATCTATGTGGTGGACAAGGCCATACGTACTTTGGATGTCCAAAATCTTATAGTAACAAAGCAAAAGCTGGACAAGTAAATGTAAAGCACGTAATTGAAAACGACTCTAACGTGACTGCAAAGGAAAAAGAAACAAATGAAGAGAAGCTTGGAGAAGAAACGAAACATGATGATGGCGTTGAAAGTTCCAGCAACAACAGTGAATCGTCTAGTGGAGACTCGAGTGAATCCAGCACCGACGATTCATCAGAATCTTCTGGCACGGATACAAGCAGTGAAGACCCGACATCTCTCACCAAACAACCCAACGAACATCCGACTCAAGCAGGGAGCGGAACACAAGAAGTGGCGGAAGAAGACGCCGGAAAAGACTCTAAAGATAAGGGTGAAACTTTTTTATCTTCTTTAGAAAATGTATTAAATACAGGGACACAGGAACATCCTACAGTTATACAGCCAAAAAAAAGACGTAAAAGTACAGAATCGTCAGAAAAAAGTGTAAATAAAAAAGCGAAAAGTAAAAGGTCGCTTTAAAAAAAACAAACATTTTTTTTAAATAAAAACAAACAAACAAACAAAAACAAAAAAAAAAACTTTTGAACAATGCCGGTTAATAATATTAAAGTCGCTACATTAAATGTTAGAGGTATTCAATCAACTGCTAAAAAATTAGAAAAAATAAATAAATTAAGTAAAGAAAATCTAGATATTTTAAGCATTCAGGAAACACGTTTGTCTAGTATTTCTGATATGAATGTCACAGAGCAATCTTGGGTGTGTGGAAAATCTTTCTTTTCTATTGGTGAGAGTAAAGCTGATGGTATAGGGATCTTATTTTACACGTTTGATGTTAAAGTAGTTAGACTACGTGAAGTAATTCCTGGTAGACTTATGTATTTGGATTGTTTTTTATATGGAATTAAAATGAGAATAACAAATGTATATACAGCTCAAAGCAGGGCTAAAAAGATTCAATTATTTAATTCATTGAAACCATGGCTGGATTACTGACCGGGCCAGTGGGGCCAGCGCCCAGGGGCCCTTGAGGTCAGGGGGCCCCGGGGGGGCCCTGGCCCAAAACATTTTGCGATGCCTATCAACATTTATGATACAATATATTTTTATTACCGAGGGCCCTCCATTTTAAGGATCCTCTGACTATTAGGGACTTTGACCCCAGGGCCTCTTGGGGGCCCTAGCCATGCTTTTGGGGCCCCTAGCCATGCTTTTGGGCCCTAGCCAAAATACTTCTCTGTTATAGTTGACTCCACTCCAGACCTTGCTCATGTGGACCAACTTACTTTTATTTTCAGGTTTGTTAATAATGACGGACATGTAGTTGAGCGTTTTCTAGCTTTTGAGCCTATTGAAAACCATAGTGGGGACAGTTTGGCAGAGTGTGTCGTTGCTATGGTGGAGAATCTGGGCCTAGACTTATCCAACTCTTTGCCCAGGGGCCCAGACTATCCTTAATCCGTCCTTGATTGAAACCTCTTCTATGTATTAAATCACCAATAATTCTATGTGGCGACTTTAACACTATTACAGATAAAAACGATAAGATAACTCTTAAGGAAAATAAAATATATAAAGAGGGTATTGTATTAAAGGAGATAATGGAAAATCATGAAATGTATGATATTTTTAGAACTATTTACCCAGACAAAATAGATTTTACAAGATTTGATAATACCTGTAAAACTAGAATTGATAGAATATATATAAATATAAATTTTGACGTAATAACATATAATGCTAAACTTTTACTAGAGACCGATCATTTAATGGTAATTGGAGTCTTAAAATTTAAATGTAATGATGTAATAAGTTATTGGAAATTAAATACACAAATTTAAAAAAATTCACAAGTAATTATGGACATAAACAATGAAATGATAAAAATCAAATCATTAGATGTTTTAACTAGTGGTGAGAATGAATTATGGGAGGTATTTAAGATTAGAATGAAAAAAATATGCAAAGTTAAAAGTAAACAAATAAATATAGAAAAGAACAAAAAATATGATTCTCTGATGAAAAGATACATCGAATTAAAACTTAAAAGTGATTTATGTGAACAAGAAGAAAATGAATTAGAAACAATTAAAAATGAGCTCAAAACGTTTAACGATGACCCATTAAAAAATCTATAAATGCAACTTGGTATTGATTCTGAAGAAACTCTAAATGCAACACAAATCGTCTCTAATTTTATACAAAGAAAGAAAATATCATTTATTGAATCTATTATGAATAAAGATGGAAAAATAGTTACAGAAAATAAACAAATAAGAGACACAATACATGAGTTATGTGCAGAAATGTATAAAGAAGTAGAAATAGACGACGATAAACTTAAATCCTTCCTCAGTTACAAATATGATAAAATGGATGAGTTGTTAAATAATCCAATTACAGAAGAAGATGTTATAACGGCTATAAATTCTCTTAATGTAAAAAAATCACCAGGAAAAGATGGTTTACCTTCTGAATTTTATTTAGCATTTAAAGCAGAAATAGCTTCCTTTTTGAAAAGATTATTTAATGAAGGAATTAAGAGAGGTTTTATGTGTGACACATTTTATGAAGGCATTTTGACTTTATTATATAAAAAAGGTGATATGTCAGATATAAATAATTGGAGGCATATTACAATTATGAATGTAGATTATAAAATTTATGCTAAAATAATTATGAATAGATTAAATAATGTTTTAGAGAATATTATTGTCCAAGAACAGACATGTGCAGTAAAGGGAAGATTAATGTGGGATAACCTCAATACATTAAGAGAAGTAGTATGTAGTTCTGAAAAAAACTTTTACATTGTAATATTAGATCAAAAGAAAGCTTTTGATTATGTGTCCAGGAAATATATTACAGAGGTTTTAAGAATGTATGGTTTTTCTGAATTTTTTATTAATATGGTTATGTGTTTGTATGCCAAATCAATGGTACAAGTTAAAGTAAATGGTATTTTAACTGATCCTTTTCCAGTTTTGAGAGGGGTTAAACAAGGATGTCCACTCAGTGCAGCATTATATGTACTTGCAATAAGTCCGTTAATACAAAAAATAAAAAATGATGACAGGCTAAATGGAGTACAATTAAATGATGAACAACTTATTATAACTGCCTATGCTGATGATATTACTGTGTTTATTAAATCAAAAAAAGAATTGGATATAATTTATGAACATTTTAAAAATTATGAAGAAGCTTCTGGTGCGCAATTGAATCTACAAAAGTGTGAATGTGTTTGGATAAGATTTGTTGTTGGATAAGACAACAAATAAAAATTTTAGGTGTTTACATTGATAATCAAAAATGTGTCGACTACAATTGGACTGAAAAAGAAAGGTGTATAAAAAATGAAGTAGGTAAGTTTGCTAATATTTCTCTGAGCTATAAAACCAAAATCGCAATAATTAAAACTTTTGTTCTTTCAAAAATCTTGTTTTTAGCATGCATTTTTCCACTCAATAATACATGGGTTAAAAAAATTAATAAACTTAGTTGCAACTTCATTTGGGGAACAACTAGAGAAGTTACTAAACGAGAATTATTAATAATAAATTGCATTTTGTAAAATTATTGCATGTGGACTCCACAGACAAACTAAGTGGATTGGAAAAACCTCAAATTGGAAGGAAAAAAAAGGGAAAATAAGAAATCAAATTCCGTACTATAAAATTGTTTTTTCAGATTTTATCACAAAATTTAAATGTTTAAATATTGATTGGGTTAATTACTCTAATAAACAAATTTACAAACTTATTATAGATAAAATATATGGAAATCTAATAGATTATAGAGAGCTTCAACCCCACGAAAGTGAGGAAGTAGTCAAAAATATAAATAGTAAAATGCCAGAAAGTATTAGAGATGTGGTATGGTTAATCTCTGTTCGAAGACTTCCAGTTAGAGCAGTTGTCAGGTGGAGTTGTTATGTTAAAACTAAGAAATGTCATATGCCAAACTGTTGCGAAGACGAAACTTTAGAACATTTTTTATTAGAATGTTCTAGATCTAGAGAGGTCTGGACAAAAATGATTCTAATAGGAGCTGATATACAAATAAATATGAAATATATTGCTTTTGGATTGTTTAATAAAACTCTCTCAAAGATGGAAAAGGAAATATTATGGTTAATTATTAATATTGTAAAAGTAAAATTATGGAAAACAAGATGTAAAATGACAATAGATCAAGTTTTTATTCCAAGTGAGATTGTTTTTAAATCAGTTTTAACAGAAATGAGGAGAAGACGGACTCTAGAAAAAAGAAATTCATACAAATGTGTCTGGGAGAAATATAGTTAAAAAAAAAAAAAAATGAAATTATGTAAGTTGATTCATGTACCTTTTGTTGATGGAGATTTGTCCCTGTTTATTATTGTAATTATGTGATTAAATTCATTAAAAAATTAAAAAATAAAGCGCTGAGTTCTCTCTCTCTCTCCCTCCTGTTCGTGTGCACGCTGTGTGTGTGTGTGTGTGCGTGAGAGAGAGAGAGAGAGAGAGAGAGAGAGAGAGAGAGAGAGAGACTACTCAACTCAAACTCAAACTCAAAAGAAGCTTTATTGGCATGACAAATAAGGGCATTCGTATTGCCAAAGCAAGTTACAGGGAATTATTAAAATAAAAATAAGAAAAAAACAAGAATATACAGAACAGTTACATGTGCAAAAGAATATTATAAAATAGAATAAAATATTAATAAAAACAGTGCAAAAATAATAACAATAAAAATTATAATATTTACATTAATGAGGTAGAAAAACGATCAGTTTGTGTGTGCGTGTGTGTGCGTGTGTGTGTGTGTGCGTGTGTGTGTGTGTGTGTATGAGACATGGTCACCCACTGTCCCTCACCTGGTGGCAGGTGTGTGTATAGAGTGCTGCTAGTGTGCAGCTCTCTCTGTGCTCCCCCAGTAGGTGGGGCAGTTTGTCGGGGTCTGGGAGGGAGGTGAAGTTGGGGATGATGTTGTTGAATTTAGGGAAGAATTGGGAGCGGACGTGGTGGTACTTGGTACACCGGGTGAGGAAGTGCAGCTCCGTCTCTACTGTACTGAGAGTGCAGTGCTGACACAACCTCTCCTCCCGGGGCAGCCAGGACCGGGTGTGTCGCCCCGTCTCCACGGCCAGGTCGTGTGCGCTCAGTCTGTACCTCGTCAGGGTGTTTCTTAATTTACGGTCGGATACTGCGCTCAAATTGAGTTTTAGTTTCAGTTTCCCAATAATTCAGATATTTAGTTCTGAGTTTTTGTGTAATTTGGTTTATTCTAATTGGGTTTATTCTAATTGGGTTTACAGATTTCTCCTGTTCCTGAGTCTTTATTGTGTTAGTGTGTGTTAGTGGTGTGTCGGCGTGTGTTATTACAGTGTCTGTGTGTGTTAGTGGTGTATCGGTGTGTGTTACTGGTGTATCTGTGTGTGTTAGTGGTGTATGGGTGTAGTGACTCAGGACCAGTTGGATGAGGGGACTGGTATGTTTGCTCAGCTCTTGGTGTTTCAGGGCTTTATAATGATAAGATTGGGGGTCGCTCTCATTTAGATGGTTCCAGAAGTTAATTGCTCTTCTCTGTATGTTTATAATTAGTGGAAATCGGCCTAATTCTGCCCTGCACTCATTGTTCGTTGTGTGTCTGTGCACCTTTAGGATGCTTTTACAGAACTCTGTGTGCAGGGTCTCTAATGGATGTTTGTCCCAATTACGGAATTGATGGTGTGTAAGCGAACCCCAAACTTCACTGCCATATAGAGCAATCGGTTCAATTATTGATTCAAAAATTTTAAGCCAGATTCTAATCGGAATTTCTACGAATGTTTGACGTTTTATGGCGTAGAAGGCCCTGCGAGCTTTTTCTCTCAGTTCATTTACTGCCGGATTAAAGTTTCCTGTGGAACTGATGTTTAGTCCGAGGTAAGTATAATCTTTAGTGTGCTCAATTTCATGGTGTCCTATTTTATATGTGTGTTTGGTTCCCTGAGATCTGGCTCTTTTCTGGAAGGTCATAATTTTGGTCTTTTTGAGGTTGACGGTCAGGGCCCAGGTCTGACAGTATTGCTGCAGCAGGTCCAGTTTGTGCTGGAGACCCTGAGCGCTGGGGGACAGCAGGACCAGATCATCTGCATACAGCAGGAGATTAATCTCTGAGTCGTGTAGAGTGAGACCGGGCGTGGCTGAGTGCTCTAACATGGAGGCCAATTCATTAATATAGATGTTAAATAGAGTTGGACTTAAACAGCAGCCCTGTCTCACTCCACGCTCCTGAGAGATGAGATGTGTTCTCTTACTGCCAATTCTTATTCCACACTGGTTTTCTGTGTACATGGATTTAATAAGATCATATGTTTTACCCCCTACACCACTCTCTAACATTTTATAAAACAATCCTTCATGCCAAATGGAATCAAAAGCTTTTTTTAAATCAATAAAACATGCAAATATTTTAGAGTTATTTTGAACTACATATTTTTCGATCAGGGTGTGTAGGGTGTAAATATGATCGGTAGTGCGGTAATTTGGTAGAAAACCAATCTGACTTTTACTCAGGACGTTGTGTTGGGTAAGGAAGTGTAATAATCGTGAGTTAATTATACTACAGAATAACTTCCCCAAATTACTGTTCACACAGATGCCCCGGTAATTATTAGGGTCGAATTTATCTCCATTTTTGTAGATGGGTGTTATGAGACCTTGATTCCAGATTTCAGGGAAGGAACCGACACTCAGAACCAGGTTAAAGACTTTTAACATCGCCAGGTGAAATTTGGAGCTGCTGTGTTTGATCATTTCATTCAGGATCCCGTCAGGTCCTGATGATTTCTTTGTTTTTAGTTTTTTAATGTTGTCTTTAAGTTCCTGCTCAGTAATGAGAGAGTCTAGAGGATTCTGGTGGTTTTTAATAGCTCGTTCCAGTTCCTCTAACTTACTAATAATTTGATTTTGTTCAGGGTTTGAATCTAATTCTACATTTTTAAAGAGTGATTGGAAATGGGTTGTCCAGATATCCCCATCCTGAATGTCCAATTCTTCCTGTTCTCTATGTTTTAATTTGTTCCAATTGTCCCAGAATTGATGCGTGTTGATTGATTGTTCAATAATTGTTAGTTGTTTTTGGGTGTACTGAGCTTTTTTGGTTCTGAGTGTACGTTTATATTGTTTGAGGGTTTCACAGTAAAGAAGTCGTGTGTAACTGTTGTTTGGGTCTCTGTGTTTTTGGTTTGATATTTTACGGAGTTCTGTTCTTAACATTTGACAGTCTTTGTCGAACCAGCTGTCATCTTTTGTAGGTTTAGGTTTTGATTTAGATTTAATTTTTAATTGAGCTTTATTTGCTGTATTTTTAAAGATCTGATTAATATTTTTAACTGCCTGATTTACTCCTTCTTTACTGTGAATGTACGCAGTGTCCAGAAAGTTATCTAAGCTAATTTGGATTTCTGTGCTGCTAATTGCTTTCTGGAATTCTTCTGCGCTGTTCTCAGCCCATCTGTAGGATCTGGAGATGCTGTACAGCTTACTGGGCCGTGTGTGTGTGGTGGGGTTAGTTTCTGTCTTTTTGATGAACACAGTAATTTGGCTGTGATCAGACAGAGGGGTTAGAGGTTTAACAGTAAATGCACGGAGAGAGAAAGGGTCTAAATCTGTTATTGCATAGTCTACTGTACTATTACCAAGAGGTGAGCAGAACGTGAACCTTCCTAATGAGTCCCCTCGAGTTCTACCGTTGACGATGTACAGACCTAAAGTTCGGCAGAGCTGCAGGAGGTCTTTACCATTTTTGTTAGTAACATGATCATAATTGTTTCTGTGGTTTAGGGTGGAATTAGTATTAAGAATTTGGTTGTTATTGATGAATCTGTTTCCCTGTTCATTTATAATATCAGGTTGGGTTCCTGTTCTGGCGTTCAGGTCTCCACAGACGAGCACGTTTCCCTGGGTTTGGAAATGGCAGGCCTCTCTCTCCAGCTCTGAGAACATATCTTCAGAGTAGTATGGAGACTCTGACGGAGGAATATAAATGGCACAGAGAAACAGATCCTTCTGTGATGATAGTATAGTTTTGTTTATTTTCAGCCAAATGTGGTATTTTCCAATTTTCATGGTGTTTATTAGCGTGTGTAGGTGTGATTTGTACCAGATTATGACACCTCCTGAATCTCTGCCTTGGCGCACTGTGCTAAGTTTTTGGGAGGGTAAAATGATTTCTCTGTAGTCACGGGGACAGTGAGTGACCGTGTCGGCCTTGCACCATGTTTCCTGTAGGATGATGATGTCAAGGTTTTTAATGTGTGTGTGGAAGTCAGTGTGTACGCTTTTTAATCCGAAGGCTGAGGAGCTCAGGCCTTGGATGTTCCAATTACTAACGGTAAGTGACATTGTGCAGATTGCAGTGTATAGTGTTTAAAATGAGATAAACTTTGTAAAAAGATATCAGATATTTTTGTGCATTTGTGTATTTTTATATATTTATATATACGTATTTCTATCTCTCTGTATATCTACAGTATATCTATATCCATATCTACATATACACATATACATACAGTGTATCACAAAAGTGAGTACACCCCTCACATTTCTGCAGATATTTAAGTATATCTTTTCATGGGACAACTCTGACAAAATGACACTTTGACACAATGAAAAGTAGTCTGTGTGCAGCTTATATAACAGTGTAAATTTATTCTTCCCTCAAAATAACTCAATATACAGCCATTAATGTCTAAACCACCGGCAACAAAAGTGAGTACACCCCTTAGTGAAAGTTCCTGAAGTGTCAATATTTTGTGTGGCCACCATTATTTCCCAGAACTGCCTTAACTCTCCTGGGCATGGAGTTTACCAGAGCTTCACAGGTTGCCACTGGAATGCTTTTCCACTCCTCCATGACGACATCACGGAGCTGGCGGATATTCGAGACTTTGCGCTCCTCCACCTTCCGCTTGAGGATGCCCCAAAGATGTTCTATTGGGTTTAGGTCTGGAGACATGCTTGGCCAGTCCATCACCTTTACCCTCAGCCTCTTCAATAAAGCAGTGGTCGTCTTAGAGGTGTGTTTGGGGTCATTATCATGCTGGAACACTGCCCTGCGACCCAGTTTCCGGAGGGAGGGGATCATGCTCTGCTTCAGTATTTCACAGTACATATTGGAGTTCATGTGTCCCTCAATGAAATGTAACTCCCCAACACCTGCTGCACTCATGCAGCCCCAGACCATGGCATTCCCACCACCATGCTTGACTGTAGGCATGACACACTTATCTTTGTACTCCTCACCTGATTGCCACCACACATGCTCGAGACCATCTGAACCAAACAAATTAATCTTGGTCTCATCAGACCATAGGACATGGTTCCAGTAATCCATGTCCTTTGTTGACATGTCTTCAGCAAACTGTTTGCGGGCTTTCTCGTGTAGAGACTTCAGAAGAGGCTTCCTTCTGGGGTGACAGCCATGCAGACCAATTTGATGTAGTGTGCGGCGTATGGTCTGAGCACTGACAGGCTGACTCCCCACCTTTTCAATCTCTGCAGCAATGCTGACAGCACTCCTGCGCCTATCTTTCAAAGACAGCAGTTGGATGTGACGCTGAGCACGTGCACTCAGCTTCTTTGGACGACCAACGCGAGGTCTGTTCTGAGTGGACCCTGCTCTTTTAAAACGCTGGATGATCTTGGCCACTGTGCTGCAGCTCAGTTTCAGGGTGTTGGCAATCTTCTTGTAGCCTTGGCCATCTTCATGTAGCGCAACAATTCGTCTTTTAAGATCCTCAGAGAGTTCTTTGCCATGAGGTGCCATGTTGGAACTTTCAGTGACCAGTATGAGAGAGTGTGAGAGCTGTACTACTAAATTGAACACATCTGCTCCCTATGCACACCTGAGACCTAGTAACACTAACGAGTCACATGACATTTTGGAGGGAAAATGACAAGCAGTGCTCAATTTGGACATTTAGGGGTGGTAGTCTCTTAGGGGTGTACTCACTTTTGTTGCCGGTGGTTTAGACATTAATGGCTGTATATTGAGTTATTTTGAGGGAAGAATAAATTTACACTGTTATATAAGCTGCACACAGACTACTTTTCATTGTGTCAAAGTGTCATTTTGTCAGTGTTGTCCCATGAAAAGATATACTTAAATATCTGCAGAAATGTGAGGGGTGTACTCACTTTTGTGATACACTGTATATATATATATATATATATATATATATATATATATATATATATATATATATATATATACATATATATATAATATATATATAATATATACATACAGCATATACATACATATACATACACATATATACAGGGGTTGGACAAAATAACTGAAACACCTGTCATTTTAGTGTGGGAGGTTTCATGGCTAAATTGGACCAGTCTGGTGGCCAATCTTCATTAATTGCACATTGCACCAGTAAGAGCAGAGTGTGAAGGTTCAATTAGCAGGGTAAGAGCACAGTTTTGCTCAAAATATTGCAATGCACACAACATTATGGGTGACATACCAGAGTTCAAAAGAGGACAAATTGTTGGTGCACGTCTTGCTGGCGCATCTGTGACCAAGACAGCAAGTCTTTGTGATGTATCAAGAGCCACGGTATCCAGGGTAATGTCAGCATACCACCAAGAAGGACAAACCACATCCAACAGGATTAACTGTGGACGCAAGAGGAAGCTGTCTGAAAGGGATGTTCGGGTGCTAACCCGGATTGTATCCAAAAAACATAAAACCACGGCTGCCCAAATCACGGCAGAATTAAATGTGCACCTCAACTCTCCTGTTTCCACCAGAACTGTCCGTCGGGAGCTCCACAGGGTCAATATACACAGCCGGGCTGCTATAGCCAAACCTTTGGTCACTCGTGCCAATGCCAAACGTCGGTTTCAATGGTGCAAGGAGCGCAAATCTTGGGCTGTGGACAATGTGAAACATGTATTGTTCTCTGATGAGTCCACCTTTACTGTTTTCCCCACATCCGGGAGAGTTATGGTGTGGAGAAGCCCCAAAGAAGCGTACCACCCAGACTGTTGCATGCCCAGAGTGAAGCATGGGGGTGGATCAGTGATGGTTTGGGCTGCCATATCATGGCATTCCCTTGGCCCAATACTTGTGCTAGATGGGCGCGTCACTGCCAAGGACTACCGAACCATTCTGGAGGACCATGTGCATCCAATGGCGGTGCCGTGTATCAGGATGACAATGCACCAATACACACAGCAAGACTGGTGAAAGATTGGTTTGATGAACATGAAAGTGAAGTTGAACATCTCCCATGGCCTGCACAGTCACCAGATCTAAATATTATTGAGCCACTTTGGGGTGTTTTGGAGAAGCGAGTCAGGAAACGTTTTCCTCCACCAGCATCACGTAGTGACCTGGCCACTATCCTGCAAGAAGAATGGCTTAAAATCCCTCTGACCACTGTGCAGGACTTGTATATGTCATTTCCAAGACGAATTGACGCTGTATTGGCCGCAAAAGGAGGCCCTACACCATACTAATAAAT